>NW_028327176.1:3750000-5000000 GCF_987537825.1 Furipterus horrens
CGTACAGAGAAACATCGACTGGTTGCCTCCCACACACACCCCGACCAGGGGTCAAACCTGCTACCTAGGTGTGTGCCCTGACGGGGAATCAAACCCCAACCTTTTGGTGCCTGAGCTACACCTGCCAGGGCGTCCCCGTTGTCTTTAAAAAGAACAGCAAGTTCAGGTGTAAAACCGAGTCACCCTGACCTCCTTCTTACTTGACACTCAATCCTGTTGACAGACTGCCCTCCAAAGCCACCCGTCCTGGGGGTCATGGTGGGAAGATAAGTACATTGGTTCGTGGGCCATGCCGCTCCTAATCCTATGCGCATGTGCATGTAGGTGTGTTGGGAGGGGGCAGTAAATGATCATGCATGTATGTGTATGAAGGCATGGTGGGGAGGGGCAGTTAATGATTGTGCATGTAAGCGTGTTGGAGAGGGCAGTAAATGATACATGTGCGTGTGCATGCAGGTGTGTTGAGAGCAGTAACTGATCATGTGTGTGCATGCAGGCGTGTTGGGGAGGGGCAGTAAATGACCATAAGGGCTTTGCACTCAGCCCTACCCCTGTGGGCCTCACCAGCTCCACCCCCTGTCCCTTTGCTTCTGGGTGACAGCCACAAGTTTGTTACTCAGCTTGACTGTCCTTTCTTCCCTCTGTTGTCACCAAGGGTCTCCTTTCCAGCTCTAACACCCACTGTTCTTTTGCTTTCAACCTGCCTCTTTGTTTAGGGACTTCTGAGATGAGGACCTTGAGACAGTTTCTTAACAACTGGGCCCCTCCTGGGAATAAGCCCAGGCACCAAGGACTCCGTACGCCGAGGAGAGAGACACACCCGGTCCCCGAGTCAGGGAGGCTCGCTCCCAGAGGCCTCTGTCCACTCCCCCGAAGCCTCGCGAGCCCCAGGGCTGCCCTGAGCTGGCCCAGACCCGGCGTCCCCTCCGCCGCGCGCTCTTGCTGAGCTCAGCCAACACACCTGCCAGAAGGCAGGTGACCCAGAGGAAACAAGATGCCACAAGCCAAGGGCTGGGTAGGAGGCTCACGTGCAAAACGAGCTGACAGTGCAGAGCAGTGGCCGCTGAGGGCGTGCACTCCCCCTCAGCTCTACAGGCGGCTTTGGGGAGCCTGCCTGGGGCCCCTGCCTGGGACTCCCTCAGCACTGCAGGTTCTCACCACTCCTGAGAACTCGCCATATGGTATCGCACTTTATTGCAAGTCTAATCCACCTGCTATAATGTAAGGTCCCCGTGACAGGGATCGTATCACATCTCCCCCCACCTGCGTGTGCATCCATCCATCCATCCATCCATCTATCCAGACTAAGCTGTTTCCTTGTTTATAAAATGAGGTCCAGAGATAACAGGCGTAACATGCCCACCTGTTTCCATCACAGAGGACGCACACAGTGGGACAGGACGTTGGCTGGATGTAGGACTCAGTGTGTGCCGGTCCCTGACCCCGTGCCCACCCATCTGGCTCAGGGTTGGAACCCGGGGAGATGGCTCTGCATGTGGGACTTGAAAGAGCAGTGACACGAGGTGCCCAGGTGGGTTGTGCAGTGGGACCCCCCTACCAGAGCACCGCAGAGAAGAGCTCAGTGGTACACACACACACACACACACACACACACACACACACCAGCACCACCCCCACCCCCACACCTCCCCCCCGCGGAGTTTGCTCACAGGCCAGGAGGCCTGCGGTGGGCCTCAAGGGGGTGCAACGGAGCATCAGCTCCTGGGACAGGTGACCAGAACTCATGGAAACACCTCTGATGTAGAAACCATCGGAAAATGCGGAACTCCTGCTAGCACGTGGGGTGGGGCTGGAAGCCACGGTCGTTTGTAATTTCAGGGTGGAGGGGTCCCTAAGGAGAGTTGTGCTTCTTGGTAGACTGAACCCCAAGCCCCAGGCCCAAAGGCTGTGGCACAGACCAGCTCCCCTACCTAAGGGAGGGGCCCGACAGGGTCCCCCCTCCCCAAGGCCAGACCCCTCCCTCTCACTTGATACAGCCCTTGTAGTGACGGGGCACGCAGCCGGCCGCTTGTCGTTCGGCCTCAGAGTAAGCGCGGGCTGCCCAGAGCACATGAAGAGGCCGAGATCCAGGATCCCCTGCAGGAGAGCGAGGCCGAGACCGGAGCCCCAGCGTCCCGCCTCCCCGGGGCTCTCCTGAGGGTCACCTCCTGCTGCTCCTGCTGCCGGGGAGCTGGGCTACTGCCCATCCCGCGTTTTCCTAGGACGGTGAGCGGCGAGGCCTGCGGGGGCGCATGCAGTTACCTGGCCCTCGTCTGTGCCCCCTCTGCTCTGGGCTCGTTCTGCTGTGGCATCTTATCTTTTACAAACCTCCAGGGCCCGCCCAGCTCAGAGCTGGAATGGTGCCAGCCTGCTTCAAGTCGTGGGTCTGTACTTTTTTTTAAAAAAGAATGTTTCTGTAACATTCTTCAGTAACATAGGGTGGTACTAAGATCTGATTGCTTTTATTTTTCACTCATCTCTTCCTGTCCACTGAGTGGGAACTTCAGCCTCTCCCCCTGCAGTTTCCTCCCTTCTACAAGTTGTCTGAAACCTCTCCGGCTTACTCAGCCCAAGTTCAAGTTTTCCAGCTGTCCCTCCCCAGGGAAGGAGCCAACACCACGGTGAGTCTGGCTATTAAGTGGTGTCACTGCTGGCAGCTGGCCCCAGGCCCCTGACCGTGGAGGAGCCCTGGATCTTAGAAGGACGGCCCTGGGCCCTCAGTGCCCTCCGGGTCTCAGGGGGGGGCAGCCATCGCCCCCAACAGCAGCTCCATGGGGCGTCCATCAGACACTTTAGGGGCCACTTCTTCCCAGCGTCCACACCCCACAGAAGAGGCAGCTTTTCCTCCCCAACTTTGGACTCTAAAGGGTCTCACGGCAACAGAACATCGAGCCCCACACTCCTGTGTAGGTCTGAGTGGTGCCTGGGGGTGTGGATGCAGTGAGCTCTGATGTTAGGCCCCTTCTTCCTGGAGGCGGCACTGACCGCAGTTCTCCGGCTGCGGTTGATCCTCGTGACGGACTGAGTGGGCTTTTTCCTGGCTCATCATAGCAGGACAGAAGAAGAACCCCACCCTACTCCACCCCACACAGGTCTGACCTGGGGTGGGCTTTGGCTACAAGTCTCAGGTGGCCTTGACCTCCTCCAGGGGCGCACACGTCTGCAGGTGTCCTGTGCCACTAGAGCTGCCCGTCCTCACTGGGGGGCCTAGATCCTGCCAGGCATGAGCCTGGCATCTAGCGGACGGCCGGGCTTGGCCAGCGGGGGCTCAGAGATGTGGACGACGGAGCACCGAACAGAAGCTCCCCAGGGGTGCGCACCGCGGCCTCAGCACAGCCAGGACAACGGCAGCCCAGGGACAAGGGGCGCTCAGTCTTTGTGGGGGTCTTAGGAAAGCCCATCTCCCCGTGAGGAGCAGGGAGCCTGAGCAGGAAGGCTCAGAAGCCACACAAGCAGCCGAGGAGAGCGGGCCGAGGCCGTGCCCGGCGCACACAGTGGGTCTCCGCACGGTTCCCACGCCTGCAACGCCCCGTCCCGCCCCTGCGCGCAGCACCTCACGTCACCGTAGAGAACAGGCGGCGGGCACCCTGGGCGGCGTCTGGCCCGCTGCTGTTCAGAAGACACTTCTAAGGAATTTTTTTTAATGGCCCGAGAACAATTGCTGTGACTTCCTAGCTTTAGTGACGTGTCTTCACCTTGACACTGACACAGACTGTGACTACGAGGGACTTTTGTTCTTAGCACGTTTTTCTCATTAAGGGTTTTACAGGGTTTTCACTGGAAACTGCAGATACCATCTTGTTCTTGGAAAACTAGCCAAACATGTTCCATTAGGACAAAATGATGTAAAATTGTAACCATTTTATATTAAACTCAAGGCCTGATCCGCCTGGTTGTGAGAAATAAAATTTTAACTTCTTTTAAAAGAAGCATTTGTATTACTAGAACAGTAATGGCTTTAATTGCTATATGAACAGTAAGGGCTTGGGCTTGGGCTTGGGTGAGAAGCAGCTCCCGTTTCGGGGGATTCTGAGCTCCATGGCTTCGTCCCGACTTGGCAGGAAAAGTCTCCCGGCTGCGGAACATCTGATCAAAGGCTCTCCCGTCAAATAAAGGAAGTTCATGGAAACAACCACGGCAGCGGGCCTGTGGGTCTGGGGACAGTGCCGAGTGGCTGTTTGTCAGTTTCTGAGATGCTCTGGCAGTTTGCATGTGACTCCAGGGAGGCCATTGTGTTGGTGGCAAACACGAGACAAGCTGGGACCTATTCTGGCTTCAGCAAACACTGTGTCACCTCCATGCGCCGCTTTGTGCCGACGCGCTGGCCAGCCGCCCCGGAGGTGCCGTCCCCCAGACTCCTGCCCACTCTTCTCCCTGAACTTCCCCAAGCGGCCACACCTGGGCCACCTCGAAGTCCCACCTCCCGGGCAGGCCGTGGCCTCCTGGCGCTGCCTCTGATGGGCGGGCGCCCGAGCCAGTCAGCTCTCACGTGTGTCAGCTGGGACCACTCTCAGGGCTCCTCTGTCTCACTGCTGCGACTGTCTGCCTTCCACCAGGCCCTGGTCAGGTGGGAGCCGGTGGCCCTGAAGACCCTCCCAGGTGGGGCAGGTGAGCACCATCAGCGGGCACGCCTGGTGGGCTGGGAACAGGGGAGAGCCCGGGAGCCTGGAACTGAGTGATCCCAGGTTGCCACAGCGGGACAGCGCCTCCACGAGCCTCCAGGACTCACTTCCCGGAGAGGGTGGGTGACTGCCCATCAGTGCGAGCGTGGCGTCCAAGCTGGGCCTGGCTCCCGGCCCAGGCTGTCCCCTCGGGGAGCCAGGCGGGCTGAGGCTCTGAGCAGCCTCCAGCACAGGGGTCTAAAGGCTACACTCAGTCCTGGCTGCTCAGTCTTCGGGAGACTCACTCGCAGAACTCAGGGCGTGCCCCTCCCAGGTGCACCCTCACAGCGGAACTTTCTGGAAGCGCTGTGGGACGTGTTAGAAGCCCCAAGGCTCCCGGACTGAGCCACATTCAGCTAAGGCGCCTTCCCCAGCCCAGGTGGAAAGGGGGTGATGGGAAAGGGGAGGCGTTCAGGCTCCAGCAGAACCCATAGACAGGCCCTCCTGAGACTGCGTGGAGAGCAGGTGTCTGGAGATCACCTGCCTGCACACCTGGGGGCTGGCACCTGCGTGTCCTCGGGCCTGGGCCTGCACAGCTGACCATCTCTCGCCCGCAGCGTGCCGGCCAGCAGCGGGCCGCGTTCAGGACCGTCTGCGTGTGGGTTGGAAAAGGCCGGTGTGAGGGATCCATGAGTCACTGCACGTTGGCAGCGGCGCAGCTCCGGCGCGGGCCCGGGCAGGGCGGCGGGACGTGCACCCCCAGCCCAGGCTGCTGAAGGCCTGGTGGCCAGGCGGGGGTGGGCGGGGCCTCAGCGACAGCACTCCTGCTCGATGCTGGCCATCAGCTCCTCCTCGGAGTAGTCGTACAGGGTGGCTGACTGCTGCTCTGGCCTCTTGTGGCTGCTGCCTGGGGCTCTGTGAGCCAGAAACACAGACGGGGGTGTCAGGAGGCAGGATGTCGCCTTCGAACGCGGTGTCTTTGCTGGACAACCACAGCGTCACAGAATTCCAATCATACTGTAACTAACACCAAAGCCCCCTGGTCGCTTGCGTGAGCAGGCCTCTGCCTGCTCTGAGGCTTCATTCCGGCTTTATCTGCCCAGCCCTTGCCTGCCAGGAAGCCTGCAGCATCTGTTCTAAGGGTGAGGGCCCCGGGGCAGGGAGGGCCCGGTTCAAATCCCAGCCCCACCATTTATTAGCGCAGCAATAATTTTTTCTATAAAAAAGAGCTGTGTCCCTAGGTCCCTTCTGAGGCAGAAATGAGAGCATGTATGGACAGAATGGGACACTGACTCTCGTCCTCGGCCAATGTGCGCAGTGGTGCTAGAGCCGGGTGCCTGACCGACTCCCTGTGCTTCTGGGGGGTGTGATATGAGCAGCTGCTGGGGTCGGGGTGACCCAAGGGTGAGATGGGAGGCTGAATGCCGTGAGTCTAGCACGGAGCTTGGCACCGGGAAGCACTGGGCAGAAAGGTCCTGGGACGGAGGCCGGTCCCTGCCACTGTTACCTCCTACTCCTCCTGTCCCGCCCCCACCCCCAGGTTCACTGAAGATGGCCAGGGAGGAGGAATTCAGACTGGCAGTGAGGCACCTGCGAGACCCTCAAGGGCATCAGGGTCCCTTGGCCAAGCCAGGGGATCAAGCAGGAAGCCAGCTGTCCTGCAGGCTTCCCAGGGCGTCAGTTCTGGGCCTGGGGACATCCCGGCAGGAGAGGAAAAGCCTCTCTGGGGAGACTGACTTCCCACAGTCGCATAGCGACTGGGCTGCAAGGTGGAGCCTGGGGTCGTTGGCCTAACGGGTGAGGACCAGGGCTTGTCACTGTGCTAAGGCTCTTGACCTTGGCGGCCGGTGCCAGGGGTCAGAGCCCACCATGTCAGTGTTCTCACTGTGTCACCCTCTGCTGTCCCATGGTCTCCCAAACCCCAGAGCCTTCTCCGACTAGACAGCAATGGCCAGGGTTTCAGCGCAGCGTGCAAGGCCCTCCTTCCAGTCCCTCCACAGACCCTGTGTCAGCGCTCCGCTGCGGCTGCGTATGCTCTGGCTTCTTCAGTCCCCCACGGGAGGGCTCCCTCCCTGCTCTCCCCTCTGGGAACAGGAATCCCTCAGTGTCCCCCAGACCATTTCAACACCAGCTCCCTCAGGGGCCCCAGGCTGCCACTGTCCCCGCTTCTGACCGCCCTGCCCTGCTGAGACCTCACTCTTCGGGACAGGAGCTCTGCAAAGCTTTGCTAAGTAAGGGAAACCACAAGGTTCTTGCCTGGAAACCACTTGGAAATGGTAATAAAAATAGCCGTGAACTTAGAATTCTCACAACTTTTCATATCTACGGCTTTGAGCGCCACAATCGCCAGCCTCCCAGTGATGAGGGGCAGGCCACTGTCCCCCCATTAGAGACAAGAAAGAACGCGGGAGTGGGCCAGGCCTCCAAGGGCCTCCCAGCCTGCCATCCTGGGGAACAGAGCCGAGCCTTGGGCTGGCCGCTCTCAGGGCCGCAGAAGGCCTGGGGGCTTGGCCCGGGGTACCTGTCCAGGGGTTTGAAATGCGTTTTCCTGATAAGACTGCCACGGGATTAGAGGGGCAGTCCGTCACCCCTGTAGGCAGTAAACTCCAGAAGGCCTGGGAAGTGTCTCACTCGGAGGGCGTGGGCGAGGCTAGGATCCTGGGATGGGGAGGGGAAGGAGCCCTGTGACCAGGGTGGGCCATTTTCAGAAGGAAGGTCAAAGCTGCTGGGAGCCTGTAAAGCTTTTGAATTTTCCCAGGCCTGGGATCTGCCTAAGAGGAGGGAGAGCTTTGCATTTAAAGAGGGAGCTGCATTTGGAAAAGAGCTGGGACCCAAATGGGGCTACAAGAGCTTTGGGGAGCCCATGGAAGCGCCTGGGGCATCCGACAGGACAGGAGATGGGATTCCTGGTACTTACTCGGAGCCAGAGCCACTGCTGCTCTCTGGGTGGTCTTCAGCACTCTGTTTTGGGGACACCTTGAGAAGGACAAAAGGAAGAGGCATCAAAGGTTACTGATGCTGAGCCTCCTAACAGCCTGGCTCTCTGCTGACAGACGTGGCCACCACGTTCAATCAGGACTGAGTAATATTCCTTCATATGTATGTGCCCTCGGCCTTCCATATCTGCGGGTTCTGCACCCACAGATTCAACCCACCAGGGGTCGAAAATACTTAAGAAAAAAAGAACGTTATTGCTGACATGCTCTCTGTAATTACGCCGACGATGGCTGTCTCTTTGGGACATGCAGACTTTTTCCTTGTCACTGTTCCCTGCACAATACAGTACAGCTCCTTACACAGCATTTCTGCTGTAGGAACTATCTAGAGGTGATTTAAAGCACACGGGAAGTCGTGCGTAGGTTATATGCAAACTCTATGCCGGTTTAAATAAGGGACTTGAGCATCTGCAGATTCTGGTACCCACGTGGGTCCTGAAACCAACCGCCTATGGATACCGAGGGACGACTGTACCACATTTTTCTTTTGTATAATTATTTATATTTTTTCAATTGCCATTTACAGTCAGTATTGTTTTGCATCAGTTTCAGGTGCGCAGCATCGCGGTTGGCCCATCATTTTTTTACAAAGTGTTCCCTCTGATACTGCCAGGACCCACCTGGCGCCATGCATGGTTATTACAGTATTATTGACTGCATTTTCTATGCTGCACTTTACCTGCCCATGACTAGTTGGTAACTGCCCATCTGTCCTTCTCAATCCCCCTCACCTTTTTCACCCAGGCCCCCAGTCCACCCCCCAACTCTGGCACCCATCAATCTGTTCTCTGTCTCTTTGAGTCTGTTTATGTTTTATTTTATTCTTTAGATTCCACATATGACTGAAGTCATAGGGTCCTTGTCTTTCTCTGACTGACGTATTTCACTTAGCATAACACCCTGTAGGTCCATCTATGCTGTCACGAATAGTAAGACTTTCTTCTTTTTTATGGCCAAGTAATATTCCATTGTATATGTACCAACACTTTTTTAAAAATGTATTATTTACTTATTTATTTTTAGAGAGAGGGGAAGGGAGGGAGAAAGGGAGAGAAACATCAACATGTGGTTGCCTCTTGCGCGCCCCCAGCTGGGGACCTGGCCCACAACCCAGGCATGTGCCCTGACTGGGAATCGAACCGGCGACCCTTTGGTGTGCAGGCTGACAGTGCACTGAGCCACGCCAGCCAGGGGCTGCATCACCACTTTTTTTATCCGCTTGTCTATCGATGGGCACTTGAGTTGCTTCCATAGCTTGGCTACTTCAGTGAACATAGAGGTGCATACAGTCTTTCAAATTAGTGTTTTGGGTTTCTTCGGATATATGCCCAGAAGTGGAATCACTGGGTCATAAAGCAGATCCATTTTTAATTTTGTGAGGAACCTCCATACTGTTTCCCACAGCGGCCGCACCGGTCTGCATTCCCACCAAGAGTGAACGAGAGGTCCCCTTTCTCCGCACCTTCGCCAGCACTTGTCGATTTATTAATGACAGCCATTCTGACAGGTGGGAGGGGACAGCTCACTGAGATCGTACCGTGTTTTCTTCATTCCTTTTGTTTACCCACTTTGTTTATCCGTCCATCGATGGAGGGACACGTGGGCTGCTGCCTCCTCCTTCTGGCTATTGAGACCGGCGCTCCTGCGAACCTGGGTGTGCAGGGGTCGACCTGGGCTGTGCTTCAGTGCACGTCCCACTTCTCCTGGGTACATCTGAAGGTTCCCTCCTGTCACGATGCCAGTCTACGTCCTGCAGCCTCCCTCACTGGGCCTGGCTACATTCTCAGGGGCCACAGAGAAGAAAAGTAATCCTCTGACCCAACCACCCTCCAGCTACTTTTAATGAAGTCTCCCTATAGGGACCTAGTTCCCTCTTGTCAGTTGCTGCTGGCACCAGCTTTTGCTGTCACCTGCGGTGGCCTCTGCTTCCATCCCCAGGTCTTGTAGGGTTTGTTATAGACACAGTGTCTCCCCCCCAGGAGCACAGCCAGTGAGAGAGCACAGGACTGGCATCAAATACCTGCATGCACAGCCCGGCTCCACTTCTCCGCGCTGCCCTGCCTCCCGCTCACGGGGACGCGCTGCCAGCCTCACCGGGCAGGAACGATGCGGCACCGTCACATGGGGAACTGCCCGCCCTGAAGCTGCGCTCGAAGGGTAGGTTGTACTCTCTCTTCAGTCACTTCCTTGTTCTGTCTGTTCAGCGTTCGCCTGTTTCGTTCTGTGCCTGTGACTTGAACATGTGGTCCTTTTTCTCACCAATTGGTTGGCGCTTGTAACTTGACTTTCTCCCATGGGAAATGGGTGAAACTCCGTCCCAGAAACGCAGCGTGCGGCAGCAGCCAGGGGAGCTTGGATGAAAAGCAGAGACACAGCAGCCCCTGGTGGCTGCTCCAGGCCAGGTGCGACACAAGCTCCTGCCAACAGCCAGCTGGCCGCCGGCCGCCTGCAGGTGGGGCAGCGGGACCCCGAGGAGGGAGGGGCCTGGGCTGAAGCCATGGGAACCAGACTGAGCTCCGGGAGGCCTGACGGGCCAGGCTGGGCAGGGACATGTTCTCACTGGAGATCCTGCAGAGGCTCTGAGAAGCCACACCACGGCTGAACAAGGCGCAGAAAACCGGGGGAGGAACTGGGCACGGTGATCTCTTCGCGTCTCCTCTGGCTCTCACAGGTAGGGTGTTTGTTAGAATAGTAAGATATCAACAGTTAATTTTTAGAAAATCCTCTACACATCTACTTAGCAAAATGTATTATATTCTGCTCCTTCTACTTAAAGCATTCTCTCCTTGGCTCCTTTTTTAAACTTTTTATTTATTGATTTGAGAGACAGAGAGGGAGAGAAAGAGACAGAAACAATGGTTTGCTGTTCCACTTACTTACACCTTCATTGGGTGACCCCTGTGTGTGCCCTGACTGGGACTGAACCTGCGTCCTTGGCGTATTGGGACGATGCTCCAACTGAGCCATCTGGCCAGGGCTCTCCTTTGCTCTTAACAGCTTTATATGTGCATACGGGGTGGGGCAAAAGCAGGTTTACAGTTGTTCATATGGAAAATAACACAATAATTAATAAATAATAACCCAGGAATTAACTTGTTTCGGGTACTCACGACTGTAAACCTCCTTTCGCCCCACCCTGGATGTGCACACATATGATCACGTAGAACAAGCTGCAGCTGTCTGAAGGATGCCACTGGGTAGGTTTGACATGCAGATGTACCACAGCCAAGGTACCAAACGTGCTCTTCAGCGGCTCAGTGCCACCTTCCTCCTCCCTGCCCACTCCCGGCTCCAGGCAGCCAGGGGTCTGCTTCCCACTCGTGGGCACCTTCCAGGAGCCTGGGTCCTGGAGTCGCACAGCGTGCCCTCTTTCTCATCCGGCTTCTTTCACTCGGCACCAGGGTCCTGAGACCCACCCGCATGGCGGGGGTCAGCAGTTCTCCTCCTGGAAGCCCCCCTACAGCCCAGAGAACGGGGCAGCCCGGTCCAGGCTTTGGCCAGTCGGGGGGGGGGGGGGGCGGGGGGGGGTCAGTCCTCTGACCACCAGAGGGCGCTGCCCCCGCCCTGGAGGGCCTCGCAGGCTTGCACCCAGCAGGACTTCCGCCGGAGGGCTATTCCACCTGGCTAAAACGACAAAGGACTTTTTCAAAGGGAGACTCCGGCTCTGAGACCACCAGTCCTAGGTCCTCCACCGCCCTTCATGGGGCCCGGCCTTCAGGAAAGTGTTTCCAAAGGGAAAGAAGGTCAAGGAGATGGAGAAGCTGAAGTGGGTGGAACTGGAGGAAAATTAACAATAAATCACATTTATATAGTATTTTGTCACTTTATAAAGCACATTCACATACATATGCACATAATTCTTCCAAACCTCTGGTCCATACACTGAGTAGTTCACTGGACGGCATGTCCCCACCCGGGGTGTCCTCCTGACCAGGGCCCCTGCTGCCACAGGCAGGTGACATGGCACAGCTCCTGGTCCTGCCGGGGGCAAGGGCAGTCACCATGCGGGCTCAAAGGCCTCCAGTGTAAGCGAGAAGGCAGCGCTGGGTGCTTGCTGAGATCCCCTGGGCTCCAGCAATCTGTGATTCTCTGTCCAGAAATGAAAGGGGTCCTGCACACGGCTGTTGGGACAGAGTCCAGTGAGAACCTGAACGGTGGCCTTGGGCTGGCAGCTGTCCGCCTCACTGGTGACAGGCTCCTGGTACTCCGGTGTGGGACAAGCGCCATTCTGGCCAAGCCACTGTGATCCTCCTCACCAGTCCTGCGGGAACTCAGACTCCTGGGCCAGGTGTCCATCGGCACCTCTCTGGGCAGTGCACGCTGCAGCGAGGTCCTGTCTGCTTCATTTCTACACCTTCCCACACCCAGGGCTCAGCAGCCATCCCCTGAGCCCTGGCATCCGGCAAGGCACTGCGCAGCACGCTTCCAACCCCTGCACAGCTGGCTGGCTCCCTGCGGCCGTGCACAGCAGCTACCATCTGGATCCACCTGGCTGTTCCCCTGCCACCAGGCCACCACCGCCTTTGCATATGGGGTTCTCTGCCCAAATGCTCTCCTCCGCTTGTTTGCCCTGCTAATGCCCCGGGCCCCTCCAGATTCAGGTCAAGCGCTGTCCATCTGGATGCCGTCCTGACTCCTCCAGGATTCAGCTGCTCCTCCTGCGGACTCTGCACAGACCCCACACAGCACTGTATTCCAATTTCTGTCTGCAGATCTGCCCCCACTGTGGGCTTCTTTAGGGACAGAGACAGTGTGTCATCTGTGTTCATCTCCAGCACCTCCAGGGGTGCCCGGCACACAGTAGGAGCTCAAACAATACCTGAGAAATTACTGAAAGGATGCGTGAGGCAGACCCTGTACCCTGAGCCTCTAGGACCCTCAGCGGTTGGGGGGAAATCCATTTCCTCGTGTTCTTTCTTCTTTTAATCCTCACCTGAGGATATGTTTATTGATTTTTAGAGAAAGAAGGAGGGGGCAGGGAGAGACATGGATCAGTTGCCTCCCAAATTCGCCGTGAGTGGGAATCGAACCGGCAACCTTTCGGTGCGCAGGACAACGCTCCAACCAACGGAGCCACCCTGCCTGCGCCATTTTCTCATTTTCACATCTAAAGTTTCCAAAGCACTTGAAAATTGAACACTAAAACTTTGTTTCCATGCCAACTCAGAGTTTCCCGAATCTCTCCACTGTTTATCCATTTTCCGTGTTATATAACAGAGTGCTGATGTAGCCTTAGAGGAATCTCCTGTTATATAATTCGGTCTGCGTAAAGGCAGCGCACTCTGGGAGCGCTGCGGGGCTGGGACGGGCGAGGAGGCAGGACGGCTCCCTGCTGCCCAGGGTGGGCGGGCCCGCCCTTCCCCACAGTCTCAGGCGTTTTCAGGCTTCTGCTGCCGGCGCTAGCCCGGGACGACCGTCCCCAGGCCCGTCCGGGAGGGTGCTGCCCGCGGCTTCCTCCTGGAGCCCAGGAGCCGCTGTGAAAGTCCTCGTCCCTTCCGCTCCGCTGGAGGGGAGGCGGGTGCCCACCCGGAGCGCTCGGCTCACTGCTCTTCCGGAGCGGCGGCGCTGCTGGCACGAGTGTGCTGGGGGAGACCAGGGCGGCCCGGGGGCGGCGCCACGGCGCCCTAACATCAGCCAGCAGCGCGCGCGGCCGGGCCGGCGAGGCGACGATGCCGAGGAGCCCGGCGCGCAGGGCGGCCGCGAGCCCCTGTTGGGCGCCGTGTCCCGCCTGTGAGCCCTCCTCCTCCAGGGCCCCCCGGGCTGCCCAGGGCGAGGCGCCCCCGGTGGGCTCGCACCCAGGCTGGAAGGCGCCGCGCTGCTGTGCTCAGCGGGCGTCCCAGAAGAAAGAAAGGGGAGCTCCGGCCAGCAGAAAGCCCGGGAGCCGCATTTCTGCCAAGGGATGTCTGCCTGCCTGCCCCTGAAGGCTGCTCCCCGCGCTGTCAGCCCCCATGGAGGCCGTCAGCCAGCACCCACGGGAGGCAGACAGGGGGGGAACCAGAGGGGTGTTAGGGAAGGAGGGGTGGGGTGGGGCGCAGCAAGACGGCGGGGGAGCGGGAGCGCGGTGGGGACCGGAGGAGTGGGAGGGCGCATGCAGCCCGCCTGGGAGGGGGCAGCAGGGGGGGGCGCGCTCGACGTGGCGACACTCACCCGGCTCCCCTCGCCCGCGGCGGGTCGGGGCCGCGCCGGGGTCCGCGCGGCCAGCGCCCCCGGGTCCCAGGCCGCCGACTCGGCCAGCAGCTGGTCCAGCAGGCGCAGGGTTTCTTCCCGGCCGTCGGGGGGCGCCGCGGGGCCAGGGTCAGAGTCGGCCGCGCCCCCCGCCTCGGCCCCCGCTGCCTCCGGGGCCTCCTCCCGCGCAGCCGTCCCGCCCTCCGGGGCTGCCCCGCCGCCGGGCCCTGCCGGCCGGTTGTCGGGACCGCGCAGCCGCCTCAGGGCCCGGCTGCTCCGGCTGCTGCCGCTGCCCATGGCGCGCCGTCGCCCGCCGAGCAGGCTGGCAGCTGCGGGGCTGGGGAGCGCGCGGCCGGGGTGAACCGAGGAGCGGAGCGCTGGTGTTGGGGACGACGGGCCGGGCCGGGGCGGGGCGGGGCGGGGCGGGGCTGACCTGGTCGGGGGAGGGGGGCGGGGTCACGAGATCGGGGGCGGGGTCACTGGGTGGTTGGCTTTGGGGCAGGGCGACTCCCCTCTCTCTCCTCCCTCACCTCCCTCGCTGCTCTGCACCCACGCGCCGACCTGGGGTCCCTTCCTTGCCGGTCCCCGTCACCTGGAGGCACTGTGCGCAGGTGACCCCGCGGCCTCACCCCGCTGGAGCTTAGAGGGAGGTGGGCGGCTCCCCCTCTTCTCAAACGCGACACTGGGGAAGGGGCGTGCGGTAAAGGCACCTCCAAGTAAGATAAGGTCTGTGGCCTCCCCGTCCTCAGGCGTGTGCCCCTTTCCCTCCCGCGCAGGGACACACTTGGGACGGGACGGAGCAGGGAGGCGAGAGATGCTCCCGGTCGGCCGCCCCTCCTGCCTTCTGCGGGGGCGGGGGCGGGGGCGGTTAGCAGTGGGAAGCAGGTGCCCTCGGTTTCCTGTCCCTCTCCTGCCCCATCGGAGATCCGGAGCCTGAATGCTGAGCCTCATCAAAAACCTCATCAAGACTGATGAAGTGGGGGAGGGGGTGCTGAGCGGAGGGGAACAAAGGGAAAGGAAATTGGGGCAACTGTAACAACATAATCAATAAAACATACCAAAAAAAATAAACTATAAAAAAAAGAAGTAATCATGTTGGGGAAAGAAAAAATTTTACAAGAGGGAGTCAGAAAACGCATCCTATCCCCCCAGGAAAAAGCAAAGGAAATCCGAGCAGATACTGATCATAGTTCATTCTAGCTTTGGGAAGTAGAATAGTAAAAATAAATAAATAAATAAATAAATAAAAAGGGAAGAAAAACGTGTATTCTTTTTTAAGTGAGCCAACCCCAGAATAAGAGCCGGAAAGGCTCCAAAACTGTCAGGCTTAATCCCAGGGATGTTATTGTTGGTCATTCTTGTATTTGACTCCACGGGGCTCCTTCCTTCCCCTTCCCCACTTGCAAGCCCAGCCTTTCCAAAGCTGGGCAACTCAGAGACGGGGTTTTATTCGCATGTCTTGCCTTGACACTAACCCGAATCCAGCCTGGACTGCAGAATAATTGTTCAAGTGAAATTCTAGCTAACCTTTCCCAACCACACACTTGAAATTTTACTATTTTTTATCACTTTTGGGCATAGGCATTAAAAAGTTTATGCCCAAGGAAATGGAATAGTCACGGGATTCAAGTCCATACCCATTCAGCTTTATTGAGAAGAGGCCAAGGAGGTATTTAGAACTCCACTTCTTTTTTTTTCTTTTCTCTTTTCTTTCTTTTTCTTTCTTTCTTTATTTTTCTGCTGCATTGTGTTAACCATCCAGATGTAGGAGTTGGGCCACATACATTATTTGGTATCATTTGGGTGCTCTAAGCCCACAGATGTGTCTACTTTGGAAGCAATCGATACAAGTTCTCTCTTTAAGAAAACAAATCTCATCTTGAAACTCTTTAAGCCTGGAAAAAAGTGTTCAGATGGAAAAATTTTTTTCTTGAACTAAGTTCAAGTAAGTTTAATCATTTAAAGGAAAACATGCTTTACTGGTGCCTGAGTAAAGTCTCGTCACGTGACTCAGAGTTTAACGCTCCCCGCAGCTCCCGGCGTTCACCTCCCAGGGCAGTGGACTTTTCTGACCCCTCATGGTTCCCAGCCTGTTTTCCCAGACGTGTCTGGCTCACTGGCTCGCGTAAGGGAGAGGAGTGCCAAGCCCGTGTTCCTTCCACTGTGAGAGCACATTTAGGATCAGCTGCCTTGGGAGACATGGCTCCCATAGGAGGTACCAGAACCCCAGCTTGAGTATATTAGGAGGTCCTCTACGCAATCAACCCGAGCTTTCCCAGGTGACCAAGGCCGCCTGAGATCCCCCCTAGAAATAAACAAGAATCTCTTTGTTCCAAAGGGAAGGCAAAGCCCCAGGAATATTGAGACATTGAAAATGGTGTCTGGCCCTGGCTGGTGTGGCTCAGTGGACCGATAGCGGGTCTGTGAACCAAAAGGTCGCCGGTTCGTTTCTGGTCAGGGCACAGGCCTGGGTTGTGCGTCAAATTCCCTGTTGGGGATGTGCGAGAGGCAACCAACTGATCAATGTTTCTCCCCTCTTTCTCCCTCCCTTCCCCTCTCTCTAAAAATAAATAAAATCTTTGGGGTGGGGAGAGAAAAGAAAATGGGGTCTAATCCCTCTTAAGGAAGCATCCTGGCAGCCACACCTCTCCAGCTGAGGGACTTCTTGATGCAGTAACTGTGGCAGCGGCCAGGGAGGGGGCGTGAAGATGAGGCCCAGCTTGGAAGCTGTCCGCCTACCTCCTGGGAAATAAGAGCCTCGCTCGCAATGAGCAAATTTCACTTCGGGAGGGAACTGTAGCTCTTGGCATTCGGAGCAGGAAATGTGTCCTGAGTGACGTTTTCCTTGGCAACAGGGCTAGCCTGGCACCTGGGGATGGAGCGGCCTGCCCCTCACCGCAGGCCCAGGACCACCCCCATTAGAGCGGATGCAAGCCCGGCCCCCATGAAAGCGCCGCTCAAGTATCCTTCTTCAGGGACCCGCCAGGTCTGCTCTCCCAGCTCAGAACCTCCGTGATTCCCGCCGTCCCTGACACTGCCCTTGGTCGTACCTAGGAGAGGTATACTGTGTAGGCTCCGGCGATTATGCATATGCAGAAAGACAGCGTTTCTCTTCAGATGAAAGAGGAGACGGCCTTTGAAACAGGCAGGCTGTGTTTCTATTTTTAATGCTTCCTCGGTAACTGGAGAGAGCTACAGTGGTATTGATCATGGCTGACGCATTTTAACGGGAGTAGCTCATATAACTGCTGTTGTCTTTGGGCAACCTGTCCCAGGTTTGGCGTTGGGTGTCATGGTTCCTGACGAGAGTCAACACTATTCGTTAAGGACAATCAATGAATTCCAGAACCCCTTATATTTACTCAGAAATGGGATTAAGTTCTCAGAGTCGGCACGGGTCCGTCAAGATTGATTGGGTCCACTGTATAACATATAACAGCATATTCTATTGGTTCTGTTTCTCCGCGTAACCCTGCCTAATCCATGGTCACATAAAATCTCTTGAGTAGCGGAAGAAGCAGATTTATTGTGCTACAGTTCTTCCAAAGGTTACTCGGTCTTGGGCTTCCTGTGCCGCACTGCCAGCCCCAGGTTCTGGAGAGGTTTGTGCTCTCCCACCTCTAAAGAAAATCAACCCAGCCAGCAGGCTGCCTTTGGGCACAGGAGGCCCAGAAGACAGTGAGTAAGTGGGTGAGGAATGGCCCGCGAGAGCAGGAGGTAAGCTCTGCCCAGGTAGGAGGCGAGTCTTCCTTCTGGGTCTCGCGAATCGGGCCTCTCAACCCCAAGACGTGTATTTTCCCTGTTGCTCAGAATTTGATTTTAATAATCATTCGCGTTAAAATGACAAAGAACCACAATGCCATAATAACCTTATGACTTGGGTCACAACGGCTTCCTTTTCTCCGGACCTGGTGTGTTTAAGAGAATGGACGCTTAGGCCTGGAAAAGGAATGTGTCGTTCAGGGAGCAGCCACCTGCAGTCAACAAGCCAAATCCAGCTTCCACCTGTTTTTGGAAATGAGGTTTCATTGGAACCACGCCCCACGCATGTCTCCAGCTGATTTTGTTACCCAGCGCAAGGGAGTTGCCGCTTGGGGCGCCCTATCCAAACGCAAGGTGCGGTTGTGACCAGGTAGTTTTATTTCTTTGCAGCAAATCAAGGAGAAGGGATTCACATCCAAAGCCCTGCCGCTCCCAGATGGAGGGTTAGCCACGGCTCCTACATGGTTTGGTCAAGTACATGTTGATTTCCTCTTCGCAGTTGGGCATTTTCATCCCATTGAGTTCCTGTCAGCTCATCCCATTTATAGCTGCACGTACAAACTACGGTGCTGCATTTTAACCTTTAGCAAGAAATAACATTCAGGACGGCCCGGACCCTGAGACCCTGTCCTATATGGCAATTTTACATAATAGTGAGGGCTCAGTAGCTACTTCAGAGACAGTTCCTGCAATGTCTATGATGTGCACCATCTGGCCCCTCTAGAAAGTGTGCCAGTCCCCTGTCTAGTCGGAAGCCCTCCGACTTGCATGCATTGCTCCCAGATGATATGGTTTATTCATGAAAGAAAGGGAGTTAATATTAACCACCTACGGGTTTTATTTAGTAACTTATTTCTGCCTTCTTTATATCTAACTCAGCACTCTCACCTGGGGCCCAGGCCAGGTGGTTGCGTTATGAATCCCGAAGTAAAAAACTTCTTGTAGACACACCAGCCTGCCTAGTTTTTAAATTCCTCCTTTTGTACGAACCAGAAACTGGACCTGCCAGTCATCTTTATTTTTCTACTTCTTCTACAGCTTCTTTTTTGCCTTACGGATAAAATGTTAAAAGCATTTCCCTTTCCTTGTTCTTTCTCTTATTCTGACACAAAGAAAAGGGGAGCAGCTTTTCAATGCCCAGTTTTACAGGGATCACCACTAGGAATATGGTCAAAGGTATTTTAATTTACTCAAGAGTACTTATCCAAATGTGCTTTGATTACTTAAACTGAAAGCAAACTTACACCAGAACGAAAGCATCCGAAAAGAAACGCAGTCTGTTTGAACAAGCATGTAACCCACATACAGTCCATTTGATTCAATGCCGCAAACAAAACAGCTATTAATTAAAGAGAGAAATGTGAAATAACAGCACCGAATACAGAAGGAGGACAATTAACATGAGTGAAGACTCCACGGAAGGGAAGGTCGATAAGGTCACGGAGAGAACAGCTGGGTTTTGAAAGCAGAGAAGGACCATCTCTGCTGAGATGCTGCGGCAGGGGACACGGCCACAGGGGACCTTCGGTGCTAGGTATTTCCTGGGGCGAGGGAAGAAAAAGGCCCTCAGGGTACTTAGCTTACTGCTACAGTGGGGAGAAAGAGTACTCTGATTTTTATTTTTATTTTTTTAAACCCTGTGGTTTGAATGAAATCAAATCCTCAGTTAAAGAAAGGCTTCTCTGGGCCCCAGCCCGTCTCAGTGCCGACGTCACTCTGTGACTGGATCACTGCCACCCTGGTCCAACGGTGGTGCTGTGTGCTGACGACCACGTGGGATGAGTGCCCGCACACACCAGGGCACTGAGTCGGTGCTCAGAGAGGCCCTGGGAAGCGCACGCTCACAGGAGAAGAACACGCGACTGGCCCAAGTCCGGGACGAGGATTTCAGAGAACTGCTGGCGGCCTACAGCGCCCCGGGCAGTCTGTGAGGGTCTGGCCTCTAATGCTCAGCAGCTGTGCAGGGTAGTTTCTGTGGTCCCACACTTGACAGACAGGGCAGGAAGGCCCAGAGAGCCCACGACCGTTGCCCACAGCCACGCAGCTGGGCAGTGCTGGAGCCTCGGGCGCTCTCACAGGGGAGCCCACGTATCCCGGCCCCTGGCCTTGCCCTCCATCACCGACCAGCCACCCCACCGGGCAGACCAGCAGGCAGCTGCACAGAGGGCTGTGTCCCTGTCCTCGAAGGGGCCTCTCTCCTGGACCAGGGCTTTCCCAGCTCCTTCCGCCCCCTACGAAGACCCCAGCCCACATCTTAGCTGGCACAGCCCGGCACTGCGTGCCGCCCCCAGGGCCATCTGCAGGAGAGGTTTATTTGAATGTGTGTGGCGCCTCACCGTCCCTACGCTGTGTGTTTCTAAGTCCCTCTAGTGCGTTTCTAAGTCCAAATAAGATCTGAACTCCAGCTGCCCGGGAAGCAAACTTTGGTTTCCATGGTAACTGAGCCACCCGCGCTTCCTGGCTTGAGCAGTGCCAGCAGCACCACAGTGGCCTTAGCTCCACAGCACCGCATGCGGCGGGCCGGTCACTCCGGTGCCCCTGGCTGCGCACTGCGGAGCGCTGGGTGGGGGCAGTGGGGGCGGAAGAAGGCAGAGGGCGCTCTCCTTACTGGCTGCGCCGTTCTTCAGCCTTGGGAGCAATCAGGGAGTCAGTACTTTAATCCTGGTGGAGTCCAGGAGGCCCGACCCTTCCTTGAGCCGTCTGTGTGCTGTGGGGTAAGCAGGCACTGCTTCCCAGACCCAGCTCTGTCCCGCAGAGGTGGCCGTGGTGACCGGGCCCTGGCGGTTCCCTCCGAGGCTGAGAGCTGTGCTGATCTGGGGCCAGCCCGTGGCCCTGGGCCAGGGTGGGAGACGCCGCTTCGGCCACTCCTCTCTTGGTCCCGGTTCTGGCTCTCCCGAGTGGGTGGCCCGAGCTCCACCCCTGCCCCCGTCCCTGCCCAGACCTGCGCCCAGAGAAAGAGGAGGTGCCAGGCAGTTACGAAAGAGCGAGAAACTGCCTCAGACTGGAGAAGACTAAGGAGACGTGACAGCAAAGCCCAGGAGGGCCCTGCATCGCAGAGCAGACAGACAGGGAAACCTCGGGGAATCCAGATAAAGTCTGCAGCTCAGCGAACAGCCTTGTGCCAAGTTCATGTCTTATTTTTGCAATTGGCTGTTGTTACGCCGCGCGTGACCAGCAGGGAGAGCCAGGGCACCATGGAAACTGCACTATCTTGGCCACTCTCCTGGAAGTCTACACTTACTTAAAAACAAAAAGTTTATGAAATGGTGTATTTTCCTTCGTGAAAATAAAAGGCGGCGCCCTGGCTGGCATGGCTCAGTTGCCTTAGCATCGACTCACAAAGCGAAAGGTCGCCGGTTCGATTCCCAGTCTGGACACATGCCTGGGGTGCAGGCCTGGTCCCCAGCTGGTGCACGGGGGAGAGGCAACCATCCAGCCTTGTTCTAAGTTCTTTATTATTCCAGTTGCTTGGCCCCAAACCCCTGGGGTCATTCTTGACTCCTCCCCCCCTCACATCCCACCTTCAAACCACTGGCAATTCTCTTAGTTCTGCCTTCCATGACGCGTCTAGAAAGCGGCCCCCTCTCGCTTCTCCCATTGCCCTCCCTCGTTCCTCTCCAGCCCCCTGGTCTCCTGGCCCATCCTCAGCCGTGCCAAACACACGTGCACCCCAGGGCCTTTGCACGAGTGTGTCTGTGACTCTTGTAGAAACCCGCACAGCTCACATCCATCCATGTCTCACCCCGCCCCGTCTCCATTGCATCAGCTCAGGGGGTGCCTATTTTAAATGAAGCCCTCCTGCCCCCCGCATTTCAGATCCTCTTTAGTTTGGCTTGTCTCCTTCCATGGCCTTTCTCCCTTCTGGCATACAATTTTTTTTTAAAGATTTTATTTGTTTATTTTTAGAGAGAGGGGAAGGGAGGGAGAAAGAGGAAGAGAGAAACACCGGTGTGAGAGAGAAACATCAATTGGTTGCCTCTCTTACGTGCTGAGCCTGCAACCCAGGCATGTGCCCTGACTGGGAATCCAACCGACGACCTTTCGGTTTGCAGGCCGGCGCTCCATCCACTGAGCCACATGCACCTGACATACAATTTAACACACTGATCTTGTTCATTGTTCGCAGCTCTCTTCCTCCTGCTGGAATGTAAGCTCCCAGGGGTAGGGATTTCTTTGTGACTTGTTCCCTGCTACTACCGCAGCTCCTAGAACAGGGCCCGGCCCTCAGGAACTATAATACCTGCCAAGCCAGTGATCAGGGGGAGAGGGGATCTCACGCCCCTCTCTCTCCAGGGACAAGTATAGGCAAACCGTCCACAGAACTGCCTTTTTGTGGGTTTTTGTTCATCTAGAGCAGAAAATGGTCTTAACTACGATCACCATGCTGTACATCACACCCCAGGACTTGCAACGGGAAGTCTGTACCTTTGGACTATCATCGCCCGTATCACGCACCTCCACCCCTGCCTCTGCCAACCACCAATCTGTTCCTTGTATCTGTGAGTTTCTTTAGATTCCACATGTAAGTGAAAACGTACGGCATTTGTTTTTATTGGCTGGCCTGTGGAGAAGGCTGCTGGGCAGCAGCCGGGGCCTTGGTCAAGGGTGCCAACAGCCCGCGTGACCCTTCAAGTTCGGAGCCATGGGGAGAGCTGCTCCGCCCCATCTTCTCTCTCCCTCTACTCTCCTGGTGATGCCCCCATTGGCCAGACCCCTAGAAGCCGGACAGGAGGCGGCTCTTTGAGGGTGTACCTGCAAGGTACCTTCCCGGCACAGGGCAGGTGGGGGCGGGACGGGGGGAATCTGCGGGCCGATGGACAGCATCTGCGCCGTGCCTACAGGAGTCGGTTATGGTAAATACATTTTAAACCCCTTATGGGAATTTAAATAGATGTGCAATGAAAATGTCTTTACCCAAATGTTTAAGAACATATGATTTTTAAGGTTTTGTTTTATATACGTGTGAGAGATACATAGATGGGTTGCCTCTTGCTCAGCCCCAACTGGGGACCTTACCAGCAACCCAGGCCTGTGCCCTGAATGGGAATCGAACCAGCGACCTACCTCTTGGTTTGTAGACTGGCGCTCAATCAACTGAGCCACACCAGCCAGGGATGTATTTTTTAAAAGAAATGTTGTCTAAATACCAGGGAGTCAGGCCCTAGATTACTCACTAGGTTCTTTTCATGAAGAAGTAAATTGTTCAGATTTTAAAGAACTGAATATCAGTTGTATTTTTTTTCTATTCCAGCTGACATTGAGTCATGCTTAGCTGTTTCCTGGGCTGTGTTTTAACTCTCCTTGAGTAGTCTTCTGTGTCAGAGCAGACCTGGAGGGTCTCAGGAGGGGCAGGCGGGCGGGGGAGGGGGGCCGCCCAGGGCCCGGCCAGAGGTGGGGCGGAGGGGGAAGGTGCGCCAAACTGCTCGCACTGCCAGGTGCGGGGCAGGCGTGCGGGGCTGCCACCCTCGGTTTTTTAGGGACATAAACCAGTAGATACCCATGTTGCTTAAGTGTCTGTCACTCGCCACCAAGAGCCCTAACAGTCTCTCCACCTCTCAGTTCCGCTCTCCCCTGAAGAACCCACTTTCCACTCGGGGCTGCACTGGCCCCCAGCTCAGTTCTCCAAGTTCCCAGAGCACCCCGTCCTTCCATGCCAGCCGGGGGTCTGAAACGGGGCTCCCGAGGAAGGCTCGCCTTGGTTGCCATCCCTAATGGGCCAAGGGCCTAGCCAGTGCGGGCTCGCAGCCTCCCCTACACCTTCAGGAACAAGGGCGCAGATGGAGAGTGAACCCACTTGGACCTCGTGGGCCCCGTGGCCTCGCAAGGCCTGGGACCCCTGCTTTGAGTGAGCGGAGGCGGGGAGTCACAGGCCTCAGGCTGCGTGTGGAGCCCTGGCAGCCTCGCCCAGCCACACCCCAGCCACGACACCACCCGCCCCTGGGCTTCCGGGGACACTTTCTGGCTTCTAAGTGTGAGTCTGCCGGCTTCTGATAATGGGCATGTAAGCCTTATGGTCTCCCCTCACCGCCCTGGGGCCCAGCCGAGATAAGGCTCCCCGGCCGGCGGGCACAGGCAGAAGAGGAACAGGAACACCTCCCCTGGGTCCCATCAGGCAACACATCGGGGCTTTGGGATGTGGGTACAGGCGGGGTAGCCCTCAAGCAAAGCCCCAAAGCCCACATCATCGTAATGGCTGAATCACCTCATGGGAGCCCCCAGCCGCCCCTGGAAGTAGTCCCACCCCATTCTCCCACCAGGGAGGGAAAGCTCAGGGGAGGCAGCTTGCAGGGTCGCGGAGCCAGGATGTGGCCGAGGGAAAAGCCCATCCTGTGGGACCCTGGAGTCCACGCACTGCAGTCACAGCCCCTCCGTTGCCGCGTCCCACCTCCAGGGAACCTCCGGTCGCGCGTCAAACGTTTTCAGCCCCTGTAGCCAAGCGGGGTTGTGAGATCCGCAGCAGGTAATAGGATCAATTTTGTTTCAGGCTGGACACTGTCAACCTATTAAAACACTCCTATAAAAGTTAATGCTGGAAATGGGAACGAAAACAAGAGTTATTACATTTTAAAAAACATAAAATAACAAGTGTTGGCGAGGATGTAGAGAAATCAGAACCTTTGTGCCCTCCTCGTGGGAATGTAAACTGGCGTAGCCACGATGGAAAAGAATATAGCAGTTCCTCAGAAAATTAAATTATTCTTCGTATTTTTTTAACTTAAAAAATGAGGAAGAAGAGAAAAAGTATATGCCAGGCATTTTCTGATCATAGTGCAATAACCACAGAGAATAGAAATTAAAAGGTACCAAACACTGAAATCAGACTACATGGATAATTAACATTTTTGACTTTCCAAAGAACTCAGATCAAAGTAGAAATCAAACCCAAAAATTCGGGCTATTTTTTTAAAAATGCAAAAATGAGATCACTATCTATTCACACTGTGGGATTTGGCCAAAAATGTACTCAAAAGAACATGCCAGGACATTAACGATTTCATTGAAGAAAAACACCATGCGAGCCAGGTGCAGAGGCAGCTTAGCTAATGAGGTGTCAAATGTCCTGCGACATTCTAGACAAGAGCTCGGTCCTTTTTCCAGGCTCATGTGCTTTTGCTTTATTGTTGAATGATTCTACTTGTAAAAAAGCTTTTAAAAAGGGAAAAAGAAAAATGCTAAAAGCAACGTGGGACCGGGGGTTGGATCCTGGGACAGAGAAGAAACATTAGAGAGAAATCTGGTGGAATCCGAATAAGGTCTGTAGTTCAGAGTTTGGTTTCCCATGTTAATTTCTTTAGTTTAGTTTAGTTTTTTTTTTTAAGCGAATGTGTCAATATTAGGGAAAGATAAATGAAGGCTCAATGGAACTTCCTGTAATATCTTTGCCATTTTTCTGCCAATCTAAATAAAGTATGCCAAAATAAGTCTAAAGAAAAAGATAGACCTTTAGAGCCACGTGGGGGTCAAGAGGAAAGGCACAGAGCATGCTCTTGGCAGCAAGGACCCCGGCAGGGCAGCATGCCCCCAAGCCCAGCAAAGGGCGCCGGCCTCCCCACACCAGCCCTCCGGGCACAGCCCTGATGGCAGCGCCTTTGGGGGCCAGCTCTACAGTGTTCTGGGAGTTGCTCCTGGAAACCCCACCCAGTGCCCAGCCCTCAAGCCCTTCCAACCATTTCATAAGTACTATCCTTCATAAATCCTTTTCTGCCGAAATTGGCTTCAGCAGTTTGTCACGCTCAAGTGGCCCCTACTCCTATGCAGACAAAACACCGAATATATTCACGCCATAGAAGAAAGTGAAAAAGTTGTCACGTATTTACCTCCCTCCACACAAGAAAGGTAGTCATCCTTGATAGTTTTTACAGGCAAATTTTATCAAACTTACAAGAGACAGATAATTTATATCAGAGTGAAGAAAATAGGTAAACATTCTTAATTTTACTCTAAGGAAACTGCTTGTATTCCAAGAAATGTGAGAATAGGGAACATGATAAAAGAGTAACAATGCTGTTTGCAATGACGCAGAATCTAAGTAATCCTGCCGGTCCTAGCAGAGGAATAATAAAAGCATACAGACCATGGCAGATAGGGACTAACTTTGTGGTTTAAAGCGCAGGTTCAGGAACAAGACTGTGGAGGTTAAAATCCTGGGTTCATCGGCTTGATTTGGGGTGAGTTACTTAATCCCTCCGCGGCTCACCTTTTTCATGTGTAAAATGGGGATGAGGATGCACCTACCTCGTGGGTTATGTTACAATAAGTAAACACAAGGCCCTGGCCGGGTGGCCCAGTTGGGTGCAGCATTGTCCCACACACAGAGAGGTTGCGGTTTGATTTCCGGTCAGGACACACACCGGGGTTGTGGGTTCCGTCCCAGGTTGGGGCGTGTGCAGGAGGCAACCGATCGATGTTTCTCACATTGAGGTTTCTCTCTCTCTCCCTTACTCTCTCTCTAAAACCAGTAAACATGTCCTTGGGTGAGAATTAAAAAAAAAAGGAAATACAAGCAGCGCTCAGGACAGTCCTGGTGGATCCCAGTGTGTGTGTCAGTTGGCTGTGGCCACTGCATCTGTAGATTCGAGGAGAAAACTCATAGAGTTTCACTGGAAGATGCCAAAAGGATATTTGCTTAAATTCAACATTCCTCATAAAAACCCACTGTGACCTAGGATATAATAAATTTAACATAATAAAGAATGTCTATCAGACATCAGCAGGTGCTTGTGGGTAAAACGCCAGACCAGGCATTCTTTCCTGTGAGTCATTCCGTGGTTATTTGTGGAGAATGCAGTGGGGTCCCATGCTGGGGACTACAGGAGGCAGCAGCTCCCCAGGCTGGCGCTCCTGCGCTGACATCCTAAATTAGAAACAAAGTCAGCAGACCGATAAGTGCAAAGCCCCAAAGCACAGCGATGCGTCAGAGATGGGGCAGGGCCATTGTGCCGAGGTCCCGGTGAGAAGAGCGAGCCAGTGTCAGATGAGGCCAGGACAGGGGGCAGCTCAGGCCCGAGAAGACTCCTAAGTGGGAGTCATCTAGAGGCGGCGACAGAATGGAAGAGGGGGCCAAACACTACGAAGATACTGAGACTCAAACCCAATCAGCAATGCACAGAATCTACAAGGACCCTCTGAACCCGGACTGGCGGCGGTCACTGGACGAAGCCGTCATGAAGGAGCAGGTGGTGCTCATGAATGGGAAGGCATTCGGTGTCAGATAATACTTAATTATCTGTAAAATAAATGCAATGATCATTTTAAAACTCTCAAAGTGTGACACAGTGTGTGATTCCATTTATACGATATTCTCTAAGTGACAAAATTATGGTCATGCAGACCAGCCAGGGGGCCGCCAGGAGCCGGGGTCGAGGGGGGTGTGACCAGTAAGGAATAACTCCGGGATTTTCTCTGTGGCAATGGGACAGTCCTGCATCCTGATCTGGTGATGATTCCTCAGAGCCACACATCTGATAACGTTTCCAGCGACCGTGTACATAACCACACATGCATGTGAAAACTAGTGAAACCCCAGTGAGGCTCATGATTTACTTCATAGGATCGCAACGATGCCAATTTCCCTATTTTGACAATGAAGTGCGGTTACGTAAGACGTGGGGGAACCTGGGTGAAGGGTACACAGGAACTCTTGGTACTAATTTTGCAACTTCTGTGTCTTAAACTATTTTCAAAGACAAAGTTATATTTTTTAAAAAGAGAAGAGAAGACACACATGAAAGACCAGGCACCGTAACTGAAACATATAATAGAAAATGAGATACCATCCAAAAGATACAGAGCACTTGTATATCCATATGAAAATGATAAATAACCCAACCAGTAAGTGGACAAATATCAGGAAATTCAGAGAGTAGACATGTCCATATTCAATCTTACTAATAATCAAACACATTCAGAATAAGGCAACATGGAAATACTAGCTCCCACTCATAAAAGACCTCTGGCCCGGATACGGGGTGCGGGGTGGCGCTCCCATTCACCGCTAGGTGAGAGCGTGAATTGGCCAGCCTCCTTACGGGCATCTGGACGGTGCCTACCCAAATTTTAAACACTCACACCATTTGACCCAGCAATTCTACTTTAGGAGTATAAAGATGGTCACTGCAGCGCTGTTTGTAGTAGCAAAACATCGGAGAGGACCTAAATATTTGTTACTGAGGACCCGTCAGGCAAACGATAGTGGCAGGTACTATTCATCCAGGCCCAGGAACTCCAGTGCTTCACACGCATTAATTCACTTGTGTATTCCCTACACCAGTACCGGGAAACAGGCTCTAGGCACTGTTGTTATGCGGGGAAGCTGATGCTCATTAATTAGCAAGCGGGGGAGCGGGGACTCCTACCTAGGCAGCCTGGGTCTAAAACCCACGACATGAACGTCACACCAGGCACTAAGTATGAGGGTCCTTCCTGCAGGCGTGTTCCGTGAGAACAGCAGCCACGAAGCAGTGATATAACAGGGCCCCAGAGGGTGTGTACATAAAAACAAAGGTCCGAAGGACTGTCTTTGGGGCATGATGTTGTGGAAAACATTGACTCTTTTGTTTATATATTTTTATATTGTTTGCATTTTTTACAATGAAATGTATCACTTTTATACAATAAGGATATTTAAAGGTAAGAGGCCAACATTTTTAAACAAAAAGAGAAAAGAAAAACACCTCTTGCAGACAGTGAACAGCTCGGGTAACTCACTTCCCTCTCCCCCACTACGTCCAGCCAGCAGATGACCTTCCTTCCCACGAGGGGTTCTCCTGGGCCCTGGGCTCCTTCTCTGAGGGTGGACTCCCCTGGAGAAGCCTGTAGGTGTTGACGTGGAGTGGGTGGTGGGCCACCCTCTCCAGAACTCTCCAGGGCTGGCCCTTCCCTTAGCAGCTGATACGCCCCTGGGGGGAACAAGAGATCATTGGCCGAAGTAGAACTAATTCAAAAGAAAAGCCACGAACCGGATTACAAATACCATCAGCAACTGCAGATTAGAAGGGACAGACTACGAATTTAAAATAAGCCTAGCAAACATGTAGACCTCTAAGGAGCTGAGGTTCTAAGAATCACAATCTCATGCTTTAAAAAATGCGAACATTTGCAACTTGGTGGAAATTACATTCCCCTGCAACTACCTAATCTCGCGATGAGAAGGTTTAAACGTCCATTTAAACGCGTGCCAAGGGGCACGCTACTTTTCAACATCTCTTTAGAGGCCACTTGAGCAAAAAGAAAGCCAGATTCCAGCTCTGCACGGAGCTGGATGCCGGGTTCAGGCCCCTCCGTGGCTGAAACTCTGAATCTGCGTTCTGGATTTTTCTTGATTAGGATCCAAGCTTAAAATGTTTCTGTCCTCTCTGGGAGGAACAGGTTCTGGGGTTACCTGAGCTGTGTGTGTGTATGGGGGGTGTTTCTGCAGGAGGAGTTGTAGGGCGGGGGAGGTCCCCTGGCAGATTTGGGGGGTTGGCTGAGGGACTGGAGGGCAGAGGGTGGGTGAGCCAACTCTACCCTGAGCCCACTGCTTTGCTCTTGAAATTCCACAGCCAACGAGTCACGCTTGGGATGAAGTATTTCATTTTCCTGCTCCCCTTGGACACATTTTCCTCAACAGTTTCCTGAGCATCCTGAAGGGAATGTCAAGGTCAGAAAGAGGAAGAAGGTTCTCTGGAGCCACACAGGGAGGAAATCGTGGTTTTGAGGAGGGTTGACTTTACTTCCTTGTGGTTGGGAAATAAAAGAACCTTGTGGAGGGAAAGGGCAGGTGGGTCTCAGAAAGGAAATCTCATAATGGAACATGGCATGGCCATGCAGTAGAACATACTCGGCCTTGAAAAGGAAGGAAACCCTGATGCTTGCTACAACGCGGATGAACCCCGAAGACGTTATGTAAGTGAAATAAGCCAGACACCAAAGGACAAACGTTGACGATCCCACTTACGTAGGACTGAGAGATGTCAGAGTCACAGACGGAAGGGCGGAGGGGAGGCGGTTATGGGAGGCTGGCGGCAGCGAGTCACGGAGAGCTGGTGTGCGATGAGGCCGGAGCTGCAGTGGGGGCGATAAAGTTTGGGGGGCGGGTGGTGGTGCCGGAGGCACAATGTTGTGAATGTGCTCAGTGCCACTGAACTGCACCCCGAGAGTGGGTCAAAGGTGAATTTTAGCTTATGTGTACTTCACCTCAATAAAAGAATAACTAAATCTGAAAAGGCCTTTCTCCCTGGCTGGTGTGGCTCCGTGGGCTGGAGCGTCCGTGCCATAAACCCAGACGGTGCAGGTTTAATTCCCGGTCAGGGCGCCTACCGAAGCTGTAGGTTTGGTCCCCTGGGGCCCACACAGGAGGCGGCAGATAGATGTCTCTCTCTGACATCCATGTCTCTCCCCCTCTCTCTCTCCCTCCCCTCCGCCCTCTCAAAAATCAACAAGCATGTCCTTGGTGAGGATTTTTTTAAAAAGCTTTTAGATCTAACTTCCAGTTTACAGTAAATACACGGGTTAGAAAAACAAGTTAAATTGTCCTATGAAGTCACAATCTGGCAAATGTAGAATTTGAGGGATGTGGGACCTTCTACAGAAAACTGGCCTGAACATCAAAAAGTGAAGGTCATGGGGGAAAAAGTAGAGGAGCTGTTCTAATTCAAGACAACTAAAAACAAAAAACAAAAAACCCAAACCAAACCAAATGCAATGCATGCACTTAATTGAATCTGGTGTCTGAACAAATTTAAAAGACATTTGAAACAACTGGGAAAACTTGAGTATGGACTAGATATTAGGTGATTAATGAGAGAATTAACAGTTTACTTAGGTCTGAATATGGTGGCGTAGTTACGTTAGAGCACGTCCTCAATTTTATTTATTCATTTAATCGCCACCCAAGGATACGTCTATTGATTTTACAGAGAGAGGAAGGGGGAGAGAGAAACATCCATCTGTTGCCGCCTGTAGGTGCCCCGACCGGGAATCGAACCCGCGGCCTTTCGGTGCAGCAGACGACACTCCAGCCGGCCAGGGAGAGAATGTCCTTATTTTTAGGGTCTACAAGACGAACTAGGTAGGGGTGAGGTGTCAAATGATGCAGGAAAACCCAGAGAGGGGGATCTTGCAAATTCGCCCAAACGGAAACGCCTGTGGACCCCTGGGTGGGGGGTAAACGCCGTAGAATTCTTTCCACTTCTGTTTGCTGGAGGCAGTCTTTAAACCAGCTGGCGGAGGCGGGTGCGGGCTGCGGGCTGCGGGCTGCGGGCTGCGGGCTGCGCCGGGAGAGCAGCGGGGGGACCTGGGCAGCGCCCTTGACCCTCAGGCCTGAACTGCTCGCCTACGGGACGGAGCCCAGAACACCTACGGACCCGTGGTCTGGGTGAAAGGCGCAAGTGACCTGTCTGCGTGCCCGGCGGCTGTGGGCTAGTGACTATCACCAGGGCTACTGTGACCGTCCCGAGCACTGCGTCTGGTTCAGGAGCGACGAGTGGCTCCGGGGGAACCTCCCGGCCCGGTTCCCTGCGCCGGACGGGGAGGAGCAACTGGCCCGCGCGCGCCAGCCGCGCCGGAAGCGGGGTCTGGACTTGGGGGGGGGGAGAGAACGGGGCGTGGGGGGAGCGGAGCGAGCCCGAGGTCTAACCTGCACGGACCGCGGCCTGTCGGGAGTGGGGGGCGGGGCGCCGCTGGCGGACCAATCGTGGAGACGAGCGACTGTCAAAACGGGACACGTGACGGCACCGCTGTCAAAAACCGCGCGTAACTGAAACGGGGACGCTTCTGGCGGATGCCTGGCCGCTGCGGCGGGCGCCCTCTCGCCCGGGGTCTGGGTCGGGCCGGACCGGGCCCTCCCCTCTCTGTGCCCAGGGTCAGAGCCGGGGCCCGGCGGTGTTCGGGCGCCCCCGCGGGGCGGAACCCAGAACCAGGGAGCTTTCTGGGCTTCTTGTCCCGACGAGTAAAAGAAAACCCAGTAGGCGGGAGCCGGGGAGCCCCAGTGACTCAAAGCTGGCCGGCAGCGGAGGGGGAGGGCTGCCGCGTGGCACTGTTCGTCTTCCCCAGGCACATGGGCTCTCTCGGCGGCCCGGGAAAACATTAAACCAAAAACGCGGTCAGTTTCTGGCGGGTTCACGGTTCCCCTTCCTGGTTTCCGTGCACAGAGCGTAACAGGGGCTGCTCCTCGTTCCTGGCGTTTTGCCACATGTATGACAAACCAAAAAGGCAGATGCCAACTAAAATGAAAACCCACTAACTCCATGTCTCCCTCACTACCCGGGGGATCGTCAACCGCCTCTTCAGGCCACTTGGTGTCGGATGGACAGTGGGTGAACTCCCGGTTCTTCCATTCTCTGAACTTTCAGGACTTTTCGCTCAGTTTGCAATTTTCCAAACGATTCTCTCGGGATTTTCCGCTCAGTTTGCAATGCTCCAAACACTGTTGGCATCGGGGACAGTGGCTGACAGCAGCCACACTGCCAGTGGGACCCCGAGGGAAAGGCCCTCTCTGCCCCTTCGTTACCTGGAAGGCTCACAAAGGGCGGAACTTGTCACAGGACTAATCTCCCCAGGAGCCCCAAGGCTAGGCGTGGTTACGGGTCCCGCTTTACCGAACCCTTAGGCCCTCTCCCGTGTCCAAAGGGCACGGCGACCGCCCGGCGGGACCCAGGGAGCAGCGCCCCTCACCCACAGGCAGCACCCCGCGCCCTGGCCCGCTCTCAAGGACTTTGGGCACCGCCGCCCGGGGAGGAACACGTATCCAAATGGGCGGAACCGGAGCGCCGCCCCAGGCCGGGGGGCGTTCCGCCGTCCCGGGCGCCGCTCCCATTCGCAGAAGCCTGCCGCGGACCCCGGCCGCCGGGCTGGGTAGGTGGGGCTGGGGGTGGGCTTCCGGCCCGTCCAATGGGACGCTGCTGCCGCCCAGAAGCGCGCCTCAGCGGGACCTTAAAAAGCCGGGCGGGAAGGTGCGGGGTCCCGGACCCGCGCGCAGCCTCACCTGGGGGAGCCGTGCGCCGCCGCAGCCATGCTTCCCGCCCGCCGCCCGCTCGCCGCCCTCCCGGACCCGCAGCAGCTGCAGCTGCAGCTGTCGCCCCTCAACGGGCTCAGCCTGGCGGACAAGGAGAACACGGTGGGCGCGCGCGCGGGGCCCGGGCGGGGCGGGGGGCCGCGGGCGGGGGCCGGCCCTCACCGCGCCTCTCCCTGCCCGCAGCCGCCGAGCCTCAGTGGCACCCGCGTGCTGGCCAGCAAGACCGCCCGCAGGATCCTCCAGGAGCCGGGCGAGCGGGTGAGTGAGGCGGGGGCGGCGGCGCTGCTCCGGGCGCCCGCACTCCATTCATTGTCTCCTCCGCGCGTAGCTCCTCCCCTGCCGGCGCTTTCCCGCCAAAATGAGGTTTCGCTCTCACTTCCTCCTTAGGCCCGCCCCGCGCCCACGTCTCCGCGGCTCCCTCCCCGCCGGGTCCCGGAGGGAGCAGGCCGGGCGCGCGGCGGGCCACATGAAATCGCCGCGCCGGGGCCTGCCCTGGCCGGGGGGAGTGGCGATTTCATGTGGTTCGCCGGGCTCTTGGCACGTCCTCACTGCCTTCTCCCCCAGCAGAAGGCGAAGGTAGCTGCCCCCAGCGCGCAGGACGAGCCGCTCCTGAGAGAAAACCCCCGCCGCTTCGTCATCTTCCCCATCGAATACCATGACATCTGGCAGATGTACAAGAAAGCCGAGGCTTCCTTCTGGACCGCCGAGGAGGTAATCGGATTCGGGCCCTGGGGCGCTGGTCAGAGTCGGTGCGAAGGCACAGCACGGGCCGGGTGGGGGAGAGGTCGGGGTGGGGAAGAGGGCAGGTTGAGGTGGGGGCGGGGTGGGGGAGAGGTGGGGGAGGGGGAGGGCAGGTTGGGGACGGGGGAGGGCAGGTTGGGGTGGGGGCGGGGGAGGGGGAGGGCAGGATTGGGGGCGGAGGTGAGGGGGGAGGGCAGGGTGGGTGGGGGCGGGGGGAGGGCAGTGTGGGGTGGGGGCGGGGGAGAGCGGGGAGTGGGGGTCAGAACCCGAGGCGCGGGAGGTGGCGTGCGGCCTTGTGTGCCGTCCTGCGAGCCCCGCCCCGTGCGCCTCTGGATCCCAGGTGGACCTGTCCAAGGACCTCCTGCACTGGGAGGCCCTGAAGCCCGAGGAGCGGTACTTCATCTCGCACGTCCTGGCTTTCTTCGCAGCCAGCGACGGCATCGTGAACGAAAACTTGGTGAGTTGCCCCCAAAAGTCTGCCTTTACTCCCCCAGGATCGGAGGGAGAGCGCATTCTCTTCCTCGTCGCCAAAATCTTCCCATTCCAAACGCGCGCGTGTACACGCATCTGTAAGCCGGCATCCGTGTGCCGCGCCCTGGTTCGTCACGTGCCCCTTAGCGTGTTTTTTCCCCTGACTGGGAAAGCTCAAGAACAACACGCGTTTTAGCCAGGTGCTCGCGGGAAAATAGAGGTTTCCTACCTCCTGATCCACAACGAGAGCGTCTGACATACAGGGTCCAGCTGTGTCACAGGAAAACGGGGAATGACACAGACAAACGGACAGTGGTCCAGAAAAGGGCGGGTGACGCAGCAGCCTTGCCCTGCCCCCGTCCCTGTCCCCTGTCCTCGAGCCGAACTGCGCTGTCTCGCCACCAGGTGGAGCGGTTCAGCCAGGAGGTGCAGATCACCGAGGCCCGCTGCTTCTACGGCTTCCAGATCGCCATGGAGAACATACACTCCGAGATGTACAGTCTCCTCATCGACACTTACATTAAAGACTCCAAGCAACGGTGAGCGAGCGGGTGGCGTGCCTGCGTGCCGAGCACTCCCTAGTTGTTTCTTGCAAGTGTCCGAATCCACCCAGGGGGAGGAAAATGACTCCCGAGGGCCTCGGCCCAGGCTCCAATCCCTGGAAGCTCGAGGAGGAGGAGAGTCTTTGCTGGGATTGCTGATGTCTGTGTGTCTGCAGGGAGTTTCTCTTCAACGCCATCGAGACGATGCCCTGTGTCAAGAAGAAGGCAGACTGGGCCTTGCGCTGGATCGGGGACAAAGAGGCGTCCTATGGTAAGGGGTCGGTGGCCCTCCTTCCCCCGTGCTTCGTGTTCTAGGTGTGGGGCCTGGTTTGAGGGCCCTTCCCGTGCATATGAACCCTGACTCCCACGTTTTGGTGTTGACCCCTAACTAGGAGAGCGTGTTGTCGCTTTTGCCGCTGTGGAAGGAATCTTTTTTTCTGGTTCTTTTGCATCGATCTTCTGGCTCAAGAAACGAGGACTGATGCCCGGCCTCACATTTTCCAACGAACTTATTAGCAGAGATGAGGTGAGTCTGGTTCAAGTAACCGGCTAACCTGCACCCCAAGCACCAGCTTTTAGGGGTGTTCACTGAAGGAAACCCACAGGTCTGGCCTCATGTCCCCATTTCACATGTGAAATTCAACCATATGCATACTTGGCAGGGAATGAAATACTTAAATGACACACTGAAATTATGTTAACTCGTATTCTCTATATAATCACAGTGCATTTGCACATAGGTATTTCTCTGTGGGTGATGGGGTTTTTACAGGGATTTTTTTTTTTCTTTCTGGTATTCTGTGTGCTTCTACTGTAATTCAGAGTTAGCTGATGGGCATGTTGATGAAATGAGCCCCTCCTGTGGTCCAGCAGGAGGCTTTGCACGCTTGGATTAAGCTGTAGAGAGAGGAAGGGGCGGTGCCCGGGTACCCAGGTTAGGCCACGGCAGCATTACTTGGCACTAAGACTTGCAGAGTTGATTCCCTTGAAACTGGATTACCAAGTTCCTGCCCGTGAGATTGTAGATCTAAAGAGGAACCTGGTCAGAGTTCTGCCTCTCTTGCTGGGATCATTGGTAAAATAAGGGCATGCAGCCGTAGAGCAACAGGGATGCTCTGAGCAGGAGGATGCTCTGAGCGGGAGGATGCTCTGAGCGGGAGGATGCTCTAAGCGGAAGTTCTGCACCATCCTTAGCCACATCACAGCGGCGAGGACCACACTCGGCCTGCTCTCGGCGCCTAGGTGGCAGCATTGAGAGCCTTGGGTGGGGCCGAGCCTGTGTCGGTGACAAAAGCAGAATAGTCAGCAGTTAAACTCTGAGCAGGTTGAGTAAGTGCTTTCAGTGTGGCCAAGCAGGACGTGTAAAGAGAGCGCAGAAAAAGATACAGCCACTTCCGATTGCATATTCATGATGGACGCATTCTGGTTCCCCGGTGACCTTAAACCTTTTCTTCTAGGGCTTGCACTGTGACTTTGCCTGCCTGATGTTCAAACACCTGTTACACAAACCTTCGGAGCAGCAAGTAAACGAAATCATCGTCAATGCAGTCAGGATAGAACAGGTGGGTGATTTGGAAGGTGTCATGCCTGCCTGACGAGGACGTGCTCACGCCTCCGTTTTACTGAAGCTGCGTTTCGGTCCCTAGGAGTTCCTCACGGAGGCCTTGCCTGTGAAGCTCATTGGGATGAACTGCACGCTGATGAAGCAGTACATTGAGTTCGTGGCCGACAGACTCCTGCTGGAGCTGGGCTTCGGCAAGGTGGGTAAGGGGGTGCACAGAGCCCTGCTGGGTCCTTCGCAGCTGCTGTTCTGTACTCATGTTTGGCCGTGAACCTTTCAGGTTTTCCAAGTAGAAAACCCATTCGACTTCATGGAGAACATTTCGCTGGAAGGGAAGACCAACTTCTTTGAGAAGAGAGTAGGCGAGTACCAGAGGATGGGAGTGATGTCCAGCCCCACAGAAAACTCGTTTACCCTGGATGCTGACTTCTAAACGAACTGAAGGTCTGCCCTTTGCTGGTTCTTTTTATTTTTTTTCTTTTCAAAAGAAATATTAGCTACTTAGTGTCTCAACCAGTTACACCACGAATTATCCATAATGCTTGTTAATGGCATCTTTCAGCCCGTGTAGCCACTGCCGTATTAGCGGCGCTGTCTGTTAAAGGTGCTGCTGGTCTGACCTAGGATGGAAGTGGAGACAGAAGCCACTCGGATTCTTACGAAAGATCTTGTCCGAGGTGGGCTCCTACAGGCAGGCTGGTGGGTGCTCAGGCTGGTCTAGTCGGCGGGGCTAAGCATCCAGATGCTGCCACGAGGCCATTGGAGGACGTCAGCCTCGCTGCTTCCCAAAGCACTTTTTAAAGTTTACTTGGTTATAAAACTGGCACTTCCTGGTGTGTATTGTCAGCATCAAGGCCCGGTTTCATCTAACCTGAGTCGTTTGTACACCAAACGCAAAGTGTTCTGTGAACCACTCATGGGAGCCAGCCCCGAGTTTACCATGTGGCCACTATAAGTTAAATCGTGTAATCTAAGCCTGTTATTTCTATTTCTCATCTTCTCTCGTGAGTTCAAGTGCCTTTCCACCAACTCTGAGTTCAATCCTGAGCAAACCCAAGTATTAGCCAGCTGCTGCCACGCAGGAAGCCCGTGTTCTGTACTCTGTAGCCCAGGTGGAGGGTCAGGGGTGAGGTGAAGGGGAAGGCCCTTCTCACTGAAGCGTGCCGTGTGCTGACGGCTGGTGCCCTGGGTCGGTGTCATTGTATTTTTCAGACTGCATTGTCCCCAACTTCAGTCTGTGTGAAAGATCCTTGAAGACTCTTAATGGCTGGGATCTAGGATAGGATGGTGAATTGATTTTCAAATCCTTGAACAAAATGACCCCGCTAAGATCTTGCTCCTGCGAAGTGATAAAACCAGGGCTGAAATTGGCCTTCCCAGAGTTGTGTTAATTCTGACTTTGTGTAATTGGCATGCCAATAGGTAACGTGGACTGCATGTATATTTACTGCATATCTTTTAAGTTAGAAAACGTGTTTAACCCTATCCTTTTACGTTGTATCTACAGTTTATACTCTGAAATAATTACACCATCTTAGCTTGCAGTTCATAATTGATTATGTGTGCGGTTACTTCTAGTGCTTACCTAAACCTGAGTGTCAACTGGTGGGGTTAGAAAAGCAGTGTTGCCTGAGCTGTTAACACATGTTCCATTCAAACATTGCCCTGGCTGCTGTGGCTCAGTGGATGGAGCGCTCGCCTGAGAACCAAAAGGTCGCCGGTTCGATTCTCAGGTCGGGGCACAGGCCTGGGTTGTGGGCCAGGTCCCCAGTTGGGGGCGTGCAAGAGGCAACCAGTCAGTGTTTCTCTCCCTCTCTTTCTCCCTCCCTCCCCACTCTCTAAAAATAAATTAAAATCTTTATAAAAGGAAAACTAATAACTTAAATATTAGTTTCAGAAGTGACTATAACCAAGAGACGTTGGCCCCATTTGTTAACGTGTGTTGGTTGACCACTGGTTTATATACTATTGTCAGTTTCCTTTATCATTTATTGTATAAATGGTCGTCCATTTACAAATCTCTGTAATATGCCACCCTTATCTACCTTTTAAGTTATTGTTAACTGACCTTAACCCAGATTTTGTGGCCCTCACCCGTGCAACACAAAAATCAATAAAGACTGCCGCGCATTGTTGGGTTCAGGTGGGGGGTCAGAAGCAGATGCTAGGATTCTGCCTCCCATGGGCTGCCACGTACAAGTTCATTCCTTCCGACTAGGGTTCCGTTTCTGGTCAGTTTAAAGGGAAAAGGTTTTAGTCGGAAGCATTCGGAAGTCTTAAAAGTTGAGTACTTACCCAGGTGTGTGAACGATTAAAATAAAACTGTCCTCGGATGGCAGTGTTGAGGACGGGCATGGAGAAGATGATGTTTCTCTGGTGAGGGGGGCCTGGGGACCGGCCTTACCCAGGCTGCTGCTCCTGCTTTCCTGCCTGCTGGTGTCAGGGGTCACGCCAGGTTTCCCCAGTGAATGGGAGGGCTCCCCCAAAAGGCCTGGGCTTGGTCTGTCTGCCAGGACCGGCCCCTGCGGAGAGGAAGTGAACTTGAGCTGCGTGTTTCGAGGTCCATACATGATGTCCTGGGGAAAGGCATGTTCTGTGTCCTAGAGAAACCTAGCGGAGAGCTTTGCCCTGGCTCCCTGGAGGCACCCAGTGAAGGTCATTCGATGTGCAGTGTCAGGCAGTGGCAGCACGGGATGTTCAGAGCAGCCACGCCCCAAGGACCCCCGGCCATTAGAACAGCCTCCCCGGGGAGCCCATCATGTCCCCTCCTGCTGTCCACCTGCGCAGCTGCCCACGCTCTTCCCAGAACACACCTCACACTTCTCTTAGGGGACCTGCGTCAGAGTCTGGGCTCAGGTCAGGAGTCTGAAGTGTCACGTGTTCCAGAGAGGCCTCGTCCCAGGCCTCCGGAGCCACTGGGGCGATTTGTACAAGTTCCCCTCACTTCATCTCAGACACTCCACATCTGGGTGGGGTGGGCTCCTTAGGTATAGTTCCTACTGGTGATTTTCAGCTCTTGGTAGGCATCATAACTGCCTGCGGGCTTTTTAGGAATAACTGGTGCCAGACCCCCTCTTGGGAAAGGCAGCCCTGCTCAGAGTTTTAACTGGAGATGCTGTTATTGCATCTGATCTGTGTTCCAGATGCCTTGAGCCCCCACCGCTTAATTAAGAGGCACATTTCATTGCATGGGAACACGGCTTCTGCTCAGCTGGGTGCCAAGCCCAGTCACAGAGCCAGCCAGGAGAGCCTTCCTCTGCCCACCTGCCGCTCGCTGCCTGGCCTGGGAGCCCGCCCGAGGCCTGGCTCTGCAGCTGGGGCCCGGGGTCTGTTAGCCCCAGCTGGCTGAAAGCTATGTCTGTGTGCCACTGAGGCTGGGGGCCCTGCCTGTGGCAGTTGGGAGACCCTAAGGGTTTAAGTCCGTGAGGCAGGACAGCCTGGCCTCAGGGAGGAGCTGCACGGCTCTGTGGCAGGGGACGGTGTGGCAGGGCCCATTCAGACCAGCGGAGATGAGGGGACTCCACCCTGCAGCCTCTGGAGCGGGGCTGCCCTCCAGGTGCGCTCTGGGCTTTAGAGAAAGAACACGATCCGTGGGGTCTCCTGTTACCGGACGCGTTCTTTACAGTAGGAGGCTTTATGGTGAGGATGGCTGAGCCTATTGTGTGTAGTTCCGTACCCACAGCCGCCTCGGCGTGACCGTAAAGGCCGGAGTGGCTCCCACAAGATGGCAGACTGAGGTCCTGTGGACCCTTGTTTCAAACACCTACCAGTGATGAATAAGTTAAATGGGGAATGACTCCCCAGGAAGGAGATTCCCAGGTGCTGGGGACAGCGACCATGGACCCTGAGCTTAGAGTCCCTGGGGGAAAATCAAGGATAAGGGACCCAACACCCCTTTGGATTTGGAGGGAAGGATGGGCCTGCAAGAGGGAAGAGGTTGGAATCCAAACCTCTACATAAAGCTGGACGCCCACCTGCATTGAAAAGGGGGCTAGGGAAAACTCCCACTGGCCCGGGCAGGAGGGTAAGGTGTTCCTCTTTCTGCACCCAACAGATAGGCGATGTAGGAGCTCTTGGGAGATAATTGCCCCAGCCTGGCTGCACGTGATTCCCATGGGTGGAGCTTGGTCACAAACTATAAAACATGGTTGTGGGAACAAAGGGCCCTAGTATCCCAGGAACTTGGGGTAATATGGCAAAAGGTGATATAATGGGATCAGAGGAGAACAATGAATTCAGACCTGAAGGACAGCACTGTGAAAATAGATTCTGAGAACTGATGGGGCAGAGACATGGGGGAGGAGCAAGATGGAACCAGCTTCAGGAGCTGGTAGGACCTTGGAAAGCCATGCTCTGCCCCAGAGACCACTGTCTGACCCCGTTGCCCACCATCAAGTCCCCTGCTCACAGCCAGTGGGATCCCAGACTCCATGCAAAAAGCACCCGCTTCCTGCACCCCAGAGCCAGGCTTAAGGCTTGTTTTGCGTTTGAGGGTTAGGGAGGCCTGTTTTACCCCTGGCCTTGGAGTTGAGGGAACAGTGGCTGAGGTTGCGGCAGCCATGAGGGCAGGCCTTACACAGGGAAAGGAGAACTGATCTACAGAGAAACGGGGTCCTCATGACTTTGTGTTCTGGATCGAACCATGCCTGAATCCCCTGCCCCAGCCGTCTCACTTAAGTAAGCTAATGAAGTCCCAACGGAATCAGGCTGATGTTGCTGCCACATGCAACAGTTAAACCTGTACAGAGTCCACAGCCCTGAGCTCATCTGGTGCGGCCACCCTGGGGCTGAGATAACAGCTCTGCTGTGCAGGTGCCGCCAGCAGGCTCAGGGGGGGTGCATGCCTTGCTGAGGACCTCACAGATAGACGGACCCCCGGGGCTAGAGCTCAGGTGTGCGGGCCCCTTGGCCACACTCTCGTTCCTTTACCATGTGACCCCCTTTATGAGAGAACAGGGCACTCAGGCCTAGTAATGGGGGTGGCGGTGCAGTAGCTGATCTTGGCGGTAGAACACAGGAGACTAGCTGTTTCCAGAAAGGCACCCGGAGCCGTGATAGCTGTCCCCCTGACCTCCCAGTGCAGGGGCCCTGGGACTTGCCCGCTGGGACCAAGCTGAGAAGGGACTTCTCCGGAAGCCAGCGGACAGGCACCCGGGGCTGCTCCGGCCTCCCTTGGGCCGAGCCGACTCCCAGCTGCTGAGCTGTGTTCCTTCGTGAGGCTCAGCTGACCACTGCCTGGCGTGTTTTTTAAAAGCAGCTTCATTGAGATAATTCACCTACCATCCAAGCCATCCATTTAAGACACACAATTCCATGGTTTCTGGCATATTCCAGATGGGGAATATTCCCGCTCCCCAGGGAGACCCCACACCCATAAGCCTCCCTGCCTGTGCCCTTCACCGCCCAGCCCCAGGCAGCCCCTGGTGAGCAGTTCTGTGTCCCGGGGTTCAATGTGGTACATTCCTAGGTGCTCGCCCAGTACAGGTGACTCACGGAAGCGGCACTGGGGTCTGTTTCTAAAAGGTCCTTTAGGACCTGAGAGACAGCGAAGGGGGTAGGTCTGCCTCGCAGAGACAGATTGGGTTTACATTTCAGAAAGCTTTTTTATTCTTGGCATGTTGGAGAAATCTTTTGCATTAAAAGAGATGATATGCCTGGGAGGGGACTTTGCCTGTTCCTGTCCTGTGAGGTGCCTGGTAGGCCACATTCCTTCACGCCTGTGTCATTAAACATTAACCCAGCCCTTGCTCTGAGCTAGGGGCCGGGCAGAAGGGAGGTCAAAGGTCAGGAAGCTTGTCCTGGGGTCAGGGCTGGTCCACAGCCTGTTTTCATACAGGCTTCAAGCTAAGAATGGTTTAAAATAGAGCAGCAGCAGAAGAATATTTCGTGACACATGGAAATTACATGAAACCCGTGTTTCAGCGGTTAAAATAGTCAGCGGAGTCAATTTGCTGACCTAATTGGGCTTATTGGATGATTCATGAATAGGGCAGCAAGTAGGAAGGAGCTCCCAGGAGCTATGCAAAATGAAAGGTTTTTTCTAGGCAGGCGGGAGTAGAACAGGGAAGTTAAGAGTGGATTATTTCAGGGAGGACACCCTCCCTTAGGGGAGGGCAGGGGTCTTATCAGGCAGGCTACCTTGCCAGCGATGATCAGGAAGTTCCCAGGGCTTAGCACAAGTGACTCCATGTTAGGCTTGCTGGGGTTTTTTCCTCATGGTACCCGTAAAGTCAAAATGTTGTTTCGTTGGCAGGTGCCACATCTCCCATGTACACATTGTCATGGCTGCTTTAGTGTTACAACAGCAGAGTTGAATTGTTGCATCAGAGGCTGTATTTTTACCTGGAGCTACAATATTTTCTTTTAAAAAAGTTTTTCTTTTTAGAGAGAGGGGAAAGGAGGGAGAGATGTGTGATGTTGCCTCTCACACATCCCCAACCAGGGACCTGGCCTGCAACCCAGGCATGTGCCCCGACTGGGAATCGAATTGGCGACCTTTCAGCTCGCAGGCCAGTGCTCAACCCACAGAGCCTCACTAGCCAGGGCTGCTACAGTAGTTTCTGGCCTTTTCCAAAAAGCATCTGATGACTTAACATTGAGGCATGACCTTGCTGCTGAAGGGGCCACAGTCCAGTCAGGAAGTGGGAAAGCCATAGGTGGTCAGTAATGGGGCAGAGCCAGCAAGCACCCCAGGAGAGCAGATTGGGACGTTTTCAGGGATTTTGTGAGCCTGTTAGTTTGCTGGGGCTGTGGTAACAAACTCCCACAGGCGGGGCTGCTTAAACCACAGAAATCTTATTCACAGCTCTGAGGCCGGAAGTCCAAGATCAAGGTGTGACAGCAGAGCTGGTGTCTCCTGAGGCTGCTCTCCCTGGCTTCTCCCTGTGCGTGTGTCTGGGTCCCCATCTCCTCCTATGAGGACACTGGTCAGGGTGGACTGGTACCCACCCACAGGATCTCATTTGACCGAAATCCCCCCTGTCAGGCCCCTCTCCAAACACTCACATTCTGAGGGATGGGGGGTTGGGACTTCAGCATAAGGATTTGGGGGGGGATCAGTTCAACCCATCTCCCTGAGCTAGTTGTTAGATGCAGCCATTATTAAAAAGTAAATCACACAAGCTTACAATTAAATAAGTTAATATTAAAGACAAATACAATAAGTATGCAAAGGTCTATTTTACCACGTGTTACTGTTGCCTGTGCCCCTGAAGTGCCTCATGCCTGTTCTGTCTGCTGGGGGAAATAACTGTGTGCAGTCTATTACCTAGCATCTCTCTCTCTTTTTAAAAATATTCATTTACTTTTAGAGAGAGGGGAACAGAGGGAGAAAGAGAGGGAGAGAAACATCAGTGTGTGGTTGCCTCTCGCGCGCCCCCAACTGGGGACCTGGCCCGCAACCCAGGCCTGTGCCCTGACTGGGAACTGAACCCGGGACCCCCTGGTCTGCAGGCCGGCACTGAGCCACACCAGCCAGGGCTGAGCATCTCTTTTCCCCTCCGTGAAGAGTGATGTCACTTTGGGAGCTCGGAGTCAGCTTCGGGGGGAGTGTTTGCACCACGGAGACGGGTGACGCTGCCTTTCAGGGTCGCTCCCCGGAGAGCGGGTTGTTGAACACGGATCAGCTCACCACTTGTTACAGAACCCCTGGGCTGCTCCAGTTGAAAACAAACCCGCGGGCTCTTTAGTTAGGGGCCCGATTGCCCGCCGCCAAAATTATAACTCTCAATATTAGAGTTTAGTGAAAAGAAAAAGAATAGTTTATTTAACAGTTATATAGATTTAGTTATTTGCGGATTTCTGTTGTTAAGTCTTATGTTTTTTAAAACACCCATAAACACATATTCTTGCCTCCCCCCTACCAAACCAGGCCAGTTTTAGAAAAGTCAGAGAAACCCTTTCCCTACTTTTCAAACACAGTTTAGCTTTACCAGTAGCTGCCAATTATTTAATTCTGATTGGGGAGACCTTGTCTGTGTTATGGGGTCCACCAGCTTTTAATTTAGAACCTTATGGATTTTTAGCCTTCTTGTAAACTGTATAGTTAGTCCTTTTGTAATTCGCATAGTCCACCTTAACCTTAGTTAAATCCGCACAGTCAGTCCGCCTAAAATGTCTGCCGCTTATTTTTAAATCCCTGACTACATCCTCTGATGTAGTGGGTGCGGTAACCAGTTCTGACTATTCACAGAACCTCACGCAGGTTCTGTGTGCTTTCTCCATACCATCCCCTGGTTCAAGACCCCTCCCATCTACCTGAGGCTTTGGATGCATTAAAGCCATTTTGCATAAAAAAGACACTAGCCACCGGCCTCAGGCATGTGGAGGCATTCTGAAAAGCTGCTTCCTTCTCCCCATCCCCCAGCTGCAAACTCTGGGGTTTTTTTTGGAACACCCCTGTTTCTGTAACAGTTTCCCCCCTTTCAGACTAAGACCCTTTATAATCTTATAAAGGACAATGGGCGAAGGTCTCATGCTCCTCTAACTGCTTCCTGCTGAACGTGGTCGTCGTCCTACCTACCCTTGGGTCTAGAAATCCCTAATAAGAGTGGGGATGTAGGGGAGGGTGGCCTTCCCACATGGGGAAGGATCTTGCAGAGTCCAGGTCAGTTGGCTATTCCTGGGTAGCAGCATGCTTGGTTTCCAAGGGCTGGCACTGCTGGACAAGCTGGCATTCTTGTCGTATTCTGAGGGCAACAGATTTGGCAACAGGGTTAAAAAAAAACACAATTCAACCTACAACCACTATATACAAAAGGCAGGAGTTAATTTTTCAATGTCCCACATTAGAAAAAAGAATGGCTTCTTTGGAGGAAGGTGTGCAGGGCATGTCACACCTGTCCAAAGCCCTTTTGCCCATTATACTTAGCTTGGGCTGAGGGGTATAAATTTTGGATTTCCCCCGTCTCAGACCTCTGGGCCCTTTCTGTCCAAGCCATTAGGACAGAAAAGAAACCAGTTTTAAAGTGAAGCCCGCAGACCACCCCATACTTCACCAACTCAACCACTTAGTTCAGCCAAACCGTTGAGTCTTAGGAGGTGGCAATGCAGATGGGCTTCTTAAGTGGGGCCTATATGTACAGATAATTACTCAGGTAGAGATCATAGGCTTATGCCCTATGAAAACAGAAAGAACATGCATGTTAAATCACAACACAGTTTACAAACCAGTCTCTTAACCTGAGAGACTGTCTTATTGTTAAGACATTTAGTTGCAAGGCACTTGACATTCTTCTTGCCTGTAAATTAAGCATCCTTGATAATGTCACAGACTTGGTTTAACTTTTAAATGAAAAACAAACTTTATAGACAGTTAGCTGCACTGAGCATTGTGATTTTCCTTGAGTCACGATTTTTCTTCTTAAGATTACCCTCCTTGTCAGTAAAGGGACTGCATTAAGTCCAGTTTTAATTTTAGCCTGTTTATTTGTATAAAAACAACAAGAGCAGCAGTGATTGATTACATATGATTTTTAAGTCTACTTTGCTGGAACTTACACAAGGAACCTTCATGTTGACTTTAGTCTGCCCATTAGGGCACAGAAGCTGAGCCACACACCTGCCATTCAGCCTTGCCTGCAAACACCTGCTTTCTCAAGTCCTTTGGGTTTTCCATTGTGCCTTAGGTTTTTTTTAGCCATTCTTTAGGAAAGCAACCTTCGTTCCTTCCCTGGAAAGACTGCCATGAACCGCACAACCAACCAAGGTGTCAGGCCTTTTTCCTTCTGGGCTTTCCTTAGCTTTAAAAGTCAAGTCCAGTTCCTCAGGGCTTTCTGGTGATAACCAGAGCCTAAGCATGCCTCCTTCAGGCATGTCACTTTAGTCAAAAGTTTTGGTTAACAATACCTTTATTAACAACTGGTCTTTTTAGTTTTATGCAAAGAAACCTAATGTAATTACTTACTTCTTTAAATTGCCAAATTCTGGAGGGATTAGATAGGGAGAAAAATACACAGTGTGAAGGAAAATTCTTGTTCTTCTAATATTCCCTAAAATTGCATTTTCATGCCTTATACTTTCTTTTGTTCACTTTTCTACATGTGAAGTTTTAACTTTCTCTGGGAAACCTTAATTTTCCTTTCAGATTATATGGCCAGTACCAGTACAGAGAATTCCAGACCCTTCCTAGGCCTTAGAGAATTTTAGACCTTACATAGGTCCCCAATGGCTAATGCCAAACCAACAAAGGGAATTCCAAATGACCTTTCATAGGTCCCCAAAGGCTAAATGCCAATCCAGGGAATTCCAGACGACCTTTCATAGGTCCCAAGGCTAAATGCCAATCCAGGGGTACAGTAACCATACAATTAGACCACAAGTAGTTGAGGTTTTCCTTTTCCCAGGTTTAAAAACTTTTACAACCTTTTTACATATTTTTATGACTTTCCACAGACCTTCTGCAACATTCACAAACTTTCCATATATTTACCCATTTAGACTTAACCATAACCCATTTCTAATTCTTTTCCACATTGTAAAGGACTTTACCCAAACTTAGTATTTGGCAGCTAAAATTTCCCTAGACTTGTAGATATTCTGCAGTTTTCTGAAGCTTAGACCTTGCAAACACTTGTCATGCAACAATGACTTGAATGTTTAGACATATACCATTTTGCAAACAAAGCACATCACCTTAAGAGTATACCTAACCCACCATTTTGCCCACTTCAAAGATGGTGGCAGCATTACATCCAGCATCTTTAAAGACGGTGGCACCCATAAGTACCACCCACAAGATGGTGGCAAACCCACGTGACTCATTCACCATGGTGGAGCACTTACGTGGCTTACCCAAAATGGCAGTATACCTATGAAACTTAGTGTCCAAATCACAACCTTCATGCAGGCTCTGGAGGGAGAGAACCATTTCTCCTTCTGCAGAGTTGGAGTCATTGGCTTTGTAGTCACTTCAGAGGCCATAATCAAAAGGCGTGCTGAGAGGGAAGTCCCTTGAATCTGCAGACGGGTGGGCACTGCAGAAGCCACGCTCACCTGCAGAGGGGGCTGCGCCCCAGGAGCCTCCGATGCCTCTACCTGCGGAGGGGGTGGTGCCACAGGAGGCGCCTTTACCTGGGCGCAGTTTGGCGCCAAAACAGTTCCTTTGTCTCCCGGATTTAGAGAGTTAAAGAGGGCTACTTCTTCATTTTCCTTCTCCTCCGGTGTTCCACTCTCAGGAAAAGGTCCTGAGACCACCTCCTTCCTCTGCACCACCACTTGGTTCTCCACCTTCACCAAGGCTTCATTATACAACTTTACAAATGCATTTAGATAATAAACATTTTCCCAATTTCCCGATTGCAAACAGTACCTCTTTAATTGATTAATTATAAGGTAATTTAGAGAACCATTCAGAGGCCACCTTTTCTTACCACCCAGAACATACTCAGGCCAAACAGTGTTACAATAATAAATTAACATTTTCTTAGTCATAGGATAACGACAGTACATATTCCAGTTTTCCAAAATTCTCTTCAGTGGACTGCACTCAGGGGCTTGCCCAGAACTGCATTTATTGACCCAGACATACATGACAATGGCTAAAACCAGAAAAACCCCAAGGACCAGAAAGCATATATACCACTTAGGCATCCATAGTTCTATTACTTCCAGGAATTCTCCTAATTGGACAAACAAATCTAGTATCCACAATGCCATTATTTCAGAAATACTTCAGAAATAAGTTTTAGCAAACAATTTTACTTCTCTAATCCCTTCTTAGTTCTATTTTCTTTTCACCACACTGGCGTGCTTAGGCGGTCGGCGCCCTCAGAGGGTGTCTCTCAAGGGGGTCGACCTGCCACGGGCAATTATTAACGTCCCATCTGGGTCGCCAAATTGTTACAGAACCCCTGGGCTGCTCCAGTTGAAAACAAACCCGCGGGCTCTTTAGTTAGGGGCCCGATTGCCCGCCGCCAAAATTATAACTCTCAATACCAGAGTTTAGTGAAAAGAAAAAGAATAGTTTATTTAACAGTTATATAGATTTAGTTATTTGCGGATTTCTGTTGTTAAGTCTTATGTTCTTTAAAACACCCATAAACACATATTCTTGCCTCCCCCCTACCAAACCAGGCTAGTTTTAGAAAAGTTAGAGAAACCCTTTCCCTACTTTCCAAACACAGTTCAGCTTTACCAGTAGCTGCCAATCATTTAATCCTGATTGGGGAGACCTCGTCTGTGTTATGGGGTCCACCAGCTTTTAATCCAGAACCTCATGGATTCTCAGCCTCCTTGTAAACTGTATAGTTAGTCCTTTTGTAATTCGCATAGTCCGCCTTAACCTTAGTTAAATCCGCACAGTCAGTCCGCCTAAAAATGTCTGCCGCTTATTTTTAAATTCCTGACTACGTCCTCTGATGTAGTGGGTGCGGTAACCAGTTCTGACCATTCACAGAACCTCAGGCAGGCTCTGTGTGCTTTCTCCATACCATCCCCTGGTTCAAGACTCCTCCCATCTACCTGAGGCTTTGGATGCATTAAAGCCATTTTGCATAAAAAAGACACTAGCCACAGGCCTTAGGCATGTGGAGGCATTCTGAAAAGCTGCTTCCTTCTCCCCATCCCCCAGCTGCAAACTCTGGGGTTTTTTTTGGAACACCCCTGTTTCTGTAACAGTTTCCCCCCTTTCAGACTAAGACCCTTTATAATCTTATAAAGGACAATGGGCGAAGGTCTCATGCTCCTCTAACTGCTTCCTGCTGAACGTGGTCGTCGTCCTACCTACCCTTGGGTCTAGAAATCCCTAATAAGAGTGGGGATGTAGGGGAGGGTGGCCTTCCCACATGGGGAAGGATCTTGCAGAGTCCAGGTCAGTTGGCTATTCCTGGGTAGCAGCATGCTTGGTTTCCAAGGGCTGGCACTGCTGGACAAGCTGGCATTCTTGTCGTATTCTGAGGGCAACAGATTTGGCAACAGGGTTAAAAAAAAACACAATTCAACCTACAACCACTATATACAAAAGGCAGGAGTTAATTTTTCAATGTCCCACATTAGAAAAAAGAATGGCTTCTTTGGAGGAAGGTGTGCAGGGCATGTCACACCTGTCCAAAGCCCTTTTGCCCATTATACTTAGCTTGGGCTGAGGGGTATAAATTTTGGATTTCCCCCGTCTCAGACCTCTGGGCCCTTTCTGTCCAAGCCATTAGGACAGAAAAGAAACCAGTTTTAAAGTGAAGCCCGCAGACCACCCCATACTTCACCAACTCAACCACTTAGTTCAGCCAAACCGTTGAGTCTTAGGAGGTGGCAATGCAGATGGGCTTCTTAAGTGGGGCCTATATGTACAGATAATTACTCAGGTAGAGATCATAGGCTTATGCCCTATGAAAACAGAAAGAACATGCATGTTAAATCACAACACAGTTTACAAACCAGTCTCTTAACCTGAGAGACTGTCTTATTGTTAAGACATTTAGTTGCAAGGCACTTGACATTCTTCTTGCCTGTAAATTAAGCATCCTTGATAATGTCACAGACTTGGTTTAACTTTTAAATGAAAAACAAACTTTATAGACAGTTAGCTGCACTGAGCATTGTGATTTTCCTTGAGTCACGATTTTTCTTCTTAAGATTACCCTCCTTGTCAGTAAAGGGACTGCATTAAGTCCAGTTTTAATTTTAGCCTGTTTATTTGTATAAAAACAACAAGAGCAGCAGTGATTGATTACATATGATTTTTAAGTCTACTTTGCTGGAACTTACACAAGGAACCTTCATGTTGACTTTAGTCTGCCCATTAGGGCACAGAAGCTGAGCCACACACCTGCCATTCAGCCTTGCCTGCAAACACCTGCTTTCTCAAGTCCTTTGGGTTTTCCATTGTGCCTTAGGTTTTTTTTAGCCATTCTTTAGGAAAGCAACCTTCGTTCCTTCCCTGGAAAGACTGCCATGAACCGCACAACCAACCAAGGTGTCAGGCCTTTTTCCTTCTGGGCTTTCCTTAGCTTTAAAAGTCAAGTCCAGTTCCTCAGGGCTTTCTGGTGATAACCAGAGCCTAAGCATGCCTCCTTCAGGCATGTCACTTTAGTCAAAAGTTTTGGTTAACAATACCTTTATTAACAACTGGTCTTTTTAGTTTTATGCAAAGAAACCTAATGTAATTACTTACTTCTTTAAATTGCCAAATTCTGGAGGGATTAGATAGGGAGAAAAATACACAGTGTGAAGGAAAATTCTTGTTCTTCTAATATTCCCTAAAATTGCATTTTCATGCCTTATACTTTCTTTTGTTCACTTTTCTACATGTGAAGTTTTAACTTTCTCTGGGAAACCTTAATTTTCCTTTCAGATTATATGGCCAGTACCAGTACAGAGAATTCCAGACCCTTCCTAGGCCTTAGAGAATTTTAGACCTTACATAGGTCCCCAATGGCTAATGCCAAACCAACAAAGGGAATTCCAAATGACCTTTCATAGGTCCCCAAAGGCTAAATGCCAATCCAGGGAATTCCAGACGACCTTTCATAGGTCCCAAGGCTAAATGCCAATCCAGGGGTACAGTAACCATACAATTAGACCACAAGTAGTTGAGGTTTTCCTTTTCCCAGGTTTAAAAACTTTTACAACCTTTTTACATATTTTTATGACTTTCCACAGACCTTCTGCAACATTCACAAACTTTCCATATATTTACCCATTTAGACTTAACCATAACCCATTTCTAATTCTTTTCCACATTGTAAAGGACTTTACCCAAACTTAGTATTTGGCAGCTAAAATTTCCCTAGACTTGTAGATATTCTGCAGTTTTCTGAAGCTTAGACCTTGCAAACACTTGTCATGCAACAATGACTTGAATGTTTAGACATATACCATTTTGCAAACAAAGCACATCACCTTAAGAGTATACCTAACCCACCATTTTGCCCACTTCAAAGATGGTGGCAGCATTACATCCAGCATCTTTAAAGACGGTGGCACCCATAAGTACCACCCACAAGATGGTGGCAAACCCACGTGACTCATTCACCATGGTGGAGCACTTACGTGGCTTACCCAAAATGGCAGTATACCTATGAAACTTAGTGTCCAAATCACAACCTTCATGCAGGCTCTGGAGGGAGAGAACCATTTCTCCTTCTGCAGAGTTGGAGTCATTGGCTTTGTAGTCACTTCAGAGGCCATAATCAAAAGGCGTGCTGAGAGGGAAGTCCCTTGAATCTGCAGACGGGTGGGCACTGCAGAAGCCACGCTCACCTGCAGAGGGGGCTGCGCCCCAGGAGCCTCCGATGCCTCTACCTGCGGAGGGGGTGGTGCCACAGGAGGCGCCTTTACCTGGGCGCAGTTTGGCGCCAAAACAGTTCCTTTGTCTCCCGGATTTAGAGAGTTAAAGAGGGCTACTTCTTCATTTTCCTTCTCCTCCGGTGTTCCACTCTCAGGAAAAGGTCCTGAGACCACCTCCTTCCTCTGCACCACCACTTGGTTCTCCACCTTCACCAAGGCTTCATTATACAACTTTACAAATGCATTTAGATAATAAACATTTTCCCAATTTCCCGATTGCAAACAGTACCTCTTTAATTGATTAATTATAAGGTAATTTAGAGAACCATTCAGAGGCCACCTTTTCTTACCACCCAGAACATACTCAGGCCAAACAGTGTTACAATAATAAATTAACATTTTCTTAGTCATAGGATAACGACAGTACATATTCCAGTTTTCCAAAATTCTCTTCAGTGGACTGCACTCAGGGGCTTGCCCAGAACTGCATTTATTGACCCAGACATACATGACAATGGCTAAAACCAGAAAAACCCCAAGGACCAGAAAGCATATATACCACTTAGGCATCCATAGTTCTATTACTTCCAGGAATTCTCCTAATTGGACAAACAAATCTAGTATCCACAATGCCATTATTTCAGAAATACTTCAGAAATAAGTTTTAGCAAACAATTTTACTTCTCTAATCCCTTCTTAGTTCTATTTTCTTTTCACCACACTGGCGTGCTTAGGCGGTCGGCGCCCTCAGAGGGTGTCTCTCAAGGGGGTCGACCTGCCACGGGCAATTATTAACGTCCCATCTGGGTCGCCAAATTGTTACAGAACCCCTGGGCTGCTCCAGTTGAAAACAAACCCGCGGGCTCTTTAGTTAGGGGCCCGATTGCCCGCCGCCAAAATTATAACTCTCAATACCAGAGTTTAGTGAAAAGAAAAAGAATAGTTTATTTAACAGTTATATAGATTTAGTTATTTGCGGATTTCTGTTGTTAAGTCTTATGTTCTTTAAAACACCCATAAACACATATTCTTGCCTCCCCCCTACCAAACCAGGCTAGTTTTAGAAAAGTTAGAGAAACCCTTTCCCTACTTTCCAAACACAGTTCAGCTTTACCAGTAGCTGCCAATCATTTAATCCTGATTGGGGAGACCTCGTCTGTGTTATGGGGTCCACCAGCTTTTAATCCAGAACCTCATGGATTCTCAGCCTCCTTGTAAACTGTATAGTTAGTCCTTTTGTAATTCGCATAGTCCGCCTTAACCTTAGTTAAATCCGCACAGTCAGTCCGCCTAAAAATGTCTGCCGCTTATTTTTAAATTCCTGACTACGTCCTCTGATGTAGTGGGTGCGGTAACCAGTTCTGACCATTCACAGAACCTCAGGCAGGCTCTGTGTGCTTTCTCCATACCATCCCCTGGTTCAAGACTCCTCCCATCTACCTGAGGCTTTGGATGCATTAAAGCCATTTTGCATAAAAAAGACACTAGCCACAGGCCTTAGGCATGTGGAGGCATTCTGAAAAGCTGCTTCCTTCTCCCCATCCCCCAGCTGCAAACTCTGGGGTTTTTTTTGGAACACCCCTGTTTCTGTAACAGTTTCCCCCCTTTCAGACTAAGACCCTTTATAATCTTATAAAGGACAATGGGCGAAGGTCTCATGCTCCTCTAACTGCTTCCTGCTGAACGTGGTCGTCGTCCTACCTACCCTTGGGTCTAGAAATCCCTAATAAGAGTGGGGATGTAGGGGAGGGTGGCCTTCCCACATGGGGAAGGATCTTGCAGAGTCCAGGTCAGTTGGCTATTCCTGGGTAGCAGCATGCTTGGTTTCCAAGGGCTGGCACTGCTGGACAAGCTGGCATTCTTGTCGTATTCTGAGGGCAACAGATTTGGCAACAGGGTTAAAAAAAAACACAATTCAACCTACAACCACTATATACAAAAGGCAGGAGTTAATTTTTCAATGTCCCACATTAGAAAAAAGAATGGCTTCTTTGGAGGAAGGTGTGCAGGGCATGTCACACCTGTCCAAAGCCCTTTTGCCCATTATACTTAGCTTGGGCTGAGGGGTATAAATTTTGGATTTCCCCCGTCTCAGACCTCTGGGCCCTTTCTGTCCAAGCCATTAGGACAGAAAAGAAACCAGTTTTAAAGTGAAGCCCGCAGACCACCCCATACTTCACCAACTCAACCACTTAGTTCAGCCAAACCGTTGAGTCTTAGGAGGTGGCAATGCAGATGGGCTTCTTAAGTGGGGCCTATATGTACAGATAATTACTCAGGTAGAGATCATAGGCTTATGCCCTATGAAAACAGAAAGAACATGCATGTTAAATCACAACACAGTTTACAAACCAGTCTCTTAACCTGAGAGACTGTCTTATTGTTAAGACATTTAGTTGCAAGGCACTTGACATTCTTCTTGCCTGTAAATTAAGCATCCTTGATAATGTCACAGACTTGGTTTAACTTTTAAATGAAAAACAAACTTTATAGACAGTTAGCTGCACTGAGCATTGTGATTTTCCTTGAGTCACGATTTTTCTTCTTAAGATTACCCTCCTTGTCAGTAAAGGGACTGCATTAAGTCCAGTTTTAATTTTAGCCTGTTTATTTGTATAAAAACAACAAGAGCAGCAGTGATTGATTACATATGATTTTTAAGTCTACTTTGCTGGAACTTACACAAGGAACCTTCATGTTGACTTTAGTCTGCCCATTAGGGCACAGAAGCTGAGCCACACACCTGCCATTCAGCCTTGCCTGCAAACACCTGCTTTCTCAAGTCCTTTGGGTTTTCCATTGTGCCTTAGGTTTTTTTTAGCCATTCTTTAGGAAAGCAACCTTCGTTCCTTCCCTGGAAAGACTGCCATGAACCGCACAACCAACCAAGGTGTCAGGCCTTTTTCCTTCTGGGCTTTCCTTAGCTTTAAAAGTCAAGTCCAGTTCCTCAGGGCTTTCTGGTGATAACCAGAGCCTAAGCATGCCTCCTTCAGGCATGTCACTTTAGTCAAAAGTTTTGGTTAACAATACCTTTATTAACAACTGGTCTTTTTAGTTTTATGCAAAGAAACCTAATGTAATTACTTACTTCTTTAAATTGCCAAATTCTGGAGGGATTAGATAGGGAGAAAAATACACAGTGTGAAGGAAAATTCTTGTTCTTTTAATATTCCCTAAAATTGCATTTTCATGCCTTATACTTTCTTTTGTTCACTTTTCTACATGTGAAGTTTTAACTTTCTCTGGGAAACCTTAATTTTCCTTTCAGATTATATGGCCAGTACCAGTACAGAGAATTCCAGACCCTTCCTAGGCCTTAGAGAATTTTAGACCTTACATAGGTCCCCAATGGCTAATGCCAAACCAACAAAGGGAATTCCAAATGACCTTTCATAGGTCCCCAAAGGCTAAATGCCAATCCAGGGAATTCCAGACGACCTTTCATAGGTCCCAAGGCTAAATGCCAATCCAGGGGTACAGTAACCATACAATTAGACCACAAGTAGTTGAGGTTTTCCTTTTCCCAGGTTTAAAAACTTTTACAACCTTTTTACATATTTTTATGACTTTCCACAGACCTTCTGCAACATTCACAAACTTTCCATATATTTACCCATTTAGACTTAACCATAACCCATTTCTAATTCTTTTCCACATTGTAAAGGACTTTACCCAAACTTAGTATTTGGCAGCTAAAATTTCCCTAGACTTGTAGATATTCTGCAGTTTTCTGAAGCTTAGACCTTGCAAACACTTGTCATGCAACAATGACTTGAATGTTTAGACATATACCATTTTGCAAACAAAGCACATCACCTTAAGAGTATACCTAACCCACCATTTTGCCCACTTCAAAGATGGTGGCAGCATTACATCCAGCATCTTTAAAGACGGTGGCACCCATGAGTACCACCCACAAGATGGTGGCAAACCCACGTGACTCATTCACCATGGTGGAGCACTTACGTGGCTTACCCAAAATGGCAGTATACCTATGAAACTTAGTGTCCAAATCACAACCTTCATGCAGGCTCTGGAGGGAGAGAACCATTTCTCCTTCTGCAGAGTTGGAGTCATTGGCTTTGTAGTCACTTCAGAGGCCATAATCAAAAGGCGTGCTGAGAGGGAAGTCCCTTGAATCTGCAGACGGGTGGGCACTGCAGAAGCCACGCTCACCTGCAGAGGGGGCTGCGCCCCAGGAGCCTCCGATGCCTCTACCTGCGGAGGGGGTGGTGCCACAGGAGGCGCCTTTACCTGGGCGCAGTTTGGCGCCAAAACAGTTCCTTTGTCTCCCGGATTTAGAGAGTTAAAGAGGGCTACTTCTTCATTTTCCTTCTCCTCCGGTGTTCCACTCTCAGGAAAAGGTCCTGAGACCACCTCCTTCCTCTGCACCACCACTTGGTTCTCCACCTTCACCAAGGCTTCATTATACAACTTTACAAATGCATTTAGATAATAAACATTTTCCCAATTTCCCGATTGCAAACAGTACCTCTTTAATTGATTAATTATAAGGTAATTTAGAGAACCATTCAGAGGCCACCTTTTCTTACCACCCAGAACATACTCAGGCCAAACAGTGTTACAATAATAAATTAACATTTTCTTAGTCATAGGATAACGACAGTACATATTCCAGTTTTCCAAAATTCTCTTCAGTGGACTGCACTCAGGGGCTTGCCCAGAACTGCATTTATTGACCCAGACATACATGACAATGGCTAAAACCAGAAAAACCCCAAGGACCAGAAAGCATATATACCACTTAGGCATCCATAGTTCTATTACTTCCAGGAATTCTCCTAATTGGACAAACAAATCTAGTATCCACAATGCCATTATTTCAGAAATACTTCAGAAATAAGTTTTAGCAAACAATTTTACTTCTCTAATCCCTTCTTAGTTCTATTTTCTTTTCACCACACTGGCGTGCTTAGGCGGTCGGCGCCCTCAGAGGGTGTCTCTCAAGGGGGTCGACCTGCCACGGGCAATTATTAACGTCCCATCTGGGTCGCCAAATTGTTACAGAACCCCTGGGCTGCTCCAGTTGAAAACAAACCCGCGGGCTCTTTAGTTAGGGGCCCGATTGCCCGCCGCCAAAATTATAACTCTCAATACCAGAGTTTAGTGAAAAGAAAAAGAATAGTTTATTTAACAGTTATATAGATTTAGTTATTTGCGGATTTCTGTTGTTAAGTCTTATGTTCTTTAAAACACCCATAAACACATATTCTTGCCTCCCCCCTACCAAACCAGGCTAGTTTTAGAAAAGTTAGAGAAACCCTTTCCCTACTTTCCAAACACAGTTCAGCTTTACCAGTAGCTGCCAATCATTTAATCCTGATTGGGGAGACCTCGTCTGTGTTATGGGGTCCACCAGCTTTTAATCCAGAACCTCATGGATTCTCAGCCTCCTTGTAAACTGTATAGTTAGTCCTTTTGTAATTCGCATAGTCCGCCTTAACCTTAGTTAAATCCGCACAGTCAGTCTGCCTAAAAATGTCTGCCGCTTATTTTTAAATTCCTGACTACATCCTCTGATGTAGTGGGTGCGGTAACCAGTTCTGACCATTCACAGAACCTCAGGCAGGCTCTGTGTGCTTTCTCCATACCATCCCCTGGTCCAAGACCCCTCCCATCTACCTGAGGCTTTGGATGCATTAAAGCCATTTTGCATAAAAAAGACACTAGCCACCTGCCTCAGGCATGTGGAGGCATTCTGAAAAGCTGCTTCCTTCTCCCCATCCCCCAGCTGCAAACTCTGGGGTTTTTTTGGAACACCCCTGTTTCTGTAACACACTGACGCAGGGCGCGGAGCCCCGAGGCCGGGGAGGGTGCCAGGCCTCGGGGAGTCAGCAAAGCCTCCATAGACCCAGGGACGCCACGTGGCACCTTGGAGCACGAGGAAGGGTTGGCCAGGCATGGGGTGAGGGGGCAGCACGGGTGTGCAGAGCCCTGAGGCAGGAGCGGGTGCCCTGCGCCTGGGGCGGGGGGTGAAGGCAGGCTGCTGAGTGAGCCGCCGGTGGGAGAGGAAGGCGTGCACACCTGGTAGCGACGGGGAGCCACGGAGGGTCTCGGAGCCCGAGGGCGAGGGGCAGGGTGGTGAGGGTGGTCCCTGGCTGCCAGGGCGGTCAGTGGTGGGGCCTCTGTGGGGAGCGCGGGTGCGAAGCACTGTGACGTGGAGGCTTGTTGAGTGGCCGAAGCATCCCGTTCATTCTGAAATCCTGAGTAGGGGACCCAGCCTGCCATCTCCGATTAGCGTTGGGGCCGGAAAGAGCCTAACGGTTAAACAGGTCACGGGGTACCTGTACCACGGGCCCCTCACCAGTCACTGCAAACCATCGGCAGGAAGGCTTTGCTGCGGGCGGGATAATGGGCAGAGACAGCAGAGCCGGGTTCTGGGTGTGCCGTGGTCACGGCGACGTGACGCTGTGCACGTCGGGATAAAGACCCGAGGCGTCACAGATGGAAACACACAGCAGCATTCAGGTGCTGGGAGTGACTGCAGCTTGGCTTTCTGCTCTGTGGTTCTGTTTTGATTTCCTGGCAATCAGCAAAGGGCAGCGCCCCCCGGGGCAGAGGGTCCCGGGAGGAGGGCGAGGCTGAGGGGTGGCCCCTGGGCCCGAGCTGTCGCCGTGGGGGTGGGGCTGCACTGCGCAGGGCTGGCTGGTGACGCGGGTGTGCGCCCACTGCTCTGCAGTCGCCTCTGGGCAGTGCTGACAAAGCCCTGCATCGCGCTGGGCACCCAGGGCCTGTCATTTCCGGCCAAGCGGTGGGCTGGGGGCAGGTCTGAGGCCCCTTTCAGTTCAGAGCATCTTAGGCTTTGGAATCCCCGTGGGGCTCAGGTGGCAGAACCAGGACTTCATCTGGGGGTGTTGGGCCCTCAGCCCCTCCCCCGCCCCCCACCCTGTCCCTCTTGGAGCTTCAGAGAGTTAGTGCCACAGAGCCCCACTCAGTGACACGACTCGTGGGTTGTGCTAGGATGATGTCCCGTGTATTAACGTGGCCTCCCTAAGGAGGCTGGCCACCCTCGTAGGAAGGGCCCATCTTCTGCAATCCTGGCCACTGCCAGCAGACAGACACTTGTGGCTGGTGGACAGAGGGAGCCCAGGTCTGAGGCCTGGTCTCGGCGTTGAGAGAGCAGTCAGCGAAGGCTCATATGCTCCAGTTGTACAAGCGAGGGTGGTTAGCTCCAGGGAGGGAGGGAAGGAGGGAGGGGGTCCCCTGTCCATTCTTGTTGGGAAGGAAGAGTGGGAAGGGAGGCCTTGCGCAAAGGTGAGCAGGGCCAGCAGCCTGGAGGAGGCGTGCGGGAGGAGGGCTGGGGCTGGGGCCGGGACGGCGTTAGCTCACACGTGGTTCTGAGAACCCCCTCTGCACCTGCTCTGCCCAGGTGCTGGGAGACAAGAAGCCCAAAGCCGCTGAAGCCCAGGCCCTCGTGGACTGAGAGACAGAAAACCAGCGACAAACTGACAAGCTACATGCGGTAAGTCAGGTAGTGACAGTGCTCACGGAAGCAAAGGCAGGGCAGAGGGGCAGGAAGGGCACGTGGGTGGTCAAGGATGGGCTCTGAGGAGAGACAGGAACTGGAGGGGGAAGTGGGGACAGACCCACGGTTAGCAGAGGAAAGCCTGTTTCAGGCAGGGGCCCGCGGGCTCCCCAAGGCTCCGGGAAGGGCCTGGGACGGGCTCTGTGGTGCTGGCCGCGGGCTGAACGGGTCTCCCAGAGGCTGGTGGGCCCCGTGGGCCTTCCCGCTGGGCCTGGGCCAGAAGCGTGGTCATCACCCGGGTATTTGCTAGCAATGCCATTTCTCAGGCCCCACCCCAGACCTACTGACTCAGGAGCTCAGGGCATGGGGGAGGCTTAAAATCCTCTGGTGCTCCAGACCTCTGACCTGCACGACCCACTCAGGGCCCCCTCCAGCCAGTGGGCACGGGGGAGCCTGGGGAGTAACCTCACCCCTTCTCCACCCCGCAGACCCTGGCTGGTTTGGGTCTGAGAGTCCACTTGCCTGGGAAGCAACTTAGTTCGGGCCTGAATGGTTTAATTTGGAGGGGGGCGGGGATGGTGGAAGAAGGGGAGGGGAGGGTCAGGATTCCTTACCGGTCAGCCAGCATTGCCAGGCTACCAGGCGGGTGCGGGGTCAGGGGTTAGGCCTCCCGGAGTTTTCCCACACCCCAGCTCTAGTTTCTTTATTCTTCCTGGGTGTGTTCTTGATAGGCAGCATCCGTTGCGGTGAGTCAGCCACCTCCCCTGCTCTGCCCAGCCCGCCCTCTTGGAGAAGTCGGTGGTTACTGCCACCTTCTCCTGTCCCCGCAGGCCTCAGTTCCAGCTGTCTGGCTTCCTCGCAGACCTTGCCACCAATACTGCCCTTGAGACACGGACGTTTGCTGGCTCTTTGCCATGCAGTATCCTAAGCACTTAATGAATATGGACTCATTCACTTCTCACAACAGATCTTTACAGGAGAGGGGCCCGAGGCACAGAGAGGGTGAGTGACTTACTTGAGGTCACCCAGCCAGTAAGGGGAGGAAGTGGTGTTTGAGCTGCGGCAGCCCAGATATAGAGTCGCTCTGGAGCTTCACGTCCGTTGTGCTGTCCCCTTGTGGCCAGTGGCCCCTTTGGTTCTCACCGCACCCCCTTCGCTCCCTGAACCCCCACCCTTTCCCGGCTTTACAGCTACTGCTCTGGTGGCTCCTCTGTTTCGTTGGCCCTGTGCCCCCACCCCACCCCCGACCCCTGCAGAGTCTTTTCCTAGAGCCTCTTCACCCCCGTCTGTGGAACTGCACCTCTCTCGTCAGTGCAGGTGTTGAGCTCCAGACCAAACATGCAGCTAGACATCTCCACTGAGCGTGCCCCAGACACCGCCCCAAACTGCACTGCAGATGCGCTCCCTGCCCGCTGTTCCCTGGCTCGGTGAGTGGCACCCCGCGCGCCAGGCGGGTGGCGGCGGGGACCTGCTATAGCGCACGTGGCCAGGAGGGGGAGCCGCGTCCTAGCGGAGATCCAGCGGCGCGTCGCACCTGGGGTATTACTCCCGGTCCTACTTCTCCTGCTCTTTCAGGTCTCATCCCAGGGGCCACCTCCCCAGGCGCCTCCCCGAGACCCAGCAAGGCTGATCAGGGGTGCTCTCAGCTCCCGGGGCCTCCAGTGGTTCCCGACCACCCTTCCCTCCAGGCTGTGAGGCCCCCGAGGTGAGGGACAGGGTCTGCTGTCCCCGTAGTATCCCCAGCCAGCACCTGGCCTGGGCACAGCGCTCTGGAACCTCCTGGCAAGTGTTTATTGAATGAGCGAGTGAGTGAGTGCCGTCCGGGGGGAGCCACCGTGACTGGGGGGGTCACACCGCGGTGGAGGAAGCGGGCTGCTGATGGGGGAGCCATGTGAGGGGCTCCCTTCCCCGCCTGGCTCCCTCCTGCCTCTCCTGGCTGCTGCCTCCCCGTCTCCTCCTCGCCCTGCGTGGCCCGCTAACCTGTGCGCGGCCGCAGCTGCTAACGGATGGCCAAGGTCCCACCCATCCTGCCACGCTGCTCACCCGCAGCGCCTTCGGGAGCCTGTCTGGAACTGGGGTGTCGGGCCTCGGGGCGGCCTGGCACCCGAACCGAGGGCGGATCCTCAGGGCACTGCGGTTCTCCCGTCCATACGCGTCCCTGAGCTCGGGGCCAGGTGCCCCCCTCCTGGGACTCAGAGGGTGGGGAGGGCGGCCGTGGCAGCTCCTGGGGTCCTTCCAGGGTCAGGGACGAGGTCTTACACCTACTTGCTAAGGCACAATTTCTTCTTCAGTCTCCTTTGGAACCTGTGCTTGTCCTGACGTTCACACGATGTGGTGGGAAGGGAGTTTTACGAAGCTGCTGGCGGAGTGCCGTTTGGCGTTTCTGTGGCCCCGGAGCTTTCTGGGGACGGGGGCGGTGCCTCCAGCTGCAGATGGCTGCCTGCCTCCTGGCAGCGGTCAGCTTCCTCGGCCCCAAACACGCAAGGGACCTTGCGGTTCTGGCCTTTCAGTGACCCTGACAAGGGGTTCCGGCATGTGGGTGGGGTTCCTACTCTGAATAGCCAAGTTGTTGAGAAACTGGAAGGCTCCTGCTTCCTTCTGGACGGAAAGCTTCCAGAAATATTTATATCTTTGCTTCCACAGAATCCAGGAACTCATCGTAGCCAAGGAGGTGGGCAGGTGGGGTGGCGTCACCCGGGAGATGACCCGTGACACCGTGCGCTGCTCACTCAGTAAACTGAGCACCCTGGGGGGGTGGGGGGCGTGGGGCGCCTGGACCGCCCTGCTCCCTGGTGCACAGCGGCCGGCCAGGTCTTGAGGGGCTCTCAGTACCGTGCTGAGGGGTGTCACCGAGTGCCAGCTGAGGAGTGACATGACCGGCGCGCGTCTCAGGAAGGGTGTGGGGAGGGTGGCAGGCGAGAGCTACATTCTGTTGTTCATTCCACAGCCAGTGTCATGGCGCGGCAGTCGGTCCCTGTCTCCGTGTACGAGACATTCCACAGCTTCCTGGCCCGTCCCGTTCCATTGTTTTCCTAAAAATGCTGTTTGCCACCCTCTCCATTGGTTTCCTGTCTCCCTGACTGTCTTTGAACAGAGCTGGATTGGGGAGAGGGAGACGGAAGAAGGAGCCCAGGCCGAGGCTGCCGTCACTGTCCCGGAGGGAAGTGATGTGGACCCAGGGTGTGGATGAGGGCATGTCCCTCTTGGAGACGCGGGGCGGCTCCTGAAGCCAGGGGCAGGGCGTGTTATTGTGGGGCGTGTTGGGGATCCAGAGGCTGTGGTTTCATAACTCAGACGCCACGTGGGGATGGAAAGTCATTTCATTAATGTCACATGGAATCAAAATAGAAATTTCATCTTGGGGACAAAGCCCACGGAGCCTAGAGCCAGCGTTCCGCACTGGAAGCTGGGCCTGTGGACCCAAGGCACTGGGTGGCCTCCCTGGCCTCCGCCGGCTCTGGCTTCGGCACCACAGCCCCTCTGCCGGCTCCCAGCTGAACCCCAGATGTGGCGGGTGATCCTGGAGCCCAGTCCACCTGCAGGAATCAGAGGCAGCCAAAGGGGGGGATGGTGACAACAGCCGTGCTTTGTCACACCCCTAGGTGCATGCGCTGACCTGCATGGTTCCATGTATTACTGCCGGCCCCCACCCATCTGGGAAGGTCACTTCGTATATTCGAGGACGCTGGGGCTCGGGGGGGGTGGTGTCACACAGCTGACGAGAGGCAGAGCTGGGGCGTGAACCCCAGACTGGCTTCCGTGCCTGCCTGTAGCGATCTTCATGCCGCCCCGTGGCTCCTGGTCTAGACGACCACAGTGGGGAGGCCGCGCTGATGCCGCAGAAGGGGCTCGGGTCCTGCATGCCCGAAGCTCCCTGGGAACCCTAATGTGCAGTGAGGGGCCCTGTTCTAGAAGGCAGGGAGGGGGTGTGCATGGCCTCTGTGTCCTGCCTCTGTCCCAGCCTCTGCCAGCTGGTCCCTTTGTTCGGGGCGTGTGAGAGAGATCCTTGGGGGGCCTGGTACCCCCGAGCCTGCAGCCCCTGGAGCTCAGCAACCTCCACCCCTGCCCCCAGGTGGCTGGGGGTCTCCCCTTCCCCACAGAGGGGCCAGGTTGGGAGGGCAGGAGAGCTGGGTGGGTTAGGGGTGGAGCAGTCCTGAGGGGGCCTGTGAGCCCACGGGGTTGGGGGAGGTGGGGAGGGCTGTGCAGGCGCCTTGCACCCACTCTGAGCCGGGGTGTCGGAAGTACCTGGGCCCTGGCTCCCTTTCCTCTCTTCTTTGTATCCTTCCTTTTGCTTTTCTAGGTTGATTTTGTTCTTTTTTCTAACTTCCTCCTTTGGGCACATAATTGATGTCCTTTTCTTTGGTTTGTCTATTTAAATATGTCTTGAAGACTATGGCTTTTCCTCCGAGGACTCCCTTAGCTGAACCCCGCGGAACCTGATATGTGGTATTTCATTATTATTATTTTCCCATGTTCTGCAGTTTGGGTCCTGGCTGCTCTTGGACTCACGAGTCAGCAGAACTTTCCTCCCCCGAGATGGTAGCCTCTTTCCGCCAGATTTTGTCATAAATTTTTCATTTGATTGCACGGAGGCGAGAGGATGTTTTACCTCGTGACTGCCTTGGGGACTTTGTTGAGATTTTCTCCTTGTTGCTTTAGAGTGATTTCTTTTTCTTTTTCCCCAGCTTTATTAAGGCGTAAGCGCCACCTAATAAGCTGTGCCTGTTTAACGTGTGCCTGGTTCATGGGTGCTAATGTGAAGTGTTTTTTATTTTTACATGATATTCATAAATTATTTTATTTTTAACAATTTTTAAGTATATTTTATTGATTATGTTGTTACAATTGTCCCAGTTTTTTTCCCTTTGCTCCCCTCTGCCCAGTACCCCCCTTCCCTCCAGCAATCCCACCCCCCTTAGTTCATGTCCGTGGGTCGTGCATATAAGTTCTCTGGCTTCACCCTTTCCTGTGTTATTGTTAACGTCCCCCTGTCTGTTTTGTACCAACCGATTATGCTTCTTAGTCCCTGCACCATTTCCCCATTTCTCCCCCTCCCCCCTCCCAGCTGATAACCCTCCAAATGATCCCCATACCTATGATTCTGTGCCCTTTCTGGTTTGCTTAGTTGGATTTTGTTTTTTATTTTTTAGATTTAGTTGTTGATAGTTGTGAGTTTGTTGTCATTTTAGTGTTCATAGTTTTGATCTTTTTCTTAAATAAGTCCCTTTAACATTTCATATAATAATGGCTTGGTGATGATGAACTCCTTTAGCTTTACCTTGTCTGGGAAGCACTTCATCTGCCCTTCCATCTAAATGATAGCTTTGCTGGATAGAGTAATCTTGGTGGTAAATCCTTGCTTTTCATCACCCTGAATACTTCTTGTCAGCCCCTTTTTGCCTGCAAAGTTTTTCTTGAGAAATCAGCTGATAGTCTTATAGGAATTGCTTTGTAGATAACTCTCTTTTTTTCTCTTGCTGCTTTTAAGATTCTCTCTTTATCTTTCACCTTTGGCATTTTAATTATGATGTGTCTTGGTGTGGTTCCCTTTGGGTCTAGCTTGTTTGGGACTCTCTGTGCTTCCTGGACTTGTATGTCTATTTCCTTCACCAAATTTGGGAAGTTTTCCTTCATTATTTTTTTACATAAGCTTTCAATTTCTTGCTCTTCCTCTTCTCCTTCTGGCACCCTTATGGTTTGGATTTTGCACGTTTAAAGTTGTCCCAGAGGTTCCTAAGCCTCTCCTCATTTTTTTCAATTTCTGTTTTCTCATTCTGCACCGGTTGACTGTTTTTTCCTTCCTTATGTTCCAAATCATTGATTTGAACCCGGTTCCCTTCCCTTCACCACTGGTTTTATGTGGGTTTTCCTTCGTTTCACTTAGCACAGCCTTCACTTCTTCCCTTATGCATTTGCTGTACTTAAGCATATCTGTCAGGCCTGTGAGCATCTTTATCACCAATGTTTTGAACTCTGCATCTGTTAGGTTGGCTATCTCCTCATCACTTAGTTTTCCCACTGAAACCTTGATCCGTTCCCCCTTTTGGGCCATACTTCTCTGTCTCCTCACCTTGACAGGCACCTATGTGTGTTTGCCTCTGTGTCTTAAGTAGAGCTGTCACTCCTGTTATGTTGTAAGGGGCAGAGCCTTAGGGATTCATCCGTACAGGGCAACTGGTTTCACCACATTGTGGCACTGTATGTGGGGGAGGGGTCTGAGAGGCAACAATGCTACTTGCTCAGCACTTGCCCCTTTTCCAGGCACTTTTCCCACTTCCATATGGGACTGGCATCTCTCTAGATGTTGCCCTGGCCATCGTCCCCAGAGTGGGTGGGTCTGCGGACATTCCAGGACTGTGGGGACCCTTAAAGCAAGTGGACTCTGCTGAGAGACTGGCAGTTTCTTCCTCCACCCCAACCCCCACTGGTCTGCACAGTCAGAAGCAATAAGGATTGATTTTCCCTGGTGCTGGGACTGTGAGCTGCGGGGTCCAGTGATGAGCTGGGAACGCTCCCCAGGGGTCCCTCCTGACTTTTTAAAATGTGTGACTGCACTTCCTGCCAGCCTGCCGCTGCCGCCACTGCTGCTGCCAGCACACCAAGTCCTCTCTGCCCCGGCTCCACCCCTCCTACCTGTCTGAGTGAGTGTGTTTCTTCTTTATGTCTTTGTTTGCTGAACTTCCATGCAGTTTGATTTCCTGGAACTTCTGGTTGTCTGTAGTTCTGCGGTAGTTGTGTTCCTTCTTAGTTGTGGAGGGAGACCCATTGTGTCTGTCTAGGCCTCCATCTTGGCCGGAAATCTAATGTGAAGTTTTAACATACATGTACACACGTGAAACTAGCACCACGGTCAAGCTAATGAGCGTCTTATCACCGTTTCCACGGCCTCTTCGTCATTTCTCCCTCAGGCTCTTCCTCACTGTCACCCTGTCCCCAGGCAACTGCTGATTGGTTAGTTTGCATATTCTAGACTTTTATATAAATAGAGCCTATGAGCATGATTGTTTTTTGTTTGACTTCTTTCCATTATCATTACTTTGAAATTCACCCAGTGGTGTGTAGCCAGCCCTCGCCGTTTTCTCGCTGCACACTGCTCCACGGTGTGACCCCACAGTGGGTTAGTGTTTGGCCCGCAGGTGGAACGAGAGTCGTTTCCCCTTCGGGCTGTTGCGGACGAGGCTGCTGGGAGTGCGCAGGCGCAGGTGGCGGGTGACGGGCAGGTGTGTGGTGAGCGCTAGGAAGCTGCCCGGCCGTTTCCCCGGTGACTGCCCGCCCCACGTGCCCGGGAGCACGAGAGCGCGGGGACATGTGGCCGCCTCACATCCTGGCCCGGCCCGTCTTGTCCATCGTAGCCGCGCTCGTGGGCGTCCAGGGTACCCCTGTGGTTTTATTTTTAATTTTTATTTTTTTTAAGATTTTATTTATTTTTAGAGAAAGGCGAGAGAAAGAGAGGGAGACATCAATGTGTGGTTACCTCTCGCACGCCCCCAGCTGGGGACCTGGCCCGCAGAATCGGACCGGCCAACCCCCGTGTGGCTTTAATGTGCGTTTCCCTAACGACTGACCTCACCACGCACCTTCGTGTGTGCCCACGTTCCATACCTAGATCTGGGGTTCACTGTCCGTCGGATCCTCTGTGCTACTCGGTGGTGGGCTCTCTGCACACACGCGCTACACGTCCTGTTACACACATGACCTGTAGGTGGTTTTTCCAGTCTCTGGCTTCCCTCTTCAGTGTCTTGAAAACCAAAAGGATGTTCATTTTGGTAACATTCAATTTGCTGTTTTCTTTTGCTTTATAATTTGTGTCCTGGTCAAGAAATTCTTCCCGACTCTGAGATCCTGAGGGTTTTCTCCTGTGCTTCTCTAGAAGCTTGGTGGTTTTCACTGTCATGTTTAGGCCTGTGACCCATCGTCCCGTTAATAGTTGTGTGTGCTGTGCATGGGGTTGTAGTTTATCTTTTGCACGGGGCTCTCTTTGAGGTAGTTTCTTTTCTTAAAACAATTTTTACTTACTGATTTTTAGAGAGAGAGGAAAAGGGAGACAGAAACAGAGAAACATCAATTTGTTGTTCCATTTATTGATGCATTTGTTGGTTGATCTGCTATGTGCCCTGACTGGGGATCGAACCCACAACCTTGGCATATAGGGATGATACTCTAACCACCTGAGCTACCTGGTCCGGCCTCTTTGAGGTGGTTTCTGAATAGAAAACTGGAACGCATTCATGCTTCAAGGCCCCGTCCCTCTGGCGTTCCTGCAGTCGGGAAGTTTACATTCTCCAGCTGGGTACAGTCCTGGGAAAATGATATGATCAGTTACAGAGAAATAAATAAACTAAATGTTTTGAATATCTGAGTGTCATGTGTTAAATTGCAGTCTGGCTATGGGAAACTTCCCACCCTGGGTTCTCCTCTCTCTGTGGCTTTGATCTGCAGATGGAAGGTATCAGTCCTTCCGTCCATCCAGTCATGAGCTACGAGGCCACCAGAGGAGAGGAGAGGAGAGGACAAGGCGGGACCAGACCGCGCCTGGCGTGGCCCAGCTCAGGCCCTTACTGCCAGGCCTCAGTCTCCTGACTGTAAAGTGAAGGAGTGGTCAGGCTATCTGGTCCCCTACCCCGCACTACAGTCGGGTTCTGGAATTTTCCTCCACCTTTTCTGATTCCATCCCCACTTCTATTTTAGGTCAAACTATTTTCTCTCAACACCTCTAATTTTTATTTGGCTGAGCTGTGAGCCCCTGGGCCCGGCCTGAGGGACGTCTGTCCCCTTCCGGTCCTCTCCAGCATGTGGGACTTCCTCCAGGGCACAGCAAACACTCCCAGGGCCAGAGCCTCGCAGCTGGGAGCTATGCTAAGGCAGGGTTACGTGCCCCCCGTGTTGCCCCAGGGAGGTAGGACGTTCACACAACATTGGCTCTCTTCTACGGAGAGGGAGGCTGCAGCCAGAGAGGTTGCTGAACTTGACCGCAGTCACATAGGCAACCTTCCAAACCAGCTCATTTGACCCTGAAGCTCCCGCCCCTCACTCATCTCCAAGGACTTGGTTCTTCTGCCTGGGGTCTGTCTGGGTCTGTGGGGGAGCCCTGCAGGCACCCCCAGGAGCCCATCTAGACTTCAGAACTATAGCTCTAGAAGCTGAATTTCAAGTTTCTTTGTAATGGAACAGGAACTCACACAGCCTTGGAGGCAGAGCAGCTTCCAGGCCCGTGAGACCTAAAGGGGCTGAGGGAGTGCTGTGAGCCAAGGAAGAGGCGGTCTCAGGCAGCAGGTCCTCGGTGGTGGGGCCCAGGCGTGTTTCCTCTGGGATCAGGCACCTCGGAGTTGTCCAGACAGCTGGGGGACAGCCCCCTGCCCTGGGTGTGTTTGTTCCCTGGGGAAGTGCTCACCTGCAGGAAGAGAGAGCCGAGGTGCAAAAGCTGGGCCAGTTCATTCAGCCATGTGTCTGGTAGGTATTTACTGAGATTCATGATGTGGGGGGACTGCTTTGGACTCTAATGCAAAGATAAACAAAACGTTGAAGGGAAGGGAGTTTTTGAGTTCGGTCGGTGGCCTGTGTGGGGATTCTCCCACAGCCCACAGAAGAGACGTAAAGGGAATGGGCAGAGGACTTGGCCACGGGGACAGGGTGTGGAGCCTGAGCTCCCGCAGCGTGAACGGCCAGACAGCCCGCACCAGGGCAGGGCGCAGGACAGGAGAGCCACGCGGAGGCCAGGCGAGGAGGGCGCTGTGCCTGGTGCCTCAGGACACCAGGCCCTGGGACCCCGTCCAGAGAGAGGGCGGCGCGGCTGGCGCAGGTTAGACTGTGTCTCCGGGAGGAAGCGGTCTGGTCCTTATCACGGCCCAGTTGCCCTTGTCAGTGAAGAATGGGGCTCTGGTTTATACATCGGCCCGTGAGCGTGGCCAGCGTGAGTCTTCCCTGCCAGCTAATGCCCGCGCTGGCCGGTCAGCTGCGGGCACACATGCCTCAGGAGGCTCTTGGAGGACAACCGGCCAGGCTGTGCCACTGGCAACTTAGAAGACAAAAGGTCAAGTTTAATTTATGCACAGATTGTGAAGCTCGCTGAAGGAAAGCCCGCTGGTTGCAGTGACCCCGGGCTTTTCACCAGCCTATGCAGCCTGGGCGAAGGCTGGGCCGGGGACCTGGGCTGTTACCTAGGCTGTCCCTGCTGCGTGCTGCCGGGGCTGGGTCGGTGCCCCCTCCACACCGGGGCCGCTGCCCCAGCGCTGAGCACGGCCTTGCCCCGTGTGTGGTGCTGCTCCCAGCCCAGAGCCCTGAGCGGCACAGAGGCGATCTCCCCATTCCATTAAATTTTTTTTTCTTTTATTGATTCCAGTGAGAAGGGGAGGGAAAGAGGAAGAGGGAGAGAAACCTTCACATGAGAGAGAAACATTGATCGGTTGCCTCTTGCACACGCTCCGACCAGGATGATGCCCAACCAACTGAGCCCTCTAGCCAGGGCCCCCCATTTCTTGCCCTTGAGGCCTTTGGGGTCTAGAGGGGGCAGAGTACTGGCTACCAGTGTGGGAGGGTGGGGTGCCGGCCCTGCCCTAGGGTCAGCTATCTGCACCTGATGACCTGTGTTTTCTCACTCAGGAGGGCAGTGGCTGCAGGCCAGGTTTCCATAAATTCTTTAAATTCGGTGTTTAGTCTGTTCTGAAATGCGCTTCTGGGTTATAGTGTTTTTGGAAGTCTTGACAGAATGCACAAGAAGCTAGATTAAATTAAAGCAAAATTGCAATCACTGAGTTAACGACTGTGACAATATAAATATTGTAATTCACAATCCAATTAATGCAATATTAGGTCTCATCATTATATAATACTAATAATCTTCTCACAGCAATTCAAAAAGAACAATTGTTTGGGGAGGAATGATTCATTACATGAGAGAACAGAATTCTGGGAAAGTCTCAGACTTTGCTTCTGCCACCTGAAAGGGAGACAGAAGAGCTAAGAATTTGGAAGCCCCAGCTGTGTGCCAGGATGCCAGGGTGACAAAGACACAGTCCCTACCCTTGGGGAGCACCTGGCTCACATGGTGAGGACAGCCTTAACTGCCTGTAAAGTGAAGTGGCTTTGAAAGGAAGAGGGCCATTGGGAAGGCTTCCTGGAGGCGATGGCATTAACTGAGTCTGGAAAGATTAGTAGGATTCATTGGGTCTTGTCCCCTCCTTCACCTCTCTTTTCTCTGCAGCCGGCATAGTCTGGCTTTCGTCCCCTCTTCACCTCTGAAATGCTTTAATCAAGTGACCTTCATAGTGATAGGTCCCAAGGTGGGTCCTCCATCCTCATCTTCCCTGACTCCCAGCAGCACGGGCTCCTGGCAGCTACCATGGCCTCTGGGGTTCCCAAAAGCATCACTGGCCCCCTTCTCTGTCCCCTCTGCCTGATCCCCAAGTCCCAGCAGGCCCCAGGGCTCAGCCCTCACCTCCTCTTCCTTATCTGAATCTCCCACTAATGACCAGACACTGTCCAGCCCTGACCCTCCTGACAACCACGCTCACCTGTCCCACCGTCTTCCCCTCCCTGGCATGTCTCATAGACGGCTTTTTAATACAGATACCGTAACGCAGAAAACTACACACTAGAGCCCTGCTTGATACCTTTCCACAAAGCAAGTGCCCCTGGGCGTCAGCTCCCGACTCAGGAACGAGAACCCTATGGCACGAGGAAGCCCCTCACGCGCAGGAACATGGCTGTGTCCTGTCACCCGAGATGGGGTCACCTGGTCAGGTGCCACAAATAAATGGAGTCACAGGAAATCTGGCATCTTTGGCTCAGCATCATGTCTGGGGGGCGGGGAACTGACTCATCCGTGGGGAGCCGTTTCCTCCATCCTTGGGTCACTGCAGAGAGGCTCCCACTGGGCGAACGTGCCCCGGTTCTCTTGTTTTACACCCGATCGGCTTTCGCGCTGTCTGCACGTTTAGAATGAGGAGCCGCCCTGGCAGAGGAGCCGGAGGCTCCGTCCTCCTTGCTCTGCCCACCCGCCCCTGCAGGGACTGAGCTCCACGCGAGGAGGGGTGGGTGAAGGTGACATGCGTGACAAAGCGGCCTGCAGTGCTGTGGCCTATTACAGTGCCCACCGTTGGAATCTCAGGCGCCATGGCTGGCCTTGCAAACAAGAGCGCAGGATGCGTGTGTGAGTGACGAGTGAGCAGACGCGCTTCTGAAAGGGACGTTATTGCTCCGTGCGTCATTTCTATAATGCTCCCATGTTTCGTCCTTGCCTCCGTCCTTTGAAATGGGGACGTCGCATTGATTTTTTGTGGATGGATGAGAACACAAGGCTCAGAGGATCCGGGTCGTTTAACTCTTCTAGGATGCTCTTCTCTCTCCAAAGTGGCCACAGCAGGTCTCGGCGGGCTGTGGAGAGAGCGTGGGTGGTACGCACACACATCGCCCGCCCACAGAAAAGGGCTGTGGTCTCTGCCCGTCTCTGTGGTTCGAGGTTATGTAGCGTGTACGTGGCTGGGCCAGGATGGGAACCTGTGCTCCGTCTGCCGTCCCACCATGGCACGGTTTCCACCGCTCCACGCGGCCTGCCTTTGGGGGGCTGGGGAGGGGAAGGGGCCTTGGCCGTAGCTCTTGGACCCCAGCCCATCTTCCTGTCTGGGCGGCGGGGCGTGTCCTCTCCCTGCCTGCAACCTGGGCAGGGATTAAACAGGTCCGTGTAGCCCGCCTGGGACCCCCGCCGCCCCGCCGTACCCCGAGGATGAGGTCACAGTACAGCTGTCATGGTCTCAGCTCACTCGTTTCATTGTCTGAGTCTGGAGTCACAGGGCCTCTTGACAAATTATGTTAATTTAAATTCCAATGATAACCCACATAGCATGAGACTCCAGAGCTGGGGCTGAGGGTCTGCCCTGGATAAGGCCTGCTGCTCCCAGCAGAGGGACGGATGAGCGACCTCCTCCGCCAGGAGCTCAGCCCGGCAGCCGGGAGAGCGGGTCCCCAGCAGTTTCTCCTCTGAGAGCCGGCCATCGTCAGAGTGGTGACCCACAAAGAGCGGGGCCCGGGGGCCTGGTGGGGGCTGTTACCCTCTGGATGGGACAGTCTCCTGGCTCCTTCCAGGAAGTAGTCATTTAGATCACGCCCTTAGGTCAAGAGAGGGGTGTCAGGTGTTTTTATCTTTTAATTTTTTAATTTTTTTTTTTTTTTTTAGAGAGAGAAAGAGATGAAGGAAGAGAGAGCGAAACATTGATTTGTTGCTCCACTTACTGATGCATTCACTGGTTGATTTTTGTATGTGCCCTGACCAGGGATTGAACCTGCAACTTGGCTTATTGGGAGATCGCTCTAACCAACTGAGCTACCTGGCCAGGGCCTGAGATGGATTTCAGTTTTGAAAGGGGGCCAACCCTGGCCCTTATTTTTATTTACACCTGGCACAGAGAGATAAGGTGGGGGTGGGTGACATTTTTAAAGGGGTCTGTGGCCCTAAATAGGATGAGAACCACTTTCTTCGTGAGTGGAGACACCCTTGGCTCAAGTGTGGGTGGCTGGAGAGCTGTGAACCATGGTTGTCACATGCCCTGGGACCCAGCGATGAGGGATGTTCCCTGGGCATCTCCCACTCAGGCCCTGACGGGTCCCAGGAGGCCACACTTCGATTCCTGCCCTTCAGCCTCGGGAGTGTGCGCCGAATTCCTTGTTTCTTCCAAAGGCCGGTCTCCTTGGCTGGATGTACTTGCTCAGAGCCCGCTCTTGCGTCTACTTCTCAGGAGACTGAGGTCTCCCCTCCGGGTCTCTGCTCAGTGTCAGCGCCACACACGCCCGGGCCAGCCTCTACGCCGGTGACAGCAAATCAGACTCCGGGGTTTCCACATGGGCCGCACACAGGCAGAGCTTGGAGTCCTGTTTTCCAAGGCAGGAGTTTAAACAGCGCACCCAGAAAGAACAGTTCCGGGAGGAACGAGGTTTAGGGATCGCCAGGGCGTCAGGCTGCCTCCCTGTGGGACTGCTCGGGCAGCGTGACACTCTGAGCCGTGCAGGATGGGACATTTCCCAAATGTATACGTGGGCCTGGCTTCCCCTGCACCTGCACCAGACACTTTTCTGGTCCCGTGAGGTGGGCAGCTTTGTCGCCACTCTACAGGTGACAGATGGGGGTCAGGAGGTGAGCGCCATGCCCAGGTATGCAGAGATCAGAGAGGAGGGGCCGGATTCCAGCCAGGGTCCGCTCGCTGGACTGGCCTCTCCCGGGCTGCCTGGCCCTGCACTGTTGCTAGCCGGCGGAATGGGTCGGAGCTGCCCCGGCAGAGGCTGAGTCGGTCAGGATGCTGTCTCGCTGGTGTTGCAGGTGTATCGTTTGGGGGGTCAGGGGTTACTGATATCAGGTGAGTGCTGGCTCAGGAATCGAGGACATGGGATGAGTCTCAGCGCCGGGTTGAACGATTCCTTCTGGGCCTCAGTTCCTCCTCGTGGAGAGAACACCCCCCCATCCCCAGGAAAGGTACTGGCACCCCTTTCCTTGGCTTGACCAATCTGATGCGTGCTCCATTCAGTGGGGAAAAACATTTTTCTTTAGTTGGCTGGAAGCCCCGACTCTTTTCTGGCCAAGATGACCGCACATCTTAAAGTAGCCATGCGGCCAGCACAAGGCAGGCGCATCTGCCAGAGACTCTGCCTGAACTTGCTGCGTGACCCTGGGACGGGCATCCCTGCTGTCTGGCCTCAGGTGCTCCAATGAGGCCACTGGACTTGCTACTCTGGAAGGGCACCCCCTACTATGCGCCCACTGGGCTTCTCCAGGCCGGGACAAATGGCCTGCCATTGTACCTGGTCAGGCCTGAGTCGGGAGGGGCCTCGGGGCATGGCCACCCTAGCAGGTCCCAAGAACAGCTGCCAACAGGGTGAGAGATGAGGTCTTGGTGGGGGACAGCAGAGGGGGGCTCTCCTACCAGCAGGGCCCAGGAGCCTGAGCTAAGCAGGTGATTCTCTGCATGCTTTGTTCCTGCACAAAGGAGCTCACAGAGAGCTTTGGAGAGGCTCCGCTTCCTGACTGATTTGATTTTTTTTCAGAACGGGAGTGTGAAGGCCAGGCTGAACCTGCCTAATTGTGCCTGCAAAGGCTATTCAGAGAGACGGTGCTTGGAAGAAAATCAGGACAATTAGCTCTTGGCTGCGGGTAGAGGGGGAAGCGAGCTAATCATGGAGAATGTCAGCCTGTCCCGGGGGAACCAAAGGGCGCAGAGTTGGGAGAAGAAATAGGAAAAAAGAGGGGCATCTGCCAGGCCTGCCTCTGGGGGCTGGGAGAGGGCACCTGGCAGAACAGAGCCACGCCAGGACCAGAAGAGCTGCGCACTGCTCCCCTCTGGCTGTGTGACCGTGGGCAAGTCACTCGGCCCCTGGGGTCTCCGTTTCCCTGAGTTTGCAGGAGGAGCTCTCTGTGCAAAATGAACAGATGGAAGCCATTCATCACGGGAAGGACAGGTGGGGGCCCTGGGGTCTAGAGCAGATGGTGCCGGAAGGGGCCGCCGGATAGAGCTCCTGCAGCCAGGTGCAAGCCCTGCCCCCTCCTGCTCCCCGTGTTCTGCCTGGACCAGAGGAGAGTTTCCAATTCTAATTCAAGTGCCTTATCAGGCTTCCAAGTCATGGGGGTGGACGTTCAACTCTCGGCTTTGCCTCGTCTTAGCTCTGTGACAACAGTGACGTTCTGTGGCCTCTCTGAGTCAGTTTTCTCACTACGTGTGTGATCGTGCTGTTAACCTAAAAATAAAGGGCCACAGCGAGAGGCAACAAGCATTTATTTGAGACCCAAGTGAACAGCTATTCAGGAAGCACTGATTCGGGCAGAAGCCCCAACAGTGCTTTGATTAGGAGGCAAAGCAAAATGTATGTATGAGAAAGGGACGGAAACAATCACATCCGCAGAAGGACGGCATTTCTATTGGTGCAGATAAGCTCAAAGGGACTCTCGTGCCAAAGGACGTTTTTAATTTTCAGTCCTCTGGTTGTCAGCCCAGCGTCTGTAGTGACTGCTTCCCCGTTATCTCGGCGAGCAGCTGTGTGGGACGCAATGCTGCTTTCTGCCCCATCTGTCCAGAGGTTGTTCTGCCCAGTTTGAACATCCCAAAGGTCTAAGGAGTCAGACATGCGAGTGGTTCCTCGGATGGCAGCTTGGACCCCATTTTTAAGTGGCTCCGTTCATATTTTTTACAGGCACCTAGTGGTCTGACTCTCAGCAGGGGGTACATGCTTGTCTCTGCTGCAGCATCAGGAATACATGGGCCATAGGGGCTCATTTTCCCACGACCAAAGTATGTGTGTGTGTGTGTGTGTGTGTATGTGTGGCGATTTGATCAATGATGTTTCTAAGTACAGCATGTGCTTTTTCTACCTTTTTTTGAATGGAGCCCAAGGTACATTTTCCAATATTTGTTTCTTTTAAAGAGAGGCAGCCGGGTGCTGACACCGAACCCCAGCCGTGGGGTCTGGGGCCCCGCCACTCACCACGTGTGTGGGATAATCCCTCCTCTCCCAGTTTCCTTGTTTCTCACCATTTCGTAGGTGCGCGATGGGGATTACACTCATCCGCACACTTAGAACAGGGGCTGGCACTGAGGGAGCGCTCCATAAACGCTGACATCTTCGTCATTCTCGTTTGACGGCTCAGGGCCACACTGTAGAATCCACCTGAGCCAGGAGGGGCCGTGGGCTCCATCCGTCCCCACGCGGCTGATCACAGGGAAGCAGGGCTCAGATTCAGCCCGCGCTCATGGCAAGGAGAGCCGGCCGGAGTCCGTCTGGACTGGGCTGTGCTTGGACCACATGAGTTGTTAAGTGCTTTGGATGCCACCTGTGGACAGAAGAGACAGGCCCTCACAGCTACCTGCAAATGTAAGGACTTAGGTGACAGATGTGGGCGTGGCCAGAGAACTGGGCTGAGGGTGACCAGGTTCTGCTGTGAGGAACCCGGTCCCAGCTGTCTGTGCACCCGGCACCTGGCACCTGGCTCGGGGCCGCTCTGCTGCCTCAGCGTCTCCAGCCCCAGGGCCTAGGCTGCCGCTGCCAGGAGAGGGAGCTCCCTTGTTTTACTTCCTTATCCTCTCCCTTCTAGGCGGGAGGCTCACTCAGGGGGTCTCAACCTGCCCACGGTGGGGGACACTATGGGGACCTCGCACCGAGAAGAAATTTTGGTTCAGGAGCAGGGCTGACAGCAAACGTGACCCCCGGGCGTGGCCCCTGCTCCTCCTGTTGGACACGGAGATACATACGGTAGCACCTACATGACGCGATGGTTTCCAACAAGCTCTATAAACGGCAGGCGCCAACAGGTGCTCGCGGCCCTTGGGACAGCGGTCTCTCCTGGGTGACCAGGGTTGAGAGGCCACTGCACACATGACCCGGGAGGAACGGTGAAGCTACTGAGTGAAGTCCTCCCCGAGGAGGCCTGGGAAAAGTGCGTGCGACTTCCTCCAACAAGCGTTCGACTCCAGCCAGCGCTGACCGCTTCCCGTGCGTGCGCACAGGCAACGGCGGGGCGCGGGGGCGGCCGTGGGCTGCGGCCCGGGGAGGGCGGCAGTCGGCTGGGTCGTCATGGGGCGTGGGCGTGCGTGTGGGTCTGCGGGTCCTGCCACCTGGGGTTGGGCCCGGCGGCCGGGGGTGGCGTGGAGCACATGGGGTCCTGCTCCGTCCCCAGCAGCCCCTCCCGCTTTGTCTGCCGGCTGGGAACACACAATTTCATCTTAATGGCTTTTCAATAAAGCCTTAAGGACCACAGGCGTCATTTCCCGAGCAGAGCAGTTATTTTACACTTCATCTAATTGATTAAAATTACTCCTCTAAATTAGCCGGGACTTGCAGAGCCGGGAGGGGCAGGGCGGGCAGTGAGGCCCGGAGACAGGGCAGAGCGGCTTGAGGGGTGAGAGGCAGCTGGGACGCGTCAGGGGCCCTGGGTGGGGGTCTCCTCCCTGGCCCAGCCGGCCCAGCCGCTCCCGCCCCTGCCTCCCGCTAACCTGCAGGCCTGGCAGCCAGCGGGTCCCCAACATGCTGTGCGTCTTCCCGGACGCCGGGCTGTAGCTCAATGGGGCTTCACCCCGGGCGGGGGGGCGGGGTGCGGCAGGGCCATGACATCTGCTCGCTGCTTACTGTGCAGCAAGTGGGCGAGGTGTTTGGCCTCCAGGACCTGCTGGGACCCTCCGAGGGGGATAATTATGATCCCAATTTACAGCTGAAGAAACTGAGGCCTGCTGGCCCGCCTCAGGTGGCGCTGGGGACTAGGGCCCCCCCTGCAGCCTGTGGATGCCATGCTCCCAACCGCAGAGACAATTCCCCCCCCCCGCCCCGCCCCCGCAGAGTCCCAGCCTCCACCCTGTGGCCTCGGTTAGGAGGGAGGGTGCCAAGTTGCTCAGTCTCTCTGCCCGCCTGTGAGAGGCTGGGCGACAGTGACCAGCCCTGTGGGAAGGGGTGTGTCTGCCATAAGGCCCCTCCCTGCTGGGGCTGAGCTCCTTGAGAACCAGGATGGGAGCTCGTGCCCTCAGGAGCTGGTGTGATGTCTGTGGGTACACCCACACTGACACCGGTCAGAGGCCTGTCGCAGCCTCTTTCCACACGGGGCTCAGCTGTGCCCTCCTCTGCGAAGTGGCGCCTCCAGCGTCTCCCTGGCTGTGACCTTGGCTGTGACCTTGGCTGTAGGGCGGCCCCTCCACTGTGCGCAGGTCCGCCACCGCCCACTGGCCTTGGTCCCCCCAGGTCTGGCCGAGAGCCTGCTCCCCACTAAGCACGCAGTAAATGCCCCACGAAAGAGTGGAGGAGCTGGGGGATGAGTGAGCGAGGATCAGAGGACTGTGCACATGCAGGCGCCTTGATGAAGCGGGGAGGAGGCTTCTCTCGGCCGTGAGGCCCCTGCCCCTGCTTGGTCTCGCCCTCTCCCACCCCCAGAGAAGACGGGTTGGCTGGACGGAGGTGGGAGAGGCGGGGCCAGGGCCCCCCAGCCCCAGAGGCAGTGCCCACCGACCACCCCGTGTCCTGCATGGAAACAGTTAGGGCCTGCCCCTTCCCATTTTCCAAGCTGAAGAGGACGGCGGCTCCTCCCACACGAGGCCACCTGGCTGCTGCCTCTGCGTGCTTGATAAGCCCTGTGGCCAGATGTCTGCTTGTCCAGAGGGACTGTCCTCCAGACTTTCTTGGGGAGAAGCTGTCATAGCAACACCCAACACTGCTAGGGGAAACCTCCCCCCCATGGACTTGGGGTCAGTGTTTGGAGCCTGTGAACTTACCTGGGAGTAGACAGGTGAACAGGAGAAGAGGAAAGTATGTTCATGTGCATATGAAGGGCACAGAAGAGAGTTGGCGGCATCTATATTGACCCAGGAGGGGAGCGGAGGAGAGCGGCTTCCTGGGAAGACTGATGGGCCTTGAGGGGGACCGGCAGGAGGGAAGGCAGCTGCCATGGTGTTTGCTGATGCAGGCAGATTTCCGCTTCTTCCTGGGGGGACACTCCCGGGGTGGGGGGCTGATTTATGGCAGCCTCCTTTCCGGACTATCTCCCTTTAGTTAGTGAAGGAAACTCCCAAAGGCTTCTTTCTACACCTTTCAAATCACAAATGTTTTTTGTTTTTTTAAAATTACAGTTGATATACAATATTTGTTTCGGGTGTACACCCCAGTGATTAGACATTATACAATATAACTTACTACGTGATCATCCCAGTGAATCTAGTACCGGTCTGACACCACATAGTTATTGGAATGTTACTGACTGTATCCCCTGTGCTGCGCTTTCCATCCCCGTGACCGTTCTGTGACTGCCACTCTGTGCTTCTCAGTCCCTTCAGCTTTCCACCCAGCTCCCCAGCCCCCCAGCCCCCAGCCCCATCAAAATGTCCTCTGTATTTATAAGTCTGTTTTTGTTCTGCTTGCTCATTTATTTTGTTTTTTAAATTCAATTGTTGATAGATATGTATTTATTGCCATTCTATTGTTCACATTTTTTTCTTTTTTAAGTTGAATTTATTGGGGTGACATTGGTTAATAAGTTTATACAGGTCTCAGGTGTATGATTCTATAACACATCATCTGTATGTTGTATTGTGTGCTCACCACCCCAAGTCAGGTCTCCTTCCATCCCCATTTACCCTCCTCTACCCCTCCCTTCCCTCCAGTAATCGTTATACTGTTGTTTGTGTTGAATTTCAAATGTTTTTAGTTTAAAACACTTTTTATGTCAACTCTGAGGGTCTGAGTGCGTCCTCGGTCCCCATGTCACTCTCCCCTGCCTCCCCCTTCAGCTATAAAGGTTGTTGAACTTTGGGCTGCCCGGCAGGTTCCACCTTCTAGACACCGCCCGCCATGATTGTTCATCCCCTCCTGCTACCCACCTAGCCACCCAGCCACCTACCTGATCACCCGCCTACTCTCTCACCCTTCAGTCCAGACTCTCCCCGAGGCCAAGAAGTCCAGCCGCACAACGCTCCTCCGGCAAGGGCTCTGCCCAGGCAGGGAGCCGGCACTCAGCACAGTTCATTCGTTAGTCGGGTGCCAGCCTGGGGGGCCTAACTCCCAGCCTCGGGGGCCTACTCCCTCGCTTCTCTTTCTACCTTCCGAAGACAAGGATGCTTTTAGGTACAGTTACAGATACACATCAAAAAGGAAAGCACTGGTGGATTGCCTACAGGGTCCAGAATTGCTCTTAAGAAGAGGACTGTCTTTGTTTCAAAAACGCTCTCTCGCCTGCTGTGGAGGCCTGGGTGCTGCGGGCACCCACGCCACAGAGGAGGAACCAGCTGGGGATTTTGCCTCAGGGACAGTGAGCGGTGAAAAGGCCAGCGCCGTGCGGGTGGGCCGGATGGGGCAGGCGGGCTGCAGGCCAAAGTGCTCCCAGCAGAGGGTGACGAGCTGGGGGCCTGCTGCCACTTTAAGCTGCTGGCCCGGCCCGGGCAAACCCCTCTTTCAGCGTCCCCTGGACATCTGGAGCCTCTGTGTGAGTGAACACCAAGTTCAAGTTCTCTGAGCTTGAAGGAGAGCTGAGTGTCACACCTGGATTCCTGAGGGTGGAAGCCAGAGCCTGAAGGTTGAGGCCGCACGAGGATGTGGCCCCCAGGGGTCTCAAGGAGTCCTGGAGGCTCTGATCTGGGAGAAGAGGGGGATTTGAGTCAGGTTTCCCGAGTCTAAGATGCCTGGGCTGCCAGCCAGCGTAGAGAGATTGGGCGGGTTCCAGACCGTGGTGCCCAAGGGGAAAGGAGCAGGGCCAGCCTGCCCAGCTGTCTCCTACTGGGTCAGACACAAGGAGCTGCTCCAGGGCCACCTCATTGGGCACCTCGAGACCCAGGCTCAGTGGACCTTCTGGCGGGAAGGGTGGGGGCTGCCTTTGTAGGATTCCCGGCTCTCGGGGTTGCTCAGGAGACCCCCAGACTCGGGCACCTGCCAGGATCCCTTCTCAGACTTTCCACCTTCCAGAATGGCCCATCTGCAGTTTTTCCCAATTAACAGTCACATTTCCTCTGTGGTTGGAACCTGGAATTTGTTTCTGAGCCTGAGCAGGTGGCTGGAGACGTAGAACATAAATATGTCATGATTCAAGAGCTGGCTTGCTTATTGTGGAAACAAATGTCCTCACTCCCAGGAAGGGGTCACTTGGCCAGTCTGCTGAATAGCCCCGTCGCTGGCTTTGATCTCGGTGGGGAGAGAGCCAGGCAGCCCCCAGCCTGCCTGTGGATGGGCTGTGTTCAGTCTGTTTTCCTGTCTGCGGTGTGTGTGTGTGTGTGTGTGTGTGTGTGAGGGGGGGGAGGGGCGGGGGATGATGCCAAGGAGAAGGCTGGCTTGTTGATTAGCTCAGCTGCCCTTGGTAGCTGCAGTCAGTTTGGGCCTGTAGTGGGGACAGACACAGGCCCCGGCTGTGAGGGGATCATATAAGGCCTGGGTCTCTCTTTTCCCTCCCTGCCCACCCCCCCACCCCCTCTGCTGCAAGGAGCTCTGAGGCTCCCATTGCCCCAGTTGCAGCCCCTGCAAGCCCAGGAGGTGAGCGCCTGATTGGGACCCAGAGGCCAGAAGGAAGACTGTTCTAAAAACCAGCATCTCCGGCTGTTGGCTGCTTTGGGATAGGGGCCCAGGCCTCATCAGCCAGAAGAGGCCAATGAGAGTACCTGCTGCTCTGAGCAGACACGGGGAGCCTCTCATTACAGGCTGTGTGAGCGCAGACCCCAGGCAGCGAGCACAGACCCCAGGCAGTGAGCGCAGACCCCAGGCAGCGAGCGCAGACCCCAGGCAGCGAGTCTGCAGTGGGGCAGTGCCTGACATGGAGACCCAGCCCCTTTGCTACTTGCTTGTAGCCTGAGCAGCTTCCTCCCAGGCAGCCTTGGTCCTGGAACCCCCAGTGCTGTTGATGGGATTAGACGCGATGACATGGACGAGAGCTGGGGAGAGAAGAAATAACACCCTACTGACTGTGGGCGTCAGCGGGGAGGACCCACCGACGGCGGGGAGGGAGCAGGCGACTCTGCCCCGAGGCTGGGATCTGCGGTCTCTGCTGGTTGTGCCTGCCTCTCCTGACAGGTGCCAGCCCCCAGCCCCCTGCCACCTTAATGAGGGGCCTGTCAGAAAAATACCTGGGCTAGGCAGGGTGTCGGCCTGGCCGGCACCAGGCTCCCTAAACGTGACCCGTAAAAGCTGGGAGGCCTGAGCAAGGGCGCCGTCGGATGCCACGGAGGAGCTGCCGGGCGCTGGGTCAGAGCCAGCTGGGCAGCGGGCAGAGGCGGGCGCAGCCTGGACGCTTTGCTGCGGCCCACGCACCCCTGGAGCCTCTTTTCTCGTTAAGGATACTGAGGGTCAGCTGTGTGTCAGGTGCTGTCTGCACCTGGGGTCTCAGCAGCAAACAAAGCAGAAACCCTCGCCTTGTGGGCTTCTGGGAAAGCCGGGCTCGGGCACACAGCGCTGTGAGGGCCCCACCCCCACCCCCGGCTGCGATGTGGGTGGACCCCAGGAAGCTCTGCTTCAGTGGGAGCTGAAGGCTGGGGAGGAAAGCCTGGTGGGAGGCGCAGGGTCAGAGGGGCAGGCCCAGTGCCTCCATCTGCCACGGACCAGCGGTAGGTAAGGGGCAAGGGGGCTCCCTCAGGGGACTACAATGTAGTTTAGCACCAGATATTGAGAGCAGGGGCATGGTGAGTCCCTCAGGCCTGGGTTTTGGAGCCAGACAAACCAGGGTTGGATCCTGCCCCGACCCTCACTCACCATGGGACCCTAGACTCAGTTCTTGGTCTAAGTGAGGGGGAACTGCTCCTCCCTTGCACCATTCTGGGGAGGGTCAGAGATGAAAACCAGCCCTGCTCTGGCACCCACATGGCCTTGGTGGGTGCTGCTTTCCCCACCTCTACCCTCCAGCTACAGGCACCGGGCAGGGCGACCAGGCCAATGCCCAGCACCCCCCCTTTCTCTGCTTGCCAGGGATTTATGGGGCTGCAGCTCCGTTCAGAGACCAAGGGAGACACAGTGAATGCCCTTTTTGTTTTTAGTTCAATTTGGTAAGCAGAGCGCTCCTGGGCCAATAGATTGTTCCAGGAATGAAATTGGCAAAAGGATTGGGTTGTGTCTCTCTTGCCTTAAAGGACAATCCGTGCCCTTTCCCCAGTCCTCCCCGGACATTCCACCCCTCTGTTCCTGACCGGGGGCCACGGCCTCTAGACCATCGTCCCGCGGAAGGGAGAAACTGGGGGTCTTTGCTTCACTGCTGCATTCAGGACTGGAGACATGATTTGCGAAATAAAAGGAGGGGACCCTTGTTCAAAGATTATTAAGAATTTCAAGACCATGACAGCAGAACCTTAAAGTAAGCCTTGGGTCCCAGGTGACAGCACAGGCCGGATGCCCCGGGCCACCTGACTGCACCAGGGCCTACAGCAGGACTGGAAGGTATGGGCAGCCAGGGACACCTGTTGAGCAGTAACGGGGCCTCCTTGCCCCTCCCCCTTGTCCACCCCTCCCCCCCCACACCCCTCTTTCTCCCTCCTCGGGCCACCCACCACCTGGACTCTGGCTGCCTGAGTTCAAATTCAGCTCTACTGCCTGTAAAATCCTGATCAAGTGACTTAAACTCCGTGCTGTTTTCTCACCCGCTAAATGGGAGAGCACTAGCCCCGCCCCGGGGCATTAGGAGGGCGCCCTGGGCAGTGTAGACATGTGGCAGCACCCTACGATGCTGGCTGTGGCTGGCATTCTATCAGGGAGATGGACTCACGGATGGCGGGCAGAGCACTGGACGGCGTGTTTCAATCGCCACGTTAAGGATTCAACTGGCCAGACATGACACAGTCGATGAGTCTGACTATTGGCAACATCTGGATGGTCCCGACTGCTGGCCGTGAACCCTGCCCATGTCTCCTGGTGTCACAGACACCCACTTCCCCTGGGAATGTGTCGTCCATGGGATCCTGGGCTGGGGGCTGGGCCGCTGTTTGGCTGGAGTAGATGGTGGAACTTTTGAGGTTACTGTAGGACGCTCATGCTCCACGTTAAGTTCCGTGGGCTGCCCTTTCCCCTGAGCCTTCTAGCATCGCGGTTTTTCAAGTTAAGTCTTGTATTTTGAAATCATCACAGAGGCAGTTGTAAGGAAAAAGCCAGAGAGATCCAGTGAACATTTTTAAAATAAAATGTTTTATTTATTTAGAGAGAGGGAAGGGAGGAAGAAAGAGAGGGAGAGAAACATCAGTGTGTGGTTGCCTCTTGCACAGCCCCGAACTGGGGACCTGGCCCTAAATGCAGGCATGTGCCCTGACTGGGAATCGAACCAGAAACCTTTTGGTTCATGGGCTGGCGCTCAACCCACTGAGCCACACTGGCCAGGGCCCCAGTGAACCTTTTACCCAGTTTCCCCCAATGGTAACATCTTGCAAAATGCTAGGCTAGCATGACAATCCGCATACAGATCCACCCACCTCATTCCCCAGTTTCCTCTGTACTCGTTTGTGTGTGTTTAGTTCATGTACTTCGTCACCTGCGTAGGTTTGTGGCCCCACCACTATAGTCAAGACACTGGACAGTTCCCTGGCTGGGTCGTCCCGATACACCAAGGTTGCAGGTTCGACCCCAGGTCAGGGCACGTACAAGAAGCAACCAACGATGCCTCAATAAGTATAACAACAAACTGATGTTTCTCTCTCTCCCCCCACTTCCTTTCTCTCTCTGAAATAAAAATAATAAAAGACACTGGAGCATTTCACACCCCCAGGTGTTCCTTTGTAAACACACCTCCCCTCCCACCCCCACCCTGTTCCCCGTGTTCATACTCCTGTCACCCCGGCAATGGTGCGTAAGGGGACCCCACAGTACGTAACCTTCTCAGAAGAGTTCTCTGGAGACCCGCCCAGGGTCTGTGTGGATCAACAACAGTTTGTTTCTTTATTGCTGACGAGTGTGACGGGTGTTCGGTGACATGGATGTGCCAGTGTGTTTGCCATTCACCCTTTGAAGGACAGTGGGCTGCTTCTAGTTCGTGCCTGTTACAGACAAAGCTGCTGTGAACGTTCTTGCACCGATTTTCCTCTGAACATAAATCCACACAAGAATTCAGTTTCTGGGGTAGAAGGTAATTGCCTCCTAACTATTTTTGTTTTTATTTTATTTGGTTAAAGATTTTATTTATTTTTAGAAAGAGGAAGAGGGAGGAAGAGAGGGAGAGAAACATCCATGTGTGGTTGCCTTTCATGTGCCCCCAACTAGGGACCTGGCCTGCATTCCGGGCACGTGCCCTGGCTGGGAATCGAACTGGCAACCCTCTGGTTTGCAGGCCAGTACTCAATCCACTGAGCTACACCAGCCAAGGCCTATTTTTAGTGGGGCCCAAGGTCATAGGTCACTCTGCCGATAACATATTCCCATGTAAACTTTTTCTGTGACTCTGAAGTCTTTACTAGGACCCCCCCATCCGTGTTTGGAGGGATTAGAGCCTCGCTCTGTCTAACCCAGGTCTAGAGACATGTCTCCAGGGGAGGGAGACGCTTCCCCTCACCAGCCTCCCTCTGAGACGGTCCCGGCGACCACCCTGCTGTGGCTGGTGGAGGACACACTGGCTCGCTTCCCCTTGCGCCCCCGAGGCCGGGTCCACGGAGTTTACCGGTGGATGCCTTCAGCTCTCCACCTGGGAAAGCACAGGGTGTGTGGCCTCTTGCGCAGAGGGAGGCCTCTGAGGAGGTGACCAGAACCCATGAGAACTCCTTTCCTCTGGGAGAAGCTGGCTCGATCTGCTGGAAACTTAGCTTACTTGCTTCCAACAGAAAATAGCCTCTCGGTTAGTCTGGAGATGATTATAATTAAATCAGTCTCTTAACCGTAGAAACAGGCTAGGTAAGACCACTGTATTTTCTTTCTCTCTCTCCTTCTCTTTCTTTCTTTCTTTCAAGATTTTTTAATTTAGAGAGAAAGAGAGGGAGAGAAACATCAATCAGTTGCTTCTCTCACGTGCCCCAACCGGGATTGAACCTGCAACCCAGGCCTGTGCCCTGACTGGTAACTGAACCGGTCACCTTTCAGTTCCCAGGCTAGCGCTCAACCAGCTGAGCCGCACCAGCCAGGGCAAGACCACTGTGTTTTCAACATCTGGGACAGAAATCAGTAACCAACTGGTTAAAAAAGAATTCCAAGTCATTCATTATTTACCGCAGCTGCATAATGTATGAAGCCGGGGAGCCAGGCCCATCAGTATGTTCAGCCCTGGCCTCAGATGTCAGCCCTCCGCTGCACCCTCAGGGGGGCTGGCACTCTTCTTTTATGGGAAGTGGTGGCACCCAGGCCTCTGGGCCTCCTGTGTCCTCCCCACACTCCCAGCCTGGACCGTCCTCCTCACCCTCCCGACTCCTCCCAGGACAGGATGTGGCCCTCCCCGCTCACACCCCACTAGCAGTGTGGACTCTCATACAATATAGTCACAGCCACTGCCGCCAGAATAAATCACAATTATGATTTATTTAGTTCTATTATGTGCCAGACACTTACCCCGCTTCACCGCATTGGATTCTCCTAATAGCTGATTGAGGCAGATGTTATATTTCTCGATTTTAAGATGAAGAAGCAGGCTCAGAGGCTGATTAACTCACCCAAAGACACACAGCTGTGAGAGGCCAAGCTGCAGCTTGTCTGCAGGACGGGAGTGAGCCCTTTTCTTCCTGATCATCCTCCTGGGTGGTTGACACGTTGGCTCCTTCTTTCCAAGAAGCCAGCTTCAGGTTTTGTTGCTTCCGTTTGTTTCTTGGTTCATTAATTTGTGCTCAGGTTTTGATTCCTTCCTTCCACTTTCCTTGGCTTTATTGTGCAGTTCCTTTGGTCTGAGCGTGATTTCTCAATCCTCCTTCCTTTCCGCAGTAAAGACGAGGAAGTTCCCCCGAAGCCTCGCTGTGTCGTATCCCTGTGCTTTGTGCCACAGGAGTTTGCTTTCCGTTCAAAGTGTTCTCCTTTTCATTATGGTGTCAGGCTGGGGCTGGGCTCACATTTGACAGACTCGCGGCTTGTTTTGTACGATGTATTTCCTGGGCAGCGAGCAGCCCGTTTTCACATCGGTCCCTCCCTCGGGATTGATGGTTCAGGTCTTCTCCCCAGTCCCCCAGCAGGGTGGCACTGGTCGCCGGGCCCCACCCCCGTGGGTTTGGCCGAGTTGGAGGCCTTGACTGGGAGCTGAGGCCAGCGCATGCCTCTGTGCCCCCTGTAACTTCCTCCTCACCTGGGCATCACGACCACCCCTGGGTGAAGGCGGTGGTTACTATGGGGTTACCACGGAGCCTGCTCTGATTTACCACGGAAATAAGCAAGTCATGACTCTGCCACGTTAGCCATCCCTGGTCAGATATGTTGACCAGGGGCCATTTAATTTGAGAAGATAATGCAGGCCACCCCTGTGCGCTCCCACTTTCCAGGGAAGAAAGGACGCGGTGAAGAGGCAGTGGAGGGAGCTGTAGGGACTGCTGGGCATCGTGACGGACACACTCCCACATACTGCAGTCGGAAGCAGGGGGAGGCCTGGGGTGTGAGTGTCATGGGCAGCGCAGGGGCCTGGACCCGCTGCCCCCCACCTTATCATCCCAGGTGCAGCCCAAGGATTTCAGGTCCTACCAGGTGCCCTCGGGTGGATGGGCGATGCGCCTCTGGGGTGCTGACGGGCCTCGGCAGCATGGGAGGTGGCAGGCACCTCGGGGCCCAGGGCTCCTGGCCCCGTCCCTCCGGTTCAGTCACTTTTCTCATTCCACACGCAGACCAGGGCTCTGTCTCCCATTGGCCGATTGACTGGGATGGAGAAGCAGGATTCTGCATCTTGGTCTGCTGCCATTTCGGGCTCGGAGAGACAAATTTGAGTAACATCAGGAACGCGAACATTCTTGCGGTCAGGTCTCGCTGGCCAGCCTGGGGGTTCGCTATTTCAATCACAGGATTTACAGTCCCGAAGCAGCCTCTGCCCTCCCCATCACCCCACACTGGGCAGTCACCACGGAACTTCTCTTCAGGACCGTCCTTGGCTGGTACTGTGTGCAGCCAGCTTGCCCAGGAGTCAGGTGCCTGGCTGGCGGGGCTTCAGCAGGGATGTCCCGCATTGTGGGAACACAAGCAGGACGGCCGGTCGTCCCGCCTGGGAGGCTCCCCTTCAGGAAGGTCCGCCTGCTCCTGTGGCCCGTGGCTAACAAGAGTGAGAGGGACCCAGGCAGAGGACTGACTAGGACGGAGGTCTGGCTTTGACCTCCCGTTCTCCCCGGGGCCCTGTCCAGTGGCTTTGGGCGGCACTGCAATGGCACACCTGACATCTGTCTGTCTCCCCGGACGGAGCCCTGGCAAGAAGGGAGCACTGAGCGACGTCACAGCCTGGGGCTGGGAGGGCTCCATGGCCCTCTTGTCTGCCCACTTCCTTTAGAGATGGGGAAACTGAGGCAGGAAGGGAGGAGACGCTCCCAAGTAACAGTGATGGCCACCCGACTTAGCTTCGGTAGCATGTGTGGGTGTCAGGATGGGAGCCCCGGGTTGACCCCGTGTCCGTCGTGAGAACCAGCGTGGACACAGCCCCAGGGGCTCACCCACAGCCCCCTGAACGAATGGCCAAGTCCCCCAACTTCTAACGTGTGTAGGAAGCCGTGCAGGGGCAGGGGGGCTGGGCTGGGAAGATTCCTGTGCAGCTCTATTGGGCCGCTGCTCATTTTTCCTTTGTTCCCGACTTTTAACCGACGTTTCGGAGGAAAGACAGAGGAAGGGTAGCAGCTGCTGGCCTTGGCGACTGACGAGGGCGAGAGAGGAGAGACTGATCCCGTTGGATCAATGACTATGCTGCCCGAATCGGCCTTCCGATGTGCTGACGTAGAGCTGTGTGCGTCTGGGCCGGACAGTTCACCTTCCAGGGTCTCCGTTTCCTTCTCTGAAAGCAGGGAAGTTAAACCGTAACATCGGTTTTCACACTCTTCTGGGAAGCAGAGGGGTTTTGTTTTCCAGTCAAAGCCTTGGTGCACCTCAGCGTGTCCAGCTGTCAGAAGGAGTCCAGGGCCCAGGGGAGCAGGCGCTGAAGTCTGGCTGCCCGGACTCACTGTCACCCGCTCTGTGTCCCCGTCGCTCATCTGCCAAAGGGGTCTGACGGGAGCTGAGGGCTTTTCCGGGGTCAGACACACAGCGAGGCTGAGCCTGGGGCCTGGAGCGTCGCCCACGCCCAGCAAACCCTGCCATCGTGATTTTCTGTGCCCTGTGTGGGGCAGGATGGGGCCAGGAAGGGCTGGGCCTTGCCCACGGCCCCTCTCCTCACCTTGGCCAGCCCCCACCCTCCGCAGGGGGTCGGGACACCTGTCTTCTTCACTCTGTGTTCTCAGGTGACAGAGAGTCAGGCAGGGCCAGGACAGGACCCAGGTCCTTTGGTGCCCACGACTCTGCTCTCTGCTCCCAGACCCCCAGAGGGGAGCTCAGAGCGGGTAAGTGCAGTTCTGGATGGCAGGGACCCTGACAGTGTCCCCATGCGGCTGGCCTCTAGGGAGTCTTTGCCCAGCCCAGGGGTGCGTGTCCCTCCCCAGTCCCAGTTCCCGAAGACCCCAACCAGGAGGGACCTAGAGGCTTAGATAATCAACCCCCGCCGTCCCCTGGCTGCCGAGTACGGCCGCCTCCTTTCCCACCAGAAGGGTCCAAGAGAATGATCAAGTCTGAACTTAATTATAATTACCGGCAACCGCAGCCCGGTTGTCATAGAAACCCACAGTGCGTGGCTTTGTCTGCGGGCCGGAGCTTCTCGACCTGGCGGCCGCGGCCGGGGACGCCCTTCCTTCCCGCCTGGCCTGGATTTCCAGGGTCCTCCGGGGCAGTATGGGGCGAGACGGTCAATGCACCAGAGCACCCTCAAACCCCAGCCCCCCGAAACCAGAGCCCAGTGGTCGGAGAGCAAGGCTTCCTGTGCATCTGGTCTGGCTCTGCATCTGCCGTCTTGTTTCTGGCAGCGGCGTCGAGGGGGATATGGGTGCTCCGAGGCCCGGGGCTGTCCCTGTGTGTCCCAGGACACGGCGGTGGTCACCAGGGGGACAGGAAAGGCAGGGGCTTTGTGTCTGTGGGATCTCAGGCAGGGTAGTTCCACCCTCTGAGCTGGGATATTGTCGAACGTGGGGATGGGGACACCCTCCTCCTCAGTTTGTCAGGAGGATGCAATGGGCTGATATGCAGGCCACTCACATCCCAGGGCTTGACAAATGCCAGCTCCTTCCAACCTCAGGGCTGGCCTGGCATTCAGGGTGGAGGAGGGGGAGGGCCCTGTGCTCCCCGCCTCTGACTTTGACCTTATGACCCAACACTCCCTGGTGCGGCGGATCTCAGAGGGGTGTCCCTGGCACAGCAGCAGCTCAGCACCTGGGAACTTGCTAGAAATGAAACTGCTCAGACCCCCCACCCCAGACCTCCTGAGTCAGAACCTCCAGGGTAGAACCCAGCCAGCAATCTGTGTCTTGACACGTCTTCCAGGGGACCCTGAGGCCCCCTCAAGTGTGAGAGCCCCAACTCTGCTGGTCTGTGGGCGATCCCTCTGCGCCCCTTGACCTGGGGAATGGACACCCATGTTTGCTTGAATCCCAAGCTGCAACCCTGGCTCGGGGTGGGTTGGAGCTGGGTCAGGTGGTTGGGGTGGGGGTGGGGAGGACAGGCGGGGCCAGAACAGGCGGGGCCAGGACGTGCTCCCTCGGAATCTTAGCTTAGGCTGTCAAGCAGGTTTATCTTCATAGCTCTGGAGGTGAAGTCCAAGGTCATGATGCCAGCAGGTTCAGTTTCTGGTGAGAATGCTCCTCCCTTGCTGTGTTGTCTTCTCCTAAGGACCCCAGTCCTAGTGATTGGGGCCCTGCCCTTAGGACTTCACTTAACCTTAATCACCTCCTTAAAGGGCCCGTCTCCAAATTCAGCCACCCTGGGTGTTACACCTTCCACACGTGAACGTTGGGGCACACGAACATTCGTCCACGTGCTCGGCCTCTCTTGGCCGCATCAGCTCACAAGGGACATGAGGGGCAGCTGGTCTCAGGGCCTGGGGAGGGGTGGGGAGGGTGCGGTGGGCTGCCTCCACCCCAAAAGTGCCAAACTTCTGAGGGGAGGGCAGGAAGGTGCAGGGGGCCGCCTGGAGCACAGCCCTGTGTCCCCAGCAGGGAGGTCCCCCTAGAGCTGCATCCGTCCCGGTCCTCTGGAACCTTCTGTCTGAGAGGTCAGAAGTCATAAGGTCCCAGTCCCGGCCATGCTAGGAAACACAGTCCCTCTGAACACCCAATGTTTGCTGAGCGGGACATGTGCTAAGTGCTTCTCCTGCCTCTGAGCTGTGGGAGGGGAATGTTCCCGCTCCTCGGAGGACCCACGGCTCCGGTTCCACGGGGTGGGGCTGGGACGCCCAGCGACTCCAGAGCACCGCTCAGGCGGTCTGTCTCCCATGGTGGGTGCAGGGCTGGCAGCCGCCTCCCTCCTGCGGCAGCGCCCGCTCCCAGGTAGTCAGACTCACTGGTCCGCAGCCTGAAAAGGTCAGGTGGGAAACAGTCCGAGAGGCAAGAGGGGGTTCGAGGAGCTTCCTGGAGCAGAGAGGAATGACTCAGCACCGTTACACCGGAGCACATTGGGGGCTGGAAGCTGAAGGTGCCAATGTCGCCTGGGCAAGAAAGGACCACGGCCCACGCTTTGAATCTGTGGTATTCCAGGACCGGAGCTTTGGCTCAGCTTGGCTGGGGTCGATGACCCTGTTGGGACAGGAGCCTGCAAGCAGACCCCTTGGTGGCTGGTGACAGCCAGCCTGGGGGGCTCAGACTCAGGGGTGGGGGGCTGGGGGAGCCTCCAGCACAGCACAGCCCCTGGTGTCCACCGCACCCCAGAAGGCAGCAGGTGACCCTGGGCCAGGCACTTGACCTCGCTCGGGTTTCATGCCTCGTCTGTGGGAAGGGAACGCAGGTCGGATGAAGTGAGGGGACGCGTTGAAAACCTCCGGCTGGAGGCCTGTCACACCAGGTGGGCTTCCCGAAGGCGAGCCCGGGTCTGATTCCTCTCCGCGCCCCGGCCGCTGGCCCAGAGCCCGGTGCAGCGTGGGCTCCCGTCTCTCCAGTGGGACCCCAGACCACTCCCCAGCTAACAGCTGCCTTCGGCCATAGAAGTCATTCCTGACCCCAGGGCTTCGGAGGAGGGCAGGCAGCCAGGTTCTCGGCTCAGCCCTGATGGTTCTCCTGCTGACCCCTCCCCGTGGCCTTGGTCCGTGCCCCCGCCTCCAGCCTGCGTCCGGGTGCGGGTGCAGCTCTTTCCCGTGAACCTCGTAGCAGACCCCGTTACGTGGGGCTTCGCGGAGGCTCCAGGATGCTACAGGGAGAGCAAGGCCAGGACGACAGGGCCCGGCGGCCCCTCCACGCAAGCCCGCAGGGGCTCTGCTGTGAAAAGCTTCTGCGGGCAAACACGTCTCTGAATGCCGGAGCTCAAGGGGCTACCGAGCTGTTGCAGAGACTTTGGGGGACCAGGGCGTTTGGGAACCACAGGAAATGCTTCTGCAGGGCCCTCTCCCTCCAGCGACCTGGGGTACGGGGAACAGGACCATGAAGGGCAAAGGGTGGGCAGTCCCAGTCTGGCTCAGAGCCCCGCCCTCCAGAGTGAGAGCAACCCCAGGAAGCCCGGGCCTGAAGGGGAGAGGGACCCACAGAGAGTGCTGGGCGCCCACCTCTGGCCCCAAGGGCTGGTCTCCCGGGTCCCTGTTTTCTGTCTGGGAATCTGGGAGGAACCCTCTTTTCACCCTCCCAGTAGCAGGTGCCTGTCTAGGGCTAGTCCTGTGGGAGCAGAGGTGCCTGGAGGTGGTGCATTCAGACCTTGTAAGCCAATGTCACAGGTGGGTGCTCTGGGCCTTCTCCTTGATTCAGTGTCCCCGCCCCCTGATAGGCGGCATCCTCCTCCTCCTCGGGGGGAGATGGAGTGGGCTCTTGGCCTCTGCCCTCCTGCCCGTCTGCTATGCTGCCTCCCACCCAGACCTGCCCTGGCACAAACCCCTGTCCCTGACACCCCCACACTCACGAGGGGGCTTGGAAGAGACCACTCTCCTGCAGAAGAGCTCAGGTGGTGGGTGAGCCAGAGGCCTCTGGTGGCAGGCTCACTCAGGGCTTCCGCCAGCCCTCCTGCTCTGCTCTGCTCTGTCTGGGTCCCAGGGCCGGCCTGTCGGGACTTGTCAGTGACTCGCCTGTCCACCAACACCCACTGGGTTTCGCAGGTGGGAAGGAGAGAGGGACTGGGAGGTCCGTGCTCCGCCCTCCCTCAGCTTCTGTCTGGCCAGGGCTTCTTCCTGCTGTCAGCCTGGGGACGGGACCGGCTTCCCATAGGGTTGGACGTGCAGGGCCTCAACATCCCTCCTGGCCCCCCTTCTGCCACTACGCTCACTGTAGGCTCTTCTGAGAGCACAGCAGCAGCAAACGTCACTGAGGGAGGGCCTACTGTGCGCCAGGGGACCACGTGGGCACTTGGGAGTCAAGACGCAGCCGGCCTCTGATATCTTCTGCTTCCCAGCCTAGGATCATGTGACACAAGTCACATGCCCTCTCTGGGCAGTTCTGCCCTGGCAACAGCAGACCCGGAGCTTCGGAACTTCTCATCAAAGCGGGTGCCGGTCTCAGAGCAACCCCCGCCCACCGGGGACAGGGCCGGGCTCCGTCAGAGCACACGGGAGCCTGCCGAGCCCAACCCAGAGCTGCACCTGGCACGGGAAGGAAGGCACAAGGGAATGAGCTGGGGGTGGCACCAGTTTTGATGTCCCTAGACACTGCGATCACGACTGGTCCTGGGCTGGAGTGTGAAAGCCAGCGGCATTTCACAAATTAAGATAAATCCTGCAAACCCTCGGCCCATTTCAGCGCTTAATGCAAAACATAAACACATTAAAGTCATTTCAGAATCTGGAGGAGTTTGAATCATTCCGTCTCATCATCATTTACTCCAAGATGCCTCATTTCATCTTAGGAGTCATCTTCGAAAGGAAAAGGAGAGAGAAAGAGGGATGGTGGCAAATAACTGGGGATTCTAACCACGAGAGCCAGGACAGCAGCAGAGAGCGGGCTGCCAGCTCCCTGGATGCGCGCGGCCCGGGGCCGGTCTCAGAGTCAGTGGTGGAGAGAGTCTGCCTGGGCCGGGTGCAGACACGTCTCCAGGGGTCAATACCTGGGGCCTGGGGCTGAGCCTCCGCTTGCTCATCCGGGGAACAGAAAGCACTATTCCTGCTCCCCAAGTTTCGTGAGGCTAGTGGCACGGTGAGTGCGAGCGATGGGGGACCCTGGCGGCACAAGGGCCTCAGTGCGGTCCAAGGCGGGCACAGCTTCCGGCAGGTGGGAAGCGAGGGAGCAGCCGGGGCAGGCAGAGGCCTGGGTGGACCGGCAGGGTGGGTACATCGGCCGCTGCCCCCAGCTGTCACTTTCTCCCCGATTCTGCCCAGCAACCATGTGCGCGGGGACTCGGGACCCACTGTGATGGTCTGAGGCCGCTGTGGCAGTCCTGTGTCAGGGGACTGGTTTAGTGACAGGTAGGTGACCGGGTCTGGCCAGTGAGACAGTAGGGAAAACCTGTGAAGGAGGTTCTGGGAAAGGATTTTCCTGCTTGATCAAAACAATCGTAGGCGCAAAATCCCTTGGTTTTCACCCTCCCTTCCAGTTTTGGGCACAGTGGTGCTAGAAGATGGTGCCTGGAGCCGCCCTGTGACCACGAGGGCACAACAGAGCTGCCAGCCTGGTGGCCTGGTGACCCGGGGGGTCACTAAGCCAGCCCCACAACTGCAGCCCCACTGCGACTGTTGTTAAGTAGCTTTGTTCCTTAAACGGCTCGTAAGAGATGTTGCTCGTTAGAAGCACACACATTCCTTTGCTTTTAAACCGTTGATGTGTTTCTTCCTTTGTTTATTTTTATGTATTTATTTTCAGAGAGAGGGGAAGGGAGGGAGGGAGAGAAACATCAGTTGGTTGCCTCTTGCATGCCCCCACCTTGGGACCTGGTCTGCAACCCAGACATGTGCCCTGACAGGGAATCAAACCCGTGACCTTTCAGGTCACAGCCCAGCATTCAATCCACTGAGCCGCACCAGCCAGGGCGCACACACGTCCCTAATTGATCCGGCGTGTTAAAGATTTCGATTGTACCCTAGGAGCCGTGGGAAGCTATTAAATGGTTTGAACACTTGAAGAGGCCTGTGATATGATTATGTTTGTGCTTTCTCAGCGTCATTCTGAAAACAGATCAATATAATCTATCATATTGACAGAAGGAAAAAGGAAACCATATGGTATCTTACTAGATGCAGAAGACACATTTGGCAAAATGTATCCACCGTTCATGGTCAGTAGCCTCAGGAAGCCAGGAATGGAGGGGACTTCCACATCTGATAAAGGGCACCCCAAGGACCCCCCCTGCCCCCTGCTCACATGACACTTAGTGATGAAAGGCTGGGTGCTTCCCTCTGAGACCGGGAGACAGACCAGGCTGTCTTCTCCCATCCCTCCTATGCAGCACCAAACTGCGGGTCCCAGCCAGAGCAATACAGTGAGGAAAAAAAAAAATCCAGACTGGAAAGGGCAAAATAAAACTCTTTCTACCCCTACACAGCATGATTATCGATGTAAAAGAAATCGTAAGTAATCAACAAAAAAATCTCTACTGAGCTAGGAAGTGAATTCAGCAAAGTTGCAGTATAGAAAGTCAACATGCAAAACTCAATTGTATTTCGTTCTGTATCTCAAGGGGTGGTGGCTACACAAACCTACGCGTGATAAAATAACAGAGAACTAGTTGGATACACACGCTGTACCAATGTGAGTTTCCTGGTTTTGATATTGTTATAGCTATAGAAGATACAATCACTGGGGAAAATTGAGTGAAGGGGACACGGGACCTCTTGTACTGTCTGTGTACATTTTAATGAATCTGTAATTGGAGGCAGCCGTCCGTCTCGAGAGACGATGGTGTAGCTTCTTAAGAGTCTATCTGCACCGCCGAGAATGGCTGTGCAGTCCGACTCGGGAGTGACACGGTATCTGTCTCCTCCCGTGTTGAATCGACATCTTGCGATGACGCTGGAGTGTCCTCTCCAGTGAAGCTGAAGCTACAGAGCCTGGGCAGGGTGATATGGAGGGTCTACTGTTGCCCATGCAGCAGACCCCCCCTCTCTTCGCAGCTGAAGGGTCCAAGGGAAAGACGGAGTCAATACAGCTTGGCTTCAGGTGCACCGCAGGAGTTGCCGGTGTTGACTACAACGTCAAACCGCCTTAGGGACTCCGGCTCTGGATTTTCTGTCGGGGTTTACTCCCTTAGCCTTTCCCCTGAAGAGGTATGCCGCAAGGCAGCGGAGGTTTTTTGGAGTCAGAGTTTTCCTTCTCTGATGTGCCCTGACTGTAATTATTTCAAACTAAAACATCCGTTATATTTCTATGCACTAAAAATAATGATGGAAACACTATTTACAATAGCTTCCCAAAGCATGAACTACTGAGATATAATTTTAACAAAATACGTGTAGCATTTATATGTTGAAAACTACAAAACACTCATAAAAGAAATTAAGCCCTAAATAAATGGAGACCCATGCTGTGTTCATGAATTGGAAAACCCAATATTTTTTAAGGCACCGATTCTCGCCATAGTGACCGATAGATTCAGCACAATTCCGGTCAATACTGTGGGAGCCAGAGCCTGGAGAACAGGTAAGAAAGGGACCGAGAGGGGGTGAGGAGCCCCGGGAGGCGCAGTCCGGCTGGGGTGGAAGGTACCTGTGGATCTCAGCGGCCCTGCTGGAGGTGGGGGTGGGGAGAAAAGGCTGGACCTAAGAGCCTGAGCCACGGGGGGGGGGGGGGGGGGGGGGGTCCAGGTCAGCAGGACTTGGTGAGGGGCGGGCTATGCAGAGTGAAGGGCGGGGTGTCCAAGACGTTGCATTTAGCTTTCTGCTTCCCCAATGGCCTGATGAAGGTGCCTTTCAGAAGGTGGGGTCGGTGGGCGAGGGACAGGTCAGAGGGCACATCAGTGGCCAGCCAGGGCTGTGCGCAGCTGCCCCGTGACCAGCCGCTGGTGCAGACAGGGACAGGGACAGGCTCAGGAAGGGGGCAGACAGGAAGGCTCTGCTTCCCCTGCCCCTGGCCATGTGACCATTGGAGGTTAATTTCTTGGAATTTTAAGCTCTTTCCAATCTTTAATTTTTTTTCTAAAATACAAATTTGCTGCAGGGGCAGCACCCTGAGGGGGGCACACCAGGAGGCAGGCTGGCCCTGGGGACAGGCCCGCTCCGTGCCAGCCCACTTCATTCCACATCTGCTCGCCTGTGTGGAATCCCAGTGTTACAGCAGAATGAGTAGCACAGGGGACATAAAGGCGGCCCTCACCTTTGCAATCTAACAGCTTAAGAGAGCAGCTAGAAGCAGGGAGGGAGGTGTAACACCCGCTCACCCAGCAGTCCCAGGCCTGGTCTGATAATCCTGCCAGGTGTTCCCACATCACAAGAAACACCACGTTAGCATAGGAGGAGGGCAGTCCTTGAAATTCAATGAAACTGTATTCATCCCAAGGCCTGGAAAGGCTCCATGGTGCCCAGAGAAGAAGCCCATAAAACAGCTTTGGTTAATTGCCTGCCTCTGGTTGCGTTGCTGTCTGTCCCTACCGCTACCTGTTTTCTGAGGGAGTCCCTAATGCTTACAGAAAGAGCCCGTAGGTGACTTTGGGTAACTGCCCCAACTTTAATTTACCGCCTCCTGTCACGTACCTGTTTTACAGACAAGATGAACAGATGGAGTCCGGAGCAAGATAAGGATTCGGGCTAACAGACCCCCACACATACCTAAGTGTGGGGAGTCACGTCCCCCCGAGGAAAGCTAGCTCCACCTTTATCCGTCAGCCAATATGTAACTTCTTCACCCCCAATGCGCCAACTATGTAAACCCTCAGAACAAAGGACTTGCTGGCTTGACCCTCTGGCCACGCTGGGGCGAGCTGGTCACCGACCTTCGGCCTCCCTGGCTTTTGCGCTCCCGCTCACTGATACACTTCGCGGGCACACTGAGAGGCTCGCTGACCTGTCACCCTTCACTGCGTCAGCCGGGGTTTCTCGGCAACACCAGGGGCGGTGCGGTTTAGAGGCGGGGCCGGGGCCCAGCCAGGCTGCTCCCACTTCCTGATGGCCACCTCTGGCTGTGGAGCAAGTTGCTTTAAACCCCCGTGCCTCAGTTTCCCCAGCTGTAAAATGCTGGATCGTAGAGGTGTCCACTCACACACAGTCTGTGAGGAGGGAATGATTTAATGCATATGAGGGCTGTCAGGCACAGAGTCCTGCTTAACCTTGGTCAAGGGCATGGGGCACGCGGCCCAGGTCAGGCCACGCAGCCTGCTTCTTCAGGGACACAGAGACTCAAAATGACGGATATTCCTCCCCACGCAGGTGTGTCCCAAGGACCGGGCCTCAGTGTCGCTGTCCTGGAGCACGGTGCTCCCTGGTAGCTGAGGCGTCTCTGGCAGCGCCCTACCTTCCAGCATAGCCCGCCTTCCCCTAAGCTTGGCCGGAGCGGGTCCCCGCAGCTCACGCCTGAGGACCACTAACTGGACACTTTTCAGTGGGGCTGGCCTCCTCCTCTGGCAACAGAGCCCAAGCTCTAGGGGAGGCTGACCAGGGTGGGGGCTGGCAGAGCGGTCCTCATCTAGCCTGAAAGATCAGAGAAGGCTTCCTGGAGGAGGTGATGCCTAGGGCGACTGTTAAAGGATAAATAGGCATCAGCCCAGGAGACTCCAGGTAGACGGGACACAGAAGAGAACAGGGTGGAGTGAGGTGAACGGGAGGGAGGGCCCTTTACCCTGACCACGCAGCCGGAGTGGGGGAGGGGGACAAGCCAAGGAGCAGTCTGTGGGGCTCCCACCCACCCTGCCCAGCTCCATTCCCACTGCAGTCTGGGTGCAGGCGGGTGGGGCTCGCTCTCAGAGGGCTGCCGAGGCCACTAGGGACAGGATGCTAATGGCTCGGCGCCCATGACTCTGCCTGGCTTTTGTGAGCGCCTGCAATGGCTAATTTGTTTGATTGCCCATGGCTCTGCACAGACCGTCTGCGGCTGGAAGTCAGAACTCAGGCTCCTCTCTCCTCCCCCAGGGCGGTGGCCCAGGAAACTCAGGCAGAGATGTCACTGCCTGTGGATAACATCCCCACCCTTGCAGAGCCCAAACAGAGAGCAGACCTCGGGAGGGCCCTGTGGGGCGCGGAGCCTTGAGGACACGGAGGCTTGGCCCCTGAGGCACCAGGCACAGCTGAGCGAGGTCAGACACAGCGTCAGAAGCAGCTCGGTGCCGCCTGCAGTCCAGCGACCCTCCTCCTCCCCGTGGCTCCTCTGTCCTCGCCTTCCCTTCTGCGCCCTCTGCTTCCTCCCCACTATCGGCTCTTGTTCACACTGGCAGCCAGGAGTGAGGACAGGACGGGGGCAGAGAGGTGTGAGTGGGGAGCACAGAGTGGAGGGGCTGAGGCCTGAGCTGCAAGGGGGCGCTCAGAACTGGCAGTTAGCCCACGGCCTGAGCTAGTGGGGAGTCACCGCAAAATGGGGCTCAAACCACTGCCTCGCTACGTTCTGCTTACCGTGCCTTTCCCGGCACCGGACGGCATTTGCGGCAAACCCAGACGTCTCTCACCATTCGAGTCCAGCCCCGGTCGGATTCGGTGTAACGCGTCAGCCTCGCGTGGACTTAACGATGACCTCGCCTGTCCTTCCTGTGCCGTGGACTCCGGCCAGGGCTTGAAGGTGTGCGTGGCGGGGGGTCTGGCTCCGACTTCTCAGGGACTGAGGCAGGAACACACCCGTCTTCAGGGACACGGGAGTTGGGACGTCTGGGGAACGCTCAGGTGCAGGGCTGAGTGCAAACCAACAACAAACAGCGGGGGAGTGTCTCATAAAGTTAAACAGACGTCTGCCCTGTGACCCAGAAACCCTGCTCCTGGATATTTACCCAGGAGAAGCGAAGACATGTCCGCAGAGAGACTTGCGTAAGATTGTTTGTGGCAGCTTTATTCATGACTGAAAAACATAAATACTCTGACCACCTATTCCATGGAAAGGAATAAACGGGGAACATGTAGGCTGGAACGCGCCTGGGCCGCAAGGGACATCACAGGAGGGGGTTAGAATGCAGGCCATGAAAAGCAGAACAGAGAGGTGGAACGCCATGGCGTGGGGAGCAGAGGGGGAAGGGCACCCACCACGGCTCCCAGAGGCCACCGTGTCTGCTGACCTACTGCCACCAGCCTCCTGGAATGGTGTCCCCTGGGATTTGTGCTCTGCACTGCAGCCTGGTGGGCGCTTCAAATGCCAGTCTGTTACTGCCTCCCCTCTGTTTAAGACGTGAAATGGCATCTCATTACGCTTGGGTTAAAACCAAACTCTTTAACAGGTGAGAGAAGGTCTGCGCAGCCCAGTACCTGCCGGCTTCTCTGGCCTGCCTCTCCCTCCGGCCGCCCTGCCCCCTGGCCGCACCTCCGGTTCTTCTGGACTCTCCTCGGTCCCTCATGCGAACCACATGCTGTTGCCCATGTGCTTCCACTGCAAACAGCATCCTCCCTCCCTTCCTTGCCTAATGAATGACACTCACCCTTTAGATCTCAGTTCAATTGGCACTTCTTCCAGGAAGTCTGCCTTGATCTCACGGATGAGGATGAGGTCAGCTCTCCTTCATTACATGCGTTTGTAGTACCACATTCCGTCGTCTCTGACACTTGTCACAGGAGAAATGTCACATTCGTCTGTGTACTTAATTATGGTCCGGCTCCCTGACTGGTCCTTAAGTTCCAACAGGTACAAGCTTCCATCCTTTGTGCCCACCCACACGTCTGCAGGATGAAAACAGCAACAGACACAGAGTGAACATTCACCAAATAACTGTTAAATATGCAAGCTGGTGAGTGGTGACTTCCATCCTGGAGTTTCTCCTCCGGGAAATTCTAGAATATGAAAATTTGCTTCCTTTTTACAACCATGAGAACCGTGAGTCAGTGATCTAGGAAATAACTGGAAAAAGAAGGAGACGGGAATTGGGAAAAGAAATGGGAGAAAAACGTGGCAGCACCGGAGTCATGACTTTCGGCTGCGGTGCACGGGGGGAGACACAGGCGGTCACGGGAGTCACCGCGGGAAGGCCACGGAGCTGAGCTGAGACCTGCCTCCGCCCCCGCCCGGCTTGGGGGATGCTGGGAACAGGAGCCTCTCAGTCCTGCCAAGCGGGTTAAATAAAGATGAGTGGCGGCCTGTCCCATTCTGAAATTGGACATTCCTCCATGTTGCTGGAGCTGGGCGGGACCCAGGAGGCAGGACGAGACAACTCGGAGTCACGACATCACCAAGGCATCAAACAGGCAGGCAGATGAACAGGCTTCCTCCCCACGGGCCCCGGGCAACGAAGCCTGATTCTTTCCGCCAGCGCCTCGCGAGCCTCTTGGGGAGAGGAAGGGAGAGAGACCACGTGTCCTTGTCTTTGTGAATTTACAGCGTGGAAACGGTGGTCACTTCACTCTTTGTTTTCTGAGCCGCTTCAGTATTTAATTTTGGCAAACGAAGACATCTTGGAAGAGTTTTCGTGGCCTTGCTGAGGACCTTCCTCTCCCCTGAGCCCGATACCCAACTGCCTGTGGGATGTCTCTGTCCCCAGGCCCCTCAGACTGGACTCTCCGCCAGCCAGCCAGCCACTCGTCCCTCTGTGTCCCGGACTCAGGATCTCACCACTCAGCGCCAAGCCAGAAACCCACACACCCTCCTGACACCTCTGCAGCCCACCCCATCCAGCGATGCCCCGAGCCCGTGCACCGGAACTCTCTTGCACCCCTCCAGCCTGAGACCTCCCCTCCCGCCCACGCTGTCCTGCCTGGTCGGATCTGTCTGGTCCCCTGCCTGGTCACGCACCTCATCTCCCCGCCTCCCTGTTGCCCCTCCTGTCCGTCCCCTCCCTGGGAGGGAGGGCAGGGCTGTGAGGAGGGCTGCTCGGGGCAGGAGACCGAGACCTGCTGGCAGGCTCTGGGGCAGCCTGGTGACCCCTCCAGCCAAGCCTGCCCAGAGCTGGCTTTCTCCTTCAGTCTACACCTGGGAGAACCTGCCCCGTTTCATGCTATGGGGAAGTCACAATATTTATTCACTCAGCAGGTGTTTACCGAGCACCTGTTACATGTACCAGGGCCTGCTATGGGCTCTGAGGACATAGAGTTGAACCAGCCGGACGAGACTCTGCACTGCACAGTCCTAGGGTCAACAAGAAAAGAAAGCCTATTCCCATTTCAGATACTGAAGACCGCTCTGAAGAAAAGAGGCAGGGCAGAGGGAGAGGGAGGCGTGGGCCGCATGGGTGGGTAAGACGGCGTAGCGAGGGGGGCCCTTTAGCTGAAAATATGGGGGAAACATGGTCCGAGCAGAGCAATAGCAAGCGCAAAGGCCCTGAGGCAGAAAGAAGCTGGCCTGAGGAACAGGGAGGTGTCCCAGGGGGGCTGGAGCCGAGCGTGGGGGCAGGCGAGGCCAGGGTGAAGCAGGGACCAACCAGGCCACAGAGGACCTTGAACACTGCCTTACAGAACAGAGGTCTCTTTTTATCTCTTCCGTGCTGCTGGGGCTGGAAGTTTGTATACTACACGTCCCACGCTGCCCTGGGAGCTGGGCCCCCACCTCAGCTGGGTTAGGGGCCCCCCCTGCTCCATGGTGACCTCACCTGAACTATCACACCTGCAATGACTCTAGTTCCAAACAAGGTTACGGTCTCAAGCGCTGGGGGTTAGGATTTCAGCAGGCTAATTTTGCGGCGACGCAATTCGACCCTAACAGTGGGCAAAGGTCTAAGTCCTGTGCTCTGGGCGGCGGCTCAGAGGCCACCGTGGCCCTGGGCGCAGTGTCAGGCGAGCTCCGTGGCCCCACCTCAGGGTGCTGATGGCTGCCTCACCTCTGGGTCGCACCCCTGCCCCGTCGCACCTCCAGCCTGGATCTGGGCGGCTCCCCTTCTCGCTCTTATCCCTCCCCATGCCTTTGTCACTAGCTCCTTGCATTAAATTCCTCTCTGCTTGGAACAGTTTGGGGGGTTTCCGTTTCCAACTGGCCAGTGACTGACAGCAGCAGGTGACAGACGCAAAGCATCGTCAGCAGGTCTAGAAAGCAGAGCCGAGGAGGGCGTGTATATGTGTGTCTCTGTAAAAAGAAACAAGTTGATTCTAAAATGTGTATGGAAATGCAGCCGGCCAAGAAAAATCAGACGACCTTAAAGAAAATGTAACTGGGGGACTTACACCACCAGGTTCCAAAATCTGTTCAAACGTCACAGCGATTAAGACAGCGGGGTGATCGCCAGAGTGGTGTGGGGTGGGGGGCTGTGGCTCCAGAGCCCCCATGCGTGGTTGCTTCGAGGGGTCTTTGCTCAAAGAACTTGGGGGGCATTTCTGCGTTAACTGTGCTTAGACCCAAATTGTCACCGGGAGGCCCAGAGCTGTAGATGTTCCCCCGTGGGTGGCTTGAAAAATGCAAATGAGAAACAGGTCGGTTGTGGTGAGTTGTGTGTTTTTTGTTTTTTGTTTTTTTTTGCTTTTTGGTGGGTTCTGATCAATCAGTTTACTTTTTCTAGAATGCAATTAAAATGCGTTTATAGAAAACATTTTAATTATTTAAATTCCTGCAAGGAAAAGAATGTGTTCTTGCAGGTCTGAGACTTGCCAGCTCTCAGCTCCTTCTTTCCCAGAGAGGCAGCTGCTGGCCTCATGTCCATTTTGGTCACTGTGAGGTTTCGTGGGTACAGTCCTCGCAGGCTACCTTGTGCCACACAAACCGGGAGGGTCGCCTAATGGCGTCACGTGGTGGAGTCCTCAGGGCACTGGGGTTTTCATCTAGTGCGTGTCAAGGTGTGACTCTCTCTCTCTCTCTCTCTCAGCACCATTCTGTCTGCGTCTTCATTCAAAGGAATGAAACCTCTCCTCTCATTTTGTCGCCAATACGAAATGGCCTTTCTATATTTTGACACACTGAATCACCACGTCTGAATCTGTTCCATTACTGATGACAGCCCGTGTTGGAGGAAGACGGATGAGTCATGGCATTTTTCGCTCCCCCGGCTGGCGGTGGGGGCCCCCCCTCCTCTCCCACTCACCCCTCTTTGAAGCTGGGCTCCCGTCATGGGGACTGCCCACCAGGGGCCCTCTGGGGGTAGAAATGCAGATGAAAGGAAAGTTCTGGAATCTCCAGGCCTGTGCTTCTGCAGGCAACCAGAGCACCCTCGACAGGGTGCCCATGGCTGCTGGAGCCTGGAGACAATAGACCTGTCTGCTTCAAGCCCCGGGACACCTAGTGAGCCCCATGTGCCAGAGAGAGCCCAGCTGCGGCCACCCATCTGGCCTGGGACCGCCCAGCCCCACTCCCCGGGGAGGATGTGACCTTTACACACCTCAGCGCCAGGCTCTTCAGCTTCCGTCCTCACTGCACTGGGGCAGCTTCCCCAGGATCCTCGCCTTCCTTATGCTCAGCGGCCGCAGTCTGGTGGCCGGCCGGGCATGCGTGGGAGGCGGCCTAGCAGTGTCTGCGCCGCTGGCCTCGGCTGGACACTTACCGGGCCGGAGGAGAGCTCACCAAAGGCTCGCCTGGACCAGCCCATGGCCTCGCCATCCGGCCCCCTTTTTCCGGGTCACTGGTTGCTTTGCTTTTGCTTCCTTCCAAGTCCACCCCCAGGGAAGCCCCCTGGGACCTCCAGGTGGGGACAGGGTCCTCCCTGTCACCTCTGTTCTCTTGTCCCATCAGACACCAAGTATCCTTTACTGTTGCCCTCAGTCGGTGTCTGCTTCCCGGGCAGACTGGGACCTTGCGGCTTGGGGACCACCTGTCACCCACTTCACACGCCCCTGCCTCAGAGCGCCCACATAACCAGTGAGACCCACACCAGTGAGGCTTTTCCAGAGCAGCGCCCATCCCTGGCAGTGCCTGCCCTCGAGGCTCCGCCCAGGGCCACCCGCCACTCCAGGTTGCCTCTGGCCAGAGCAAGGGGACAGAGCCTGAGAAGCTGTCCTGACAGGAAGGTGGCCCTGGGTGTCTAACCTGGAGCCTGGGGGCCTCGCCTCCAGCCACAGCATGGACTTGGCACCACGGGATGAGCTGCTTAGTCCTTGAGAGGGAGCCCTGTGCTCCCCTGCAGGAAGCCAACTCCCTTCTGGGTGAACGGAGCGCGGCCCCATCCCCAGAGCAGGGGCGGCAGGCTCGCATGGAGAGAGCGGCAGGCCTTGGAGCCGGGCGCTGCTTTTCTATCAGGCGCTTGTTCACATTGGAGCGAGGCTGGGGGCTGGGAGTAGCACCTGGGTCTGGTTCTGCGGACCAGCGGGGCGAGGCTGGGGACTTGTGGGTAAACAGTTTGTCAAGTTGTGGCTTACAAGAGCCGGGAGAATGTCAGGCCGTTCTTCTGGAAAGGCCAGGGGAGGAATCAGCGTCTGGGGTGAGAAATGGGGGGGCCGGCAAGAAGGGGGGGGGTGACTACAGACAGTGGACACCGCATGACAGTCACCCCTGCAAATGTCCAGCCCTGCGGCAGGCGCCCTGCAGAGGGCCCTTGTCCCAAGGATGTAGGTCCAACAGGAGATAGACGTGTAAGTGAGTCCTCAAAACACAGCAGCACAGCCACAGCGGAATGCCACCTCGCACCCTCTGGGGTGTCGGTCACCCACCAAGGGGAGTGACAGGTGGTGGGCAGGCTGTGCCGCTGGCAGGCAGGAAGTGAAAATGAGAGTCCCCTACAGCCAGCTGTTCCCGTCTGAGCGCGCGCCACGAAGAACGGGAAGCGGGGACGTTTGAACACTCACGTCCATAGTGGCATCCTTCACAGTTGTCCAAAGCGACGCGAGGGTCCGTCAAAGCATGAGCAGATAACAACAGCGTCACAGGCCATGGGACATTATCCAGCCATGGACGGAAGGCCACTCTGACACACGCTACAGTGTGGGTGACCCTGCAGGAGCTTGTAGGTGAAGTAAGCCAGGCCCGAAGGTCAAATACCGCGTGCGTCCACTTACCCGAGGTCCTGGTGTCGTCCCGTTCAGAGAGGCGGGAAGTGGGAGGGCGGGCGGGGAACGGTGATGGGGAGTCGCTATTTAATGGGGACAGAGTGTCGGTCTGGGAGAATGAAAACGTTCTGGAAATGGAAGGTGGGGAAGGCCACACGACAGTGAGAATGCACTTTAGGGCCACTGCACTGTGCCCGGAAAGTTACTAAAACAGTCGATTTTATGTCAGATGTATTTTACCACAATTACACTGAACGCAGCCGAGCTCCCCGGGGGGGGGGGGGGGGCGGGGGGCCTGGGGGCTGGGCATCTGCCCGGAAGCAGCAGCCATTCCTGGTGGGTGGGATGGGGGTGGCTGGGGCTGGGCCCACACAGGGTCTAGTGCAAATGAGTGTCTGCGGTGAGGACGGGCCAGTTCCATTATAACCCACCAAGCGCTGACCTCCCCTGTCACGCACCTGCTCTCCGTGGGACCCCAGGACTCAGCCCCTCTGGGGGCCTTCAGACCCCAGAGACAGTGCAGCTGGGGACAGAGGGCGCAGGAAGGGGCCCGCCAGCAGCCCTGTCTGCCTTCAGGCTGGTGGGGCTCCCTGTGCTGAGCTTTGCCTTCCCCATCAGCCCCGCCAGCAGCACTAGGAATGTGGGGTCCGGCTGAGAGGAGGGCACGCAGTCAGCTGGTGTCTGTCATTTCCAGTCATTCCTGTGCTCTGCCCCCGCTGTGAGGGGCCGGGGCCCGGCGGCTGAGCTCCCCGGCAGCTGGGCCCACCGTGTGCCTGCCAGTCTGGGGACAGGGCTCAGGCCTGTCGTGCTGCTCCCACCGGTCAGAACAAGGCTGGCTGACGCCTGTGGCCTCCGTCTGAGGCGAGGCCGTTCCTCGGGATGATGATGATGAAGATGCCCATGGTCCTTCGAGGTGCACAACCCTTTAAAGTTTACACCGCACATGCCCAGTCGGTACCTCATTTCATCCCGACAGCTACGCGGAGGGCTCAAGCATCATCCTTATTTTCCAGGTAAGGCTCAGAGAGGGTCAAGGAACGCGTCGCCTCATTGATCAGCCGTCCAGATGGCACCCACGCCGATGTGACCGACTGCAGGACAGAGCTCAGCCCCCTGCAGTGCGGTTCGTCCTCCAAAGCATGGTGTGACGAAACCTGCCTGCCTGCCTCACGGGCCTGAGAACAGGGACTAGAGCCCCGGTGGCCGGGGCAGGAGGGTGCAAACGTGAAGGGCCATGTGGATGGGACGAAGAGTCGGTGTTGGCATAGTTACGTGGGGCCCTGGTGACTCACTGCGTCTCCCCCGCTGGACAAATTCAGAGGCTGAGTCATCCCCGAACATGGGGAGATGGGGCCCCCTGGACCCCAGAAGTGATTGGTCACTTGTCATTAGCTAGAAAGGGACGAGAATGAGCAACTCTTTCTGAGATGCAATCAAGCGAGTTTCAGCGGAAGCCGCATCGCGGGGGGGCTGGGCCAAGGCCGCAGGGGGTCACTGATTGAGGCTCTTGGGGACAGGCAGGCAGGATGCAGTGTGTTAACAAGTGCTCGCTGGCTGAGGGTGGACTGGCCGCTGGGTCTAGCCTATGCCCCCCCCCCCTCAGGGGCTGGGGTCAGCAGAGCTGATGACCTTGTGGGCACAGACCTGGGGACCCAGAGGTGCCTCCCAGGCTCCTCGGGCTCCAGGAATTCGGCTGAGCATGGGCCCTCGCCTCAGTCCCAGGCTGGGGGAGCAGAGCAGCCAGGGAGTGTCACCCAAGGCTCCTGAACCGGCAGCTCAGGGGGAGGTGTCTCCCAGCGCAGCCACACCAGAATCCCTCTTCTATGGGGACCTGCCCGCTCCCGGTCCTTCCGCTCGGTTATAGCGGAGCCCACGCCCCTCACCCTGAGCTGTTGCAGAGGCGACAGGGAGCCGGGCCTGCCCAGGGAGAGCTCCCTTCCCTGGGTCAGGGTGGGAGGGACCCACGGGGGAAAGCTGCCCCTGCAGTTGGGGCGAGTGGGGATGCTGTGCCTCTCCCCGGGGCAGTTGAGGTGAGTGGAGGGTCTGGTCCGTGATGCCATCAAGACCAGCGGCCTGCAGAGCCAATGACAGCCAGAGACAACCTGAGGGTGTCCCCGTGTGAGCCCCCGAGGCAGCTGTATCTGAGTCTATGTCCCTCCTGGGCTTCCCAGCGTCAGGAGGCGACCAATTTCCTTTTCCTCTTCAAACAGATGGAGCTGGGTTTCTGTCGTTAGCAACTGGTGTTGCAACTAAAAACACACTAGGTATTTTAACTTCTTTAAACCTGTTCTAAACGATGTGTCTCTCTTTTAAATTTCATCATTAGTGCTTGGTAACCATTTATCTTCGAGTCTTTTAATAAAACGTTCTGTGTCCCAGAAAAGCCCTAATTGAGTGGAGAAGCGCTTACGGAAGGCGGCCTGGGGCTGGGGGCCGCTGGCCCTGGAAGAGGGCTTTGGCCAGTGCCTGCCCTCCCCACGCCGGCCCCCGTAGTAGTCGTCGCTCCAGCGACTGTGGGGGTGGCCAACCTCGTAGGCTGTGACGGCGTGACAGCGAAGGAATGATCAAAGCCCATGACGGGCTGTGGGACCCCGTGGGGTAGATGACCCTCACCCAGCCAGGGGCAAGAAATGGGCACAGATCCACCTATCACCTCTCAGGCACCCGTGGGTCAGGCACCAGGCTGGGCCCCTAGATTCAACGGGTCTTTTCAAGCTGCACAGCTGGGTGGCAGGCGGGTGTCCCCGTCCCTGTACTGCTTCTGAGAACACTGGTGTCTTCAGCTAGCCCGTGGCAGGGCAGGGACTCAGTCCCCACCGCTCTGCCTTCTTTCACGTCCCTCTGTGGGTTCAAGGGTCACCTGTCATCTCCTCTGGTCCCTGTGACGTCTCCGGGAGGCAGCAGGGGAAGAATGCTCTTCTCTGCTTACAGATGGAGGCTGAGGGCTTGTCCAAGGGCACGGGAGGCCCTGGGACCCCAGTCTCCCCACTCACCTGCTGGGGGTTGAACTGGGTCTCCCCGAAGGCATGTTGATGTCCTAACCATGGTGACCTTATTTGGAAATAGGGTCTTTGCAGAGGGAACCAATTTAGGATGAGGTCGTGCTGGAGTAGGGGGGCCCCTAACCCAATACAGCCACCATCCTTCTGAGAAGAGAGGGGCGACACAGACCCACAGAGGGAGGTCTGCGGGGAGAGGGAGGCAGAGGTTGGAGTGATGTAGCCTCATGCCAAGGAGCGCCGGGGGCCACCAGGCGGGAGAAGAGGCAGGAAGGGTCTTCCCGCAGAGCGTACGGAGGGAGCACAGGCCTGCTGTTACCTTGATGCTGGGTTTCTGTCTTCCAGAACAGAGACGATGCATCTTGGTTGTTTGAAACCCCCTGTTTGTGGGACTTTGCTGGGGTCGCTCTGGAACATGAACACACTTGGCGAGCTCAGCGTGACCCACTGCCCAGAACGCCTGGGATGGAGCAGAGCTGCCCAGCCTTCCCACGTGGCGTGGGCGCACGCAGTCGTGACAATAGAGCCTTCGGTGGCTGAGTGCCAGGTGAGCGCACGACCCCTTGAAGAGCAGGCGTCCCTGCTGCCCCATCGCGGGCACTGAGAGCACCTCCCTGAGCAGCCCCCCGGAAGGACATGTCCCAGCTGCACGCAGGGGGCCAGGAGCGCAGGCTTGCTTTAGGAGGCAGGTGGTCGTGACCTCAGGGAGTGCTCGGATATCCACTAAGCAGACATCCACGCAGGGGCAGTCAGGCAGGAAGGGCTACCCCAATGGCTGGTTTGCGTCCCAAACAAATGTGCCATGGGCACGGGGCACCTGGCAGGAGACAGAGGGCCCCTCCCCGGTGAAGGGAGGCTCAGACGACCTCTCTGTACAGCTCTGCACTGCCGGTCCCAGGTCCCAGGTGCCGGGAGGAGTCTGTGAACTTGGGCTGCCCCAGGGAACAGGAGGGGAACCTATCAGCGGTGTTCTTTGAAGGAAGGTGGGAGGTAGGTGCCGGGACCCACCTTCCCTTCACAGAGGCGCAAACTGAGGCTCAGAGGGCGAGGGACACACCTGAGGTCCTGCAGCTGGGAGGCGGTCCCATGGGAACCACCGTGGGAAGCCACTCAGGACCAGCACGCAGCGGCGGTGGCTGCGCTGGGCCCTTCGCTCAGGCATTAATTTACCCCCACGGGTTCAGGGGGCCGACCGAGCACACGAGGAAGCAGCTGGTCACCAGTCCTCACAGAGGAGAAGACAAATCCGGGAGCTTGCCCGGGGGGGCAGGTCAGAGCGGGGGGGGGGGGGTGGCGGGGAAGGAGGCGGGGCGAGGAGGGGAGCTGTGCCCCACTGGGGCAGCCTGGGGCCCTCAGCCCCTCCGTCCCCCTTCCTTTCTCCCCCCTCCATTCCTGCTGTGAACACTTTCTTCGCAGTCCCTGGGTGCCAGCTCCGTGCCTAGTGCCCTGTGTACAGTGACGGCGTCTGCCCTCTGATGATGCGTGACCGTCGGGTTCCAGCCTCGGGGGGAAGCAGTGTTCTGCCGGGGGGTGGTCCCACCCCAGTCCCCGAGAGGATGGCCCATGGGGGCCGGCCGGTCGCGTGAGTCACGTGAGGAGCCAGGGCTCGGCTCTGTGTGACCCACCAGAGAGGGACGGACGCTCACAGTGAGCAGTCACATGGTGTCTAACATCCAGGTTACGGTAAGCATTTAAAAATGCTTTTCCTTAGCGTTAAGCTTCCACAGCGGACACCCACTGAGGTGAGTCCTTCAGCATGCCAGGGACTGTGGCTGGTGCCCCCCTCAAGTCCCCACTCGGTTCTTACAGCTCTGGCGGTAGGTGTCCCCCCCACCCCATCCCACCCCAGTAACAAATGAGGGAACAGGACCTAGAGAGGTGAAGACACGCTGGAGGCAGCTGGGGCCCCTGCCGGGTGCCTGTGTCGTACCCATCTGGGTGCCATGCCACTGTCCTCAAAGCAGCATGGCTGGGCGGCCGCGCCACGTGCCACCCTCTGACACTGGCGCTTCCTGTCCTGGCTTGTTCCATTTGGAGTCATTCTCCCAGGGCTGAGGGCTGTGCCTGCGGGACTGTGAGCCCCAGGGGTGGAAAGGCCTCAGTGGGTGCCCTCCCACTCACCGGCGGGTGCGTGAGTGGGACGTGGTCTCAAGTCCTGACTCAGCCCCTTACCAGCCCTGGGACCTCTTGCCATCCACCTTAGGGCAGGGGCGCCCCGCCGGAGGAGACACGGCAGGCTGTTCCCAGACCCTGCTCCTTGAGTTCCCGGGCGGGCGCCCTTCCCGGCCTCCTTGCAGCTCCGCGTGGCCCCGTGAGCGATGAGTGCCAGCCGATGGGACGACAGGGAACAGATGGGCACAGTTCCGGCATCAGGGACCGGAAGGGAGAGGTATGCACACACTCCTGGCTGAGCTCAGGGATGGGGCGTGGGTGCAGGTGAGCCGCGCGTGGCTCTGGGGTGGGTCCCCAGGTGTGTCCTGGAGAAGTACAAAGTCCTTATTTTCAGGGCAGTGAGGTGCGGGCTTTCTTTGACATCGTTTGTGTTGGTTGGGGCGGCCGAGGATGCATACATTTCTGAAAACGCCTCCAATGGTGGCACTGATCAAATCAAATGCTTTCTAGTTTTATTCCCCAAATACACAGACGATTCTCACTGCAGATAATGTTGCCAGCCGCCTGGGCCCGAGCAGCTGAACAATCTGATGAGAGAAAATTGGTTATCTGCCAGTGGAGGGAGGGGCAGAGGCGGGGAGTTGGGGACCCTGCCCCATGTGAGAGCAGGTCCCATCTGTCCCCTTCACCTCCCTCTTTTCTAAGGTGGCAGTGGCAGAGGCAATGGGGGTGGATTGGAGGGTTCCGTCCCCGCTGGCATTGTGCACAGATCTGTGAGGACACCCAGGTCGCTGCCAAGTGCCTTCCTACAGCTGCCTCTGTCCCTGGGCAGCCCCCAGGGAGGAGCTGGGCTGATGGGGTGAAATGCCATCCAGCCTTCTCAGCAGAAGGGGCTCTGCCAGGGCCAGCCCCCACCAGCCCACAGCAGCCCTGTGACCCCACCCCAAGCTCCCTGCCCTTGTTGCCCGTTTGGAGGAGAGGTGGCCAGAGGGGATCTGTGGGAGCCAACTTGCGGCCCCCCCAGGCTCTCTGCACCAGCCCCTGCCCCAGTGACAGACAGTAAGAGTGTCTGCTGCGCTTTTCCTGCATGCGGCCCCAGCCAGGCTGCACATCTTCTCGGTGGATTTGGCTCTCCCCCCATTTCCCAGGCAAGCATGTTTCCTTGCCTGCGGCCCCCCATCTGGTAGCTGGTCAGAGCTGAGCAGACTCCCCTCTGCCCCCTGCGCTGAGCACTTGATCTTGACCTTGACATTGCTATGCTTGTTCTTCCTCTTTGTACAGAGGAGCCACCCTTCTGACTGCCCCCAGGGCCAGGCTCCTCCCAGGACTGACCTGGGGTCTCAGGACCTGCTGAAGGGTCCTTGCGGGAACCTTGGGATGGAGGAAGCCAACCTGGCTGACTCGACTCCCAGCACCTGGACACCGACCTTCGGGAAGTCATCCCCCTCTGCAGGCCCCTCTGCGGGTTTCTCTGTGCGCAGGGCACGGAGAAGTCGGGATGGCCTCTAGCCCCTGGCTCTCTCTGCCTGCAGCAGGGTCTGGGTGAGGCAGAGGCCAGTCCTGAGAAGGCAGACAGCTCCTTCCAGAAGCTTCTCAACAGCAGTAGCCGCCACAAAGCACGGTCCCTCTGGGATGGCAGGCAGGGCTGACAAGCCATGGCCACACCCCTCCTTCACGGGTGGCTCCTCACCTGCGCCCTCTGATGCCACCAGCACGCCCAGAGCCACCTGAATGAAGGCCATGCCCACTGTCCCTCCCCAGAAACAAGAGCCCCTTCCTCCCGTCTCCTCGTGCCCGTAGCCCAGATGGCAGCGACGGTATCTCAGGTGTCTGAGGTCACTGAACGCCACTCGCTCTCCCTGCTCATGAGAGAACTGAGCTCAGGCAGGTGGTGACTTGCCCAGGGTCTCCCAGAACTGGTGACAGAACCACCCGGAAGTTCCACCGCCTCGGGCGGGCCGCCCCAGCTCCCATGAGCACCCGTGGCTGGGTCGGTGATGGCAGCGTGCTCTGGCCCGTCGCTGGCCCGTCCGCGCCGGCACCCTCCCTCCACCGACCGGCCTGTCGGCGTTGGTTTCCCTGAGGCTCCCGCACCTGTCCTGAGCCCTGGAGGGGCCCGAGTGTCTGGGCCCCTCAGGGACAGGGTGCCAGCTTCATCCTGCCTCCCACCTGGTAGAGGAAGGTCAAAGAGCTTGATGCCCGTAGGCTGCCTGGAGGAGGCAGGGCAGGCGCCCCACTGGGGACAATTTGCTGGACAGCAGAGCTGCCTGATGAGACATTTTGGTGCCCAGAAGGGCTGTACTTTTTGGTGAGTTCCCATAGAGTCCCATGAAGCCCCTTCCCCCACCGCCCAGCTCTGTGGTCCTCAGGCAGCTGGCAGCAGGGCCCCTTTAGAGGCTGCCTCCCTGGGTGTGGGGCTCCCAGGAGGTTCCTACCCCACCCCACCCCTACCGCAAGCTGCTCAGGCTGCCTTTGCCACACCTACCCAATTCTCTCTCCAGTGGAAGGGAAACTAGCAAAGGAAAGGTCCCAGAACTCTCAAAGGCTTTGGGCTCCGGGCAATTGGGCAGCTGGGCGGGGAGGTGGCCGGAGTGTGCTGGGAGAGGCCACTCAGGGAAGGGACGGTCACAGGCAGACTTTTCCACCATGTCCTTCTCCCCATCGCCGTGGGTGCCCAGGTGACAGGTCCCTTGGGGCAGGGGTTCACGCGGCCCCCTGGGAAGGTGCCTGGCGTGATGGCGACACCTGTGGCTCCTTCTAGAAGGCAGATGCCCGTGACCGAGCCGTGTCCCTGCTGAGGGCCCCCAGAGCAGAGGGGAGAATAGAGGCGGGCCGCTGCTGGTGCTGGCGGGGGTGGGGGGTGGGTGGGCACCATGTGCCTAGACTCACCCGAGCAGCAAGCAAGGGGGTGAGCGGCAGCGTGCCCCGCCCTGGGGACCCCCACGTTCTTGGGGTCAGGGCCAGAGACCCCGTGCTGCCTGCCTGTGACCTGCCTCCTGAGTCAGGCCTTGCAAAACAGGCTGTGGCCAGTGGTCACTGTGTTCTCAGGAGCTGTGGCCTGCAGTCACGCAGGACCTGGGCCACCACCTGTGCGTCACCGCCAGACACCCGAGCACCAAGTTCCCTTTCAACAGAGATGACTAAGGTGTAGCCGCTGGCATCCTGCTGAGGACCGGTTCCACCCCCATGGCGCCCCCCTTACTCATTTCCCAGAAACAAGGACCGTAGGTCTCCTGACAGCCATCCCTGATCAGAGGGCATTGTTCTTTTGCAAACACCTGTACCCTGGACTCATCCCCCTGAGGGTCTGCTCCACACCCTTAAAAGTCCCTGTGTCCTTTCCCGTGGGGCCGCAGTCCGCTCGGACTCAGCCCGCCTGCTCGGACATCCCTCAGTAAAGGCTTTGAACTGGTCCCCCCGACTCCTCTTTTCTTCCGGGCACACACCTCACACTTGGGGCCAGTGGTTAAAGGAGCAAAGAGCCCACCCTTGAGGAGCAGACCCCCAGGGCACCCCTGGACTCACTCGCAGACGGGGTTTCACAGCTGGCAGACGGCTGCAGGGGCCTGGGCAGCGCCAGGCCTGGCCGAGAACAGTGCACACGTGCATGGCCCTCACCGACACCCCGTAGCCAGTGCCCAATGGCAAGAAATATTGAGGGGCGGGGGGGGCGAGGCCTGGGGGTCAGCAGCAGGTTCCTTAAGTTGACATCAAATAAAGCTGGCCACATCACCTCCCTGGGAAGTCCATCAGCCTCCGTGTGCGCCCAGCCGGGGGCGGTGCCTGGCTAGAAGGAGCCGGAAGGGCAACTACTGCTGTCAGACACACAGCACACTCACCTACACATGTGCACAGACATCTACACACACACCCCCATGCAACACTCATGCACACACTCATGCACACCCATACACACATGCATACACTTTCACTCATGGATGCATCTACCCATGTGCACACACATCTACACACATGCACACACATCTACACACATGCACTCACAATCACCCAGGCACACATTCACCCATGCACACACACTTAAACACACACACATTTTTAAGAATCTAGGTCAGGGAAGTGCAGGGCTGAGCAGAGATTTTGCAAGATCAGACTGGTCAAGCACGTGGGGGCCTGGGTGGGCAGCCCCTGGGGGGGGAGCGGGGGCTGAGCGGAGAGGGTTCCTCGGGAGCCTGCAGACGGGGTGCAGAGCTCCCCTCCCTGGGCGGAGCTGCTCTGGAACAAGCTGAGGCCTTGTGGCTGCCAGCCTCCTTGCAGCCCATCCTCCGCTGTGTGTCCCCGTCCTTGAGCTCTCCCGGAGCACCCCCTTCCTGCTGTGCCCAAGGGACAGGGATCAGATCTGGAGGAAGCAGTAAAGAAGCTGTCCCCAGCCCAGGCCCTCCCCACCCCTCAGACAAGGCAGCGTCTGAGAAAAGTCTGGGGCGGCCCACGGCGGGGCTGCTGGATGCCAGTCCCTCCCCGGGGGAGCCCGGCCCTTCTGCCCTGCCCTCTGACCCCTAGGCCTCTAGGTGCTTCTTCAAGGCCATGCCTAGCATGTCCTGCCCCCAGGCCCCTGAGCCCAGACCCCTGAGCCTGGAGTGCTTGCCAGGAATAGCTGCCTCCTGCCCCTTGACATGCCTCCAATGATGAAGAGCCCAGCCTGCTGGCTGCAGTGTTTATCCTCCAGAGTCCCAGCCCTGGAGAGTAGCACTATTTGCAATGGGCGGACTCTCACTCAAGGCTGAGTGTGAACTACGACCTCAGGCAGCGCAGAGGGCATGAGAAGGCAGGTCCCAGAAGGCTGCCCCAGGGAGTCCTGGAATAGGCTAGGGTGAAGGTGAGGCAAGCCCAGGGGAGTCTGGAGCTTCGGGGCTGTGAGCCCTCACGGCCACCCCAGAAGTAGGGCTCACAGAGGGGAACTGGGTGGGGGTTAGATTGTAGGTGAGCAAGTCCACATTCAAGCCCCACGGGCCACTTGACAGAAGCAGGTGGCCTCTCCTTTGGGCGCAAGGGTCTTGTAAACCAGGTCAACCAAGGGCACGTGTGACTCCACCTGTGTTTCTAAGCAACACTCAAGTTCATGCGCAGCCCCATGGTCTGTGCGGCGGAAATCCGAGCCAGGGGCCTCCGTCCAGGGCCACGCCCGGCCCGGCTGGAGCCAGCTGCGGCCTGCAGAGGGTAAAGGTGCTGCCCGTGCTCCCAGCTCTTACGTGGGGTGCTGCTCTGGTGTGGATGCTGCGGTGTGCCCGTTGCCCGATGTGTATACAGGGAGGGACCCCGCTTCCGTTCTTCTTGACGCCAGACCTCGGGATCACGCAGGTTTCAGCTGAGTCTTGGCCTCATTATACACGCCGCTCTTTGCCTGCGTGTCCCCAACCACAGGTGAGGAGGCTGAAGCCTCTTGCCTCGCTGGGCCTTTCGGAAGGACGCCTGCGCCGGCGTTTGCCAGCCTGGACTCCGCGTGGGTCGGCTGAGGAAGCCCTTGCCTTTTCCCACTGGCCCGCCGCCCTGAGCCCAGAGCAGGAGCAGACACAGCCTGAAGCAACTGTGTCAAGAAGGGGGGCGGCCCCCACAAAATGCATCTGACCTTCGCTAAAATTAGGCCCCTAGTCCCAGGGAGCGATGAAAATGAGGATGAAAATGAGGAAAATTGAGGGCACTGGAGGATGTTAAAAATATGTGTGAATGTTAATGGAAGCAGCGAAAGCGGGGACCCCGAGAGGCTGGAGAAGCACCGGGGTGACTGCCGTGATCTCAGAGCAGAATTCGAGGGGGTGGGTGGGAAGGGCCCGAGGAGCCGCTGCTGCTCCTGTCCCTGGTCGGAGGCCACACAGGAAGGGCCAGAGGCAGGCAAAGGGGCCCACCCCCTCCGCTGTCCCTGAGGGAACGGGGGTGGGGGCTGTCTCCTCGGTCCCTCATGGCTACAAAGTCTTATCACAGCACCTGGCATATGGTAGGCGCCTCATAAACTGGATCATCACTTTCATTATTAATATTGATCAGGGCAGTGCGGTGACGTGAGAACAGGGTTTGCAGGAAATTAATTCTCCTCCTGCAGACTGAGCAGCGAGCGGAAAGTGGGGCCGTCCCCGCGTGGGCCAGACCTGGAGGGGGGTGGGCGAGGGGCGAGGGATGGAACAGGAGGGTGTGGAGTGGCCGAAAGAGGGCAAGGGCGGTGAGGGGTGGAGCGATGCTAGGGTTCACAGATGCCACCGCAGCCACAGCAGTGACAGTGACCTCCGACTGGGCACCTGCCAGGGGCTGGCACCGAGCTAGGCTTTCACTCACGCATCCCCTGCAGTCCTCACGGCCGCACAGTCACCTTCCCCATTTCACACAGACGGGGACTGGGGCTGGGGCTCGGGTCCAACCCGCGCCTGGGGTCAATTGCCCCTTGTTCTGAAGCTCCTCCCTGCAGCCCTCCCCCTAATCCCTCCCCCCGCCCCCCCCACCCCGCCACTTCTCAGCCTGTCCCTGATCCTGCTGCCTTCTGCTCTGAGTCCTTATTACCTCCGGAGGCCTCCCCCATCCCCCCGCTGAGGCTCCTGCTTCAGGCTTCCACCTCCCCGCGAGTTTGACCCCCACCCCCACCCCGACTGGCCCTCTCCTAGCAGCCTGCCTGCGGGCTCCCCTGGCCCCTGGGGAACAGGGCTGGGGCAGGCCCCCTCTGGGCTTCCTGATCTGTAAAATGAGCTGCTGAAAAACCCCTACACGCGTTGGAGAGTAGTCACCCCTTTTCGGCCCAGGACAGCCTCGGGGCAGATTCCGCAGGTCTAGGGCACGCTCCAGTCCCGAGTGCCCTTCTCTCCCACCCGCCTGGGCCGAGAAGCATGGAAAAGGGAAATCATTCCCTGCCTGTAACTGCACACAGAGAGAGGCCAGGAGGGGAGGAAGTGCAGACAGGACTCCAGTGAGCCCCAAGCACCCACCCAGCGGTGGGAGAGCATCCTGGAGTCCCTGGTGGCGGGGCAGAGGAGACCAGGGAAGAATGCAGGAGGGCAGTGGGCTGTCTTCCCCGTCCCGCTGGGTCCCAGGTGACTTGTCTGTATAATGCAGACATGTACTGGAGTGATTTTCACCGCAAATAATGAAAACCAACACTAATTGACTTACATGATAAAGTCAGTTTGCTATGTTGGTCTCTATGTGAAATATTGCGTGGGCTGACAGTTCCCTTAGTTTTTTCCATATGATGGCTCTAGTAGCGCTTAGTTGTCTTTAATGTCATTTGAAACAATTTTGTTAGATTGTATTGTGACAGCTGTCATATTGGCGTGCATTTTTAAAAAACGGATCAAAATTGATAAATTTTTGTGCAGCCATTTTATTTATTTTTTATTTTTTAAAGTATATTTTATTGATTATGTTGTTACAATTGTCCCAATTTTTTTCCCCTTTGCTCCCCTCTGCCCAGTATCCCCATTCCCTCCAGCAATCCCACCCCTCTTAGTTCATGTCCATGGGTCGTGCATATACGTTCTTTGGCCTCACCCTTTCCTATATTATTCTTAACGTCCCCCCGTCTATTTTGTACCAACCGATTATGCTTCTTAGTCCCTGCACCATTTCCCCATTTCTCCCCTCCCCCCTCCCAGCTGATAACCCTCCAAATGATCCCCATACCTATGATCCTGTTCCTGTTCTGGTTTGCTTAGTTGGATTTTGTTTTTATTTTTTAGATTCAGTTGTTGATAGTTGTGAGTTTGTTGTCATTTTAATGTTCATAATTTTGATCTTCTTTTTCTTAAGTAAGTCCCTTTGACATTTCATATAATAATGGCTTGGTGATGATGAACTCCTTTAGCTTTACCTTGTCTGGGAAGCTCTTTATCTGCCCTTCATTCTAAATGATAGCTTTGCTGGGTAGAGCAATCTTGGTTGTAAGTCCTTGCTTTTCATCACCTTGAATACTTCTTGCCAGTCCATTATTGCCTGCAAAGTTTCTTTTGAGAAATCAGCTGATTATCTTATAGGCACCCCTTTGTAGGTAACTCTGCCTTTCTCTTGCTGCTTTTAAGATTCTCTCTTTATCTTTCACCTTTGGCATTTTAATTATGATGTGTCTTGGTGTGGTCCCCTTTGGGTCTAGCTTGTTTGGGACTCTCTGTGCTTCCTGGACTTGTACGTCTATTTCCTTCGCCAAATTTGGAAAGTTTTTCTTCATTATTTTTTCACATAAGCTTTCAATTTCTTGCTCTTCCTCTTCTCCTTCTGGCACCCCTATGGTTCAGATGTTGGCCCATTTAAAGTTGTCCCAGAGGTTCCTATGCCTCTCCTCATTTTTTTAAAATTCTTGTTTCCTCATCCTGTGCTGATTGACTGTTTTTTTCTTCCTTATGTTCCAAATCATTGATTTGAACCCTGGTTTCCTTCTCTTCACATTGGTTTTGTGTGGATTTTTCTTCATTTCACTTAGCACAGCCTTCACTCCTTCCCTTATGCATTTGCCATATTCAAGCACAATCTGACAAGCCTATGAGCATCTTTATCACCAGTGTTTTGAACTCTACATCTGTTAGGTTATCTGTCTCCTCATCTGTGAGGTTGGCTATTTCCTCATTGCTTAGTTCCCCCACTGGAACCTTGATCCGTTCCCTCTTTTGGGCCATACTTCTCTGTCTCCTCATCTTGACAGGATCCTGTGATTGTTTGCCTGTGTGTCTTAGGTAGAGCTGTCACACCTGTTATGTTGTAAGGGGTGGAGCCTTAGGTTTTCATCAGTAGCGGGAGACCTGGTTCACCATGTTGTGGAGCTGGGGCGGGGGAGGGGTCTGAGAGGGAACAATGCTGCTTATTCAGCACTTGCCCCTTTTCCAGGCATTTTTCCCACTTTCTTATGGGCCTGGTATCTTTCTAGCTGCTGCCCTGGCCATTGTTTCCAGAGTGGGTGGGTCTGTGGATGTTCTAGGACCGTGGGGGCCCTTTAAACAAGCGGACTCTGCTGAGAGACAAGCTGTTTCTCCCTCCGACCCAACCCCCACTGGTTTGCACAGTCAGCAACAATGAGGCTTTATTGTCCCCAGCGCTGAGACCGTGAGCTGCCTGTCTGGTCTGGTGCTGGGAACGCTCTCCAGGTGTCCCTCCCGACTTTTTAAAACATGTGACTGCATTTTCTGCCAGCCTGCCACTGCCGCCACTGCTGCCGCCACCACACCACGTCCTCTCCGCCCCGGCTCTGCCCCTCCTGCCTGTTTGGGTGAGTATTTCTTCTTTATACCTTTGTTTGCTGGACTTCCATGCAGCTTGATTTTCTGGAACTTCTGGTTGTCTCTAGTTTTGAGGTAGTTGTATTCCTTCCTAGTTGTGGAGGGAGATGCAGCGTGTCTGTGTAGGCCTCCATCTTGGCCAGAAGTCTGGAGCGATTTTCACTGCAAATAACAAAATCCAATGCTAACTGACTTATGTGATAAAGTCAGTTTGCTGTGTTGGTCTCTATTTGAAATATTGGGTTGGCCTACAAGTTCATTTAGTTTTTTTCATATGATGGCTCTAGTAGTGCTTAGTTGTCTTTAACGTCATTTGAAACAATTTTGTTAGGTTGTATTGTGACAGCTGTCATATCAGCGTGCATTTTTAAAAAACTGATCAAAATTGATGAATTTTTGTGCAGTCATTTTAACATTGAAGATGGAAGAAAATACACATTTCTGGCATATTATGCTTTATTATTTTAAGAAAGGTAAAGATACAACTGAAATGCAGAAAAAGATTTGTGCCGCGTGTGGAGAAGGTGCTGTTACTGATTGAACGTGTTAAAGGTGGTTTGTGACCGTTTCTTGGTATGTTGACATTTTGGCCAAATCATTCTCTGCTGTGGGGCTGCCTTACGCATTGGAAGGTGTTTAGCAGCACCCTGGCCTCTGCCCACTAGAAGCCAATAGCGGGAGACAGCTGACGTACTCAAAATATCCAGATCAATAAAGTTATTGGTAAAAATGTGTCTTTTATTTGACAGGAAAAACTAAACAGACTTTCTGGCCAACCCAATACTTCACAATGCAAATACAGAAATGACTGCTAGGGAACTGTTTCATGGGACAATGGAGGGGACGTAACGGCCCATGCACTGAAAGCTACTCTCAGGCCCAGTTGGAAGGGTTCCAGCCATTCCCCTGCGAGTCCCCGGGCTCTGCCCTCTGCTCTCAGCTGCTGGGCCAAACCTGTCCTCACTCGCTGTCTGGGGACGGAGGGGTTTCGCCACAACCCTGTTTTGGGCACAGTCCTCCGAGAGGTATCCCGCGGGCCTAGGACAGCCCTTCCCCCGCCAGGGCACTGACGAGGCTGATCCGAGCTGGGCTGCGCTCTGGGCCTGGGCTGCGTTCCCTTTGCTCTGAGAGGGCCCAGGATGGGCTGGTGATGACATGTGAGTGTGGCCACGCCTGGACACCCAGGGCTGCTCTAGCTGCTGGGGCCTGGGGAGAGGGATTGGCAATCCCCGAGGAGCTATTGAGGTTCTGGGTCAGTTTTCAATCCTGTAAGGATAGATGGAACTCCTGCAAGATGTTGGACTCCATGGTGGCACCAGCGACAATCAAAACAGACCCTCCAGAAGGTCACGGTCTGGCGGGGAAAGACAAGTTCACCCAGAACATGACCCAAGGAAGAAACATGGAGCGAAGGCGCTGAAGTCTCTGGGGACCAAAAGAAGGAGGTCACTCTAGGGAGGGCCCTGGAGGGCTTCTCAGAAGAAGTGGCCTTGGCTAGACCTGGAGAATCTGTGGGGAGACACTCTGGGCCGTAGAGCCGGAGGCAGGTCCACATGGGACCCTGGGCACAGGTGGGATGGAGACTAGCACCCACTAAGTTCAGAGAGGTGCGTGACTTCCACCAGCTCACGCAGGCGGTAGGAAGACAGCAGAGCTGGAGCCCACAGCCGCACACACAGACACACGGGTGTCATGCGTGCCTCCTCCCCCCTTCCACAGCCCCGCCCCCACCGCAGTCAGCAGCCGAGTCCCGCCAGGCCCAGGGTGGTGCTGCCCTCGCTCCCTCGCTGCGGCCTGGCCAAGGCCCCTGTCCCCTCACCTGGACTATCGCCAAACGCTCCCGAATGGCCTTTCCCCATCTGTTCACGCCTCGCCGCGACCTGCGATGCCCGCAGCAGCCAGTGCGCTGATTCAAAACCCCAAATTAAACCCCATCTCTCCTCTGCTACACCCCGGCCTTCATCGCGGTGCAGACCTGACCTCCTTCTGTCACGTAAGACGCGGGTCCGGGCTGGCTCTCCTGTCCCCACTTCTCCTGTCTGCTCCCAAAACCCAGAGCTGCCTCTTCCTTAGGGTTTGGCACCCGTGTTCCCTGTGACCAGAAGGTTCTTTCCTCTGACCTTGACCAGCTGGGTTCTTCCCGTCACTTGGATCTCAACGTCACCTCTGTAGACAGGCCCTCCGTGACAGGAGCCAGAGCTGGAATGTGTGGAGAGTTTGCGGTGATAGAGGGAAAATTGCAAAAATCTGGCCATTGAAAAAAAATGTGCAAGGAAGTCCCACGTGCCTTCTGCCCCTGTCCCCTGGTGGGATCTCTTCCGCAGCGGTGCAGTGTCCAAGCCAGGAAGCTGTCCTGGGCACCATCCAGAGCTTGTTCAGCCTGCCAGTTATGTGTTCATGCACCCGTCTATGCGCGCATGCACGTGTGTGGGTCTGCACAGTTCTGTCCACATGCAGCTGTGTGTCACCACCGCCACCACAACTCCACTGTGCCTACCCACAAGGCCCACTGGTGCTGGCCGCACGGCCCCTCTGCTCCTGCCCCAGCCCGGCGGACGTGAACCCGCTCTCCACCTCTAGGACTACGTCGCTCCATGGTTGCTCCACGCGTGAAATCGCGCCGCGTGCGCCCTCACAGATTGGCTTTTTCCGCCCAGCCCGCTCCCCCCCAGTTCCGTGAATGTCGTGGGTATCAATCGTTCGCCTGTTTATTGCTGAATGGATCCCATGGTACTGATGTAGCGCGGTTTCTTTAACCATCGACCTGTGGAAGGGCATGGGGTGGTTTCCAGTCAGGGGTGACCCTGGATGAAAGCAGGCTTTGGGAGACACTGTGGGCTCCTGCGTGCAGAGTTGGTTGGGGCGGGGCAGAAAGAGGGTCCGGAGAACAGAGTGCCTTTGCCGTGGTCCCCAGAAAAGACGTGTGGTTTGGGGAGACACGGTAAACCTGGCCAGATCCATGCTATGCAGTCAGTCAATGTCAGTGGGACTTGTGAGAAACAGAGAGGAACCTGTCTTTTTGGCTTAAGAAACAGAGTAGCTGGTGGTGCCAGGAATGTTCCATTTGGAGGGCAGGGCGGAGCCCCGTTTGAGCACAGGGAGGGGCTCAGGACAAGCCTATGACTGATCAGAGCTGGAAGGCGAGAGGTCAAGGCCTGGGCTTGTAGGCGCTGGAGCCAGCAAGTCCTGGGGATGACTCACGGATTTCACACCAGCTTCTGCTGCTGGCCCCCTGCGTGGGGCTGCGGCAGCCATGCCATGACCTCGGGGATTCTGATTTGGAAGGTCTGTCTGTGTTGGGCCCAGGGCCTGGAGTTGGGTGTTCCAGAGTCTCCTGACAGTCCTGACAGGCTCCCAAGGCCTGGGGATGGTGTGGAGGGCACGGGGACTGGGCACCAGAGGTGTGAGCAGGGGTGGCAGCAGCCCCAGGGCGTGGCTGTGGGGGTAAAGCCTGGCTGTCCCTCCCTAGTGGGGAAGCCCTCACCTGGATGGTGTGGAGACAGCGCCTGGTGAGCGTGAGAACAGGGAGAGGGGCGCGTTGGGGACATTCCCCTCAAAGGCCTTGGCTCCAGCACATCCCCGTGTTCTGCTCACCTGGGCAGGGCTGTGGGGTCAACTTGCGGCTTCCAGGGTTTTTCTTCATCGGCCTCTGACATCACAGTCTCCCTCCAGGCACATCATGCCTCCCGCATTTTGGGCAGGGTGACGGTGTTGGGGACAGCTGCAGGGCTGGCTGGGGGACGGACATAAGCCTCCTGGGCCACGGCTGCAGAAAGCTGGCCCAGCAAAGGACAGCTCTTCTTCCGAGCTTGTCTGTGGGGAAATCTGGATCCCAGCTCTGGGTCACCGCTTCTGCATCCCTGGGGACAGGGAGGGCGAGGTAAGGGGCCAGAGGTCACAGCAGGGGCTCCGTGGGTAGGACAGAGAAAACAGAGGATGCCCAGTTAAGTATGAATTTCAGATAAACACCGAATTGTTGTTTTGTATGGCCCAAATACTGTGTGGACGTCCGGTATTTTTGCTAAATCTGGCAACCCCACGGCAGGGGGCTGGCCGAGGCCTCCAAGGAGTGCCCGTTAGATGCTGAGCGCTCTGCCGAGTAGGCACTCCCAGCTGTGCTCTTTGCTCTGTTAATAAATACTGGCGGGGCACCTATTCCATGCGCGACCCTTCTAGAGGGAGAGAGGGACTCAGCAGGGAGCAAAAGGAGCCCAAACCCGGCCCTCTTAGCACTTGCATTTGAAGGAGGGGCAAGAAGTCCGCAGACAGGTGTCCCAGAGCTAAGGAGACAATAGTGCTGGCTGACGGGGGAGGGGCGGGGCAGGAGGGAGCCGTCTCCAGGCAGAGACAGGCAGGAGGTGGGCATCCCCTGCCCCCAGGAGGCGCTGCAGGCGGTGGGAGCAGCACGTGCCAAGGCCCTGAGGAGGCCGCGCTGGGAGACGTCAAGGAGCAGAGAGGCTGCAGCGCTGTGCGCAGGGGCCAGACGGTGCCAGCCTGCGTGGACCACGTCAGGGAGTTTGGCTCCGAGCAAGGTGGACGGGTTCAGGCCCACAGCTAAGAGGACCTGCCTCACGGTCCGAAGGCTCACCCTGGCTTTTGATCGTTGCTCGCATTCCGTCCTGCCAGCAGCCCTGGGCACACGTTACAGGGGCCAGGGCCGGGGCCGGGGCCGGGGCCGGGGCCGGGTGGGTGCTCCAGGTGCTCCTGCCCACCCTGCGCCCTGAGCCCCAGGAGCCAGTCAAGGACGGGGGCGCAGGGGCAGCATCTGCTGGCAGCGGGAAGGAAAAGTTCGTCTGAAAGCTGACACGCGCCTCCATCACAGCCCCGAGGCCGGGCCCTGCAGGTCACCCACCTCCCCAGGAGAGCAGGCTGGGGGTGCAGACCACTCGGGGGTCCAGGAGCCCCAGCAGCTTCCAGGCACAGCTGGTCCCCCCTCTTCCTTTGTCTTCTCACTTGTTTTTTCATCCATTTCCTTCCTCCGCTGATGTTGCCTGAGGGCCTACTAGGTGCTAAGTGCTGGCAGGCCCAGGTACACAGGGAGGCGACAGACAGCGCCAGGGACTGCAGACGAGGATCAGGGCCACGGGACAGAGAGTAGGTGGGGGTGTCAGGAAAGCCCTCCCGAGAAGGCGGCATCTAGAAAAGGACCGAAAGTGTGCTCCGGGCCGCGGGAGCAGCGGCCACTGAGCCCTGTGTCCTCTGTGACCGAGACCAGGGTGAGGGGGCACATGGGCTCCAAGTGCCAGGGAGGAGGCGGTCCAGTGAGTGCCAGGCTGGACGTGACCCGCGCCTCAGAGACTGCAGTCCTCGCTGCTCCAGGCACCCCGGGAGACGTGGGGTCACCTTGTAGTGACCGGTCTTCCCAGCTGCTCTTCTCCCTGGGCCGGGCTGCACCCTCGGGCTCTTGCTCGGCCTGACCCCGGTCCCAGCCCCGCTAACGACCCTCAGGTGAGAACCCCTGGCCTGCAGGCGCTTCCGTGAGTGGAGCCCCTGAATTCTGATGAGCACTTGGCGGGCCCTGCCCAGTGTCACCTCCCTGGCAGGGGTAGGGCTCAGGGTGGCCTCTCAACGTCCCCCTGACCACACCGTCGCCCCCAGACTCAGCCAAGCAGACTCTGCTGCCTCTAGGACGGCTTTCCTCTTCCTTAATCGGCTGCTGCCAATGGCAATTGGGTGAGTCACAGCCCAGCGGGGTGGGGGAACCCCCCGCTCAATGGCCATTTGCTGGGCTGTGTGGTGTCCGTGTGTGGTGGTGGTGGGGCAGTTGTGCCCTGCCTCAGTTTACCCAACTCAGGGACATCACCTGTGAAGACATACAGGAAAAGTGAAAGGGAGTAAGTCCCTCAAGCTGTCGCTCACAGCCACTCTCTGGAAAGATGGTTAATGCCCAGTTTTTAGGGCACGCCTTGACATCCGGCACCCAGAGGTGAGGTAAACAGTCTTGGGAGGGGTGCCATTAAACTCATTGCCCTGTTAAATTTCTCAGAGAACACAGAGCTTCCATCCCGGAGAGACCCGCCTGGAGAGCCGAGCCAACGGTCGCCTTTTTAGCAGCCCTGCGCTCCTGCACAGCCTGCACTGCTCCTCGCCTGCCTCCCCCGCCCTGGCCTTCCCCATCCGGCTCCTCTTTCCTTTGTCGTTTTCACCACCTCCCCATTGCCTGACGTTTGTAGTGAAGGCTGGATGACCGATGCAGGCTGGGGGAGTATGGACCCCAACCCTGGAAAGCACATCGGGCTGGCACGAGACCCTGGAGACCAGAGCCCCAGGCCCCCACCCACCGACATGTCCTGGTTTTCCCTAGAAGCGCGCCCTCCAGCCATCAGGGGACGGACTGTGGAAAGTTTGCAAACCCTGGTTAAGGACAAGCCCCGTGGAAGCGCTGGGCCCCACTTCGGGGGTGCATGGATGAACTAGGCAGAGTCATCGCCCTCAACAAAGCTCCACTCGGGATGCAGAAGAGGGGCGTCCTGAGAGCCGGAGCCTTGCAGCTGCTTTGGAAGAAACGCAGACAGAGCAGGTGCTGCCTTGGTTCACACGATGGAGAGTCCCAAGGCTGGACCCAGGCCTGGCTGGGCGCTCTGTCTCCTGCGCGCCTCCGTTCTGCTGGTCTGTGCTGCCCTCTGCGTGTCCGTTCGACTCTCCTGCTCCCAGCCCTCAGCCGCTGCCAAAAGGAAGAAGAAGCCTCTCTTTCAGCAGGCCAGTGTGACATCTCGTACAAGAGTCATAGCCTTGGCTGGTGTGGCTCAGCTGGTTAGAGTGCCGCCCTGCAATGTCGTGGGTTCGATTCCCAGTCAGGGCACATACACAGGTTGTGGGAATGTCTGGATGTGTACAAGAAGGCAGCTGATCAATATTCTCCCTCGCCTCCCTTTTTCTCTAAAGGCAATGAAAAAGAAATGTCCTCGGGTAAGGATTAAAAAATAAATAAAAAGAATTATTGCACCAATTACCTGTCGCCCCCGAGCAAACCTCTGAAAAATTCAGTGGCTGAAGGGTTGATTGGTCTCATCTGGCATCTCTTCAATCTTCTCATGCAGCTCCCTTCTGAGGAGGCTCCAGCCTGCTCCTCTGTACATTCTCAGGGGCACCGGCTCTCGTGCTGATCTCGGGGTGCAGGAGCCTGAATGGAGACACGCACAGCCTTGCAAGCCAAGGCCCCGAACGGGCTGCTCCCTTTCCCACCTAATGGGGCAAAGCTAGTCACACGGTCTGCGTGTGTCCCACCCAACTTCATGTTAAAAGCTTAACCCCAAAGCCACGGTATTAGAAGGCGGGGCCTTTAGGAGGTGCTTCGGTCATGAGGGCGGAAACCTCAGGTACGGGACTTGTGTCCTCATGAAGGAGTCCCCAGAGAGCTCCCTCGCCCCTTCCGCCGCATGAAGACCCAATGAGAAGACACTGTCCCCTGGGAATGGGCCCTCCCCAGACATGGACCCTGCCGGTGCCTTGAGCTTGGACTTCGAGCCCCCAGATGGGGAGAAATGAGTTTCTGTCATTTGTAAGCCATGCAGGCTGTGGCGTTTCTCCCCCAGCAGCCCAAACAAGGACTAGTGTGACAGGAGGGCCTGCGAAGCTGTGTGGCAAAAATGTGAATGTGGCAGGAGCCAAGGTTGGGGCCAATGACGCAATGGCCGCAGTCATGATGGGCCCCAGTGCACATACGCCACCCCGCTGTGAGGGGTCGGCTCTGGGAGACAGATCCACCCCGAGGCCAGGGGCAGAGCCAGATGGTCTGACAGCCCCTCAGAACCACATAGAACATGGGGAACAAGGGCACAGCCCCCCAGCTGGAAGAGGGTGGCAGGACAGAGTGGACCCCAGACCTCCTCCACCCAGCCTGAGGCGCTCCACTCACCCCTGCACCTCCACGTCCAAAACGCCGGCAGGGCTCTGCCCGACGGGCGAGGTCGCAGGCTCTCCTCCCCGCCCACCCTGAGTTCCTACGGGGGGATTGTTCTGGAGCCTTCCATGATGGGGAGCCTGGCTCTTCAATGCCAGCTGCGTCTGTCCTGGCCGCCAGGCCAGGGCCTCGCTCTCTCCCCCCAACAGTCTAAGGATAGAGTCCGGGTAGGGTCAGAGGACTCAGGGCAGGCTGCCACGTCTCTCGGGGCTCGGGCTCCTTCCTGCTGTGTGAGGGGGACCTCCCGTGAGTGCCAGCCCACAGGCCCGTGATGGCTAGCCCTAAACTTGACCAAGCACTGGGCAGGAACAAGTCCTTGGCTTTCAGTGACTTAACAAAACGTGCTCTCAAACTTTCCATGCAAGAGCCCCTGATGGAAAAGTTTGAGGGTGACTTTCCTGGAAAGGGGGTGTCTTAGTGTATCTCAGGGGTCTGCCTGCAAGCAGCTGTAAGCTGAGACACACACACACGCACACAATTTGGTATTCACTTCCATGAGAAAGCCATACTCGTTTTAACATAAAAATCATGCTGCCCTGCCCAGTCTGTGAACAAAGGGTGCCCCAAGAAGACCCGACAGCTGGCAGATGGCTTGTGTGCTCCCAACACCGACAGCACCCCCACGAAGGTGCTTCCCCCCGGGTCGCTCTAATGCAGTGTTCTCTGCAAAACACATTTGCACCCCCAGAAAATGAGTCATTAATATGGGGCTCTTAGAAACTATTTCAGGATTATGGTAGAAAAACATGTGTGTGTGTAGGGAGGGCTCTTTTGGGTCCCCCTCACATGCCCTCCCTCCTCCACCCTTCACACCGTCAGCCTTGCCTGGAGTGAGGATGAAGACCTTGGAGGCAGACCCCCTTCCTATGCTGGGGTTGGAGAAGTTTAATTTTTTTATTGATTTTTTTTTTCAAGAAAGAGAGACAGACAGAAACATCAATTTGTTGTTCCACTTACTTATGCATTTATTGGTTGATTCTTGTATGTGCCCTGACCAGGGATTGAACCCACAACCTCAGCCTAGTGGGACAATGCTCTAATCAACCGAGTTAACTGGCCAGAGCCTGAGCAGTTTAGAACGACCCAGGAGGCTGTCCTGGTCTCTGGCTTTCCTGCCTTTCACCTTTCTTGAAGGTCTGTGGGTTTTCTAGAATATTCATTCCAACTCACAGCTGGCATCGCAGGAGGAAACCCCGGAGGGGCTGCCAAAGCCCCCTCCACAGGCCTCTGGACAGTGCTTTGCCCAGGGGATCATCCCTGTGAAGACATCCTGTCCAGATCCACCGAGAAAGCCTGAACATTCCGGCGCCCTCAGCTGCAAGCGCCCGGCGCACTCCACAGGGAGAAAGCCTTACGTGGGAAAACCCGCGCGTCCGCGAAGGCCCACCGTTCTGAGCACAGATTAAAACCGCACTTGGCTGTGAAGCCACCCTGCAGTTCCTTTCCATGAGCATTTCCTGATGCATTAAAAATCGTCAATTCCACAAACCCTTCCTAGGTGCCAGAGCTGGGGTGGGCACCATGCTGGGGGTCCCAGAGGGAAGGAGCATAAGAAACACTGCCCAGCTACCAGGAGGGACAGGGGCTGTGGCGAGGGCAGGGCCGCCTGAGGGGCATCCCCGGCAGGTGCCATGCCCTGCGCTTAGCTGGGGCTGTTGTCTTCCAAATTGGCTTTGCTGGGAGGACTCCCAGACAGCTCCCCGCCTGCTAGCACCACACAGCTTATCTTCAGAGGCGTCAACGAGCTGTCAGAACAGGCTTCCCTTTGTGTGGGGTTTCGCCCTGGCTTTGCTGCCCACCAGCTGCCCTGCGTGACGCCCCCTCTCCTGGCTCTGCCCTCCGTCTGCTTCGGGGATGGGTCTTTAGGAACTAAGGTTTCCTCACTGTCTCTGAGAGTCGGCTGGGTGCCAGGTCCTGGGCTTGGGGACGGGGCTATAAGAATGGCAAAGATGCTCTTGTCCCTCTTGGTGGCCACAGCGAAGTGGGGGAGGATGACCCAGAGACCGATAATGTAACAGCTTGTCCCAGGACAGACACACCCCCAGGCAGGAGGCATGGAGACCCAAGGGGGTGGGGGTGGGTGCAGGGAGGCCTGCCCAGGGCGGTGGTGATCTGGACTGGGATGCACGCTGCATGCTGGCCTAGTTGGGGTCCCGCTCCTCCCCTGCCCAGTGCCTGTGCCCCAGCTTGGCTCCCTCTTCGGTCCAGCTAATGTGGGCGGGCCCTTGTGCTGAGAGCAGAATCTTCTGACAATGATTATAATGCATTGGCCCTGAGTCCCAGGAGCCTCCCTCTAAGAGACGCACCTAGAATTGACTGCAAAAGAACATGGCAGGTGGCAGGGACCGGTTGCCATTGCAAAACACACGAGGATTTCACAGATATTATTGTGTAGAGGAGCAGGGAAGGACGTTGTCTCCTCCTCCGCCCAGGGGGCTGCTAATTCCACTGCACACCCCAGACAGGAGGCAGGGCAAGGTCGAGTGTGGGGAAGGGGAAAGCGTGGCTTTGAAGCTGTAAACTCTGTGCAAATAAATGACTTTATCACCATTCACACTGACCTGCGTGCTTCCCTGGTTGTCAAGAGCCTGTGGTCACCACGAAGCCGAACTGTAGAAGCTGTGTAAGTGGCAGGCGGGAGTGGCCTTGTACACACACACATGCACACACATGCACACACAGGTACTGCTGCGGGGGAGGCTGCTCAGGGGCTGGCCCGGCCCCCAAGCTCCCGTATAAGCCAGGTGAGCCAGGTTTTCTGACTTCAAAGATGAGAAGGGAGTGAAGACAGAGGGGAGGCCAGGGGTGATCTCCTTGTCTGGTTCCCCATCCTGTGAACGCTCGCAACCCGGTAGAGCGGGGACAGGCCGGGGAGGCCTGGCAGCGAGGAGGGACCCTTCTGTCAGCACTGCCGTAGCTGTCTCTGCACCCTGACGGGCACAGAGAAGGAGCTTCAGCTGATTGGCCGAGTGACCTTGAGCATGACCTTCTGCAGGGCCTCTGCCTGCCAGCCGTGGTTGGGAGCCTTCTGTGGGGGGCATCGCCCAGGTCTCTAGGTGCTTCTCCAGGTCATGCCGCCGGCCACACCCGGCGCCAATGCCCACCGTCCGGCTGGCACGGCAGCCCCATCAAGCCCGCCCCGCCCAGCACACCGCCACGGCGGCCCGCCCCCTAGCCCCCCTAGCCTTCAGGCCGAGTGGGAAGCATGCGTGTGCCTCTGTGCGTGTGTGTGCGTGCTCCCTCCCTCTGCTTCCTGTGACTGCTTCCGTTTCAAGGCTCAGACCGTCAGACGGATCGCTCACAGCCGGCCTTTTCCTTCCCAAAAACTGCACTTGAACACCCTCAGTGAAGCTGACGAGAGGCGACAGCTATCCCCGTGTGGAAGGACACTGTCACCGGGGCCAGACCTCACATCCATCCCTCTGCACACGCCTCCCGGCCAGAGAGGGGCTCACGGGCCCTGCTCTCTCTTTTCCCTCCGACGGGTCGATTCACTTTTTCCACGAGGCCAGTGACCTCACCAACTCCTTATCGCTCCTGCGGCTGGGGCTGGGCTAAAATGTTTTTCCAACTTCCTTTTCCTCTTTCCAGCTGATTGAACTTTCCACGCTCAAGGCCAGGTCACACACCAGTCACCCCTCCCACTCGGCAGTGCTGGAGTCGGTTCGTGCCTTGGAGACGCGTGGCGTTCTGAGGGCTGGACCTCCCAGCCCCTCTGGCCCTGGAGGTGGGAGCTGAGGCTGGGTGCAGGGGACCCAGAGACCCACCTGAAAGGAGGAGTACTTCTGCCAGGCCCCAAGTCCCACACACTGAACGGCCATGGTCCTCGCTTCTCCCCTGCTACGGTGCACCTCTGTCCAGCGCACCCTCTCTGCGCCCAGAAACTTCTGTTCACCCACAGGAGCCGGCTGGGGCAGGGTCTGCTCTGGAAGCCCACTCACCTCCCAGTCTGGAGAAGATGCTAGGGTGGAATTGGGGTGCCTGCAGCCCCCATTCAGACGGTGAAAACGTAACCCCCAGCAGCACCTCACGATGGAGACAGGGCCTTCAAGAGGTAATTAGGGGGGAATGAATGGGCCCTAACCCAGCACAACGGATGTCCTTAAAAGAAGAGGAGACTGGGGACAAGGACCAGACAGGGAGATGAACATGAGAGGACAGACACAGGGAGAAGGCAGCTGTCTGCCAGCCGGGTAGGCAGGCCTCCAGAGAAACCACCCCCGCCCTCATGCTGACCCCCCCCCGCCCTCCGCCTCCAGAGCTGTTGTTTAAACCCCCTAGGCCGTGGTGCTTGGTCATGAAGCTCTGATACAGTGATCCCCCTGGAGAGGAACTCCTCTCCACCCCTTCGATGCCTGGGTCTTTAGGTTGTCAGGAGACCCTTATGAGAGTGAACTAAACGTCCTTGGCCCAGACACCCATCCTTCACTCAGGCCTCCCGAGGGTGCCAGGGCCTCAGGGGTTTAGGTTCCGCTTAGCTGGTGCCTGCAGGCCCTGACGATGTCCACAGGGTGCCTCCTGCTCCTGGCCTCGGCCCCCGCTCTGTGTGCCCGCATCCTTGGGGACATCTGGTGGTACCTGTTCACCTGGCCATCAGCTATGTTCCCCCATCCATGTTAGTTATGCGTGTTATTGTAATGACGTTGCACTGTGAAATATACATGAATGATAAAATACGAATTCAAAGAGAGAGTTTTTCTATGAACAATAAACGAAATGCTTCGAAGCCACCTCATTAAAGGTGAGTTGCTTTAGAAACATTGCTGCTGAAGCCCTGGCTGGTGGGGCTCAGTGGATTGAGTGCCGGCCTGCAAACCAAAGGGTTGCAGGTTTGATTCCCAGTCACAGCACATGCCAGGTTCCTAGTTGGGGGCGCACGAGAGGCAACCACACATTGATGTTTCTCTCCCTCTCTTTCTCCCTCCTTTCCCCTTTCTCTAAACATAAATAAATAAGATATTTTTAAAAAATAAATAAAAATATTGCTGCTGAATGACGCTTGGGGCAATGCTAGTCTTCACAATGGTCTGATGGTCCCCGGAACTGTGGCCTCGGCATTCACACCTCTGTGGGGTCCCCGCCCTCACTGAATCAAGACTGGCCTGGGACCCCGAGGGCCTGTGGTGTGCGTGGTACCAAATGGCTCCCGAGGTGCAGCCAGGAAGGCGTTGCAGCTTCTGCCTGGCTCTCCTGGGTGGCTGCTCCGGAGGAAACTGCCGTCCCATGATGCGCAAACCTCTTTGGAGAGGCCCACATAGAGAGGAGCTGAGTCATCCTACCGACGTGGCAGCGGCCACGTGAGTGAGCAGATGTGGCAGCGGATCCTGCAGCTCCGGATCCCCGGCCCCAGGGCGGCCCCATCACCACCGGGATGCGGCTCCTGAGAAACCCTGAGCTGACCTGGGGCCCAGGGGCGGATTAAGGTTGGTGGAGGCCCCGGGCGCAGAAGAAAATATTGGGCCCCTTAAAAAAAAAAGAGAGAGACAGGGAAAATAAAAATACATGGTTTTGTGTGGCCCTGCAGAAGTCGGGGCCCAGGGCGTGCACCCGGTGCGCCTGCTGTTAAATCCGCCTCTGTGGGGGTCCCCGTTCCTGAGCACAGACGCAGTGAGGGAGAGGGACTGAGTCTGGATGCTTTACGCACTACGTAGTGGAGCAATTTGGGACATGTCAGGAAGACCTTTTGTAACAGGGTCATAGGAGAAGCGATAAAACTATCAACGGAGCTGTACTTGGACAGCTGCTGATGTAAGAAGGTCTGTGCATCCCTCAGTCACGTGGCCCGTGACCCGTGCCCTGTGCCCGGAGCCTCCCCTGCGTCTGAGCTGGCTGGTGACTGGACTTTCGTGTGATTTAAGTTACAAATAAAGAGTTTAAGATACGTTTGAATTTTTCAAAATGATTTTCCACTTTAATGACAAAAATGATTTCCCAGCTTTTTGGTGAAATAAACCACCAGTCCTGAAAGCGCAGGAAGGGCTGCTTCCGTGGGGTTCCAGGCACACGAGGACGGCCCTGTGGGCTGTGACCTGGGCAATTGAGAGTTGGTCAAACCTTAAACACCTGAATTCCGCTTCCGGTGCCCCGGTAGATAGCGTCACATAGAAGGGGCCCGCAGTCCATCCCTGGACCAAACCTGGGTTCAGGTCTTGAAGCGGCTGTAAAGGGCCAACCTTTAAGTTGGCTTGACTGCAAATCAGAGCGCTCCTGCCCCCGCCTGCCCTTCGGCTCCGTGGGTTTCTTGAAGAGAGCTGCCCTTTTCTCCCTTAAAGTTGTCATGAACTGAAAAATGGGTTGCGAAAGGGCCTGGCCGGTCGGAAGGCCAGCGGCTGTGGCTGGTTTCACAGACACCTCCAGGCTCCGCTCACTTCCCGCCTCTTCCCCTGCTCCTCACCCGGGCCCAGCCCCCCGTTCCCGGCTGCCACGGCACACGCTCCCTGCCCCAGACCGGTTCTTGTATATCCAGGCCCCATGGGGTGCCCTGCATATGCCCACAGCTGCCATGACCTTCCTCTCCCCCTTACCAGCCCTCGCCCTTATCCAGGACCCCTCCAGGCAGACGGAGACTCATCCCAGGCGACCCCTGAGCCAGAAGCCCGGCTCTCTCCCCTCTCCTCTACCCTGCTGCCTCACCTCCAGTCGGGGCAGAGTCCTTTCGATCCCCCACCCACACCCACCCTCTCCTCTCTCTTTCTGCTTTCACGCCCCAAGGACCCACTAAGGGTGGCAGCCTTGGGGCCACGAGACTTGGACCCCAATCCCTGCTCTGCTGGGCGCCCGCTGTGGGGCCTCAGGCTGACTGACCCCTCCCCCTCGCCGACCCCCCATTTCCCCCTACTGAAGAGTGCATCCATGCATTCAGCGGCGTTGAACACCTGCTGTGTGCCCGGCATTGTTCCAGGGTTATCCCGGTCCCAGTAGGTCACACCTGGTGCAGGAGGTGGCTAGTAGTCAGCTGGTCACACACCTGGTTGGCCGATGACAGTGGCAGGGAGTGCTGGCATGTGAAAGGTGAGACCGTGCCCCCTGGAGCGAGGTTCCAGGCCAGCTGCCTGACACGGGACACTGCGTGGGGGCCTGAAGAAGGAGAGTAGGGTCTGGAGCACTTCAGCAGAGACCCTGGCCTGGGTGGACAGCCTGAGGCTGTGCATAGGGCATCGAGCAACACTAAGCTGTGACGCTGTCTCTGCCTTGGGGGGAGGGAAAGGAGAGGGGCCCTGAGGCTGGCGAGTCATGGCCCCGGGCACTCAGGTCAGGCCTTGCAGGCTACACCACGTTTCGGAGAGCAATGGGGGGCTGTGAGGAGCTTTAAGCAGGGGAAAGACAGGGTCTCTTCGGGATTTAAGAGCTGATTTGTTCTGCAGGGAGGTAAGAAAACACTGGATATCAGAACCAGAGAGAAGGTCTTCCTGAAGGCCAAGGGTGATAGGCAGGGGTCACAGAGACAGACAGAAACAGACAGAGGCGAGGACCATTCCAGGAGCTAGACCATGGGACTTGGTGGCAGATGGGACGGAGGAGGAGAAAGGAGGCCCTGGTCACAGATGAGGGCTGCTTCAGGCCTGGGGCCTCCGGTGGAGTCAACTCCAGTGGACCAGGAGTGGATGGGGAGTGCATGGAAGGTGTGTGAGTGCGGACCAGGAGTCCTTTAAAATTGTAAGACATTCAAGAAAGTAATGGCAGAGAGCCCTGGCTGGTGTGGCTCAGCTGGTTAGAGTGCTGTCCCGCAGTTGAGGGGTTGTAGGTTCGATTCCTAGTCAGGGTGCGCGTGATCCCCGGTCTAGGTGTGTACAGGAAGCAACCAATTGATGTTTATTTCTCTCTCTCCCTTCCTCTCTCTCTCAAAAGCAATGAAAAAATGTCCTCCGGTGAGGATTTTTTTAATAAAGAGAACTCTTTTTTAAAGAAGACTTTATTTTTAGAGAGAGAGGAAGGGAGTGAGAAACCTCAATGTGTGGTTGTCTCTCCCGTGCCTCCCACTGGGACCCTGGCCTGCAGCCCAGGCATGTGCCCTGAGTGGGAATCGAACCGGCGACCCTTTGGTTTGAAGGTTGGCGCTCAATCCACTGAGCCCCACCAGCCAAGACTTAAGTAAGGATTTAAAGAGAAAGTAATGGAAGAGAAGGCTAGGGCAATAAATGGAAAGGAGCATGGAATTCTGGGGCGGATTTGTTGTTACTGTGTTTTTCAGATGGTAGGTAATAGAAGGTGGGTATCAGTTAGGACTGGGCTTGGCTGTGAGCCTATTACAGACTGAATGTCTGTGTCCCCCCAGATCCATACGTTCACCGCAGATGTGACGGGGCCTTTGGGAGGTGGTTAGGTCATGTGGGCAAAGCCCCAGGAGAGGGGTCAGGGCTTGTGTGAGAACCCAACGAGAAGGTGTCCACGTGTGGGCCAAGTCTGCTAGCACCGTGAGCTCGGCCTTCCCAACCTCCCGACCTGTAAGCAATGAGTATCTGTAGTCCGAGTCACCCCGTCTGGGGTGTCCTGTCATAGCTGCCCAAGCTCACTGCCCCAGGCAGCCACGGGGTCTCCGACTCCCAAGAGCTGGTTCCATCACGGAGCCGGTGTAGGCGGTGGCGGTCCAGGGTGGGAAACAGAAATTCCTTCCTGCTTGGCGCCCTGTCTGCCGGTTTCCTGGGCCACTTCTCGGGGCGGCTGGGTCTCGCCCAGCCCTAGGAGGGGGTGCTGCAGGCAAAGATGCAAGAGTGGCCTGGCTTCAGCCCGGTCCCAAGCTGAGGGTCAGTACAGAGCGGGGCCAAGAATCAAGAGAAACCAGGGCAGGTGCCCCGGAGTCACGGACTGCATGCCGGTGTCCCCACAACTTTGATGTGTTGAAGCCCAGCTTCCAGGGTGAGTGTATTTGGAGATGGGGTCTTTATGGAGGTAATTAAGGTTAAATGAGGTCATAAGGGTGGTACCCTAATCCAGTAGGCCTGGTGACCTTGTAAGAAAGAGACACAGAGAGCTTTCTGTCTGTCTGCCTGTCTGTCTGTCTCTGGCAGCCTCTGCAAGCTGGGGAGAGCATTGTGATCTCAGACTTCCAGGCCCCAGAACTGTGGGAAATGAAGTCTGTTTTCAAGCTACCCAGTTTGGGGCATTTTGTGATGGCAACCTGGGATATTGTGATTTTTTAAAATAAGAAGTATATACATTTGGCCTTCATTTCCCCCACCCCCACTTCCTGGCACAGAGCTGCTAAACACCCTTGGAATTTCCTAAGTGATAAGAGAGATAAAAGTATCTTTTGTTATTTGTAACAAGCTCCTTCCCACCACACCTGAGTTTGTTAATGAGGTGACTTCTGGTAGGAAAACGGAACAAGTGATTAGAGGGTCACTTTCTGTCCTAACCCCTGACCTCTGGGGAGAGGAGAGGGGCTGGAGGCTGAGTTCTATCCCCCATGGCCAATGATTTAATCAACCATGCCTAACGTAATGGTGTCCCCATAAAAACCCCAAGCGCAGGAGGGCTTCCAGGTGGGTGAGCAGCTGGGGGCAGTGCCCCTGGGGAGTATGGATGCTTCCTGCCGCTTCCCACCTACCTTGCCCTTTGCATCCCTTCAGTCTCGAAGCTGCTTCTGAGCTGCATCCTGTTCTATTCTAGTAAATTGGGGACCTGGGATGGACCCTGTTCCCGGGTTCTGGGAGCTGCTCTCGTGAATCCAAGGGGACCTCCAATCCAGAGCTGGTGGGTCAGCACGGGTGGCAGCCTAGGCTTGCAGCTGGGGACCGTCTGGCGAGGCAGCCCGTGGCCCGGGGCCCTGGGGGCTCCCCCCAGCCAGGGCGTGTGTGCCGGGGCTGAGTTCAGCGGAGGCCCCCTGTTGCAGAATTGCATGACGCAGGGAAAACCCGTGCATCTGGGGCCCAGAGGCCTCTGCGAGGATGCAGAGGGAGGACGTTTTCCGGGACACAGGCTAGCAGATGGACACACCAGGTGTGCGCCCAGTGACACGCGTGGTGAGTCAGGCTCACCTCTGCACCCCACACAGCCCTGACCGGGCATCTGGCCCGAAGCCCACCCTGTGTGTGTCCTGAGCGTGGAATGAATGAGCGCTCACGGGGGGTTGAGTAGCAGCGGAGGAGGGCAGCCATCCGTGCACAGGGAAGGGGGGTCACGGCCTCCTGTCTCTGTGGGCTCTCAACCAGCTCACCGAGTGGGGAGACCCTTGGGTCCAGAGGTGGGTCTGGCGTGGGAGCTAGGAAAGGCAGGGAAAAGGCAGGGTGTCACCACCGTGGCCTTGAAGCCAACGGAGCCATGGCCTGCCTTCCAAGGGCCGCCACGCCCACCTCTCTACACTACCGCCTTCCCATTGACCCACTTATTATGGGACGTCAGCCAGCACTGCCCAGCTCAGAGGCTTCTCCCTGGTGGCTGGTAACCTGGGCGTCTTGGGGAGGTGGCGGCCCATGACAGGGAGGGGTTTGTTCATCAGGGTTGACACCAGGGCCTGCTGCTGGGTCCTCCAATTTTGGCTCCCTGGGTGGTCCTTACCCAAAGTCCCCCTATCAAACCAGGTTGTGGGCTTGTTTTCTGTCTCACATCAATCACTCAGACGTTTGTCGTCTGGGCCCTGTCATATGCCAAGCGTCCAGAGGGGAATAAGTTCCTGTTCTCAGCCCGAGCTGCGTGGGTGGAGTCTGAGCAAAGACCAGCCTCACAGAGCAGGGGCAGTGCCGGCCAAGGTGGCTCAGGGTCCCAGTGGCTCTGGGGCCTGGGCATCGGCTGGCCCGGCAGGACGGTGGCAGCGGGAGTGGGGTGGCAGAGTGGCGGGGACAGCATCCCAGGCCCTGGGGCACAGAGGCAGAGAGCTTCAGCAGCCCAGGGAGAAGGGAGAGCTCGCAGACATAGATGCCCCTACGCCTTCCCCTTCAGAAAACTCCTGGGCCCCACGCTTCTGGGGCTCTGAGACACGGGGGGAGAGGGGGCCCCGGATGGAGACCCCCACAGTCCCACGCTTCAGGCCCCTCTGCCGTTAGGCTGCAGGGAGCTGAGGCCTCTGATGGGCCGGCTCTCTGAGAGCCGGGCACAGACGCCTGGCTGAGCACAAGCCACGCCGGGTCATCTCGTGGGCACTAATGGAACCCGTGCAGCCAGCCAGAGACAAGTGCGGACCTGAGGGACCGGGCGCCTGCGACAGAGGGCTCTGCTGGCTCCATCGGCGGCTGCAGAGCCTCCCCCCTCCTCGGCCCCGAGACCTGTGCTCCCTCCCTGCCTCAGCCTGCGCGCCCGGCGGACAGACAGCCTTGGGACCCAGGCTCTCCAGCACTGCCAGCCCCGGGGGTCCCGATTTTTGGTTTGAAAAGTATGACCGCAGACCTTGGCCAGCTTGTATCCCAGGAAGCACATGGCTGGGACCTCCCCACCTGTCCCATTCTGACAGCGCTGACCTGCGGAAGCTCCCCGCTCACAGAGCGCCTCCCACGGGGGGGCTCAGCCTCCCCCACAGCACCCGGGGGAGGGGGGGACGGAAGCCCCAGCAGCCGAGCCCGCCACCTGAAGCTGCAGCTGCAGAGCGGACAGCGGCCTGCCTTGGGGTACGCCGCAGAGGCAGGGACCTGTGTGCCCGGCCACCGCTTTCTTCTTCATGTTAAAACGTTTTTGTTTTTTTCTTTTCTTTTAGGGCGCTTACTCCCAGAAACGCAGTCCTGGGCAGAGCAGGACAAAAATGGGCCTGCACCTTTCACCTCCCCCCCCAGACCATGTGTCTTATGCCCTCTAAGGAACAGACCTCCGTATTCGGGAAGGAATGTGCGTGGGGAACGAAAGGAGCAGACGGGGCGAGTCCCACAGGGAGGGCGCCCTGCCGGGAGGAAGGGCTCCGTGCGCAGGAAGGGTCAATGCTGGCCTGTGATTAGCCTGGAGCCTCGGTGTGGTGCCCCCTGCCCCTCCTCTTGCAAGAAGGAAACTCACCAGCGCCTCCCCTGGGCCCTCCGTGGGGACACTGCAAAGACCTCGCAGGACAGAAATGGAACCGGCACATGGAGAGCCACCACGCGGTGTCCTAAGTGCTGTGACTGAGAGGGGTGCAGCGTGCTGAGAGTACGTGTCCCCCTCCTGTGGACCTGAGGGACCGCTGAGCTGGGAGGGGCCTGGAGAGGTAACAGTGGGAGCAGCTCTGCCGCGGTGTGGGGGCCTGGCCCCTGCAGACCAGGGACAAGATGGTCAAGGAGGGACGCTGAGTTCCAGTCCCTACTTCTCAGCAATGAGGAAACCCAGGCTCAGAGAGGTTGTGCAACACGCCCAAGGCTGCACAGCTGAGAACAGGTTATTGGAAGCTCCAGTCTGAAGGTCTGACGCCTGGTCCGGGGTGGCATCCCAGAAACTCGGGCTCAGGCTGCAGAAGGCACGGGAGCTCCCTGCTGGCGGCTGGCTGGCGGAAGTGGCAGCGCACTCAGCAGGAAGCCCGTCTCCAGTGCTGAGTCACTCTGGCCCCTGGCCGGGGTGGGGCAGGCTGCAGTGACCGCGGGCCCTCTGCTCCCGAGTCTCCCAGCAGCCCTTAGGTCCTGTCCAGCTGCATACAAGCCAACCCACGGCCCACCTTGGCCCGGTGAGGTCCCACCCTCCCCCACTGAGTGTTTGCTAGGCTGGGGCCACCCCATGACAGTGATGGAGCCCCCACCTCAGGACGAGGGTGGGGTGCAGGCAGGTAAGCAGTCATTGTCTTGGGGCTTTGAAGGAGCATCTAATGGGCTTCCAGGTGAGGTGGGGGAGGAAGAGCGTCTTGGGCAGAGGGCAGAGTGGGGACAAGGTCTGGAGGCAGGAGCGCTATTCAGCTGAACCCCCTGCAAGAAGATACAGGCAAATGAAGTCTTTTTTTTTGGTAACGGCTTTATTGAGACATAATTCTCGTACTATGCAACTCACCCATTTAAAGTGCACAATTCAATAATCTTTTTAGTACATTCACAGTTGTGTGACCTCCAGCATGGGCAATTGTAGAACCCTTTCATCACCCCCAAAAGAAGCCTTGTATCTTATAGGAGCCCCCCACCCCCACCCCTGCCTTCACTCCAATCACTGCCTTCAGCCCCAGGAAACCACACATCGATTAAGAAAATAAAGTGACTTTTACACAGGATGTTTGATCTTTGCAGATCTTAACCTGTCCCAACAGCGTGGACACGAGTGTGTGCCAACAATCTGACCCCGTGCCCTCCCTGGGGAAGCCACTTGTGGACAGACTGTTCTTTCTTGGTCTTGGCACTCTTCTGAAAAGCAACTGACCATACATGTGAGGGTTGGTTTCTGGACTTTCGCTTTTACCCCGTTCGTCTATGTAACTACCTTCATGCCGGGACCGCTCGGTGGTGATGACTGCGGTCTTGCAGTAACGACATAGTTTTCCCAGCTGTCAATCAGAAAGCACACTTCTTGCTGGTCCCAGAGGACTGTCGCGGCCAGTGGTTCTCAGAGTGCGGTCCCTGAGCAGCAGAATCAGTGTCACCTGGGAACCCGTTAGAGACGCAAATCCTCAGGCAACCCCCAGACTTGGGGGTGGGGCCCAGCATCTGTGTTTTGACGAGCCCTTCAGGGGAGTCTGGGACCCCCAGGCCTACCTCGGCACCACCCGGAAGGAAACACTGGTCACACGTGACTGCCAGCACTGGACTTGAGCTGCTCCCCGTGAGAAGTGTGTAAGTATAGAACACGCTCTGCATTCCAGACTTCGAATGAAAAAATCACGAGAAAGGCCTCGTTTGTACTTTTTACAGTGATTACCCATTGACGTTCTAGTATTTTCTATATATTGGATTAAGTAAAATGTATCACTACAATTGCTTTCACCTGTGTCTTTTTGCTTACAACAATGTGCCTCCCTACGTGGGCGGCAATCTCCTTCAGCTGGAATGCCGAGGGTGCCGGCTGGAAGAATGAGAGCCACGCAGGGCTGTGGGGTCACTTCCGCCCCATGTTGGTCCTGGAGGGAACTGTTTCAAGCAGAGACTCGCCTGTTGTCCTGCTCAGGGCATGCACCGATTTCTCAGGCACCGGAGCTCTGTTTTCGAGAAGCCGTCCGGCTCTAACTGGTCTGCCCCCACGGCAAACCAAACACAAAGCGGCTGCCTGTGTTTGGCTTCGGGTTTTGTGACTTTGCAGGAGTGATACGCAGCCAGATAGACTCTGGGCTGCTCCCCTCCCGGTTCGGCAGCATGGGAAAGCGGTCAGGCCCTGGGCTGGGGGTTTGCACGCCGGGGCCGGCAGGCTGCGGATGAGGTGCCCCTCCTGCCCTGGGCAACCACGTAATGCACCGCTCGTGCCGGGCATGGGCACAGGCCCTCGTCCATCCAGCTGTGCAAACCAGCAACAGACATCTATCTGCCCTGGGGGGCCTAGTCCAACCCACCCCGGCCACTCAGCATGTAGAGACCCCTTCAACGCCCGCAGTCCGGGCAAACCCTTCAATATTCAATGGCACACAAAGCCAGCTCCCTCTCCTTGGCACCTCTGACTGCTTCTGCCCCAGCCACCTCTGCACAGAGCACTCATGAGGGATAACTCAAGAGAGGTTAGGTGTCTTGTTCAGGTGACGCAGCTGAAATGTGTCAGAGCTGGGACAAGAACCCAGGTCTCCTGACAGTTCTCCAGATGGTTTTCTTGAATACATTTGTACAAATCAGCCAGCCTTTGATGAAGATGAAAGTGATGGACTTATCATTTATCAAGTATCTATCATGCCACAGGCCCTTTATATACATGGATTGCCTCTTTTAGTCCAAGAGAGAGAGGAATATCCAGATTTTACGTATTAGGAAATCAGAACCCTGGATTAGGGCTTGATTGAGGTTGCTGAAGAGAATGTTCTAGGTTTGCTAAAGGAGAGGGAGAATTTGAGAATGTTCAGTGTTGCTCATTTAAGCCCCTCAACCACCCCATGAGGTAGTCCTAGAGGTCCGAATGGGTCTAAGGGACCTCCCAAGGTCCTGTGCCACGGACTACAGGAGCTGGAACTTGCCTCCAGGTCCACCTGCCCTGGAGTCCTGCTCACCTTCCTCTGGCAATGAGAGGCGGGTCCGGACCCTGAGCCCTGCCAGGGAGCCAGGCTCCCTTCCACACCCTCACCCTGCTCCCTATAGGCCACGGTCTGGGAGAGGGTCAGGGAGCAGGGCCAAGAGGGCAATGCATCACTCAAGGAGCCAAATGAGGTCCTAAAGCCCCTGGTCCTGAGGACAGGGGCTCAGGGACCCCAGCCTGGAGACTAGGGAGGGGCCGCGGGGCAGATGGGGCGGGCAACAGAGCACGAGAAGATGTGTAGGGCATGTCTTAGCTCAGCTGCCACAGCAGAATACCTTAGGCTGGGGGGAGGGGGTCCTTAAACCACAGGCATTTACTTCTCCCAGCTCTGGAGGCTGGGAGTCCAAGAGCAAGGTGCCGACTGACTTGGAATCTGTAAGGACTCTCTTCCCGGCTTGCAGATGACCGCCTTCACTGTCTGTCCTCACATGGCCTTTGTGGAAAGAGGGAGAGACCTTATTCTCTCTTCCTCTTCTCGTAAGGCCACCAATCCTATCAGCTTAGGGCCCCACCCGTATGAAGTCATTTCATGTTCATCTCCTCCTAAAAGTCCTAACAGGCACATTGGGGGTTAGAGCTTCAACACACGGCTTTGTGGGGGATACACTTTGGTCCACAGCAGGGCAGCTACTCTAGAAGAAGACACGCCCTAGTTTATCTTGACATCCCAGCGCTTGTAAGGATGAAGAGGGAAGAGGATCCATCTGAATGTGCCTGAGTCACACTTCCTGGGTCAGCCACAGGCCATGAGCACAGGTGGACGTCAGGTATGTGCAAGATGGCCTAACGACCCGATTTCCTCACCTCTGATGCATGTACTGACTTGAGGCCGAATCCAGGGATTCTTTCCAGCATGTTCTCTGGCTGCTTCCTGGGCTTTGAGCTTCTGCGGTCAGGGGAGGGCAGGCAGCCAGAGGTGCACCTCTGGCCTAAGGGAACATGGCCTCCTCTATTCCCAGCACTCCCCTAGGTCATTACCAACAAAACTGGGACAGAATCAGAAGAGGATCTGGAAACTCCACTTCCTCAAACATTTGGGGGCGGGGGCTTTGTGAGCTAGACCCCCGGGGATCTGAATGACCCTCCCTGGTAGGGTGCCCGCTCCAGTGCATCACGGTACTTCAGATCATTGCTTTAAACAGTATTATTTTCCAAAGCCTGGGTGGGCCCCGCACAGAGACACTGAGTCTGGCTTTTAGACCTGACTGCCACTGATTGGAATATGCGACTCTGGACATTTCATTTCTCCAAGTTGTAGGTGTTCTTATCTAAAAAGGTGAGAATGATTTCAAGCACCCATTATGAGTCAAATAGTTCCCCCATAAAGGTGTTGAAGGCCTAACCCCTGGTACGTATGAAAGTAACCTTATTTGGAAACAGGGTATTTACAGGTGATCCAGTTAAAAAGAGGTCATGGGTGGGGGCTCTAACACAATACAACTGGTGGCCTTACAAAAAGGGCGAATTTGAACAGGGACAGAACCATGCAGAGGGAAGACAATGAGAAGGCACAGGATGGAGACAGCCATCGATCAGCCAAGAAACGCCCAAGGTTACCGAAGCTCAGGGAAAGGCCTGGAACAGAGTCTTCCTCATAGTCCTCAGAAGGAACCAACTCTGCTCACACCTTGACCTTGGACTACCAGCCTCCAGAACCTGAGATAATCAAAGTTTGTCATGGAAGCCACCCAGTCTGTGGGACTTCGTTACAACAGCCGCGGGAAACTAACACAGCACCTTACCCGGCCTTGGCTTCTTACTTGCTCTAGTTTATCAAACGGCAAAGTACTTACGGAGTAACTACTCCACGCTCCCCCTCCGCTGAGCTTCATGAGCGGTCTAACGTCCTGATCGTGGAGGTGCAAAAAGGAAGAGAGTGGGGTGCATCTCACCTAAGGGAGACACACGCCTTCTTCAGAAGTTCAGAGAAGGAAGAGGTGCATGTGAGCTGAGAGGCTCCCAGGGGCGAGTTGAGAACTGAACTGAGCCTTGAGGGGTCAGGAAGTTTCCAGATTAATGGGGGGAGAGAGGAAGCCTCGCCAGGTGAGAGGCCTGCTTCTGTGCTCTCGCTGAGCTTCCTCACTGTCCACCTGCCTCCCGCCTCACCTGCACTGACCACGTTCTCCTCTCCTCCTTGGCTTTAAAAAAAATCTTCACCCGAAGATTTTTATTATTTTTAGAGAGAGGGGAAGGGAGGGAGAGAGAGAGAGGGAGAGAAACAGCGATGTGGGAGAGAAACATCGATTGGTTGCTTCTCGTATGAGCCCCGACTGGGGACTGAACCCACAACCCAGGCATGTGCCCTCACTGGGAATTGAACCCATGACCTTAAGTTTACAGGACGACGCTCCAACCAACTGAGCCACACCAGCCAGGGCCTCCTTGGTGTTTAAGGCCCAGTGAAATGACCAGCTGGCCTGTGAGCCTTTCCTGACTCTTCCTCTGAGCTGGGTTTGCAGGTGGTCAGAGCTCAGGCCTCAGTGACCATAAGTATTATCTTTATGTGGACACCCGTTGCCCTGTGCCTGGGCATGGAAGAAGGAGGCCCTGTTTCTGCAGCAGAGACATCATGACATGCTCCCGAAAGCGACTGTTTGCTTCTGGGCACGAGGGAAGACTGAAATTCCCAGCCCTTTGCATCCAGGGACCCTGTGACTCCATTCCGGACAGTGAATGTGGGCAGAAGTGATATGTGCCCTGTTTAGGCCTGGATCCTAATGACCCTCGGGAACAGGAGACCCGGCTACAGCTCTCCTCTTGGAGCTGCGGGAAGCCGCGGGGCCCGTGGAGGTTCAGGGGCCCTGGAGGAGCGCGGTGGACTCTACAGAAGACGCCGGGACTCCTCGGCACCTGTGTGTCTTCCCCGCGCCTGCCGGCCTGCCCTGAAGTGCGGTCAGAAATGTGGCCACAGCAGAACGTAGAGCTCTGACCACCTGCAGTACCGCCCCTGCTAACTCAGCGTCTGCAGCCACCTGGCCGACGGGCCTGGTCTGGGCATCCGTGCCGTTGTACTACCGGAAGCCTCCGCAATGCCCGTGGGCACTGGTGTCTGCTGAGGAGGGAAGGGGGGCCCCCAGGTTCCAGAGCTGGCTCCCTGTGGCCTCACCAGTTTCTGTGCTCCCAGCAGGGCGGACCAGCACACCAGCCCCCTCTGGGGGTTCTGCCTCTGCCTCAAGGGAGAGGGGTCTGGGCTCAGACCCTCCAGCTGCTGGGCCTCTCCCAATTCCCCCTTAAAGCGCCCACCCCTGTTTCTCCCCGCAGCCTCCAGTGTAGTGGGCGTTCCCTCACCCCGCTTTTGCGGAGGAGGATCTGCGTTTTCCCCTAGAGACGCTGGGAAGACAGTTTGTCTCAGCCCAACACTAAGGCCCAGCTCCCCATTACGGCTGTTTCTGTGGTTACCTTTCTACAGGGATGTCTGGGGTGGGTGGTGGTGGTAGAGGTGGGCGTGGGTCTATTAGCTCTTCCAAGGCCCTGATTTTCAGGAGCTGCGGGGCGAGAAATCTCTGATTCCTGCCCTCTGACGCAGGTGCCATGGGCAGGGGGTGAAGTCTGCAGGGAGCACGGTTTGCCTCTCTCCCGGAGACCCAGGAGGCCACCTGTCCCTGGGGCTGCGATGGCAACCAAGCCCGTTCCTGCGCAGAGGCTGAAGGCTCACAGTGCGTCGGGGACGGGAGGGCCCGAGGCCCGGTCCTCCTCCGGTCCATTTTATAGGAGGGGAGCCGAGGCCAGGGTGCCTAGACGGCCTGCTCCAACGGCCTGGAGTTGGCGCCGTCAGCCGGAGCCCAGCGCAGGTCTCCCTGCTGCGGGCCCCGGGCTCCTGCCCTGAAGGAGGCGCGGGAAGGTTGGTGGTATCTGCTCACGGGACGGGCGGCGGGGGAGGGGGTGGGGGTTTGCGGGCGGCCAGAGGGGCCAGGCAGGCGGCCTGGGGCGACTCGGCCTCTTCCCCTTCTGGGCCACTCGGGCCGCACTTCCTGCAGAGACCGCGGGAGGCGGGGGGGATCAGGCGCGGGGCCGGCTCTTCTAGGGCGCCGCCTCCGGGCCTCGCCCACACCCGCAGGCCGGAGGCCAAGGGTTAGGGAGGCGGAACCAGGGCTCGGCTGCTCCCCTCACCCGAAATCCGTGCGGGGCTGGGACTGGGTCGGGGCCGCTGCTCCGGCGAGAATGCGCCTAAACGAGCTAAAGATCAGTGCGGAAAGGCGCAGGGGTCCCGCGTCGAGGGGCCAACAGGGGCGTGTCCGGGGCGGGGCTAGCGTGGGGGCGTGGCCGAGGCGGGGGCGGGTCCGCAGGAAACTTGAGCGCCCGCCCCCGCCCGCGGCCGCGCGCCCCGCCCCCGGCCCCCTCCGGGCCCCGCCTTCGCGTCCCTTCCTTCCCGAGGCTGGCAGGCGGGCCTCTGCGACTGCAGGCGGCGGACGGGCGGACCTGCTCGTTCCCTCCCCCGCTGCCGGCTTCCTTTTGTTTCTCTGGACGGCGATGAGCGCAGGGCCGGTGTGGCTACTGCGGGCGCAAGGAGGCCCGCGCTCCTAGCCACCCTTCCCGGCTTCGGTGCGCTCGTCGCAGGCAGCGGCCAGCGCCTGCCTCAGCGCGGCGGCGCCGAACTTGGGATCGGGAAACCCGCGGACTGCGTCCTGCGCTGGAGCAGGTAGGGAAGGAGCGGGCTGCGGGAGTGCCGGCGTGTGCACTGGCGTCCGCTGCGACCGGGCTCTAGTGTATGTGTGCGTGTGCGTACGTGTGTGTGCGCGCGCGCGCTGGGGGTGGCAGTGTTTCTCGGTGTGGTGGAGTTGTGGGTCACAGGACGGTGGTGTGTCCCTGGAATGGCGTGATCTCGTGGGGATCCGTTTGTACACATTTTGGGCTGCGTTTGTGGAATTGTGTGCCAGGGACAGTTGCTGGCGGGGACCAGGGCGGGGTGGGTGTGCAGCGTGAGCGCTTGTGCGAGGGGCGGGAGTAGCGGGTGGGCGTGGGCGGTCCAGCCTTGTGCTCAGAGCCCTGTCCCCGCCGGCCTGTGCAGTGCAGAGCTCCACAGCCCGCGGGGACAGTTGGGTCCCAAGGGTCTGTCTGGCGCGGACCTCAGGGGCAGCTTGTACTAGCTCCGCTAGGAGGCAGGTCCACGCGGCCCATGTGGGTCGCCTTTGCGCACTGACCGGGGGAAGGGGGGCATGTCGGCCATCCGCTTCCTTCTTTGGGTTGAGGGCGACGGACAGAGCCTGTTCCCGAGTTAGGAGCCCTGGTGTCGCGGTGCCCTGCACTGCGACCTGGGTCAGACACGCCACCTTCCTGGGTTGCAATTTGCTTCTTTATCAAATGGGGACAGTTCCTCCCTCTGGGTCTGTCGTGATTGTTAAAATGAGAACGCCCTACAGATAGCTGTTGGCCAAGTGCCCGGTGCATAGTAGGTGCTACCTTAATTGGATTGGAGTCTCTTTTAAAAATCTTTTCTTTGTCGTGGGTGGGGTTCTTACATTTCCCTTCCTGCGCCTGCTTTGCGCCTCTCTCACGGTTCTAACTTAACCGCAAAGCACCGAGATTCGAGAAAGTTTCGGCTGGGAGGCGCCGCCCCCTGCTCTCGCACCTCCCAGGCAGCGCCGCCTTAGGTGCGCGGGAGCATGCAGCGCGGGGCGCCGGCCCGTCTCCAGCCGCGAAGGCTCCGGCGCCCCGGCGGGGGGCCTTGCTCCTGGCCAGGGCGGCCGCTGCGCGGGTCCGAGCCCTTCTGTTCAACAAGTGCCTAGTCTCGGGGCGCGCAGCTCCTGGAATGTGAGAGCCGGGGGATGAAAGGCGTGCCCCCAGCAGGGACGGATCTCGGGCTCCCGTGGCACCCTGGCTGGGCCTGGTTCCCCCTAGAGGAGGGTGTTTGCCCGGCCGGACACCCTCGGGCCCCCATCCCCCACCCCAACCCACTCACTTTGATCAGCCTCACGCAGGAGGCCAAGGGTCCACGTGGGATCCTGCATCCTAGTGCCACACCTTAATTTTAAAAATACTTCCTTCTGAAACCTGCTACTGGTCACATTGCACTGCAGTGAGTATGCACACTGCTCTGACCACGACGCACATTCTCGGGGTGAGTCCTGCCGGGAGCTGCAGAGGACCTGCCCAGACCCTGCAGGCGCTCCGGCAGCTGCCCTCTGCCACGGCCGGTGATTCCTTCCCTCCACCATCCCGGTGTCTCCCTCGCGGGACCCTGCCCAGTCTGAACGACAACTAACCTTTCACGGAGGGAGCAGCCAACCTCTCCACGCATGAGGCTCTTAAAATGGAGCTAGCATGGACTGGGCAGGGGTGAGGGGCGGTGGCCGGGGCTGCCTCTGGCTGTGGGCTGCGTTTTCCCAGTGGCAGGTGCTCCCACTGGTGTTCTCAGGGGAGCGGGAATACTCTGTAGGCTTCTAGGGCACAGCAGCGGGAAACTGGCTAGGCTCCTCTGGTTTGTTACCACCAGGAGGGAAGCCCTGAGATCTCAGCCGTGATGGCAGGGCCGCAGGAACTGAATAAGCTAGGTTTTCATCCTGCTTGAGGTCAGAGCCACACTTAGGATGCAGCCTGTTCCGTAAAATGATTTTATATCCTAGAAGAGAAGGGGCTTTTGCTCTGAATCCTACTCTCTTCCCCATAATCAGATTCAATAGTATAGTAATACATATATATATACATATATATGTATATATATGTATATATATATACATATATATATATTTAAATCTGTCTGGCTTTCTCTGAAGACAGACCGAGAGCTGGGTTATTTTCCCTCTCCTTAAAACCATCCCTTTGTCTCAAGCAAACCCGTGTTTTGGCCCTAGATGTATTTCTGTTTCACTTTTGAAAGTGCCTGTAATTACTGAGCTCTTGAGGTTTTATTGAATAATGTACCAGAGAGAAGGCCCAGCGGCTCTGCTTCTCACTCACTGTGGGATGCAGTGCTAGGCCCTAGCCCGGGCTGCCCCCTTTAGGTGCCATTTCTCCGCTTTTTGTAACGTGGAAAATAGATGTCAGCTTGCGGCAATAATTTGGGAGATGTGGCGTGGTCATTCGACTTGAGAAGCAGGAATAATTCAAAACCCCAGAAGAACAGAGATTTGCCCAAATTCTAGCCACCTATTTATTCCCAACCATTCCCCTTAAAGAGAGACTCTAAAAGCTTGGACAGATTCCTTCAGAATTTTATTGAATGCCCCCTTCTGGCCATGGGGTGATGCCAAATGAGAAATATAAGAGGGGCCGGGAGTGGACTCCGCTGGCGCACAAACCCAGGTGCATTTCCACCTGCAGCTGCTGTGTGGTTAGTTTTGTCCAGGTGATGCGGTAGAGTTATCTTCCAGCGCTCCACCCACTGCCTTCCGGGGCTCACATGCAGAGTTCCAAGGGTCGCCAGTCACATAAATTACCATGCTGAGTGTCTGGCATCGGGGCAGTCTGCCTCCCCATTCCTCCTATGGTCCTTCCCCCAAACTTACTCTACGACCTTGTATTGCTCCTCCTAAGTGGTCAGTTGCCAAGTTCATAGCACCAAACTCACGAACCAGCGATAATCCAGGATACGAATAAGGAGCCTCAGAGTTTATTTGGCACCGAAGAGTGAGCTACTTGGCAGCTGAAATGGGATCTAGATTGGGATCAGGTTTGTGTTAGAACTTAGCATTCCAGCGAATCCTAAGTCATGCTTGCTTGTTGTGGGATAATGCTACCAATTTATGAGTTGCCAGCCCAGACTTGATGGGGGATTGTGTCTTTTGCAAGTGTGTAGCCCCTGATGTCACTGTGCTTGGGGAAGGAAGGCGGGCCCTGGGGACGGACGCACCACTGCGCCCTCTCGTTGGCTTCTTTGGTGTTTTCCCACGCACATGGACGGCTTCACACCTGTGCACCTCACGTGGCCCTTTGGGTTGAGTTTCTCATTGGGGGATGACAGAGGGTAGTCGCATATGGAGATTACCGAGCAGGCTTGGGCGTTCTCTCGGTGCCATCGGCCCCTTGGAGAAAAATTGTTTCTTGCAAGTCACTTTGCACCAAAACAACAACAGAAAACAGAGTTGGAATCTGTGGCATGGGGTTTAATATAACTTCAGGTCATTCATACAGTTGACAGGTGGGACATTTCTTAGGCCCTGATGAGCAAGGTGCAAGTCATAAGATTTTTTTTTTATCACCCAAAAAGCACCGTCAGTCCTTTACAGGAGCCCTACCTTGGCTCTGCCCTTTCACGCATAATTGAATTTCTGAGGCAGAGCTTCGGATCTGCATTTCTGAGGCATGACTAACTGAAGACACCTTCTAAGAGGCCGAAGGCTCCCTTCCTGTGCGGGGCGCCCCTGCCTCCAGGGCAGCAGAGGGCCTTCCTGGGGCGCTTTCCGTAGCCCTTTATAAGCCAGTGCCTCCCACGTCTGCTGCTCCGGGGCTGGGTTTTCCTGGTATTTGTTTCTTTTAGCGCTCAGAGGGGCAGCCCGGGTGGGCCCGCCCGGGAAGCCCGGAGACCCGGGGACCCTGCCAGCCTCAGCCTCTCCTGCCTCACGGCACCGGAAGTCTGAGGAACCAGGGGTGGCTCTGACCCCTGGCTAAGAAACACAGGATTGTTAAATGCTTACTCCCTGGACACAGACAGGAGGAAGGCTGTGGGGGTGCCTGGCTCCTCCTCCAGGAAGTCTTCCCTGAAGCCTCCACACCCTGTTGCTCCAGCCAGAGTCTTCTCTTGTTCTGTGTGCCCTTTAGCGAGGGAGGGGCCCCTGAGCTGGGCACAGTGCTAAGTGCGCTGCTGAGCAAACCTGAGCTGTCCCCGCGCTCACCCCGGCTCAGTCCTCCTAAAGCGCCCCTGGCCCTGAAACCCACCACCCACCGTCTACCTGCTGTGGTGGGTGCCTCCCATCCACTCGCTGGTTACAGCTGGCGCTCTCAGGGGTGTTTCTGTGCTCTTCCCCTCCTTTTCTGCCCCCACCTAATGGGTCCTTCCTCTGTGGCCCTGCCCCTCCTCCCCATCCCTGTGCCTCCCCACCCCCACCTGTCCCTAACCCCTTCCCGCCTGTCATTCGGTCCTCAGGTCAGTGTTTGAAATCGGTTTTGTCACTGTGCTCTACCCGCCTCCGCCACCCCCAGGGCCATTCTCTTCCTCAGTAAGCCTTCTCTGAAGACTACTGTGTGCCTTGCCCCTTGGAAAGCTGGGCCAAGGCCTCCTCCCTGCCTGAGGTGGGGTCAGTCTTGGACTGGGAGCGGGGAGAGCATCAGACAGGCCATGGAGCCTGGCAGATGCTGCAGGGGGCTGGGGAGGAGTGGACACCCCCAGCCAGGGCTGGGCCTCAGGGAGGGACGGGGCCAGGCAGACACCGGGGATGGGTGCAGGTGTCTGGGAGGAGGCTGGATGCAGAAGTCCGAGCGGGAGAGAGGAAAGGCAGCCCCACCTGCAGCCACTGCGGAGAGGTTGGTTCTAGACCCACCTTGGACGCTCACTGAGGCCTGGAGGCAGCCCGGAGGCAGCGTGTCCGGCCGGGTCACTGTCCTCGGCTGTAAGTGCTGCTGGCTGCTACTGGCCGGTTAAATGTCCTTGGCTGGGGGGTGGGGGGCAGCGCGTCCTCTGCTGCTGAGTATTTCTTTTCAGATTCAGGGTTTTCGAGGCGTATGTTGACCCAGACTGTAGTAGCACGGCATCTGGTGTGAGAATCCGTGAGTGCGTACGCCCAGGCTCCTGGAAGGGGGCCGTGGGGTTCGGGGAGCTGCTGGTTTGGGTTGTCACAGCTCACGTTTTCTGAGAAGTGTCTCTCAGGACCCTTGACGAAGCCGCAGTGACCCTGAACTTGGGGGAGCTGCACAAAATAAGGAGGCCCAGACCCCTCGCCCCCCCGCCCCCCCCGCCCCCCCCCCCCCCCCGAGCGCGTGGAAAGCGTTTATTGAGTTTGGGTGCCCGTTCTAGCGGCTGCCGGGGCTCCCGGGACGTTGGCAGGGTTCCAGCGCTGTGCCGCGGCATGTGAGTGCAGTTCCCCACACCCCCGGCAGCTCAGTGCTCAGGTCTCTGCTTCCTTCCTGTGCGTTCCCCAGAAGGTTCCAGAAGAGGGAACTGACCACAGCTCCCCAGCCTTCCCTGTCACTCCCGTCCTTTCTCTTTGCTGTACTGTAATCCATTTTTGGAGGGAAGCGAGAACCTCTCAAAATCAGTCACTAGGGTTTAAAAAAGTCATTTCCCACATTGCACAGTTTTCTGTATTTATGTGTGTGGCTGGAGAGCCGTTCCTGGCAGAGTGAGCGAGGATGTCCAGGAGAGCTGAGGCGGGCTGGGGGGGGGGCAGGGCTGGCGACTCCCTCCCTCCCTCTCCCTCCCTCTCCCTCTCCCCTCAACAAAGCGTGGGGTGGCAGTGGCAGGAGCCAGACTTTATTAAAGATCCTTCAGTTGGGCAGTGCCAATCCCATGCTGGGTGACGCAGCCTGGACAGTCTGGCTCAGCGGCCGGGGGTGGGAGACAGAACGTGGCGGTGCTTCGTCTCCTGTCTCCTTGGTGTTTTTCTTCCCAGCAAGTAAAGAGAGAAAGAGGCCTCGGACAGGTGCTAAAGCCCGGACCTTTGGCACGTTTGGTCCATTCTTATTCTCGGGAAAGTGCTTTTCCTCCTTTCTGGCTGAAGGCAGGATAAAGAATTGCTGCTTTTATTGGCATGTGTTCTTGGAGATGTGCTCTCGCCTGACCTGAAGGTAAATGGCCAGGCCGATGGTTCTCAGAGCCAGCTGTAAGGTGAACGTTTATGCTTTGGGGAATTATTTATTTTCCACCATTGGTGGTGGGAGTGGGGGGAGGGGAGATGTAGCACAGGTAGAGAATTCCAAGTTCTCTCTGTAAGGGGCCCCAAGCAGGGCGAACGTCTCCTTGTGGCCTGTAACTCTTTCCCCTTTGTGTCTTGTCCTGGGCCGGTTGCTGGCTTCCCAGTACAACCACATCCTTATCTTCATCCTTCTTCTCATCATCACTGTCACCATCATCATCAAATCATCACCACCATCACCACTGCCATTACCTCACCATCACCACCGCCATTATCATCACCGTTACTATCAAATCATCACCATCATCACCGCCATTACCATCACCATCACCACTGCCATTATCATCACCATTGTCACCACTGCCATCACCATCACCAATCATCACTGCCATTATCATCACCATCATCATCATCACCATCACCATCATCACTGCTATTACATCACCATCATCACCATCACCATCATCACTGCCATTACATCACTATCACCATCACCATCATCACCATCGTCACCGCCATTACCATCACCATCACCATCACCATCACCATCATCACCATTACCACTGCCATCACCATCACCACCATCACCACCATCACCATCACCACCATCACCACCATCACCACCACCACCATCACCACCACCATCATCATCACCATCACCGCCATCACCACCATCACCATCATCACCATCATCACCGCCATTACCATCACCATTATCACCACCACATCACAGCCATCACAGCCATCACAGCCGTCACTGTCAGCACCACTACTGTCACTGTCATCAAGTCTCAGTATCGCTCTGCCGCCTTTGGGCCGCTGCATCACAAGGTGCATTTCTATTGAATTCGCTGTTTTTACCAGGGGTGGGATGGTGGGGGGCGGGCACTACTGTTAGGGGGGTGACGGGGGGAGTTAGGACAGGATGACAGGTAAAGAGAAGGAACCCGAATGTGTGGGTGATGTTGCTCTAAAAGTGGCCTCATGAGAATGACCTGGAAGGTTCTTGGAAAATCCCAGCCGTAGTGGTTAATTTTATCTGTCAACCTGACTGGGCTAAGGGATGCCCAGAGAGCTGGTGAAACATGATTTCTGGGTGCGTCTGTGAGGACGTCTCAGGAAGAGATTGGCCCCTGAAGCCGTAGACTGAGTACAGGGGACCGCTCTTACCAATGCGAGTGGGCACCACGCAGTCTGCTGAGGGCCTGCGCAGGACACAGCGGCAGAGGAGGGAGGGCTGTGCTCTGTCTGCTGGAGCCTGGGCACCTGCCCGGAGCGGCTGGCTTTGCAGACCTGAAGGTGGGTCAGGCAGGTCAGTGCATTAGTGCTGTTCTCCGTGCTGGGCTCTTATGTGTGCATGACAATGGCAGGACAGTGGTCTGGCAGCTGGCAGGGCCTGAGGGGTTATTACTGTCTGGCTGTCATTTGGCCTGGGTGGCTTTTTATCGCCTCATCTCGGGTTCCTCATTCATCACAGGGAGCTCAGGGCCAGATAACCTCTACCTTCTACCAGTTCAGCAATTCAGCACCAATGCTTACCAATGTCCACGCGAGTGGAAGGGTGCCTCCACCCTAAAACAGAGAGGGCATTTTCAGAACTGACCTGACTGAAAAAAAAAAAAAAGAAGAACCTCTTAGAAAACACAGGTGTGGGAGTAACTGCCATCTTCAGAGCTGACATCATAACCCAGCAGGAACTGGTACTGCTGAGGGGCAAACTGGTGGAGCCCAGAGGAGACGGACGGGGCAGGGCCGGAGGGGACTGAAGTCAGGGACGTGAACTCTGTGTGTTCCATCCGCCCATCCTGGTTTCTTATCATTTCCTGTACTGAGACCGGGGCTGTGTGTTAGGGAACCTGAGCCCGAGAGGATGGGCTCGGGGTGCCAGGCAGGGCACGAGAAGGCCTGCGCTGAGCCTGAGCCTCCAGACCCTGTGCTCCCTCCTCTCCGAGGACAAACCAGCCTGGAGGGTGTTGCCTCCCCGCTGGGATGAGGCCATTCTGCTCCTTCTTAACCGCGGGTGACCTCAGAAATCTGAGGCCTGAACTTCTTGTTTTGACTCCTTGGGAATAAGAGAAAAGCCAGAACAGAACGAGGGAGTATTAACTTTATTATTTTTGCACAAAAGTGTATGTATTCATGCAAACTCTTGACCGAGATTTCACCTCAAATTGGTCTTTTGAATAAATGACTAAGAAATTTTTGAAATGAGTACATTTGTCACAGTAGGCTAGTAGGTAGTAGGTATTTGCTAAAGGAGTTGAAAATAAGCAGTATACGCATCTCCCCTGACTATGGGGCTGAGACGCAAGATGCAGAACCGCACGGTTTCATTTCCCTTCGGTTTGGGAGAGAAAATGACGGCAAGGAAATACATGAACAGTAGACGTGGGTTGGCTCAGACGGGATTGTGAGTGGTTTCTCTTTCCTGCTTTTTTCGTGTTTTTCTAAATTCTAAATTTTCGCCAGTGGGTATGTATGACTTTTGCAATTAGGAAAACAAAAAAGCTTTTAAAAGGAACTCAAGAACACATTCCTCTGATAACCTTGTTTACTCTTTCTATTTGCCTAATAGAGTCTTTTTATGGGCAGACTGGCTGGAACCCACAAATTCCATACTTGTGATGATTTGAATTAATGGAAATGTATTATAATGCATCGTTAGATTCTTTTTTTTGCATCATTATAATTTGTTAATCTCATCTAAATTCAATACTGAGTAACTCTATTAACAGGGATATAAAGAAAAATGTCCTGTGTCTTCCAAACAATTCACCATTTCAACATGGCAGAGGGTGGAGTTGGTATATGGCTGGACAGTGTTTTTTCTTTTCTGTGTGCTTGAGTTTGAGCATATCCTTTGTTTCTTGACCTGGAAGGAGGCTTCATGCCTCAAGCTGTGTTAACCTTGGTTTTTTTTTATTTTATTTTATTTATTTACTTTTATAGAGAAGGGAAGGGAGGGAGAGAGGGAAGAAGAGAAACATTGATGTGTGAGAGATACAGTTGCCTCTAATGTGCTCCCAACTGGGGTTCTGGCCGGCAACCGAGGCACGTGCCCTGACCGGGAATTGAACCAGCAACCCTTCGGTTCATAGGCTGGCACTCAATCCACTGAGCCACACCAGCCAGGGCGACCGTGGGTGTTTTCACGTGGTGACTGGATGTCCTTTCACCAGCTGCCCCCTCTGTAGTCCCTTGTCCTTGCCAGGGTTCACACCGTGGTCCCCTTCTAGGAGTCACTCCTTATTGTTTATCCATCATGTGGATGGCTGCCAGCTCCCTTTTTGAAAATAGCTTCTCCTGCGCCTATCCCTGCCTCTGCTTCCTGGCCTCCTGAGGGCGAGACTGCTCGCCTTTAGCTCCGAGGAGTTGGAGGACCCCTGGGGGCCCGTCTCCCATTGTTGCGCTGCTTCTGCTTCTGACTCTGAGCTGATGTCCCACTGACATGCAGTGGACTGTTGGGTTGACCGTGGTTGACCTTGGACTGACATTGGGCTGACTGTTTACTGGCTGGTAAGCAGGGCCAGCTGAGCTCTAAGAGCCGTTTCTGACTTTCGGTGGCATCCCCCTGAAGACTTCTTAGGCTGTTATTCCTGTCATTTTTCAGAGGTTTAATCCGAGTCCAGGATATCGAGTCAGCAGCGGAAAGGTATGAAAACGAGGCCAACCCTCAGAGAAATTGGCTAATAGGAAAGATTAATTTTAGGGTAAATGAAGGAGAGAGATGCTTTGGGACCAGGCTGTCTCTCCGAGCAAGTAATATTGCCATAAAGTATGAAAAACCAGGGGTTGCCTTTGCTACTAGCTCAGTGATTGCTTACAGTTTCTTAGGTTAGAAATTTTAAGACAAATCACATCTTGATAGTCTGCTGTCCATATTTATGATGTTAAAGAAGAAATATGATTGTCAGCAAAGTTCCATACACATCTGGTGAATTATTTCAGGATGTTCATCATAAGGAAACCGTATTTAAAAAAAATTAGCTCCAGTGTTCAGAAACTGGTACTTTCCAAAGCCGGGTCCTCAGGTTATTCCAGGGTTCTGCGTAGAAGCAGGAAGGACGGATGTTGTCCCGCTGGGAGCAGGTAGCTCTCCATGGAGCCTCGGGGTGCCCTGCGGGTTCCGGGGTCCCAGTTGTCCTGGAAAAGGAATACGCCTCTCTTAACAAGCTTTATCTAAAATTAGGTGTGAGTTAAATTTTCCTAAACAAAGGTCACATGTTTTAGTTGACTTAGAGTGATTTCTGAGACAGTTCCGCCCTCTGCTCTGTTTGCTTAATTATTAATGCTGCGTAACCCTGCCTTTCCTGCCAGACACTTACATGCATAGAGACAATGCCTGTCCGAAACAGCCAGAACGATCTTTTTTTTTTTTAATGATATTATTTTTTTATTTTTAGAGAAAAGGGAAGGGAGGGAGAAAGAAAGGGTGAGAAACTCATGTGCCTCCAACCGGGGACCTGGCCCACAACCAGGCATGTGCCCGGGCTGGGCATTGAACCGGCAACGCTGGTTTGCAGGCCGGCGCTCAGCCCACTGAGCCGCACCAGCCAGGGCAACCAGAACGCACTCTTCATGACGCCGGGACTACTGCTCTCTTTGGTGTGTGTCATGATCACCCGTCTAGTTCTGCTCTGGGCCCCGGGGTATGCGGCAAACAAGATTATTGGGGACCCTGGCCTAGGGGAGCTTATATTATGCGGGTGACCCAAGCAAGACAGCAGGACTGAAGGAGGGGCCGAGGCTGCTGTGCTCCCAGCTGGCACCAGCAGCCACCCCGCGGCCAAGAACCCCCGCTCCGTCCCGTGGGGTGCCTGGCCCCGGGGCCTTGTTGGAGGGGTGCTATACCGACTGTTTTGCTGCATCTGTTCTTATTCATAGACGTTTTCCAGCAGATAGGAGCGTGCTTTCTCAGGCTGCCTCCGGAAGTGCACACACTAAAAAAACCCATGCCTGTTCTTGGGCCCCACCCACCTAATGGATTCGGAAAGCAATCACTCGAGGGTTAACTGTGTGGAAAGCACTTTGCACTCCAGTCTCGTCCAGGACCTGGCAGTTTCCTTTTTCCTTTCCTCCGGCTGGCTGTCGGTGGCCTTCGGCCCGCAGAGACAGAGTGTCCGCGGCACCAGCGGCTGCGGGGCCACGGTGGGCATCCCCCGCCTCCTGCCCTGGGCTCCTTTGCAGTCTGTGTATCAGCAAAAGGCACGTCCACTCTTTTCCTCCCCTTCTGCCATTTGTCATAAGCAGAGGCCCCCTGCAGCCCCACCGCGGGAAGGCCGTTCTGCACACGCTTGCGCACTGGCGGGGACCCCGAGTGGTCATGGAGCGGGGCTGGTGGCCGTGCTGGATGTTGGCGATGTTGAGAAGGTGGCCGACCCCGGCCTCCGCGTGCACCGTGACCTGACAGGTGGCCTTGGTCTTTTAGTAGCGGGGGAGGGCGCGACCTGAACAAGAAAATAAACCTCAGCCCCCTGGGCCCTGGACGCAGACCGGCTCTGCCTCTGGGAACTCCAGCTGCAGACTAGAGGTATCTCTTCTTGGTGCTGGGCTGACTGACATACTGTCTATGGACAGTGAACAGACTGGTCTTTCTAAAGGAAAAAGGCACCTCTGTGGCCCCTGTCCCTGTCCTGCCCCCTTCCCGAGGCGCCCTGGGGCATGTTTCCCTGATCACAACACCTCTCTGTAAAGCGGCCACCCGACCTCCTGCTGGCCCTGAAATGCTGTGTGAATGTAAGGACTGTCACCAGCATAAGCAGTGTGTTTATAGCCACGTCCTGCTGCCCCGGCGCACGGTCTAGAGCAGCAGGTTCCGTGCTGGGTCTTCAGGGCTCCCCTGAGGAACATGAGTCCCCAGTTCTCCCTTCCCCTCTTTAGGGTCTGGGGTCAGCCCATAGAAGAGGCTGGGGTCATAGATTGTCTCGGCCCCACAAAGGAAATGGGTGAACATTGCTACGCTCGCTCTTCTCCCAACCCCGGCCTTCCACCGGCCAGTCTGTCTACCAGGTAGGGGAGTCACGGGCTCTTCGTGAGCTGGGCCACCTGGGAACTCACTGCTCAGGTTAAAAATGCTTGTGCAGATACAGTCAACCTGGCTCCCATCAGGGAATATACTTAGCAAGCAGCTCCCCTGTCCCTCCTCCTGGGGGACAGCCACAGGTGGTCACCTTTGTCAGGACCTTTGGGGTGGAGGGGTGGGGTGGGGTGAGGACTCGGGGTGTGGGACTCTCAGGCACTTGTTCATATCCAACTATGCCTTGCTAAGGGGGGGGGGGGCTGGCCCCAGACTGTGGAGTGTTCCCCTTTGTGGGCCTTGGCCTTGGGTTATGTGGGAAAGAGAACTGCTCATGGTTCTCAGTGCCATCACGTGGGGACAGGGACACGTGCTAAGTGTTCTGGCTCCTTGCACCACCCCAGATCACCCTCATACCTCCTGGCCTGCTCAGGGATTGCCTCCACCAAGAAGCCTCCTGAGCCTGCTCAGCCACCTGCTTTTCCTGGGACGCTGCTGCCCAGGCTCCCAAACATGGGTCTCATCTTTCCTCCCAGTCGGGGGCTCCCAAGGGCCATGACTGTGTATTGAATAGTCTGTTTACACAGAGACTGGGACTTGAACGAGTCCCCAGGTAGGGAAAGCGGCTCTCATTCACTCATTCACTCATTCACTCACTCACTCACTCATTCATTCATTCATTCATAAAGCTCCCCTGGGTGTCACTCTGTGCTGAGAATGATCCGGGCAGAAATCCTGCCATCCTCCGGGCTCATGTTTCTGCTGGGAGCAACAGACAGCTCAGTGAGTGGATGTTGTAGGTACGAGACAGTAATACCTAGACGGTGGTGAGATGGTGGGAAAAATAAATGCGTGAGCAGGGATTAGGTACGGGTGGGTGAGAGCGAAAGAATATGCAGGGTGGGCAGAGAAAGCCTCGCGCGACGGGGACCTTGGAGCAAAGTCTGGAAAGAAATGGGGGAGTCAGCCACGGGGGAGCCGGGCAGCAGGACAGCAGCACAGCAAGTTGAGGGCCCCTCTCCTCGCTGGACAACTGAAGCCTCCACCTTCCAGCCAGGAAAGGGAGTTCGAGACGGTGGGCAGGCGCTCCTGTCCGAGCTCCCTTCTGGAATCAGAAGCCCAGGCCCCAAGACGGAAGGCTGTAGGCCCATTCATTCATCTTCCTCCTGCCTGGAAAGCAGATGCGCTTTCTGGAAGTAGGGCAGCCAGCCCGTGACCGCGAGGCTGATGGGCAGGCGGGAAGGACACTGGCTTTCTGTGGCGTTCTTGAACGGCTGCCCGAGCCTGGCGCACAAAGAAAGCCTTATCTTGTCGCAGCCACTGCTTGCTGGGTCGCACGTTGGTGGAATATCCAAACCAGCTGTACTGCGCGCTCCCCAGTCCCCGCGGCGGACCGCTGCCTGCCCATGCACACCGGCAAGCCTGGCAGCCGTCCTAGCCCCTCCTCGGCTCTCCTTTCCCTCTGGCCGATCTAGCTGGTCTCTAACTCAGTCGCAGAGACCCCCAGACGGGTCCCAGTCTCTCCTGCTTCTCTGTGCTACCCTCGCCGTCCCCGGCCTGCATGGTTGTCAGTTTCTGGGGTCTGCAGCCTCCCTGTCCCCCAGACCCGTTGCCCACGCAGACCCAGCAGGAGCCTTCGCGCTCACACTGCTCACTGCTCTCACACCCTGGCGTGCAAGGACAAGCCTCCTGCTGAGCTCGGCCTGTAGAGCCCTCCGTGTGACCCCCCTCGCCGGGCATCCAACGTGGCATCCCCGTGCCGACGTCTGGACCCCGCTGATCGGCAGTTCCTTGTCACCCTTGGGTCCTCTAGGCCTTTGCACATACTGTTCCTTCTGCTGGGAATCGCCGAAGCCCTCTCCCCCACACCTGGTGCGCGCCCGCCCTTGCAGAGGTGAGCAGGGCTTCTGCCGGTGGATCCCTTTCCCTGCCTGTGCCCTGTGCTCCTGTGCTTGGCCGTCAGCGTGAGAGCTCCTCTTGGGAGGGTGGCGTTTAGAGAGATACGTCTTTCTTCCCATTGGCAGAGGCCGAACCTGCTCCCGTGCTCCCTGCCCCGCCCCGTTCTGTGTGAGGCTTTGCATCAGGACTGTGACGGGCCCTTGCGGGAGATGGGTGTTTGGTGGGACTGTCGAGGGTGTGGGTCCCCGGGTGAGACCCCGCACCTCCCACCTGCATCCCTATCCTTGCTGGGTAAGGGTCCCACCCTCTCGAGGCACAACCGCAGCTCCCTTGCAATGAAAATAGTAAAAACGCAAGCGGCCGGCACTAGGTGCTGTGCACACGGGAGCCCGGACGGGAGACTTAGCCCCGTCCGCTCCCTCCGCACACTGAGTGCCCGCTCTCTGCCAGGGTTTCTTCTAGGCACGGGGGGCGCGCCCACGGCAGACAAGCCCAGGAGACAAACGTGTCCTCCTGGAACTCAGACGCTTGTACTGTTGCTGCCTCACACACCTGGAACTAATGGACCCGAACCCTTCTAGTCTTTGATTTTAAAATGTGAAGCATGAACAAAGTCCAGGCGATGGCTCTCAGCACGCAGAGGGTCCTGCTGTCCTCTCAGAAAGAAAAAGAATTGAGCAAAATGCACTTCCAGAAAGTCGGTGAAGAATTCTTCCAAACACGAAAATTTTAAAATTATTGGCTTTCATCATGCTGTTTTAAGGGTCCCACTCTTAATAACTCACTCACCCTGTTGTCATGGAAAAGCCAATTAAAGTAAATTAAATGCAAATACCATGTCACTGTAATGTTAATTTTGAGAACTGGATCAATTCAAGGTTGTGGAAATGCCAAAGTTGTTAAGACTTCGGTTGCCATGACGACAGGACTATCGGCGAGTGGTCTGTTACTCAGCAATTCCTCCTGGGCCGGCTCAGGCTGGATCGCTCTGGAGTCTGGTCTGGGTTCAGAAGAGTCACCGGTCTCCCTGCCTCAGTCTTCCCGCTGCAGCTGGGAGTGTGACCGCCATTCAGCACTTCTCGCAGAAATCTCCCCCCTAAGTTTTGGGGTGGCTGATTGGCCTGCTGGGTGGCAGTCTTGTCTGTCTCAGCTGACCTCTGATGGAAATGTTCTTTATCATCTTGGCTAACGGCCAGTGAAGAACAGCCGTTCACAGTGTGTGTGTGTGTAGGGGGTTTGTTAGGGTAAACCCTCAGTGCTTTTAACCTCTTAGCTGCCATATTTGTTTTACAGATGAGGACACTGTCCCCCACACAGATTACGACCTTCATGACCTATCCAAGGCCTGAGGCTCGAAGGTGGCCACCCTAGGTTTGGCAGGGGCCCCTGAGTGCCGGCTGTGATGGCTTTTCCTGCCCCCGCCTCCTCCAGGGCTGCTCAGAGCAGGTCCCAGAGACCCTTCCTTGGTGGCTGCGTCCAGCCGACCAGGCCTCGGTTTCCAACGCCAGGCTCAGAGCCGCCATGGTATTCCTTCTGGGATGTCCCTGTAGGGACCCTTCCTACCCTCATACATGGTTTTAGGATGTCAGGAGCTGGAATTGCGAGTGCCTGGTTAACATCTGCCCGTCTCGCTGGGAGGAGGGCCCAGGACTGTGCTCAGGTGCCACCTGCTGACTCACCGGCCCTGCCCAGGGTCCTGCTAGACTGGGGCTGCACGCCGGGGTCTTGCTGAACGAGACCCGCTCTGCGGGGGCAGGCGCTGAGACTCGAGGAAGCAGCTGGGGGGTTTTCTAGCTCTGTGCGGGAAGTAGGTTGTTGGCCTCACCCTTTAACCTGCGGCAGAGCGGTCTGAGTGTCCGCCTGAACGGGAGGCCGGGGAACGCAGAGCCTGAGATGGAAGGCTGGACGTTTGCCACGGGCCGTCGCGGGTCCGCTCTCCTCAGCCACATGACTCCGTCTCGGTACCAGCCACCTGCTGGGTGCTCGCTGAGTGTATCCTGGACGGACGCACCCGGAGGGTAGCGATTTGCCTGGAGGATGGTCATGCGTGGGGGTGTGAAGGTTATTACCTCAGCCATGTTCTCTTGGGGTTGCTTCTCAAAGTAAGTGCAGAAGGGGTCCCCCTGACTCACGGGGCCACCGGCCCAGGGGTCACAAGCAAATGCTGACGGGTCAGCTCCAGCACACTGCTGGGAAGGCGGGAAGTTGCGTCCAGTGTGTGTTGAAGGACACTGGCCCATCATCCTTGTCATCCTCAGACTCTTAAGCAGTAGGTGGGGCCCCTGTGTCGATCTTATTTTGAAAACCTTGACTGGCCACTCCTTCGGGGTGGGGGTCAGGTGGGGTCGACTGGACCCTTGGGCTGAGAATTAGCAGGTACGTGCTGCCTGCCGACCTTCCAGGCAGGCCCTCACCTGCGAAGTGAGGGGAGCCACACCCTGCGAGCTCCCAGGGCAGGGGTGAATCAACAGAGAGGAACTTACAGACGGAGGTGAGGCCTCTCCCTTTGGGAACAATGGGGGCAGTGTCACTTGACACAGATTTGGTCTCTTATAGAGCACTTACCCTCCCCCTCCCCATGCACTCTGGAATTGGCTGGTGGGGCTGACAGATGCTTCCAGCCTGGGCCGCAGGCCACCGGATCCATCCTTTGTTCCAGCTGGGTTGGACTGGTGCCATCCCCCAAACGCATCGGGGCGTTTTCCTGGCCTCCAGCTCTTCCTCTGAGCTGTCCCGTCGGCTGGGTCCCAGGCGTCACCTCCTCTGGGAGCCCTTCCTTGCCAGGCGAGAGCTCCTTGTCCTGCGGGCCGGAGCACCTGGGGCCGACCCCTACTTTGACCGTGGACCCCGTATCTTAGAGGGAGATGGTGCCAGAGGATCTCGGCATCAGCGTCTCCCAAGGAGACGAGCATTTCCAGGGCCTGAGCCGGGACACCTTCCCTGTGGCCCCAGGGCCTCCTCCAGCGTGCAGAAGGCCCCTGTCACCTGTGTCAGCCTGGAATCCAGCGTCCTCCCCACCCCCCGATTGGCAGCCGTGGCTAAGAGTTGGAGAAATAACCTTGCATTGTTCCAGATCACGTTCAACAGCATTTCAGAATGTGCATTTTGTGGGTACTAGTTCTGTTACCCAGCTGTGCAAAGCAGCTCCCTAGGCAGCTGTTGTGGGCGATGCTGGCGAGGCTGCCCCTCTGAGTCCTGCGCAGTGGCTGGTGGGGGCGTCGGGCCCTGGCTGTCTGCTCCATGGGCCTGTGAGCCCCCCCAAACCCCGTAACTCCTCAGATCCTCTGTTTTCTCAGGTGTCAATCACACTGACCCCAGAGGGCTGTCACGAGGCTTCTACGAGCTTGTGTGTTCAAGTCCTTTATCCCTGTTAGTTACTTTATTAATGTTGGGGCTCAATTGTTGTTTTCCTGGTTCATCTTTATTTTAAGACGCGTGCAGGAACCACTTCACCGGAGTCATCTGTCGGCGTAAGGACGCGCACCTTCAGCCGGTACTTAGTTTTGGCCGAGAGCCTGATCTTGCTCGGGTAGAGAATGGCATTGTTCGGAGCCCAGCTGGATTCTCGGGCAGCATTCTCTGCAGATGGCGTTAACGCTAATGACTTACTATATTTATATCGCAAGTGGGTGATTTATGCTTGCTTAACTCCAGACCCGTAACTTTTCATTTCCTGGCTGATGTCTCAGAAGCTTCGTTCGTAATGGCCTGTTAGATTTAGGAAGGAGAAGAAGACTCGCGTGGAGGCCATTTCTGCCCCTGAGCTGTCCGTGCTGTTCCGGCGCAGCCCAGCCTGGTGTGCTGGGGAGGGATGGCTAGGTGACTTCTCTGAGGGGCCCCAGAGCCAAAGTGACAGTCTGTGTTGGGACTCGGTGCGTCGGACTCCAGCCTGAAACAGGCTGCTCAGTAAGGTTTGTTGACCAGGATCCGAGTTACTCCCCCACCTGCAAGCTCTCTACCCCAGAGTGTGGAGCCTGTGGGGGGTTTATGGGAAGATAATTACATGTAGGTCCCTGGTCCCCTCCACCTCCTCTGCACCAGGGATGCCAGGGTGAGCCTCAGGAGGCATACGAGCTGCCCGGGGCGCGGAGCACCCAGGAGATAGAAAGCCACTGTTCCAGCTTTGAGGACTGCACCTGTGTCCGTGACTTTATTAGGAGACAGGTTAATGGCCCCCCAAAGGGGTCCATGTCCTGATCTGTGGGTGCTGGGATGATGCTCCCGTACACGGTGAAGGGCTTCGCGATGTGAGACTGAGGACCTCGGCTTGCTTCGCGGGAGTCCGCTGCCGCTGCGTGAGTCCCGTGCCGTTGTGACTGAAGAGCTGCGTCCCTGCTGCTGGCTGTGCCGGTGGAGGAAGGGGCCTCAAGCCAAGGGATGTGGGCCGTCAGTGGGAGCTGGAAAAGGCAAGGACACGGTGCAGCCCTGAGACACCTTCATCCCAGCGAGACCGGCCTCTTCCTCATGATTTCATGTTTTCCTTCCAGCACAGCCCCCGCTTCCCACCCTCCTGGCCCCGGTCCCACCCCCACCCAGGCCACATTCCCACTGACCACGTGCATTTATTGCCGGTCCCATCCGCGCGGCCTCAGATCCGCCCCATCTTTCTACTCCCAGTGGTGGCCACAGGCCCTGTTGTGTGTGAGGGGGCAGGCCAGGGGCGCATCAAGCGTGAGGCTCCCAGAGAGGCGGGGGAGCGGCGGATGCGCCCCCCGCACACACGCGTGGTCTTCGACCCTCAGAACTCTTCCTGTTATTTAAATCTTGGTCCTTTTGATTTTTCTCCTTTTGAATCAAAGACTTGACTTTGTGCTGTGTCTGAGCTAGCGGTGCTTTCCTTTTCGGAGGGGCCCTGAGTCTGATGAGGGTGTCCGCACGGGTCACGGGAGTCGGGGAGACCTGCTTGGAGGTCCCAGTCTAGGTATTTCCGATGCGGAAGAAAGAAGGTCAGTCCTCAGCTCCGGGTGGATGCTTAATGTCTGCAGAATGCTTTTGCAGGGACATTCTTATTGAGGGAGCGTGATGCAGCCTTGGCCTTGGAGGGGGCTGGGGGCCTTGGGTCCCATGCTGCCCCTCCCTGCCTCTTGCTGCGTGAGTCACTTAACTACACCGTTCTCAGATTTTCCTGACTTGGCAGCTTAAACAACAGACATTTCTCTCTCACGGTTCTGGAGGCTGCAGATTTGAGATCAGGGTGTCGGCTGCGTGGGTCCCTTCCGAGGCCTCCCTCCGTGGCTTGTAGACGCCACGTCCTTGCTGTGTCCTTACCTGGCTGTCCCTCTGTGTGCCTGCGCCCTTATCTCTTACAGAGACACCAGGCTGATGGGATTAGGGCCACCCGGATGACCTCGTTGTAATTTAGTCACCTCTGGCACATTCTGAGGTCCTGGGGGTGCGGACTTCCAGCCGTGAGTGTGCGGGGGACGGGTTCAGCCCATCGCCTGCGGGAAGGAGAGTGCTCCCCGAGTGAGGCTGTGAGGGACTAATGTAAACAGTGATGCGTTTAAGTGCTTACTTAGCAGACTCAAGAGATGGAGCGGGGAAAGGAATCTTTCTCGAGTGCCTCTTAAGAGGCTGGGTCTGGGTTCCCGATAAATGTTAACTCACTGTGCACAGCCGTCCCTCCCTGCGGACCCTGAGTGCTCACTGAGCGTTTGGAGCCTGCAGCTGCCGGGCTGGCACCTGGGAACGCGCATTTGAAGTTAACGGTCCCGCGCCCACCGAGTGCAGTTTGGGAACCGCTGCTCAGAGCCCGGGCAGTCCTGCCTCGGCAGCGGGTTCCCGCGCATGCTCCTCCCGGCCGCTGTCTCGTGGCCTCAGTCCGTCCCGTCCCCGGCGCCCCGGGGGTTGGGCTTCCACCTCTCTGATCGGCTCCATTCCCGTCTCGTGACCCACGTGTTCTCCCAGCCACAGGGGTGACTTCTCTGAGACGTGTGACGGCGCCGCCCTCGTGGTTCACACTTGGGGGACTTGCCTGGCCTCTGGGTGGTCCTGCCTGGGCTCTTGCCCACCTCCCGCCGCTGCCCAGGTGCCCCTGGCCCCAGCCTTGGTGCGTCAGTCCCTCCGGCCTCCTCAGTCCCGCCCGTGCCCTGCCTGCTGCCCAGGACCCTGCGCGAGGATTCTGCAGGCACCCCTCCTGCCGGCCCGCCTGCTGCCCGAGTTCTCAAGCACAGGGCCGGGGCCTCCCCACTGTGCCCCATTTGCGAGCTCGGGACACACTCGGGATCTTTGCTGGCTGAAAGGACACAGAAGTGATGTTCTCGGCTTCCAAGGCTGCGTCACGACGAGTGGCAAAGCAGGAGGGACGTCCCATCTTGGCGGGCACGTCCTTTGGGCCTGTCCGTCTGTACTCAGGGAGCCCAGACCGCTCACCCTTCACCGAGCGCCGCAGACCTGGGCGAGCTCACGTAGTTCGCCCCGGTTCCTGTCTTCTCTGTTCAAGGCTCCGTGTTCTCTCGGCTGCTCCTTCCTCCCCTGACGTGGGGTTTCTGGTCTCTTATGGACTTGGAAATAAAGCAACTCAGTGATTGCTCGGCCACATCGCGGTGGCCCCTGGCAGAACCCGTGCCTGTGCTGGGGGCGTGCCCTTAGCAGGCCTTGGGTCACCTGTTGTGCTTCCCGCCCTGGGCGCTGTGGCCATGCTGTACCCGGCCCGTGTGCCTCCCCTCTGGCGGGTCCAGGCTGGGCTGAGCCATCCTTGTCGACTGCTCTGCAGAGGAGCCACTGGAGAAGGGAGAGGCCAGGAGGCCGGGAGTAGCTGAGGAGTAGTGGCGGAGTAGCTGGGGAGTCGTTTTAAGATCCTTCGTCAAAATGTTTGAGAACACAAACCTAGACCATCTCTAAGGCCCTTCCAGCATGAACTTGGCTTATAAAACTCACCCCTTCATGACTCTGGATGTACCTACTAGGGGTCACTAAGGTGAGGTGGGCCTGTCCCCGCTGTCCCTAAGAGCTGTCCTGGCCACCCAGGAAGGACAGGTGCGCATGGCTGAGAGGGAAGGCAGCGGGGAGGGAGGCAGGCAGGGTTTCCTGGTGTGACAAGGGGACTGGCATTTGTCCTGGCCTTGAGTGTCCACAGCGTCCCCCCGCTGACCACTTTGAAGACTGAGGTGGCAGGAAGGGAGCTTTGAGACTTGCTCCAGGCCACATGACTGAGCCTTGGGTTCCAGCTGTCCTCTCCCTGTAGCCTGGTGGACATAAGCCTGGGCACTAAGCCTTAGGGCCATGACCACGGTGTTGGGGAGCAAGGTGGCATGTACGGGTCCCCCTCTGAGCTGACGGGAGATGGCAGGTGCCGCAGCCTGAGGCTCCATGGGGTTCAGTGGGCAGTCAGCCAGGGTGCCCGTGGGAGAGCGAGAGGCGCCCTCATCCCGAGGACCCACCCTGAGACCAAGCGCAGCCGCCCACAAGCTCCCAGGGCTTTCTAAGACAGCATCTGAAGTCTCAGACTGCCTGGTACCTTGCTTGAGGTGCCTGGGGCCAGGCTGTGCCTGCCGGTTTTCCTTTTTTTGTGGACAGCCAGGGGCTGGCTCCTTATCTCATCTCCCTGCCCCTCCCGCTTCTGGGAAGGAGGACAGGGTGGCTTTAGGGAACTGACCTGCCTGAGGCCACAGCCTGAGAGGCAGGCTGGAACCAGGGTCACCTCGCTGCCTTCCCCGTGTGTCCCCCAGCTGGCCTTCTCTCATCCTCCGTTTTCTTCTGAGCTCCTGCGCCCCTCCTCTCCCTCTCCTTCCATCTGAGCTCTGTTACAGGGGAGTCCCGTCAGATACAGCGATGATCTAGCAGGTAGCGTCGCTGAATGCTACCCTGTGCTCACGCTCACGCTTCTGTTACTGTCGGTGACCACAGCGATCTCCGGGTTCGTCCTCCCGGCTGCAAGGACAAGCCAGCTCCTTCTCCCTACCTTTCTGCAGCGCTGTCGAGCGTTACCATCTTACCTCATTTGTCTGATGCGTGTAGAACAGTATCTCATGGTTGTTCCGATTTGTACTTTCCTGAGTCCCAGCCAGGTCGTCAGTGCCTATTGTCTTCTGGTTTCCGCCCCTGTGAACCACAAGTTCATTTCCTTTGCCCATTGATGGGGGTAGATTATTTCTGTCTTATTGATTTATAGATTTAAAAAATATTCTGGAGACTGATTCTTTATCAGCAATACTGTTTTACACTGCTTTTTAGAGTAGACACCATATTGAGAATATATTTCTATGCCAATATATACATCATTTTATTGGAGGTATATATTTGTATATATTATAATATATAATAGATAATTATACGTAGGCGGGTGTATACATATATATACATATCTATGTAATTTATTTAGCTGATTGTATAGGTTGTTTGCAGGTTTGCGTTAGGAGGAACAAGGCTGTGTATCCGTCAGCTAGGTTACATTCCAGTAACAAATGACCCCCCCCCCAAACCTTCATGGTTTGCAACATCATAGGTTTCTTTCTTACTCAAGTGACCTGACCATTGACTTGCTGGCTGTGACCCTGCTCTGTGCCCTTGTCCCTTTGGGATCCAGGCTGACAGCGGCCCAGGCGACGTTGCTGGTCTGGTCTCAGGGTCCAGGACGGTTCTTTCTGCTTTGGCTCGAGGTGGGAAGCGATGTTGCCAGGGTCCGTCCCCTCGAATTCCATTGGCTCAAGCAACCCTGTGGCCGGCCTGCCCTCGGGGGCGTGGGAAGTGTCTCTGCCCCAGGGACAGTGAATATTTTGAGTCCTACAGTTTATCACAGGCGGAGATGAACATTCTTATACCCTCCCTCCTCCTAATCTGTGTGCTTTTGCCTCAGGACAGATTCTTAGAATGGCCTGATCGGTGAAGAATCTGCACATTGGTAAGATTTTGCAGTTTGACAGTGACCAGAGGGGAGGGGGGAGGCAGAAAAGGGGGGAAAGGAGGGGAAGGGTCTAGTCAAGGAACTGATACAAATGACCCATGGACGTGGACAGCAGCGTGGGGACTGACTGGGGGAGGGGGGCGGGGCAGGGGAGAGCAATGGGGGGAACATGGGACAGCTGTCATAGAACAGCAATAAAAAGATGGAAAAAAAGATTTTGCTGTTTAGTATGAAATTGTACATTTTAGTAGTCCTGATGGCCATTTTTAAAGGACAAAAATACGGTCACAAGGAAATATTCCACTGTGCCCTCCTTGCTCCCCCAAGACTGTAACAGTTTCTCTAGGCTGATGGTTTTCAAATTGCTTTCATGTTCTTCTCACGGCCGCCTTCTGAGGTTTGGGTTGCAGGTATTTCTTTGCTGTTGTACAGTTGAGAGGCCTGAGGCTCAGAGAGGCTGAGAAATTGGCTCAGGGCTGCACCGCTGGGAAGAGGAGAGGGCCTGGCTCCCGGGCTCTTTCTCTGCCACTGGGCCTTGGGAAGCGGTGGCTAAAATGCCCCTCATGCTGCGTTTCCAGTTGCGCCAAGACGGTCAGGCTGTCCTCTGAGAGGCACGGGGCGGTGCCCAGGACGGTCCCGTTGGCATCTCTGGGGGTGGGCTGGTGAGGCTGCAGCTGCTTAATCTGTATTAAGGTGTTGCTGACCCTCCTTGGACAGGGGAGGGGCGTACTATTTTTAGGAAGAGTTAAGGAGCATTGTTAATCCTGGTGGCCGGCCGGCCGGACTGAAGAGAGGGGAGTGTCTATTGAGGAAGGTGACTTTCTTAGGAAAGCAGCATTTGAGACCAAGGAGACTGGTCTGGGTGACGTTGGTGTAAGTCCTCCAGTCTGTGTAAGCCTCACAGTGGGGTCGGGTTAAAGGACAGGGCTCCTTCCTCAGTCCCTTCCTCAGTCCTTCCAGCGTCTGGTCCGCCTGCAGGCCAGAGGAGAATCCCAGCCAGGACGAGGACCTGGTGCTTCTGGTTTCTTTGTGGTAGGAGTGACATGATGTCATCTTTAGTCAGGTCATTCATTTTCCCCGAGCCGGCAGTTCACTCCCCTGACACGCTGTGAGGACCCCGGGAGACCTCACAGAAGGACAGTGTGAGCCGTAAATGTACATCCTGTAAATGGATGCTCCCCGCCCACGGGGGATGGCTGGGATCCAACAGGGGGACAGTGGCTGGTGGTGGTGAGACGTGGAGAAATCAGAACGTGAGTGTGTTTCTGGTGGGAATGTAAAACGGTGCAGCCGCTTTGGAAAACCAACCTGGCAGTTCCTTACACAATTAGAGTTACAGCCCGACTCAGCCATTCCGTTGCCAGGTGTATCCCCAGGAGAACAGGAAACATGTTTGTTACAGAGCGAAAGGGGGTCCTTTCCCGTGGCGCCTTGGTGTCAAACCCAACAACGAGTGTTGAGGAAAACAGGCCTTTATAACAGTCCAGCCTGTGTGTGTAGGTACTGGAGTTTTTTGCAATAAAGTTGAAAAACAAACAGACAGGGAACTGGAGGTGGGGAGCGCGCAGGGTTCCACCGCAAGGTGCAGAGATGGCTCGCCGCACCCGTGTGGGCCGGGGGGCTCACCAGCCAGGCCGGCGGAGCGGCCCCGCCGTGGCTGGTGAACTCCCCTCCTTCTTTGTCCTGAGAGAGGGCCGCTAGGCAGTGGGCAGATTAAAGGCTGGGGCTTAAAGAGGGAAAACATTTCCCTTCTTTCCCAGAAGGCGGGCGATTCTTGGATAACCGGGGCTGTGTGACGCTGGGATGCAGTTCTTTCCCTTGGTTATGTGGAGCTGGTAAGATCTGTGAGCATGGGACATCGCTTTGTTTACTGTGACCTTTGAACAGTTCAGGAATCAAACGTGGGGGTGTGGACCCCTGCACTGCTTTTGCACCCCCAGCGGAAGAAACACATAGGCCTGCGTGTGAGACTTCGCCCCCCGGCCAGCTGTGTGGCTTCGGGGCAGTGGTTTGACCTCTCTGAGCCGCGTTTCCTCACTTGCACGGGAAGCATGGGAACGCTTCCCTGACGGATCTCTGGACGCCTCGGCGGGGGTCTGCAGGCTGCGTTGACCCCGTGAGGCGCGGCTGTTGTACTGAAGGGCCCGTGGCTAAAACGGCGCCCCAGTCTTGGTGAGGACGATGTTTTGCAGGGATTGGCCGAGACGCGTTCTGTTAACGTGTCTTTCATGTCGGGTAACACAGAACGTCACTTACAGAAAGGGATGTTGGGGGGCCGCCTGTGAGTGGACCTGGGGGCGCCTTTGGAGGGCTGTCACCCCATTTGTCACATACACGGAGACGCAGGCTCAGAGGGGACTGAACTTGCGGACCGTGCAGTCTGTCGGTGGCAGCGCTGGGCTCCGACCCCAGGCCTGTCTCTCCCAAAGCTTTGCTTCGGGTGCCAGGAGAGGCTCCTTTGAGACTTTAGTCTGGTCTCGGAGGATCTTTTGCGGCCGGCGGGGCCCTGAACATGCGAACGGCTCTGCCTCTCCAGCAGAAAAGGTGCCCGGGGCCCTTTTGTCCCCGCCTTTCTGCGGCCCTGGCCTGTCCATTTGCCTCTGAGTGAGAAAGAGCTTTTATCATCCTGAGGATTTCATTAAATTCACCCTCAAACTTGTCTCCTCTGGGCTAAACCATCCCCCTCCCCCATCTGTTACAAATCCTAGGTACTGTATTGGATATGTAATAAATTGCAAATAAAATTTATGTGATGACCAACTCAGCTGAGCTCCGTGTGTGCACCTCTGCTCTAACCTGGCTGTCCTGGGCAGTGTTTCTTGCAGCCTGGTTTAAGTCCCCGAGGGTCTAGATTTATAACAGAATTTGTGCAGAGACTTCTGTCCCGGTGCTGTCGGGCCTTCTCTGCTGTGAGTGGCTTGTGGGGACTAGGGGCTCTAAGCAGGAACTCTCTCCTAGACACATGGAAGGAGCCCGAAGATTTCAGGAACCTAACTGGGAGCTGTTGGCTTTGCGTGGTGGGAATGCTGGGGTCGGGGGTGGGGTGGGGGGGCAGCGCACAGGCTGGGCCGGCCCAGGGAGCGGAGGCACCGCCGTCTTAAAGGCAACACTGGGGACCACCCTGGGGAGAGTTAGTACTTTGAATAGATCCAGAAGTTTAGAGTTTCAGGGGTCTGTTGCGTTTGGATGGGGCGTTGTCAGACCTAAGATGGAACTTCTCTTGCTGGTGAGGAGTCGGTGGGTCACCCTGGGCGAGCGTGGGGCTGCGTCGCTCTGCCGCTCAGTTCCAGGGTGCACGCTGCATTCCCTGGATGCACCCCGGGACGCCCTGGCCCTGCCTCCCGTGCGCACGGCCAGACAGCTTGGGGTCCTGGGAGTCAGTGACTTGCCGTCCCAGGCCCACAGGTGGGTGGGGGCGGGCAAACACAAGTGTCGGAGCCCGCGGGACAGGCAGCCGGCAGTTCCATGAGGGACCAATGACCCCAGCCTGGCAGGTGCCCTTACTGGGCTTTTAGGGACGCTGGGCTGTTGGCTTGAGAGGGAAGTCCGCATGCGTTCCAGGCATAAGGAACAGCATGTGCTAAGGCTGTAGAGAGCCAGACGGGGTTTAGGCCCCACGCTGAGCTCGTTTCTGCTGCTCTCATTCTCTCTGCAGCTGAGTTTTGTTTCCCTGTCACCGGGCAAGGAAAGGCACAGTCTGTTCCCAGGCTGGGCCACCGTCCCCCGGAGCCTGGCCAGAACGTTCCGGCCCGGCCTCTGAGGAGTCTCGCCATCTCTCTGTCCCATGAAGTGGCCCTTTGCGTCTCTCCCCACCCATGTCCCCTGTCCCACTTATGTGCAGGCGGATGCTGAAGCCTGGGTGTGGCTGAGCCACGTAGCGGCACCGTGGGATTTACGACAGACAGCTCCCGATCGGGGCCCTGCGGGGGACAGGAGGGGATTCCTTTTCCCTCCTTCTCCTTTACTGTGTGTGAGGGCGAGGGTGGCTGAGTTTTAGGATGAGGGGAGCATTTGCCCCTTTTCATTCCTCTTCACAGCCCGTTCCCTATTGTGCCCATCCTGCCAGGCTGTTGTCCCCTAAAGTGCCCACTCCAGCAATTTATTACATAGCCAATACAATATCTAGGCCACGGAGGCCCGTCCCACCCCTGAAACACACCACACTCCTGACTTATGCCTGCTTCCCGGCCCCTGCGGAGTACTGGCTCTCTTCCGGGCAAGGCGAACGCAACCCGGCGGTAATTCTCACTAGTGTGTGAAGGGCTGATGGCACCTGGTACAGTGGGCCACTGGGCAAGACAGTGAGCCAGCCTAGCATCTTCCTGCAGACTTCCGTGTGAGGTGTGTCTACTGCTCTTGGGGATGTCCTGCCTTCTGCTTCTGACTTCAGAGGTTTCTTGAGGCATTTTCGGGGTGAGGAGTTGCTTTGCCCGGAGCCTCTGGGGAACAGGTTTGTAAGCTGCAGCTAACTGCCTCTGAGGGCAGGCCTTGGGCTGAGCAGGACCCCAGCCGCTCAGGGATCCGGCTGGCACCAACTGATCCTAAGTTTGAGGCCAGAAACAGAACATGTCCTTGCAGAGGGACTTTTAGATTGGCCACCGATGGCATGTAATGTCTTTCTGCTGTCCTCGTGTGGGGGGGGTAGCAAGGTGGTAAGAGGACAGAGGAGCGACCAGAGAAGGCAGAAGAGGATGTGTCTGCGTCCCCAATGCTGTCTGGACGACCGTCCCAAGCAAGTGATTCCAGAGCCAGCCTCTGCCAGCCTGGGCGACCAGGAAGCCCCAGAGAACGTCGGTGCACCAGGTCTTTGAAGTGCAGACCCAGCTGAGAGCGGAGGTTGTTGCCTTGTAACGAGGTTACTGAGCTGTTGACGACCAGGCATGAAGGATCCCTTATAAAAAACAAAACCAAACCCGAAAAGGCAGAGCAAGCCATGCAGAAGACCGAGTGCTGCCGTGAACTCATCAGCCCGGTGGCTTTGATCTTGCAGTACCAGGAAGACACGGTCTTTGATGTTCGCTCTCTGCACAGCCCTCCCTGGGTGAGTCTGTGCAGGGAGCGCTGGGCCTCCGAGCCAAGGATTAATTATGTAACAGAGCCCGGGGGCCCCTGGGCAGGCGGTCCGCCAGGAAGGGGCCTGGACAGCTCCTGCCCAGGGCCCCCTCCCCTCCCCGGTGCCTTGGGATTAGCCTGGGGCCTGCTCATCTGGGAAGCGGCCGGTGAGCGCACATCTGTTGAGCGGACGCCTCGTTCGGTGGCGTCTCTTAAATTGTACAGTTATTGTCTTTATGAAACTCCCGAATGGCTTCTTGGATATCACTCGTCAGGTCCCTGAAATGGAGCCCTCAGCAAAGAAATTAAGGAAAGTTATCGGGGCATCTGCAGCCGCTATTGTACCATCTGGTGGCTCAGAAATATTTTATAATCAAATGAGTAAGACAGGCTTCTCGCACGCTGCGCATACGCGGCTCCCCCTCTTCCTCTCCTCCCAGCTCGCTCTCTTTCTGGGAAACATCGGAGGAGCCTTTTCCCAGGAGTGAAGACACTGTGCTCTGGGTTTGGGGCACGTCTAGCTGGTGACCTTGGGCTGCTCCGTCGTCTTCATCCTTGGTTTGTGCCTTTGTGACGGGAGGCCCTGGTGCTCAGGGCTGTCCTGTGAATCGGATGGGGTTCACAGGTGGTCCCTGTCTGATGCCACTTACGACTCGTCTTCGACTTTAAAAAACTGTACACTTGAACTTGTTCTGCCCCATGTGTGTTCACCCTAGAACCTTTAGAAAGTAGAGCGAGACTAGAAAATAGATTACTGATGTGGAATACTCCCGCACCCGAAGGGGCGGCTGCGGAGAACGTTTGGCCACGTTTGGGAAGCCTGGGCGCCCCGATGGTCCGTGTGCCGCACCCAGGAGGAGGGCCTGGGGCGTGAACGGAAGTGGGAGCCGAGGGGGGTGTGTGCACACGTGTGTGCAGGTCCTTGGGTCCTGAGACCGCCCACGGTCTGAGCGGGGCCACAGCTCCCTGGGCAGGGCACCAGCTCGGTTCCCTTCGTGCCTTTCTCTCCGAGGAAGTGGGGGTGCAGGGGACATGGGGGAACATGGCTGGCTGGCTTCCCCAGGGATCTCTCTGAGCAGTGCTGTGACCAGGGATCAGGCACAGCAGATATTGGGGCCAGGCCAGGAAGCTCTGGGGTTGCCGGGAGGTGGAAGGGGACACACGTGGTCTGTCATCAACCCTCCAGCCCGCACGCCTCCTTCAGGCCCCGCCGTGGAGTCTGGGAGGAGCTGCTGCCTCACCCCTGGAAGCTTCGTCCCCTGCCCCCCACCTCACTCCACCCCTTGTGGCTTCTTTTTCCTTTTTGAATCAGGAGGCAGTTCTGTTTTCTAGAGACGGTTCCAGATACCCTTGCGGGTGCGTGTGTCTTCATTCTGAGCCAGTGGGTGTCAGTGATCAGTATAGAGTGTCCTCCATTGGGATAGCTGGGCAGGGAGCTGAGAACCGGGGGGAACCCCCCCCCCCCGACAGGGTATTTCTTTATATTGATTGGGTGCTAGAAAGGGTTCGGTGTCCTTGTCATCAAGCGGGACTATGTGGACTGAGTTTTCCACACTGTGTCCCCCTCCCCTTTTGCTGCCATGTCTCTGGTAGCCCCAGACGCTGCCCCCCGCCCCCTTAGGGTCGGGACCCTTCTGACGGCCCGCCAACATTCCATTTTAAATATTTGCTCCTCTCGCCCTCTCCACACCCCGCCCAGACTAGTGTCTGAGGGATTTTTATTTGCCTGTGGAGCCCTGCAGGCTGTTTTCATCCTCAGAGGCACAGCGTGTCCACAGATAAGGCCGAGTATTGCATTACTGGAATGCACTTTCAGAAGCCTCTAGAAGCCCTGCCCCAGGTGCTGGCTGGGAATAACTGGGGAAGCCAGTTATTTAATGTGATGTGCAGCCAGCCTCATGGAGGGGCGAGTGTCCAAACACCTGGGCCCTGGGGTCCCCGCCGCTGGCCCTGATGTTTAGAAGGGCTGTTCATGTGGTCACTGGGGTGGTCTCCGGCTCTCTGAGTCCCACCTCCGTGCCAGGCTCAGCTGGGTCGGGGCCGCATGGGGTGGGGACAGGACATCCAAGGAAATCCCCCTCCCAAGCTGGGGATGGCCTGGGTCACCATGATCTCATGTCAGGTGCAAATTGTCCGTCCGCAGCGTGGAAGAGGCGGGGCAGAGGTGGGGGCTGGAAACAGGTCTCAAATGGCTCCATCTACCACCCCTTCCTGGAAGGGTCTCTGGCTGTCTGTCCTGGGGTTCCAGGCTCTGATTCAGGGGGTGTCAGTCCCAAAGAGCCTTCCCTTCCTGTAAGCCCAGCTTAGACACTCTGGGACCTTCTACTGGCCCCGGTCCCCCTACAGGTTTGAACACACCTGGGTTATTGCCCCTCTCCGTGGCTCCGTGGTGTTTATTCATGTCTGGGTGTTGATTTGGGAATCCCCGGAGGGCTCCTCCTTGGGCCCGGCCCCACGCATGGGCCGCATCCCGGTGCTTGCACTCGTGCGTCCCTGACTCCTGTGTCCTCCCTGGTTCAGGCAGGACCCTGGCTCAGCAAACTGTGCTTCAGACGTAAAATGTAACTATGAGGATGTGGGAAGGGAGGGGTGTCCCCAGAGGACCTGGGACATGGCTTCTGTCTTGTCAGGAGCCCTGGTCTCTGGGGGAAGGGCCAGCCACTCTGCGCCTCTGTCATTCTTTTGTTCCGTTCTTTGCCGCCCGCTGTGACCCCCAGTGGTGAGGGGACACAGAAGCACTGTCAGTGATGGAGAGACTTTGGTGCAGAGAAACCGATCTCTTAACCCTCTTATTTTGCATTTGTCAGAGCAGAAACCTTGTGTTTCCTTAAAAAATACTCTGAATGGAACAGTGAATAGACTGACAGCGACCAGAGGCATGGGGAGGGGAGAGGGGTGGGAAGAAGGGGGGGGGGGGTCTAGTCAAGGACCAAATATAAAGGACCCATGGACTTGAGCAACAGGGCAGGGACTGACTGTGGGGGCAGCGTTGGGGGTCAAGGATGAGTAATGGGGGGCATTGGGACAACTGTAATAGAATAACAGTAAAAAATATGGTTTAAAAAAATAAATAAAAGAGTTTTTCACTCAAAAAAGAAAAAAAACAAAACGAAACAAAAACCCAACTCTCAGTGCTGGCCTTCTCCCAGGAAATCCAGATCGGCGTGGTGTGGTGTTACCACGCTGCTGGGTCCGGCAGCCCGGCCTTGTTTCCAGAAGCCAGCCTGCCTTCCGTGCTGCGCCAAGGAGCCCGGTGAAGGGGCCTGTCTTAGTTTCAGCCAAATGAAGGAGTCTGTTTCAGTGTTTATTCCTCTCAGGGAAAGCGGCAGTTCCCCCCCACCCGGGTCAGGGCGACCTGATCGGCCGCTGTTGCTCGTCCGCGTCTCCTCCTTACTGACCTCTGTAGCGCGGGGGCACCTGCCTGACCTCTGTGGCGCGGGGGCACCTGATTGGCTCCGGGGACAGCAGCATTTCTGAACTCTTCCCATTGTCAGCAGGAGGAAATGGAATCTGGATCTTAAAAAAGAAATTTTATCACGCCATTTTCCTTACTATAAAACAACACCTATTCATTAGAACGTCTTGACATACCAGTGGTAAAAGGTGAGAGAAAAAATGACGTCATGTCATACCTGCCCAGGGAACCACCATTATGCGTGTGTCCAGAAAAAGCCCTCGTCTGGTCCCTTCAGCCCTGACAGTGAGTTGCTTAATTGAAAAAGATTATTAAAGAGGGATTATAAAAATAATATAGATGCACCTTGAGCATTTTATTTTTATATAGAACATTTTGTTTTAACGTAAGGCGTGCATTCATTCCCCCATCTCCTGATTTAGGGCCAAGCCTTCCTTGGATTGCAGGCCCACCGGGCGATGTCCACATCATCACTTTTGTATGGCCCTCTACTGCATTTCCTGTGAGTCTTAGTTCTGTTTCTGTCACGTGCTGCAGGAACTGAGTGCCCAGTGTGTGCAGGTTTTCATACACCCCTAATATTGTAGTTATTTTGTCCGTGTCTGATTTAACAGTGATCCTCCCCAAACATTTAATTCTTGCTTCTTAAAAACAGTTCCTTTTTAACTCCTATTCCAGTGGTTTACATAAGATTTAATTGAATTACGTAATTACCTATGGACAATGGTATGAGTAGGTTTAATGGAAAATACAACTGAGCCTTGGGGAGCTCAGAGAGCCGCCCTCCCCAGCAGCCTGGCAGGCCGTGAGGGCGCGCAGCGTGTCCCATGGTCCAGCGGCAGCTTGGGGAGCTCCATTTTTTGATGGTGTGTATGTGAGTGTGTACGTGTGTGTTTCTATCTATGCTCATTTTTATATGCAGAACTTTTTGTGTATTTTCCCTCTCTAAACTACTTGGAGAAGTCCCATCATGCTATCCTTTCCAGGCTGAAGTTTTTAAACTTAAACATACAGCAGCTGACGTCGTACTTAATGGTGAAAGACTGAAAGCTTTCTCTAACATCAAAAATGAGATAAGGATGTCTGCTGTTGCTACTTTTATTCAGGACTGTATTGGAGGTGCTAGCCCCAGCAATTAGGCAAGAAAAATAAATAAAAGACATCTAGATTGGGACATAAGACGTAAACAGTTGGCAGCTGAGATGATTTTGTGTATAGAAAATCCTAGAGAATCCACTGAGAAAACCAAGAGAGTTTATAAATGAATCCAGCAGGGTTGGAGAATATAAGACCAATAGCGAAAAGATCAGTTGCATTTTAAAATCCTTGCAATGAACCATCTGAAAGATAAACTTAAGAAAATAATTCCACTTATAATAGCACCAAAAATAATAGAATGCTTAGAGATAAGTTTGACAAAAGTAGTACAAGACCTACACTCTGAAAACAACAAAATATTTTGAAAGAAATCAAGACTTCAGTAAATGTAAAGACGTCCCATGTTCATGGATCAGAGAGCTTAATTAATATTGTTAAGATAGCATTGGTCCCAAATCAGTCTACAGATTCAACTCATCCCCCGATGAAAATACCAGCTGGATTTTTTGCAGCAATTGGCAAGCTGATTCGAAAATTCGTATGAAACTCAAGGGACCCAGAATAGCCAAACAGTCGTGAAAAAGAACTAAGTAGGAGAGAGTTCACATTTCCTAATTTCAAAACTTATTACAAAGCAATAGTAATGAAGACAGTGTGGTACTGGCACGAAGGTAGACATACAGATCAGTGGAATGGAATTGTAAGTCCAGAAGTAAACGCTCACATTTACTGTCAGGTGATTTTCAAAGGTAGCAAATAATTCAAAAGGGAAAGAATAGTCTCTGTACAAATGGTGCTGGTACAACTGGACAGCCACACGCAAAAGGATGAATTTGGACTTCTACCTCATACCTTTTATAAATATTAACTCAAAAAGAATCAAAGGCTTAAATATCAGAGCTAAAGCTATAAAATTCTTAGAAGAAAAATAGGTGTAAATCTTCTAGGCCTTGAATTAGGAAATTGTTTCTTAACTATAATACCAAAAGCCTAAATTACCAAAATAAAAAAACAGATAAATGGGACCTCATCGAAATTAAAAACTTTTATGTTTCAAAGGACACTATCAAGAAAGTGAAAGGACAGTCCACAAAACGGAACAAAATATTTGCTGATCATATATGTTGTAGACTCGTATCCAGACTATATAGAGAACTCTGACAACTCAATAATAAAAGACAAACCAATTAAAAACCGGGCGAAGGCCTTGAATAAGACACGTCTCCAAAGAAGATACATAAATGGCCAATAAGCACATGAAATGATACTCAACGTCGTTAGTCATCAGTGAAATGCAAATCAAAACCACAATAACATACCACTTTACACTGAGATTTTGAGAGTCAAAAAAGTCAGATAAATACAAGTGTTGGCAAGGATCTGGACGAGCTGGGACCCTCACATACTGTTGGTAGGAATGGACGTGTTGTGGCTGTTTTGGAAGACAGTCTGGTTGTTCCTCATGAGGTTGAGCAGTTACCATATGATACACCCAACAGAAAGGACCTAATGAAAACATGCACATAAATGTGGAAATAACCCAAATGTCCATAAAACATGTGGCATAGCCATGGGATATTTGGTGATAAAAAGGAATGAAGTCCTGACGCACGCTGCAACATGGATGAAGCTTAAAAACAACATGCTGAGTGGATAGAGGGAGTCACGGAAGACTGGGTGTTGTGGGATTTCATTTGTATGAAATGCCCAGAATGGAACATCTACAGAGACAGAAAGCCGATGCGTGGTTGCCTAAGGCCGAGCCGGGGGGCTTGGGGGGCAATGGGGAGGGCCTGCTGATCGGTTCGGGGTTTCTCTTGGGGGAGGAGAAAATGTTCTCGAATTGAGTGTCCTGACGATTGCGCATCCCTCGGCTACTACTGAGTTATACACGTTAGGGTTGTGAGTTGTATGGTGTGTGAGTTACATCTCCGTAAAGCTGTTATTTTAAACTCCTTCAGAGACGTAGAACACACCTTGCTCCCCACCCACATATCGCTAGGACTTTTCCATTTCAGGCTGGGATCCCCTTCTCTGTCTTAATGGGCTGATTTCCCAGTAGCTTCATGTAATTGACTTCATCCTCTGTTAGCTGGTTCCATTGGCATAGGTCGTGCATACTGGGGCAAGACGCAGGCCTGTCCCTTCCTCTGGGGACGTCTGGGAGGGGTCTCTTTGCCCAGGGGTCCAGAGAGCCCATGACACCCAGCTCTGGCCTCCCCACGAGAGTGGGGAAGGAGCCCGGGGCCTGTGCTCCCAGCTCTGCCCGGGCTTCCGGCCCAGATGGGGAACCTCTCAGCCCTCTGCGCTCTCCGGAAGGGAGAGAATGGCAAGAATTTTCCAGTCTTTCTGGCCAATGAGTCATGTCTTTCAAGGTGCAGGCCATTCTTGACATTAAAAAAAGCCAAAACATTCTGGCCCTGGCTGGTGAGGCTCAGTGTGTTGGAGTGTCGTCTGGTACATCAGAAGGTTGCAGGTTCAATCCCTGGTCAGGGCACATACCAAGGTTGTGAGTTCAGTTCCCAGTTGGGCGTCACATCAGTGTCTCTCTCTCTGTCTCCCCCTTCCTCTCTCTCTAAAGTCAATAAACCCATCCTCGGGTGAGGATGAAAAAATAACATTCTGACCAGGTTACACACTTCCTGCTTCTTGGTTTGAACTGGTCGCTGGAAAGGAGAACTCTGCCTGAAACTGATGCTTCGTCAGCTCTGCAGAGAAAGGGCAGTGGGCTGAGTGCAGAGGTGCCCCGTGCCCTGGTGGTGGCCATCGATGAGGGTGTGGTTCTCCGCTTCGCTGTCCACTTGCTGGGGGACTAAGAAAAGTCACCTCGCCTTTCTGCGCCTCAGTGTCCCCGTCTGTCACATGGGGCGTGTTTCTGCCCTGCTAGCCTCAAAGGTTTGTTTGGGGACCAATAACGGCCTGTTGGGTGCAGGACTGCGGGATCAGGGTGGGTCCCGTGGAGAAGAGGTCCCCTGCACACGCTTGCCTCCGCCACGGCCTCTTGGGGCTGCTGTCACCTCAGCGTCACCCCCGGGGCTGGCGGAGGGCGTGGGGGTGGTGGTCACATACCTGCTTCCTGTGGGAGATTGGGGAAACCTGGGGGAATGTCAGTTTTGGGGACCCAAGGAAGGGGCAGTGGCTCAGACTTCAGGATTCTGTGAACTGATTAAAAAACAAAATTAGGGCCTGTATAGGGTTGCTAACTTTACATTTCACCAAATAAGGTTGTAAAGCCTTCTAATTTACTATTAGTGTTCTTTTATAATAGAAGGGACATTTTCACAGCAAAAATGACAAGGAAAAGGGCAGCCTCAGAAGACAAGACAGCCCCCCGTCCCCCATCCACATTGTCATTATTCTTCTCTTCGTTGTGGGTAACCGGCTGGTGTGCGCAGACCCTCGGGGGCCCACGCTGGCTCAGGGCTCCGTGGTTCCTCGGGCGTACAGAGGGCCGGGTAGAGGTGATCAGCTTTGCAAGTAGGTCCCCATTCTGGGAAGGTTTCTTTTTTGAACTTTTTATTGTAGAAAATTTCAAACATACTACACATGCAGCAAGAATAGGAAAATGAATGGTGAAGTTTAAAGGAACTGGGGTGGGGGGTGTCTGGGGCGGTTTAAATTGGGCCTGAAGGCAGAGCCATGAGTTCATCACCTGCTAGACATTTGGTGGACAACAAAGCCCACCCAGATAACTAACTATTGGTAACTTCGCCTGATGAGGCCTCTGTCTAGAACTAGGGGGCCCGTGGGCCAAACCCGGCCCCTTGCTTGTTTGGCAAATAAAGTTTTATTGGAGGAGCCATGCTTGTTCCTCCTGTACGTCATGGTCTTTGGCTGCTCTTGCTTGGCAGGCAGAGTCGAGGAGGTGGGACCGAGGACATGTGGCCTGCAAAGCCCAGAACGTTCCCTTTGTAGAAGTTTGTCGACTCCTGGCCTGGACCGTGAGTGCTGAAGTCCAGGTGGAAAGGGACCCTTTGTATTCTGAGCGCACACACACACACACACACACAACAATGCCTGTGTCCTTTTTACTGTAGTTCTGTGGCATGATCTCTCCTCTGCGCTGGGCTTGCATTCCTCCCGTGACAGGGGCTCGCGCCCCCAGCGTCAGCGCGTCCCAACATTACGCAGTTCTGTTGCTCAATTATTCCTCCGCCGCTCTCCCTGACGCTTCTGCTCACAAATCTTCCTGCTCAGCCGTCCAGCCGGGTGCTCACCCACTCCCTCTTCATTCCACAGATGTTTTCTGAGTACCCCTACCTGCCAGGCGGCTGAGAGGCCTCTTGGGAGCCTCGTGGCGCCTGCGTTCTCCCCTTCAGCCATGAGTGGCCACCTCACCGCCCCCTTGAACAGAACCTCCAATCTCTCCCCAGAAGTTCTAGGCTGAAACGGGGGCTGACCTCACCGAGTTCCGGCGGCGCCAGGCCCGCCACCTTTCCAGCTCGCTCGCCCAGTTATGTTGGGGGTATCGTTGTCCTCATTGCACGGAGGGGTAAACTGAGGCTCCCAGGGCTCACTGCACAGCCAGAGGCCCTGGCATAGGGACACAAAGCCAGGCCTCTTGGCTACATGTCTCACATTCCGTCGTCCATTGTCCCACACTGTCCAGGAAGGGACAGGGGTCCTAACTTACTCAGAGCTCCTGTTTGCTTCCTTCTGGATTCTTCGTAGACTCCATGCGCGGAGACTGTGGATGGGGGCTTCCCGTACAAGCGCCCCAGGTTTTTAACGAGCGTCCTCTGCAGCCCCCTGAGACATGGTGATGCCATCCTTGTTTGCGAACTGGGGGCACCTCCTTACAGTCCTCCAACTGGGGAGCCCACTGAACCTCCTCCATGGACCGGGTGCTGTGTGACGTGTGGGGCAGGCGAAGATAAGCACAACAGTGTCCTTGTGTCCAGGAGCAAAGCAGGCACGTGCACCCAGCCTCTCGAAAGCTGAGCGAACAATGCGTGGGACCTTCCTGGAGTGGTGGGCAGCAGCGGCAGAGAGAGAACATTTGAATTGGGCTTTGAAGGGTGCATAGGAGTTCGCCAGGATAGCCACACAATGAACCGAGGCTGAAAGTTAGGCCAGGTGGGTGTTTAGTCCCGACTGCCTTTCCTGGAGCCTGGCTGTGACTTTGTGGGCGCGGTGACGCCTGGGAATGGCTGGGAAATCAGTCACCCTCCCTTCATTTGTCCCCAGCTCCCTGTGCTGGGCTCACGGAGATCGAGAAGCTAGTTTTGCAAAGACATTGGAAGGTTAAACGCCACACAGACATACACGGATTTTCTAAATAGAGAATCATGGCCTTTGAAGGTTTCTTCTGGCTCTGCGTAGGGGGCACAGAGCTCTGCCACGTGGGTCTCCTCTTTGGACATGGAGCCCCTGCTGGGGCGTTGCGTTCCTCCTTGGAGGGCGCGTTCTCTTCCTGGGAACATTAGTCATAAATCAGTCACTGACCCCAGGAGCTGCGTGGAGTGGGGTAGTATTGATTTGTAGGCTTTCTGGCAAGAGAACCACCAGCCTGAAGACATTCCGTACGAAGCCTGATCCACAGTGGGAGGGCCTGCCCTGCTGTCTGCATATGGGGGAGAGTGGGGGGGGGACCCAAGCAGAGAGAGCGAGCAAGGAGGCGGGGGAGGGAGAGAGAGGGAGACACACACACAGGAACACAGAGGAGACCTGCAAAGACAAGGTGCGGACAGACACCCAGGGAGGGAGACAGATGCCCAGACAGCGAAGGGGGCGGGGAGAGCAAGAGAGGGGGAGAGGCCATGCCATGGAGTCACTCGCATACCTGGCATTTTTCTCTCCTGGGGACATCAGAGGTGGCCTCGGGCCCCTTGGGCCGGTGGAAGTCAGCCATCTGCCCCGGCATCTGTTCAGTCGTGTGGTGGAGAGTCCCCCTCCCACGGGGTGTTCTGAACCACCTTAGGTGTTGTTCCTTCTTCTCCGTGCATTTCCCTTACGGCTCCTCAGGGTTCCCACCTCTTAACTTCATCACGGTGTGAGCTGTGGCATGGGAGACCCTTTGTGGTGCTGATGCTGACCCCAGATGGATGCAGGCCAGGGGTGGGGGGAGCAGATGCACGCATCGCTGGGACACGTGTCCCCCAGGGCTTGCCCCGGAGAGAGCAGAAGGGCCTCCCGCGTCTTCATGGGCTCCCCCTGCACTGAGACCTGCCTCCGCCCCCAGGACCCGGGTTCTTTTGCAAACCCCACGCCCTGCCCTCCCCAGGAGCTGTTTGCAGAACACGTTTGCTTTTGCTGTTTCCCCACCTGCCATGGAGAGAAGAAAGCTGTGTTTTTCTCCCCCACACAGCCGCCTCCCCAGCAGTAAGAAGAACAAGCCTGTTGTCCTGTTATGAAATAGCAGCACGTTCTGGAGGCAGGTGTGTGCGCTGTGCCCGGAGAAGGGGAGGCCGATGGCCAGTCCTCCTGGTCCACCGCCCTGGGATCCCCGCCCCTCGGAGGAGCTGGCTGGGCCCCTGACTGTGGGCCTGCCTTCCTTTCCTGTTTCAGACACGGGACACCCCTTGCGGCGTGCTGTGTGCCACCCGGGTTAAGGGGACCTTTTGTCCAAGGCCACAGGGTCTGGCTGGATGAAAGAAGAGTGGCTTTGGTTTCTGGCTCCGTGAGGCCTTGATTGCGGTGACTGTGGTCCCCTTTATAAACGGAGGACAGAGGGAATGTTGGGCTGTCTGCATAGCAGGGTCAAGGCCTGTTTTTTTAATAGAAAGCATGAGAGAGACTCAGGAACAAGTCAGTAGGAACTGTTAGAAGATCCTTCTCCTGTCTTCAGAAATCCTGGCGACTGTGTTAGTGGCCCTGCGAGGACAGAGCTGCAGGCTACAGCGAGGGCTCCAGGCAGCCCTCAGGCTGGAGTCAGACCTCCGGGGCGACCTGGGTGTCCTAGTGACTTCTGCAGGGGTCTTGGGGCTTCCTTGCACCGGGGTTCCCCGCACCCACTTTCCCTCGTGGTCCCTGCAGGCCAGGTCATCGCAGACAGCGGCTAAGCTGCAAGAGCCGCCTGTGTTCCCAGACTTCCTGCTCCTGCCTGTCCTCGCGGCCTCTGTGGCAGCAGCGAGGCCAGAGAGTTGGCACAGGGGACCCATCTCCTGCCACCTGCACCTGGGGGAGCCCCTGAGCCGTGTCAGTGGGACACATAGAGAAAGAGCTCTGGTCCTCTCCCCAGGGGGAGCCTCCCAGCGGGAGCCCTGGGCCACAGAAGAAGGAAGCCACGTCCCCAAACCGTGAACACGCCCCTGAGTGGCTGGGGGCCTCACCCTCCAAACACACACAAACCCAGCCCTCACCTCCCTGCCTCCCAGGACCCTGAGTCCGCCACTCGTTGCCCTGTGGGCAGCGGTCAGGCCAGCTCGTCCCCCTGAGTCAGGTGCCTGCCCGAGTGCCGGGACCCCAGGGCTGGACCCAGCAGTAGGGGATGATTTGATTTCTTTATTTATTGCAGGGTACCTCTTCTCAGAGAAGCTGGGCTACTCTGCTGTCTTCCCGCAGCATGTGGGACCCCGACTTTGCTCTTCACCCCCATCCTCGTTGCCCCTGGCATGACCTGTGAGCTCAGCAGCCCCGTCTTCACTCTTCATTTGCTTGTTCATTTCACTCTTGGTCTGATGCCAGGTCTGGGCCCTAGAAGCATGGCTGGAGGGGGACCCCCTGACACCCCAACCCCATGGGGTGGAGGGCATGGGGAGGGGTCCCTGAAAGGGGCTGCCTGAGATGCTGGGCGAGAATGGGGTTCCGAGCACATGAAGCCTCAACCGTGACAGTGGGATGTTGGTCCCCAGGACTCCGGGGACGGGGAGCGGGGCTGGGAGGAGATTTGACCACCGTGTCCTGGGGGACTTCAGCCCAGCACTCCTGAGTGGTCAGCTGTGAAAGAACGAAAAACGGAAAGCAAAACCCAAAATAACACGGACTCTTATCACACTTCCCTTCGGAAAACAAATCCCCGGTGGCAGGAAGCCGGCCGCCTTCCTAATGCAAGGCCAGCCCTGTGCCTGTCCCACGGCGTCCTGGGATCCTCCCCCCTTCCCCTCCCTCCCTTTCTTCTTCATGCCCTGGAGCTTCCTTCGGCGGACTTCTCGCCACGGCAGACCTCTCCCCGTGCCCGGGCGTGCTGCGTGTGGGGGGCACGTGGGAACCTGGGAGCTGATGTGGGCTGGGGACTCTGGGCCTGTGACACCCAGGATGGTGACTTCCCGAGAAGGGCCCGTGTGTGCCCCCCCCCCCCCCAGGGCACTGCTGTGTCTCTGAGGTTTGAACGCCAACCTGATGGCCTTCAAGAGATTGGAAGGGAGGGTTCCCGGCGAAGGGTGGTGAGCAGCCCAGCTGGGGGGGTCTGGGGCCCCACTCCTGTGGGTGTTGTGAGACTGGTCGTGTTTGCGGGCCTTGAGATGATCGATTGAGTCCCCAGTTACCGTGAACCGATGTCCTCGGCTCTGTCCATCCTGCTGCTCACTATGCGGAAAGCCTTTTCGTGGTCTGGCTGCTACTCAGTCACACCGGAAGGTTAGCGTTTCCCTTACGGTGACTTACTTTTTGACAATAACTCTAATTGTTCTCCAGCTTTTGCCACGTGCTTTCATATACGTGAGTGCATTGGAGCCTCACAATGACCCTGTGAACTGGGGTTATCACCTCTCTTCTGTGATGAGGAAACTGAGGCTCAGAGCGGTGACGGGCTGTGCTCAAGCTCACACAGTACGTTGGTAGTCAGGCCTTGGTGCTGATGCAGCTTGGCTTTCCTGCCATTGGCTTCGGGTTGCCCAACCAACAAGCCTTCGCTGCGCACTTGCTGTGTGCTGTCGGGAAGGACAGCAGGCCCAGCGTCCGGGCCGAGCCCTGGCCTGGGAGGGAGGGGGCAGCCGCGGGCCGGCAGGCCCCAAGCAGGGGGAGGAGCGAGGCAGGTGTATGGGAGGGTGCTGCGGCCGTCAGGTGGGGACAGCACCTGCGGGAGGGTAGTGTGACACCCGGCAGAGCCTCGGATGCCTCCGTGTCCTGCTCCCAGAGCAGTCGGGCCCGGGTTCTCGGAGGTTTACTTCTGCGGAGAGACATCTGGGAGTGTGCGGGACCCGCCCCCAGGGGGGCAGAGAGCGGGCGGAACGGTCCTGCTTGCCCTCTGTTTCCTGTTTAGATGAGCCTTCGCTCCTTCGGGAAGGAAAGGTGAGCTGTGGGGATGGAAGGAGGCCGAGGCCGTCACAATGTTCTCTTGTAACATCCTGCCAGTTGGCAGCCTGACCAGGGACATACCAGTCCCAGACGCTTATCTGCACGGATGGGATCCCCTTTCTGCCGCTGCGGGAGCACAGGGCGCTGATGCCGCGGCAGAGCCCGGCAGCCCTCTGCCACTCTCCCCGGACCCCCATGCTGTATGGGGTCCTCATGCCTCCAGTGGTCCCTACCCTGCCTGTCTTGGGACTCAGGGTGTGCACCTGTGTGTGTGTCTGGGCACACACGTACATGCGTGTACATGGATGCTGTCTGCGTGTGGGCACACGTGTTTATGTGCACGCTTGTGTGCACACATACAAGTTGGTGTGTGTGTGTGTGTGTGCATGTGCCCACATGTGCACATTAACTAGACTGGTGCCACCTGGGGGCAGGGTGGGTCCCTCTCACGTCCCCCCAGCACTCAGCACAGGCCTGACATTAATCAGGTGGTCAGTGGAGCTTTGGTGGCCGCCTGTGGCCTCCCTGGGAGCGGCTGACTGTCTGGACGCAGGGCGCGCTCTTCTCCCGCGCTCAGTGCGCCCTCAGCCCTGGCCCAGCCGCACCCTCCCGAGGTCTTGTCAGTGTTTACTTGGCCTGGCCTGCGCTGCGTCCCCCCGATCGCCATCCTCCGGCCTCCAGCACTGCGCCGGGCTTGGGGTTCAAGGTCGGCGGGGGGCTCGCCGCGCGTCTCCGCCGTCTGCGCCGGCAGCTCCAAGTGGCGCTCAGGAGTCGAGTTCCAGCGCTGCAGCGCTTGCGCAGCTCAGAAACAGACAATGTGATTGCATCTGTTGGAAGGCATTGCCGCCCCAGCTTCGTTTGCTTAGGCGGCTTCTCTCCCGGGAGGGGGGACGGCAGGGCAAGGTCTACCCGACGACCAGGCTCTCCCCGAAGCATGCCCTCCGAGCTGGCAGGGGCTCTTCCTTGGGTGGGGAATCCCCAGACTGGAGGCCACCTCCTGCAGGGCCGGGACCGGCACTGGCTGCCACCCATCTGCCCCAGTGGCAGGACCTGCCCTGCGCCCCTGGCCAGTGCACTCACCCTGAGGATGTCACTGCGGGGGTCGGGGTTGGGGTCCTGCCCTCCAGCTGCTCAGGGCCAGGAAGAAGGACCCAACCCATTCAGCTTCAGAAGTCACCTTCCTCCTGTGCCCCATCTTGCCCCTCAGGGGTTGTTTCCTTGGGGCTCACGTTCAGCCCCGGCCTCAGTGGCCATGGTGGCCAGCTGTTCTTTCCTTCGCCCCTGGGGAAGTCCTTTCTGGGTCTGCTCAGCCTGACAGAGTCCCGGGTGTTGCAGGATGCCCTTCTCAGCCCTGCAGGGGCACCGCCTCCCTGCCTTCCGAGTGTAGCAGTTGCATGGCCAGCAGGCGGGAGGCCCGGGCGGTGCTGTAGCCTGGTAGCTGTAGTGCTTGCCCTGTTGCGTCCTTGGGCTCTGCGTGGAGCCGGCCCGAATGCGAACGCGGAGCTCTGTCTGCTTCCCCTCCCAGCAGCAAGACAGGGTGCAAGGTTAAGCCCTGGTGCACCTCCCACCCCTGCTGCTCCCAGAAAAGAGTGAGTTCTAAGGACCCGCGGAGAAGAGAACCTACGTGGGAGCAAAGCTTTCAGGCTTTGCCGGCCCCCTGCCCCAGCGTGGTTCAGTTTCCTCCTCGCCCACCCCCTTGCCCTCCAAGTGAGGAAGTCAGCTGGACTCTTGCTCTGGGGCGACCTTAGGTGTAGGGTGAAGCCGCTGCAGGAGACCCAGGCCTGCGGCTAGGCCTCCAGTTTTGTCTCCCACGATGCTGGGCATGTGACGGCGTGCGGGTGACTCTGCTTCTGCCCGAGGAATGAGAATTGGGCCAATGCAAAAGTCAGGTCGTCTGCTGAGAAAACATGCTTTTGTCTGTAGCGGTTTAATGAGTGGTTGTAGATAGGCGTGCCCGTGGGCCTCCTGGTTGCCTCATAGTTCCGTTCCGTTTGACAAGCTTTGTAAGCACCCGCCTGGTGGCAGGAGCGAGGTCAAGAACTGGGGGACCCACCCCACCTCCAGGCTCACAGGGCAGAAGGAGAGGTTCTCCCAGTGGGAGCTCTGGGAGTAGATCCTGAAGCCTTCCTGCCTGGAGGCGGTGGTGGTTGAGCCAGCCGACTTGTTGGACACTGGTTCCCTATTTATCAAATAGTAATGGATGTGTTGTGTTTGGATGCATCAGGAAAAGCTGAACGTGGGCTAAAGGAAGCCCAAGTTCAACCAGACCAGAATTAGCTGCACTTTAAGAAGTTCAACCTAGGATCTGGAGAAAGGAAAAGGCTTTGGCCTCATTAGGCCACCCCCAGGGTGTCCTTGAAGCTTTTTCACTCCTTGAAATGTGCTTCTTGCCTGGTGGAAAAAACAACTTTCTCCTGCTATATATAGCCTTATCTCCAGGCGTAGACACACACCGTCCACTTATCTTCAAGGAACTCCTGGGCTGGGCCCCGGGGGTGCTGGGCACTCAGGACCGTGTTCTGCCTTCTGCCCACGTGGAACCCAGACACTTGTCACTGGGGCGGCCCCGGTGGAGGCAGTGCAGTAAATCTGGGCTGTTTTCTGCTTTCGTTCCGGGTTTCTCCTTCCCGTGGCAGGGGCGCCTCTAGTTTGTTTTCTGCCACCCTCGTTCCCAGCGGTCCTTGTGGGGGGGCCCTGGGGGGGCGTGTACGTCTGCGTGTGCCCACAGTGCATCTGTGGGACCAGGGAGGGGGCAGGGGCCTCCGGGTTAGGGCTTGGCTGGCTCAGTTCTGGCCCGTTTTGTGACTTTGTCCCCACCTCTGGTCCTCGCGTGCAGAGCTGGACTGTCTCTCTGAGGAACAGTTATTACCACATGGGCGGGAAGAGGCTCCCAGGAGCAGGGGAGGTGCTGGCACTTGGACAGTCTGCCCCGTGACGCCCGGACGCTGAGGTCAGGCTCTGGACAATGAGGGGACCCTGCACTAGCCTGTGGCAGCCTGCAGGAGCCTGCCAGGGTGTGTGACCCAGGGCCACCAAAAAGGTGCAGTAGGACCCTCCCTTATGTTGACAGATCCCAGGGTACGCTCCTTCGTCTGGTGGTGCCCCATTCCTGGGGGTCTTGAGGGCTCAGGCAGCAGCCCTGCCGTGGGAGGACTTGTGCTCCAGATCCCACCTTGCCACTGGCTCCTGGCGGGGCTCCCTCCTCGTGGGCCTCCGTGTCCTCCTCTGTAAGGTGGGGGGCCCATCTGAGACTGTCACCAAACTGGAATTGGACAGATGGTGGGGCTGCCCCCTTTGCCTGCCTGTGAGACGCAGTCGTGAGCCGACTGACGGGCGGAGCAGGGACGCAGGGCCATGGAGCGGCCGAGACGGTGACGGGACAGTTGGGCGGGTAGATGGGGGCGTGTGGCATGTGGCGTGTGTGGCCCTGCCGTCTGCAGTCGGGGGGCTGGTGCGTCGGGCCTGCTGTGGGGTTAGAAGGCAGAGCCAGGCTGGATATCCATCGGCCCCTGGAGCTGGGCGGACAGGCAGAGCTGACGCCCATCCCTGCTCTGTGTTTGACCTGGTTTATGACTCCCCTCTGCAAAGAGCTTTTCTTAGCACACTGTCTGTCCGCCTTGTTCACTCGGGGGCTTTCTGTGTCCTCTGAATGCAGAGTTTCACCTGGGCTTTGAAGCCCCGGGTAGCTCACCGGGTTGGGTGCAGGGGACAGGGTGGCCTCCCAGCTGGACGGCTCTGGGCGCTGGCCCCCCGCTGCACACAGCCCTGGCCCAGGCATCCTGTTTCCGTGGAGAGGGGTCAGCGGGGAGAGGGGACTGTGGAGAGACCATGTCCTTCCCACGGCAGCGGACACTGGCCTTTGTCTCCCGGGCCAGGCTTTCCCTCGCCCTCTTCATTTCAAAGTTCTCGGTTTCCCTCCCAGGTTGCTCTGTTCAATGTGTAGAGACCAGCTGAGCAGAGGTGACAACTGACCTAGCCCTGCCCAGGAAGTCCCCATGGCCGGGCCCTGGGGGTTTCACCCCTACGATGTGTGGGGGCCCCTCTTCCCACCCCTATCCCTTAGTGCCCTCTTGAGTGAACAGATCAGTGCTGCAGGGACCCCTAGAAAGGGAGTGTCCCTCTCTCCCCAAAACTGTCCTTCCCCTCAAGTGAAGAAGGTCTTGAACAGGTGTGACTTCAGGCAGCTTGGAGTGACAGCCACATGCCAAGCGCATGAGGACAGCAGGCCTGAGCCCTGCGGATGCTCTGGGAAGAAGGGCGTGTGGGTAAGCCCCCTGCCCGTGGGACCGAGAGCCCGGTGGCTGAGGCCCGGGACTGAGGGGCTTGTCCAGGAAGGGGCAGGACCGGGCGGGCCCCGAAGCAGCTTCTCCACTCACCATGCTGCTTCCGTATGAATAAGACATGAGGCGGTGGAGGCCCTCCAGTATCATTATCATCTGACTTGATAATAGAAAAATTAAAATTTAAAGTGGTCTAAAGTGACAAGTGACAGAAATGTTCCTGGAAACCGGAGATGGGGTGCCAGAGCAGAGCTCAGCCTGAAGCCCCCGTCTCCCTTAAAGGCCCCCACCAGCTTGGAGGAGCAGGCTTGGCTCCCACCTGGCCCTCAGCCTTCTGGGACCAGGAAGGCCTCCTGGCCAGGCGTGGCCTGCCTGGGAGCCCTGGCGTGGCCAGCAGCATCCCCCCACACATCTGTGATGACCTCGCTGCATGGGAGGCCAGCCCCAGCACGTGGGACCCCTCGCCATTTGTCCCCAAGGAGCTCATCTGGATTGAACCTTCGTAATCCTTAGTCTGCCTGTCCCGCACCCCCGCCGCCCCTGGGCTCCTGTAGAGCTGACTTCCTAATGCATTTTAGCCTCTAGGAGAATCCAGCCTGGACAGGCCCTCAAGGCCCCAGTCTCCTGACTGGCTGATCTAGGCACTCGGGGTGACCTGGCGGGGTTAGCTAACCTGCCCCGTCCCCACTGCTCCGCGCCCTCCTTCCTTCCTGCGGGGTGACCTGGATCTTTCCCGGAGCCGCTGGGCCGCGTCCTTCAGGTCAGTGGGGCAGGGCGCGGGAGCCCAGGGAAGGCAGGCTGTTAAGACATTAACTTTAATTAGAAGAGTTATGTAACATGGCATCAGAAAGTTGGCCAGACGCAGGGCAAAAAAAAAAAAAAATTGCTGACTGTGGCCTCCCAACACAGGTGCCTCGGCCCCGTGTGCCTCTGCCCGCCTTTGTCTCCGGTGGCATGTTGGCACCTACATTTTGTGTTGAATCTTGGACTCCCCTGACTGCCTCCCGGCAGTGCTCGCGGTCTTGAAGGACTGCAGTGGGGGGCTGTTTGTCTCTGCAATTTTGTGGCGCACAGGATGCAGAGACGGAGGCCCTGTCCCGCCTCAGGGAGCTGACCGTCCGGAGGGAGGTGCGGTCTGGACTGAACAAGTCCTGGTGTCCGCTGCCCGCCGGCCGTGCTGGGTGCAGGGCAGGTGTGGCGTGGACCCGGCCTGCCCCGTGGGAGCACGCAGGGAGACAGACGCAAGTGTTCTGTCAAAGCATGTGACCAGGGTTCCCGGGGAGGCAGGGGCGGGGTGTGGGGCTGGGGGTGCTGGGTAGAAAGGGAGAGAATGCTTTGCGTGGGGTCTGAGAAGGGCCTGGGAACTGAGCTGGGTGTCAGCGTGCGAGAATTGGGTCAGAGGAAGCGGGCAGATGTGTCTCCCCAGGGTATTGACTAGGCAACCCAAGGCAAAGCTGTCAGCCAGGCTCAGCAGTAAGAACACAAATTTCGACAACCGTACCATTTTTCACAGTCATTGCATTAGCTATATCATCACTCTTTGGGGTGAACATGAATTCCAAAGTCAGAATTGACCTGGATTTAAGCCCCAGATCTTCCTTTTGAATTTCTTATTTTTATTTTATTTTTTAGAGAGAGGGGAATGGAGGGAGAAAGGGAGGGAGAGAAACATTGATGCAGGAGAGAAACATGGATCGGTTGCCTCTCGTATGTGCCCTGACCGGGAATCAAACCGGCAATCTTTTGCATTGGAGGACGACACCCAGCCAATGCCCAATCTTTCGCTTTGGGGGACAAGCCACGCTGGTCAGGGTGCCCCAGATCTTCCTTTCGGCAGCCCTGTGGCCCTGTGACCTTGGGCCAGTTAGCTCACTTCCAGGCTGTGGTTTGCTCATATTTGGGGGTGGGGACAGTACCTCCCTCCAAGAGTTGGGGAACAAAATGGAACCCCAGTCTCTCAGACAGAGCCTTACCCATGGAGGACCCAGCAAGTGTGGGGTCTCTTTCTGCCCTTCTTTTGTATCTGAAAAAAAAACCTGTCAATTAATAAAATGATTCGGAGCGGGGTTGGAAGAAGATACGTGTCCATATGAGCCCTGACCAGTTACTAACGTACAATTTTCAAAGATCCCATTCTGGTGCTGAAAATGTTAGGTGGCTGGCCACACCGCATGGAAACTCGCTGACCTGTATACTTAAATGAGCGAGTTTTATTGTATGTAAATTACACCTTAAAAAACTTCGCAATAAAAGACCCCCTTCTTCATGCCGACAAAGCATGTGAAATACCCGGGTCTGGCATTAAGGAGGAATGTGCCTGACGCAGATGAAGAGAAAAAAAATGGCATGAAAACATTCTGCCATTGCTAATTTTTTCTATTACGAAGGTGATAGGTGTGCATTCACCATTCAGCGGGTGTTCATTGGGTGCCTGCTATGTGCCAGGCACATTTTAGGCCCTGAGGATAGGCCTGAAAATTAATACAAAATAACAAGCCTGCCTCAGGAGCACACGTGTAGTGGGGGGGACGAGGAGTCAACATGATAAGTAAGCCCGTGACAGCGAGTGTCCGGGGCCACGAGCCATGGGAAGGACTTGAGCAGGACCCTGGGGCGTGGGGGGTGTTAGAGGGAGGGTCTTGCCATTCTAGGTAAGAGGGTGGTGGCACCCCTCATTAATAAGGTGATATCTGGAGGCAGTGTGCGTGGCGGACCCCAGGCAAGGCGGAGAGAGGACTTTTGGAAACTCTGCAAGTCTGAATGAGGAAATAAACCCCCAGCCGGGCCGGGCAGCCCCACGTCACCCTGTCTTACCTTTCCTGCTCTCTGGATGCCCCCAAATTTAAGTTCCCCCGAGCGAGACTGTGATGTAACCTGTTTAACATAATAACTTATTGAATACCTTTTCCCATTTTATTAAAGTGGTCCTTTGTGGCCCGATTTTGCAGGCTTGGGCCGTATTTCACTCCTGGGCATGCACTATCACTTATCAGCGCTTGGTCCTTCTAGAAGGCTCCGTGGGGAGGTCGGTGCAGGACGCGGCGGCTGGACGAGGCTGCCGTCTGATGTGCACCTGTGGCGGAGGAGTACGTCCTCCAAAATATTTTTGATCCGGTTCTACGTGTTCAGTGCCCATTGTCAGAAGGTGAAAACTGCAGCAGAGAAGAAGACAAGTGTAACCCCCAGTTCCATAGTTCAGAGAAATCAGAGCCAGCGCCTGGGATTGTCCCTTCTAGCCCATATTTATCTACAAAGGGGCAGAGACACACAGAAGTGGCGTCCTTGGCGGCATGTCCGCCTCACACCCCACGTATCTATTTTGTATCGTATCCCCGTTTTCCTGTGCTGTTCAAAGTGTTTGCAAACCTGATTTTTAATGGCTGGTATCAGAAGGTTTTGGATGTGGACATGATCCAGCCCGGCCTTCTCTGTCCCTGGAAGGTGATCTTTGGGCCCTCGGCACCTCCCGGGAACACCAGGGCAGAGCAGGGACCTGGGACCGGGTGCCACCCCTGTGTCCTCCCCACCTGACCACTCTGCCTCCGTCTACTGGCAGCGTGTTCGAGTCTCTACTGCGCAGGCCTGTCCACTTGAGCAGGTGCAGCCGGACATCCAGAGACCAGATCTGAAGGTCCTCTCACTTCCCAGCAACCCTGCCTCCTCCTTTCTGTGTGTTTCTCGGAAAGATTGTGACGATGAGCCAGGTGTTCGTGGTGGGAGTTACTTTGAAGGGGCCACGCATGGGCACCCAGAGCACAGAGTGGGCCTCCTTTCTGAGTGGGCAGGGCTGCGGGAGGGGAGCCAGGCACCCAGCCTTCTGAGTTCAGCGGGGCGCGGAGGTGACGGAAGCTGAGCGGTGGGATTTAGGCAACCTCAGTGACAGGCGGATACCCAGCTCCCCCAGCCCCCAGCAAGGCCTTCAGTGCTGGTGACATTGGCTCTCGGATGTCTCGTGACAGATGCTGTGTCATTTGCCCTGACCGTTGACAGCATTTTCATCCGCCGCTTTATGGGACGTGGCGTGTACATCAGATTGGCTGAGGATAAAAAACTGGACCGATATTAAATTCCAGAAGCTCTGGGAGGTTGAAAGGATGAGCAGAAAATGAGGTGAAATCTAGCAGGTTGCAGGCCCGCTTTGCCCCTCGGTGTAAGGATGGACTCGCTCGTCTGTGAGTGAGGAAACCGTGATCAGCTGTGGGAGCTCGCAGGCTCGCGTGGATCAGTCACCGAACTGGAACCAGGGGCGAGCCAGGCTCTGGGTCCTCCGGGCCACGCTGCGGGAGGTAGGGGTGCCCTCTTAAGGGAAGGACAGGGGGACTCCTGGCTGTGCCCACCTGGAGGTACGTACAGGAATCGTAATCACCCCGAAAGCTCTGCCCAGCCCTAAGTGTACAAGCGCCCACAGTGCTGAGTGGGCCGAGCGTTGGTGGTGCACTCTGGGGTGACTTTCCTCCCGCTGCACAGATTAGCAATGGAAGACACCCAGCTCTCAGTCAGGAAGTGCACGAGGCCCGGTCTGGAGACGCCAGGCTCCTACACTCTGGGGCTGGCACGAGGTGTGTGGGCAGGTCTGCGGAAGAGCCCTGGGTACCAGCCTGCCCTCTTAGTGGGCATGCAGCCCTGAGAACCAGAGAGCATTGACGTTGGCTCTGCCGCGGCACGGTGGGGGTGGATCAGTGTTTGCTGTTTGCGTCTTTAGTATGATCAGTCCCTGCGCTTCTTCCATCCGGGCCAGACCTGCAGGCACCTGGGCGAAGGCCTCCCTAGCTCTGGTGCCCTCCGGCACCTCTCACAGGAGAGCTGGGGTTGCTGACTCCAGCCCACTCCCCTTTGTGGCATGTCACAGGAGTGCCTGTCCTTGCCTGGGTGCGGAAGCTTCTTGGGGAGACCCTGGCAAGGCTGCTCCCTAAACCCCACCCCTCCACCTTTCTTCCTGCTCTCTCTGCAGAGGTGACTCTGGTTCATTCTTCATGTCTCTGTTTAGGTGTCACCTCCTCCAAGAAGCCTTCCCAGATCCTTCAGGAGGACTGATGCCTTGCGGTGCTCCTCACCCAGCATCCTGCAGTCACCCCCCTCCTGGCAGTGCCACTTTGCCCCCTCACCTCCTAGGGCACTTCTGTGGGCTCTTTGGAAGGCAGTTGTTTGGGGTCGCTGCTGCCCCTGGGCCCCTGGGCCGATGCTGGCTCCTACTAAGAGTTCAGTTATATGTGTTTTAAATAAGAGAAAAAAAATGCACCAGTGAGACTTCAACTTCAGCTCAAAGACTAGCCTTCCACCCTAATAAGCAGGGTCAGATGTGGGAACCACTGGCGCCTTCGTTGGCCTGGGTCCCCGGGGTCACTGCCACGTCCTCATGGGGGCTGCTGCCCCCCCGTCTGAGTATCTAGGTGCCCCGCGGGGCCCCGCCTGGGAGGTGCACGTAACTGACGTAGCAGGTAGGTCATGAGCAAGGCGCGGTCCGCGGGCTTCATAAGGGCTCCTTAAGGATTCAGTGTGCTTTGAGCAACAGTCCTGGCCTGACTCCGCTGAGCCCCAGCAGGAGTGGCCCAGGGACCGGGCATCGGCCCGGGCGGTGGCTTCTGTAAGCCTCGGGCCTGGGTTTCCGCGTGGGGACGGGTAGGTGGCAGTGGCGTGGCGCCCTCTGGACTGCCCGGCACACTGCACGGAGTGGGTTCTTCCCTCCGCACGGAGGCTTGGCCTCCGGTGTGGACGCTGACCGTTCAGGCAGCAACGAGGGACGGCCCGTGTCAGCCTGCCTGGCCTCTGAGCAACTCGGGGTGTCCGACACCCCGTACAGGCTCCTGCCGGAGCTCCCGTGCCGCCCAGACCCGCGTCAGCGCTCTCCGACAGGACAGCGTGGACCGTGCTCTGCGGGAAGACCCCGTGCGGTGTGATCGGACGGAAGGCAGGGCTCAGAAGTGCGGAACGCTACCCCAAGGGCCGGCTGTTCTGTCCCCACTCCTGTGTGGGACGGGGGTGCCCGCCGTCGCTGCTCCCCGTCTTCCTGTTTCTGCCGCCACACGGCAGGCCCCACGACACTCTCCCTTGCAGCCCCGTCTCTGAGAGCCCCTCCCTGTGGGAGGCGGGGGGCGTGCGGGCGTCCTGGGCTGGCCGTCCACGGCGCCGGCTGTGTGGGAGGCGCTGTACCCGCAGGGACGGTGGCCCTTTACTTGGGAACGAGGGTGTGTTTCTGTCGGCGCTCCCCTTGCACTGGCTTCTGTCCCCAGTGGAGAGGTGCCACAGGGGACATGCTCCTGTCGGGGCCTCTCCTCGGCACTGCTGACGTTTTGGGCTTCGTGACCCTTTGCTGCATGGGAGGGTGTCCAGCACTCGGGAGGATGGTCAGAGCGCCGGCGGCCTCCACCCGTTAGATGTCAGGTGGCCGCCCCGGTTGAGAACCACTGAGTACATATGTGCATGCGCGCACACACACACACGCACGCGCACACACGCCTTTTTGCTGGCAGTCTGGATGGGCAAGCGTGCTTTCTTGAGTCAGGTCAGAAAGGTTGGGCCAGGGCAGGAAGGCTGCCGGTGTTGTCCCTGCAGAAGACCCCCTGTGGAAAGACAGGGACCGAGGGACAGAGCCCACACCCTCCCATCAGACGGGACAGCTCTGCAAGGACAAAGCGTGCTGTATGTTGAGTCATGTGCTCACCATTTCCCCCCACACTGACCCTGCGGCTGTGTGCCCGGCGGTGAGCTGGGCTCCCGTGAAGACCCCGTCCCCTCTGCTGTTCTCCGCTTGTGGGGCTACAGGCACAGATCCCAAATCCCAGCCAAGTGCCCTGCTGGAAGTGAGAAGCCAGGAGCTTGGGGGCGTCCTCACGGAGGATGGGGAGCGGGATAGGAAGGGACAGAGGTTCCAAGCGCAGGAAGCAGCCTGTCGGTGGGCCAGAGCGGGGCAGGCTTTAAAAAACTCACCGACTTCTCTTCCCAGCTGGGAAAGAGCTGAGCAGCCTGGGGTCAGGGATAGGGAAATGGAGACCAGAGGCCATGCAGAGACGCCTCCGTGAGTGGCCTCTGCTGAGTGCTAGTGCGTGACAGTGGCTTTGCAAATGTTCCTTCTTGTCATCGGAAACCCACTGGAGCATCTGGAGCCCCAGACGCTGAGACCCTGACGGGGCTGCCCGCCCTGGGAGGCCAGCCGAGCTGTGATGGCTCCAGGGCTCCTCCAGGACCCCAGCCCCTTCTCCTGGTGGCCTCTGCCCGGGGCCCTTGTCAGACGTGCTGCGTCCGGGCCGCACCCTGGAGGGCGTCTGGGCCCAGGAACCTGCGTTCTCTGACTCCAGGCTTGTGTTCCTGACCTGGAAGGCGATTCAGACCCTGGAGGGAGCACTGGGGGCGGGGGTGGGGGGGCTGTGGGTGAGAGGCAGCTCCGGGAACTGACTCCTTCGGGGCACATGCACTCTGCTCCGGAGCCCCGCCTCCCGCTGGCCGGGCCGGCTGTGATTTTCCATTTGACACTGTGCTGATTTCACTCGCGTTGCAGGATGGAAGGCAGTGTGGGCAGATCCCAGTGAGAGCTGCCTACGTGCCGGGTGACGGCGGAACGCGGCGTCTGCTTGCCCAGCGGTGTTGCTAATGGGGTTCATGAGCCTTTGGGTGTTTGTGGTGCGGTAGCTGGGGCGGGAGCACAGTGCTGCTCACTTGTGGGAAATGAATAATTCATTTGTGTTTTCAGCTGACTTATCCCTCCGTCACAGACAGGCAGCTGAAGGCAGTCGGCTGCTGAGTAAGTAGCTCAGGCGGGAGAACCTGGTTCGTCCCCCAGGCTCCGATGCCTTTGTGCTCCGGCCCGGGCACCTGCTTGCAGGCGGCTGACGCGCGGGCAGCGTCCCAGTGGAGCCCAGAGGTAGTGCGGTCCGGTTTTCCGTCCTTCCACAGCGTTGTGCTTACAAAGGAGTGTGCGCTCCTCAGCCCGGGTGGGGCACAGGGCGGGCAGGGACGAGGGCAGGTGCCTCGCTTCCTTTATCTCTTTATTGATGAGGGACTGGCGTGCATTCAAGTGCGCGTCTTATAAGCTTACAGCGGGTTGAATTTTCACAAAATGAGCGAATCTGTGTAGCCAGCGCCCATAAGGCCCCCACGGCCCTTTCTGGTGGTGACCCCCCCCCCCCCCCCCCCGCGCAGTAGCCCTTGCCTTGCGTTCCATCCCCGCCCACCCGGGGTGCCTGTTTTCATTCCTCCCGCTAAGGGAACCGCAGCCTGTGGCCTTCGCGTCTGGCCGTGTCCCTCGGCGTTGCGTGTGGAGAGTCATCTGTGCTGCGCCTCGTAGGGGTTCATTCTGGTGGCCCTCTGCTCTTCCATTGGGTGGACACACTATCGTCTGTCTGTCGCTTTGTTGCAGATGGACATTGAGACAGTTCCTGGCAGGGACTGTCATCAGTTGGGCAGCCATGAGCATTCTTGTACGTGTCTGGTGGACGTGGGTCCATCTTCCTGTTGGGACCAGATCAAGGAGTTGAATTCCTGGGTCCTGAGGTCTGTGTGGTCACCTTTAATAAATACACCCCCAGAGTGGCTGGGGAGGGTCGCTTCCTTTGGCGACAAGAGCTCAGATACACTGGTCACGGGAGTGGATGTGTACGGGAACGTGCTTGGCCGGCACCCGATGCCCTAGGTGACCAGAGGGCTGGTTCTGGGCCCTGGTCACGGCCACGCAGGGCTCGGGGCTTAGTTCGCTGTCGCGTCAGGTGTCCTTTCCAGCCAGGCCCCCTGGGGTGAATCTTGCAGCGTAGGTGGGCTCACCTGCTCTGCTTGGCTTCCACAGTGTGTTCTGTGGCTGTTCCCAGGCAGGACCCCACCTCGGTGACATGTGCAGAACACGCAGCCCCCCCTAACTCAGTCCTGGAGTCGCGCAGCGGAAGAGAATGCGGCTACGGAGAGCGGCCATTGTGCAGAACGTCTGCGTGACAGTATTCTGCGCGCCGCTGCCCTCGTTTCCTGGGGTCTGTGGTGGAATCAGTCACCCTGAGACCACAGCGCCACCCCACCCAGCTCTGACCTGGACCTCACTGTAGTTTTCTCCCTCAGGGGCTTTGCTTCCTAGTGAAGTTGGATTTCAGGGTATATTACAATGATTTGTCATCTCTCGAGCACACGCGTGCCCTGGTGTGGGCGGGCAGGGGACAGATCAGAGTCTGCGTGTGTGCCCGGGCACCGGGGGCGTCCAGTCTGGAAGAAGGTGCATTTCTAGCTGCTCCTCCCGAGAGCTGGCAGCAAGGACAATGGGCAATGAGCCCCTCCATGCCTGGGCCACTTGAGGAGGAACTGACCCCAGAAATGGCCCTAGAACCCAACCTCTTAGGGGGCCACTGCAGTGCCCTGGGGTGGCTGCCTGCTGCCGTTCTGGGAACTGAGCCGACAGGTCATTGGAAGCTCCTTATGGTTGGGACCTAGTGTTGCACCAAGAGGCTGCCCCCGAGCCCCGTGACTGCAGAGAGATCTGAGAGCTTGTGTCTCCTGGCCACCCTGACACCTGGCACACACCTGAGTGTACCCACTGGGCTGTGGGCTCCTCAGATTGTCCCTGCACCTAACGCACGTCATGCACCGGGCCAGACCCCTGGATCTGAGGCTGCCGGATCCTCGCGGTCAGCTGGGGTGATGAGCGCAGAGGCCCGGATGTCCCCTGGTGGCAGCGCTGGGAAACCCCGGGGTTTGCCTCCCCGCCCCTGTGACCCCGCTCTTTGCCCTCTGACCCCTGGGGGAGAGCAGTTCAGGAGCACTGGCGGAGATTCCTTTTTTAAAACAACTTTATTGAGATATAATTTACATGCCACACAGTTCACTCCAAGGAATCAAGAGATTTTTATTATATTCACCCAGATGCACCCCCATCACTGCAGTCAATTTTAGATTATTTCCATCACCCCCAAAAGAAACCCCGTACCCTGGAGCCGTCACCTCATGGCCCCCCGCCGCCCGGGCCCCAGCCCTAAGAAGCCGCGAGTCTACCTTTTCTGTCTTTAGATTTCCTGTTCTGGACATTTTATGCGGTGGACTCATACAGTATTTGTTCTCTGGGGTTTGACTTCTTCACTTAATATTTTCAAGGCTCTGCTTTGCTGTAGCCCCGGCCGGGCCAGTACTTCGTTTCTGTTCATGGCTGAGCGGTACTCCATGGCAGGACCAGACCACATTCTGCTTTTCCAGTTCATCCTTTGGCAGACACTTGGTTTGTTTCCACCCGTCGCTTTTCATGAGTACTGATGCAGTGAACATCGTGTACAAGTTTTTGTGTGAACATGTTTTCATGTGTGTTGGGTACTTACCTAGGAGTGGAGTGTCTGGGCTCTATTGTCACTGTAGGTTCGATCATTTAAGGACCCGCCAGTCTGTTGTCCAGAGGGGCTGCGCCATTCCCGTTCCCAGCAGCAGTGCACAGGGACTGGTTTCCCCACGCCCTCGCCGGCACTTGCATGGGTCTGACGTGTCGATTCTAGAAATCTCCGCGGGGGTGAAGTGGTATCTATCTCACTGTGGTTTTGGTTTGCATTTCTCTGATCGCTAATGGCGGTGAGCATCTTTTCGTGTGTTTATTGGCCCCTCGTATATCTTCTTTGGAGACATTTCTACTTAAGTCATTGGATCATTTTTTAATGGGGTTATTTGTCTTTCTGCTGAGTTGGAAGAGTTCTTTATATATCATAGATACAAGTCCCTTATCAGATACATTCTCACCCATTCTGTAGGTTCTGTTTTCATATTCTTGACTGTGTTCTCGGGAGCACAAGTTTTAAATTTTAATGCAGTCCCATGTATCTGTCTTTTCTTTGGTTGTTTGAGCCTTTGGTTCTTATGTAAGAACCCACCGCCCAATCCGAGAGCGCGGAGATTTACCCCGTGTTTCCTTCTAAGAGTTTTACAGTTTCAGTTCTTAATGTTTAGGCCTGCGATTGATTCTGAGCTCATTTTTGTGTGTGGCGTGAGGTGAGGGTCCAACTCCGTTCTTCTGCCCGGCGTCCAGCTGTCCCGGCGCCGTTGGTCAGACAGATATTCTTTCCGCCTGGATGGACTTGCCACACCCGATGAAAATCAGTTGGCCATAGAGACATGGGTTTATTTCTGACTCTCGAATCTGTTTCGTGGGTCTGTCCATCTGTCCCACGCCAGTACCGCACTGTCTTAATGATGGGTGCTTTGTACTCTGTTTTGAAATGGAGAGCTGTGGGCCCCCCTTTGTCCTGTTTCAGGACTGTTTTGGCTGTTCTGGGTCCTCTGCAGTCCTTCGGGGTTTTAGAGGGAGCCTGTCAATGTCTACGCAGGAGTAACCTGGGAAACGCTTCGACCCTATAGAGCGGCTTGCGGGGCAGCACCCTCCTGACAAGGTTAAGTCTTCTGATCCACGGACGTGTGACACTTTTCCAGTTATTGAGATCTTTAAAATAAATGTTTTCCACAGTGGTTTGTAGTTTTCAGAGTGTAAGTTCTGCACATCTTTTGTTAAATTTGTTCCTGTGTCTTTTATTCTTTTTGATGCTATTCATAATGCAGAGGTTTTCTTCATGTCATTTTTGAATTTTCACTGCAAATGTATGGCCGTACAATTACTTTTTGGTTTACAGATCACCACTCAGCCCAGTGGGCCACACCTGCCGGCGCTCAATTACCTTTTTGTATATTGACTTTGTATCCATCAATGTTGCTGAACTTGTAAACAGGCAATGTAAACATATGGTGTTGATACTATACAGTCCTGTAAATATAGTTTCTCTTTCTTGTAACTTCCTTACTAAGACTTCCTTTTCTCCAGCTTACTTTATGGTAAGAGTACGCTATATAATACACATAATGTACAAAATACACGTTAGCGGATCGTTCATGTAATTGTATGGCTTCTAATCAACCGCCGTATATTAGTGGTTCAGTTCTGGGGATTCAGAGTTCCACCCGGGTTTTGACGGTGTGGGGGTTCTGGCCTGTGACTTTTGCATTGTTCCTGGCAACTGTAAATCTGCATTTCAGCTTGTCTAGTTCTTGTGCCTGCTGCAGTAGGTTGTACCTTTCTAGCTGGCCTAGGCTCTTCCAGCATCTTTCCAGGGCCCGTTTCTGCTTTCCGTCATTGCCGGCATTGATTGAGTTCTGTGTGCTAAGCAATTTGGGGGGTACACGCTATTTAATCTTTACAGGAACTGGATGAGCTCGGCAGGATGCTCATCTCCATTTTCTGTGCTAAGCGGTTAAATGACGGGCCAGGGTCACCCAGCTAGGACATGGGCGACCTGGGATGTGAGCCCGGGCCGTCTGTCCACACGGCGCTCTGTGTTTCTCTTCCCTGCTCTCCTGAGGCCCTGTGTCAGACCGGTCACTGCCCCAGCCACCGCTGGAGACCCCAGACCTAGGGGAGGAGGGTGCCTTAGGCCTGGGAGGTCGGGTGATGAGGAAGGGCCCCCGGGAGAAAAGCATCTGTGAACTGGGCCTTGGAGGGGGGCCAGGACAAGGCGCTGCTGTGTGACTGGAGTGTGACCCTCCCAAGGCTTTGCCTTCTACTTCTTCTCTCCCAAGTGCTGGGGGAAAGGATGTCACCAAGAGCCTCCCTGAGGTGCCCAGCAGGTCAGTCTGAATCACCCAGGCCTCCGCAGTTTGCTCTCCTGGAGAGGAAGAAATGTGACCATTTGTATGACAATCGCTAGAGCCACCAGACATAACACAATTATTTCTGCATGATGGCTTCTGCTACTTGAGTCTGTCTGGAGCAAGGACTGTAATCTTTATCTGCCACAGGAGGGCGGGTGGCCGGGGAGCCCCCGTGGCTTAGCGATAGAGCGAGACAGTTTCCCACGCAGCCTGGGAGCCAGAGCCGTCCAGGCCCCAGGAGTGAAGGAGCCCCTCCTGCGAGGAAGCCTGTGTCCCCGCCGGCCCAGCCTCCAGGGCATTCAGCCCACCCACCCTGTCACAGGTGGGACACCCGAATGGCAGGGACCACAGGGGGTGCCTGTCCCGGGGCCACTCAGAGGCAGAGTGACACCTGGGACCCGTGCCACCCAGTACTTCCCCTGTGAGAGCGGCATGCGTCTCAGTGAGGCAGGCTGGGCTGTGATGGAAGGTGTCTGTGTGGATGCGAACGCTGTCACCTGTCACTGAGCTGGCCGCTGAGCCTGTTGGTTGTGATGCTGTCTGACTGTTCATTGGAAGTGGGGCCAGGGCTTGGCTGTGGGTGCTTCTGAGCCTGCACTGTGGCAGGTGGCCCGTCGCGTGATCCTGAGGGTCAGAGACTTAGGTGAGGCTGCAGGTGGAGGCGGGACAGGCCGCAGCGGCTCCGTAGTGCCGCCAGACCTTGAACCCAGTGTGTGGACCACAGAGGCCACAGGTCACGCCTCGCTCTGGCTCCGGCCCCACCTGAGGGATGCCCAGCATCTCTCGGGGAGGTTGGGGGGACTTCTGTTACTGCCGTGGTGGCCTCTCTCCCTCCTGGTGTGGGGGTGCACGTGCCATGGCCCCTGTCCTAAACAGCTGGACGGAGGCCAGGGCCTTCCTGTGCCTAGCGGGGGACTGGTGAGAGCCGTGGCACCCCCACAGGCCCATGGGAGCGCCTGGAGGGAAAGGCGGGGGCCGTGGGCTGGGCGTCCGCAGCCGAGTGACCCGTGCTCCCCTCTTCCAGGGCATGGTCTAGTGGTCCCGCCCAGGTCCGGAGCCAGCCTCTGAGGTTCTGATCCCTGCTGGGCCTCCGCCTTCCCTTGGCTTTGGGTAAGTCACTCCTGGAGGCCTGACGGGCCTGGGGGGTATGGGGTGGGGCCGCCGTGGGGGGCGGGTTCAGAGGAGGGGCCATTGGGGTCTCAGCCCAGCCCAGGAGAGCCCGCCTCAGTGCTCCAGAATTTCCTAGGCCCCAGAGGCAGAGGGTGCCTCTTTGTAATTCCCACCCAGAAGGAGTGACCTTTTCGCGCCATGCCACAAGGCTGAGACCCCAAACCCGTTGAAATGTCACGTTACCACCTTAATTCCAGAGGTTGCTGGGAGCCCAGGGTGATAGCGGTGTGTGTAGGGGGGGCAGCGAGGGGGGAGACAAGTGGCAGGTTGCCAGTTCCATTTGAGGACCCCAACAGGGGTGTGGCTCTGGAACTCAGGTGACGGGCACCCGGCAGCACGTGGCTGCGGGCGCACCCACACGGACGCTGCAGACTGAGCGCCCAGCGTCCAGGGCCAAGGCTGTCCTGCTGACTGTCCCAGGAAGCCACCTCCCCTGGGTGGGGCTCCCTCTCTCTCTGGATAGGGGGGTGTACCTCCCACCTTGATCCTCCTGAGGGGCGGGTGTCTCTCCCACTGTGCACCCCGCCTTGTCCCCGGTCTCCTGCTCACCTCTGTGAAGGTGCTTGCTGGTTGGGACCAGAGTCCCAGACACGTGCGTGTGCCTCCAGGGACAGATCGGTGGTGAGTCTGGGCTTCTCTCCCCAAAGAAAACAGACTCAGCTTCATGTGGAAGGCACTGCTTTCACTGCAGCTGACCCCTGAGCAACTCAGGGGTTGGGGGCTCCCACCTTCCACAGTCAAAAATCAGCTTATAGCTCTTGACTCCCCCAAACTTAAATACGGGCCCTCAGTGTCCACAGGGGATCGGCTCCAGGACCCACCCCCCAACCCCACGGATACCAAAATCTGTAGATGCTCACGTTCCCGCCATAACGGAGCAGTGCCTAGAATCAGTCAGCCTTCCACATCCACGGACTCCCAACTGCGGGTCAAAAATCCTGGTTTCAATGTGAAGTTGATAAAATCTGCAGTTGGTTGACTCTGCATGTGCAAAACCCAGCTGGGCCAACTGTATATTTATTGAAAAAAAATCCACAAAAAAATGGACCTGTGCAGTTCAAACCCGTGTTGGTCCAGGATTAACTGTAGCTCGTTTCCTCCCACTGGCCCTACAGACTGGAGCTGGGAGGCGGGAGGGAGCAACCGGGCTGCGTGCCACCCGGGCATCACCGCACGCACGTGGCCTGGCAGAAGACGCAAGGGCTGGAGCAGGTGCACGGGGCAGCGCCCTGGCCAGGTGGGTCCGGCTAAGGCTAGTGGCCAGGTGTCTGGATGCTGGAGCAGGCGGGGCGTTCAGAGGGGCGCAGGAGGTGGTCCGCAGCGTCTCTTTCATGCCGAGGCCCCGGGTATTTCAGTGCGCACACGGCAAACACTCCATGACCTGTCCCCACCCCGCTGCCACCACCACCACCACCAAGAGATGAAGAGCTCTGGGAATCACATGGCAGTTCTGGCACATGAACATGGGTGTCCTGGATCAGGGGATGGTAAATGCGGGCCCCTGCAGCCGTGGGTCCCAGCCTCCCCTACTTCCCCGCCACAGTCATGCGTTCATAGATTCCACACGTACTTGCTGATACACGCGCGGCCGGGAAGCTTCCCGGCTCTATGGGGAACAAGCCAGAATAAGGCCTGGCCCCCAGGACCTCGCATTCCAGCGGCGGGCAGAGATTGTGAACTCAATAAAATATGAAGTAGGACGGGGAATACAGTTTGGTTTCGGGTGGAGGGCTTAGGGAAGGCCTCGCTGCGAAGGGCTTCGAGCCAACACCCGGGAGAGGCGAGGACGCGGCTTTAGATCTGAGGAGCTGCCAGTGCTGAGGGCGCCCGAGACGTTAGGAGCAGCAGGAAGCTCGGTGTCCCTGGGGAGGACGAGCGAGTGGGGGTCAGAGATGGGCCAGACAGGTGTGTGCGGGAGGGGTCTCACCTGAGAGGCAGGACCCCCGAAATGCTAACCCAGCGAGAAAACAAGTGATAAGCAGTGCGGCCAGAATTGCACCCCACGACGGACCGCCGGGTCCTTTAAACAGTGACCCCTCCTCGTACATGTCAGAGGTAGTTGCTGCTCACAGAGATCTGTTTCTCCGTAGTTCCGGAAGATGTTAGATTAGCAGGGGCATGGGGCCTTGGAGTTCTGCAGGAAAGAAGGCCAGGAGGGCACAATCCCGATCCGTCCTGGATGTTGGGCTGGTGGCCCCCCGAGTGCTCACCGGTCTGCAGAGCCCCGGGGCACCCGGCCCGCCAGGTGTGAACTGCGGTGGCGTGGGGCGGCGCCGAGGCGAGGGGAAATCCCTCCCGTACTGTAAGGTGAGGGTTACTGTTAGAGTGACTCTGGACGACTTTGCAGTATCATTTCCTGTGGGCACTCCCGTCAGCCCTCAGCCACAGGGCAGGTCCTGCCTGGCCAGCATTGTGGGCAGACACGTACGTCTGTGTGTGTGCACACGCACGCTGCGGGCACACATGCACGCACACAAACTGTAGGCACGTACATGCGGGCACACATACTGGGCACACATGCGCACACACTGAGCACACACATAGTGGGCACATGCACATACATGCTGGGCATACACTGGGCACACAAACACACATGTACTGTGGGCACGCACAGGCACACACACTGGGGGCATGCACAAACTGGGCACACACTTGTATTGGGGGCATGCACATGCGTGTATACAGGGCCCAGATTCCAGGGCAGCCCTGAGTCCCCGTCTTCTGTCCTGCTGCCCCCTCGAATATTCTCAGACTTGTCAGACCCCATGTGCATATTCCTAGCTCAGCAGCTATGCAGTGGGAACATGCCCAACAGATGAATGTTTGCTTTCACTGAAGTTAGAGACAGTCTGGGTCGGGGAGTCCCTGGTTGGAAACTCGGAGGCCGGGGGTGGCGGGGAGTGGGGTCCTCCAGGCACACGGAACAGGGCTCCGTGGCCCACAGACCCGTTGGGAAACCGCTGGACCTGCCGAGGGGTTGGGGCTTTTCCGGGGGCAGCCCCCACATAAGCCAGAGCATCCTCCCCCCCCCACCTCCCGACTTCCTGTCGTCAGTTACTGAGGCCTTCCTGTATTCCACGCCCTGGGCTCATCCGTCCTGGGGTTTTCCTCGCCAGGCCCTGGGTGAATGGGTCTCAGCTCTAGGTCCTTGGGGAAAGGGGTCAGGAGGGGACCTTGGTCCCAGCCAGCTCTGTTGACTCTGCCCTCCGGCACCTGAGCACAGTGCCTGGCTCCGAGCAGGGTCACTCGGTGCAGAGGAGAGGAAACTCGTGCCTGGCCTCCCCAACCCCGCTGTAAGTGCTTCGAGGGCATCTCACACGCTTCTGTCACCCCGGCACTCAGCACTGTGATGGTCACTTAGTAGGTGCTCACGGATGTGTGTTGACCCTTCCTGTGTGTGAGTTCTGTCCCTGCAGAATCTATGGCTCTGGCATTGTGCTTTGAAAAACGGCAAGACGCAGCTTTTATGAGCCGTCTTCACTCCTGATTGTAAACAAACCCTGTAACCACGCCGATGGCTGGAGCTGCCGAGGCCTCCGAGGGCAGCTGGCAGGGGGCCGTCCATGCGCCGGGCCTTTCAGCCTGACTGATGCCATTTTTATTGAGAATGACTTACTGTTTTTATTTCTTCCCAAAGATATTAAACATGAGTCAAAAAGCATATGAGATGATTCACTGGAAGTTTTCTCCCAAGCGTAAAAACACAAAAGGAAATGTTTTGGATTGGCGTGCTGAGGCCTAAGTGATACCAGACAGGCATCTGGCCACAGCCGTCCCTCTGTGGGCTCAGCCGTGGGCACCCCGCCCCGCTGAGTGGACCCTGCCCCGCGGACACAGGACCCCTTCGGTGTCTTCAAAACACCGAAGTCTAACATTTATGGTGACATTGCTTACAGACCGTTTCTATCCGAGAGATCTTCGCGTGTGGCCCAGCCTCGTTCATCTGAGCCCGTGAATTGAAGATTTAGTCACCACCCAAGTAGGAAGCTGGCAGATGGCAGAAGTTTCGCGTCCTGCCATCTCCTGGGGAAAGAGCTAAGCGCGAGGTCTGCCAGGAGGGATCCCGTGCGGAGGGACGTAAATCCCCGCTAAGTGAGCGAGCTTCGCAGCTTCGACGTGTGAGAGAGACGTCGATAGGCTGCCTCTCACGCTCCCCGAACTAGGGCCCTGACCCACAACTCAGGCACGTGTCCTGACTGGGAATCGAACCAGCGACCTTTCGGTTCACAGGCTGGCGCTCAATCCACTGAGCCACAGCAGCCGGGGCTAATAACAGCCAGTTCTTACCTGTCCACTACAAACACCCGCTCATCTGCCTACCTGCCATCTTACCTGAAAAAGAATTCACAGGCGCCTTTCTCAAGTATCTTTGGACTAAGACGACAAATTTGAACTGTCCTTCAAGAGATTAGACAGAATTCATAGGTTTGATGCTACTTTTCCTTCTTTCCCCTCCCCGCGCCCCCAGGACGTTCGTTGATCTGTCCGTTTGTTCCATACTGGCTTGTCCTCGTCTGTACCGTCACGTCGTCAGTCCCGTCCCTGAGCATGAAGGTGCCTAGGGAGCAGGACGAGGCACGTGCTGGTCGTGGTCTCCCCAGAGCCGCGGGCCTGGGTCACCGAAGCCGAGGCAGGTCCCCAGGACAAAGTGCGGAGGCCGGCCCCGCCGCCTCCCCAGCGCGGGCCCGCACCAGCCCTTCCCTGGCACCCCGCGATCTCCCACGCACTCACGCCCCCTCGTGTGCAGCGGGCTCCTCCAGGAATGCTGCTCCTGACCCTGTCCCCAGGCCCGTTTTCCCAGGCGGCTCCGGCCCCTTGACACTTCTCTTCACAGCAGGCCCACAGCTGCCCCCTCTCACTCCCTGGCTCCTTGTGCATGAAATACCCGTGCGAGCTTAGCGGGGGTGTGAAGGGTTGTGGGAGGGTGAGTGACGTGTGAACGGTAAGCGTGGCCCACGCTGCTTCTCTGAGAAGATTCCTAGGAGGGAACCCCGAGTCCCTCCCCACGCCTCTGCGGTGGGGGGCCTTTGCCTTGGGAGCAGCCCCCAGGCCTGGGCTCTCCCGCACCGGGAGCCCGGGAAGGCTGAGGCTTCCAGACAGTCAGCGCTCCCCCGGGGCAGGGTGTGTGTGTGTGTGTGTGTGTGTGTGTGTGTGTGTGTGTGTGTGTGTGGTGCGTAGTCTGTGTGGTCTGGTGTGCGTGGGGTGTGGTGTACATGGTGTGTGGTGTGTGGTGTGGGCGGTGTGGTATGCATGGTGTGTGTGGGGTGTGGTATGTGACATGGCATGGGTGGTGTATGCATGGTACGCACGCGGTACGCACGGTGAATGTGTGGTATGCATGTGTAGTATGTGGTGTGTGTGACGTGCGGCATAGGTGGTGTGCTATGCATGTGTGGTGTGACGTGCGGCATAGGTGGTGTGCTATGCATGTGTGTGGTGTGACGTGCGGCATAGGTGGTGTGCTATGCATGTGTGTGGTGTGTGTGACGTGTGGCGTGGGCGGTGTGGTGTGTATGTGTGGTGTATACGGTGTGTGTGGCGTGGGCGGCGTGGTGAGCACGGTGCGTGTGGCGTCAGCGGTGTGGTGTGCATGGTGTGTGTGGTGTGGGCGGTGTGGTGTGCACGGTGTGTGTGGCGTGTGGCGTGGGCCGTGTGGTGTGCACGGTGTGTGTGACGTGTGGCGTGGGCTCCCCTCGGCCCCTGCAGCCCCCGGCCCGTGCCCCGGGGAGCGGCCCCGCACACACAACCCCACGCACCCCTTATAGCGGGCCCACGCCCATCGGAAGCCGCAGGCTGCCCAGGACACGCGCTGCCTGTAGAGACGAGCCCTCCGCCTGCCCTGCGGGTGACAGTCTGTGGTGCCCGGTGGCCCCCAGCCCGTCCTGCGCCCGGGCGGTGTGGGCCGGCTGAGGGCCCGGCCTCGTGGTCGGCGGCCTGGGCTTCTTCCATCCTTTCCCTCATGTCCTCTGTGAGGAATAGGACTTGGAATTTCACTGATCGCCCCCACCCCATCCCCCGCCCACCATGTCTGGGCCGCGGGAACCCCAGGCTCTCTGCCCACCCGGGTGTGCAAACGAGAACCGAGAATCTCTCTGGCTTCAGCCTCCTGCCCCCTGGCCTGGCTGTTTGATGCTGTGATTAAGCTCATTAAGCAGGCCCCGGGTTTCTGCGCTCTTAAAAGCTGTGATAATGCCTCTGTGGATTTGTCTGGTGCTATAAATGTGTCCAAGCCCTTTCACAGCCTTCAGTCTTCTGGATCCGCACGGCTGCATCGTAACACCAACAGGTGGGGACCCTTACCCCCATGTCACTGTCCAGGAGAGGGAGGCCCAGGAAGTTAAGAGGGAGAGCCCAGACCTTAAGGCTGGGTGGGGGAGGGGCTGGATGGAGCCCCAGCCTGGGCCAGTGACTGTCCTGGGCGAGTCCCTCATATGCACGGCCACCATCCCAATTGCAGCCCCGGAGCTGGCGTTCTGGTCCCACGCTATAGAGGAGCAAAGAGAGGCTTGGTCTGGGGGGAGCATTGAGACTGAGAACTGCCAGACTCCAGGGCCCTGCCCGGCACCGCCAGCGGCTGCCCATCTGCGGTGTCCCCTCCAGGGTGTGTTGGGCTCTCTAGTCTGCTTCCCTCCTGCTGGGGAGGGCTTGGTCCTGGGGCAGGGCTGTGGCTCACATCCGGGGCAGGGGCGTCAGAGAGGAGCCAGACTCGCTCTGCCGTCTGCCGGGCGGATCTTTCCCCGTTTTGACTGGCACTCAGGTCATTCCGGAGCCGGACGACACCAGGAGCCAGGAGGAACGGACTCCCACGTGCTCAGGGGCCGGTGTGCCAGGGCTGACCACGCGGCGGCTCAGGGCCATGCAGGGGCTGGCAAGGGGTCTCTGAAATCTCAGAGTAGCCCCTGCCGTCAGTCCGCTGTGTCCCACCTGCGGTGGCCGCGTAGATTTCTTTCAGGAGCTCAATAATAGCTTGTGGTCCGCCCCGTGGTCCCCGAGAGGGAGATGCTGGGGGAGTCACATGTTTGCTTTAGTTTTGGAGTTTTGAACATACGATCACGTGGTGCCTGAGTCTTGACTAGTCGATTCATCTTGAGTGTGTCTGCGGGGCTTGGGCATTTGCTGGGCAGGCTGGGGGGCGTGACAAGCCCCCACCCTCCAGTCCCCTCTTTCCTTGACCATCTCCTGCTGCAATCAGTGTTGCATTCTTGGTGTACGTTCCAGGCACGCTGGATGCTCATATCCTAGCCCCTGTGGCCTCGCTGGGCCTTCTTCATGCCCCCTCCCCCCTGCTGCCCACCTGCACCACTCCTGGTCCAGCTCAGACCTCACCTGTGCTCCCTGGGCACATCATCCCCCTGTCGCACAGCCTTCGGGGGCTGTGCGGAGGAACTGTGTGTCCCTGGGAAGGGTCCCTGGGCCTTGGTTATCCAGGTGGCCCCAAGCCCAGCACAGAGCGGGCCTCAGAAATGTTTTGGAGCACAGGGAACAAATTCAGAGGCTTCCCCCTCTACTCCGGCCTGGCCCTTGGAGGTCTGCCGCCATCCGCCCCAAATTCACCTTCAGAGCAAGGCACAAAGGTTCTGGCAGGCAGAGGAGACCCCAGGCTCTGCAGCCAGGATGCTCACCTGGGTTCCCACCCTCCTGTGAGGTCTTGTCTCTGGTCCTGCCTAAAACGTTTCTCCTGTGGTGTAGGCGGATTCCATGAGGGAGGGGCCTCCTCTCGGCATTTCCTGCCCCTTTCCCTTCCTGTTCTTCCCCCAGAGGCCTGTTTATGTCCATCCCGCTAGCAAGCTCCTCCCCAGAACAGTCAAGCGATGCTGGGTGGAACGGGGCGCTCCACTCAAGTGAGAGATCCCAAGGGCAGTAAGCACCCCACTCCCCTCACCGCCAGGCTGGGGACCCTGTAGCTGCGGGTGTGTTTACCAGGAAGGAAGGGAGGACTTGGACGCAGTTCGGTGAATGGACCTCCCCATCCCCCCAGGCTGACACGCCCCAGGCCAGTGTTGGTAAATGGAGCTTTCCAGAACACCAAGTCTGAATCACAGAATGTCCTTGGCCATCCTAATCCCTGACGTTCCTTCCCGGGTCCCAGTACTGGGAGGGCCTCAAATGTTAGAGCAAGAAGGGTCTAGAAGAAACCCACTCCTCACTCCTCTGGGTTGTGTGCCAGGCCCTGGGAACACACAGCCATTATTTCCCATGCGTTTGCTGAGCACCACCAGGGCCAGACCCTGCTCTGCGCACTGCGGGGGGACACAGAGAACAAGGAGGCAGATGGTGCACAGATGCACCCACCACGTGCCAAGTGTGGGCAATGCCAGGAGGAGGGGCAGGGAAGGGGCTGGGCTGTGAGGTCTGGGATGCTGTTGCAGGTGATTCCTCGGGGGTGTCCCCAGGAAGACTCACTGAGACCTGACCGCCTGAACACTGAGGCAGGGTCCCTAACAGATCCCAAGGGGAAGGAAGAGCAGGCTGGGTGGGGGGAACTGCAAGGGCAAAGGCACGAGGCTAGAGCAGGCTTAGCAGGTTCTCTTCCTGGCATGGATGAGGCATTCTCTTTCCTTAAGGAGCTCAGTCTAATAAGGGAAAACACAAGTAAAGAAAGTTAAGGTCCTAGCAGAAACAGGCTAAAAAATGCTGTTGGAATGCAGAGTGAAGAACAGTTGGTAGGGGGACTGGGAAATGCATCCCTGAGGAGGGGACATTGAGTGGGGCTTTGCTGGATGAGTAGGAGTTTGCTGGGCATCTGAGGTGAGGAGCCACATAGGTGAACCGGTGTTTTCAGAGACGTGGGTGTGTGGGGATAACGACCGCACGTCCTCTTCCTATGGCAGTAGTCATTTCTGCAAGGGGAAGGACATTCTCTTAGGGACTTTTCTTTCTTCTTCTCCACCTCTTCCTTCCCCCAGCCTCAGCCAGGGCACTTCGGCCCCAGGAGCGTGGACAAGGAGAGTGGAAGGGGCTGAAGGTGGGGAGGGATTTCTGTGCCTTGCTCCGTCTGCATCCCTCCCTGCTTCCCTTGCCTCATTTTATCTTTTTAAGCTTTGAGGAATCGTGGGAACTTGCAGCTGCTGGGGTGAGTGCAGAAGTCAGGGGGGTTTTCAGTGGGATTTCTCAACCACAGGTCACTGGCCTGGAGCCCATCCAGCTGGTAAAACTGATGATGCAACAGGATTTCAGGAAGCCCTTCGGAAATGGGCCCCTAGGTCGGCAGGTGGCATTGGATCCAGGCCCCCCCCACCTGTGCTTGTCGGCTCCAGGGGTGTTATAACTTCTTCCTTCCCCAGATCCGACTCAGGGGCTCTGCCTTTCCACCCTCCAAAGAGGGGAAGGACATCCCCTTTCTGCAGCCCCTGCCCCCTGCCTTACGCCTTAGCCAGCATCGGCTAGGGTCTTCAGAGCAGCTGGCCTCTGGCAAAGTTCTTGAAGCTGCTGAAAATAGAAACGTGTGGCACTCACCCCTAATTGTGAAATGCAAACACCATTATCTTTCACTGAAGGGCACCAAGGAGTGGACTAAACAAAGGCGCCTCTCCTGGGTGGGTTACAGCGAGCTCTGGGCCTGTAAACAGGGCCCCGCTCATGAACTTGAAGAGTCCCCCTTGGGGAACCACAGGTCCAGTGTCCCAGGGATCGCCCAGGTCTGAGCAGCCACGAGAAACACAATGCCGCATAAGTGTATAATTTTAACTTTTATAGTAGCCATATTTAAAAAATCAGAAAGAAACAAGTGAGATTAATGTTACCAGTATGATTAATTGAACCCACTGTATCTCAAATGGTATCATTTTTCATTTCACATGTAATCAGGATAGAAAAATTATTCACGCGATAGCTCACATTATTTTCTCCAAATAAAGCCGACTAAATCCAATGTGCATTTTACTCTTAGGACACGTGTACGAATTCAAGACTGGTAGTTATTACTGCGTTGGACAAATCTAGCTTATCGATGGAGAAAGAGAGGCAGCCGGCAGGTGGAGGGGGCGTGGCAGGGGCGGGGTCAAGACGCCAGGAGGCGGGGCCTCCTGTTCAGGTGCTGGGATGCCTGCCCCGCTGCGGCCTCTAGCGTCCTCCCAGCCGCACTGCAGCCCGAGCCTCCCCAGGCCGCTGCTCCCACGCGGGGCCCTGGGACCGGAGCCGCCCCTCTTCCGAGCGGCTGCGCTATAAGCCAAGGCCCCACACGCACCGCCCCGCGCGCCAGGCTGGCCTGCGAGCGCTTGCCAAAGGCTCGGCGGAGACAGTTAATGGGGGGACCTCAGTTCAGCGCCCTCCTGGAGGCTCTGGCCCCTCGCAGCTTGTCTCTCACCTGCTGACTTGGAGGGAAGGGCACAGATGCCGTCTGCCCTTCTCTGCCCAGGACAGGGCCACCTCCCCAGGGCCTGGAGTCTGCCGTTGCTCCCTAGAGGTGGCCGGGAGAGATCACACCTGCAGTGGCCTTTTAAAGTCCTCATCATTCAGTTCTGATTCCACTTGCCGGCCTCCTAGGTGAACTGCCTGAGCCCCATGGGGATGAATGATTCCTCTGTGGAGCACGCCCCGCTTCACGTCACTTTCTGCCCCCACCCCAACGTGCCTGTGCCGTAAGCAGCCCAGAGCCGTGAGAACGAGGGCCTGCGTCCCCAGGCACTCAGCTGTGGACAGGAACCCGCTGGCACCGGCCCCAAGAGCACGCCGCGGCGAGGACGGCCTGCGCTCCTGGGCGCAGGCTTCTGGGGAGCAGAGCAGGCTTGTGTGTGCATGAGCGTTCCCCACAACAAAGTGGCGCAGGACACAGTGCAGGGAGTGATGAGGCTCGCGGGATTTCCAGAGGTGTTTCCAGATTCTTCCAGGGAAGGCAGAGCCGCCTTCCCGGACTATGCTGCCTTTCTTGGTTGGGTCCCCCTTGTGATGAGAGGCTTCCCCTCCTCAGATAGGGACACAGGAATCTCCCCCCGGGGGCCTCCAGACCCAGGGAGCTAGACTATCAGGCCAGGATGGGGCCTGAGGAAGATGGTAGGAAGTCCCTCAGGGGGGTCCTCTCACACCTCCCTGCCCCACCTACTTCTCCACCCCCCAGGAAACCTGTCCCTCCTTTCTAATTGTGGAGCAATACGCGTAACATAGACTTGGCCACCGTAGCCACTTCTGAGCGTCCGGTTCCGCATTGTTAAGCACACTCACACTGCTGTGCAGCCAACCTCAGAAGAACCCTTTCCCTGTGCATTCAGCGTGTGCTCTTGGGGAAGTTCTCCGCGTATCAGCCGAGCTCTGGATTTTCAGCCGGTGCCCCGGGTTGTCTCCGACCGCCTTGCAGTTGTCTTGAACTTCCTATCATAGCATTAATGTCCCGACTATAAAAACGGTTATACTCTACACCCCTTTAGTTCAGCTAACTGGGCGTGGCTGAGCTATCAAACTGGCGGAGGTGGGTGTCCCAGGTCAGAGCAGTGGGGTCTCCCTTTGGGAGGTGGCATAGTCCTGCACCTTCGTTCTCAAAAATGTGGTCTCCCATCAGCCATGATTTTACTAACTCAACATTCAAGACGATGGCAGGAAATCATGTTTTTCTATCCATTTCGTGATAGTTTTTCTCCAAAATAAAATGTATTTTTTTTCCTAAGGGGGAGGGATTTCTTTTTAAAGATTTTATTTCTTTATTTTTAGAGAGAGGGGAAGGGAGGGAGAAAGAGAGGGAGAGAGACATCAGTGTGTGGTTGCCTCTTGTGTGCCCCCAACTGGGGACCTGGCCTGCAACCCAGGCCTGTGCCCTGACTGGGAATTGAACTGGCGACGCTTTGGTTCCCAGGCCAGTGTTCAATCCACTGAGCCACACCAGCCAGGGCTAAAATGTATCTCTTTTGTTTCCTGGACACATCACTCAGTTTCTCCCAGCCGCATTACCGCTGGACATGCTGCCCAGCCTGCCCTGCCCGCCTTCCAGGGGTCAGGTCGATGGTAGAGCTCTGTGTCCAACCCAAGATGGACTAGTGTTCACAGCCTAGCTCCGTGAGCTGTGGGACCCTGGGCAAATTCCCTAGCGGCCCTGGGACTCAGCATCACCGCTTGTGAAATGGTGCCCAGCGCCCAGCACAGCACAAGTGTTCCTGCTGTTAGCGTGTTTGCTGCTCAGATGGACCCGTGTGACTTACTGGCCCGTGTGCTCGGGCCTGATCAGGGCTTGGAAGCAGGACCATGCGCCATGCCTCTGTCTCCCTGAAATAACCAGGTGGTAGTGCTATGTTCATGTTAAATATTTGTTCTTATTAAATATTTGTTCAGAGTTCTCAAGATTTTCAAAGATGGGCAACATTGGATTATCTTCATTCTCTGTGACTAATATCTTACCATTTCTTGACAACAAAAATAGCAGCTGATAGGGTGGCCCGCTTTCTGGGGAGGACCTCAAATGTGTTTTCAGGTCTTGCCAGAGGGCGCAAGGGTGATACAGTTTCTCCAGAGAAAGTCCCTCCAGTTTTGTGGGTCGGGGCTGGCCGCCCGCGCTGGGGATGGCAGGGGAGGGGCGGGGGCTGCAGTCGGTGTGCAGGCAGGGGAGAGGCCACGGGCCCGGCCTGGAAGCGGCGGAATCACTGCGTCCGCATTCCATCTGCCAGAGCACCGGCCCTGCCCACCAGGCAGCCAGGGGCTCCGGGCAGCGCTGTTGGGCCGTGTGCTGGGGAAGGAAGGGAACCGGGGCTGGTAGGTGACGAGGGGCGGAGACGAGCCGTGCCCAGGGACGGGCGGCCTTTTGGGGGCCTCTCCAGCCCTGGGCCCAGGACACGCGGGGCACAGTCATCAGCCTGCTCAGTGGCTGTGGACGGTGGGGAGCCCGGCCTGCCCCCCCCCCCCCCCGTCCCCAGCAGCGTCCTGCCCTTGCAGGTGCAGCGCGGCCGCCATGGGCAAGCAGAACAGCAAGCTGCGGCCCGAGGTGCTGCAGGACCTGCGGGAGAACACGGAGTTCACGGACCACGAGCTGCAGGAGTGGTACAAGGGCTTCCTCAAGGACTGCCCCACCGGCCACCTGACCGTGGACGAGTTCAAGAAGATCTACGCCAACTTCTTCCCCTACGGCGACGCCTCCAAGTTCGCCGAGCACGTCTTCCGCACCTTCGACACCAACGGCGACGGCACCATCGACTTCCGGGAGTTCATCATCGCGCTGAGCGTCACCTCGCGGGGCAAGCTGGAGCAGAAGCTCAAGTGGGCCTTCAGCATGTACGACCTGGACGGCAACGGCTACATCAGCCGCGGCGAGATGCTGGAGATCGTGCAGGTGCGGCCCGGGCGGGGCGGCGGCCGCCGGGGTGGGGGCGGGGCGGCGGCCGGGGTGGGGGCGGGGCGGCGGCCGGGGTGGGCGGGGCGGCGGCCGGGGTGGGGGCGGGGCGGCGGCCGGGGTGGGGGCGGGGCCGGCGCTGCGCCCGCTGAGCTGGGGCTCCCTGTCCCCATGCCCCGCCCCCCTCTTCTTCTGAAAGTGAGCGGCTGCCCCCTGAAGGGCGGGTCCCTGCCAGCAGTGAGGAGGAGTGTCCCTTGCCGGCCATCAGGCCTGACTTAAACACTTGGATCAGCTGTGGTCTTCACAGCCCCACATGGGGGTGGTTCTCAGCATTTCACAAAACCTGAGGCTCAGGGGGCAGATCTCCTAAGAATTAACAGAGCTGAGAATTACAATAACGGACTGGACCCTGGGCAGTGGCAGAGGAACCTGCCCAGGCCTTTGTGAGGCCCCAGATTGGAAATGCCACACAGCTCGTATTGTCCCCAGCCGTGCAGTTGTGAGGTACGGACACACACCCAGAAGTGGGCACAGAGCGCGCTCAGGCCCCTGCATGAGACCCCTCTCTGCCTTCACGCCTGTCAATGGCTCTGGCAGGTGAGCTGTCTTCCAGAAGGAAACCGAGTCTCGTTGCCTAGGTGTGTGACAGCTGTGGAGGACCAGAGCTTTACTCCCTGGTGTCCCCTCTGCGCTCCGCCCTGGAGCCTGCAGGGTTCGGTCCGGAAGTCCTCAGAAGAGGCGTTCTCTGCCTGCAGGGGGCCTCCAGGCTGAGTCTGAGCTGAGGGTGGTAGACCCATGAACTCCTAGGCCAGCAGCAAGTGGCCTGAGGAGTGACCGGCCACTTCCCAAGGTAGTTTCCGCACAGCGAGACTGAACCACACTGGTTTGGGGAACTCTGGTCCGTGTCACTCCCGGTGGTTGTCGTGCTGGAGGACGTCAGGATTCCCCTTCTCGGGAGTCACTTCTCCCAGGCCACGTGCCTGCCTGTCACTGACCAAGCTGAAACTTAGAGACCCTGGTAGGATGGTTCAGAACAGTGAGGGGCGGCCACACCTGTGCAAAGGGGTTCTGGCTGCCGCGCCCCCAAACCAAGTGCTGGAACCCTGAGAACGTTCCCCTGGGTGGGTCCTCACCGGCTGGCTGGGACGCCCAGCTGCTACACCTTTCTCTGTTTTACGTACCCCCGGGCCCACCAGAGACCTCAGAGGGTCTTGGCTTCGCTCTGCCCTGTGTGGGTGCCAGCCCAGCCCCAGCAGGACGTCCTGGCCCTGGAAGATGTGGCTCAGTGCAGATGGCCCTGAAGCACGAGGGAGGATGCTAATGGGAGACAGTGAGGATGGGGAGGGACAGTAGATTCTAGAAACCTCCCTCGGGGTCATTTGCCTTGGCTTTTGTTTGTTTGTTAATTTTTTAATGCCCTGCTTTTGAGATGTAAGGACTCCCAGACTTGTGGTGTTTCAGGTGTGAGAGCCCAGGCAAGCCTCTCCTGGGGCAGAGTCCCACAGGGGTGCTGCCTTCCTCCTGGCACACACACCCACACCCGCACACCCCACTGCATGGGGGCTGGGGGGGCGTGCACACTCGTGCACTCACATCCACACACACCCCACTGCATGGGGGCTGGGGGGCGTGCACACATGTGCACTCACATCCACACACACCCCACTGCATGGGGGCTGGAGGGCACGCATACACAGCCACACACACCCCACGGCATGGGGGGGGCTGGGGGGCATGCGCGCGCGCGCGCACACACACACACACACACACACACTGCATGGGGGCTGGGGGGCATGCGCGCGCGCACACACACACACACACACACACTGCATGGGGGCTGGGGAGCACGCATACACAGCCACACACACCCCACGGCATGGGGGGGCTGGGGGGCATGCGCGCGCGCGCACACACACACACACACCCCACTGCATGGGGGCTGGGGGCACCACTGGGCCAGGACCCTGGGACAGAGCCCCCAGGCAGCCGAGCCCTAAGCTGACAGCTCTACGTCCTGCTGGGAGCCCTGGGCCGCCCTGGGGCCACCCTCTTCGGGCTGGGTATGCCATTTGCCCCCGGGGTTTCAGCGCCTGAGTCTTTTTTATCCTTAAGTGAGGTCTAAGCAGCGCCTAGCGGAGGGGTCCCGGCAGAGCGAGCAGCGTGAGGGGCTGTGCAAACGCAGGCCTGCAGCGGCACCGCCCTCGGCGAGCTGCCCAGCGCCCCCAGCCCCCCAGGAGGCTCTCTTGGGCGCCTCCCGGGCACTGCCCCACCTCCCACCGTGGACGGCCCCATCTTCCGACTGTCGCCGTGGACTCCTTTTGCTGCTCTTGAACTTCCCATAAGCGTTCCTGGCTTCCATTGCCTGCCCTCCTGTCTGCGATGCTCACCCGAGTTGCGAGGTGTAGCAGGGACATTCCTCCTGCTGGGAAGGGTCCCGAGGGCCCATGAGCATCCCGGCCTCTCCGTGCCGTGATGTGGGCCTGACAGAGACCCACACTGGCGCCATTTACCCAGGAAGGCTCCAGAGTTCCTGAGCGCGTGCTCCCATGTGCCCCTTTGCAGGCTATTTACAAAATGGTGTCCTCCGTGATGAAGATGCCTGAGGATGAGTCCACCCCGGAGAAACGGACGGACAAGATCTTCCGGCAGATGGACACCAACAATGATGGTAGGAGGTGGGGTCCCCGAGTGTCTGCGCAATGCTGCAGGGAGCAAGGACGTGTGTGGGACACTTGCCTCCCCTTCTGCAGCTTCTGCGCCCCCCCCCCCCGCCCCCATCCCTCTGTTGTGCCGAGGAAAGGCCAGGAGCTGGAGTCAGGGAGACCTGGGGCTGCAACCTGGCTCTGTCCTCTGTGCATGCGTGTCACTGAGCCCCTTGTCTCCAAGTTTCTAAACCTGGATACCAGCAGCCCTGTGGGCATGGTGTGAGTGCTGACGTCCCCTTCCTGAGGGTTTGCGGAGCCACAGCTACAAGTTCCAGCAGCTGAGGGACAGAGACAAGGGGCAAGAGCCCTCTGGCATCAGCGAAGGGTCCCAGGACGTCTCCTGGGGAAGGTGGCCGTCCCCTCCCCTCCTGCCTGGGCATTGCTGCTCAGTCTCTGTGGGGCCCCTGGCCTGCTGCCTACTGGGGGCCCGCGGGAGGGGCGCCCCTCTCTGCTGCACAGCAGGAGGTCCCCGTGGATGGGCTGTGTCTGTCCTCTGCTGCCGGCCCCTGGCTCCTGGCAGAAGCTTGCTAACAGGGCTAACCCCTCCAAAGCTTCCTGCCCGTGAATCCTCCAGGGGCCCTGAGGCGGTGCCCAAGGCGCACCCTGCACATGGAGTCCCTGAGGTGGGGGCCGCGTGGGAGTGGGCCCCTCCTCCCTCTGCCGTGCGCTGGGCATGGGCCTGTTGTCCCCACTGCACGCCCCCTGCCCCCTAACACACGCACAGGTGTAGTGTCAGCACAGGCGGGCCGTTGGCTCCTCGGGGCACAAGCCACAGAACAGAGCCCTGTGCCCTGGGACAGGGATGCTGGGGAGGGCACATTGTTTCACCAGCATGGCTTCCTCTGGAACTCGAGTTTCTTTCCTTTTCCTGATCTAGAAGTGACAGGGAAGTGGGGCAGGACTTACGGACTGAGGATGAGGGAGGGGGGCACCACCGCACCCTCAGTGTGGCCGGTCTCTCTAGTACTCCCCCCCACCACCCGGGGCAGATGGTGCAGAAGCAGAGAGTGACTGTCCCAGCTGGCCGGGAGCATGGGCGGCCTCGGGCCCCGTCAGCCCTGGACTAGTTGGGGGTTAGCGGCTGAGGCCACGTTCATTCCGGCCAAGTCACATCCTTTGTAGGTAAAGTGTGGGGTGATCCTGAAAGGGCTTAGGCTGACCGCCTGCCACGCACGCTGCCATACTGGGCGTGTGACCTTCAGTGGCCTGATGCTCTGCCGTGAGCCGGGAAAGCACCAAGGGTTTTTCCAGAAAAGCCCACGAAGCAAGTGGCGCCTGGACAGCGAGCGTCCAGCCTCACGCTGGCTCAGGACCGGAACCGGAGCCGCTGGCCCTGACATGGAGGCTGGGCCCACGCTCTGGGAGCTGGAGAACCACGAGCCCTGACTGACACCCATGCCCTGTCCTCCCCCACAGGCAAGCTGTCCCTGGAAGAGTTCATCAAAGGTGCCAAGAGCGACCCCTCCATCGTCCGGTTGCTACAGTGCGACCCCAGCAGCGCGAGCCAGTTCTGAGGCCCGGCGTCTGGGCAGTGACAGAGAAACACAGGCTCGTCCCGCCATTTAAGCTTCGCTTGCAAACGTGGACGCCTCCTCCATCATTCCTGCTCTCCCGGCCCGGCCCGGTGACGCGGCACCTGCCTGGCCCAGCGGCTGCACCTCCCTCCTGCTCCTGGCCTCCCCCCGCCCCATCCCGTCCAGGGTGACCTCCAGGGATGTGTACTCACAAGGCTCAGAGTTCTCGCTTCCAGGGCCCCTGCCCGCCCGCAGGGAGCCCAGAGGACACCACCGAGGACACCAGTGGGACTTTCTGAGATGGCGCCAAGGCCAGCTAATTTATTCTGTGACTGCAGGGGACTCCGGGGGCAAGGTGAGGACAAGAACGGAGGGAGAGCAGGCGGCCAGCCCTCCCCGCGCATGGCAGCACCCAGCTCGTTGTGTTCTCTGACCAAAGCCGCTCGCACGTCTGTGCTGTGGTCTCCTTCCTGGGATGTCTAAATCACACGTATGGTGATGTGAAGTGTCGCGTGTAGGTCTTGTACGTAATGCCTCGACGGCCTCTGAAGCGTGGTCCCGCGTGGCCTGTGACCCCGCCGAGCCTGGTTCTTTTGTGGTATTTATGTCCTCAGCCGGCCCCCTTCCCAGGGAAGTGCATGCATGCCCGTTGCCCTGCAGACCCTCCTGTCCACGTGGTGAACGCGGCGTCTGTCAGGTTTGTTCTGTTGATCAGTCCGGCATTTCCTGTATTAAAGTGATCCAATAAACAGAGTTCTCAGAGTCGTGTGTTGGCCCGTGGCAGCCCCGTTCTGTGGCCGTGGCCCTCGCCGCGCCCTGTCAAGGTGGGTCCCGCAGGTCCAGCTGCTGTCTATACCCGCGGCCCCTCCTGCCTCCCGGTGGCCCTCACTGTGTCTGTAAATCTCATGCAGCCTGTTCTTCAGTATCGACCCAATCCAGGAAATATCGCTGGAAATAAAAGATGACTTCGTGGCAGGTTTGACGGTGCCACTCCTCCCTCCCGCCTCCCCCCGCCCTGTGGCTAAATCAGCAAGGTGGCAGGACAGCTCCCACCAGTGAGGACAGAGGGCGCCCAGGGCCATCAGCCAGACCCTGGGGGCAAGCCATCGAGATACTTCTGGTCCCAGCAACAGAAACCCCCGCGGAAGGTGCTTCAGCCGTAGGGACGTTTGTCCAAGGCAGCCTGGGCAGCTCGCGGACCCCCAGGCTCCGTCCACTCCTCCCCACACCGCCCCCAGCCTCACAGTCAGCTTTTGTCCCCACGGTTGCCTTCTCAGCGTCCCCACACGCCTGCCACTGTCCTGGGCTGCACTGTCCACAGGCAGGAAGAGAAGCAGCCTTGTCCTCTGTTCTTCCTTGAGGAGAACCTTCTAGAATTCTCCCTTCCCAGCAGTTTCACTTCTCATTGGCCAAAACCCGGGCCAGGCTTTGGCCAGAAACGTGAGGTGACCATGACTGGCTGGTCAAGATGCCCCCTTGACGAGGATGGCCTGCCCCCGTGCAGGGCATGGCACCAGGAGGTGAACAGGACGGGTCTGTGCTCCAGGTGGGCACCGGCAGCATCCGTCACACCTGCCCACGGGCCCTCTCTGAGCCTCGGCTGCAGAAGAGGCGAAACCAGGAGGCAGGCGAGCGAGGCAAGGGGGCTGAGCCTGCGGCTGGGAGCCTGCCTCACGCAGGCCGTCAGAGCGGGGCATTGTTTGGTTGATTTCAGTAATCTTACGACCCTTTAAGATTTCATGCCCCCGAATAGAAATGATTAGCCTGAGCCTGTCCATCTGCAAGGGCCTCCCGAGCTGGTTAGCCGCAAGGCTCTGACCACATGCCCACAGCCACAGCCGGGTGAATGGCGCCCCTGGGCGGGGCTGGCGGTCGAGGCCGGGTGGCCTCGTGGTGGAGCCAGTTTGCCAGCAAGAGGTAGGATGGTGCCTCTGACAAGTCCGCCCCGTGGGGAGTCTCCCTCCCACAGAGGGGCCTCGGTTTTACCACATGGAACTGGCCAAGGGTCAAGGGCAGTGCTTCTCTTCCATGGGGACCTTGCCCAGTGGGCACAGAGCAGAGCGACCCCGTGTCGGGTTCCCAGGGAGGCATCCGGCAGGACGCATCTCTGCAGTGGGGGGTGTTGGAGTCACAGCGGCGAAGCCGCGCAGTGAGCCTGCGCTGGATGGAGGGGTGTTGCTGGGCAAACATTCTGGAGAGTGGGCCTGGGACGTGGCCAGACAGGGCACTACCGGGGCCGGAGGAGCCAGGCGGTGAGTGCAGGGGTCTGGGGGGGGAGAGGGGGGCAGAGTGGGGCTCCGCTCTCCGTCACCTGTGAGCTCTCCCCAGCAGCTTCCAGGACTCAGCTGGGGGTGGGCCTCCCTGGGGCCCAGACCTGAGGGAGGGCCATCTCCAAGGGCCAGCCAGGCCGCCTGCCCTCCTCGTCCTTAAAGGGCACCCTGAGCCCATCCTGGCCTTGGCCGGAGGAGCCGAGTGTGCCCACAGCTTGTGCGCACGCGTGTGCCCTGGCTGCCTGTCACACAGCGTCCCCAGCACTGCCATCCTGCTGACACCAGTTACCGTTCACCAGGGCCTTCGTGGTGCCGGTGCCCCACCTGCAGGGAAGCAGGGAAGTGAAGCAGAGAAGGGAAGGGACCTGCCCCCAGAGCCCTCCGGGGCTGCCGCCTGCCCCTCAGACACATCAGCGGCAGAGTCAGAACTAGCCAGGTCGTCTGACCCCGCACCCCGACAGCGCCCCTTTCGCTCGGCGGTGTGTGTGGTGTGTGTCTGCGTGTGTCTGTGCAGGATCTGCCTGTGTGTGAGGGGGACCGGTGTGTAGCGAGTGGCTGGATCGGCAGGCATAGCTCTCGGGACGGGTCCAGTGTGGAGCGAGTGAGGTGTCACAGTGGCACATCCAGGCCGTCCTGTGCAGACTTGGCGTCGAGGGTCCAGAGCAGCTGGCCCGGGGCTGTGTCGGCAGGGGGGTGGCTCCTGGGGACGTGTGTGAGGCTGTGTTGAGTGGCAGCCCTTGAAGCCCATTCCCGGCGGGTGGCGTGGGAAACCCCAGCCCATCGGCCCCTGGCTGGCAGTGGGCTCAGCTCTGCTCCCGCTGTAGGGCGCCCGCCCTGCTCCGGCCCCAACGGGGGCTGACGGGCGCCTCCTTGAATATCACTTGTCCACATCCAGGCCATTCCTTTTTACAAAATTACTTTTCTTATTGAATTGAATAGGGTGGCATTGGTTAATAAAGTCACAGAGGTGTCAGGCTTACGGTTCTGTAACACATCCCTCTGTATGGTGTTGCGTGTTCACCACCCCGAGTTAGTCTCCCAATACCACTTAGCCCCTCTCCCCTCCCCGGCCTCCTCCTGCCCCCCCTCACGCCAGTGCGGACTCCCCTGCTCCGGGAGCGGCCCCCACTCCTCCCTGCACACTCCCTGCACTCCCCACGTCCCCTCGCCTGCTGCCGCCTGGCTCACCTTGGCCTTCACCCGCAGAGCCGTGCCAGGCTCGGCTTAGAATGAGCTGCTCAGTGAGAAGCGAGCGGACAATGAATGCGCCAGCGTGTGGCCCACCCACCCCGACTGCCAGGAAATGCACCCACATGGGACCTGGCACATAAGTCCCAGCTTAACCTACGTGACCCTGGACAGGACCTTCCCTGTCCCACCAGTAGGACAGGACTCAGAGAGCCAGGGTCACTGACCTTGACCTTCCATGTCAGCGGGCAGTGTGGGGGGATGCAGGGCCCCCGCCATGGGCCAGGGTCTGCCTGACTCCGGCTCAGAGCAAGCGCTGGGAGTGGCCCCTTGCTCCTCTAGATGTGGGGCCAGAGCCGGGCTAGGACCAGGGGCCCCTGTGAGGCGGCCCCAGGGTGGGAAGAGCTCCGACGGACCCGTGCAGAGGTGGGAAACAGGCTGCACTGGGACTGGTGGGTGGAGACAAGGACCTGGATCCTGGCTTTAGGGCTCGCTCAGGGGCTGGGGCTGGGCGAGGGCAGCACCCTCTGCTCCCCGCAGCCCTCACCTGCTGCTCAGGGGCTGGGGGTGGGCATGACTCACTGCCAACAGCAGGGGGCAGCAAGAAGACAGACTGTGGAGCCCCACCAGCTGCCCACTGGGCCTGAGGCAGGAGGCCAGGACTGAGCTCAGGGTGGGCTTCCCTGGGGTGGGAGGGGACTCAGGAAGGATTCGGGGGAGGAGCCTGGAGTCACTTCCTCAAAGCCCTGGGTACCCTGCCGTGGCAGGCACTGGATCTCCCAGAGTCAGGCCACACTCCTGTCCCCACAGTGCTCCTGTCCCCATGGGCTCTGTCAGCGTTTGCTGATTGACCAAGTGACCTAACAACTGGGTCAGGGACTGTGACCCGCAGAGGAACCTCAAGCCCTCGGAGCTGCTGCCCCCTGGTGGCTGTGGCCGGCAGGGCCCTCCTGGGCTTGGAGGTCTGAACTCCTAAGGGCTCCCGGAGCTGATTTCTGAGCTGCTTGGGCCCGACTTACCCGGGAGCTGCCTGGCCTGCCCCACCCCACCCCCTGACAGATGGGGAGGCTGGGGCCTGCAGGGGCACCTAACTTTCCGTGGGCCACCCAGGCTCCAGAATCTGAGGCTGGGTTCCTGGTACCCTGGACTCAGAGGCCTTGTCAATAGGGTGCCCAATTACCATAAATTTGAATTTCAGATAAACAAGAAGTAATCTCTCAGTTCTTTCCTGTGTCTCAGCTAATATTCCATGTTTGATTTGCTGTATGTGGCAGCCCTATTTGTCAAGCCATGGAGCTGAGCCTGCACAGCCCAGGGGCAGGTCAGGAGCTGGAGGGGCAGCTCCCAGGCCCCCCAGGGCAAGGGCCCATGCCCCCCCCCGCCCCTCCTGTGGAGCCGCCCTTTTTTCCAAAGACTCTGTGCCTCAGTCCACCCGCAGCGCCCTGAGCTCAGCGCGCCCGGAGGCCCTCAGAGTCCTGCTCAGCCCTCCCCACTGGGACCACAGCTGAGGACGGTCCTCCCGACTCAGGTGCCACCACAGCAACCCCTGAGGCCAGAGGCCCAGGTGACCTGACATCGCTGTGTCCCTGAGACTGTTGTTGGGAACCCCAAAGAGATGCGGAGGGGAGTGGCTGTCAAGGGGGCAGCTGGACAGCGGGCCAGCGAATGCGGGGATTCGGGAGGGGCGCCCCTCGCAGCCCGCCCACTGTACTAAGGAGTAAGGGCCGCGTGTGCATCCGTAGGTTCGTTCGAAGTTTGGAGGAAGAAAATCACTGACTTTGAATAGACACAGAGGTCAGAGGGAGGATGGCAAAGTGCTCCGGAGCCCCAACCTTCAGACACACCCTGCCCTGAATTTTATTTCCAAAAACAAGTTCATTTTTGCAAAAAATCTATTTTTCTTTTGCTTTTTTCATGGTTTGCTAGGTTTCCTATATTAAAGACTCGTTTTTTATGGGAAAAGAAAACCTAAGCAACGAAAAGCAACTGGCAGCCTTCCCGTGGCTGGGGGAGGGAGGTGCTCCGTCAGCATGAATTTGTTTGATTCCTTCATCCTCCCGCCCGCCCACTTGGCCACACCGTCCTGCCCGTCTGGTGGCTTATCATGAATGGAGTGGACCCAGCTGACGTCCCGGGAACATTGTAGCACAAGTAGCTGCAGCTGCATCCAGGCCAGAGAAGGAGCCCCAGGTGACGTCCCGTGGACACTGTAGCACAAGCAGCCGCAGCGGCCTCCGGGCCAGAGAAGGAGCGGCCGTTCCGGTCCCGCTTCTCCAGCCAGCCCCACACAGACCCACAGATGCTGCGGTGGCCCTGCGACACCGCTCACCAGGGGAGGAGCAGCAGGACCCCTGGGGAGCAGACTCCCACTTCTGCCCTGGCCACAGCCTGCTCACCGCCCTGAGAGCGGGGCAGCGTCCCGCCGAGGGAAGCCTGGCCCCACACCGAGGGCCCCCAGGCCCTGGCTTACGGGGGGGCGCACAAAAGCAGGGGGTCCTGATTTGTACCCCTTGTACAGATGAGGAGACTGAGGCGCAGAGACCAAAGGAGCCAGGCCCAGCGTCGCACAAAGTCCAGACAGACCGGGACTCTGGAAGGGGCGAGAGAAGGAGGGAAGAGGGAAGGAGGACCCTGGAGCCCGGGCTGGCGCGGGCAGCAGGAGCGGGGAGATGCCCAGCCGCTGCCCCTAGCCTGCCTCTGTCCCCAGGCCTGGAGGTGGGGCGCCCGGGGAGCCACCCCCCCCCCCCCCGGCCCCTTATCCCTGGTGCCCGGGACCCCGCTGTGCGCGCCTGCCCTCTGGTGGCCCGGTCCGGAAGCGCTTCCCCACCCCCACTTCTCAGGGAACCCGTGGGTGTCAGGTCAGCGACGCACCCGCTGAGCACCAGGGCCTGAGCCTGAGACCAGAAAGGGAGGAGACGGCCCTGCTTCTGAGAGTGCACGGCTCAGGGGGCAGGCGGAGGAGGGGACCGACCACGGCCATCTCAGGAGGTGGGGGCCAGGGTCGGGGAGCTCAGCTGTCTGTCCCACAGCAGGGCTGGCTGAGAGCAGGGCAGCCCGGGGGCCGGGGCCTGCAGGGGCCCAGGGTGCTCTCCCACACCGGCCTGTCTACGGACACAGCCCCTGGGTGGAGGGGGCTCCGCAGCTTTGCAGCTGGGACCGCAGAGGAGCCTCGGGGCAGTGGGGGAGGGGCGCGGGGGCTCCCACTGCTCGGGGTCCTCCCCTGGCCTCACGCCGGACACAGGCTGACGGTTCAGGTGAGGTTTTGGAGCCAGACCGCCCGGGGCCTCGTGACATCGTGTGCCCTGCGCAGGCACTCCCTCTGCGGGGGCCTCAGGTTCCCCACCGGTGAGCTGGGAAGAAGAGGTCAGGTCCTGACCTCACTCTGTCCCTCCCTGAAACTGGCCCCGGGAACCTCCGACAGAACCAGAGGCGGTGGGCTGGGTGTGGGACAGCTACGGGGGGGACTCAGGAGGGCCCCCCCACACCGCCGGCCCCACCGCAGGCCGGCAGCCACACAGCGTCCCAGAGCTGCGCCCACTACCGATGCTGCAGAGAGGAAGAAGCGAGCGAAAACTCAAACGCGAGGAACTGAGACCATCAGGGCCGGCGCGGCCCAGGGGTGGAGGCCCCCCAGCCCCGCCACAAGCGACAGCAAGCAGGGACAGCCGGCCACCAGAGGCCACACGGCTGGCGCACGGGCACGGGGGACAGGAGGCCCATCCCGGTGGGAAAGAGTCTGTGGTCAGGACCCTCCCCCTCCACGAGGCCGCTCACAGAGCGGCCCCTGCGCGACTCAACCAAATACTGACACGCAGCGGGGACAAGAGAGTCAAAGGGTGGTTTTCCTTGGGGCGCTCGTTGATTGGAGATACTGTAAAGCGGTTTGGGGAAGCCTGTGCGGATGAATCAGTTTTAACAACCAAATGAAATGTCATGATATCAGAAGCGTGTGCCCTCCTCCGCTCCTCTGTAGCCCCTGGCTGGGCCTGGGTCTCGGGGGCGGGGTCCGCACAGCCCACCTTTCAGGGGCTGAGAGCGGCTGGCGGACAGAGGGGCAAACGACAGCACCATTGTGTTTCGGGAGATGCTGAGAGCCATGAAAACAACAGGCTCAGGCGACGTGACTAGGCAGTGAGGGGGACCACACTGGTTTTCTACTGCGGCCCCAACACAGGGCCTCAGACACAGCAGCCACACCACAGAGCGTGCGCCGGATCGCAGGTGCCGTGACGGGTCAGAGAGCCGAGGCCCCGGAGGCACACTGACGGGAGAGTTCCCTCCCAGGTCCCTGCCAAAGCCACTCCTGGCTTCCAGGGGCCACCCAAAACCTCGGCTCCCGGTCCCTCCATTCAGCCTCAACGGCTGACCTTTGCCCCCCCGCCCCACGCCCACCCCGGGCTCACCTGCAATGGTTGCCATGATACCTCTATGACCCGTCTTAAGAGTCTTAGATCTGTGACCCGTGCTCACAGTGCCGGGTTGGGACCTCCGCAGGCACTCCCCAGCAGGGGCAGGGAAGGGCTCCCCAAGATCTTGTCCTAATGAAACACAGACTTGGCTGTTGGGACACAACTGGCCCCACGGAGGACGGGGGGGCGGGGAGCCACCTCCAAAGGACAGCAAGTTCCCCCAGGGCACAGACTGCCGGGCTGGCTGGGGGTCAGGGCAGGGCCAGTGGGCAGACACAGGGCCCTCGGGTGGGCACGAGAATGGCATGATGTGATGCAGTTTTTAAAGATCCCGCTGTGATTTGACATTGGAAATCACATCTGACACGGGGCTCGAGAGCACAGGTAGGATTCAGGCCCATGAAGAGGGAGAGACATGTGCTTCAGGTACAGAGACGCGGGCACGCGGCCCGGAGGCAGGAGACATGAAGGCGGGGCCGGGACGCACGCCCCAAAGAGACCAGTGAGTGACGGGACGGGGCAAGGGGGGCAGGAGACCCTCTGCGGAAGAAAGAACGGGACAGGGGGGAGGGGGACCCTCCACAGAGGAACCTTGGCATGGGGCACAGAAGACCCAGATGGAGCAGTTCAGAGCAGAGGGGACAGGGGACAAGCAGGCGGAGTCATGGGAAGAGGGGGGACAGGAGACACTGGGAAGCAGGAAAGGGGAAACCTAGGGCCCCTCCATGAAGGGAATAGGGCAGAGCGGGGAGGGGACCCTCCATGGAGGGTCAGGGCAGAGCGGGGAGGGGACCCTCCATGGAGGGTCAGGGCAGAGCGGGGAGGGGACCCTCCATAGAGGGTCAGGGCAGGAGGGGGCGGGGACCCTCCATGGAGGGAACAGGGCAGAGCGGGGAGGGGACCCTCCATAGAGGGAACAGGGCAGAGATGAGAAGGGGCCCTTTAGAGAGGGGGCAGGGCAGAGGGCATTGGGGACCCTCCATAGCGGGGTCAGAAGAGAGGGGGTAAGGGACCCTTCCTATGGGTGTTAGGACAGAGGGCGTAGGGGACCCGCCGTGGAGGGAGAAGACAGGTTAGGGGACCCCCCATGGGCGGAACGAGGCAGGTGGGGGAGGGGACCCTCAGTGGAGGGGGCCCGGGGAGAGGGCGATTCGGACTTTCCGTGGAAGGGGGAGGGCAGGCGCAGTGGGCACCACGTACTGAGGGAGCACACGAGAGGAGGGTGGGACCCCCTCCACTGAGGGGGCAGGGCAGAGGGGGAGGGGAACTCTCCATGGAGGAGGCAGGGCGGGGGGCAGGGGACCTTCCATGAGGGACAGGTGACGGGGGTACTGCGCCCCCTCTATGGACGGTCCCCTTATTCCCCTTCCCTGCTTCTCTCCTGGGTCCCCCGTCCTCCCTGTCCCCACGGCTCGCCCTGCCCTGCCCTTCGCAGGGTCCCCCGTCCTCTCCGCTCCGCTCCATCTGGGCCTTCTGCCCCGCCTCCTCTGTGGACGTGCCCCAGGCCCCCGCACCGTCCTTCTTCCCAGAGGGCCTTCGGGTCCCCCACCCTGTCCACTCACTCACGGGCCTCGGAGGGGCGGGTGGCCCCGGTCTGCGGCCTTCGTGTCTCCCGCCTCCTCGGCTGCGCGGCCGCCCTCTGGGCCTGAAGCACACCTCGCCCTCTTCATGGGACGCGAGGGGCCATTTTCACCCGGGGCGCCACGCGGATGTTTAGAACACGCAACACCTGCCCGTTCAGTCAGGGGACCGACCCCTTCCCTTAGGTGGTCCCATTTAAAAACTGACCACCTCGTTTCAAGCAGGGGCCCAGACAGAGGGCTCTCCTCGGTCTGTCGGCCGTGTCGGCACAGCCGACGGGACGGTCAATTCATGGGAAACATCTGAGAAAACAGAAAACAGGGAGAGAAAAAGGAGGAATCGGGAAAAGAAAGCGAGGACGGCCTTGAAGACAGACCAGCGCCCCTGACTGAACGGTCACAGGCCGCGTGTTCTCCGAGTCCTCGCAGCCCACCGGCGAGGCGCGGCCCCCGGGTGAAAATCGCAGGTCTGAGTCCGACGCGCTCTCGGGACACACCTCACGTGTCATTTCCAATGTCAAATCACAGAGGGGTCTCAGGGGGGTCGGGGGTGGGGGGAGGGAGGAAGGGGACCGTGGGCGGGTGGGGGGCGGGGGGGGAGGGGCGATGAATGGGGACGGAAGAGGGTCGGGTGGCGAACTCACAGCACACAGACGACGCGGGGCGGGGCTGTGCCCCTGCAACCTAGAGAACCGGGTCAACCGGTAGGGTGCCAATAAATTCAAAGACAATTAGATAAGGGGTGGGGGGCCCTCTTGAACAGGATGAATACCCTTTTAAAGGAGACCCCGTCCCAGACTTTTCGGGGGGGCCGCTTTGTCAGTGACACCAATGTCTAACCACTAGGCCGTACGCCTGAGACTAATATTGAAGGTCAACTCTAATGCAAAATTTTAAAACATTATTAATATCAGAAACCTAAGTGAGATAAAACAACATTTAAAATCCATAAATAAAAGAGGTAACTCAGGGTGATCTTTAAAAACACACAAATCACATCATGTCATTCTCGCGTCCAAAGGCCTTCCCGGGCCCGGCACCGGTCCGCTGGGCACACGCCCGGCCCGGAAGGAGTCACACTGCCGGGAGGGGAGCGACCTGTCTCCTCCTCCAGGGGCCTCCGTCACTGCTCTGGTGGCACCTGGCAGTGCTGCAGGACAGACCCCGGCTTCCTTGACAGTGGGCTAAGCATTCGCTTTGGCGGCTTAGTTCTCGCGTGGGAGAAGACACACACGTGGATTTTTTTTTTAAAGCCTTCATGGTTGCGGTAGCATTTTCAACCCACCCGAGAAAGCTTCATGCGCCCCCAACGCCCACCCTCCCCGGCGCCCCCGCCAGCCTGGCTCACCCAGCCCTGGGGGCAGAGGGCCAGGGCGGTGCTGCCCAAGCAGCCGGTCAACGGGCACCCGGTCGCGCGTCTGAACAGAACTGCAGCGCTCGCAGAAGGCAACGGAGGGAGGCCAAGGCTAGGATCGGCCACGAGCCGGGGGGACTGATCTTTCACCACGCAGGGGTGCATTGGCAGCCGCGTGACCCCACCACGCTCTCAGAACTCCATCGCCACCTCCCGGGGACCCGTGAATTGCCCACGGCAGGAAGCGGCTCCCCGGCTTCTGAGGACCCACGGGCCCTCTGCGGAGCCCTTCAGCTCACGCGGCTCGTCTCAGCCTGCGGACACAGGACACCTCAGGTCCCGGGATGCGGTCTGTTTTGAGTTCTGAGTTTCACTTTGACAAGAAAGCCAGGTCTGGGGCCCTCGTAAGACCGCTGCCGCGGCGGTTGAGACAAAGGGTGCGCGATTCCTCAGGAAAACGAACGATCGAACAGACAGAAACAAGAACCGCCACGTGCTCCGGCGGCCCCACCGACGGGGGTTTGCTCAGAGAGCTCAGGGAGGGTCTTGGAGAGACATGCGCACAGCAGGCTGACCTCAGAGAACAAGAGAAATCTCCAAGAAACACTCTAACTCTCTATGTAAAGGATCTCAAAAAAAGAACAACAAACAAGCCCAGAGGAGTAGAGGAAAGGAAATCATCAGGATCAGGCCAGAAACAGGTAGATGGTCTTTAAAAGAAAAAAAAAAGAAAGAAAAGTACAATACAAAGCACCTGCAACCGAAAGGTGGCCCTTTGAAAAAACAGACAAAAGCGACCAACCTTTCTCCAGGCTCATCCAGAGAAGAAGGGAGCCCTGGCCAGAGAGCCCATCGGTGAGAGCGGCGTCCCAGTCCTCCAAGGGCGCGGGTTCCACCTCGGGTCAGGGCACGGACGAGAGGCGGCCTGTGAGTGTGTGAGAGAGTGCAACAGTAAATTGATGTTTCCCCCTCTCCCCCCCACCCCTCCTTCTCTATCTAAAAGGCAATGAAATAATAAATAAAGAGACAGGATCCCCCCATCATTAAAATCAGAAACGAGAGGAGCAGTAACAACGAACCCCACGCAAGCGCTAGGGACGGTAAGAACACATCGCCAACGACCACACGCTGACACGCTGGACGGTCTGGACGCCACGGACACGTTCCTAGACACGCGCCGCCTTCCAGACTCCACCAGGAAGAAGCAGAAAACCTGAAGAGACCGATCACGACGAATGAAATTGAAGCGGTCATCAAAAACTCCCAAGAAACAAAAGTCCCGAACCGGATGGCTCACGGGTGAATTTTACCAAACATTCAAAGAAGAACTAACGCTCATCTTTCTCGAACTCGTCCAAAAAATCAAGAGACAAGAAGTCTCCCAAGCTCCTCTCACAAGTCTGGAATCATCCTCCTTCCCAAACCACATAAAGACACTAGAAAGGAAGACGATTAGAGGCAATATCCCTGAGGAACGTAGATGCTACAATCCTCAGCAAAATTTTAGCAAACCAGACCCAGCAATACCTTGAAGAGATTATCAACAACGGAAAAAAAAAAAAAAGATCATGCACCATAATGAGACAGCAGGGCGTTATTACTTCACTGTCCCAGGGATGCAAGGTCGGTAGAGTAGCTGCAAACCAACAAACGCGATGCGCCACAGAAACAGCATCAAGTGTGAAATCACATGATCCCATCAACAGGTGAAGGAAAAGCGTCTAATAAAACGCAGCGCCCGGTGAGGAGAACACGTCTCAGCAAAGGGCTACGAAAGGGAACACACCTCAGCATGAAGGCCACACGTGACCAGCTCACAACCAGTAACACACTCGGTGGCGACAACCCGAAGCGTCTCCCTGCAGAGCGGGAACAGGACGGGGGTGTCCGCTCTCACCGCTCCCATCCGACACGGCACCGGCCGTCCTGGCCGCAGCGACCGGGCGAGGAGAAGAGACCAAAGGCACCCGCATTGGGCGGGAGGAGGTGACGCGGTCGCTATTCGCAGATTCTGTGCACAGAGAGCCGCGACACGTCTCCCAACACTGCCGGGGCTGACGGACGCATCCAGTACAGGAGCTGGACACGAACCAAAGGGCCGGACGGAAATCGGCCGCATCTCTAGGCACCAACGACGAACTACCAGAAAGGGAAACCGAGAGAACGACCCCACTGACAACTGCGTCAAAAGACAACAGCAAACCCAGGAAGAAACCTCACCAAGGACGCAGAAGGCCTTGTCGGCGCCAAGCCCGGGTCCCGGCGGCTCCGGGCACCGAGCCCGTGAGCGGCGCTGCTCCGGGGCTCGCGGTCCTCCGACGGGAGCGGCACCACCTGCACGTCACAGCCACACGGACGGTACTTACGCTCGGTCTAAGGTGAGAGACGGTTCATGACTTCTCTCTGTGTACTGGGCGGAACGGTGCTCAAAACTGTGGTCATAACGCCTCGTCTCCATACGCGCCCTCCTTCCAGAGACGCTCCGGTTCCTCTCTCCACTGGGCGGCGAGAAGGATGACGAAGGCCAGAGAGTGAAACCAACAAGCCGCGTCAGGCGGGGGCGAGACGAACCTGAGAGACAGAACGTGACTCGTCCAAAGTCCAACACTTACTCAGCCGTCAAGCCAGAGGGAGTCTCGCTTCCCATCCGAGGCTTCATGGGTGAGGGTGACAACGCCAGGCCGTGACGGCGGGCTTTCAGTGTCCGAACCCAGTGAAATCTCCCTGCTCCTCGTGTCCCACGATGCGGGCCAGGGAGCCCCCACGGCTCATCCTCTCTCTCCACACAGTGACTCGGGGACCCGGGGCTTCTCGGCTCTGCGGCTGCACCGAGGGCCCCGGAGGCCGGCTGCCCCTCCACGCTCAGCTGGCGAGGCCCACGGACCAGCGGCACGCAGGACCCACGGACCGGCAGTGGGAGGAGGGCCCGGGAGGGCCGCTCCCTCCGGTCCCGCCTCTGGCCGGACCTGGACCGCAGGGCGGGAGGGCTGGGAGACGCAGGACAGCGCGACCCCCGTGCATTGCGCACCCGGGACGGCCGCCTGCCTCCCTGTCCCCAGCATGTGCAGCCGACTCTGCCCACCGTCTCCAAGAGGAGTGACCGGGGAGAGGACTGAAAGAACGGCACGTCACGCCAACCAACGCAGCCCCTCCGAGGCCCGTGAGTAAAGACGACACTGTCCACTCGTTTCCAGAGACAGTCGGCTCGCGGTCCAGACTCACTTTCTCCCCCCTCACCCCCCCACCCCGCCCCTTTATTTCTTCTTGACGACAGAGAACGCGTCATTCTGGAGCCAACGTCCAGCGGCCAGCCGTCCCCGCACTGATGACAACCACGATCTTGAGACAGAACAGAGAAGCCAGTGCCTGTGGATTTTGGAAGGAAGCAGTAGCCAGCCAACTGCGGACAGAATTCATGACTGGATGACTGACCGGCACGGCGGTGACCCGACGGGTTTCCTGCCTGGATGTCAGCTCTGTGCTGAAGGCGGTGAGTCTCGGCACAGCTCCGCTTCCGGGACAGGACGGGCTCAGAGAGAGCTGGAAGGGAGAGGGGCTGTCGCAGCCAGAGGGGTGGCTCCTGGGAACCCTCCCCTCTCCTCTCCCCTCCCTGCTCCTCTCTCGACCCTGCTCCTACCCTGACGCTGTAGCCATGGCCGCTGGGTCAGCTCCTGAAACTGCGGAGAAAACACCCGTCTCTGGCTGGTGAGGACCTGGGAGAAATGACCCCCGTGCTCCACCACGTGGAGGAAGCCGGCTCAGTTTTTCTGTTTTGCCTCTCACCAGTTTGCCCTGAGAACCACCCCATTCTGGGAAGCTTCCACACAGCACACGGGGGGAGAGGAACCTAAGATCTCAGAGAAACCAGACCTTGCAGCCAGAGGACCGAGGAAGGTGATGGAGAGTCCAGGAGATGTGACGAGGGTAAGCAGGGCTCCTGCGGAGCGCACCCCGGAGACCACTGTGGGCTCCCCTGCATGCTAGTGCTGAGGTCACCCCCACAGACGCTGAGACAGACCTGCACTAATGTCCTTGCAGACTTACCCAGGGGTCTCCTGACCTCTGCCACTCGGCGGTGGGAAGACAAACACTGGAACTCCGTTGAGTAAGGGAGTCGGGGCGGCACGTCCATCGGTGGCATCGTCCGAAGTCAGGAGGGAGAAAGTCCCGGGACTGGAACGGGCACAGGGCTCCGCGGGAGGAGGCCGGAGCTCCGGAGCACCAGACTGCAGACCCGCCGCGCTCTGGGTTTTATTTCTGAGAACATGTTCATTGTTACAAATAAATCTATTTTTCTTTCACCTTTTTAGTGGTTTCCTACGTTTCCTACGTTAGAAACTCAATTTCTTGTCTGAAAGGTAGACATAAGCAGCAAAGAGCAGCTTCTAGCCCTCCCGTGGCCGGTGGAGGGAGGTGCCGAGTCAGCTGGAGCTCCAGAGGTGACCAGGCTGGGCTTCTGACCCCATGGGCACTGATATTCATATACAGGGTGGGGAGTTTTCACATTTATACAAAAATAAGATCATGTTGTAGGAATTATTCTACAGCTTGCCTTTTCACTTACAGTTGGAATTATTTTGTTAAAAATAAAGGCAAGTCACCCTGGCTGCTGTGGCTCAGTGGATTGAGCATTGGCCTGTGAGCCAAGTGTCGCTGGTTCGATTCCCAGTCAGGGCACATGACTAGGTTGCACATCAGGTCCCCAGTTGGGAGCATGAGTGAGAGGCAACCACACAGTGAAAAAAAAAAAAAAAAAAAAAGGCAAGAGATATTTAGAAGTCTTATTTCTAATTATTTTACTACTAGTTTTCTAATCATTTGTACTTACCCCTGAAGCTATTGATGTGCATTGTATGTGCAGGATAGAAGCCCCATATGATGGAGATCCCACGTGGGCAGCCTGACATTGACTATAGCGGGAGCACCACAGAGACCGGCCCACGCTCCACGCCAGCGCCCTGCTTCTGCAGAGAGCCGGCTGTGAAATGGTTGCCATCCACCGCTGATAACCCCTGACTCACAGCGTTCAGATGAGGGTTACAGAAAAAGACATGGCAGCTTAAGGGAGGTCACGGAAGGTGGGATGGTTTCCTCAGGGCGTAGAACTGCACAGTTAGGATGACTGACAGATGCTGGCTCCTCAGCCTGTCAGCTGTGTGAGCTGTGCAAGGAGCGTGGCCTCTCTGTGCCTCCACGCGCTGTAGAGGGACGTAGAATCGTCACCTGCCTGGGCGGATCGCTGTGAGGAGTCAGGGATGAGTCCACACGAAGCCCTTGCAAGAGTACCTGGGACACGTTGCCATTCAGCCAACGGCCCTTGTTATGTCAGGGACACGGTGGCTCCGCTTCACCAGGCAGGGGCTCCGTTTCTCATCTGTGATGTCATGGCACGATGCCACCTTCACCTGCTGCTTTCATGAGGAGGCGCTTCTGCTGGAGCCAGTCAAGTAGTGGAGAAGTCCAGGGGGTGCACTCTGCCCTTTGAACTTTGTCTAGAATTAAATAAATGGGAAGGCGGGGTCATGTGCTGAGATGCAGGGGCCTATTCGCAGGCCCTGTGTGAAGGCCAGGGATCCCAGAGCCCCGGAAATGTGGGTGGAGAGGACCAGAGCAGCAGGTGAGGCTGACCCACGTGTCTGCCGTATGGCTGTTGGGTAAGAAGGATGAAATGCTAGGGCGTCAAAGCTGGACGCATCCCCGGGGCCCAATCCAGCTTTAGCATTCAGGAAGCGGAGGCCCAGCAAAGGAGGTATCACAGCGAGATCCTGATTTTAAATTGTAATCTCCGTAAGGACGGAGGCCAATTCTACTTAAATCAATACAGTCCGTTTTTAGTATATGATTTGGTCAGTGTAAAATCTCATCTCTTAGGCATCTGTTTTGTTAGCTTTATATTTGTCTAATGGCTAATTAAACACACACACAATCATTTGTGCTTCTGATAATAAGTTACACCTCATTAAAGCCTCAGTGGATTGAGGCCGGCCTGTGAACCAAAGGGTCGCTGGTTCAATTCCCAGTCAGGGCACAGGCCTGGGTTGCAGGCCAGGTCCCCAGTTGGGGGCGCACCAGAGGCAACCACACATCGATGTTTCTCTCCCTCTCTTTCTCCCTCCCTTCCCCTTTCTCTAAAAATAAACAAGTAAATAAATCTTTTAAAAAGTTCAAAAAATACATGAGGCATGCTCCTGCCCCCAAGAATATTATAATGTAATATTGTAACGTGGTTGAGAAAGTAGGGTAGGGTAAAATGAGCCACAGAAAAGGCAAGATCTTTTCAAAGTGATGGATTTAGGGGACCGTGTGGCTGTGGGGTTAGGGCCATGGACGCCCCGCAGAGGTTCTTGGCTTTGCAACCAGCTCCTCAGTGGCCAGCTTCCTGCGCTGGCCCAGTGACTTCACGTCTGTGAGGTCATGTCTGTGACCTGACCCCATTAGACTCCCCTGCTCCGTAATGCAAGAGCCACGGTACCCACCGGGGACTGGAGTGAGGATCAGGCGGGCTTCCTCACGCAAGACCCTTCGTTTAGTGCCGGGCCGTAGCTCAGAGCAGCAGAGGCCAGCTCACATGACAATTATTTGTAAAAACTCAGGGGACACGGGGAGCGTCACTTCTCACTGCCCAGGCAGCCCCCGGCCCACCGTTTCCCTTTGCCTGCTGAGAGTGAAATCTCGGGTCCAGGCTTCCTCAGTCATTTTCAGTTTAAGTGCAGTCCCTTCGCTGCTTCTCCCTCCCCGCTCAGGAGGTGCTTTCAGGTGTGCCCACGTCCTGGGGACGTGGCTGGCCACCGGGCTCCTGCCATCTGTCGTGACGTTGGAAGACACAGGTGTGTTTTAGCGTGGCAGGAGGTAACCGTGCTCAAGATTTAAAATAGACAGTAAACATTTTAAAATCATTTTAGGAAAATACTGCTCAGTCCTGCTAAGCATCTAACTGAGCGCTCCCTAACTGCTGTGGGACAATTCACTGGTCTGAGTCACAAGACACACAGTTTCATCTTTGGCTCTTTTTAACTAGAAAACTAGTTAAAGTTTTAAATTAAAACTAGAGTTTTAAACTTTTTTTTCTATAAAAATTCTCATGCAGAAACCCAGACATTGGACTCACCCATTTTCCCAGGGGCTTATCGTTTTTATAGAGCCCCTCTTACAGAATTTCCCAACCTGTGTTCCACGGAACCTCGACTCCAGGGAATGTTAACAGGTGGTTGCAGTAGTAAGAGGCTTACACGTTTTTATGTTCATATTACAGGTAATATATTTACAACGAGTTTGGGCAACAATACGCGTCTCTCTCCTCACACATGATCTCCCTCACCTGCCCACCAGGTGCGTAGGAGAACGTTGAAGAATATACATAATCGGGCAAGAAAACAGCAGGTATAAATGGCTTAGCAAACTAACCCGGCCACAGAATCTTCTTGGAGAAACTGCTATTGAGCAAACCTGCTGCTGTGCAGACCAGCTGATAGAATACTGCCCACCCCGGGCTGACTGGATCCTTCCGCAGTGGGTGCAGGGTGCTTGCCGCACAGGCGAGGAAGACAGACGCTCAAGGCACCCAGGTGGCTGGAGCGCCGCTTAGGAGCACAACTCAGGTCTCCTAATAACTGTTGCAGAAAACCTGCTTGTGAAATCGGCTGGGCCCTTGACGGCTGACGCGTGTTCTGACGTTTCACAAGTGAGGAAGAGCCAGCCAACACCTGCCCGGTGCCTACGTCAGCCTAGGCCACGCGGCACCTCCGTGGGTTCTTGCTCAGGCCACGCGGCACCTCTGTGGACTGGGGGCAAGCGTTCAGTCTCCAGCCAGGTTTATCAGCAAACCCAAAGCGTGTCGTGGTATCACAGAGCTTGCCTACAGGCGCCCTTGACTTTACTTAATGGCCCCACAGCCATTCACCACTTTTATTTCATTACAATTGCTCTGTTTGGTTATGAGTCATTGGTGTTGATCTCTTACTGTACCTACTTTATAAACTAAACTTTATAGTAAGGCCTCAACCCGACACTGGGGTCCAGGGACTATCAGTATTTTCAGGTCTTCACTGGGGGTCTGGTAACGTGCCCCCTATGGATAAAGGGGGTTAAAATTTTCTGAGTGCTCTGCAGTCTGAGACAGTTGAAGTCAATGGAGTTTATTTAAACAGAGGGTTTAAAAATTTCAGGCACAGTTCTTGTAATGCAATCAACTCAACAAAGGACCCTTGTTTCTATGTAGTTTTTCTTATATGTAGCGTTATTCTATGAAATTATTATTGTCTATATCATTCTATAACACGTTCATTTAAATTCAGTTCACACGCTCACGTAGTAAGAAAACACTGCCGATAAACAGTGCGACCCTCTGAGTAACCCCGCAAAAACAAGAGCCACCCTTTTTCTGAAAGGGCAGATGCGCAGAGCCTGCCAGGAGGGGAACATTGACAGCTCCATTTCCTTTCTTCTCTCCTTCCGCCTGCTGAGAGGGCGCGGGACAGGGAAGGAGGCGGGGGCCGGGGGAGAGGGGGCAGATCTGGGTGCCGGGCAGCCCATGGATCAGTCTGTCTGTGCGTTCTCTGTTGCGGCCGTCGTTCATTCTGCGCTGGTTTCCGGTAGGGCTTTACCTGCGGGCAGCCTTTGGGGCCTGGCACGCAGGCAGCCTCCTTTTAGAGATGTTACAGATGCTCCGTCAGACCAGGACAGGCACCTGGAAACCTCTCCACGGCAGGTTCCTCAGGAATCGCCGAAGAGCTGAACTTGAACCCACGGCCCACATAAAGACGCCCTGCACTCCCAGATCCTCATGGACGCTTCTTCTGCATCTGAAGCACAGGCTCAAACAGAGCGGCTTTCTCACCATCGGCTGGTCCTTTCTTCCCTCCACGGATTTGACCTCTGGGCACTGGCTTTCTGCTGCTGTCTTGGGTCCAAGGCGGCAGTTAGGGGTGGGCCCTGAGCCAGTATGACTGGTGTCCTTATAACAAAATGAAGAAACACCCGTAGCTCTCTGCCTCGTGTGGCCCCAAGGCTCATACTAACTGAACAAATTTTAGTTTCTCCTTTGGGTGTGGATCCCTCACTTTGGGGGCATTTCCTTCACTTTAGGCTCAGATTTAAAAAAGAAAACAAATACACCACTCGCAGGTGGCTTATCAAAATCTCCGCTGTGTAGTATTTAGAAACAGAGACTAGAAATGAAATTCTGTAGCATGTCCAAGGTGATTCACCATTCTGGGGACGTCTTTTGCCAGAGGAGGCTGGAAGAATCGTCCCACTAAATGGTTTGGTTTTTTTAAAATTCGTTTTTCCCTCCCATCTCTCCCACCCCCTCCCATGTCCATTAGGAGCTAAGAGTGCTGTCAGGGGCTGAACTGTGGTCTCGCCAAATGTTGAAGCCCTAACTCCTGTAACCTCAGAATGTGCCTAGTTGGGATAAGGGCCTTGAAAGGTGATTTGTTTAAAATGAGGATGTTAGGTGGGGCCCTAGCAGTGTCCTTCCAGAGCGGCTGGGCTCTGGGGCCCGCAGCCTCCAGAACTGAGACATTAGATTTCTGTTAGGCTGCCCAATCTGCAGTCTTTTATTACTGCGGCCTGAGCAAACAAACGTATCGCCCGTTTAAGTGGATTCTGAATCATTCCGACCGGGCGTACAAAACCCCTGTAACAGCGCCTTCTGTGAGAACGCTGACCATGCCGCCCGTGACATGGGGAGTTACCCTCTGAAGCTCACTCGGAGGCCTGGCCCCTCCTGGGCTGAAGGGGGCACACGTGACTTCCCAAAGCGTTCTTCTGCTCTGTGCTTGTTTCAGAGTTGGGGACATGCCTTTTTCTGGGCAGCTCCCAGGTGCCCGTCCCCACCCCGTGTCTGGGGTAGGTCCAGCCGTCTGCATCGGAAGATGCTCCCCGAGTCAAAGGGCTAATGTACCAACGTTCTAGACTTGGTGTGGCACCCCTGCTTTGGGGACGATGCTAACTCCCCTTTGAGCATTAGGAGCAGGCATCACCTCCTGAGGCGCCAGGGAAGGATGTGCTTGCTCACAGGAAGTGGGGCAGACTGCCCATTACTGGTCTCTCCTCCCACCTCCAGGAAGAACCTTTTTCTTTGTGGCCGCTGGCAGTCTCACTATCCTGTTCTGACAAACCCATGTTCTTGGGTCCAAGAAGGGAGAACCGAGCTGGTGACAAGCCTGGCCCTAGTCCGGCCGAGCAGCCGGGGTGGAGGACTTGAAGGCACAGCGATGCACTGCCAGCCATGTGGGGCCCGAGTGGCTGGGTGGTACTGACTGCAGGGCTTCACACCCTTCCCACCCAAAGGGGGCCGCCACAGCACCCCACCTGTGCCGCTCGCTGCCTCCCCCATCCCTCAGAAGCTAGTAGGACCGTGCACTCAGCGACTGGCGGCCACGTGCGGTCTCCTACGGGGACAGCTGGCCTTTACGTGGCCTTCTGTCCTCACTCAAACTGCAGGGAATCAAAATCCCCACCTGGACAGTCAGGTGGTAGGAGCGGGGGGTGTGGGGTCAGAGAAGGCCAAGATCCGCACACGAACTGTTGCTGAATGTGTTACAGCAGCTGCCAAGTGCTGTACCTCATGCCTGCCTCGTCGGTAACGCCACAACTTGTGCTGGGAGTGAAGGCCAGGCGGGCGGGCCTCCAAGAGCCTTGCGGGCCTCCCCTGGCTCTGGCTGTGATGGGAGCAGGCCGCTTAGTTAGCGAGGGGCTCGGCCCTGTCACAGCCACCTCTGTGGACATTTGGGACAGGGCTGAGCCACGACGGCAGGCATCAGCCACCGTCAGCACCAGGGGATACAGACCTCTCTCTTCCATCCTTCTCCTGCCAGCGTGGGACCAGACCTACCCTCCCTGGTGGGAATCCAGACCACTTTACACAGGAGTCACGGACTGGAAAGAGAAACGCCGAACAGGAGAGGCATGTCCATGGGGCTTCGAAATAACAAACCCAACTCCTGAGTCCTGTCGGCTGTCTCAGCCTTTGGGGAAATAAGAACATTAATTCCCACTTGTAAAAACACATGCAAGGCGCGCCGTGTGGAATGGTCACACTAAAAATATCCCGAGGCCTAATTTTCAAGGTACTTTATTTTTAAAACCAGTCACAACACTAAGCGTCTGGCCCATTCTGCCCATGTACAAGCTACAAATGCTTGCTTAGCAGAGGAGGGGCACTCTTTAGTAGCGTTTGAAAACTGGGTAAAAATCCATATAAAACAAATATTCAAAGTTTCCATAGGAACACAGATAAGTGTGACCCCATCTCCTAGCCTTCCATAACGTTCCATCTGTGCCAACCCCACTTACAAAGACACTTCCAAACGAGCAACAATTAAGTTAGGTGGTCCCCTCCAATCCCTTAACTCAAGCCACCCTCGCAGCGACAGATGCAGGAATGGCATCTACACGTTAATACGCGCTGACGCACAGGCTGCCGGGTGGCGCTCCATCCCGCTCTCCCAGGCGCAGGACACGGGCAGGGCGCCGACATCCTGCTCCTCCACGGCGGGGGGGAAGTCGCGGCTCTGGACTTGCTGCATCAGTTGCCTGGAGAGAGGAGGAGCATATTCAGAAACCCTGAGTCACCCAGACCGGCAGTTCCGAATAACTTATTCATGAGCCCATTTGCTTCCTTGGCTACTGTGTCACGAGGGAGCAATTCAGTATTTCTGAGGCAAGCACATCTTCAGAGCCATCTTTTCGGTAATGAGGAGACCACGGGTGATGTGCATCATTAAAATAGTCTCGCTACACAGAAATATCTAAACCAGTCTTTTCTAAAATGATTATGCACCATGAGATCTCAAAATACTAATCCTATTATTGGAGAGCTTTTCCCATCCATTTGGATTTTCCAATTTTTCTAGAGCGTGTATCTTTTTTTTACAGGTTTTATTTATTTTCAGAGGGGAAAGGACAAAGAGAAACATCGATGTGTGAGAGACACACTGACTGGCTGCCTCTCACACGCCCTTCTGGGGACCTGGCCCATGACCCAGGCCTGTGCCCTGACTGGGAACTGAAGCGGTGACCTTTTGGTCCACAGGCTGGCACTCAATCCACTGAGCCACCCCAGCCAGGGCTAGAACATATATGTATTTATTTTTTATGATAGAAATCTTTCTTGATTAGCTTTTTTCCCTCATTTTTGGATTGTTCTATTAGTTGTCGCATTTCCCCCCTGCCCTGCCCACCTCCCCCCTCTCCCAATCCCCACCCTGTTGTCCACATCCATGGGTCATTTATCAGTTCCTTGACTAAACCTTTCCCCTTCTTTCCCCTCTTCTCCCCCTCCCCCCGGTCACTGTCAATCTCTTCCTTGTTTCCATGCCTCTGGTCCTAGAGCATATATTCTTACTTTATTTTAGTTAATTTAATTTAATTTATAGAGCAGGGAAGGGAGAAAGAGAGAGAAAGAGACATGTGCAAGAGAAACACAGATCTGTTGCCTCTCGCACGCCCCCAGCCGGGGACCTGGCCCATAACCCAGGCACGTGCCCTGACCAGGAATCGAACTGGTGAACCTTCAGTCCACAGGCTGTTGCTCAATCCACTAAGCCATACCAGCCAGGGCTAGAGCATATATTAATATGAGGAGAATAAACTTTAAAAAAACATTGTATTTACCTGTAAGCAAAACAACCTCTTCCAACTAGAGGACAACAAGAGCAGGCGCAAACCCAAAAAGGTACCTACTGTCCGCCCTCTTTTTGTTTCAGAGCACGTTTATTAAAGCCGGGGCAGTGAAGCAAGGCAGCGCTCCGACAGGAGAGGCCACAGGAGTGCCCAGGCGGGGCTGCTCTGGCCCACCGCCAAGTCATAGGGATGAGCCCCGGGAAACGGGGCCAGGGGGTCAGCCCAGGGCGACCTGCTGCCCACTGCTCCCCTGGTTGCCAGCGTCGTGGGGACCCTTAGAGCTTAGGCGATGCACGCCCGGGAGAGCAGAAGTGGGGGCAGGGAAAGGCGTGGGCGTGCCCCTGGAAGGGAGAGGGCCAAGAAGGTATCTGTCCTTATCAGGCCCGTGCACACGCGCCGCCACTAACCATGTCGGCCCCGACATCACGTAGTAGATGGTCGGCCTCTGGAACCCATTGAACGTGGAAGCGGCAGCAACGGTGTAAGCACCCATGTTTTCAAAGAGCATCCAGTCCCCCACCTGCATCTCGGGCAGGGCGCAGCGCTCTACGATGCGATCGAGGCCATCACATGTGGGTCCCCAGATGCTGGATGAGTAGTACTTCTCATCTGGTTTGGGCCTCTGCATTGGAGACAGAAGCACCCCTCGTCACTCCTGCTTTGATCACCTTACCTCTTACACACAGGATAACAATAACCAGAAGGTACCTTCTGCAGAAGGGGCTTCACGTGTGCATGATCATACAGGATGCAATTAAACGAGCCATATACTCCATCATTCACGTAATACATAAAGGTTTTCTCACTGGCCTCGTCTTCATCTGGAAAACAGATGAGTCCCAATTACCACCTTTGTACCAGCTCTCAGTCACATGTGCAGCGACTGCACCCTCTGTACCTACCGTCAGAGCCCGTCTGTTCCTTCAGTACCAGTTTTTTGGCAATGATATTAACCGCAAGCGTGAAAGCTGAGGCCACGTAGTATCTGCCTGGCTCCGCGATGACTGTCACTCCCGAGTCGGGTGGAAAATACTTGTCCAGGGCTGGGTTGATGACACTGGCGATCTATGACAGTCAAGAGCAGGCGACTATCAAGGGGAGCCACATGGAGGAGCACAGAGCTGTGACATGATGCGACAGAAATGCCTGAGCAGCCACCAGCAGAGGGTCTGACCATCAAGCAACCGGAAAGGAACATCTCCCTGGAAACCAGCACGTGTACCCCGCGCTGTCTCTCTGGTTCCCCCTGGACATGTCGCCTGTCCCTTCTAAGGTGCTGTGCGTACTGTGTTCTCAAACAGCAGCACAGAACAAACGTACTATCACTGACGGCGGTCCACGTGCCAGCAGAATAAAACTGTCAACTTCGCCTAATTAACAAAAGTAACCACTTACAGGTTTATCTTCGTAAGCGACTAAACAATGTTTTAACGAAAAGAAACACAAATCCTAAAAAAGCACAATTGGTATAAAGACGTACAGCAGGCCCTTCAATTCTGCCCCTTCGTGCATTTGCTGCCATAGGAACTGGACTCATTTCTGTTGACCAGCCAATGGTAAAACTGGTTCTGCTGTAAGTCACTGCACGTGATGTCAGGGAACCTCCTGACGTTAGTGGGATGTACTGAATGTTCTCTCATCATTACAGCAGTCTCTTAACATAATCAACTGTTTTCCCAGACTTTTTAGGAACGCTGACTCATATGTTAGTTTAGAAAACCAAAGGATATTAAATACAATTTTAAACAGCACATAAGTCACTCAAAGGATCACACCGACACATTCACTCTCATGTCTGCACAGTTAGGAGCAGCTAAGACACACATCTGAAAATGTCCCACTGGGAGACCTGCTAAAGCAGCTGCTCTCAGACGGTGCTGCTACGGGTCGATTACCTCTTCAAATTTAAGCTTCACGTCCTCAGACCCAGGAAAGCCACCACCGATATCCAGCAGATACATGCTGAAACCAACCTCAGCCTAGAGTCAAGAAAATCAAGTTAACCCAACAGCCAGATGCATAACAAGCCATGAAAAACGAATGCAGGGGGCGGGCGGCAGGCTCTGCAGGGCGGGCGGCTGCTACAGAAGGCTGACCTAGAGCTGAGGGGGCTGCCGCCAGCCCCGCCCTCGCCCCCACCCCACGAGGGGTTCCCACACACTCACCCCCATGTCGAAGACGCAGCGGGCGTCGGAAATGGCCTGCACGAAGGTCTCGGGGTCAGTGCAGCCGCTCCCCACGTGGAAGCTGGAGCGAGAGAGGACAGAGCGTTTCTCATTATTTCCGAAGATAATTACTTACAGTGGAAAAGTCCCTGTCCAACTCGCGAGGCCTGTTATCGCCTCGGCCCCTGTCCCCACACCAAGGCCTCACCTGACGCCAACCACGTCGATGTTTAGCTCCTTTGCCCGTTCCAGGAGCAGCCTGCTGGTTTTGAGAGTGGCCCCGAATTTAACACTGAGGCGACAGACTGCTTTGGAATCGTCCGTGGCGATCCGCAGAACCAACCTAGAAGGAAGAGGAGCGTGTCAAGCGTACATGACAGAAGGTTATGGACGTGGCTGAAGCATGAAACACAGGGACAATCCTCGTGGTTTCAGCCTAATATGAATACTAGTCAGGAGTGTTTACGCTGTTTTCTCCTTTGCCTCCAACCCAGCACACAATTAAGTGAAGCGCAGGAATCCAGCAACTGGAAATCTGAGTCTGTTTGGCAGCACACAGACCCCCCCCCCCACCCCTGCCCGCGGATGGACGGGACTCACTGCGCCTTGGGATGGGCCCTGGCCACCTTCATCAGCTCCACCTCGCTATCGAAAGTCATCATCCGGACACCATTGTTGGCCGCGTGTTTGATCTGAGACACTTGTTTACAAGGATTTGCATAGATAATCCTCTCCGGAGGCACCCCGAGACTCTGCACCAACTGTATTTCAGTCTGAAAAAGAGTTGTCACACTGTACCCACGGACGGGGCTGCTATGTGAAAGGAACAGAAGAGCGGGGAAGGTGTACATCACAGCCCGCCTGCTGCTTACCTTGCTGGCACAGTCAAACCCCGTCCCGATGGCGGCGAGGGTCTTCACTATGGTTCTGCTGTCATTGCACTTGACTGCATAGAAGGGGGTGACCCGAGGCAGAGCTTTGAGCCACTTCAGGTGCTTCTTTAGGATGTCCCCCAGGTCCGCAACATAGAACGCGTCCTTGTCGTCCTGCAGGAAGAGCGGGTGCAGGGAACCCATCAGTCGCCCCACAATGTCCAGCTGTGGCCTCCTCCTGCCCATCATTCTCAGCGTATCCTCCTCTTTCTAGTCCAGTCACCAACACGAATGTCACTGTCACCGCTGGATGATCCAGTTAAATTCTAAATCCCCAAGCCAGACCCTAAGTTCCATTCCGCTTCCTCAGACCCCACTGGAGTTTCCCGTGACACTGCCCGCATGAATTTGATCTACTCACGGAAGAAGAAACTTCATTAATTTTTTGGTCCAGAATGTCCTTGGCAGTAAAGCCTTCATCGAGGAAATGGCAGCCAAACTCTTCATCGCTAATGCTGTTCATGGTTCCTGGTGTTCGTCGGAGACCCGACAAACTGCAAGCAGGGTGGAGTTTACTCAGGAACCTTAGCTTTCAAAACTTAGTAATTCTTAAAAAGATGAGCCTGCAACAGCCACAAATACTTACCAGAAAAACGAAGATGGACTTGAAAGACACGACTGCCAGGCTCTTTCTCCAGGAGGCCCCAGTCCCACGGAGACGGGCGTGCTCCGGCGCACAGTGGCAGTGTCCTGAGAACACGACACCCACCTTAGGGCCACACGTCAGGCGGACAGGACAGGCTCTCCCTGCGCCACCCAGGGGTCAGGCTGCTCAGGTGCCTTACACCCGCCCTGTGGCTTTGGGTGTAAGTCACGGGAACCCTATTAACCCCCACAGCACCCGAGGACACCAGATCCACACCTGAGAGGTTTCAAAAGCAGCACAAAGTCCACACACAGTGCCCGAGGTCTCAGGAAGCCCGTTAAGCCACTCAAGATCACGCCCAGTGCTCTCGCTCACTGAGCGCTCCCAAGTTTCCTGGGAATTTTATGAGCTCATGTTATTTTCATGCTGGGCTTGTAGTTTTAAAAACTGCATCTTCAAGTCAACATGACGTATTATACCTGCCGTATCTGACCAGACACCAGCACTCCTGGACTGGGGTTGCCTATAGATTACAGTTCCGGGAATCCCCACAGGACAACAGTCGCTCAGCTCTAAGGGACAGCCACAAAGAGTAACTGCTGGCAATCAGGCGAGCACAGGTGACTGATGAATAAGCACAAAGCTCGCAACAGCCAGGGCCACTGTCCTTGGCCTTCATGCAACGTGACAGTGGAGCATGTCGGTCATTTTCAATTCACTGAAGCTTGCCTGGGTCCCGCCAGCTGAAGTGAGCGCGCCCACCATGCAGCCCCGCGACTCAAGGCCGCCGTGTGCCCAGGCGCCGGGCATGAGACCAGGTGGGCCCGCAGTCCCCCACCCAGGGCAGGGCAGGACTGGCTCCAAGACTGGGTCTCCGCAGCTTTCCAGCCTCGGCAGCACCCCCCGAACTAGCCCCAGGGCGAGGCCAGCAGATCAGCCCCCCGAACCAGCCCCGGGGCGAGGCCGGCAGATCAGACCCCCCGAACCAGCCCCAGGGCGAGGCCGGCAGATCAGCCCCCCGAACCAGCCCCGGGGCGAGGCCGGCAGATCAGCCCCCCGAACCAGCCCCAGGGCGAGGCCAGCAGATCAGCCCCCCCGAACCAGCCCCGGGGCGAGGCCGGCAGATCAGCCCCCCGAACCAGCCCCAGGGCGAGGCCGGCAGATCAGCCCCCCGAACCAGCCCCGGGGCGAGGCCGGCAGACCCATGCCACCCACAAACTTAACACCTGACCAGGCTGAAGCAGCGAGGCTGGATCAACCAGGGTCTTTGTTAAATATCCCGAAGGTGACACTCAGGCTTAAATTTGTAAAGTTTTTCTTTTCAACACGTGACCATTAAGTATTTCACTTCCCTGTATCTTTTAAAAAAAATGCCGCACCGGAGGGCTTTTTCAGTCGCTAGAGGGAGGGACGGGAAGCACCGGCTGCTCCCCGGCACCTTCGCTGAGCCACCGGCCGCGGCGGGGCCCCGGAAAAGGAGCGACCCGCAGACACTCGGCGCCGCCCGGCGGTGCTGTCGTAAGCGACGGGGCCACTTCCGCGGGAACGGACCCATGTCTCCGGCCGCGGAGTCCTGCCCGCGCCTCCCCGGTCCCCCGCGGCGCCCCACCCGTCCGCCGCCCGTCCCGGAGCTGGGCCCCGCCTCTCCCCGGCTCTTCGGAAACCGCTACGCCGCCAAAGGTCCCTCCGACAGCCGATCGCGCCCCGGGCCCGGCCCGCGCGTTCCCTCTGGACACAGACGGAGCGACCGCGGACGCAAAGGTCGGGGAGACGAGGCGGAACGGTAAGCGCGACCTTGTCACGGCGACCGAGGGAGCGCCGGGCGCCCGGCCGCGCTCGGGCTGGGTGGCGCCTCTCCTGCACCTGCTGCCCGCGCGCCACGTGGGTCAGAAGCAGCGGCTGAAGGCAGCGCCGGCCCTAACGGCTTCCGGCTCGGCCGGAGCCCCACGTCAGCGGGGCGGGGGGGAGGCGCGGGCCGCCGCGGCCGGGGCACCGGGGGCAGAGCGGGCCGGGCCGCACCGCACGGCGCAGAGGGCCGCGGCCAACCCCCGCCGTCCCCGGGGGAACCGGCGCGCCAAAGGCAGGGGCCGGCGGCCGGCTCTGCGACCTCGTGCCCCTCGCCGCTCCGGGCGCGGGTCTGTCCGTCCGCGGCCTCCGGCCCGGCGCGCAGGGACACGTGGCCGTGCCCCCTCCCCACCGCCCGCACGCGCCCCTCTCACCTCGGAGCCCAGGGGCGCCTCAGGCCGACCCCATGGAGATGCCGCCGCAGCCGCCGAGCGCACAGGACCGCCGGCCGCCCCCGTCAGCGCCCGCCCGGCCGCCGCCTCGCTCCCTCCCGCGGAGGACCGCCAGCCCGAGGTGGCGCCGGAGCGCTGGCAGACGGCGGGCGGCGGCGGAGGCTGAGCGGACTGACAAAGCCCGACACGCCGCTGCTCCGCTACTTATAGCGCCGCGCGTGTCGTCATGGAGACGCACCAGCTCAAACCAGCCGCGATCGGTTCCGTCCGGGCGTCCTCCAAGGGAGGGGGCGGAGCGCGGCGGCGGCGGCCAACCGCGGCCCGGCGGACGGGCGAGGGGCGGGGGCGGCGCAACGTCAGCGCCCGCGAGCACCGCCCAGGTCGCCCCCGGCCTCGCTGCCGCGGGCCCTGCGGCAGTTCCGCGCACGCGCACGCCGCCGCAGGCCCCGCCCCGCCCCCCGGCCTCGCGCCGTCGGCCCTGCGGCGGGCTCGCGCACGCGCACGCAACCGTGGCCCCGGGCTCGCGGGCGCCCGGCCCCGGCTGCGCGCTGCACCGTAGGCTCCCGGCTCTGGGCCACGGAGCGCTGCCGCAGAGTTGCAAACCCCGCCGCTGCGCCCGTGCCACGCAACGCCGTTCTTCTCCTTGGCATTATGTGCCGCGTGTCCTTGGGCAAAGAAAGAAATCGGGCGCGAGCGGGCCACGTGGACCACGGCGCCTCCGTTTCTATAAAACGGACCTGGAAGTGGTTCTGGCGCCGCTCTCCCCGATCGGGAGGGGAGCAGAGGGGCACCGGGCGAGTCACCTGTGCGCTGAGCCGCGGCGAGCACGCCCAGGTGTCTCCCAACAGTGACTGAGCGAAGGATGCGCGTGCGGCTTTATTAAGCCGGGAGACTTCCAAGGGCGTTAGGGGACAGCGTGGGAGGGAACGGGTCCGGCAGCCACCGAGCAGTTCCACTGCCGTGTGCCCACAGGGGTGGCCCTCGTCGGTGACTCGACTCCTTTTAGGGCGGCAGTTCCACTGCCGTGTGCCCACAGGGGTGGCCCTCGTCGGTGACTCGACTCCTTTTAGGGCAGCAGCGATTGGCACTTGGTACCCTTGAGGGTTGCGTAAGTCCCGGCACGCCGACACGACCCGTGCAGTGAACATACGGCGAAAGCCCGGTCGGAAACTGGTGGTCCCCGGGAGCGGAGCCAGTGCCCCCGTGTTAGGACAAGAGGCCCCGGGTCTGAGCTCTTCTTACTCAGTGTAGTTCTCGCTGAACGTTAAGACGCAGCACAGCATTGGGCAGACCAGCATCAAACAGGACAAGGTTGATAGGGCCCCAACCCAGCCAACGGCAGGGGAAGTCCGTTTGTAGTCCAGGGAGGCAGAGCTTTGGCTGTGAATCCCTCCCGCTTTACCTGCAAGTAAATAGTAAATAAAACTACCCTGCGGCACCCAGGGCTCGTTTGTTTGAGTAGAACCCCCCCCCCCCACCAGGTGGCGAACCCCTTGAGTTCAGGAACGCGGTTGGAGGGCTGCACCTCCCTGGGCGGGGGGCGGAGGCGGAGGCACCACCCTACTGCTGGCCCAGGGAGGGCTGAAGGCATTTGGGAGTTCGTTGTGTTTTTCCCCCAGTTTTCCATTCCTTCCCTTGAAGACAAAATCCAGCGGATGGTTAGGTTCCACCCTAGGGTGTGCATTGCCACCAACCTGAGGACTGGGGGCAGAAGCTAGAGAACAAGTGAAACTAGGCCTGGCCATGCCGTCCCTGCAGGGGACCCTGGAGGAGCTCAGAGCGTCCCGCCCTGGCCCCACTGTGCTGGGTGACCTTGAGTAAATTACCTCCCTAGCCCAAGGTGTTCACAGCCCCTGAGAGTTTGAAAAGCCTCTTTTGTATAGGCCCCCGGGCAGGCGTAGAGGGCGAATACTCCTTGAATGAATGAATGAATGAATGAATGAATGATCTAATTCCCTGGAGCTCCAAGAACCAGGGATGAAGGTTAGGGAGAGGGAATTATCTCCACCCTCAAACGCTTCATTCCGGAGGCGAGATTAACAAACTGATCACAGGACGTTATAGCCCCAGGCGCTAAGTGGGACAGCCTTGACTCCCTGTGAGCCCCTGGGATCTGTCCCTGGTATTTGCTCCCCTTGGTTGAGGTAAACATTTTGTCCCAATGACACTGAGCGTTCCTCACACTCTGGAAGTCTCCTGTGTCCAGGGCCAAGGCTGAGAGGCGGGCACTGTCTGCACGGCCGGCTTTCCGTGGCTCATCAACCAGTCCCTGCGAGGCCACACTTTCCCGCTACATGACCTCCTGCCAGCAGAGGGGGACCACATGTCTCAGCATGTGGGATCCTGGTAGCAGCCTGGCATGGGGGAGGGACAGCTAGCCCCTGACCTGCCAGCAGCTTGCTGCTGTGTGACTTTGACCACGTCCCTGACCTTCTGTGAGCCTCTGCTCCTCCAGCCACCAAGGGAAGAACTTGGGCCAGCTCTAGGGTCCCTTTCAGCTTCATTCTGTGATATTTTAAATTTAGGAATGTTAGCTGGAATGGAGCGTGAAGTTCTTGATTCAGGAACCAGGTGGTCTCTGACCCACACCGAGCATGTAAACTGTCCACATGCTGTACTTTGCTCCAGGGAGGCCAGGCCAGGCCAGATGACCCACCTGACCCAAACAGGGAAGCTGAGGCAAGGGAAGGGGACAGTGTTGTTCCCTGGCGTGCTGGCCTGGCTGCCTGCAGGCAGACTCCTGGAGAGGCCCTTGGTCTTGGGTCTGGGAGTCAGCCAGGCCTGCGTCATTAAATCCGGTTACTAAGCTGGATTTGGAAACACTGTATAAACCTCTGCTGACTAAACCTGGCCTTACCCATATGCCCGGCATTAGTGCCTTTCTGTATATTTTCAGTAGACTTGATCCTCTCCCTTACTATTTTTTCCTTAGCAAGAAAGCAACATATCCTCGTAAACTACGTGGCACCTAATACCTAGAAGTTGCCTTTGCGTAGAGATGAGGTTTCTGTGTTTGGTGCAGACGCAGTAAAGGAAGTGAACAAAAACACCAAAAAGCACATTGGACATTGCCAATAAGATCTGCATCCTTCGTCACCCCACCTAAATTCTGGGACCAACTGCAGTTTTTTTGTGGTTTTTTTTGTTTTGTTTTGTTTTTTTAGCTACTCAGCACCTAGCTTGGGAGAAAGTCCAGGGCATCACTTCTCTGGGCTTCAGGGTCTGCCTGTAACACACTCTCTGGCTTGATTGGACTGGATCGAAAATGGCGGCTCTTGCAGTCTGATCTTCTAAGAACCTTTTGACTTCTTTTACTAAGGGAGCTCCGTATACATACGCTGACCACATTTTCCGAACCGAAAATGAGGACACACGTCTGGTGAAGGAAGTGTTTTTTAATAATTTACACGAAGGGCTTATGAAGGTATTATGGTGATTACAAATTTAAGGAGCCATATTGACCAGACATCATTCAATGACGGGAACGATGACAACAAGCATTTACGTATCCGTGTGTTCGATACTGGAATCCTCGACACTGAGAACTTGGTGGAAAACGGGTCTGTGTTCTGTCTGTGGTCATGACTCCGCGCCACCTTTTTTGCCAGAAGTGTAGTTAAGAGTTGACTATGGAGTGAGGCACGCGACTTCTGGCCACCTGGCCACCTGTCTTGTGAGGGTGCCAGGACCCCTGGGTAAGGCGGCAGTCATGGGACGGTCCTGTCACATGTAGATGTTTGACTAAAAATAGAATTCTGAAGCTCAATCCCTCACCCACACTGTAGCCTTGCCCTTGATTTCTTTTAGGTGTTTCCCAAAATGCCATCCACCCAGTAAAGTGGCAAGCGCGCCACGCCTTTGCTGATATCCAAATGATGAGCCCCGGGTGCCGAGAGGTTCCAGGGAGGGCCCCCGGCTCTGAGCAACACCCGCGTCATCAGAGCGGTGGAGCATCTCCGGGACTGTGTGTTGGGATCCAAAGGCACCTGCGTCAGGAGGAGTCTCGGGATGTTTGTTTTATAAAGCATCGTTACATCACCGCCCCACCTAGCGCCCGCCCTGGTGTGGCTCCCAGGGAAGGTGCTGGGACAGGAGCCACCCAGCAGAAGCGGAGCCAGGGCCTCCTGCGGCAGGTCGGTGGCCACATAGTGCTTTGTGGAGCAAAGGTCACCTCTGTCGGAGGTGGAGAAGCAGTTCCTTTGACGGGCAGATGGTTTTAGCAATGCCTTCTCTCCCACGGCCTGCCTGTCCGCTGGGCGGAGCACAGTCCCAGTGCGTGGGTGCTGAGCCGGCATTCAGACATGCCCCCCCCCCCCAACGCGTGGGCTCACAGCAGGCCGGGGGGGGTTCAGAGTTACTTGAGTCATGCATTTGAAACCCTTCTCTGGTGGCCCTTGGTCCACAGGATGAAGTTCTGGCCCTGCAGGGTCTGCCTGCCCACCTTCCCAGCCTCCTCTGCTGCCACAGCAGCCCTCCGAAAACAGTCTGCTCTGTAGACCCTGCCCGCGGGCCAGTTTGGCGTGGGGGACCCAGCCAGGACACCTGGGGGCTCCTCCCTCCTCTCCCCTCCAGCTCCCTTTGAAGTCAAGACCACGATTTCCTTGTCTTCTTAACTCCAGTTCTTAGCCCCGTACCGGGCACGTTCAATAGCGCTCAATTGACAGGAGTCCTGAAACATCTGTGATTTGTGGTGGATGCATGACCGATTCACTCAGGGATTTCTCCCCGTTCGCTATCTCAAATTAAGGGGACAGAAGATTCTAAATTGTCTTCCTTTGGTCATTTATTCATTCAACACATGTTTACATGGAGGGTCGCCAGTGTGCAAGGGATGTGCTGGGCGAGGGTGGACGACCTCTGGCTGCAGCTGTGCGCTGGGTTCTTGGGGGCCAGCAGGGGGCCGGCTGGTGGGAACCGATGAGGCCGGGCATAATGAAAACTGCCTCTTTTGTTTTATTTTCTCCTGTGCGCCTGGTGACCGCCTCTGACTCGACATGTCGCAGCACCTCTGCTGGGTTTTCCACTGCCCCATTTTTGCTGGAGCCCCACCCTACTGGGGCCCCACCTTCGGGAAGCCCCAGATCTGGAAGAGTCAGGGAGCAGCACGCGGAGGGCACTTACACAACCTCTGGGAGGCGTGTGCCCTGCCCGGGTGGGGTGAGCTCCGCATTCCTGCCGCGTCAGGACCACGGCCGTCTGTCCGAAGGGCCCTGCCAAGTCACGGGGCGCCCTGGGCACCTGAAGGGGATGCTCGTTGCCTCCCTTCGCACTGCCTGTGAGCACCGAGTCCAGGCCAGGGTCCCTCCCGCTCCTCCGGAGAGGGAGATGAGCTCCCAGTCTGGAGGGGAGGCTGAGCCCAGGCGTGTGCTCTGCTACGGTCTGGTCACCAGGCCCGTGAGCTCTGCTCTGGCCATTAGAAACAGCTCGTGGAGAAGCCTGGCCTTAGAAAGGCTCCTCCAAGGGCGAGTTGGGGAGGGGCCAGAGGACCCAGGGCAACAACAGGACTGGTGGGTGCTTAGAGAGAGGGCTGGGAGAGGGGCTGGGAGAGGGGGCGCTCTGGGAGCAGCATCCGACCCCGGGCCCACGCCTTTGTTGTGCAGACCCTTCAGCTCTGCGTCAACCTTCATCTCCATCAGCCGAGCCAAACCCTTGCTGACAACGGCCCCCGGCGATCTTAGATTGCGGGTTCACCACGGTTAACAAGCACGAAACGTCCCCCTTTGGCACGTCATGTCCCGTGTCACTCAGGGCCTGAGCACGCAGTTCGGTAGGGGACCGGAACGCGGGAGGGAACCAGTTACAGGACGATAGTACATAAGAGCTGCAGGAAGCTGATACCGCTCACAGGGATGGACCGGAAAGGGAGTGAGGGCTCCCCCAGAGCTGTGGCCGCCTGGGGCTGCCCCGGGGAACTGGTACCACAGAGGGGCTGGAACTGCCGGGAGGAAGCGGCTGGTGCTGGGGACCCTGGTCAAAGCGGAGACAGCGTCTCCTGTGTTCCGATCTCCCACCAGGAGCCTGTTTGGTGGCAAGGGAGCTGGTAAGTGTGATTTTCAGGGCGAGCCCCCATCTCCGCTCCACCCCGAGGAACAGAGCAGGTCCCTGCGAGGTGGGGTGTGGTTCGAGACCAGACCAACGACAGGCACTGCTTCCTTCCCGGAGGCTTGCCCCATCTTCCTGCCCTCCTGTAGGGCACTTCTGAGGGAGAGTTCCGGAGAACAGAGTGGTACTTTCATTTTGGCTTAAGCAACAGGGAACATTAATCATCTCGTGTAACGAGAAGTCTCAAGGAAGGGAGGTTCCAGTTTCATTCCGGGAGAGCCTCACCAAGGACCCACCAAAGACCGGGGTCTTTTCACTTTTCTCACCCCAGCGCCCAGGGTGTGGGCCCAGCTCCCTCCCTCGTGCTCCAGAAGGTCAACACCGCTGCAGGCACCGGGCACAGACAGAGCCAAGGGGCACGGAGTCCTGGGTGGAGCAAAGACTTTATGTCTCTCTTTACCCAAGAAATACCTCTTTCCAGCACCTGTCCCTCCTGTCCCATTGGACAGGTGGGCCCGCATCCCCTTGTCTCTTCCATCCCCAGAAGGCAGGGTAGGACCTTCCTGTTGGCTGAAACCGCTGACGACCACCGCCCAGCGCAGGAAAAGCGCTCAGGCCGCCCATGAAGAACATGCTGCTTGGAAGATGCTGTCTGTTGTGGGTGGAATTGTCCCTCCCAAATGCCTGAGTTGGACCCTATCTACCCCAGTATCTCAGAATGTCATATTTGGGGAGAGAGTCTTTCCGGGGGCAATCAGGCTGCATGAACTCCTTAGGGTGGTTCCTGACCCAACACAACTGGTATCCCTCGCAAATGGGGGGGGGGGATTTGGACACAGAGGCGCTGGGCCACCAGATCTTCCCTGCTGAGGGCCTACATGTCATGGATGAGGCCTCACCATCCTTGCCCTGCAGAATCTGTGCACATACCCAGTGACCGTTTTGCCCCACTGGAGTTTGGGACAGTCTCCCACACAACCAGGCAACATGGAAGGAAGCAGCTACAATGCTTTTACCAAAAATGTCTTAGCTAGGCCCTTACACTGCAGGCTTTGGGGTTCACCACGTCTCTGTGTGACGGTCAGGAGAGTAGACTCCGGGGACAGGGTGTGGGTCTGAACCCCAGCCCTCCCTGGCACATGAGTTCAAGTGGCTGGACTCAGTTTGTCTGTCTCCAAATGGGGACAATGACAGAGGCCACCTCACAGGGTTGCCACGAGATTAAAGGAGATCATTTCCGTGCCGCACCCATGATGCGGCCGCTATATTTGACACCTGACCTAGAAAACCTTTTAACATCCCCCTCCTCGACCCAACAAGATGTGGTCTGTAAACTAATCATTATTATTTCCTCGATTTGTTCTTTAGGTTGAAAACCAAACATGATTTTAAGAGAAGAAACTTCCATGGTAAAGATATCATTCCAATGAAGCGAAGCACACACGTGTGAACTGAAATTTGTACTCACCGAAGAAAAACGTTACGTCTCGCGGTGAGCGCTTGGGCCGTTTCTGTTTTCAACGCTACCGCTGTGCATGGAGTGACGGAGCTGCGGTGACTCAAGCCCGTGCCTGCGCCGTCACAGCCCCTGCGATATCGTTGTTCATGTCACATCTGTCATGAGAGCTGAAGATGTGAATCGTGCCCGGGCTGAGTGCAAAGGCAGGGTGGCCAACCGTTTGGGGCTCTCATTGCTGAAACTGGTAGCGTCCCAGGCAAACAGGGACAAGTCGGTCAGTCCATAGAAGGATGGCAAACCATGAGAAATCTCAAAATGAACCCACGCGGCCCAGTCTGGGGGCAGCAGGGGCCGACTGGGGAACTGGCAGCACTCTGAATTAATTTAGGTGTGGAATTCGATGTTCATGAAACAGGGCAAGTAATGAGAACGGGAGCTTCACACACGTGTTACTAAAACTCAGCCCTAACCTCAGCAATTGTTGGGAACAAAGGAATTATTTTCAGGAAGGAGCATTTTATTGGTGACATTGCTTAGAGCTAATGGACACAGTGATGATAGGCAGAGCAGCTTGTAGTCAGTTGTTTTTATTTTAAGATTTTATTTATTTTTAGAGAGAGGGGAAGGGAGGTTTCGAGAAAGAGGAGGAGAGAAACATCAATGTGTGGTTGCCTCTCATGTGCCCCCAAATGGGGACCTGGCCCACAGCCCAGGCCTGCGCCCTGACTGGGAATGACCCCGTGACCCTTTGGTTCGCAGGCCGGTGCTCAGCCAACTGAGCCACCCCAGCCAGGGCGGAATTTTTATTATTTTTAATGCTGTTCTGTATTCTCTAACTTTTAACCCACAAGGAAATTACTTTGTTGATTTAAAACACCTTTAAAATGCTGTCTGCCGGGAGAAACACCATCTTCGTTTTCCGAATGACGTCATTAAGTGTCACCGACGATACTTGGAATAATTTCAGGTACTTGTACTTGCTACAGGGAAATTCAACAAGAGTAAAGAAAGATGTATTCATGTTTATTTCCTTCGTCAATTTCAGGGTAAGTGCACATACCTTCACGTGGTTACGTGTTTAACTGGTGGCGACTTGGGCCGGAGCGCCAGCCTCTTGTGCACAAGCAGAGCCGCCCCCTCGACCTGTTGTAAGCGCCGTCTCACCACCCACCTTGTGGAGAAGGGAACCATGAACGGGTTTGCCCAGCACCAGCAACCTCGGCTGGAAAGAGCCTTTCTCCTCTGAGGAGGGCTTCGGTTTGGAGGTGGACAAGCTTGGGGTCAGTCCCCAGTTTCCCGTTGAACAGTTCTGGGCCCTTGGGTAGTTTCCTCCCGAGTGAAATGGGGATGGCAGCGCCCGTCTTACAGGCTGGTCGTGTTCGGCAGCTCTCACTTCTGCCTGTAAAGCGTAAGGTAACAACGATAGTATTAGAATTAGTCAGAGTGGATCAGGCGCTGGGATCGTGCCAGTTGTTTAAACATTGAAATATTGAAAATTCTGCAGCCCTGAGCCCTCCGTCTATGGCATCCCCTCCCTGGGGAACTCCCCTCTCCCCATGATTTAGCAAAGAAAGAGCTGCTGCCTGTCCCTCTGGGGGTCCATGGGACCCCACTTTTCTCCGACTGGCCAGTGTCTGTGTGGTGCCAGGTGTTAATTTTTTTAATGAATAAACTTCCTTTTTTTCAAAAGCAGTTTCAGGTTGACAGAAAAATTCAGCAGGATATAGGGTTCTCCTACACCCCACCCCCTCCCCCATTATTAACTCTGTGCGTTACTGTGTTCTGTTTGTCGCAATCGATGCACCGATGTAGAGCCATCAGTACATACTGTTCACTAAAGTCCCATCCTTTCCATCAAGGCTCGTTTTTGTGCTGCACAGCTGCCGTTATTAATATCGCCTTCAGTATTGTTATAATAACGGCCAGTGCTTCCCAAGTGGCTGCACGCCAGACACGCATTGTTCCAGGCGTTTCCACGCGGCCGCATTTACTCCCCACGCGCTTCAGTTTGTTCGTTGGCCAAGTCTGCTGTCCCAGCATGGAATGCCTTGGGTGAGTACTAGGATCATCTGCGGAACTTTGGGAGCTACACCAATGCCCAGGCCCAGACTATAAAAGCAGAACCTTCTGGGGGGTGGGTGCAAAGGAGTCCAAGCATGACTCTTAAAGCCCCCAAGTGACCCTAACGTGCTCCCCGGGAAGGGGCCCACTGCTCTGAGCCCTGCCCTCCTGGTGGAGGTCTAGGGTCCTGCAGGAGCACTAGGCTTGGTGGAAGTGCAGACTCTGGCCGCAGCCCGTGAACCAGACCTGCGTTCTGACAAGGCGCAGGGGGTGTGAGCTCACAGACGCTGGGGAAGCGAAGATCTAGAACAAGCTCTTGGTCTTCTGGAGGTGAGGGCTCCCGTTTGAATAGGAGGAGTCATGTCACGTGAGCTTTTTCTGCCACATCCGGGGCCTCCCATCCCCACAGCCATCTGTACAGCCGGGACTGGGCACCTGCTCTGTGCTGGCACCTCCAAGGCCTACACACACAAAAGAATGGGCTGTGATGGTATCTGTACGGAGAGAGAGGACTTTCCTTTCACTTCCTATATTCTGAATTAAACATTGTGAGAAGCTTGTCTTAAGTTGATTTGAGTTGGCTCTTCTTCTGGAGTTCACCTTGTTTGGACATGGAGTGGAACTTCCCCGAATAGGTAGCGGGTCTAACCATTTGTGTGATTATTAACTTTGTCCTAAAGAAAACAACAAATGTGGGGAGAACCTGTACCCCAAAGCCACCTGGCTGCTCACTCTTTGTTTATTTAGTTATTTGTCGTGTACCTAAAAACGCTTCCAGTCCACAAATGCTGTCAGCGGCTGGATCGTCTCTGACTTTGCTCCGCGAAGCAAGAACTGTGTCAGAGGTACGGAAACTGCAGGGCAGGGGAATTCCAGCCGCACGGCAGGACGGACGTGGGTCCAGGCCAACGAGACCCTTCCTGACGGGCACGGCTGGAGGCCAAGCCCGGAGCTGGTGTTCAGCAGCTACCTAGAGGCTGAGTGAACAAATGAGGGTAGGGGAAGTCCCTCTCTGGTTCCCCGAACCCTGAGTTCTGGAAAATTCTTATGATAGCATCAGCAGAAATGCCCAGGCATAAGGCATCATCTGCCTTCGGTGACACCCGGTTCTGTCTACTTCTTTCAACACATGGAAGCCAACTTTCAGGTCTGACCCGAGTCTGCTGTGGAGAGTTGTGAAGGGGCTTCATTGTGCTGCCCCACCCCCACACCTCCTTCAAGGTCAAGGGTGAGAGTGGGCCCAGGAGGCTGAAGGGCCATGAGGTTCAAGATGACATGCCAGGAGAAGGCTGCCCCAAAGCACCTTCTGTGTCAGAACCCACGCTTGGGTCTCCCAGAGAGATACAGGCAGACCAGGGGTAGTTCTCAGGGGACTGGAGGTCCCGGGTCAAGTAGGTGGGGTGAGAACCTGCGAAGTCTTGGGCCCATCTGGACCCATGGCCTGGTGAGCCTGGGGACAACCAGGCTATCATCAGTATTCTGGGGCCTTTTTTTTTCTTTAGTTTTCATTGACAACTGACAAGCTTGTTCAATCCTATGAGCAGACTTGGTTTTGTGAGCTATTTCGAGCAACTGGTTACCTTTCTTGCCAGTGTTTCTACAGGAAAATACACCTCAAATTCCAAACAGCCAACTTCCAAATAAAATCTTAGAATTTATCCCAGTCTTTTTAGTTCTAGAAGTGGGGTGCTGTGGGGTGCTGATGGGAAAGCACCAGGTGGGCTGACCTCTTACAGATAACACCCTCTGTCCTCTAAACATGGTGATGGAGACCCATTTCCATGCAGCAGACATCAGTGCCTTCAGACACGCAGATGCTACCGGGCAGGGACAGTGTCTGCGTGTCTTTTGGAAGAGGCCCCCCTGGTGGGGAGGAGCAGACCCACTGCCGTGACCCTGGTCCCTTGCTAAGTGTGGAGGGGTGGGAGCGGGGGTGTCCAAGTGAATAATGCAGTGCTTCTGCTTCAACAGTGTGGCCGTCCCATAGGGAAAGTAAGCTCTGCACACTAATAATTGCGACCTGGGGGTCGGAAGGAATGAGGAGCGAGTAGGGACAGCGGGCTGTGGCTTTGGCTCCAGCAGCAGGAGTGATGAAGGAGGGGCTGTGGCTTTGGCTCCAGCAGCAGGAGTGATGAAGGAGGGGCGCCTGAGCTGGGATGGGGACAGAGTTCCTCGATGGCCCCAACAGGAAATAACACACCTGGTCACTGGCCAAGAGGTCACAGCTGACCTGGTGACAGAGGCTGCAATTTCAGAAACCTCGGGTTACCAGCTGGGGGTATGCTAAGTGAGCGGGGTGGGCAGGTGGGGCTGTCAGGAGGGCCAAGTCCCAGGGTCAGCGGGCAGCTATCTGTTGTCACAGGTGGGCGAGGCTTTGAACGAGCTGACCTGTGGCCTAAAAAGCCTGGTGCCTGGGGTTCTCACCAAACATGGAGATTCAACAGCTGAGCCTGCAGGGTGCGGCCCGCAGCAGGACAGAACAAAGGGGAGCCTCCGGGGAAGGAGAGAAAGGTAGGGGCTGGTACATTGGGACTTGTTAAAACTTACGTGTTGTGCAATAACTCTTACTTTTTAAAGGGACAATCCAATACAAAATTGTGTTAGTTTCTCTCAGATGGGCCATACTGGAGAAAAGCCGGATAGTTCAGGCCATATGACCACACCCAAGGGTCTGCCCCTCACTTGCGGCTCTGGGGAGGGGACTCCTGGTGTCCCATGCGGGAACCTGCTTGCAGGCCTAACCCAGTCAGGGCAGCTAGCATCCGGGAGGGCAGGCGCAAAGGCTGAAGGCCTGGAGGGCGCTAAGTCCTTAGTGGGAAGGGGTCTGAGTTTCAGGATCTGAAAAGACGAGAGTGGTACCCCCGGCCTGTGAGAGGCAGGCTGCCCCATAGGACTATGGAAAGTCAACGTGCTGAGGGCTCTTGGGTGGTGCATCGACCTTGGCGGGATATGGCAGGGCCTCAGGGCCCTGGGCCAGGATGTGGGCAAAGGCCTCAGGAGGAAGCATTGGCTACTCCATGAGGACAGAACGTGTTGACTGTCAGGTGAGCAGAGGAGCGTGGAGTCACGATGCTGACAGAGCACTTGCTCCCCACCAGGCCCTGCGCCGAGGGCTTTTGTTCATTAACTCATCTAATCTTTGCAACGACTCCTTCTACGGTTGAGGAAACTGAGGCTCGAAGAGGTTGGGACTTGCCTGAGAGTAACCGTGGGTACAGAACCGAAATTCAAATCCAGGCTTGTCCGGCGGCAACCGTCGCATCAGGGGAGAGAAGCGAAGCACTGCAGCCGTTCCGCTGTCTGCGGCCCGAGGGCAGGAGTTCTGGGCCCAGTGGAGATGCCCCTGGAAAGGGCTTCGTGCAGAGCCACGGCCCTTCCCGAGTTCTCTGTGATCAGACTTTCTGAGGGAGTTCCCTGGTAACCCACGCCCCCAAGAACGGGAGCTGTCGGCTTGACCTGGCTCCCCAAACCGATAAAAGCTCTTCACTCACCTACCGCCGCCCTTGGCCATGCCATCGTAGGATCGATAACCCTTCCCGTGAGAGAAGCGGATACCAGGCGTCAGCTGGTAGAGGGACAAGATCATGCAGCTTTGAACCAGAACGTGGTTGGACTCCTGGTGCCACTGTGGGATGCCGTGTGGGCCATTTCTGGGGCCCAGCTGTCCTCTCTGTAAAATGGGGATAACAACAGGGCTGCCGTGAGAAGGAATTTAGAGGCGAGGGCACAGGCGAGCCTGGCACCCAGTAGCTACTTGGTGGGGTCCAGAGAGTGAGGAAAACGGGGCTCTGCTGGCTGGGGCAGTGTGCAAGCAGGAGTGTTTGGACCTCAGAGCGGATCTGCAGGCTTTGCTCAGCTCACCTGAACACGGGCCAGTCCCCACGGGAGAAGCGTGTGAGTCAGCCTGGGTAATTCCCCACGACGCCTGTGGGCTGCACAACATGTATTTAACACGGGTGCTGCCATTGATCGAGGCCCCTCCGTCGATCACACCCTGGGGCCCCGCGCGGCCTGAGACCGGTGTTCGGTTCCGCGGTCTTGTTCAGACTTAGCCGCTAACTGCTCTGGGGCCCTCGCCAAGTTGCTTAACTTCTCAATGTCTCCCTCTCCTTATCTGTAAAATGGGGATAATAATATTTACCTACCTCACGGAGCTTGTTGCAAGAATTAATTAAAGTTTATGAAGTGCTTTGAGTCCCGGATAAAAGGCGCTGCAGCAGTCCAAAGTATTATTACCACGATCTAGTAGGTTATAAAAGGTCATTTTGCAGGATAAGGCAAAAACTTAATTTCTAAACAAGCAGAAACAAGGGCAGATATAGTCATAGAAAGTTCAACCAAAAAAGTTGAGAGGTTAATTTGCATAATTAGTAAAAGTTATAACATGTCTTGTTCCTACCAATAATCAATGCAGCAAGCAATCACAGATTTCAGTCGCAGGCCAGCCAAGGAGCTGGCCCTTGGAGCTCCCCCTCCTGGAGCCCATGGCCACCCTGTGATGGGGATGTCATCACCCCAGTCTGACACACGAGGAGAGCACCCTGGGACAAACTCCAGAATCCTCCCCCTGGCCTTCAGCCATGAGGAGGGCTTGGGTACGTTCTAGTTCCCCTGGGCATGTGGCCTTGAAGCAGATGTGAGAGGCCATCCCAAGGGAGAACTGAGGCATAGGCCGGGGTCACGCTGTTTCAGGAAAAATGAGGTGTTGCCATCCTGCATTCTAGTTCATGTTCAACGCTCACCTGCCCCTCGAAAGCCCTCAGCCTGCGTCTCTGGGCTTCTTCATAAGAAACAAGGAAAGACCATCTGTACCTGCTTCTGAGCTGTGCTGGGCAAGTCAATTACCTTCTTTTAAGAAGTGGGTAGATGATAAATAGATAGACAGAGGCCTGGGCGTGGATTAGCTCTGCATTGCTGATCCCTTTCATCTTTCCTTGAAGCCTTTCCACGCGTGTAACTAAGTCCCGGGCTGGGGAGCCCCATGACGGGGGTGGGCAGGACGCACGCAGGCCATTAGGTTGGTCACCCACAGGGAGGTGGGGGCAGTGTGGGGTAACCACGGGCTTGAGGTCCAAAGACACCTGGACTGATTGTAGTGCTGCTCCCCTGAGCTGTGAGACTTGGGGTGAACGCTATCCCCCCTGACCAATGTGTGAAAAGCACCTGCCACTGAACAAGAAAGGTAACTTTTATTTTATTATTCTTTTCTATAGCAGATGCACAGGGGATGCAGACCAGGTAGGCAGAACAGGCGTATAATTTCACAACTTACCTGGCAAATTAAAAAAATACATTTAGACTTGAAAATTACAACATGTGTCTGGGGAGGGGCCTGCTAGTGGGGGAGCGGTCTGATGGAGGAGAGGTGGGCACGTGAAGGCCGACCCAGGAGTGCGGCCCTGGGACGCAGACCCCCGGAGCAGGCGCGGGCCCGGCTGACCCAAGGCGCTCCCTCTGGACTATAAACAGTGAAGAGGCGACAATTTCTAGTCACTTTTTTTTCACATCTTAGCTTTGTCAGCCGCCCTCTGTGACTTCAGGAATATTTTAATTTCCCTGCGCTTTTCCTCTCCGGAGCACGTGACTCCCGCCCCGCCCCCAGACTGCCTGTCATGGGCGCCTGGCTGAGGGCCCACGCGGAGGTCCCGGGCCCTGCAGGCACCTGCGCCACCAGCTCCGGGCCAGCTCCTGGCTGGGCTTTTTCTATCTTTCTTTGTTCATCCCCCACAAGGGATCTGTGAGGCAAAGTGTTAGGATCTTAGTTTTAACTTCAAGAAATAATTTCCCACTACCTTTCCTTCTTATGAGAAAAGAGGGAAAGAGAAAATCGGCGACGTCATGGCCCGCAGAGGTGAGCTCCCTCCCTGGGTCTCCCCGGGGCGCGGAGCCCCCGTCTGGCCAGGATCGGAGCAGGAAGCAGGAGCTTCCATCGCACCTGGCAATCCGAAGGGCCCAGCTGCTCTGTCATCTCCCACAGGGCTGCTGTTCCTGGGCAGGTGACTAAGAGCCAGGGACGGGCGAACCCCTGGAGACCAAGCCGGTGGGGATGTGACCCCACCAAACATGAGCACCCAGAGCCAGCCCGCGACTCTTCGTGGTGACAGACCCCCGGGGGCTGGGGGTTGACACAAATGAGGGTCCTTGATTCTTGAAATCTGAGGCGTTAACTGAGCATTAGAAGGGACTTTTGAGATAGTCTAATTTTACAGATCAGAAGAGCTGCAACTCAGACAGGCCTGGGGACTTTCCTGAGGTTAGGTGGCACCCGAGCAGAGGGGCAAGCTCTCCTGGAGAGAGAGGGTCGTCCCTGCTCCCTGCCCCACACCCACGGCCACCCTGCCCCACACACGGGCTATGGATGGCTTTGTGCCACGCCAGAAGACACAGAGGCTGACATATCTGCTACGTCCCCTGTGTTCGGGAAATGCTTGTCTCAATTCTCAGACAACCTCGCCCAGTCCCAAAATAAAATCTGCAGAGGCAATCCCTGTGTGACAGACAAGGGCAGTGAGGCTCAGCGCGGTCAGGTGGCTTGCCTAAGGCCACACAGCATGGCGAGGCAGCAACTCCATTCTCAGCCAGGTCCCCTGGCTCCACTCCCACGGTCTCCCCATCCTCCACCCCCGCCCCTGCCCCACCTCCTGCCCAGCAACGGCAGCCCTTCTGGGAAGCGCCCCTGCCTCCTGCCCCCGGAGGCAGAGTCTGAGACACTTAGTGTCTGTGGGCGGGTGGGGGCCACGTGCCCTGATGGTGAACTCCCTGTCCGCCTTGGGCTACTGTCTGTGCAGGGCCGCCTGAGCTGGTTCTAGCCCACATTCTGGGGCCTGTGGCTGGGCCCAGGGCCCACGGTCTGCGTGAGGTCCCTGTGGGGCTCTGACCCTCCGCGTGCGGCACAGATGTGACCCCAGCCACAGCCTTGGCGAGGCGTCGTGACTCAGTGGCCCTGTCTGTGATGAGTGGAAAGAAGCCTGGGCCTGACCTGTGGCTCCTCAGAGCCCCGCGTTCTGGACACAGTGGACAGACGGGATTCTGGGAAGTCAGTGTCCTTCTCTCTCAGAATGAAAGGGTTGTAGGTGCTGATTTAAGGAATGAGAAAAATCTCCATATTTTTCTGCGGAAGGGATCTCCAAGATATTTTGAGAGAGAGAAACATATGCATATGCATATGCTAATTTAAAATTATGCGTGTTATTTATGTATAGTTATATAATATGTATACATATACATTCAATATATAAATAGACTAAAAACATATATTTGCTTATATTTCACACACACACACACACACATACACACAATGCAAGAGTAAATCAGGTATCCATTTAAACAGGGCTGCCTGTAGGAGGAAGACCAGAGCAGGGCCATGGGGGGCGGGGCGGAGGGCACGGCACGGAAGCCAGACCCCTCTGAATGTGCCTTGACTCTCTGTCATTAAAGAGAAAACTACAGCCCAGAATGGAGCCCCTTGTGCCCATGACAGCAAACCTGTCTTAAGCAAAGGGGGAAAAAGTTGGGACCACTGTAACAACATAATCAATAAAATATACTTAACAAACAAACAAACAAACAAACCTGTCTAATACCTGGCCTATGGCAGGTATGACCCTTCTCCAGAGATGTAGCTTCATCAGTCAGGATCGATGAGGTGCTCACGGGCCCTCTCCCTCCTCCCTCTCCGCGGGCCCCCAGAGGAAGCGGAGGCAACCTGCCTGAGGGGACCCCCAGCTCCCCCTAAGGGAAGGTAACCTTGGCTGAAGCCATCCTTTCTTCTCTTTAGCTAATAACTTTCTTAGAACTGTGAACATTTTTTAAAGAAGTATTTATTTATATGTTTTCAGAGACAGTAGAAGGAAGGGAGAAAGAGAGGGAGAGAAATATCGATGTGTGAGAGGAGCATCGATGGGCTGCCCCTCACACGCCCCCAACCGGGGACCTGGCCCGCAACCCAGGCATGTGCCCTGACCGGAAATCAAACCAGCGACCTTTCAGTTCACAGTCTGGCACTCAATCCACTGGGCCACACCGGCCAGGGCAGAACATGTTTTATGTAATTAAAAAACAAAGGTAAATAAAAAAGAACAACAAAGTGATCCATTAAGAAAAATGAAGACACGCTGATTACATAAGTGTTTGTACAACTTGGTGACAAAAAGCCCAGAGAACTATGTCCACGGACTGTCACACCACAGGCCTAGTGATGCCAAGCTGCCTGAGGACCCACCAAGGAGACGTGCCCTCAGCGGCCGTCCTGGACAATCACACGGGGTAGCAGGACTAAAGTTGATGTCAGGAGCCCAGGCTCTCAGTGGCAGAGGAAGCAAAGACACGCCAAACGCTGCCCCCAAGACCGCGAGTCAGTGTGCCCAGACTCAGGTGTGTCTGAGCCCGGGAGTCCCCTGGGGAGACCCCGGAAGAGTCCACCCATCTCTGCTCCTCCCCTGCCCCGAGCCTTTGCTAGTTTTGTGGTCTTAGGGGAGCAGACGGTTGGGTTTGGAAGGATGTTTTCAGCCACCCGGACCACCTAGAGGGGAGGACTGCCAACTGCTCCCTCAGTGCTGATGGACGGTTTGGTCCCTGGTCCCAGAGCCCAAGGGGGCTCAGCTGACAGACTGGCCACCAGGCTGGCGCCCAGTTTTCTGCTGCACAGAGGCCGACTCTGATGGAACTCGGTGTGATCATACAGCGGCCGTGAACCTACTGCGTCGGGGGAAGATTTACATGTGTCACCCACTTCCTTCTCCCCAAGACCTGTGAACCCCGTTTTCCCAGCGGGGCCAGAGGCTGAGCTTGTCCTGACGGATGCCAAGGCGCAGCCCCTTCCCCTGAGCCCTGTGCACCTGTCTCAAGAGGACGGCCTCGTGGTTCTTTTGAAAGGTGTGACACGGGCTGGGATGCACTCAGCCAGCAGCAAAGGACTTAGTGGCAGGTAGGGCTCTCGTGCCAGCCCCATCCTCCCTGGCTGGGCTGAGAAGCATAGACACAGAAAGGTTAGCCACCATGGCGTGGGCCTGGCCGTGTGCTGGGCGGCACCTATGTTAGCTCATCAACCCTCCGCCGTACTAACAGGATGGGCGTTCTCTGCCTTCACAGGCGGGGAAACCGAGGCCCTGAGCGAAGCAATATCTGGCCCATGGTCACTGCCATGAGGAGACGTGACCCCGAATCAGGCTGCAATGTTACAGGTTAGTCACGGAGGACTGTAATTTAAATCTCTGTTGTAACACAGCAGACTAGGGAGAGGACGGCCCCCAGCTGGGAAAAGAAACATCCTCCGCAAAAAGAACTCTGACTTGAAGCCACAGGCACCACGTTTTGTTTAGAGCCAAAGAATAGATGTTATTGTTTGAGCCCAGTGGCTCTCCACAGGGGTGATTTCGACCTCCCAGGGATCATTCAGCAACGTCTGGAGACATTTTTGTTGTCACCGCAGGAAGGGGGGTGTGTGCCCCTTGGAATCTCATCCCACACGCAGTGAGCAGCCCCCAGGCCGAGAATGATCGGGTCCCCCAAGTCCACAGTGTTGGGGCAAACTAACCCGTCCGTGGTCCAGCCCCTGGAGAGGGCCTCCCCCACCAACCTGGCTTCTTTTTTCACACTTTGAACACTTCATGTTCAAGGGAAGTGTTCTTAAAAGCTTCTACCTGCTTTCAAAGGTGCCCAGAGCGTCTCCACGGGCAGCCCGGCAGCGGAGCCAGGTCAGTTACAGGGGAAGCGTCTTTCATCTCTCCTGGAGGGATGGATGCTGGAGCCCGGAGCCCAGATTTGGGAACGCCACGTGATGCTAATTATTCAAATGGGCTTCTCCTCTGAGAATCCACTCTCCTCTGAACTTCAAACACCTTGACCAATGCTAATTTAGCAGAAGAGCCTCCCAGGAAGATTCTATCTGCTCCCAAACCAATTAGTTGAACGCCAGGCAAGTTTACCAAACATTCTTCTTTGATCAAAGAATTTCGTTATTTTCAAAGGGTGTGATGTTCTTGCCACTTGTCTTCCTCCGATATTAATTTATAGACCAAAGAGGAGAAGCACATCCCCTTTTTGGACACGATGTTTCACGGCCAGGTTTAAAACGCTGCGGCTCTCACTGTTGTTTCTGTAACTTGGCACAGAGGAAAGAAGAGCCTTGGGGCCTCGAGGGACCCAGCCAGCCCTCAGAGCTCAGAACCCCAACTTCCAGGCTTTGCCCAAGGAGAAAGGATGCAAAGTGTCTTCTGGGCCAAAACAAAGCGGCGCCCACGGCAGGGGCTGCTGTGGGCCGCCCCACGTCACGTCCATCATCAGGTTCTGGGAGGGCCGCCTGTCCCCGCAGGTCACGTCAGTGAGCAGGACTCAGACCCACGGACAGTGACGGAGTCTGTGTGCGCCTGTGGGCTTGGCCCCCGCCCGCTGCAGAGGGTCCTGAGGCCACCGCTTTCCCCTCTTCTGAGCATTGGCACCTGCTGGGCCGCCCTGCAGACCCCTCGGCAGTGCCAGCTCACGCCGGGGTCCCCCCGCACCCCCGTCCCAAGCTGAGCTGGTGGCCTGTCTGTCTGCTGAGCTGCCAGGAATTCCTGAGCTCTCTCTACAAAGGCACTTGGTTTGTTTTTCTGTCCCCACGTCTACCCGCAAATGTGAGCTCCTTCAGGTGGGGTCCTGGGTTCTTTGTGTATTCCGAGCACATGGAAGGTACTGGATAAGTATTAAAGGAATGAATGAGTGAATGAATGATTGAAACTTGCGTGCACAGGCACCAGGACGACAGGAAGCCATGGGGAGGGAATGCCGAGGCAGGTGAAGGAGGGCTTCTCCGCTGATGTGTTACGACCGTTTGCAGAGGCAGTTCTGGCATTTTCTCCCTGAACGATGCTGACAAACATCCAATCAAATAATATTAATACTCCCTTCCCACCACGAAAAGACTCATTTTGTGGGAACAACAAGCCCGCACAGCAGTGTGTGGGTGTGTGCCCCGCGCATCAGCTCTGCCAGAAACCACCACGTGTTTGCCCGTGTCCCCCTGTCTGCAAGAGCCGAGGAAGGTGCCGCTTGCCTTTCTCCGGGTAGCTGGTGGCCCCCGCCTGACCTTCCAGGTCTGTAACGGTGGAAACACGAAGAAGAGGTAGGCGTGCAGGGAGGGGCGATGAGAGGGAAAATGTTTATTCATCAAACGCAAATACAAGTACTCCCATTATAAGGAGAAAAAACCCTACGTGTCACTATTTAAAGGTCATAAACTTTGTGCCTATAAAATATTCTCCTGGAAGTTTCAATTGAAAGAAAAACCCCCTTTTGTAGCATAAAGTGGCCCAAAGCCTATCAACTCTGGGCAAGATTTGGGGAGCAGAGACAGAGAGAGGGCACCAATGCACACACACTGTTTTTGAAAGCAGTTCATTGCCTTCTTCGGTCAACGAAGAGAGTGGTCTTCCACGGTGATGGCCTCGAAGTCTTGCTCAGTGCCAGACTCTGTGCCGAGTCCCTGGCAGCCCTCCCTCAGCCAGGGCCACATCCAGAAGGACTGTGCTCCAGGGAACATTCGAGGAGGGTGCCTGGCACACGGTGGGCTCCATGGAGGAGGCGGCGTCTTCGCGGCTGGCGTTCGGTCCTGCAGGATGCTCCTTGAGGAAGGAGACGCCAGAGGCATATGGTCCTCGTCCTCCAGAACCCACAGCTGCTGGAGTAGGGTTCTTACTCGTTAGCCCAAACAGAAAGGGGGCCAAGAGATCTTGGGGTACAAAGCATGGGCCCCCCGCTGCCCCCCTCAGCCTCTCACTTGTCCCTCATGGGCCCCTGCAGCTGTGACCCCCGCCTCACCCCCTCTGGGTCCCTCTTCTCAGCAGGGAGACGCTCGCCTCTCCTCCCAGGCCCTGCGCAGTCGCTACAAAGCGTCCTCAGAGCCCACTCGCCGTAACTGCGTGCTCTCTCCTATGGCCAACAAATAGGAACTGTTACAATTTTTTCGTGCCCAGGGTATAGAGAGAGGAAGGGCTTCTGCTCCAGTGAGTGCTCTCTGTTTGTGCCTACATTTCAACCAAACCTCTGTGGCTCAGGGGTGGGGGGTCTAGTCACATAATGGAAGACAGTTACAGGAATAACACAGGCTGTGCAAAAGTGGCCACAGCTCTTTGAAGCGCCTTCTGTGACGAGGTGGAGCCTCCGCCTCACCCCCTTGAACCTGGGCTGGCCGTGGCGACAGCGGCGTTGTGAGTTGTGTGCCTAGATCTTAAGAGGCTTGGCAGCTCCTGCTCTTGGGCCAGGAACTCTTCTGCCACCACATCCGAGGGAGCCTGCTGGAGGATGAGGAACATGTGTGTCCCCAGACGTGTGAGTGACCCCAATCCTAGAGCTGCCAAGCTCAGCTCAGCCCAGAAGGACAACCTCACGGAGTCCAGCTCAAGTCAGCACAGAATCGTGAACTAAATAAAAGTTGTTTGAAGCCGCTACACCTTGGGGATACTTGTTACACAGCAATAGCTAACTGGCACATAGGGCGACCATGTGAAACCAAGCTCTGTTCGTGGGAACTGAAGCTGATTTCTCTTGTGTGGGGGTCTTACTGCAGGCCTGCCCAGCCTCCTCCGTCCCTCGCAGCAATCTTGCTTTCTCAGGCTCACGTGTTCACCCAGCCCCAATCCAACATGACCTTCCAGGGCAAGAACCCACGATCACCAAAGGACGCGTCCTGGTGTCTTCTCAACCCACGCACACCCTGAATCCAACTGGCTGTGAGAGGGAGGCTGCCCAAGGCAGGGTTCGAGGTGGGGCGTGCAATGTAATGTGCCCTTTCGTTTCCCCTGTGAAGGAGGGACAAGGGGAGACTTTCACCGCCGTCGTATGGCTGAAGAAGCTACAGGAGGAACAGTTTTACTGACTTGTTCCGAGACGTATGAAGCATAAGCTGCTAAGCCAGCGTCTCTCGGTTCCCACTTGGTGACTTAGAGAAGATGGCTCCGTATGGGGTATTTCCAGACATTGCAAACCTTGCCAGGCTTCCCCTGGGCCGGGGAAGGTGCCATCCCCGTGCCCTTGGGTTCATTTTTCCTTGGGGACAGTAATTTTCCTCCTTTCCTTTCTCTGTCAGCCCTTCATGCCCCTTTCAACTCCAAGGGCAGCGACTTCCCAGGGCTTCTGTGCCGAGACCCTGACACAGCGTCTCCTCGCTCACGTAACAACATAGAAGCCAGAGGCGGATTAAGGTCACCTGAGGCCCCCGGGCGCAGAAGAAAATATTGGGCCCCTTAAAAAAAGAGAGAGACAGGGAAAATAAAAATACATGTTAGCCATATTTTGTGCACCGTAGTAATGAAACCAAACTTGGTGTCATTAGAAAAAAGTGTAAAGTTGGGGTTTTGTGGGGCCCTTCAGAAGTCGGGGCCCAGGGGTGCACCCAGTGTGCCTGCCGTTAAATCTGCCTCTGTTAGAAGCATATACAGGGTTTTGATACTTTGTTTACAAAAACAAGGTCGGACTTCATACAGGTTTTTGCGTCCCCGTTTTCCCAAAGACGTCAAAGTCACAGCTCTAATTTATTCCTCAATCATGGTTCTTTCTACGGTGAGGATTTCTATGTTCTAGTCAACCCTCTCCTGCTGAGGAGTATTCACTTCGCTTGTCTGGGGCTGTAATTCTTGAATACAAAGCCTGAGGTCCTGATGCTTTCATTTCTGTGCGTTAGATTCCCAGGCACAGTATTGCTGGGCGGAAGGATATATTTTATTAGTTTAATAGATGTTGCCGTATCGACTCTCAATGAACTAACTCTAAGAGCAAAAGGTTATTGATGCTTTTAAATTCTGCTAGTTTTATAGTTGTGCAGAATGATCTATTATTATAAATTGCATTTCCTATCTCACTGGAGTGTTTGAGAATCTTAAAAAAATTAGTCAGTCACTTAGATTTGCTCTTCTGTGAATGGCTTTCCTATATCCTCAGTCCATTTTTTATTGGGTGGTTGTCTTTCATTAACTTGTAAGAACTCTTTGTTTATAATATATGTATATATATATAATTGACACTTTAACATATTTTTTGTCATAAACAATTAAATAGTTTAATATTGACAAGTATATGTTTTTTTAAAAAAATACAGCTTCTGATTTTTCTTTCTTAGATAAAAGTGTTTTCCTTCTGCTAGACTATTATGTACCCTCCTTAAAAAGGAAATAAAAAACCTTTCTTGTAAGATATTTTTGTCTCACTTTTTATATATGTCTTCACCTGGAATTGATCGTTGTATGAGTTGTAAGATTGAAGATCAATTAATCTATCTTTTCCCATGAGTAAAAGATCATGTTTTTCATGTATCAGTTTCTTACACATACTGGGGTCTATTTTCAGCTTCCTCTATTTGGTTCTACTTTTCATTTCTTCTTCCTATGCCAATGCCATATTTATTTGAATAGAGTAGCTTTCTGATCTGGTAATGCAAATGCCTCTGTTTTTTAAAAAAATTAGTATTCCTAGGAATGTGTTTTTCTAAATAAGCTTTATAATTATTTTATCCAATTATGTGTCCTTAGAAAAAACTCTGTCAGAATTCTATTGGAACTGCATTAAATATATACATTAATTCTAGGAGGGGTGACTTTAAATAAACATTACGTCTTCCCCTCCAAGGGTGGATGTGGCTTTCCCTTTATTCAGGTCTCGGTTTATGTCATTTGATAAGATTTTATTGTTTTTTACATAAGACCCTTTCCTTCCTTGTTCTATTGTACTCCTAAATATACAATAGTTGGGTTGCTGTTGTGAATAATATTTTTTCTCCATTTCTAGTTGCTTAAGGCCAGAATAGAACCTGTCAGCACTGGTGTGTCCATTTTATACCTAGCTATGTTATCAAATACCCATTAATTTTAGTCACTTCGACTAATTTCTTGGGTTTCTAAGCATATAGTCATGATCATCAACAAAAACAGACAAATTTATCTCGTTTTTAAAGGTTCAAACCAGTTTTATACTTTTTTGATTTTGTTGCATTTGCTGGAAGCACGGGCCACGCTCAGTAATAATAATGGCGATCGTTTCACTCGCGTTCAGGCCCTGATTTAATGAGCCTGGTTTCAGAAGCCCCCCATTTAGAAAAATATTTCCTGCTGGTTCTTGGTCTTTATTTCTAAAGTTTCCATGATCTATTGTTTAGAATTTTTTAGGAAAGGATACTGTGATTTTGTCCAATGTCTTTTTAAACTTACTTGGTGTGTATGTGTGTGTGTGTAATTCTTTCCCTGAATTGCTCTAACTTTGTTTTTCAAGACAAGACTTTCATGCTTGGAAACTTCTACAGGCTTATGGCCTGCCCCTCCTTCTTGCTTATTTTAATCCATTTGTATGGCTTTTCAAAGACATAAGCCAAGCAAAAAGCTCTTTGCATATGATGGAATACCATATCATTTAAACATCATATTTTCAAGATTAATGTCAAGGGAAGAGAATCATGAAAGAAGTTAAAACAGCAAAAAGAAAAAAAAAAAACTCAAAAAGAAAACAAACCCCACAAACTCGGATGTAAAACCATAAACAGCATGATCCTAATTCTTGAAAAAAGAAATACTCATTTAGACATGACAAATCTTGGAAAGGAAATACATAATGTGAATAGGGGTATGGCTGGTTTTTATATCGTTCCTCAAAGTTTGCTATTTTCAAGATCGTCTACAATAAACTTGTCATGCTGTTCTAGTCAAGAGGAAATCCGCATTTTAATTTTGAAATGTCGATGGCAAGACCCTTGTGTGTCCTCCAGGTGCCCTCAGAACCTAGGGTCCTCACAGCCCAGCCTGGGTGGAGCTCAGGGGAGGGTCGAGGTGCACAGACGCTGCACAGCTCAGGGGCCGCACCTCACAGTATTGTATTTTATCTAAAGTCCCTGCCGCCCCTCCGACCCAGGACAGTGCCACCTGACAAGAGGTTCTCGGCAACCTCTCCTAGGGCGGGGAGCAAGGTCCGAAATGGGAGCCAGGCGACCAGCTCACCCTTGACTCTGTCCTTCCACTGTGTGAGCCTGGGCAACTCACTTAGCTTCCCTGAGCCACAGGACAACTCGTTGCTTATAAAGGAGGAAACCATGCCAGGTCTTCTCCCCACAATTGGTTGTGCGCATCAAAATCTCAACAATCATGCGGGTGGGGGCCTGCTTCATCAGCCACCTAGTGTGTGTGGTGCAAACCCGAGGGGCTGCTCTTGCCTCCGCAGAGAAAGCTCTTGGCCATCATCTGAACAACCTGATTGCAAAACAATTCGCATTTAATTGGATTCATCTGAGTAGGTTAAATAATAATAATAATAATAATAATTACTGAGAGCAGTGATCGCATCAAGGACAGCTCACCATAGCGCCAGCTTCTGTCCAACGCCCCGGCGTGAAGGCCTCTCCCACTCACCAGCACTGACTCAGAGATGGCGGATCAATCCCGGCTGGGAGGAAGGCCCTCCGGCTCCTGCCCTGGCGATGCAGACATGCCGCTGGGGCTGTCGTCTGTGCTTGGTCTCTTCGCACCAACCACAGAGTAAACACGCCTTAACACACGCCGTCACTGCTCCACGCACAGGTAGGCCATAGTGTGCAGGGCTTTAAAAGGCCAAGAGGTGTGTGTGTGTGTGTGTGTGTGTGTGTGTGTGTGTGTGTTGGGGGAGAGGATGTTAAAACTTGTTCCTTCAGCCAAAAGGCATTTAAAGCGCCCTCCCCTGCCCAACACAACTTCATCCTGTGACAGCTATCTGGGGTCCCTGTCTGCCCTCGTGTCCCCGTCCCTGAAACCCGTTCTTGTCTCCACTTCCCCAGCGACAGTCAGTGGGGAGCCCAGGAGTTCTGCGCCCAGGCTGGGCCGCCCCTTCTGTGAGTCTCTCCACAGGTTCCAAGGGAAATCCCAGGCGCCCCCAAGGAGGGAAGGAGGGAGCGAGCTTCAAGGAGCGATGGGGGCCCGGAGCGCAGGCCGAGGCTGTGGGGCACGAGGCAGGGCAGGCCGCGCCTTCCTCCCGTCCATCTGCACGGCCTTCTCCCCCCCCCGACCTAGGAACTACCCCGAGGCCTCGCTGCTCCCACAGTTCGGAGGAAATAAAATCAAGCCACCTTCCCAGGGAAGACTCAGTTGCTGCTCTGTTCCATCCACGGTGCGGGGAACCGAGGGCCTGTCGGCCGGGACTCTCAGGCCCCCCAGTTTGGGAAGTGGTCTTGGAATGCTTCTGCTGTTTGTTTGTTTGTTTTAAATGGGTCTCCTGCAACTAGTCCTGCAATTTTCTTGCCTTTCTTTACCTTTTTGCTTTCCTCAACGTCATTTTCTAGTCCTTCCATTGAGTGTTTCATTACTACTATCAAAATTAATTTTTTTTTTAATTTCTTGATTTGCAAGAGAGAGAGGGAGAGAAACACCGATCTGTCCCGTGCCCACCGGTGCACTACCGTTGATGCTTGGGTGTGCCTTCACCGGGGAGCTAACCCGCGGCCTCGGCGGGCCGGGGTAGCGCTCCAACCAACGGAGCCACCCAGCCAGGGCACCACTATGAAATTTTTAATTCTTGAGAGCTGGTGGTTGTTTTCTGGGTGCTCCTTTTGTCCCTCATCTGTTTGCTTGTTTGTCTTTTGCTTCATGGCTGGAATTAATATTCCTTTCAGGGGCTCCACAGATCTTCCCGGGCAAGCGTCACTCACTCGGGCTCCGCGGCTCGTTGGCTGTATGTCCAGTGTCTCTTGGTCCGGCTGGTCTTGTTTCTCCCCTGCTGGGAACCTCCTGGTTGCTTCTGTCCCCTGAGATGCCGGATGTCAGAACAGCGCTCTGAATATTGTCTGCGTCTCTCCTGTGGCTGCGTCATGGTCCTTACCTTACCGTTCCAATTCCAGCCCGAAGGTCCTGCGAGGTGCCTGAGGGCACTGGAAGGTGCCGCTCAGACCACGTATTTGATTTAGAGGCTCGGTCCCCAGGGGGAGAGAACGTCGCTATTATTATTGACCACGTTTAAAGTGCTGCCTCTGTGAGCTTCTGCGTGCTCGTAAAGCAAACATGCTCCCATTCCAGCAGCCACATGGGAGCTGCCTGCCCTGGTGGCCAGTGGGAAGCAGACAGGAGGGATGGGCACCCCCGCTGAGGCTTGGTTTCCAGAAAGAGAAGGGTTTTACGTCACAGGGCATGCCATAGGGTCAGCTGTGTCCTTGAGAATCCCCATGTGTCCTCTTCAGTGGCATTGTCATTGTCTAGATCCACAACAAGGGAGCTGCCTGGTCTGCAAACATGAGCGGAAGCCTTGGACACACGGAGCTGGCCAAGCTGGGTCACTGTATCTGTCCCGTTCACAGTGTCCTGGGAGGAGGCAGACAGGTCAACACAGGATCAGCAGGTTGGGGCCCAGGGGCAGGTGGGTCACTGGTGGTCCGTAGGAGGCTGCTTTGTGCGCTACTGGGAACAGGAGCCTCGCTGTGCGCTAGGTCTACCAAACAGCCTATAAGTCTCAACCGGAAAACCAGGAAAGCTGGAGGCAGGCATGACCCGAGAGTTGCACCAAAGGTTTCCATGGGAAATCAGGCTTAAAGAATGTATATTGTACTCTGACGCTTGCTCTGCTCTAGGTGCTCATCCTTAGCAGAAACAAAATGTCCAAAATCAAAGGCCGGAAAAATGTATGAAAATCTGCACCTGGTGATCCTCTGGCATCTGCGTGTCCAGCGGACCTTCACCTGAAGTGACCACTGTGCTCCTTTCATTGTTATCTGTAATCCCTAGAAGTTAATAGTAACCAAAGTTGAGGTTAATTGGTGATTTATGTATCTTGACTGTATACCCCTATATATACTCTTCTCAATAAAAGGCACGAGGAAAGGGGGTTCAGGGCTTTTCTCCTCTAGAGAAAACTGGCGCCTCTCTTCCTCTCAGACAGAAATCAGTGTCCGGGATAACTCATTTCTCCTCCTGCATGATCCCAAAAACGCTGCAGGACAGAGAGTTCCCACCGAGCTGGGGGGTGCCCCCACAGTGGCCAGCATGGTGTCCCCCCAAAGGGCAGGCCTCCTGCCTGGGCAGGCTCACATAAGAACCTGTTCCCAAGTGCTCATAGCACTGTGCTCAGGGCTTCTTGGCCTCATACCATCAGAGGGACCCGGACAAGCAGGAACTCATCCAAAGGAGAAGCCAGGAGGCCGAGGGGCTTGTAACATGTCCTGTGTGCAACCTCAAGGGACTGCAGCTATTTTTGTGGGAAGGAAAAGGCTAGGAAGAACAGGGAGATGAAGAACACCACTGAATAATTACAGAAGAACTAAATAAATAGAAAGACATCCCCAGCTTATGGAAGGAAAGACTCAATGTTGGCAAGATGGCGACACTTCCCAAATTGACCTACAGACGCAATACAATCTCTGTCAAAGTCCCAGATGATTTCTTTTTTGCAGAAAAAGCTGGTCCTTAAATTTATATAGAAATTCAAGGGACCCAGGATAGTCAAAACGCTATTGATAAAGAAGAACGAAGTTGGAGAACTCACATCGTCCAGTTTCAAAACTTACTACTAAGATACTGTAATCAAGACAGTATCATAAGGACAGACATATATTATAGATCAATGACTAGAATTAAGAATCTAGAGATAAATCCATACACATATGAGCAACTGATTTTTAATAATGGTGCCAAGACAGTTCACTGGGGGAAGGAATAATCTTTCTAGCAAGTGGAGCCAGGGCAGCTGGATAGCTGCACGTGAAAAAATATAGTTGGACCTCTACCCCTCACCATATACAAAAAAATAACTCAAACTTTATCAAAGATTTTTAAGTGTAACACCAAAAACTATAAAAATCTCAGATGTAAAATCGTTGTGATCTTGGACTAGGCAACAGTTTCTTAAATATAACGAAAGCACAAGACACAAAAGAAAAACAATTAAATTAAATTTCAGCAAAATCTTCAAATCATGCTATACACTTTAAATATCTTACAATTTTTTGCCAGACCTCAATAGAGGTGGAAAAAAATTAAAATTTTTATGTTAAAGGATACTATGAAGAAAGTGAAATAATAACCCCCAGCATGAGAGAAGATATTTTATAAGGGTCTAATATTCATAATATATAAAGCGCTCTTCCTCGTCGGCAGCCGTCCGTCTCGAGAGACGATGGTGTAGCTTCTTAAGAGTCTATCTGCACGCCGAGAATGGCTGTGCAGTCCAACTCGGGAGTGACACGGTATTCGAATTCTGTCTCCTCCCGTGTTGAATCGACATCTTGTGATGACGCTGGAGTGTCCTCTCCAGTGAAGCTGAAGCTACAGAGCCTGGGCAGGGTGATATGGAGGGTCTGCTGTTGCCCATGCAGCAGACCCCCCCTCTCTTCGCAGCTGAAGGGTCCAAGGGAAAGACGGAGTCAATACAGCTTGGCTTCAGGTGCGCCGCAGGAGTTGCCGGTGTTGACTACAACGTCGAACCGCCTTAGGGACTCCGGCTCCGGATTTTCTGTCGGGGTTTACTCCCTTAGCCTTTCCCCTGAAGAGGTATGCCGCAAGGCAGCGGAGGTTTTTTGGAGTCAGAGTTTTCCTTCTCTGATGTGCCCTGACTGGAAGATCGAACCAGCGACACTTAGCTCACAGGCCGACGCTCAATCCACTGAGCCAAACCAGCCAGGGCCAAAGCGCTCTTACAACTCTACAATAAAAAGACAACCTAAATTAGCTAAGGCTTTGAATAGACATTTCTCCCAAGAAGATATACAAATGGCTACCAGGCACAGGAAAAGGTGCTCAGCATCACTGGCTATTACGTAAATGCAAATCAAAACCACAATGGGGTACCACGTCGCACCCACTAGGATGACCGTAACCAAAAAGAGGGACAATGCCAGCTATTCAAGAGAGTGCGTTGAAACGGGAACCCTCATACATTACTGTTGGGAATAAAAAATGTTGTTTGCTTTGGACAACAGTTCGTTAGCACCCCAAACACAGTTACCCAGCAGAGGACCCAGCAATCCCATCCCTAGGTTGATATCCAAGAGAACTGAAAAACATATGTTCACATAAGAACTTGTTCCCAGGTGTTCATAGCTCTATGATTCATAACAGCCCCAAAGTGGGAACAACCCAAATACCCAGCAACGGGTGGGCAGATAAACAAAATGTAGCCTCTCCTTGCGATGGAATAGTATTTGGCGATAAAGAGAGAAGGGAGGGCTGATGATGCACAACGTGGATGAAAACAGGCTCAGGGAAAGACGCAAACGCAGGGGCCACTGACTCTAGTGCCATTTACGTACCATGTCCAGCATAAGCTACCCCACAGAGACGGAAAGTAGACTGGCGGCTGCCGGGATCTGGGGATGGGGCAGGTTTTTTTCAGAGGGTGACCAAAGTATTCTGGAATTAGGTGGTTAGTGATGATTGCTCAGCCTTGTGACTATCCTCAGACCACTGGATTGTACGCACGAAAAGGGCACTTTTATGGCCTGTGAATCCTGTCTCAGCTAACAAGGTAAGTAAATAAAGGGCGAGGGGAAGAAGCCGCAGCTGTATGTTTGTGCTTAAATGCCCGGAGGGTGGGCAGGTGGGTGAGGGTCCTGCACCTCAGTTTGCGATGATCAGACCCCGTGGCTGATGGGGATCCTTATCGTGCAAAAATCTCTCCGTGCGAGCTGCTACAAGGCCCTGCCCCCCAGCAGCGAGCCCCACGGCCCCGCACGTATTTAACAAAGCTGGGGTCCGCCTACCGCCTGCCGGGGTCGCCGGCAGGATCATCCTCGCAGAAGGTTGGAGAAGATGACTATTAAAATCCTTCCTGACCCTAAAGCACCATCATTTTATGACAGGTTAAGAGAACCTATAGCAGGCACATAGTAGGTGCTCAGTGCTGTGTTGGTGGCACCTAGCAGATCATGAATTACCCTCCTGGGCCTGAAGTCTGGCCCTGTCTTCAAGGTACTGAAGCCTTTAAGCACAGGGAAGCAGGGGTCGATTCTGGGAACCACTGGGCTTTGTAGGCTAACACCGTGGTCCCCAACCTTTTTGGCACCAGGGACCGGTTTTGTGGAAGACAATTTTTCCACGGATTGGGGTGGGGACATGATTCGGGGATGATTCAAGTGCATGACATTCAAGCCCACCTCCTGCTGCGCGGCCCGGTTCCTGGGGGTTGGGGACTCCTGGGTTAGGAGACCACGCCTGTCTGTCTTTCCCCTGGGCTGACACCTGGATTCCCAAATAACCACCATAAAATGCTGAGAACTGGCCCTTGGAGAACATGGGCCCTGGGCGAGACCCCCAGAGGCCGTCTCAGAAGCCTGGGTCCTTCCTGCCCTCGGCCCGTGTCCCCTCTCCCAGGAAGCACTCACGGCCCCTCTCCCCACCTCACGCACTTACGTGTATCGCCACATGCCAAGAACTCCCACGTGCGTGTCCTGGCCCGAGCTCGGTAACGACCTAATGTGTCTGTGCCGTTTCACTGAGGAGGAAACCCAGGGTTGGAGGGGCTGGGACCGGAACCCAGGTCTTCAGACACTTGGTCTTTCCATGGCTGGTCGCGCCTCGTTTGAGTCGTGGGGTGTCGCCGAGGGAAGAGCTCAGCCTTGTAGGACTGGGTCCGAGCTGGCGTTGGCTGCGGGCTGTGACCCCTGGTGAGGACAGGAGGGCAGGAGCCCTCCACTGACGACAGTGCTGCGTCCTCCTCCGTTCCTCCCCACCCCCCGCCTTTCCCCCTCTGCTGAAACGAGCCCACCTGCCCCGCTGCCCGCCTTCTCCCTGCTCTGCAGGCTTGCCACACTTACTCCGCCCAGGTGCCCACGAGCTGGCCTGCTGTGGGCTGCTCACCCTGGCTCTTCGGCTGCGGCCCCTGCCCGCCTCCGGCGGAGGCCTCCAGGGGTGGCCACGTGGCCAGATCCAACGAGCCAAGGTCACATTGTAGCCCCCTGCCCCGTCCTCCGTCACCACTGCTGCCTGGCTCCTCTTCTGTTTGGTTTCCATGACACCCCCTCTCCCTCCTGCCCTCTCACCCTTTATGTTGGGGCGCCCTTGACTTGACCTCTGCCCTTCTCACTCCGCCAAGGTGCCTCTTGAGTGACTCACCTGCTCCCTACCTGGCACTTCCATGCGCAGACACCGACCTCCATTTGCAGCCGTGGCTGAGCTTTAGGCGTCACTTTCTGGAAAGTTCCAACAGCAGGTCCCTCAGGAGCTTCACTTACAGCCAAAAGGTCACCCATAGCAAAGCACCCCGGCCAGGAGTGGGGGCTGGGAGGAACATCCAGAGGCCTGCCCCCACCTCCCTCGAATCAGACGCTAGTCCCGCTGATTTTACTCCCTAAATCCTACCAGCCCCAGTCAGGCCTCATCCCCTTGCTGCGCTTCCCAGCTGGTCCCAGCTCACAAGTGTCCCCCACAGCTGTGACTCGAACTCTCTGAAACCCAGGCTCACTGGGAGCCCTTCTTTCACCTGCGGGATTGCCCTCGGGCTCTGCCTCAGCCTCCAGCTGAACGCCCCGCGATGCAGGATGCCCTTGGGTGCCACCTGCCACCAGCCACCGGCCGGCTTTGTCCCCTGCCACGCCTGGCCTCACAAGTCACCCTAGTCCAGAATGGCTTGGGGCCCACTGGGCACGGAATGCCCTCTCTTGTAATCATCTCCAAGGGACCTGTTGATGTGTCTCTCTTCTGTTAAACCGGAAGCACTGAGAGGCAGCAGGGGCCCTTCCTGTCCTTGCCCGTCCCCAGCCCGCCATAGAGTGGGTCCTCAGGAAAGGCTGGCACCAAATCCATCCATGGGAGCACCCCGAGTCAGCCCAAGGGGCAGCCTGATGCACAGACTACGACGTCTTTTTTTTTTTTTTTAAAGATTTTAATTTATCTTTTAGAGAAAGGGGAAGGGAGAAAGAGGGAGAGAAACATCTCCCCCTCTTTCTCGTGCACCTCCAACCGGGGACCTGGCCCACAACCCAGGCACATGTCCGGACCAGGACTCAAACCTGCCACCTTTCAGTTCACAGGCCGGCACTCAATCCACTGACCCACACCAGCCAGGGCCGGACTAGGACTTCTCTTCGGGGGTTTTACTAGGAGCCTTTCAAACCTGTGTGAAGTGCACAGCACAGTGCCGTTAACCCCGGGTGCCCCACACCCAGATATCATCCTGTCTTCCTTTTCATCCCCCGTGGTCCCCAAGCAAGTGTTTAAACGTAACCCTAAAACGACGCTGTTTCCTCTCTGTTCCCCACACGCCGCCTCTCACTGGGACACGCGTTCGCCTTCAGCCATTGGACCGACAGTCACGGGAGAGAAGAGCCCCGCCTATGACAGCTGTCGGTGGCCATTCTTCCCCGAGGAAGTCCTGATTGGCGTCAAGCCCCCGGTGGTTAGAGCGTCACATGCGCCATCTCATTTAAGACTCTGCACAGCAGGGCCATCGTTGTCCCCATTTCACAGCCGCTGACACCGAGGCTCAGAGACACTGGGAATGAGCTGGGAGGCACAGCTGGCCTGTGGCCGAGCTAACACCCAAACTAACACCAACCCCTAACGGTCCGTTTGCGTGATTGAAACCAACAGCCATCTGAAGCTGTCCCTGGGTCGCTGCTGGCTGGTCTCCGAGGCCCGTTGGGAGCGAGCCCCAGGTCCCACAGGGCCCGAGCAAGCCCTCTGAGCCACCTCACCCCGGAGACAGAGCGGCTACTCCCGCCACACTCCCCGTAACGACCTTGGGAAGAACAGGAGCCGAGGGCACTGAGGCAAGACGGGGCCCGCCAGCTGTTTGGGGAGCCGTGGGGAATTACAGTCACGATGCATCACTGGTCTGGCCGGGGCTGGGGCGCAGTCCAACACGTTCGGGTGGGTGACAGGCGGCTGGGTGTGTGGGCTGTGATGTAACAGGCTGCCGCGGCGGCTGGGTGGCAGGTGACTGACTAACTTTCCTACTGTCAACGGCCTCTAATAGCTTCCCCTGCGGGCGAGGGCGGGTGTGGCCGTTTCCCCCCCCCCCCCCCCCACAAAGCCAGGCAGCCAGGCACAGAGCGCTGCCTGTGTGACCACCGCCGACCTTAGCCTTGGCCCAGGTGGACTCCTAGGAGGGTCCTGGCAGAGAAAGAAACGCAAGGCGGACCAGCAAGCAGGGCGTCTGAGTGTGAAGAAGAGGCTTCGCAGCAGGGTCCTTGGATGCAGGGAAAGAGGTAAAGGATGCGATCGTGTATTGGGGACCTACAGGGTACCAGCTGATTGTCTCACTGAATCTTCGCCACAGCCCCGCAGGATGGGGCAGGGGGTCATTCATTCATTTGTTCATTCATTCATTCTAACACGCTGCGCAAATCCCAGGCGCCACTACTCCTAAGTCCTTTCACAGGGGAGGAAACCGAGGCTCAGAGAGGGTCTGGCTCTCTCCGCAGGGCTGGCGCTGGCGCTCACAACTGCCTCCATATGAAATATAAGAGGGTGCCCCTCTGGGAAGTGCTTCATCTTACAGGACACATGGCTTGGCGGGGGGAGTGCCCCCGGCTGGGTCCCCGATTTTGCCCCAGCAATGCACAGCCAGTGGGGAGGCCCTGGGGATCTAGCCACACACTCTGTCCTGTGTCTCCCTCTATCAGCACAGGTCTCGCGGGGTTTGGTCACTTTAAGGCACTCTTTGGCAAACTCCACTCACTGAAATAGACATTTCTGGTCTTAAAAAGGAGAGTGGGGGAGCTCTTACGCCACAGTGAGCAGGAAGAGCTCCGGAGGCCTGGGGGCTGGAGCAAAGGGCCCCGAGGACAGTTGGCAGAGGGGACAGGAGTAGGTGCCGGGCTCTGCGCCATCCGGGTGAAGGCGCGTGAGCGGCACTCAGTGTAGACGTGACTGCAGCTTTGCTCGGGCCACATGAGCCCTGTTTTCTAGTCTTGAAATGTTCTGCAGAAAAGGATAAAGGTTGTTTCAGGCTGCCTTACAGGTGTGTGGGTGTAAACCACAAAGGGGAAGTTTAAGAAAAAGTTTCTAATAAGAGCCATTGAGAAGTGGAGGGGCTGCCTTACAGGTAGTGAGGTTCCCATCGTGGGAGGTGTGCAAGCAAGGGCAGGCCAGCCACCTATTTAGGTTACGTTAGTGTGGATGGCATCCTGTCGAGGGGACTTCCCCAGGGTGAAACTCCAGGGCTCTAATTTGTTAGACAAACCCACTGAGGTTACTGCATTAGGCCATTGTATCAGAATTCCTTAATATGCAAATGCAAGTCCCTGTGTCCAGGAGCCTAGACGGTGGGGCCAGTCCCTGAAGAGGAAGTGAAGGGTGGGTGGAGGGAGGCCTGTCTGCAGGCCCAGCTGGGGAAGCCAGTGTTCCGGGAGCTGCTGCCAGCTGTCACCCCAAGCTGTCACCCCAAGCTGCTTGTTCCCAGGCGCTGGGGCGGGCCCTTGGTGCAGCTCATTTTCCTGCAACTAGTGAGGGGCAGAATCTAGGGCAAAAGAGCAGGGGACCTTGTGTGTGGCCCAAGCACCCCAGATGGTCCACACCGGTCATTATAACAGGGACGCACTTCTGCACCAGCTCACAGAGCTGCCGCCGCCCTGACACACCAGGATTCTGAGCACCCGACACAAGGCCAGGCAGAAAGTGTCCTGGGCATACTGGCTGAGTTCACACGCATAAATAACATGGATGAAGGGAGAACACACACACACACACACACACACAGAGAGAACAGCTACACCCTCGGGCTTCCCAGTCCCTCTCAGAGGCGCTCAAAACTGTCAGCCCAGCCCGGACGTCTCCTGAGCCCTGGGGACTTCCCTGGATTAATATTTATCAGACCTGTGTGCTGGTGGGGGCGTTTTCTGTTAGGTGGCTTTGGTTTCAATTTCTATTTTGGGAGAGGCTGCCAAATGATTTTAAAAATCACTATCTTGTGATTATTTAATTTGCATAACTTTATACATTGCAAATGAAGTTAACCTTTTGTGCTGGGACTATTTCTCCTTCGTTCATGTATGTGAACTCTACAGCTCTATGCTGTGGTTATTTTTCTCTCTTGTTGGCAAGCGTTTTTATGATTGAGTATGGTAACTCATAGTCATGAGTGTTCCATGTTTCCCAGCAATAGCTTGGGTCTGGAGTCCAAGATCGGCGGAGCACAGGGACTCTTTGCCTGTCTAAGCTGTCCGGGGCCATCCAGGGGATGACCACCCCTATCCTTGGACATGCTAATCGGTTTTCGAGAGAGGGGAAGAGAGGGAGAGAAACATTGATGAGAAAGAGAAACATCGATCGGTTGCCTCTTGTACGCGCTTGACTGGGGATTGAACACGCAACCTAGGCACGTGCCCTGACTGGGAATCGAACCCATGACCTTTCAGTTTTTTCAGGACGATGCTCTAATCAACTGACCCCCACTGGCCAGGACTGGAAGCATTCCTTTTTTATGTGTTTTGTATCTTGCAAATCCCAGGTAACATTTCCACTGTCGTTAAAAAGACTGGAACATTCGCTTCCAGTCTAACGTGCTCATTTTGCCAGCGAGGAAGCCCACCGCTGGGTCAGTCGTAAGTTGTTCTGGACACACACACACACACACATGCGCGCGCGCGCGCGCGCCACACCCTCCGGGTGTCCCGCCTGCACAGGTGGACAACAGCGCAGTGCTGGGTGCTGGCTCCCGCCCAGGGGCCGTGGCCTTGGGCATTACTGAGCCGCAGCCTGCCTCAGTGTCCCCGTCTGTAAAGCGAGGGCAACACCAGTAGCACCTCTCTCCTAGGGCTACGGCGAACTCGGGGAGAGAATTCGTGTGAAGAGCTTAGGGGAGTGTCAGGCACAGGGCTCAATAAAAGTTAATTATTATTATTTGGCTTGGGGCCTGTTACCGATTAGCTGTTCAATTAACTTTCCTTCCCAGCCCTGGGGACTCTGCCGGGCCTGGGCGCTGAGAACCCCCTTAGTCAGAAGCCTGCGTGGAGACAAGAAGCGCGCGCTCCTCCCTCCCGGGAACAGCGTCTCCCTGTCGCCCAGACCTGGCAGAACCCCAGCTGTCGGAGACAGCGCCTCCCTTCCCTGCCCTGCGGGGTTGTCTCTGCGACAGTCAGACGGAGAGAGGGGCACAGGCCGGCCTTTGCCCCTGCTCCGCGGGCACCGTTCCCCTCTGACCCTCCCCAGCACTCCCCCTGCACCTGCTGCCCTTGTCCCTCCCACAGCCTGGCTGCCCCCTGGCTGCGCGGCTGTGCCCGGCCAGGGCTGAGCCGCAGGGGACACAGCCCAGCCCTCAGGCCCTGCTGTCCACCCAGTCCCCCCAGTCTCCTTGGACCAGGAGCCTGATCGGGCTTCAAGCTGGGGTGCACCCAGGTGTGGGTGTGCTACAGGCAGAGGGAAGAGGGGTCTGACACCCCGCACCCTGCCGGGCCCACAGACTCGGAGTTTTCAGCCTCGTCTCTGACCCTCTGGCAGGCCGGGTGGGGAACTGGGAGTCGGGGCAAGCCGCTGAGCCCTGACTGGGAGGAGGGCTGCACCCTGGCAGGGCAAAGCATGGACCTGGGATGGAGGGCGAGCCAATAGCTGGGCCCTGTCCTCCCTTGTTGGACCGTTAGGGTCCCCAGGAGGAGGTGGGAAGAACCCCAGAGCCCTTGGTGGGTAGGGCTGGTCCCCAAGGTGCAGACCACAGGCCTCCGGGTGGTCACCAGGTGAAAACCCATCCTGGTGGCCCCTGGGCTCCTCCCAGCTCTGCAGGAGGACAGGCCGGCCGGACCTGGGCTGCAGCCTCTGATGCCGGGTCCCAGCCCTTCTGCCACCTGGAGGGACTCACCTCCTCCCCTGAGAAAACCGGCATCCACAGACTCAAACTCTGCTCTCCTGGCAGCCCACCCAAGGGCGTCCTCAGCACCCCAGGAAGACAGACCCCTCACTGGGGTCTTCACACGGCCCCCTTCTGCCAGGCTTTTCCCGCTTCTCTCCTCCGGACACAACCATGTAAAGTTCCCCCAATTCCCGAAACCTCCTCGTACCCTTTCCTCCATCGGCTGCTGCCTGAACGCATCTGCCCACTGCACTTCCTCTGCGCAGCCAGCTGACCCTCACCCAGCTGGCGGTCCTTCCAGCGCTGGTTTCCCAGAACCCTGAAGGCCAAGCGCAGGTCTTCATCTGGTCTTGCCACTCCAGCGCTGTCCTGAAAGTCGGCCCCTGCAGTGGCACCATCCTGGCCAGCCGACCTTGCCCCGGCCTTGCCCCGACCTTGCCCCGGCCTTGCCCCGAACTTGCCCTGACCTTACCCCATTCTGCCCACCCTGTCTCAGCTGCCTACCACACCAGCCCCCTCCCTCAACTCCCCCCCACCAATACTGATGTTCTCAGGAGGCCAGGACACTCGCAGGTCTCAGGTAACACCTGCATCAGGTCACTTCCAGGTCTCTTTGCTGGCCTGTCCAAACCTCCTGCGAACCCTGGACCCACAGATTCATTCACAGTGACTCAGGGACCATGTCACTGCAGGAAGTCTGCAGGAAGGCACCACCTTCCTGGGCCCATCCCTCAGTGATGTGGGAACCTCAGGCTGCCCCCTCCAGTGCCCCGGGTGGCCCTTCACCCCCTCCTGTGACTCTCCCCTAAACCACTGTCGGTTGGGTCTGTACACCTCTCTCCACTTCCCTCCTGCTCGCCACTCAGCCTCGGCGCTGCTGGCAGAATAACTTCCAATGAGCAGAACGCCCTCCCAGGAGCCCCATGATCTGTGCACAAGATCGCAGGCCCTCTGGGGGCCCTTCAGCCCGCTGCCACCTGGACCCCGGCCTCCGTGTGCCTCGGCACCTCCCTCCTCACTCCAGCGCCAAGCTCCTGCTTCTCAATGCCACCTCTTCACACAGGCTGTTCCCTCTGCTCAGGACACTCTTCCTGCCTCCCCCGCCTGGAGCGCTCCTCTTCAACCCTCCACCTCCCTGCAGGAGTCCCCAGGACTAGGGCCACCGGCACAGGGTCCCAGGGATGGCAGCCTCTGGGCCTGGCACATCATGGCCAAGCCACCACCGATGGTCCTGAGTCCGGCCGTGGACAGAAGTGGGGGTCCCAGGAGGGAACCGGTGTCGGGCAGCAGAAGGAGTTACACCCTCCCAGTCAGGAGCCTGAGAACTTGGTCAAACCTGCCTCGGGCGGCAGTGAGCATTCCAATTAATTAGCGAACTCTGTAAAGCTCTTTGAACATGAAACGCACTTTATAAAAGCTAAGTATTATTATTAAAAAGTGAAAACTTCTCTAATATGCCAGGCTGGAGAGCCCCAGGCCAGTCTAAATAAAATGAACGAATGCAGAAAATTAAGCAATTAGAAGGTGATGTTTCAGGATTTGCAAAAAGCCGAAAGTACCAAATGGCCGCGTTCTGAGCTGGGCGGCTGGGAAGGTCCCTCCCCGCTGGCCCTCTGTTCCGTGGCCCTGCCAGAGGTCTGCTTCCCACGTGGGCAGGTCAACCCCGAGACAGCCTCCCGTCACACGTGCCAGCCAGGGGGTCTGGGAAGAGCTGGGAGGGCTGGGAATAAGCGCTGGGCACGGACTCACAGGCTGCGGGGAGCCTTTGCTCAGTGGTGTGACCCCCGGCCAGTCAGGCCTCCGCTCCGAGCCTCAGTGTCCCCACGTGTAAAGCGAAAGGGCTCGTGCTGCCTCAGCAACGGGCATAGTCCCCACCGCTACTTACTCGCCAGAGGGTCCCGAACAGAAGCAGAGGAGCAGGTGTCAGCCAGGACCTGGCTCCATTCTGCCTCCACCCTTCCTGGCAGGGTGACCCCACACGGAACATGTGCTCCCGAGCCTCAGTTTCCTCATCTGCCAAATGGGGAGACTGATGGCCGCCTCACAGGACTGTTGTCGCTAAGAAGGGACAATCAGAGGCAGAAGCACATGGAAGTGGCTGCCACCTGGACACCAGGGCTTGCTCCTGTCTTGTCCTCCAGGCTTGAAACAGCGAAGCTTCTTTGGGTTCTCAGGCCAAGTCTTTGAGGCTTTGGGTTCTCCTCACCTCGGGAAAGGAGATAAAAACTCCTACTTCTGAGCCTTGCTGTCTCCTGCTGAGAAGTGAGAAGCCCTCCATCCAAAGTCAGCCCCACGGTAAGTAAATGTTTGTGTTCCTTCCCTGGAGTCCAACAAGGGTCCGGGGGTCGCAGGCACGTTTCCATCTAGGCTGAGCCGAGCACTGTGGGAGCCCGGGGACCCCTTTTGGAGCTCTTCCCCTTCGGCAGGTGCAGACTCACCATGCATGTCTTGGGGACACCAGGAGAAGCCACCGCGGCCCCTGTGGGACCGGGAACCAGACAGAAGTCGGATGTCTTGGCCTCGGGACAGCTGAGCGGAAGTGGTCCCCTGACCAGGACCCTGGAGGCCCACGCTCAGCTGATTTGCCTCCGTGTGCTTACCTGTACCAGGGGCGCTTCGGGCTAGGGGACGCTCAGGCGTGCCCGGCACTCTGCCCTCGTTTGCACTTTGCATGGCTCTCTAGCTCAGGTGGACAAGGGTGGCTGGAGTCCCGGGTCGGCCCGGCCCACGTGGATCTCCCTCTCCGGCCAGGGCAGGTTTTCTGAGGTGTGGCACTGCTGGGTTGTCCCTAGATGCTCCATCACTGTGGGACGGGGAAGGGCCACGTTATCCACACACACATGCAGCCTGCTCTCTCCGCGCCCCTCCTCCCGCTCAGCATCTGCTTGCGGGGGCCGCCCTCGCTGTTTCGAGAACCGCGGTCTGTTCCCGTTGCTGTGTCCTGCTCTATCGTGGGAACACACCTCGTGTGCTGGCGGACGTTTGGGTGGCATTCAGTCTTGGCCCCGGGACATTTTTCACATGCATCTGTGCACACGTGTCTGTACTGTTTGGGGAGGTCCCAGGAGTGGCGCCGCTGGACCAGAGCTCAGCTCTGCTTCGCTTCAGTCGCTCCTGCTGAACGGTCCCCCAAAGTGGCTGTACCCGCTTCACCTGCCGCCGCGGCTTAGGACACTGCCTGGGGCCCGCGCTCGCGCCAGCGCCAGGGGTCGTCCTTGCCTTTCCTCTTCGTTTTATTTGCAGGTGACTGGCAGCCACTGCGGTCAGGCACCATTTTGATCTGCCTCCTGGACATCGAATTTATTGGATTTATTTTTTTGTGAATAAATCCTTTGGCTATTTTTCTTCTGGCTTGTCTGGTTATTATTGGTTTATGGGAAATTTAAAATATATATATTCTAAATACATGTTCTTTGTCAGAAACATGTATTGCAGGGAACTTCTCTGAGTTGGCCTTTTTCCTCTCTTCATGGGGCCCTTTAATAAAGCCTGGTGTACTAATTAGTTTTTTTCCCTGTATGGTTGGCGCTTTTTGGGTTGTGTTTAAGAAATCTCTGCTAATCCCCAGACCATGAGGCTCTGCCATTTCACATATAGGTCTCCAGTCCACCTGGCACTGATTTCTCTGAGTGTGTGGAGAGAGAAAGGTGGAGTTCCATGTCACCAGAACTCTGAGGGTGGGAGGGACAAGGCCCCACCAGCAGGGAGAGCTGGGTCAGCCCTGCACGGGCCTCGGACTGGAAGTCACTGCTGACCCCAGTGGGGTGGAGGCTGAGACGGGATGGGAAGGGCTGGGAGCCAGGGAGCCCAGGTGGGCGCTGGCACAGGGCACCCTTGGTCTGGGACACGGCCGAGCTGGGGCCCGTGTCAGCGGAGAGTCCCAAGGGGTGATCGCAGCCCCGTGGACCCTGGCAGAGACCCCACCTCTTTCCAGCACGCTGCCAGGCCAGCTGTGATGCCCTCACACAGGGACCGGGAAAGCACTGGGCTGCGGGCGCCCTGTGCCTGACCACGGTCCTTCGGGGCCTCCAGGGACCCCCTGCGGAGGGAAGCCGGGTCAGCGGCTCTGGTCTGCCTGGCCCCTTGGTGGCCCGGGTCCCCGAGGCTCACAGGCAATTGGATCTACGCATGCTCAGTTGGTTAATTTGAATCTTAAAAAAACAAACGTGTCTGGGGAGGTGGGTCATACTAGGAATGTGTATAAACAAGGGAATTCCTCTCCAGGCCATCAGAGGAGTGCGCTGGACGTGGCTCAGCGGGAACTTCCTGAGGAAGGGCTCATCATTCTCCCCACCCGGCCCACCCAGGGAACGGCTGTTCTGAAAAATATTATTCTGGGTGAGTTTCCGTCACGTGGTAGGGGCCAATGGGGGGGTGGCCGGGAGACCTCCCCCAAAGCGCTCTACATCAGTGTTGAACAAAAGGCTGTCTTCCAGAGCTTTCCACATGGTTGGGTGGTTAAGTTAAAACATGGTCTCCCAAGGGAGCAACAGATCAACGTGAGCCTTGCCCTCCACTGAACAAAAAGGTGTCTTCCAAGAGCTGTGCTTGGCTTAGCTTACGGGCCTCCGCTCTCCCAGTCTGCGAAAGGAGAAACCCACCCCCCCCCGCTGCACAGCCATGGGGGGCACTGCACCCCAGCGCCCAGCCATCAGGTCTCTCCTCTCCCACGTGACAGCCACTGCCCGGGGCTCCGCCTTCCTCTTAGGTTAGGAGGGCAGTCAGGCCGGAGCAAGGGCGGGGCCAACGCGGGGAGGGGCAGGGCCAAAGCCGGGAGGGGCGGGGCTCTGCCTACTCGTGTCCTGTGATGCCCTTCATGTGTGGGACTCAGGATGGCCCGCGCTTTGGAACCGCTGGCAAAGAAGAGCTTTAAAGGAATTTTAGTAGCTGAATTTGTGGGCATTTTGGAGCATATATTTTGGTTAATAAGATGAATCCAAACCAAGATTTTAGGCAAACAATAATTAAGAAATTTCCCTTCATCTTGGAGGATTATTACAAATCCATTGAAAATTCTGAACTATATGAAATCACAAAGCAAGGTGAAGAAAAATGGTTGAACAACAAATGATAGGGGTTTGTCCACCCTATTTCATAGTCTCAGGCAAGGTTAAAATTCCAAAGTTGATATGGATGGATTCTAGAATATGTAAGGAAAATGTAAAGTTTAATTAAACCACAGGTTTTATTCATTTATGGAAGATGAGTTTATTATAAATAAAATTTTGTTTATACTACTTAAAAAAAAAAAGGCTACAGGAAGCGTTCTTATCCTGGTAGAAAGAGGGTAGGCCTCAGGATGGGTTTGCCTGGGATGAACCCTGGTAGGTTTTTAAAGATTTATTTAATTTTAGAAAGAGGGGAAGGGAGGGAGAAAGAGAGAGAAACATCAATGTGCAGGAGTTACATCTATCGGTTACCTCTCGCATGCCCCCACCTGAGGACCTGGCCTGCAACCCAGGCATGTGCCCTGACCGGGAATCAACCCTGTAACCTTTCGGTTTGCAGGCCAGTGCTCAATCCACTGAGTCACACCAGCCAGGGCATCTGGGCAGGTTTTTAATCTCTCTTAGCCTTAGTTCTGCCATCTGCAAAACGGGACCATGCTTATCGCATACAGTCGTTGCGAAGATTAATCAGCACAGTGCATCTCGAGGGCCCAGGTGCCGTTGTGAAACACGGCAGGTGCTCGATAATATTATTATACCATTTGAAGCTGTCGTCTCCCTTGGGTGTAAGCGCCAAGCCGACCCATGAGGATAGCCCAGAGAAAGAGCGCAGGCTTCGGCCCAGCCTGCCTTACAAATTGCCATCGCTTGCGAAGCTCCATTGTGAAATATCAAAACATCGCTGTGGAAGAAAGGAAGACAAAGCCCAGACTCTGAATCAACTGGTAGGTGTAGCGTTTCGGAGGCTCCACAGCAGGGTGGGCCCAGTGACTCACCACAGCGATCCTTTTACTTTTCCTAGTGACCAATGTGATTTTTTCACAACACAGCGATGATTCACGCTTTGCTGTCACAGTTATGTAACTGAGGCTGTTTTGATTTGCTGGGGTGTCTATCTCTGTATTTCTACGTCACCCCTGGGAAGCTTTGGGGAATCTTCTTTTTCACACACCCTGGTACAAGCTCTAGCAAACAATTGTTCAAATGCCATCCCTGAGAATAAAATGACCTGTCTCCTTGTTCTCCAGGAAGTGGGCAGCTGCAGGGTGGATTGTGCCCTGGGCTGGGCGTCGGGCTGGCCTGGCCATAGACGCCCATGTTCCTTATCCTCCCTGGCCTCAGTGTCTCCATCCTAACATGAGACGTTGGACTACAACCAACCTAAGCTTTGGCTCTCAAAGAACTGACAAGATTGGACTCTTCTCCACGAGTCTTTTTGCTAAGCAAGAGTTTCCAGGGTGTTTGCAGTCAAATCCTAAGTGCGTGGCACTGCAACAGCGGATGTGGAGACAAGATGCAGGGCGGGGTGGGAGAGGCTAGGCTGCTAAGTAATAAATCAATAGAGCCTGGGAGGAATGGGGTTGCCATCTTTTCCCCTCTCTCTCTCATGCTGAAAATAACAAACAGAGGGACTGGATAAGCCGAAACCTTAGCTGTCACTCTGGTCATGGCCCTCAGCAGACCTAGGCCCGGAAAGAAGAAATGGGCTTTTCAGAGACAGCCATTGTCCTTGCACTTGCCTCGCTCGTCCCCCAGCAGGAGCTGCATGTCCCAGGATTGCTCAAGTCAGATCGGCCCCTGGGACACATCATTGGGCAAAAGGAGACTGTGATGGGCACTCAGGGTCTGATCATCCTTCTCACTTTTTATTTTTCATCCTTGGCATCTGTTGGGCTTTTAAAAATCTATGGGTTGGCATTTTTCATCAGTTCTGAAGACACTGTCAGACATTATCTCTTTGACTAATACCCTTGCCCCCCTCTTTCTCTTGCTTCTCAGTCTAGAGCCCCAGTGAAATGTATATGGACCCTCTCACTCTATCCTTTCTGTCCCTGAACCTCCTTTTTCTAATTTTCATCTTTTTTGTCATCTGTACTGTCATTTGGATAATTTCTTCTGACCCATCTTCCAGTTCACTTATTCTCTCTTTGTCTATATCTAATCTTTATTAAACCCAGCTACTGAATTTTAAATTTCAGTTATTGTATCTTTCATTTCTAAATATATAAAAAATATATGATTGTCTTTAAAAATCTTCCAGGTTACTTTTTTATAGTTCTCTTTTTCCTGAAGATATTTTTAAGTTTGCATGTTATTTCTTTTAACACAATAAGTAGTTTTATAATTTGTTTCATATTTTTCCATTATATTAAGTATTTGGGATTCTGCTGAGCTATTTTTTTTCTTCTATTTTCCTGTGTGCTTTTCTGTATTTTACTAAGTGCCACTTAACTGTTCTTGAAAAACTATTTAGTGGGACTTTTTTGATGCCTGGATGTGACTTCTCCCAGAAATGATTCGCACTTGCTTCTTCCATGCACCCAGAAGCACCTTTACTTGGGGATCCAGTCCTGGGTGTGTAGCTCTTCAGAGTTCTAACACAATGAGTCGAAGCTCATCTAGAAGGTTCTCCACCTTACCCAGGTCCTGGGCTTTGAATCTAGCAACTTAACTTCTTCCAAGCATAGTGATGAATGTACTGGCAGTACGCTAAACCTTAGAAAATGATAGAAGAAGACAAGGCTCCTTGAAATGAAACAGATGGCATTCTTTCTGCCACATCAGATACGGTTCTTGCTCAGATTAAACACCTGGGACTATCAAAGCTACACAACTGACTTCAGAGAATTTTAGGAGTTTTAGACACAAGACCTGAAGCGGGTAAGAATGCTTTCAACTATATATAGTAGAAACCTGTCTAGCAGGGACTTATTTTTCTTATATAATAAGAAGTCTAGGAGACTTCTGGCCAAGATGGCGGCATAGACAGACACGCTGTGTCTCCCTCCACAACTAAGAAGGAACACAACTGCCTCAAAACTAGAGACAACCAGAAGTTCCAGAAAATCAAACTGCATGGAAGTCCAGCAAACAAAGATATAAAGAAGAAATACTCATCCATACAAGTAGGAGGGGTGGAGCTGGGGCAGAGAGGACGAGGTGTGGTGGTGGCAGCAGCAACAGCAGCAGCGGCAGCGGCAGGTGGGCAGAAAGCACAGTCACACATTTTAAAAAGTCAGGAGGGACACCTGGGGAGTGTTCCCAGCTCCTCACCAGACCTTGCAGCTCACAGCCCCAGCACCGGGGAAAATGAAGCCTCATTGCTTCTGACTGTGCAGACCAGTGGGGGTCGGAGCAGAGGCAGAAACTGCCGGTCTCTCAGCAGAGTCCACTTGTTTAAAGGGCCCCCATGGTCCTAGAATGTCCACAGACCCACCCACTCTGGGAACGATGGCCAGGGAAGCATCTAGAGGGGCATCAGTCTGGTGTGGAAGTGGGAGAGGTGCCTGGAAAAGGGGTGAGTGCTGAGCAGGCAGCATTGTTCCCTCTCAGACCCCTCCCCACATACAGCGCCACAACATGGTGAAACGGGTCATCCATTACTGACGAATCCCTAAGGCTCCACCCCTTACAACGTAACAGGAGCAACAGCTCTACCTAAGATACGAAGGCAAACAAACACATGAGCCTGTCAGAATGAGGAGACAGAGAAGTATGGCTCAAAAGGGGGAACGGATCAAGGTTCCACTGGGAGAACTAAGTGATAAGGAGATAGCCAACCTAACAGATGCAGAGTTCAAAACATTGGTGATAAAGATTCTCCCATGCTTGACAGATATGCTTGAGTACGGCAAACGCATAAGGGAAGAACTGAAGGCTATGCTAAGTGAAATTAGGGAAAATCCACATAAAACAATGGTGAAGGGAAGGAAACTGGGGTTCAAATCAATGATTTGGAACATAAGGAAGAAAAAAACAGTCATCAGTGCAGAATGAGGAAGCAAGAATTGAAAGAAATGAGGAAAACTTTCCAAATTTTGCGAAGGAGATGGACATACATGTCCAGGAAGTATGGAGGGTCCCGGGCTAGCTGGACACAGAGGGGACCACACCAGGACGCATCATGACTGAGATGCCAAAGGTGAAAGATAAAGACAGAGTCCTGGGGGCAGCAAGAGACAGGCGGAGAGTTGCCTACAGGGGGGTGCCTATAGGACTATCAGCTGATTTCTCAGAGGACACTTTGCAGGCAGAAAGGGACTGGCAAGCAGTATTCAATGTGATGAAAGACAACCTGCAACCAGGATTACTCTATTCAGCAAAGCTATCGTTTGGAATGGAAGGGCAGATGAAGTGCTTCCCAGACAAGGTGAAGCAAAAGGAGTTCATCATCACCAAGCCGTTGTTATATGAAATGTCAAAGGGACTTACTTAAGAAAAAGAAGATCAAAACTATGAACACTAAAATGACAACAAACTCACAACTATCAACAACTGAATCTAAAAAATAAAAACAAAATCCAATAAGCAAACCAGAACAGGAACAGAGTCATAGGTATGGGGATCATTTGGAGGGTTATCAGCTGGGAGGGGGAAGGGGGAGAAATGGGGAAATGGTGCAGGGACTAAGAAGCATAATCGGTTGGTACAAAATAGACAGGGGGAAGTTAAGAATAATATGGGAAAGGGAGAAGCCGAGGAACTTATGTGCACGACCCATGGACATGAACTAAGGGGGGTGGGATTGCTGGAGGGAGGGTGAGTACTGGGCGGAGGGGAGCAAAGGGGAAAAAAATTGGAACTACTGTAACAACATAATCAATAAAATATACTTAAAAATAAAAGTCTAGAGGTGGACAGTTGGTGGTACTGGGTCATCTGCTCAAGAGCACCTTTGGGTGGGGGACAGTCTGGGCCCTTTCCTATCTCCCTCTCGCATGAGGACTTTTCCTCGTGCTGATCAACCCATCATTATAAAATAAATGGTCACCATAGCCCCAAACATCATATCCATGTTCATGGCTGGAAACAAGGAAAGAGGTAGCACCAGTCACATCTGAGAGGCCAAAGCTTCCCCAACAGACACCCCAAGCGCCTCATTGCCCAAGACAGGGTCATCGACTGCCCCTGGATACGAGGACCCTTGGGAAACCAAGTGGGTGTCCAGCAAACAGAACAAGATCGTCACGATTCCTTAGACCAATCTTGGTTCTCCCCTTTCTGAGCACGTTACTGCCCTGGGTGCAGTCAGGACTGTGTTAGAGAGGAGGCAGGGGGCCTGGGTGTGGGGAGGGAACCCAGCCCATCACAGGCACTGCCCACCGTGCCCGCTGCCACCTCCCAGCAGAGCAGCTCAGAGCCAGCCCCCCGAGCCGAGGACCTGCCTTGCTGGGGAGCCTCCAGGAGAGGGCTTCCAAGCTAGAGGACAGTTCTCCTAATGACAGGTTTTATTTGTTTGTTTGTTTGTTTTAAATCCACAAAATGCCTGGGAGAGGTGACCGCCCTGCAAAAGCTTCCACTTGGATGCAGGGGAGGGTGGAGGCGTCCGGCTGCTGTCAAGGTAGACAAAGCACGCGGTTTCCAGGCCGGGCCTCTGGCTGGTGAAACCCATTAGGGCTCGCTTGGTGCCAGAACGAGATGGAGACAGTGGCACCGGAACCAGGGCCACTCCTCCCCACTCCTGATCCCTTTGGCAAGTCACGCCCAGGCATTTTCTCTCTGCATCGGCATCAGATAGGGCAGGGGTCCAAGAGGACACACCTGCCACGCTTTGAAGACCAAGCCTGATAGGCGTAGGAGGCCGTCTTTTCCTTCAGGGCAGAGAAAGTGCCAGGACTGTCGTTTGCAGGGTTTAGAGCTGGGCCCAGCCTTGGAGACCTGAATCTGGGAGCCCCCTGGGCAAAAGCACAATGTCCCCTGTTTCCATATTCTCAACACAGGCCAAACGTGTTGGTCTTCAGTCCCGGGGGGCTTCCCTGGGTGGGTGGATTGGGGGCGGGAGACGGCGGCATGGGCAGAAGAGCAGAAATCCATCCCCGCAGAGACCTTCTAGGGGGAGGGGACAGGCTTTTTCTGTGCTAGCCGTGTGGTTTCCTTTTTCTTTCTCTTACGTGCCATGTGCTTCCCAGATGCAGGACCTTTGCACCTGCCCCCCTGCCCCTGCCTAAAACGTCACCTCCCAGCCACAGCTGGATGTAGATGCTTCCCCAAGGTCTTCAGAGCTCAGTTTGGACATCGGCATCCTACAGCCTTTGCTGACCTGGTGGGCACACCCAAAGCACACCCTGCACTGCTTCATAACAAATGAGTTATTTGCTGCCCAGCTTCCCATTGGATGGAAACCTGCTTGAGGGCGGGACTTCATCGGCCTGGCACGTGGCAGACTCCGAGCTTACCTTGGCTGAAAGAAGGAAGGAATAAAAAATCAAAATCCTCACAGGGAAGAACAGTTATAACGTGGCACTGCGTACGATACAGCGTTAAGCTGAACAAACAAACAAATGAAGGGGTGTAAAATTATGTATACAATGGTATATAAAATTATATACACAACAGCCTTATGGGAAATGCCCGTAGGAAAGCACTGGGGGCAGAACGCAAAGAAGCCCAGCAACAAGCAAACCACAATTACTCCTGAACTGTGCGACTACAGGTGATGTTAGTATTTTTGAGTCTTTCTGTAATTTCTGGATTTCTCTGAAGTGTATGTATATATATATATTCTTTTGTTTTTACCCTTCCGCTTCTTAACCCTTTCTCTCCCTCTGAAGTGGGCGTATTTACCTTCAAAATTAAAAAAAAAAAGTGTAAGTCTTCCCGTAGACAGACTAGAAGAAGCCTCGCGCTAACCTTGGAAGCACCTGTTCCTGATCAGAGTCGCTCCGGGCAGGAGAGCATCAGTCAGTGGGGATCCGGGAGGACAGCTGGGAGCCTGAGTGACAGCTACTGCAAAGGGCACAGAGGCTGGAAAGGTCCCTCACTGCAGTGACCTCTGTAGTCCCCAGGGCCTGAAGGTCCTTCTATACAGCAGACCCCTGCCGGTCGCTGACCAGAGCCCAGAGCCCTGGGCACCCATCCTGGGCAGATGTCGCAGGTGTATCCGCGGGCATGTCATGCACCCGAAGCAGGTACGTTTGGGGGCCATGTGTGTGTTGGCAGCCTTTGGGCCTTTGCATGCCTGTTCTCTCTGCCAGGGGCACCCTCCCCAGATGCTCCCTTGGCTCGTTCCCCCCACCACACACCTCTGCTCAGCCCGAACCTCTATTTATTACACTACTCCCTGCAAACACCGCCCCCCAGCAGTACCCAAGGGACATGGCAGGCTGCCCTGTTCTGCCCTTCTCTCTGTTGCAGTCTTACTTGGTGCTTTTGTGTGGTCCTGTCCCTGTCGGCATGGGTCTCACGGAGGTGGGGGTCTTCCTCTGTTTTCTTCACGGGTGCAACCCCGGCACCCAGATGCTGCCTGGTGTCTGTGGGCGCTCGATTGATGTTTGTGGAATGAAGAACCAGTGAAGGATGTTGAGTGAGTGAGCAGTGCACGGAGTCAGGGCTCAGCCTCTGGAGGGCCGAGGGGTGAGCAGGAATGAGGAGTAAGGCGTGCGGGAGGCGGGCAGGAAGGCCAGGCAGAGAATGCCAATCAACCAGGAAGGGGACTTCCAGGCCACCAGGGCAGGGAGAGCTGGGTGGAGGGAGAGAGAGAAGAGGAGAGGGAGGTGAGGTCCCCGATGATACTCCACAGAGGGCCTGACCGGGCCCCCGGGAAGAGGGGCCCGCTGCCTGGCGAGTGACGGGGAGGGGGCGTTGTGAGGACCGCTTCACAGTGGCCCATCCTGCCCCCACCAGGGGCTGTGCCCAACTCCTGGGCCTCTTTCAGCCCCTTGGCTGCGGGTCCAGGCGGCTGAGGGTAAAACCCCAGAGCCAACGTGGTCTCACTGACAGAGTGGAGTCCCCGCCCTCCCGACCGGCTGTGTGGTCCTATATGAGTCAGCTTACCTGCTGCTGGTGTGACAAATCTCCACACGCCTGGTGGCTCCTAACAACCGATTTGTTCCCTCCAGCTGTGGGGGCCAGAGATCCCCGTGGGGGACAGTGTTGGTTCCTCCGCCCCAGCAGCCACCAGGGTGGGCTAATGCTGCACAGTAAGGCTGCCTGCCAGCTCCCTCCCCTCCGCTCACCTGGTCCTCTGAATCTTGCAAGGTGACCCTTTGCTAATAACAACAGGTGTGCTGGCCTGCACCTCACATAATTATTATCTGTAGCTCATGCAAGTGAAAACCAGGGCTCAGAGAAGCTGAGTGACTTGCCCAGAGTCACATGGAGAGTAAGTGGAGTGGGCAGGATTCGAACCCAGGGCAGACCAGGGGACGCACCTGCAGGAGCTCCTTGGCTGCCCATGAGGGCACGGCCACTCCTGATGGCCTGGAACACATTGGCAGAACTCACTTGAGTTTGTGTCTTTGTGGCCCCAGAACTCCCACCTTGGGAGAGAGGGAAGCTGCGCCCTGGGAGCCCACGTGGAGGTTCCCATTTATCAGCGCTTCTCCGTAAGTGCTTCCCATGCTCGGTCTCATTTGAGCCTCATGAAACTGCTATCCACTTTACAGATGGGGAAACCGAGGCACTCAGAGGGCCAGTCACCTTGCCTGAGACCACAGGTCAGCGAGGAGGACAATGACCCAGGTCTTCTGAGTCCTCGTCCCAGCCGCCTTCCACGACCCCTGGCTGGGCCCCCTGGGGGCTATTCTCAGTGAGACGAGTAGCCAGAATGCTGCTGGAGCCCAGCTGTGGCTCCAGGCCGTGGCCACACGGCCGTCAACAAGCCCACGGGTCTGTCCCAACAAGACGCAGCTCTGCATGGAGACAGCTGGGCAGAGGGACTGGTTATCCAGACAGACCTGCAGCCACTGCGGCACAGGATCGGCCCCGGCGCTGGGCTGTCTGCCTTCTCCTGCCGAGCCTCTGGCGCCTGGGCCCCCATCTGGCCGTTAAAACCAAAGTTCAGCTCCAAGTAAAGATGTGTCTGAGTTTTAAACCTTTGAAGATACAGATTCTTAATGAAAACGCCAAGAGAAACCAATTAGAGTGGCGTGAACAGTAATCACTATAATAAGGGTAATTGAGTTGGATTTATTATAGCTGACAATGAGCTTTTTTTTTTCTTAAGTAGAGAAAGAAAATAATTTACTGATATTAAAACATTTAAGTTTTTCTTCAAACCCCTGGGAAATGGCTGAGTTTCCTGAAACTTTATCTCAAAAGTGAGGCCAGCAGAAAACAAGGAGACAAAGCCACCATTAAGAGCTTGACTTTCTCAGGTGGGAGTTCTTGTCAGAAGCAAAACTGAATGAACCCAGAAGAATCTGGGGAGCAGTGAGGGAGGGGCGAAGGTCAGAAACTGGGGAGTCGAACTCTACCATTCACGGCGTGACTCAAGTTCCACAGTCTCTCCAAGCCTTAGTTTCTTCATCCGTAGACGGAGGCTAATAATACTAACACGCGAGGTTGTCGGGGAAATTAACCTAAATTATATAAAATTTCATTAAAGAAGGAATATAATATGCCTGGCAAGTGGTAGGCACTTAATAAATGCTAATAACATGCCCTAATAGTAAGGAATTACATAAGTAGGGAGCCCAGGCTGGTCGCGTGATTTCACAATCTGCAGGGACCCAAGACAGTTCTCTCTTCTGGGTTTGCCGCCCCCAGCGGGGTGCTGTCGCCTCGTGGCCCAACGTGGCTGCCAAGCTCCAGCCGCCGCGTCCGACTTCCAGCTGGCAGGAAGGAGCGAAGAACACGGTGTGGTTCTCGGTTTCTTTTTCAAGGGGCCCTTCCCGGAAGCCAAGCACTTCAGCTTACCGACCTTTGGACAGAATTTGTCACATGCCCCGCCGGGCGACAAGGAATTCTGAGGAATGTAGTCCTTCTTCTGGCAGCCAGGTGTCCCGATAAAACCGGGGTCCTAACGTCCAAGGAGGAAGGGGGAGGAACACGGCGGGAAGACGGGCCAGCTCTGCCCCACCACCCCATTCCGCAGGCCGCCGCAGTGACTCCTAAGAGGCTCACCCCCTCTCTCCTCGCACTGGAGATGGGGGCCTCCAAATCTCTGCGTCTGCCCTGCTTGGCCCCGTCGGGCCTGAGCCCTGCCAGCTCCGCGGTGGAAGGGGTGGAATGCGGGGACAAAGGCGCTGCTATTTAGATGTTTACTTGGCAGTGAGCGCGCACCACGTGCCCGGCATCAGGGATCCCTTAACCTCTCTAAAAATGGAGGCGGACAAAAAGTAAATCCATCGTTTTGCTTTTGGATAATGTCTATTGATGTGGGAAAATCCGCAGAAAACTATATTCGGTTTTTTAAAAACCCAGCGTGTGAAACAGCAGGCGGGTGGTTCCCGTTATGGCCCCTTTTGAAAGTTACATTTACAGGGACGTCTGTCTTCTTCACCCACTGTCTCCACGGCCCGTCTCGTCTGAGCTCAGATTACTGTCTTGATGATAAAAAGCCACTCGAGCTGAGCTACAAACTCGTACTAGGGTTCAGGTGATGGTATGCAGCTGCCGGAGGGGCGGGGGCGGGGGCGGGGGCGGCCCACGGTTCCCGGCCCTGGGCTGACTTTCAGGTCTGGGGCAAACCCTGGGGGACGCAGCTGCCCTTTGCCAGCTGGAAGGCGAACGCAGCGGCCCCCGGTCAAGGGAGGCCACGCGCAGGCCGGGCGTCCTGCTGTCAGGCCCCCAGGAGGGCTGGACTCGGGCAAACTGGCTGAGATCTCAAACCGCACGCTTGGCCAGCTGACCTGGTGCGCGCGGTCTCCATGTTTCCGGACCCCTGGGCTGGGGTGCTCCCTCCCCAGGGCTCTGCTGTCTCCCTTGGGTGGGGGCTTCTCACTCATTCTTTGCATAGGACCTCCCCCCGGGCCACAGCTGCGGGGAAGGGCACAGGTAGCCTTGTGGGGCAGCCTGAAACCTGGGGTTGGGGGGTGTGCACGCGAGAGTCCAGTGATGCGGACTGGGCTCTGGTGCAGCTCCGGCCTCCCTCTCCCCCCGCTGCACCGTGGGAGGGCGGGGCTGTGCTTCCCCAGCTCTTCCTGCTGGGCCGGCTCAGACTCCAGAGTTCCGGGTTTTAGGGACATACCCATGGGGCAGGTCGGCTTCAGGACAGCTACTCCCCTCCTTTTAATCAGAAGAACTACTTCTTTGCCCCTTTCCTTTGTCAGCTTCCCACATACCCCTCTCCCACTGCGAGAGCTTCCTTCCCCAAGTCCCCAGGCATCTCTGAGTCTTCACACCTGCCTGCAGAGTGAGGGGCTGGCTGTCCCCTGGGGCTGGGTGGCAGGGAAGCTGGGGCCTTGTTGGGGAGGGGTGGGCCAGGGGTCTGGTTGGAGTGGAGGGCAGGTGGGGGCAGATTACAGGAGACCTGGGGGGCAGGCTGAGGCAGGGCCCCTCAGCCTGTGACAGTTAGGGACAGCGTGTCCTGGGGTGGCAGCCTCTCTCTGACCGCCTCAGTGAGTGGACGTGGCACCTTTGCATGCGGTGGACAAATCGTCCCTTCTCTGCTGCACGGGCCACAGCTGGGCAGGCATGCACGGCCCTCCTGTGACGCAGGCTGGCGCGACACCCCAGGCCTGTAACCTCCTGTGCTGGCTTTGGAGAGACATGGGTACCGACGGAACCCCGTTTTAGATAAATGAGCTGGAGGAAATGAGCCCCACGAGGGTGCCGAAAACAGCACTCGGGAGTAAGCAGCGTTATGTTCTTGAAGAGGTTCCTGAGCGTCTTTGATCTTCAGTCCATGTAGCGATCAGGTCACATCCTTCCGGGTTTGTGAATGACGGATGTGACGGCCCAGGGAGGACAGGTCGGCCCAGGGCTCTCTCACACCCCAGCCTGGCCGTGCGCCCTCCCTGTCTGTCTGTCGCTCCCCACTTTCTCTCCTGCTCCTCTCTGTCTCTCTGTCTCTGTCTCTCCGTCTTCCTCACGCCTTCCCTCTCCCTCTGTCCGTCGTGTCTCAGACCCTCTCTCCACCGTGTGTAATTGTAGTCTCACCCTTTCCTCTCCTACAAATCCCCTGGTCCCCCACATCCTGGGCTTGAATCCCCTCCTCCCCCCATCCTTCCAGCCCACGGTCGGGGCCTGGGCCAGGCGCCGCCTCCTGCTCGGGGGATAATGCCTGCATTATGCGGCCTCCGCCCGCCTTCACCTCCTCCTGCGCCCAGCGCAGCCAGCAGCCACCCCTGTCCGGCTCCTGCCTCGCTGCATCCCGTTCCCTTTAATTTACTCACTGTGTTCCTGCCAGAACGGTTTTGTCTGTGGTCACAGCGGCTGGCTGGCTCCCTGAGACCGGGGCCCCGGCCCCATCTCGCCCCTCCACTGGGCCCCAGTCCTCTCCCTCCTCTGTCACGTCCCCCGGGAAGCTTTTTGTTTGCTTATTTGTTTGTGTTTTCTGATTGCCGAAGGAGCGCCTGTCTCACAGGGTGTTTTGTGGCAGGGACACTGTCCCTTCCTGCTGGCTTGCACAGAAGGGTGTTTATCCAGGGTATTGGCTGGCTTCCCCGATTTCTGGGTGGCCCCCCACCCTCTGGCCTTCGGGCCGAGCCTCTGTGTCTGCGATGCGACAGGGCTGCACTCTGGCAGGTGCTCGCCAGCATTGCTGCTCACGTGGGGCCACCCTTCCCCCAGGCTCAGTCCGCCGCTGCCGCGGGGTGAGTTGTGTTCCCCCCAAAAGACATGTTGAAGTCTGAATCCCTGGTACCTCGGAATGTGACCTATTTGGAAATAAGGTCATTACCAAGGGAGTTAGTTCAGATGAGGTCGTACTGGAGTAGGTAGGCCTATTCCAATACCACCAGGGTCCTTATAAGGACACGAGGTGAGGTTGTCCTGGGACAATAGCGGTAGAGGTCGGGGTGACGCTGAGGAAGCCGAGGATGGCTGACAGCCACCGGGGGCCGGAAGAGGCAAGGATGGACCCTCCCCCACGGGTATCAGAGGGACTGCGGGCTGCTGGCACCTGGACCGCAGACTTCTGGCCACCAGAACCACAAGACAATATGGTTCTGCAGTTAGTGGCACTTCGTGACAGTGGTCCTAGGGGAGGAACACAGCTGGGCACAGGGAGTGTCCTCCAGGACGTGGGCAGCAGTGACAGGTGGGGACAAACAAAGCTGAGCTGGGTGTGCGGCTCACTGAGCCGCTCACTCAGGTCACTGTAAGGACGGAGTCGCTCAGAGGACCATGAGGACGCAGCGAGCAGAAGAAAGGAAGTTTATTGGGGGAATGAGCAAGCGGGGAGGAAGCCGGGCCGCGAATGGCCGACTCCGGGGTGCTAGGGAAGGAGGGGCTGTTTTATAGGGGGACGAAAAAAGAAACCATTGAATTCAGCCGTTATCTCGCAGCGGTGAGTCTGAGGGCTCATCACGGCCAGACAGAGCTCGGGCTGATGCACCCCACTCTCAGGGGAAACTCCCAGGCAGCTGCAGGCGGGCGGGGGGAGGGGACGGCGTGGGAACCGAGGCTGTCAGTCACCTGTGCCTCCTGGCCCTCCTCCCGGGGGCCTATGAACCCTGTCCCTTGATGATGAACTGCTGCCGGGCTCGAGAGGCCCAGCTCAGGGTCACGGGTCCTCGGTGTTCCCTGTGGCTGACATTTGGCCTCGGAGCTGGCCCTCTAACGGAGATAAGCCACTCACAGTGAGGGCAGGCAGCACTTGGCCTGGGACGCGGGGCGTCAGCGTTAGGAGCCCTTTGTCGGGCTGGCCTGGGGCCTCCGCCACCTTCCAGTCCGGCATAGACACTTGGGGCCCCCGCCCCCGGCCCTGCTGAGGCACCAGTCTTCAAACTCTTATACTTTGCCCAGAAACCCCTCTTCCATTGAGATCATCCCACAGGCTGATAGACAACATTGGCATGCTGGGGTTGACGCCGGAGGGGCGGCTGGAGCCCCCCTCCTCGTCCCTGTCCCCAGAGTGACTGGGCCAAGGGCTCTGAGCTTTGAGGGGCTGCCAGGTCCTGAGAGTGCCAGGCAGCCCCGGAGACAGATGCCATGCTTTGAGCTATTTAAGGCCAACAGGAAAAGCCGGTCTGGGATAAGAAGGAAAGCCAGATGGGACGTTCAGGAAGAGAAGGGCCTGGCAGGAAGGCTAGACCGCGGAGGTCCTCTCGGGCCCAGCAAATTTCATGGCCATGGTCACAAACGGGCCTCCCTGCGCTCCATCCCCTCCCCACAGGTCCTGAGTGGGTTCTGATGTCCACACCTCCTTCCAGCAGCCCTGGGCCCTGGCAACCCCAGCAGCCCGGCTCGTCTCCTGGGCAGGGGCGTCTGTCTAGGGCCGCTGGGCAGTATTCCCATGGCCACTTCCGATTCTCTCCCTGGGTGGGTGGTGTAAGTTCAGGCCTCTTCTTGCAAGAAGGTCAGAAAGAACTTGCTCCTGCCGAGGACGAGCAGTGGGGCTGGCCTGCACCCTCAGGGTCGGTGCAGAGGTCTAGTTCACCATCGGGCTCCAGGAGGGGCCCAGCCTCCACTCCCAGAGGCCCAAGAACAAGCCCCCGGGCCTGCAGAGATCCCCCCGCTTCCCGAATGCAGCCGTGGGCTCAGTTCACACCCAGAGGCGCTGACCCGGAAGGTCTGGGAGGGCTCTGGAATCTGCATTTTCAGCCAGTCCCGCAGGGGCCAGAGGATGGCAGCTCAACTCTCAGATGCAGGCTGCAGCCCCCAGCGCGGGAGTGAGACCTCACCAGGCGGTGGCCACCCTCACCCGACCGAGTGAGCCCGACTCCTGCCCCCAGCGGGACACCGACGGCCAGCGGGCATCCGTGCGGCCGTGGTCAGGATGGGCCGGGGGCTGCACGGGGCCCTGCCGCCGTCGCCCTGGGTTTGTCGTAATTCTGCACAAGGGCCCCGCGGTTTGACCCTGCGCCGGGGTGAGATAATAGGAAATGGTTCCCGGTGCAGAGCTCCTAAGACCCCTGTGACTTCCTCAGCGAACTAGGAGCATCTTTTGTCTAGTATTTGGCCTTTGACCCCGGAGCCTGACACCGAGCTCCTAGATCCCCTGGCATTTCCTGAGGGACAGCAGTGTCCACGTTTTAATGAGGTGACTCCGGGTGGGCTCCTGGCTGGGACTGGTCGCCAGACAGAGCGACCTATGATTCGAAGCTCAGAACTTTCAGCCCTGCCCCCCACCCTCCGGAGAGAGGAGAGGGGCTGGACATGGAGGTAATGACTGGTCATGTCTACACGAGGGAGACACCATAAAAATCCTCAAAGCTGGGGTTTGGTGAGCTCCCGGGTTGGGGGGCACGGGGAGGTTCGGGGAGAATGTTAGCTGCCTCCCACGCCTGTTCCGAGTGTTCATCTGCATGTGTTATCACCTCCTTTTATAATAAATGGTGAAGAGCAAGGGACTGTTTTCCTGGGTTCTGGGAGCTGCTCTTGGCAAATTTAATCAAAGGAGGAGGCTGTGGGGACCCCAATTTAGAGCCAGTTGGTCAGAAGCGCAGGCGAGACTGGACTTGAGCCTGGTCTCCGAAGGTGGGCCGGAGGGGCGGCTCAGTGGGGCTGAGCCCCACATGTCGGCCGTGGTCTCCAGGGACAGTGCGGGCCCTGCGTAAAGTCCCGGGGCACAGCTGGGGCTGCAGAACCGCTCCCTGTGGGGACACGGCCCACACACCCGGTGTCCGAAGCGCGGCGGATGTGACAGCAAGGGGAGACTCCAGGGGAGATGCACAAGGAAGAGGGAGATTTTCCTAAACTATTAACTTTTCCTGCAAATTCTGTGGCGGGCCCTGACCAGGGTGGGCAGGACCTCATCGGACGGGAACTTACAGCAGAAGTTAACTTGGAGGACCCGGAAGACTCTGTGCAGCCCAGAGGGGGGATCTGAGGCCGGTGGCTGGACGAAGGACGAGTGACTCAACATCAGAGCAGCTCAAAGGGCAAAGGGCTTCGCTCCCCGCCAATGGGCACGCGCTACAGGCTGGAGGCGCCGGGCACACGGACGCAGCATCCTGGCTTTGATACCTGGGCCATCCCTCCTGGCACCTTAAACCTCCGTCGAAGGTCAGAAGTCTGCCGAGTATGCAGTGAGAGACCCCCACCCGAGCCCCCAGGGGGAGCGATGATGTGCCGGGCCTCCGGAGCACACACAGAGCCACCTGCCCCTGGCCTCGGTTCATGCACAGCAGGCCCGATCGCGGGACTTTGCCTTCACCATGGCCGTCTTTCTCGGCCACTCTTCCCCACGTGGGAGCCTGGCGCGCTCCCAGAGCCGGCTCTTGCCGAGCCGAGCTGCGGTGGCCAGACTGAGAGCGTGCCCCCGGCCCTCCTGTCAGCTGCCCGGGCTGGCGTTTCATACTTGGCATCGCAGTGCCCTGGGCCTCAGATAGAGAGGCGCCTCCCGTCTGGCTCCTCCTCTCTATTAAAGACAGGCCGGCTCCTCCGCCGCCTGCCAAGCCAGCTCCAGCCCCGGCTCCTTACGGGACTGATGTTTGCTGGCTGCTGCTTGCTGCTGTTCCGCCGCGCGCTGCTACAGAGGGTGGTCCAGAAGGGAAAGAGCTCTTCCTATCACAAAACGATCGAGCTGGTTGTTTGGAAATTCCTCTCCCTGGAACTTTAGCTTTGATCTTGTGTCTGGAAAACTTTCATCTCTTGAGCCAGCGAAGGTTATTCCAGCGGAGAGGCCACGCAGGCACGCTAAAGCTCGGGGGTGATTTTCAGAATGAGGGTGGCATCATCTCTGCATCGCTCAGGACTCAGTGGGTGCTGATGAACTACACCCTGAGCACCCACTGTCACGCCAGGGGGCTCAGGGCCCTCAGAGGAGGTTGATGAGGTTCCCTGAGGACAGAGCTCAGAGTTCCTTCCCAGACCTCCTCTCTGACCGGGAAGAATTTCAAGGCCCCCCGGGGCCAAGCTGGCTCAGGGTCACCAGCCCCACGGCCAGGGTGAGTTAAGAATGACAGACTCTGTACGAAGCCATAGAAATAAGACCAGTATGGGGCAGTTCAGGAATCAGCACGTAAACTGATGGAACAGAACAGACAGCTCCTCAGTGGTTCCATGGATACATGTTTCGGGACTTGCTGTTCGGTAAAGATGGCCCCAGAAGAACAAGGGACAGGAATGGCGTGTTTAGTGCAGGAGGCTAACAAAACTGGCTCCTTCTATGTACAAAGCCAGGCTGGCTTCCTCCCCTTTACAGCACACCTTAAAGGTAGAGTCCAGATAAGTCGACCACTTAAAAGTGAAAGGTAAAACTATAAACCTAATAGAAGGAAATATAATAAAGAATTGATAAGACTAGAGATTGGAAAGTGCTTCTTAAACAAGACCCCCAAAGCACAAGACATGAAAAATAAGAGTAACAGACTGCTTCCTGAGCCCCTACCACAGGCACGGCCCAGCAGCTCACCCCCCACCGTCACTCTGACACCCCCTCTCCAGCTTACTTTGTCTCAGGGATCCATACTCCACACATCCCCATGTCCCCTGCACCAATGGCCTGTGTCCAGCCCTGGGACGAGACTTTAAACCCGTGGGATTTCCCAACTGTCCGGAACATCTCATTATTCCTGGTGGGCCCCTCAGGGGCCACACTGATAGTCTACAATCGTGTGACTCAAGGTGGCATCCTTGTAGTTTATGGTGTCAGATGACTCAGGGCGGGAGCTGACCACACCTGAAAGACCAGCCGTGTGTTTAGGGCATTCGGGCTTGAGCCACAAGGCATCAGATCTGACCTGGGGCTGGGGTGAGGGACTAGAGATTAAAGTCATCCTAAGGCCTACGATTCAGTCCATGGTTCCTACAGAATGAAATGGCAATAAAATGCTGGGCACCAAAGCTCAGTGAGCCTTCTCGGTTGGCAACGATTTTCTTTTAATCCTCATCCGAAGATATGTTTTTGCTAATTTTAGAGAGAAAGAGTAAGGGAGGGAGGGAGGAAGAGAGGCCGGAGACAGCGAGAGAGAGACAGAGAAACATCAATGTGAGAGAGAAGCATCAATCGGTTGCTTCCTTGCAGGCCCTGACTGGGGATCGAACCTGCAACCTAAGTACGAGCCCTGACTGGGAACCAAACCCACGACCCTTGGGTTTAGTAAGGGATGATGCTCAAGTGACTGAGCCACACTGGCCAAGGCTGAGGTTCGCTTCTTCTTCTTTTTTATATCAACAGGAAGAGTTCAAGAGGCATTATCGTTGGGCAAATGCTTCAATGAACTAGGAAACAGAATACAAGATGGTAATACACCAGAATACGCCCCTTAGTCGACAAATACTGTTGGAAAAAGCCTAGAAAATAGTAGTGAGAATTTGAACAATCATTAGAGCAAATGATTCAGGGGGAACTTTGCTATCCAATTGGCTAAAACTAGGAATAGTGTCTAGAGATGATTATGTCCCAATAAAGAGGGGCACCAAGATCTACTTTTTTTCATGAGTCACTAAAGGAAGGACACAGAGAGGTATTTTCTCAACTCTAATGACCTCTTTAAAACAATGTGCTATTGAAGCTCCAGAAGCTGCATTTTACTTGGAATTTTCTAAAAAAAAAGAGAGAAAGAATTCAGGATGAAGTTACAAATCCAGTGACGCCGAAAACTCATTCCTTTCATTGCTGAGGAGGGGAAGACGCTGTGCCAGGGTGCAGCGGGCCAGAAGTCGTCGGTGTTTATAAAAACAAGACCTTTAAACATAGCAGGTGCCTTTCACTCCTTTGCAATGAGATAGGCATGAAGAAACTCTTCTGTCCCACAGAGACCCAAAGGTGGCAGTGTGACGGGAACTTAGGCCCAGTGAGCTGAAAACAAACAGGTGCTCCCGATTATGGTTCTCACTCTGTTGCTGAGCAGGTACTTCACACACACACGTGGACACACATGCACGTGCGTGCGCGCGCACACACACACATGCACACACTGTCTCTTGGGGGGCAAAAGTAATATTCTGACAATGCTAAGAAAATACTTGCTTTATCTTGTGCAGCTGAGCACAAGACATATTTGAAAATATTACCGTTGTGTGATTTTGTGTGGGGACAATGACTGATGTGTCAGTGAAAACACATTTAGATCCGCACACTTGAGAAACTTGGGGACAACAACAAAAGACTTGGGTACATAATTCTCTGATATGTTTTAAAATCAGTCCGGTGAAGAGTGTTGATGGGCTTGGAACACGTTTATTAAAACCACAAAACCCTTTTGGTTCGTTTGCAAAAACCACCAATGGACAGCAGCGAAGACAGAAAGTTATGAACCAGAATTTAACACCACCACCAAAACCTTTGCATAATTGGTGGATTTAAAAGAGAAATGTGATTTAGTCTGAGTATATAATGAGGCCCTTATCATTATTATTATTTTAAAATATTTTATTTATTTATTTTTAGAGAGAGGGGAAGGGAGGGAGCAAGAGAAGAAGAGAAACATCACTGTGTGGTTGCCTCTCGCATGCCCCCAACTGAGGACCTGGCCCGCAACCCAGGCCTGTGCCCTGACTGGGAATCGAACCTGTGACCCTTTGGTTCACAGGCCAGCACTCAGTCCATTGAGCCACACCAGTCAGGGCGAGGCCCTTGTTACTGATGGATCGATCGATTGACTGGTTTGTCCTTTACTGTTATTTAGTTATTTCACTTAGCACGGTGCCCTCAAGGTTCATCCAGAACTGTACCTTCCCAACGTACCCCCCTTTGGACCCCACCACCCCAGGCTGATCTTTTTCTCCCACCTAGGCCTTCCCTGGCTGTGCCTGCCTCTGACCCTTTGCTCTACTGCTCCCTTCTGGAATGTTCTTCAGCTGTTTCTTTCTATTCAGGCCCTGCTCCTGCTTTGGCGCTCAGCTGAAACCTGACTTTCTTGGGGAAACATTCCTGAACGGCACCTCTCCCCCCGGGAGGGGCTTTTTCCCTCCTGGGCCGCATGAGCCCCAGTCTGCAGCCAGCGCACCGGGCACGACTCAGCCGCCAGGCACAGGCCTGCCACCGGGCCTCCTGGAGGAAGACCGGCGTTGTGTCCCCACCGCAGGGCCTGCACACAGCGGGGGCTGAGAAGGAAACGCGAAATGCATGGAAACTACCCTGATTCGTCCTAGGCACCCTCTGCCCATCGGGTCCGTTCGGCTGACACTCGCTGTGCCTGCCAGCCCAGTGGCGTGAGGGCCGCTTCAGCCTGGGGTGGCGGCAGCTCAGCACGAAGCCCGAGAGGCAGCAGATGGAGCTCCCACGGGGCCGCTCGGTGGCCGTAGGACCCTGGGCAGCCTCGATTTCCTCACCTGTGAACGGCAGACTCTCTGGGATGACCAGGGTCATGGGAGCAGCAGCTGGCACCACGTGTGGCAGGCCTCACTCTCTAGCTCTCAAAGGCATGAAGGTCGCTGGGTGAGGTACTCAGCTACTGTCCCCAGATGGAGGCGTCCGTCCCCTCCGTGCCCTAACCTCTCATGGGCTGTCAGGACAACCACGTGGTTCACCATGGCTGCCTGGCTCCTGATTTCACAGCAGAAAAGAACTGGTAACAAAACCATACGGGGCTGGGCTCCTGGTCACGAGACTGCGGGGGAGGGTGGCATTGGGACCTGGGACCCACTTCGTGCCTGGAGGACAGGGATGTCCCACGCCCTTACAGTCAGAACCTGCGCTGCCGGCCTCCATTCTGATGTTTCCCCCAAAACCAAGTCCAGGGAGCAACTGGAGTTTGCAAAGCTTTTCCCACCAGTGACCCCTGATCTGGCTGGCCCCGCTGTCGAAAACAAGTTGAGTCTCAGGAGGGCTGTGGACACGGGTTCCTGGGTGGTGATCTTGAATTGTTCACGGTCTCTTTTTAAAGCTTCTATTTCAAATGTTTCTTTTGAAATGACAGAATTAGGCAAATTGGCTTTGAAAAACTAGAAACTATACAGATGTGCGCAAAAGAAAACATAAAGGTTCCTCTCGCCCCCGTGGTCCTCCCGGGAGAAGAAACCCGGGCCAGGAGGCAGCTGGTGCTGTTGCTTCTTCACCCAGAGGAAGCGGGCGTGTGGCCCTGACGCTCCGCGCTTCTTCCTGTCACTGTGCTTGTCCCCGACGAGGGCCGCTCCCGGCAGGTCCGGCTCCCAGCTGCGGTCACAGCTCTGCTTCGGTGGCTCTGTCCACAGGACACGCAGTCCCTGCACCTGAAGGCCCGCGTGACCCGCCGCAGGCCCAGCACCGGAGAGCCGACCCCAGCCCTTCCTTCCCGAGGCCCTTCCTCTCCTGACCTCTCACCCACATGTGGCCTCGGGCTAGGCTTCCCTCCCAGCTGCTACGGAACTGCCCGTGGGGACGAGGGGATCTAAGGAGTGTCGCAACCCAGGTCCTTCTCAGCAAAAACTGGGTCAGAAGTGAGCTTGGCGCTCCCCAGAAGGGAGGAGAGAACCTAGAAGAGGTGGCTTTCAGAATGCAAAACGGGAAGTGTCAGCAGACACATAGAGTGTCGCTGTCTAGACTGTTTACTGCCTGGGTAACAGGATGTGAAAGGCTCGGATCAAATTACTGTGTGCCAGATGCTGGGGACGTAGAACACGGTCTGCCCCTTCAAGGAAATAAAGTCATGGGCACTTTGGCCACTTCCACTCCACTTGGCATTACCTTTCAGGGCTTCCTCCCTGGGGTGCGGCCCTTGTCCTCATAGCCCCAGATGGCGGCGGGAGCCTGGCCATCGCGCTGAAGTTCCAGCCATTGGGGAGGTGGCAGGAAATTGGAAGGGCTGTTCCCTCCTTAAGGAACACTGACCTCCAGAAGGGGCACTTGCCACTTCCTGTCTTATCGCCTTATGCAGAGCTTGGTGACATTGATCACACCAGCTCCCCGAAGGCTGGGAAGTGTGGTCTTTATTGCAGAGGGGCGTGTGCTGACCTCCGGGATTTCTATGGGAAGGAGATGAGGTGGGACAGGGCGAGCATACCGTCCACATAAGGACATGCTGGTGTGTGGAGCGCAGTGGCGTCCGGGGACAGCGGGCTGGGGTTTGCCCCTCACACCAGGACCACCAGTCCTGTGTGCCCCCACCAGTTACAAAGGTTCCCAGAGCCGCAGGTTGAAAGGCCTTCAGGGCCACTTGCCCCCACCCTTTCCGCGCCAGCGGGGACGGCAGTAGCTCTCCTGTCACGGGGCCTCCCCTCTTCTGCTTGAACAGACCCTTTGATAGGCACGTGTTACCTTCCAGGCGGTTGTCCTTTCTTTGACTTGGGTGTTCTTTCTTCAGCTTGAACTTGAACCTGCTCACAACTCCTCCCCAGGGATAATTAAATCCAGTGGCGCGCAAACCGAGCGCCAGGCGGGGGTGCAGCGGACCACTGAGACCACCCGGCTCTGGGTGTGCGCCCAGTCATGCCAAGCTCAAGGGCACAGGGCACACACGGGCGTGTCCCTCTGGGTGAGTGACGCAGGGTGCCCCCGGGGAAGCGGGAGCAGGGAGAGGGTGGGAGACAGGCAAGGGACTGCGGCTCTGTCCCCAGGCTGGTGGTTTCCAAACACCTTCAGCAATCGAACGCTTTCCCCAGCCCGGAGTCGAGCTGAGTGGATGCCCTCTGGGCAGCCCCTCTGTGAGCGGCGGTGGGCAGCCGGGCGCCCCTGCTTGGCTTCCTGCGCCTCCACGTCCCGGTGGGCAGTGGGGAGCCCCCACGCCCCCTGAAATGACGCTGACCTTCTCCCGCCAGGCCCGGGCTACAGGCCACCCCGACAAAAAGGCCCAGCGGACGGGACACCCCCAGGCCAGGGGCAGGCGGCCTGCCTGCGCCCGCCGGCTTTTTCCACATGTACTCCCCAGAGTTCCTTCAAACGCTCCGGAGGAAACACTCCGGGCCCCAGCTGTCCAGGATGCACGTGTGCGCAGCCTTTTCCAGGGAGGGAGCTGCCGCGCCGGCGTCCCGGTCTTGCGTGCGGGAAGGAAGCCGGCCCCGCCGGCAGGAAGCAATAATGCGGCCCCGGTGATTTCACAGCCGCTCGGCTCCCGGGAGGCAAAGAGGCGGGTGGGACATCCTTCCTCACTGCCCCCCTCCCCATGGCAGGGCAGGGCAGGGCAAGGCATGCAGGGGGCTGGGGGGCGCCCCCGCCTCCATCCACCAGCAAACCAACCCGAGGGAGGGCAGCACCCAGGCCCTGCAAGGACCCCCGCGCTGACTTCCCTTCAGACCCGCCTGCAGCCCTGCTGAGCCCCCCGCCTTTGGGGGTTTGGACTCCCTCTTGCCAGGGACCCCCTTTTCCATCCTGCTCATCCATCCTGAGCCTCAATCAGCCACAATCTTTCCCTCCACTCCCGAGCACCACAAGGAAAGTCACAGACCCCCGCCTGCTCCTGGAAGGTGTCCCTGCGAAGGCCGCAGGGTCTCCCTCTGGGCCAGCCGCTGCTTTCCTGGGACAGCCGTAATGAAGAGTCGCACACTGGGCCCTGGGGGCCTGGCCTGCACTGGAGCCGGCCTGAGGGACACCGAGCACACCTGTGACTGTACTCAGTGATCCCGAATTCCGGGTGTCCCACTGTGGTGCGCAGCCCCCAGGGATAATGGCAGGAAAGGTATTCACACACACGGTATCAGACGTGGTCAACATGCACCCAAAGTTCTTTCACCCCCAGGGAGCTGAATTCCATCGCAGCTGGGGTTGGGGGGTGGGGGCGTGACATTGTGGCGTCCCTCTGAGGGGTAGCATGCAAGGTGACTCACAGGCAATTGGACCAGGGACAATTAGCAGGACAAACAGAAGCTCTGGGAGAAGAGGGACCTGGAACCCCCGCCTGGTGGCTCAGGGCCGGTCCAGCCCTGTCCTGCTAATGAACACAGCAGGGCTGAGCAGAGGGACAGAGCGGACATTGGCTCCTGGCAGCCAGAGACCCCGCCACACCCCTGAGCTGCGCTGAGCACCTCGTGTTTGGTTCGCAGCCTCCCTCTGAAGTGCAGCCCACTACCTCTTGCTTCCCGGTTCTGGGGGAATCTCAGGTGCCCACTCCAGCAAAAGCTCAAGTCCAAGCAGTGACAGCAGAGCCCCAAGTCCCGGGAGCCTGACCGTGGGGGGCAAATAGCCATTAGATGAGAAATTGGGATGTTTGCACGATTTGAAGAATCTGGCAAATAAGCCGGCCCGACTCAGACAGTAAGCCCACCAGCCCCTCCAAATGCACCACGTGGAGTCCTAACACCGGCGTGGGCTTGGTTCTCCTTTCTCCTGACAAGTATTTAATACCCACACTCCTTGCCTCCCTCAGTGACGTAAGTGCACCCACAGGGACCCACCAAGAGTCGCAGGCCAAGCTCCTGCCCCCAGAGCTGATGGGCACTGGTGGGCACCGGGAGGCACGCAGGGCATACCGGGTGTGAGCCGGTGCTGTTCCTGAGGGGACTTAGGAGACGGGGCCTGATGCAGGCGTGTGACGGGCACAGCAGGGCAGGGACAGACTGTCCCCAGGAGGCGGGGCTGAGGCCCCTGCAGTCACTGTACTGGCTGAGAACTCGGGGCGCACGGGCCCAGGCCAGCTGTGGGGAGGAGGCCGAGACGCCCCGCCTCACAGTGAGGTACTGCGGACGGGATGCTCTGAAACAAATTCCTAAAAGCGCGGAAGCCACTTGGGCAGTGGGGTGTCGGTAGATGCTGCAGGAGTTTAGAGGTGCGTGCCCGGAAGACGGACGCCGAGGGTGAGTGTGCCCAGGGAGACGCCAGGAGAGCTGAAGACGTCCTCTCCGTCTCCCGGAGAACCCCTAAGTAACCACGAACACAATGTCAGCAGAAACGGGACGGTAAAGGCCAGGATAAAGGCTCTGAATACAGAATTGTTAAGCGTAAAGGAACCAGAACTTAAAGGGGGGGCAAAAAAACCCAGAATTATCTTCTGGAGAGCGGGCCCCTGATAATCCAGGCTTCCCCCGCTAAGCGAGTGTTCTAGGAACCCGTCTGCATCAGTGTGCCAGCCGGCGTCGTTGTGAGAGGCTGCATTCGGCTCCAGTGAATTTTTTTTGAACACTGAGTGCATTTGCCCATTTCATGACGGGTGATTTACGAGCACACCTGCCCACACCGTGCTGAGTGTTCAGCAGTTTTTGACCAAAAATGGCACGGCCCCCATGCCCCATCCTCCCTTTTCACCCTGAGAGACTTTTCTTTGTTTCCTCAGATGAAAACGTGCTCAAAGGGAAACGTTTTGCCGATGTGGAAGAGGTGAAACAAAAAGCAGCAGAAGCACTAACAGGCATCAAAACCTGTTTTGAGCAGTGGAACAAAAATCTCAGTAGGTGTATTGCGTCAAACGAAGAGTCCTTTTAAGGTGACTGAAGTTTATACACGTAAGAATAAACACACGACTGTTGATAAATAAATTGTTTGTTTTTTTGGTCTCCCCTCGTGTGGTAGAGCAGAGGCTGGCCGGACCCGCACGGGGCCACCCCAGCTTCACGGGCGCAGATCACACGGGAGAGGAGGCGGGAGGGAGGCTGACCTGAGCCATCTGCAGGATGTGCCAGTCCCGGGCAGGACCTCCGTACTTGGCCGCCGAGAAGGAAATGATCTTCTTTTTTTTCCTTCAAGACTCTCATGGAACCTCGACACTCAGCTGGGACTCTCTTTCCTATTTTAAGACTTTTCCAAACAGCTGGGTTTGCGCGGACCTTCCTAAACACACGTCCAGGAAGAGGAGCCAGGAGGGGCGGCGCTTCTCCAGGGCTGCGGGCGATCCCCGCGGTTCCCAGGGCTCCTCCGTGTTTTCACACGGAGACGGTGGCGGAGGACAACCCGGGACGGGGCTCCCTGGGGCCGCTTCCTGGATTTGCCCTCCACGTCTGGAGGGCAGTGGGGGTGGCCTGGGAGAGCGAAAGGCAGCCAGGTATCTTTATACCTTTATTCACGCTTCCACGCGATGGCCACTTCCCACGCTCCTGGGTTCCCCGGTGCCTGCAGGGCCCCCCTGGGGACGTCACGTGGTGCAGCATGTCCACGTGGTCCCCCACCGCTGCGCCTATAGCTGAGCTGCGTCCCCGCTGGGCTGAGAGAGGGGCGATGTGGAGCCCCCGTGGCATTTTCCAGGCGGTCAGGTTCTTTACACACTTTATCTCATTAAATGTCCCCACAGCCGCGTGAGGTAGAAATAATGACGTCCATTCGACAGATGAAGAAATCCAGGAAGTTTTAGTGACGTCTCCAGATTTCCCTGAGCGTGTGGCACCTGGGAGGCCTGCCTGGAGGTGGCGTGGTCCTCGAGACCAGGATGTTGCTGTGGTTACCTGTAACCAGTATGGAACTCTCCATCCGCACATTGGACCAAGTTCATGAAGGCGCAGGCCACTCCCACTCCGACAGCTTTTTTAAGGGCACTCTTAGCCCCACGAGAATAAGGCCCGTCCCCAGCGTTGCTCCTGTCACCTCGGCCCCCAGGAGCCAGACAGGGCAGGCCCATGGGGTACTCTGTCCCCCGCCCTTTGTCTGCACAGGTGGGGACAACTTGAGGGTTGAGGGTACAGGCCATGATGGCCTTGTGACCCCAATAGCTGAGGTGACGGTGTGGCCCTGAGGACCCCCCCAGGCTAAGGGTGAGCTGGCAGCGTCAGCCCCCCGCCTGAGCTTTCTCATCTAACTGCGGATGGGGCCTCCCGTGCACGGCTCTGCGAGGAAGGGAGACCCCGCCAGCTTCTCCCATGTGCTGAGCGTATCTGACTACGTGAAAGGCGATGGATGTCCTCGCCAGGCCGAAGCCTGGGGAAAATAATGACTTTCCAGAAGACATTTCTCAAATGAGTCTTCAAAGACCCACCCCCACCCCCTCTTGCAAGAGGAATGACCCCTGATGGGTGAGGAGAAGCCCACAGATCTGGAACAATCTACCATTAATAGAGCTGCCAGGGCAGCCCGACCCTACTCAGGAGCGCTGGGTAAGGACCCCACCCCCACCCCGGTTCACACACTAGCCTCCCTGTGACTCCCCCTCTCTCCTCGCTCTTTGGGCCTCTTGCTGCTGCCTCAGCTGCTTCTCGGCGGCAAGAAGCGTCTGCTGGGAAAAGCTCCGGGGTTTCCATTGGCCCAGCCCCATGCTCTGGCCCTTGCCCCTCGGCCGGCCAGCCCAGCCCCAGAATCCCCAGAGTGACCTTGGCAAGGGCTGGTGGCTCAGCCCCACTGACCCTGGCTCTGCCACGTACCAGCCAGGGCACTGTCCCTGCTGGAATCTCAGCGTCCCTAGAAGAGCCGCCTTCGCAGGTCGGGGTCCGGGCTTCATAGAGCAACGTCCCAGCACAGCTGCACACGAGCCTCCATGGTCCCCTCTGCCATTGTCCTTCCTGTCTTTTCTCTACGGCCCTCCTGGAACCTGCTTATTTTCTCATCAAAGCCTGACGCTCCTGAGCCCATTCTTTTATGACGATTTGGGGCGGAGACCTGCTGGACTGCCAGGGGGCCTTGTGGGCTTGGAGGGGGTCCTCCTGCGCGTCTGAAGTTCACGGGCAGAGATGGAATACACCTTGGCTGTCTGCTTGCCTGAAACCCCAACCTCCTCACGCCCCCCCGTTGTTAATTAGGAGGTGTGCTGTCTGCCACGCTCCTGAATATTTTCAGCTTCATCCTCCGGTCTGAAATCTCAGCACTAGCATCACGTGCTCCCCGGTCTCAGAGCTGGTCCCGAACCTTTGCTGGTGTCCATCAGCTTCCCCACGTCCACTTGTCCGTGGACCCACTGACTCACCCACAGGCTGGATGAAGACCTCCCTGCGCGTGGCGTTCTAAGCCTGGCGCGTAGCAGGGGAGGGGCAGAGGCCGTGTGTGGTTAATTCCACGCGTCAACTTGACTGGGCCACGGGGCTCCCCAACATCCGGTCAAACTTTATTCCAGCTGTCCGTGGGGGTGCCTGTGAATGAAATCACTATTTTAATTGGTGGACTGAGAAAGAGGGAGGGCTCTGGGGACCCCAGGGCGGGCGGGCCTTGTCCAGTTGGCTAGTGAGAGGGGATTCCGGCCTCCAGACCCAGGCCAAAAATGGGCTCCTCCTGGGCCTGGAGCCGGTGGCCTTTCTGCCTGGGACTCGCAGCATCTGCTCTGCTGGGTCTCCAGCTCGCTTGCTGGCTGCAGATCGAGACTTGTCAACCTCCACCATCATGTGGGCTGATTCTTTACAGTAAACATCTCTGTCTCAAATCAATAAAACATGTCCTCGGGTGAGGATTTAAAAAAAGTTCCTTGGACACAAGCACTGCAATGCTGTGACAGACTCTGTGCTCCCTCGTCGGCCATGACATGACTGCCGGGCAGGGGGCAGGTGCAGAGGGGAGACGGCTGGGCCCAGCGTCGGCTCACACCCTGGCGGGACGGAGGGGACAGCACATTTCGGCACGCTGCTCAGAATGGCGCACGACCTAAAATTGACAAATGACTTGTTTCTGGAAGTTCCCATTCCATGTTTCGGGCCGTGGTTGACCACAGGTAACTGAAACCACGGACAGTGGAACTGAGGCCAAGGCCGGAAATGACCGCACCGGGACTGTGTCTCCATCTTATGCAGCTGACAGCCTCCCAGTGCCCGGGGAGTGCCAGGCACCGCGGGCTCGTTAGTTCCAAGTGGCTTATGCAGTGCCCGCTCTGTGCTCTGAGACACAGCAATGCAGCCCTTGCCGCAGGGGCGCACACACCGCGCAGGTGAAGTCACGGTAGCGGCTGGCTGTCGGCGTGGACCGTTGGCAAAGGTTCTTCATTACAATAGAAACCAGCAAAATAAAACCGACTGATTATTGTGAGATTCAGAACCACACCTGTTTACATGTTTTTTCAATAAACCTGTTGTCATGGTAACTCTCTTAAAACAAGATGCAACCTGGTTTAAAGAACCCAAGGACTAATTACAACTGCGCTTTGTGCTGTTACACCTTTCTTCTGAGGAGCTGAGTGCACCGCACTCATTAGCTCTATAAACATCCTCTGAAGTCTGTAGGGGACAGATGTTATTAAACCGTCCTACAGACGTGGACACCAAGGCCCGGTGGCTCAGCCAGGAGCAAGCCTGGGCCAGACCCCAGCCGCCTCGTTTCCCTCTCTGCCTCCATCATCAGACTCTGCGCCAGTTCTGAAAGCCCTTCCGTCCCAGCTTCCCTCAGAGTGGTCTGGGGACCGCAGGTTCCGCTGCCACCTGTATGCAGAGGAGGCTGCCGGGCCAGGACCTGCTGCAGGGTTGAGTGGAGGGAAGAGGCGGACGCAGGAGGTCCAGCTGCGGGCGCGCCGCTCCCGGTGAACTCGGCCTGCAGAGCTGACGTCCCTGGACCCCGGTGCACACACACTGGACCTGATGCTCCCAGGAGCCGCGGGGCCGCAGAGACACCCAGCAGACACCAACCAGCTCCTTCCTCCATCCCAAGAGTCTGACACTCCGTGGTGGCCATAGCGGCCAGCAGGCTAGTCCTTGGACATCCCGGCGGAGCCCTGCCCCAGGGCCTCGCTCTGGCTCAGTGGGCCTCGCAGAGGGGCCCAGACCAGCAGCGGTAGCTGTCACATTAAAAAGCGGTTTCTGGCCCCACCTCAGAGACACTGAGTCAGACTCTGCCTAGAACGTTCTGCCCCCAGACATCCCGGCCTGCCTCCCTCCTTCACGCCTTTCCTCAGATCCTGCTTGTTCACAGCCTCTGCCGACACACCCCTCCCGGGCCACACTGCCCTCATCGCTGTCCTCACATGTTCGATGTGGCCCGTGTCCCCCACGAAGATGTGAGCCCCACGAGCACGGGGCCCTCTGCGGGGTCACTTGCACAGTGTGACCAATAAACACGGATGCGAACCACGAGCTCTGCCCGGGTTGCTGGATGAAGGGGCAGGAGGAGGAACAGTATTTGGGGAGGAGGGGGAGGCAGGACTAACAAGTCCTGTTTTGGGCGGATAGAACTCAAGGCTCCCATGGGGCTCCCAGATGAGAGGTGACACCAGGTAAGGAAGGAGGGAAGGCTTAAAGGTACCCTGGTGCCTGTCCCCTCCTGCACGGCGTGGGAGCGAGAGTGAGGAGCTGGCAGAGACCCCGGAGGCCAAGGGCAAGTGTCCACCGCGACAGCATCAGCAGCGTCAGAAAAGCCTGGCCTTGGCGATGGCCACGCCGGGAGATGAGCTGTTCTCCTGAGACCCCCCTGGGTATGAGGATGCAGAGGGACGGCGGTGGCCGCGGGGGAGATGGAGACAGGGAGCGGGCTGGGGAGACACTGCCTGGTTCTGCAGAAACCTGGGAGGCAGAATGGGGGGTGGGGTGGGGAGTGAGGTTCTACCTCCCCACCTTTTAAGTCCCAGTTGGAGCACCTGAAACAGGAGAGAAAGCCACTTGTCACTTGGGCTTGGAAGCAGAAACTGGACCTGAGTTCAAAGGGATATGACCGGGAAACGAGAGCCAGCAGGTGTCCTGGCCGCTGACCTTGGAGATCCCTATGATCCTTCCCTGAACCTGGAAGAGACCCCGGCTACGGGGCAGACGCAGGCGTCGGGCCCTCCAGCGTTGAAGTCCCATCTCTGGCTTACAAGTCAGGGAGTCTGGAACCCACCTCGGGCAGAGAATAACAACTTCCCCTCGATTACAAGTGAGCACGGGACTCGCTCCGCAGGAAACTGCAGCGAGGGTGGCTTCCCCCCCAAAGGAGAGCTGAGCAGGACTTCGCACAGCATGGGCGCTGTGTCCCTCCTGACACCCGGCGCTAGGCCACCATCTCCAACGGCAAGGCCAGGATGTTCTCTAATGAACCCCCATTCACCAGGCAGGCGCTCACGGCGAGTTCAATGTTTGAGCAGAAGGCAGTGCCCGAGTCCCTAAACTGCTCATGCAGATACAACGGTTAGCCTTTCTGTGTGGCACTTGCTAACTGGAGTATTTGTAAGTGGGTAAGGAAAAAAAAAATTAAGACCAAAAATGATTAGGACTGGAATTTTCCCTGCATGTTCAAAAAGACATCTCCTATCCTAAACCAAGCTGCTGTGTATGTGCTTATAGTTACAAGAAAGCCCAAGATAAGGCAATTCCATATTTTCCCAAGGAGAAAAAAAAATTATGTCAGCCTGGATATACAAACTTTTGGGGTTGGAGGACTAACCCAGCATCTCTGTATGGGATTTATTTGTACGTAGACTTTTTCTCATACTTTGCTGTTCTCTTCAGAAGTTTTGAGTAGAACTCAGTCACTCTAACACTCATTTCCTTTGGGCTTCTCTTGACCTAAGACACATTACTTGCTGTACCCTCAAATGCACAAACTTTCTGTGGGGTATGGAACACTGACCGGCATTAACAAAGGACACAGTCACGTAACTGCCATCATGTATTTACTGAAAAACACCGACAGCAGGAACTCTGGGACTTTCTCTTAACTTGATGGCCACACAGGTGAAGTGAGGTGTGAAAGTCATTTCAAAGCCAAAATCAATTAAAAAAAAAAAAAAAAAACCATTCAGATTTTTAATGCATTTAAAGTTTACCTATGAACCACAAAAATATTTTATTAAACCACTAATGCTGTTCTATAAAATCTATTTCACGTTTCATTTACGCTGAAGATAGAGCTTTCAAACAAGATACTCATCTGATACTTCGTGAAAAATAATTCTCATGAAAGCTCCAGCAAAATGCGTCGTTTTCCCATTACTGGTTCATCAGAAATTTAGACTTCGTTGGGTGCCTGTTTGGTCCGACAACCCCCTGGACACGCCTCCCACCGGTAGGCAGCGTCTAGTTCCTAGCAAATCGAAGCGAGGGAGGGGACAATGTGCAGCCTCTGTACTAAGCGATGATGGGCTCCGGCTCCCGTCCTGGCCCCTTGCTCCCCTGGGTCCCCAGCCCTGGGGCAAGGCACCTACCAGGCCTCCCCGACACTCACAGCCCTGGAGCGGCCTCCGGCAAGACCCTCAGACCTCCTGCCCACAGCCGAGCTCCAGGGCCTGGGAGGCAGGTCCTCGCTCCAGCCAAGCCTTCAGATGACTGTGGTTTCGGCTGGCGTCTCGTGTACCCTCCTGAGAGACCCTGAGTCACAACTGCCCAGCTAAGCTGCTCTGGAATGCTGACCCTTTGGAAGGATCGGATAACTGTTATTTGAAGCCCAAGTCTCGGGGTAACGTGCTACATGGCAGGGGGTGACTTACACCCACTGAGGCTGTCACACCAGGGCCTGATGTCCTCACTGCCTGCCCTTCCTGGGTTATTCCCAGCAGCACACAGCCAAGCTGGAACTTCTCCCACCTCAAAGAAAACCCTCTCCAGTGACCTCAGGCGGCCTCGTTTCTGTTCCCCTGCATCCGAAACTCCCTCCAAATGTCTGCAACCACTCGTTCTGCGCCCCCATCCCTGTCCTTTCCCTTCCCCCGCTGGGCCTCTCTGCTCCCCACCCCCTGAAACAGCTCCTCGAGCAGGACTCACCTGCTGGCGTTGAGCCCAGAGTTTCTCCTTCAGTCTGCACCTCATCCGTTTAAGAAATATTTATTTAGTAGCTACTATGTGCCAGCGATTGCACCAGAGGCTGGAAACACAGCTGTGAACAGAACAGACCGAAGAACCAAACACCCCCCTTACATGTTTCCCTTCCGGTGCGGGGCGGGGGTGGTAAAGCGCTACAGATATTTATGGATAAAATGATATGTCTGGGATCAAAATGTTTCCAAATAATAGGGCCAATGGGGAGGAGTCGAGATGAAACAAGATGAGCTTTTGTTGTTAATTATTGAAGCTGCTGATGAGCACATGGGAGCTCATTAAACTGTTCTCTACTTGGGGAGGTTTGAAATTTTCCACAATAAAGTTTTCTGAGCACATCATGTCTGTCGGGCATCAGCTGCAAGGCAGGCACAGGGCGTGCTGACAGCAGAGGTGTGACAGCTGTGAACAGGGTGGTCGTGACCCGAGGGGGGTGAGGGCCGGGGCAGCACAGACGAGTGTTCTGGAAGCAGCAAGGCCAGTGTGGCGAGGACAGGGACAGGGAGCGAGGGCGGGCTATGCGAGGGTCCGCTCTGACTCCGAGAGCGAGCCCGCGGGCCAGGCCACTGCTGACGCCCCGCCCGGAAGGGGCTGTGTCCCACCGGGCAGGGAACCTTCCTCCGCAGCCTGGCACAGCCTCTGGGGAGCCCCACCACGGCACACTGGCTCCCACCCACGGGGGGCCCTGCAGAGGGGCCTGGGAAGCCAGGTACAGGAGGGTGAGGACCTGAGCCGTGAGACAGGCCCGGAGCACGACCCTGACCCTGGGAAACTGCAGCCAGTGTCCTTCCCCGCTGAGCTGCTCGGCCCCGGAGCAAAGTGGGGAATGGGCGGGAGCTGCAGGGGAGCCAGGCCCCTTCCTTGGGAGACGAGGTCACGCAGAGCAGTTTAGGGGACAAGGAGCTGAACAAAGAAAGCAGCCAGCATGGGGACTGAAAGTGGGGTGGGCCCACCAGCACCACAATCCAGGCCGGGCTGAGTGTCGGGGAACAAGTCTTTCTGGTGCCTGTTTCTATCCACATACCACAGATCCACAGGGACACACACACACACACACACCCCCTACAAATCCACAGGGACACACACACACACACACCCCCCCTACAAATCCACAGGGACACACACACACACACACCCCCCCTACAAATCCACAGGGACACACACACACACACCGTACAGATCCACAGGGACACACACACACACACACACACCGTACAGATCCACAGGGATGGACACACACACACACACACCGTACAGATCCACAGGGACACACACACACACACACTGTACAGATCCACAGGGACACACACACACACACTGTACAGATCCACAGGCACACACACACACACCTCTCCCGCAGATCCACAGACACGCACACATACACCCCCCACAGATCTACCCCCCCCCCGCAGATCCATACACACACCACACATACCACACTGCAGATCTACAGGACACAGACACACATACATCCACACGGACACACGACACATATCCACACGGACACCCACACACAGGCAGCACACACATCCACACGGACACACACATATACCACACACATCCACACGGACACCCACACACAGGCAGCACACACATCCACACGGACACACACATACACCACACACATCCACACGGACACCCACACCCACACACCCTGTGGTAACAGACTCTGCCTCTCAGACTGCAGAGTGGATGTGTGACCATGGTGTCCCCTGCCTGACGGAGGGAGCCAGCCTGCACAGGAGAGACAGGACGAGCTGGGACAGCCGCTAGGGAGAGGGAGGGGTGGCCCGGAGAGGTGGGAGCTGCGCTGAACCAGGAGGAAGGAGGAAGGAGGAAGGAGGAAGGAGAGCAGAGAGGCCAGGTTCAGCGTCTCGAGGCGTCACAGGCCCTGCAGCCTGGCCACGTTAGCGACCGCCTGTGCCCTTTTGCTTCTGGTGTTTCAAGCGAGGCTCTGTCATTCCCAACCCAGAGTTACCATTCCAGCTGTAACAGAGAAACACACCTCCAAAATCACGTGCTGCTGAAGAAGCTAAGGAAACCAGAGTTAGTCTTCAAACTAACCCAGGGAATGGGTCCTTCTCAAAGAAGCTGTTCAAATGAGAGCGCATTTTAAATGTGTTCTCCAGCCCGTTCACTCCATGCACGTAAGAAACAGGGAAAAGCCTGTATTTACTCTGTGTCAGGTATAAAAGAATACACAGTAATAATTTCTACTTCTAACTTTACATTATTTCCATTAATTTATATTCTTGGTATAAAAATATTTTTTAAAAAGTCCCACATGGACACACAGACTAGCAGCAAGCCCGTGAGTGCGCGCAGGTGTGCGTGGCTGCTGCCCAGGCTGCGCCGTGGCCGGGGCGGGCGGCAGCGCGGGGAGAGAAGGCGCCCAAGCCGCCGTCAGCCGTCACCGTCAGCACAGGGGCCCTTGGTGACAGGGCGCACGTTTCACAGCACTGAGGAACATCCACCGGGTGTGCCCGATTCAAACGGAGGGGTGGGGGGGGCAGTGTGTATGGGGAGCAACGACTTCCACGCCCTGGGGACGAAGCTGCCAAATCATCACCCCTGGAGACGTGGCAAGAAGGGACATGAGGTGGCAACATGTGCTCCCCGGTCTGTGCTCAACGTGCTCTAACGGCCGTCCACCGGGAAGGGGCGCGCGCCTCCTGAGCCACGTGGCGGCCCCCGCCAGGCTCAGTGGAAGGGCCGTCCTCGCTTGTGCCTGGACTTCAGGTGACCGGCGGAGCGACGGAGAGCTTTCCTTTCCTGGCGGTGCAGCTTCTCGGCCTCGTGTTGCTTTTTCTGATGTTCGGACTGAAAGAGAAAAACGAATGAGAGGGCAAGAGGAGGACAGCGCCCTCAGCCCCGCAGGGACCCGTCAGGGTGCCGCCCGCGACCCCTGAGCCCAGCCCGCTGCAGGACAGGCGCTGCAGGCCCTCGGGCACACGTCAGGGCTGGACTCCGCTCTGACAGACGCCGCCCTGGTGGCAGCAGCTGGGCAAGGGCCCAGTCACCATCACCCAAGAAACCCTAACCCCGGGGCAAGACAAGTTCCCTGACAGCGTGGTCTGAACTACAAAGCACGAGGCTGGCTTTTCAGCCGGCGCACAGCACTGCCAGGATGCCTTCAAAGGGAACGGTCAACTCTAGAAGATGCTACTGCTCACAAAAGGTCACGCACTTCTTCTAGAACAGTCTTTTATTCATAAGCCAGAACCGCTGGCTTATTCACACTGTCTTAAATAGAAAACAAAAAAATACTCATGTGCACACAAAGTGTATAATAACCCACCCGTGACTAAGCGCTCATTCATCGGAACTGGTTCCAAGGAATTCCTGGCTGTTTTCAGAAAAGGGAACTGCTGCCATTAAATGCAACACAAGCCCAGCAGACAGGCCACCGTCTGGCCGAGGGGACGGCCTGGGTCTCGGCACGTGTCCGCTCAGCTGAGAGCCGGACCCCGCCCGCCCCAAGCAGCACCACGGAGAAGACCATGGACACGGAGTTCACGGTGGGGGCGAGAGCTGTGCGGCTTTATACCACGTCTGACAGCTCCGCTCACACAAACCCCCGAGCGTAACGCTCAGAACACGTTCTCCGCGGGCGGAGCTGCACAGTGGACTGAGCAAACTGCCAGGGACGCAAGTTTCAAGAGCTGAAAACAACTGCCTGGCAGACCCCTAGGAAGCCGGCTTGACTGGGACCTGTATTCGCTCTAAATGGAGACATCTTTGCCTGGAACGCTCCCCACACTTGGACGAGAACGTCCTCAGGGCGGTGCCGTGGGGGACTGGGAGGGAGGCGGCCAGCAAGGACAGACGTCCGGGCACAGGGCGGGTGAGCCCCAGGGAACTGTGCACGTTTGGAGAGTGAACACTAAGAAGACTCATCACAAGGAAAAAACTTCCTTCTCATTTGGCTTTTAAAAGGAGCTGCACCTCTGTGAGATGACGTAAGCGAACTAAAAGGGTGTTCCCATCACTCGGCAAGCCTGACGCCAGCCGAGAACTGCCGAAGGGTCAGAGGTGAACGGGCAGAGGATCTGACCAGACATTTTCCCGAAGAAAATATACAGGTGGCCAATAAGCAAGGACATGAACAGGAGCCAGCAGCTTTGGTCACCAGGGAAGCAAGTGCAAATCACAGGCACACGAGACGCCACCCCCGCCCACTTGGACAGTAACGAGTGCCGGCGAGGCTGTGGGGAAACGGGACCTCCGTACTCTGCTGGGGGGGACGGGGGTGGTGCAGCCACACGGGAAAGTGGCCTGGTGGCTCCTCGCACTTCCGCGCAGACCCAGCGGTTCCGCTCCCAGGTATGGTCCCCCAGGGAAAGGAAAACGACGTCCACGCAAGACCACACGCCTGATGTCTCACAGCAGCGTGACCCGAAAGAGCCAGAGGGGGTGAGGCCCAATGCCCACCAGCAGGTGGGCGTATAAGCCAAGTGTGGCCTCACCCACACAACTGAGGGCCAGTCGTGAGAAGGCACGAACTTCCGGTCCACCTGCAACGGGACTAGCCTTGAGAGCGCGGTGAGTGAGAGAGGCCGGCTGCGCAAGAAAACACGGTGTGACTCCATCACGGCAAATGTCCCAGGAGGCCAAGCCAGAGTCAGAAAGTAGACTCCCGGTTGCCCAGGGCTGGGAAAGTGGGGTTCTGGGTGACTGCTAAAGGTTACGGGGTTTTCTTTTGGGGTGATGGGGATGTTCTAGAATTAGATCATGGCGATGATTACGTAACTTAGTGACTATAATAGAACGCTGAACTGTGTACTTCAAAAAGGTGAGCCTGTGAACCAAAGGGTTGCTGGTTCGATTCCCGGTCAGGGCACAGGCCTGGGTTGTGGGCCAGGTTCCCAGTTGGGGACGTGCGAGAGGCAGCCACACATGGGTGTTTCTCTCCCTCTCTTTCTCCTTCCCTAAAAATAAATAAATAAAACGCCTAAAAAACAAAAAGGGTGAATTTTATGGTATGTGGATTAATTTCAATTAAAAAAATTATCAGAGGTAGAATCTTGGTCATTTCCCCCCAATTGGTAACAATATATAAAGGGAGATCTACTGAATGAAAAGTCTTTTTGGAAATAAAATCATACAGTTCTACTCCTTAGTTAGCAGCAATATTTAAGCAGCCTGCTCCTCCTATAGCGTGCACCTGGCCTTAGGGAAGCTGGCTAAAAAAAGGACTCTCGCCACTCAGTTTAGAACATGCGCCTTCTGAGACCACAGGGTCCTGGGCCGGCGGGACGTCACTGTCATGAACTTAACAGACTTTTGGCCTTTGAAGCCCACCTACGCTTCAAGTTTTCTCTCACGGCCTCAGGCGGTCAGGACTCTGCTGCCCCGGCTCCAGCGGTGTTGCTGCGGACACAGAACGGCCGCTCTCGGTCCCGGCTGCGGGGATTAGGCCCCGCCAAAAGCGCAGCCTCCCCCACAGGAGACAGGCGTGGGGAGGCGGCCCCGAGGCGGGGCACGTGCACGGCGCTGCGGAGGCCTCGCTGTGTCAGGGACCTTAAAGGCGTGAACACCAGCTCACCCTCTTCAACGCGAATGTCAGCTGCTTGCTGCCAACTGTGGTGTCGGATACACTCAGCGTCCCATTTTTTGCTTCAAGTTTCAGCCGATCTTCCAAGGTTTTACTGGAAGAGATGAAGAGAACGAGGCGTTCATTAGCACTGCTCTGAATTACCATTTGACACCAGTTTAATCAGGCCTGATCCCATGAAGAGAACTCTTCCACACGCCTGGGGAAGACAGAGCACGGCGCGTACTGAACACAACGGGAGGGATCAGGAGCGCCCAGCCCGTACCCACACTCAGACGTGATGCTTCAGTGCCGGCTCCACACGCTTCAGTGGCCGCCACTCATCCTGCTGAACCGCCTTTCCAGGCCTGCAGCCGAGGGGGACGGCGAGCGGCCCTTTATGCGGCCACGGCAATCTGTACCCAAGCCACACGTGTCGGGGACGTGAGTGTCTCTGCCGCTCGGTCACTGCCCACAAAGGAGCGACCACAGCAAGGGCCTCCGGTCAAGCCACAGAGAAGCGCCAGGGGGCCCCGACTCCCGCTTCCCTGGGCCTCAGCCCCAGCCCCACTCACCACGGCAGGCCGCGTGGCTTGAACGGAACCTGCCGGTCCGTCAGTCTTTGGAGAGAGGACCAAGCAGTCCCAGCTCAGCCCTGGAGCCTCTCAACGTCTCGCCTGAGTGACAGACAGCCCCCCCTCACGCCACGTCTCCATCGTGCTCCCCAAACTGAGCTTCAGGGGTCCCTGGGCGGCGTGCAGCCCCGCTGCGGCCCACTGTGCCCCACGGGCCAGCGTTTCCTGCCGGGCCGGCACCCTGCCACCACCTCTTCACACCCTGATGCAGAACCTGGGCTTTGTGCTGGTCTGTGACCCTTCACTGCATGATGTTTTACTGGGAAATCAAAACACTGGCCCTTTTTGTTAACTTGGTTTAGAAGGAAGAAATGGAATTAAGCCCTAAGATAGGTCTTTCAATGCTTTGTAACCTCTGCACTAATCCATCACCTCCCTGTGATGGAACTGGAAGTGAGGAAGAAAAAAGAATGTGGTTCTGACTCCTGTTCTGCCCCCCCTCCACCAGAATAAAGAAAATATAAGTTGTACCGACTTAAAGCTGAATGCACCCTTTTCAAATTGGTCCTGAAGAACTGGGTTTGATAAAAAAAAAAGGGGGGGGGCTGATTTGTGTTCTCCTACATACCACCCCTAATTACCGAGCACAAGCTCAGCTCCCAGAGGTCCATAAGACAGGGCGGTGCGCCTTTGAAAGCCCGAGGCTCACGTTTGATGTTCACACCACGAGCAATCTGTCTCCGGTTTACGAGGACTGTAATGGCCAGAACACACCTTCTTTATATGATCTGAGACATAAGACGGTTAGCATAACCGTGGCCTCTTTCTAGGCAATAATGTTATTAAGAAGCACTTTTAAAGTACTTTTCATCTTTAAAGTTCTTTACAGACTAACTAATTAATCCTTTCAACATCCCCGAGACAGAAGTATCTGTCCTTTATAGATGGCAAAAAGGGAGGTAAGGTATTAAGTGACTTGCTCCAGGCGCCACAGGATCCCGTTTAAAGCAGGGATTCCAATGTAAGAACCTCGGGTTTCCAGGCATGTGTCAGACCACACTTGATTTATAAAGTCTCGTTCAGGAAATGTATCCATTAAGGGTTCTAAATGACAAGCTTCCACACGACAAACGCCATGGAATTAAGATCGACTTCAGCTTTCTTTCTTCCAAAAGTGAACCGTAAGTTGACTCTGGCCCCGCGTGTGAATTATGTTAGCCTGAGCAGATTCCTCGACCTGCTCGCTCTCTTTCTGTTCCTTTCAGAGCTACAAATGCTGTCTGATGTTTTCAAGTTAACAGGAACCGTGAATAACTGTGGAGCCAGAGACAAGGTGGTGCACAGAAAACACTAATTTGGAAAGAAAAAGACTTTTCAAGTAAATTGTGGGAAATTACCACTCTTTTAAGGATGACCTACTTCCTCCACGACGGGGCGTATAAACCCTGGTTTCCTCTCCATGCACCCACGGCCTGTAAGAGCCTGTCTGTCTGGGCTGCGTCGGGGGACGGCTGCGTTAGGAGGAGCCGTGGCAGGAGATCAGACGCGGCCGAGAGTGGGGACAGGCGCAGGAACCGGTGCAGGAACGCGAGCCCCGCTTTCCTCCCCCGAAAGTCAGCGAACAGAAGGCAGCTGCCGCCCGGCAGCCCGAGGCCCGCTGCTGAGCGTGACTTCGGTCAGAGATGACCGGAAACTATCTCCCGGAACAGCACCGAACGCTGCCACCCGCTCCGCTGGGCCTGGCGGGGGTGTGCGGGATGCCAGCGTGTGTCGCGTGCCGCGCCTGTTCCTCTGCCCTCCTGGGTCCTGCTTCTTTCCCACCCAGGCTTCAGGTCTGCCGCTGGCTTTGGGCTACTTGGTAACCGGGAGTAAGAATTTTAGGGAAGAGCCTCACCGCCCACCCCCCAAATCTGTGGGGACTGCTAGGAAGACAGAGGAGGGCTTCGTAGGCTGCAAGCAAGAAGAACCCCTAAGGACAGGGTGGAGGGAACACAGGGCGGAACCCGCGGGTCAGCAGGGCTGTGTTAACAGAGAAGAGAAAGAGGCCCGGGCTCCGAGGGGACACATCAGATACTGACCAGCGGCCGGGACAGCAGGACGGTATTCCTGTGTGAAGCACGGCTGTATACACACACAACTATTTCTTTAATGAAACCTAGCAGATTAAAAAGGAGGCTCACCCGAGTTTCTTAAATCACGTGCGTGAAAACGGGCGGGGGGAGTGGAAGACACCCATCAAGCCCGCACTTTAGTGTGGCATCCACACCATGGGGAACGGAGAAATGGGACCCACAGGGAAGTGGGAAATTTTAAGTATTTTACAATTTTAATTACTTTGTTTTAAATGCAGTATAACTGGCCTGTGAAGGCCAGTGGAAAGTCCGTTCCAATGCTTTCAGCCGCACACGCTGCTCTGGAGGCCCGTCTCCGGAGACGTGAATCCAGGCCACCGTGGAACCTGCCACCTTAACTACCGGCCCCGCCGCCGGGCTGAGACCCCAACACCCACTGTCCTTGTGAACGCGGGGAACAGGCACTCTGGTAAGAGTGCTGAAGGCGTGGGAGGGCGATTCGGCCTTATCTATCACACGCCCTTCTGATCCAGGGAACTCCATCACTAGGTAACATACTCTGCAGAAATTCTGAAAAGCGTGAACAAAAAGTCCACAGCAGGCCCCAAACGGAGTCGCTGCGCTAAGCCCCACTGGGGCGCGGTGCTTCTGGCCTTAACCCCACTTTCCGTTCAGTTCTGTCCTCCATGGCAGCACTGCCAGACACGTCCCTGTCACCCAAGCAGCCCCTTTTCCCCGGACCCGAACCCGCGCTGCAGCGATGCCCATCGCCCTTCCGCACCCTCACACCGTGAGTCCCCTCGGTCGGGGTCTGTCTGCCCGTCTCGAGCCCACAGTTCAGGCTCTTGTCTCTTCCACCTGGGACGCGGGCAGTTTGTTAGCTGGTCTCAGGCGCCCCGTTTCTCCCTGGATTTTCTAAAACTGAGATTTCTCAGGAACTGATTCTAGGAAACAGGGACACTGTAGGCCTACCTGCTTTGTTTTTATTTCTGACAACAAGCGTGCCCTGCTTTTCTAAGTAGTTACGTAGTGGAGGGGGCGTGGAAGAGACCCAATCATCTGAACTTCAGCCTAAAGCCCTCCCGCTCGCCAGGGCCTGGGCCGGGCCCAGCGTGTCAGTCCAGTCTCCCTCCCGCAGCCTGTGCTCTTGCTGCACAGAAACAGCTGTCCCCGCGGCTGTCACAGCGCACACCCGAGTCACGCCGCAGCCTCTGCCTGACGCGCACCTCTCCTGCCCTGCTTTTAGTGCTCACGTCTGAAAAGACCAGGTTCCACGTAACTCCTCACAAAGACTTCCTTCAGTCTCCAGTTAAATCCCGTTCTTTCTGATGCACCTTCCCCCTCCTCTTCACAGCTCATGAGTGAGTGCCAGCAGGGCAGGTGACAGGCACGAGGGGCTATGGCCTTCCTCCCCACCCCCGGGCCCAGAAGGCCCTCCGCACACACTGGGCCCTCCTCGGACGCCTGGCTGATGAGCGGGCGGGTGAACGGACCCAGCGACAGAGCAGAGCGCACTGCGAGGCACGCCGGTGTGCTGACAGTCGCATGGGTTCACCTGACGCCGGTTACTGTGCCGGGCAAAGGAGAGGACTCCCTCAAGTCTGAGTCACAGTTCGCTACTCGCTCTCCCGTGTACAGAAACGGTCTGCAGGCTGGGCAAGGCCACGTGAGCGTCGCACACAACCCACTCGATTCTGATGTGATTTACTGACCGCCGTGGGGGCTTCCCAGGATAAACGCCAGGAGCCACTCCAGTTCCCTGGAGGGCAGCAGCTCAATGCTTCATTAAATAATGTTAAGCTACTGCAAGTTCAGGATTTGCCAAAATAATCCAGTCAAGGCTAGAATTCAATAAGCAGTTTGTGTCAAAATGCCAGCGAACTGTAGCTATTCCTGCTGAAAGGGATTAAACAACAGGATCTTTCTTCTAAGCTCACATAAGCATTATTACTTACAAAGCTCCTCTTCTCAAAAAACGTTTAATTTTGTGATGCTTAACTTAGTAAAAAGTTTCGGTACAGTGCACTGACTTAGACACCACTTATTCACTAAACACTGAATTTCCACCCCTTTGTTCTGTGCGTTATATCCTGCTAAACCCACAGGCAGGGAAAGAGCGCCCTGAGATTAGTCACACCACCCACTCCCAGGCAGGGCCCGTTACCATGGTTACACGGAAAACAACTGCTCCCAGAGTTTCCCAGACCATGGGTTGGGGGTAAATGAGCTTGAAAAGAGCCACTTCCTGAGTAGCCTGACGTGTGGCCAAGGCACAGAAGAGTCACGCTTTCACAGGACTTACCACGTGCCTGCTCCTGTCCGGGTACTGATTCAGGCGCCAGGAATGAAGTCAATAACCAAGACTCAAACAGCACTAACCTAACAGGGGAGTTCCCTTCCCAGGACCAGAGCACTAGAAGCCAGCTTCGCAGTGGGGCTCCGATCAGGACGTGCAGAAGAGCAGCGCCCCCGTACGCAGGGCGGCTGTGCACGCTGCAGGCGGGGACGTGCGGGGAGCAGCCTCTCTGGAAAGCAGCTGGGCAGTTTCTCTGACGTGTAAAATCACGTTCCCATATGCCCAGCAATTCCCCTCTGCCTACGTCTCTGTGTACCTGACTGTTCTTGCTTCTCTCCCAATTTTCCCTGCAAAAAACTTAAAGGCTTAAAATTCCTGGCAATTTTTCCAACTGTCCCTTTCAATAATCAGGTAAACTGAGATGGGGGTAAAGACAACTGACATCTAATTTTTAAAAGTAACTGAAGAGGCAAAGAACATGACCCCAGCCACCACTGTACAGAAGACGACTGAGCCGCAGGGCAGATGCCCGCAGGTCAGGGGCCGATGGGAACCAGACAAGGACAGCAAATGCGTGTGGCCCACGGGCTGCACCGTGTATCTCCCGTATGCGAACTGCGCGTGAAAAAGCTGTCACAAAGGCGCAGCAAAGCCCAGGGTGTTCCCGGGCATGTGGCGCTGCCCACCGCTCCCTCCAGAGACCAGAAGGCCACCCCTAGGGCCGGGGGCCACGAGGAAGAGCTGGCCCTGACGCACGAGGGCGGTGCTACTCACTGCATCAGCTTCTGCTTGGTGGCTGAGTCTTTGAAGCTTCTGAACTCTTCGCCTGCTTTGATCTCATAGAACTGGGGCCTGAGGACCGTCTGCTGGTCCTCCCTGCGCTGCTGCTGCCGCTTCGCCCTGTCCTCTTGCTGCAGCAGCCGGCGCTGCCGCCTGACCTCCTCGACCCAGGCCTTCTCGTCATCTGAGCTCTCTGAGCTCTCCGCGTCGCTAGGCTTCCCTTCTGGTTCCTCCGCCTCCTCCTGAGAATGAAAACAGTGAGGCGCAGCTCCTTTCCCCGGCCGGACCCCAGCCCGCTACTTTCTGTGCCACAGCCTGAGCCCATCACAGCGCGTGACAGAGCACGCGCGGGGGAAGGTGCCTGTCATTACACGGGGCACGTCCCAAGGTGAAGGTCAGGCGCAAGGGCTGCTCACTTACAGAGAAAGCTTTACACTAAAGACACAGGTAGCAAATGCTGCGTGCTGGATGGTACATTACTTTTTCTTGATGTTCTTGTTGCTCCAAGAGTCTTAGTTTCTTCTTCCTTTTTTCACTAAGTTTCGAAACAAGTGGATTCAAAAGCCTAAATTCTTCACTCTCCTCGTCTACTTGGAAGTCGGGGTTCTCAAACATGACTTTAAACCGATCGTCGGAGAGAATATTAGGGAGGCTCTGTAAAAAGGACGTAAACATTGAGGTTAGTACCTGAATGCAACCCGACCAGAACGACGGCTTTACAGGGCTTCACTCAATCACAGATTACTAAGCTGCACAAGGCACGGCTTACCAAATCATCACGACATTGCTGGAGAATTGGCTTTCGGAATCTTCTAATTGCCCCAGGTTCTGTCTCCTGCCCACATACAAATTCTATTCATCTGTTTCACAGCTCATGTGCATTACTCGGCCATCACACATAACGAGCTAAGAACAAGCCTTTTGACTAACTTTATGCTTAATATATCAGATAGAATTTTCTTCGATTAACATTTTTAATGCAAAACCACTTTTCAAGGCAATATGTTTTTGAAACATGGCTTTTTTACAGATCAATTTATTTTTAGAGAGCAGGGGAGGGAGGGAGAAAGAGAGGGAGAGAAACATTGATATGCAAGATAAACATCAATTGGTTGCCTCTCGTGTGCCTCTAGCCCCGACCTGGGCACCTGGCCCACAACCCAGGCACGTGCCCTGACTGCTTATCGAACTGGCGACCTTTCAGTTTGCAGGATGACCCCCAACCCAGAGCCACCCCAGGCAGGGCGAAGCATGGCTCCTAAGAACAGCCACTACACTGAATTCGAATGAGTGCGTCTCTGCACTTCATATTCCAGAGCTGGGAGAGGAGGCGTACGCGGCACTGAGTCAAGAAGCGACCTGGAGGGGCCGGTGTTTGGAAACAGGAGTATTTCAGTCCCAGACAGAACAGCCTCAGTTTTCCCTAGGCCACTCCACTGTTTCTAAGCGGACAAGACTGTCATTCTGACACAGTCACACTCTGCTATGGAGACCCTGGACAGCCCAGAACCGACACTAACTGCCTTTTGTGTGCATCGTTTTGAACAGAAAGTGCACCAGAATGTGTGTAAAGTGGTATGTTCATGCAAAAAGACGACAATCTCATATACTCTGGGTTCCTGTACTATTCCTTACCTGCCACAGGCTTGGAAACCAGACACATCAACCTCCTCAGCGTCACTGGTAAAGTCAACACCCCGGACCCAGGCTGGAAAAGCTAGCCTGTCTGTGGTGGGCCCCAGCTCTCCTGGCGGGACTCTATTTGACCGCTTCTCCACTACTGAGAGCGAATAAGGCTGTAAGTTGTTGAGTTCTGAATAGTGTACTTGTGTAGCACAGTTACACGCACACACACAACCGTTAAATCACGAGACATTAAGGAACTTGGGCTGTTCATTAGTTATATGTACTTAACACCTGATAAAACCTTACCTAAAATTTTATGATATACCGAATGCATATTCAGGGCATATCAAACAAGGATTAAACATCATTTCCAAGCTAGGTGGAGGTTCAGGGAAGAAACAGAGAAGTAAGGTCTAGCTCCGGATCTCAAGGCGCTCCCTCACAGCCTAACGAGACAGGACACGCGCTGTGCCACAGGGGAGCTTAGGAAGGACGCTAACAGAGTGGGAGTGCTCTAGGGGCAGAGGCAGACGGCTGCAGAAGGGCTCACAGGGGGTGTGGCGTCTGGGGGAGGCTTGCGAGAGGAGCAGGTCCCAAGAGAGAGAAACGTGCAGAGCATCTCAGCCCACGGGGGTGGGGGTGGGGGACCATCAGATGGTGAGGGAGTGATGGCACAATCTGCAAAAGCTTTGTTTGGGCTAGGCCAGACTGAAAGGGTGCTAAATGCCATGACCTTATCCTACAGGCAAAGGGGAAGGACTGGGGAAGAAGAGAGGAGGTGGAGGTGACAGACAGCCCGAGGCCGGCTGTCAGGAGACCTCTGCCTGCAGTCCCAGCTGCAGCCCAGGGCTGTGGAGGGAGGGTGGCCACGGCAGGAAACGAAGAGAAGGGCAGAGCCTGGGTGAGGACATGGGAAGCTGCGCTGGGAACAAGTGCCGCTGAAGGGAAGAATCCGTGTGGGATGGGGTCTAAGTCAGAACGGACAGACACCGCTGGGGAGCGCACAGGAGGAAGAAGAGTAAAAACCGAGGCTGGGAATTCCCCCCAAGGGTCCAGCTCAGCGACGAGCAGCCGGTGACCCCAGGAGCCAGGCTCCATCAGGGAGAGCAGCACAGAGAGGCACAGGGTGAAGCGAGGGCAAGAAACCACGTGCCGAGAAGCCAACCTGCCCTCCAGCGAGCAGGCCGGACAGCAGTGCTGGCTGTGGGCCACCCAGACGATGGGGTGTCACGTCACTCAGCGCAAGGAGGAGACTGGCTCTCGAGCCACGGAAAGCCACGGGGGCGGGGGGGGGGGAGCTTAAGTGCGCACCACTGAGGGAGAGCGCGCACTGCACGCGCCACCTCCATGGCGCCGAGGACCAGGCGCCGCAGCGGGGGCTGGGGCTGGGGGCAGAGGCTGTCCAGCGCAGGGAGGCCCCTCTGGGCCGTACTGTGACGGCGGGCGCATGTCCTTGGGCCTGTGTCCAAGCCTGGAGAAGGCACACCACCGAGAGGGAACCCGGCCGTAACAGACCCCCAGGGGTGGCATGTCAGCCGGGGCCTCCCGCTGTAACAAATGCACCCTCGGCGGGGGATGTGGGTGGCGGGGAGGCTGCGTGGGTGGGGACAGTGGGGACCTGGGACATCTGTGCCTTCCCCTCAGTTTTGCTGTGAACCTAGAACCCCACTAAAGAATTAAACCTTTTTAAAAAATCCAGTAAATGGAAAAAATTAACAGGCAAAAAATAAATTGTGTTCCCTTTAAGACTGGGTAAGTCCATGGTAATGAGTCGTAAACGCCGTCTGGGTTCTGAGGGACCCCACAGGGTGCCCGGGAGCAAGCACTAGGTCTCAGGCTGAGGGGAAGGGGCTACATGTATTCATTTTGGCGTTACCTGTAAATATGGGGCAGCTAATATTGCCAAAGATCCAAGTATTTTCAAATAAGTAGCTGTTAATCTACTGCACATGTTCAGGTAAAAATATAAATAGAACCCAAGGAAAAAATTTTCCTTTCATCTTACTGTATTTATTAAATAACAATATCTAATAGATAACAGAGGAACATATTTAAAAGAACATGTTGCTAGTACTCTTAAGATTTTTCTCACTTTTAAACAAATAAATAGCTTTGCCTAAAGACAAGTATCCATTGGAGGAATATTTATAAAATAAAAACTCGTCTGACCCAGCTGCAAAGATATTTCCCCCAGAGGGTTTTCCTGGTCTAACTGTTTGTTTTCACAGCTGTCTTTTTCTTTTTTAAGTGGGGTAAGGTGTAGTTAGCGATGTTCTACAGGAGTTTACAAGTGCCTCGCTAGTGATCCGCCCTATAAATTCCCGTGTATATATGCTAAACACTTGCCACTCAGATCTGGAAAACCTCTCTGAGTGTTGTTTATACCACAACCCTACCTCAAAGAAGTGTATCCGCAGATCTCAGCAGGAAGCTCATTAACAGTTCGTGCTAACACAGTAACATACATGAGGAATGTCTGACATTTAAAACGAAGTAACCCCCCCAGTGCTACGTTCCCTATGAAATTAAGGTGGTGCAGACTTCTGAGCAACGATGTGGCTGGCACAGAAGCCTCGCCTCCTACTCCCTGCTGACACCCCACTGAAACCATAGCACGGGGGCTTTAAGAAGCCACAGGCCCTTAGGACAGAGAGGACAGCAAAGGGACCAGGAGCAATGAGGCTCTGGGACTAGAAAGGAAGGCCTAGCACCTGGGCCCCCCAGCCAGAGGCCTCTTCTCTAGAGGGGGCTGCGGGCCAGCGCCAGCGGCACCCCGAACACGTGGGGAGCGGGGAGCGGGGACGGAGGGAAGCCGCCCGCCCGCACCCCCGCAGCCCCCGGACCCCAGCTCTCGCTTCTCAGAATGCCGGCAGCCGGCGCCGTTCTCTGCACCCGAGGATCCGACCAACCCGGAGAAAGGCCACGAAGATACTGCCGCCTGGCGCTTCCCCAGGTCAACAGCGGCCGGGTCACCGCACGGTGCCGAGGACCCCTGCCACCACCAGCAAGCTTCCATCCAGCACTTTGAATCCTTCACTCAAATGTGAACACATGTCCAGGGAGCACAGCACAGAGAAACTACCTAATTTTTTTTCTCCAAGAAAATTCCCCAGTTAAAGGACCTAAGTTTCCGGGCTGAAAGGGCCCAGTGAGTGGCCAGCACTGTGGGGTGGCACAGAGCCGTCCCGGGGACTTCCTTGGTTTCTTCCTCTTCCCCGCCTTCCTCTCTTACTTCGGAGGAGAAAGTCCTAAGGAACTTCCTGAGCAGAAGCCCGTGGGGGGAGCCTGCTGCTGCACAGAACCTGCAGGTCTGACACGCTCTTTCTGCCTCTCCCACCGACAGCATGCGGGTTGGGGACAGTATTCCTTCAGGACACGGAGGCCCCCTATTCTGTAGCCACTGCGGGGGTGCAGGGAGTGAGTCCCCAGGATGATGGCTGTGGCCCAGGCTTCCTGGATGCCCAGACCAGACTGCAGGGCAGAAAGATGCAGAAGAGACTTTTCAGCAAAATAAAATTGACCTAACAATTGGTCTTCACACAAATATCTTGAGATTCGATTCAGACAGTGGGCAAAGAACCGAGGACCAGTAGCGGTAACTACAGAGAAAACACACAGGACGCCCATCGCCCAGTCCAGGAGACCAGGAGGGGGTCGGGGTGGAGGAGCTTTGCAGTCACAGCCACAAGCAGCTGACTGACCCCAAGTTTGGGGGGAAAGGTTATCAAGAGACAGTGTCTGACACTACCAGTCAAGGACCACACGACTAAGAAACAAGAGTTTTACACCAAAATAATCACCTAAAAAGGCAAAAGGGTTATCTCAGGAGAGGTGAAAATGGCGGAGGGGGAGGGGAGGGGGGTGTACAAAGGAAGAAGGGGGAGGAAGAGGAGAAAAAGGACAGAGGGAGAGCCAGCATTCCTAACAAACCTTGGAGAAGTATTTAGTTTTCAAAACTATGTGGGAACTACTGCAATAAAAACCAAAAACAATTTTTTTTGTTAGAATTGACCTGACCGCAACCCCGGGTCCGTGCATGATCCCACCTTTCCCCTAGAGGTGAATGGCCATGTAATGCAAACTCTTACTGGTGGGGAACAGCCCCCAAGGCTGTGAAGACACCTGGGCCTGGAGAAGCCAAGCTGCAGAATGCCAGAAGCACACTCCTGCAGACTTGAAGGCCCACAGTCGGCTGGCGGGGGCCCCCAGGCAGAAAGAGATACTGAGAAGAAAAAATGGCTCCCCCCAAACTCAGCCCCTGACAAAACCACTGGTCACGGTGCCGGGCCCTTCCGAGCGGTCTGTATACAGTGGGAGCTCAGTGCCCATCTGCTGGAAGAACAGACGGATTAACTTTGAACTAGAATTAAGCCACCACACGTCTGAGCCTGGATGAGGGCCAGACAACGCTGCTTGACATCACGCACTGGGTCACTTTCCAGGGCAGGTCCAACACCAACAGACGGCGAACATCTCCTGAGACGTCAGTTATGTTATCGGCAGTGCACGACTTGGGAACTCATTCCGCTGTCTGCCTCCATGCCATGTCCCCAGAGCCAAAGCAGAACGTCACCCGCCTCGCTGACTTCCCGCTCAGGAGCTATCAAAGTTATCACAGCGCCGGAGGGTGTGAGGGGCGGAGGTCAAAGGCAACTAATGAACTGCTGACGGACTTAACAATTCTTTCAAGTAATGACGGTTATAATGAAGGATTCTTTCCGTAAACGGTTTTTAAGGCGGTCATTTTAATTAGATAACACTGTTAAACAACAAACTTACAGCCTCTAACAGTGGCCTCAGGTTAGGGCCTGATTTGGATCAGCAAGCCACCAAAAAGGAAACTAGAGGCACATTTTACAAATGCCACTTATAAAATCTTACCTTAGCTTTCTTTTTCCATGCAGATTTTTGCTTCTCCTCCTCCTCCTCAATTAATTTAAGTGCCAGCTCTTTGTTAACTTTTGGCAATTTCTAGCAGAGGAAAGACAAACTGTATTAAAAGGTCTGCATTTTATCTCTCAAGGTTAAAGCAAAGAACTGGACAAACACATGTCACCCCAGCCTCCGCTGGCCACTGCGTACCCGCTCATCCACCGCCCTTAAACACTTAACAAATAAGCCAGGAAAAGGAAAAGTCAGCCTTTTGTGCTGAAAGAGTGCACGAGCATTTTTTAGCTAATGCTCAGTGAGCAGTGACTGTGTCATGTGGGAGGGTGACCTCAACCAAGAGGGGCTGCCTGAGGGGCTGGAAGACTGATGGGGACACGGGACCTGCTCAGCCCTGTCTGCTTACTGCTGAGTTGGTGTCACACACCGACCTTTTCTCACTGGCAACACATGGTCCCGGGAGAGTGGGGGCTCCCGTGCACGGTTCCCTGATGCTGCCAGGAGCAGCCTCACTCCACCTTGAGGACCGCAGCCCCAGCGAGAGCCCCTCCTCAGAGGCCGGAGGCCCAGCCCGGGAACGCTAGCTCCAGAAGTCCCTCTTCCCTGCAGCCAGTGCCTCTCCTACCAATACCTAGGGCTCCTGTCTTTTCAGTTCTGTGACACCTAGTCAACAGCTCTTTACATTAAAGTCTGTCTATTAGTATAACTAGTGCGGTCTGATTGCGCCATCTGGACCCTGACATAGTCTAACGTCTTTTTTTTTCCTGTGACCCAAACTGCTAGCCTAAGACTGTCCAATGCCACTAAGAAACGGGGATTAGCAAAGCCCCAACACTCCCAGGTCTGAGTGCCCACTGGAGAGCACCATCGGGTTTCTTGAGTGTGGGCGACAGTGTCAGTCCGTCTGTGACTATTTCCCACAATACCACTGCCACAGAGTCCACGGGATGAAAGTACAGAGCATCCACCGCACGGCAAATAAAACACACCACAAATATCAGGAAGCGATGGAGAAACCCAGAAATGGATGACAGGCTTCTTTGGAATAGCAACAAAATGAAAATTAAGTCTTTCTTCTAATAAACTCCACGGTGAGCACAGTATTTACCTTCAACTGGACTCTCTGTGCACGGGTTTCTTCTATCTTCTGCCGGATCTTATCTTTCCTGTATTCTTCGTACGCAAACGGATTTACCATCAATTTCACCTTTTCAAAGTAAAAAAATAAAAATAACTTTTCAGCAGCACATTTCATAGACACCATCACTATGATGTCAAAGAACAGGCAGATTTCTTACAAATCAGGAAGTCCATTTTGTGAAAATATAAATAAGTAAAGAAGCAATGGCTATCGACTGCTCCTCAGTCACGTGAAACAACCGCACTCCTGTGCTTACCTTGTGGTAGAGTCTTATATCCATGAAAAACCCATGCATGTATGCCCGGAGAAAAGGCGAGCCGATGAGGTGTGTGAGCCCTGGGGAGGGAATCAGAAGAGGGCAGGGCCTTAGGAAACCTCTCACAACAATAACTCGCATTCACTGACGATATTCAGATGCTGTGCTGAGTGCTTTGCAGACATTATCTGCTTCAGTCAGTCGCCAGCAACCCTACGGGGAGGTGCCATTATCGCTGCCATTTTAGAGATGATGGGACTAAGGCACCCTGAGGTCAAGGACATTGGCCAAGTTGGAGCGGAGGTGGGATGCGGCCCGTGTCAGTCTGTCTCCAATGCCCGTGACGCTGGCCACCGTGCTCCCCACCCAGCACTTCTTGCTGACGTGGTGGCCCACGGAACACCTTTTGAGAATTGCCATGTTACAGGGTCTGCTGACGGCCGTAGGTGGGAAAAGTCAGTACTTGTAAGTGTTTAATGTTAATAATCTTATGAAACGAGAGAGGTTAGTTACTAAGCCTTACTTCTACTTTTAATATAAATTATTTAAAAGGTTTTGTATATGCTGGTGAAATCTGTTAAAAAATGATAACCAAAGGCTCACTTAATATTATAAGATATTAATAATGTACATGAAAAGATTTCTAGTGTCATTTATCTTGTTGAATATAAGTATTTTCAGTTTTAAAAGGGGGCAGTATGGCTGAATTTTAACAAAATATATCTAACCCTTTATAACTGCCTTCCTCACCCAAAATATACACAGTAAAGAAACTGAAAAAGCGGCCGAAATGCAGTCCACACAGCGGCTACCCGACCTCTGACGCCACGAGTCAAGGACGCGGGAGCGTCCGACACGGGCCGCCGAGGGAGCTGGCCGGCACCGCCCAGGAGGCACTCGGTGGGAAGGCCCCACGTCCCCTACGTCATCCAGGCCGCGCTTAAAAAGGCTGAGCACAATTCTTTTCTTTCTAAACGCATGATAATTTAAAGAGCGATTCTGATGCTCGTTGGTAGAAAAAATTCTGCCTGGGTTAACTGTGCTATGGCATATAGGATATAAAGTTCAAAAACCTCTCTATTAATCTATTTACTAGATAATTCTAGTTTCTTTTACCATTCAGCTGCTGCTGTACATCTCTTTTTTCCAAAGACAGCTCAGGTGTGAGACTGGTGGGGAGCGGAAGCCCTAGCCCCCCTACCCCAATAATCTGCTGCGGAGCCTCCCCACCACGGGCGCGAGACCAGCAGGGCCTGCCCCCTTCATCCTACAACGCGGCGCTGGACCAGCACGTTCTTCCGGGAGGCTGGTGCGGCCGCGGTTAAGAGCGTGGGCTCGAGGCCCACCCCAGGCCTCCCATTTCCTACCCGAGGCCTCTGGCAGCTCACCTGCCTCCCTCTGTGCCTCTGTCTCCTCACCTACAGAAGGGAATCACGCGTGCACCCCCTTGGCAGAGCCGTGAGGGCTAAACGCGCACATGCTGCCTGGCACGTGTGAGCCCCGTTTAAGCACTGAATGCCATTAGAGGCATGTCTTGGTCCGCAGTCCTTAGACCCGAGCAGCCAGGAAGGCTCCGCACATCCGAGGAGTCAGCCTGTGGGCTCCAGGCTTCGGGTCAGCTCGTCTAAACGGCAAAGCAACAGGGAGCCAGAATCTCTAACATTTCTCAAAACCTGATTACATTCAACGAGTACTTGAAGAAATAAACTGCTGCTTCCTTGCCAGATATATTTTTATGCACATTGGTAGGGTTATTCCTCACTTATGATCCAAAAGAGCTTTGGCAAGCTGAGCTCACTGAACCCTTCTCTAGGCAGAGCTGGTAACTGACAACACACGGCGTTTAATACCTGCTTTGGCAGGAAGAGAAGACCTGGAAAATCACATACAAGTGACTCTACCACTTCTAAAATGTTCATCCTCACCCCCCCGACAAACAAACAGAGACACACTAATTTTATAGTTACTTTATCCTATTTTTTTTACCTAAATTTTCAAGGTCTTTCTTGGTGACAAACTTGTAATCGTCGTAAACAGTGCTTTCCGGGTTCTCCTCTAATTCTTCCGTCAGGTTGTCGAGGAAGGAGCACCATCGGGGCGCGGGGCCCAAAACCTGCCGGTGTCGGTGAAAGGTTAGCGAGTGTACGTCCTCACGTGTCAACCGAGAGCTCGCTATTCCACAACCGGTTTTCCTTGACTGTAAACTATAAATCCTTGGTTCTATGAGAAGTACTGAAAATAGCCACGAAACGCACAGGCAACAAGTGGCTGACGGAAGAGAACGAAGTGGGAAACTGAGGCCTGCACCGGGGAGCCTCGCCTTAGGGCGCGCTGCAGATACTGGTGACTCCTCTGACACTGACAGGAAAACACAGACAGCTCAGGCCCTCGCAGTAACACCCTCCGCTTATCATGCAGAATAACACTAGAATCTACAAAAGCACATTTGGATACCGACATTTTACATTTGCCACTCAGAAGTCTAAAATGAGAATTACCCTTTTTTTTTTTAAGGGTTTTCAACTAATTTACTTCATAACTATATTTGATCTTGCATGGTCCATTTCATTTAATTCATTAAAAATTACAGTTCTGTATATAAAATTCTCAGACGTAACCTAAAACGGGATGCCAGGATCCATGAGTGAGTCCCAGTGAAAGGCTGAGGAACAAAGGACCGAACAGAACTTATAACCAAGTAATAAAATCTGGGCATGTCAGTGTGTAAACTGTAGGGTACTGACTGCTTTTTACTCTGGGCTCTGACACCGATGTTCGCCCCCCAGGGACACCTCTGGCTCAGTGGGAAGCGATGCACTGAGACCCTGGGGGGTGGGGTTGGGGCGGGGTCAGAAGAGAGAACCCTGGCCTCTGACCACATGGAACTTCCACTGACTACCTGCCCGGGAAGGTTGATAGTAATCAATGACACAGGAAAACAACAGAAGTCACAGTGGAAATGATTAATTCCAGTTTAAACTTTTTGGAGAAACACAGGTGGGAGGAAGAGAGTTATAACAAAGAAAAATGGCCCCTAATTAGACCTTCTTCAATTAAAAAACCAGAAGGTGTTAGATACAGCCGTACTAATATGGTTGTATCATTCTGCCTGATTAGAGACAGTGACCCCACCCCTAAATACCAAAGGCTGCTGGGCTCGTGAACATGAGAAACGGCTCTTAACCTGCACAGGAGTCCTACCAGCAAGCTCCCTATTAGCGCAATAATTCTTGAAAACAGAAGATTAAATACACGAAGTGGTTTGACTCTAACCCTAGAAGACAAACCTTCAAGAAATGCAAGGCATCTTTAAAAAATCCACCGCAGAACACTTTAAGGACCACAGCGGCAGTCAGCAAACAGCAATACCAAACACTGCTGCATACAAAGCACTGCGCTAAACCCAAGTCGCCGACCGGGAGCTCCCGAAGGGGTGTGAAGTCCGGCTGGAGCAGAGACGCGGGCACACACATGCAGACGCATGCAGTCCCTGGAAGCTGTGTGCTGATACTGCACTGAGTGCCCAGGGAAGCAGGCGGGGGCGGAGAACACAGGACCTCAGTGGGGTGAACACAGAAGCCAGGCAGGACGATCACGGGGCACCCTCTGCGGGCGAGCGCGTCAGCCCTGGTGCCTGCCTCCCAGCCGCACGGCCTCCCGTGCACAGCTCTACCGTACGCTGGTGCACGGCCGAAGGAAGCAATCTCTTCTCTCAGGTGGGACGCGTGCCCACCCTTACCACTTCTCTAGAATGTAGGATCCAAGATACTGTCCCTTTGGGTGAGGAGGACTGTCACCTGTTTTAAATGGTCAATTCCCAGCACATTTAAATGGTGAATTTTCTAGGACATTGCCTGCTGAGCAGTAAACTGTTAAATAAATATTTCATAAATCTCGTCGTTGTCGTCGTCGGCAGCCGTCCGTCTCGAGAGACGATGGTGTAGCTTCTTAAGAGTCTATCTGCACCGCCGAGAATGGTTGTGCAGTCCGACTCGGGAGTGACACGGTATCTGTCTCCTCCCGTGTTGAATCGACATCTTGCGATGACGCTGGAGTGTCCTCTCCAGTGGAGCTGAAGCTACAGAGCCTGGGCAGGGTGATATGGAGGGTCTGCTGTTGCCCATGCAGCAGACCCCCCCTCTCTTCGCAGCTGAAGGGTCCAAGGGAAAGACGGAGTCAATACAGCTTGGCTTCAGGTGCGCCGCAGGAGTTGCCGGTGTTGACTACAACGTCAAACCGCCTTAGGGACTCCGGCTCCGGATTTTCTGTCGGGGTTTACTCCCTTAGCCTTTCCCCTGAAGAGGTATGCCGCAAGGCAGCGGAGGTTTTTTGGAGTCAGAGTTTTCCTTCTCTGATGTGCCCTGACTGGAAGATCAAACCAGCGACACTTAGCTCACAGGCCGACGCTCAATCCACTGAGCCAAACCAGCCAGTTCATAAATCTACTCATACATAAAACATGCATGAATGCATTCATGAATTTCATATGCATAAGGTACTAAGACCTAAAAGGTCCTGTTTGACAATTTAAGAAATTGTCTAACTGTCCTTATTCAGATAAAAACACTCAAATACTCACTATGAAACTACTGGGTATGAGAACACTTTCTGGCAAAATCTGACCTGTTCCGCCTCCTACGCAAGCAGGCCCTGGTTACTACAGGGCTCTCGCCATTAGACCTTCAGTCAGTCACACACACGGGCCGCAATGACAATAAAAAGATTACACTGTGACTTTTCTCGGGGGGGGGGGGGGGGGCGCAAAGGGGAAAAATACCAAAAGATCACAGTCTTTTTTCATTATGTTCCACAACACGGTTTTTGATCAGTTATCTGGATTCTAATGGAACTGTTTTAAATTGCCTCTCAGGGACAAGTCTGGTTATGGTAAGTAATCTCTGCCATCAAATCCACGGTCATTAAATTTTATAGGAGGAAACATTTCCATCAAAAACAAAGTAAAATCTAATGGGCTAACTTTATTAACCATGTTTCCCTCATTCCTCTTCAGAGAAGAAAACATCAGAACCACCATAGCAACGCTGAAATCACTGACGTAAATGGCACCAAGCGCAGGTTTCATCCACGGCACAGCTTTCCTCCGAGGGCTCCTGGGAGATGCCACGGTCGCGGCCCCTCTAGCAGGAGGGAGGGCTGCCACGTGCTGCTCTGCCTGCTGGGCCAGGAGGGCCACGGCGCTCGTCAGCGTGTACGATCCCTTGCTGTCTTCACTCACAAAATATGTTAAACCTGCAGCTAACCCTTAGAAATATATGAACTTCCTTCCTAAACTTCAGGCTTTATGGCTGCAAGAAACCACTGGTAACCACTGGAGTACCAGTACCAGCACGCCGTCAGCGCCTCCAGGGTGCTGCCCCCATCATCCCGCTGCACTGTACCCCAGTCAGAGCTGATGAGTGCCTGCTTACCTCCATTTTTATGCACCTGAAGAGTTTTGTTCCAGAAAGCTGGTGAGAACTCTTCTATTTTAAACTTCTGTTATCTGTTAATGACCTTCCACTTTTTATTTATAAAAACCTCCTGAAGTCACAGGTCAGTAAAAGCAGAGAAATGGAAACTGATTCATCAAACTGCTATAAAGGGATATTGTGGGTCCCTGAGCAACTTTAATGCCAGTCTTGTGAACCACTGTAAACGGAAATACTTGGTCCTCCAAAATAGGAAAGAATGTTTATCAACGTGTTATGGGAAGGCCTTGACTCAAATGTAGCCAAGTATTTGCTTGCTCCAATCCATTAAGGCAGAAGAACCAATTTTAAAGGACATAAAAATACATACCACGTGCCCAAGACCATCTGCCTCTATGATTACAATCTGCCTTTAAAATGTTAATTATTTGTTTAATTTTAAAACTCTATATTTTCATATATCCTGGTAATGGACAAAAATAACTAAGGGTGGGGAGGAAAGAGGATAAACATTAAAATTCTTAGGGAGTTGAGAGATAAGGTGTCCCCTTTCCCCACTTCACTTTTGAAAAACTACTGTGCCACACCCCACAGCTGCGTTAGGGAGAAATAAAGACTGACGATTACTGGACCGTTTTAACAGATCACAGGTGATTAAAATAACACCAACAAAGTATTATTAACATTATTGGAGACGAAGACCCAACCTATACTAACTTAATATAAATGCCACCATTTTCCAGTTACTTATAATGCTAATAAGTTTGACAAAATAACTTTATTTTCTTCCTATTAATATGAAAGAAAATAACCGGTAACATAGAACAGCAACTGGAAATTATCTTATATTTTGAACTAATTATTTTTAAACAAAAAAAATTTTTTAAACTTTAGCAACTAAGAAAATTCTTCATTAAGTCCAGTAGAACGTTATCAACAGACAATAAAAAGCTCTGCACCAACGCCCTGACCGGTGTGGCGGAGCTGGCTGGTCGTCGTCCCACAAGGTAAAAGGTCATTTCTTCGGTTCCCAGTCGGGGCAGAGGCCTGGGTTGTGGTTCGGTCCCTGGCCGGGGGCATGTACCAACCAACTGACGTTTCTTTCCCACTCTTTCTCCCTCCCTCCCCTTTCTCTAAGGATGAATAAATACAATTTAAAAGACAAAACCAAACAACAACTTTGAACCAAAATGGGTTCATGCATGGGAAACTTTAACTTGACACCCAATTACAGTAGAACACAGAGACGTATGTAATAATACATCCAAGTACATGCAGCAGAGTTTTTTAAAATATTCTTTAAAAAAATTTTCAAACTGTATGCAGCACACAGTGCGAAGTAGGAGCAATTTGTGAATAACTGAAAAGAGAATGATGATAGTATCAGAGGGGACAACTCACATGGCAGAAGGCCTTGTAAGTTCAGACAATAAAACTAGACCCATTAAATGTAAGGAGGCAGGTTTTCATTCCTCACGTACTTACTGAGTTCCCTGTTTATTATGTCCCAGGCACGGTATACTCTATGAAATTAGGTAGTAGAGTGAAATCTAACAGGGAGAGTTGTTTCACATACAGCAGTATTTGTGTGGAAGGACAAGATGATTCTTAATTCTCTTCATTCATTCATTCAAAAGGTTAGGTGAGCATTCACTAAAAGCTAAGTGCTAACCGTCAAGTATAAATAAAACAAGTTGAGAAAACAATCCAGTACAATGTACTGTGATTAGCGCCACAGAAGAGAACTTTTAAAATGGTTCCGGGAGCCCTTCATCTGCTGAGGCAGGAAAGCAAGAGCGCATTGAGGAGACCCTCTAAGAGGTTATGGTTTTATACTCAGTAAAACATAACTGCCACAGCCAGAACTTAATGCTACACAAAATTAATATATGGCTTACTCACTAATTATACAGAAGATGCCTGGCTAGAAGAACTATGAATTTTATTTAGTGAGTGATCTTATACAACTATAATCCTAGAAACTCAACCTAAACACTATTTATGTTACAACGACAGCACTGAACAGGTAAGGAACCACACATACTGGTAAGTAACAATGAAGAGTCTGAATATAAAATAACTTTACCACCTAGCAACCACGCAAATGGTCTCATTATTTTGTTATAAAACTGTTTCAGGACAGCCTAAAAGTAGATATAAATATCAGTTCTGGAACTAGAGCAATAACAACAATAGGAAGAATAGCAATAATAATAATAGCAACAGCAAAAAATAATAAAACACTCTGAGAGGTAGGGTTTTTTTATCCCCCTGTAAGAATTTTAACCCACAGCTAATGAGAAATCTGTGACTTTTACTATAAGGCTTTAACTCTTTATCAGAGACTATTGTGACCCAAAGGGTTTGAAACTCAGAATTTTTTGCATTTTAAAAAGGTAAGACAGTATGTATACTGGGTTTTACATAAACTCTTCAGTGGGGTCTAGGTCAGTGGCCCGTAATCAAACACATTAACATCAGACATTGGGATAAATAAAGACTATTTATTATACGTCAGGTTTGAATCCTGAAGAAGCAGGGTCAGGTCCGGTTTTGCCACCGATGGGCCACAGAAAATTTCCAGGGCTTTTGGATTTCAGCATTACAGATCAGAGACGATGAAGGTATATTATACTGTAAATACCACTGATCACTATTGTGGTTAATGGGAACTTTTCTAACTGCATAGCCTGCAATATCCAGTGGGATTTTGCGAACTAAGGAGACTAACTCCACAATACATAAACTCAAAGGAAAATTTCCTCTTCGAATCTCTCCCCCACGGCTGGCAGAGAGGCACCAACCGCTAGCACCAGCATGTCTGGCTGGGCTCCCTCCTAACTGGTCGGAAGCCAAAGGCCGGAGGACGGCGGGGGCGCCGCGGGAACGGCCGAGCACTCGGGCAGGTAACGGCACCGGCCACAGAGCAGCGGCCTGCGCGGCTGCCCGGGTAACGACGCGTCACTTAAAGGTGCTCTTCCCTGTGGGGCTTTGTCCTCTCATACCTAAAACCCAGAGAGGCAAAGCGGCTCTTCCACTTCAACGTTTATTTTAAAAAGCAGAAAAAGTATCTGCTGCGACTTCAGTTTTGGTTTGGTGCCTGGAAAGTGGTTTAGGCCCTGAAACGGAATGATAAAAATAAGGCCCAGTGAAACAAAAGTAAGACTGCTCACGCCATTGACTCAGTATCCGTCGGTCACACCAACGGGGACCCTAGGCGAGGCTCTGGGAGGACAAATGAGCCTAAGGCGGAGTGCCTACACTCACGGATAGGGGACACAGGACACCCCAACAAACATTCAAATACAAAAATAAAACACATTAATAACTACAGAGAACGCTCAGTTAACAATGGCACAGTAACTACTTATTTTTATCTCCTTCCTGTCCCAAACCTAGTTACAATGGCAGTGAATGAATAAAAAAAGGACAAAATGACCAAAAGGCCCTGGCTGGGGTGGCTCAGTGGATTGAGCGCTGGCCTGTGAACCAAAGGGTCGCCGGTTTGATTCCCAGTCAGGGCACAGGCCTGGGTTGTGGGACAGGCCCCCAGTTGGGGGTGTGTGAGAGGCAACCGATCACTGTATCTCTTGAACACTGATGTTTCTCTCCTTCTTTCTCCCTCCCTTCCCCTCTTTCTAAAAATAAATAAATAAAGTCTTAAAAACCAAAACCAAAACAACAGAAAACACAGTGGTTAGGGGACTTAAGTGGTAAGTTTTGGGGGCTGACGAGGGTATATAGAGAGAACCGAGAGCAGACTTGTCTTCACCTGGTGTCTCTGAGACCCAGACTGCCAGGTGCCGCGTGTCTAGGAAGATGGGCCTGAACCGAGGGGAGCTGACGAGGACCCAGCTCCTGCCGCCCTGCAGCCGCCCCGCAGCAGCCCGGGGCAAAGCTAGGGAAGCTGCCCCACACGTGTGGGCACCGGGCACAAGTGACTGAGCTGAGGGGCGGAGGTCAGCACAGCTAAGTGGCAGCTCGCAGATCAAACTGTGTGCCCGCCAGCTGCTGTCCTTAGCTTCCAGAACTCGAGAAGCCAAGCATATGCCGCGGTGGGTCCACTCGGTCCGCTCCTGCCAGCCTGAACCCCCATCGCTCCTGGAAAGAAACTGGGGGATTCATCCCTGCAGAGAGATCCCTGAAGACAGACTTCTAGGTATTGACAGCTGTGAACCGTCCACAGTCATTAGGTGACAAGTGAAACCCCCAGCAGGCAAGACCGTCACACGCAAAGACCTTCCAATGAGCACCTGAGGCCTCGTTCTTCAATAAGCACAGGTTGCCAAAGGTCACCACTCATGTATTCAACAGTCACCGTCAAGCACTATCTCTTCACTGCACCTACGGCAGCGAACAAAACAAACAATAATCTCTAAAGCAAAGGAAAGACGTATAGAGTGTGACAGAGTGACAATTTTTGATTTACGGGGACAATAAAGCAGTGAAGGGGAAGGGGAGGCGTTGTGGCCAGGGACGCCCACGCTGGGGTGACAACTGAGTCTAGACCTGGAGGAGAGGAGGGAATGAGCCATGAGAACACCTGGCAACTGCAAAGCCCTGGGGACAGAAACGCCTGGCATGTTTGGGGCTCAGCAGAAGGGCAGCCTGGTGCGGCTCACACGGAGGAAGGGGAGACTTGGGGGCCAGGCCCTGCAGGGTCCCACAGGCCATCACGGGGCTTTCCCTTTTCCTCTGAGGAGCGTGGGTGCATCGGGAGGCTCTGCACGGAGAAGGGATATGATCTGACTCGCATCTTCAAGGGTCACTCTGCAAAGGCTGCAAGACCTACTGGTTCCAGGCACTTAAGGAAATCTCTGTTTAGTCATTAGCTGACAATGAAGTGACCCAAGCAGAGAATCTGGAGGTCACAGATAATGAAGAAATCAGATTTTACAGACCTAGTCCAGGAGAGCCATCAAACGAACAAACAGCAACAATAACAATGACCCCCGCCTTTCCCAGGAGGGAAAACCTGAGTTCCCTATCTGCCAAATTATATTACCTAAAACATCTAGTTTTCAACAAAAAATTACCAGACATGAAAGTAACCTATGACCCCAACACAGGAGTGGGCTGGGGGTGGAGCAGTCAACAGAAACGACCTTTTGGGCACTGAACTTACCAGGCACATACTTTAAGTCAGCTATTACAGGTAGGTGAAGGAACTCAAAAGAAACCATGTCTAAATAAAGTATAAAAACAAATGTTTCAGGAGACAGAGAACATCAATAAAGAGTTAAAAATTTTATAAAATAAATAAAAGTTCTAGAGTTAAAAAATACAACTGAAATAAAAATTTAATCAAAGGTCTCAAAAACAGATGTAGATTTGAAGAAAGTCAGAAAACTTGGAAACGGTTCAACTGAGATGATCCAGTCTGAGAATAAGAAAGAAAAAAAGAAAGAAAGAAAGAAAGAAGGAAAGGAAGAAAGAAGGAAGGAAGGAAGGAAGGAAGGAAGGAAGGAAGGAAGGAAGGAAAGAGAGAAAGAAAGAAAGAAAGAAAGAAAGAAAGAAAGAAAGAAAGAAAGAAAGAAAGAAAGAAAGAAAGAAAAAGAAAGAAAGAAAGAAAAGGAAAGAAATCGAAAGAAAGAAAACTGAACAGATCCTGGGAGACCTGTGGGATGTCACTAAAGAGACCAATACACCCAAGTCCCCTAAGAAGAGAAACAAAGAGGCAGAAAGAATACATGAAGAAATAATGGCCAAAACGCCTTAAATGGGTACCACTAATAAAAATAATCACCACATGCACGTCCAAGAAGCTCAGCTCCAAGCAGAACAAACTCAGAGAGCCATGCCCAGACGCATCAGAGTCAGACTGTACGAAAGACGAAGCAAAGGGCGCCTCATGCGGAAGGAGTGCTCGGGAAGAGCAGCAGGTGATTTCTCATCACATGAACGGCACCTGCACGAGCAACAATGAAATCCCAGCCGACAGCACGCTGTACTGAAAGATATGATTTGAAGCGGAAAGTGCATGAAAGAGGGGAAAATGGGGTTACACAGGAAAAGGTTTTTGTGGTGACTGCTGCGGGGAGGGGAGTATAACGGGCCTAATGGTAATGGAAAAAATAAAATAAAGATTAAATTTAAAAAGGAATAGCCCTGGCTGGTGTGGCTCAGTGGATTGAGCACTGGCCTGCGAATCAAAAGGTTTCTGGTTTGATTCCCAGCCAAGGCACATGCTGGGGGCATAGGAGAGGCAGCCAATCAACGTTTCTTCACCTCTCTTTTTCCCTTCCTTCTCTTCTCTTGGGGAAAAATAAAATCTTAAAAAAAAAAAGGAATAGTTTTTTAATAATATTGAAGTTAAATTGGTATTAATCTGAACTAAGCTGCTATAAATTAGATGTTAATGGCAATCCCCAGTAACCACTAAGAAAATAACTAAATGTAGAAAATAAACAAAATGAGAATTAAAATGGTAGACCAGAAAATACCTCTGTAACACAAAAGCCAGTAACAGAGGAGCTGAGGAACGAAAATGACACAGGACATTTACAAAACAAACAGTAATAAAGCAGAAATAAATCCTATCTTGTCAGTAACGAGGTTTAATTTAAATGGATCAGAAAAGCAGGACCCAACTGCACACTGTTCATGAGTCACACTTTAGACCCAGACACTAGAAGGCCGAGACTAACAACATACATTAAGGAAACAACGCACAGGCACACAGTGGCCAGGAGGGTCTATACTAAGATTAGACAAAAGAGACTTAAGATAAAAACTGTCACTAGAGGAAAAAAACTGATAATAATAAAAGGGTCACTCTATCAAGAAGCTGTAACAATGACAAGCATTATGCACCTAATAGTCCCAAAATACACGGAGCAAAAACGGAATTAAAGTGAGGAACAGACGACTCCGTGGTAACCCCGGAGGCGCCGGCACCCCGCCTGCAGCAACGACGAGGACCGCTGGACAGAAGACGGCAAGGGCAGAGGGTGAGCGGCCCTGCAACGGCCGGGCCTGAGGGACGCCGAGAGCCCCCCGCACAGCAAGAGCAGAACGCACACTCTCCGCAAGTGCACACGGAACCTCTCCAGGACAGGCCGCGTGCTGGGCTGCAAGAGAAGTCTCAGTACGTTGGAAGGACTGAGCTCAAACCAAGTATGCTCTCTGACCACAACGGAACGAAATCAGAAACCAGTAACAGAAGGAAATTTGGGGAATTCATAAAGATCTTTACGTACATCATAGAAAATCAAACCCAGATGCGTATAAAAAGGATCACACACAATTTCCAAGTGGGATTTGTCCAAGGAATGAAAGGCTCTTTCAACATATGAAAATCAACACAGTAGCCCATATTAATAAAGGATAAAAACCACATCATCTCAAAAGACAGAATACGCATTTGATAAAATCCAACCCCAACTCATGATAAAAAACATTCAACAAACTAGAAACAGAAAGGAACATAATTCTAAAAAGCATTTACAAGGCCCTAACCAGGTAGTTCAATTGGTTAGAGCATTGTCCCAATACTCCAAGGCTGCAGGTTCGATCCCTGGTCAGAGCACATACAAGAAGCTACCAATGAATGGCATGAATAAGTGGAACAACAAACTGATGTTTCTCTCTCCCCCACTTCCTCTCTCTAAAATAAAGAAAATAAAATTTAAAAATCTATGAAAAACTCACAACTAACACTGTAGTTAATGGTGAAAGACTGAATGCGTTTTTGCTAAGGTTACATTTCTGTCTGCTTTTCACGAAAATTGCAAACAGTGCCACAGAAAGCATGAAAAGACCCTCAGCTTCCATCTTTGTCCCTCAGTTCTCAGGAAACAGCCCCAATCTTCTTCACAGTGCCCTGCTAAGGAGGAAGAACACGTTTGCTTTAAGGTCTCCCATTCATTCTCTCCCGAGAGCCCGGCCTCGCACCCGTGCCATGCACCACCACGTGACGCTGATCCTCTATTACACTTGAAATCCCCTGCAGTGCCCGTGCTTGCACCGGGGGTCTGCAGTGACACTAGCCCCAAGCAAGGTCAGCCTCCTCTCCCTCCCCCTTTCCTCCCCCGACTCCCCAGCTGTGCCACAAACCCTCAGCCTTGCCGCCATGCCTGCTCACACGCGCACACCCGACTCCCCCAGGGTGCTACAGGCACCAGGCCAATCGTGTCATATGAGAACATGTTTATCTTTCTGATCATACACCTGGTAACGAGCACTCTCCAAGACCTTGTTTTGTCGCTTTCTTCCTGCCAAGAGCTGCACAGACGGTCTTGGCTTGCTATCCCGGTCACCACATCAGCCGTTTCCTGGTCCAGCCTGCTTCCTTGCAGGCAAAGGAACTTATTAATAATTTTTCAGCAGATCCTTATGCCTTCCCAATTCTTAATTTTGAAGTCTACGTAAAAACTAAGGGTCTTTTAATATTTAAAAATATCTACTTATGGAAACTTGGCAGAAACAAAGGAAAAAGGAACTGCTTTTAAATTTATGTTCTCTTTTCCCCTCAAGGTTAACCACCTCAGCAGGAGCGCTGGTCTGGAGGGTCAAGACACTGAGCAGCCGCTGTTTGTCTACAGGGCACCATGCATGGAACTGGGAAATGCTGAAGAACGTAGTTTACACCCAAGCAAGGAAGACCTGCCACAGGTCTCCAAAGGGGGCCGAGGACAGCGCTACTCCTGCAGAGCAAGAGAACGCAATTTTGAATCACATCAAATAAAATGTGGCCAACCATTAACTGCTTAAATCACTTTCCACAAACCTAGGTAGAATGTCTATTGCAGAGTTCTGAATCGGTGTATTTCCCACTGGGATGATAAAAAGGGTTCCCACACATGACAATATACTGTCCTATTCACACATAAGATGTGTGTGTACAGGGCTGTGAGAGGGAACCAGTGAGCACACAGTATTCATCTGTTTTCTAACTTACTGATTTTAGAGACAGAGGACGGGAGAGAGAAGGGAGTGACAGAAATGCTGGTTACTGTTCCGCCTATTCATGCGTCCGTTAGTCGATTATCGTCTGTAACCCCAGAGGGGAGCAAACCTGCAACCTGGTGTGCTGGGACGATGTTCTATCCACCTGAGCTACCTGGCCAGGGCCAGTATCAATCTATTCTTAGAGAAGTCTTAGTTAGGATAGATCCCAAAAATTTCATGTAAAATCTAACCGTTTTCAAAACAAGAAGAGCTTCACAAGAAAAACCACGCCCATAATGTAATCTTTAAATTCAGAATGCACGGAAAGCTGCGTAGTTTGGTGGAGGAGTGATGAAAGGTAAAAAGCCACGCTGCTATAGCTTAACCAGGAACTTAACTCCCGAGAGATGAACAATAAGGTACAAAGACATCATCTGCTTGACTGAGGGAAGTGTACTGATATGTCTGAAAGAGAAACTCTCTTGGAATTAAACTCAAGAAGCATATCATAGATCTTTCTTTAAGGGACTCCAGCACTGAACATTATTTCTGTAAAAGAGCTTTACAAATGAAATTTCACACAACTGTCAAACATCAAAGAAACACCATTAAACAAATTTGTGGAGGCCAAAGTGATGGGGCCCAAGAAAGCAGCCTGATGACCCGACCTGACTCTGGCACAGTTCCGAGCTGTGCAGTCCAATGCAGCAGACCCAGCCACATGTGGCTATTTAAAACTAAGTGAATTGAGATAAATAAAATGTAAAATTCAGGTTCTTAGGCAAATTTCAAGCGCTCAGTAGCCACGCCCGGCTACCGGCCACCATACTGGATGAAGCAGATCTAGAACGTTATTCACGGTCACAGAAAGTTCTACTGAACAGCACTGGTTTACAGAACTCAGAGGAGCGGGGGATAAATATTCACGAAGAGGACACTAGGTAAATAAATTACGACATAAGTACGCCCCTCCCAGATGCCTAAAACCCAGGACGCCGACAACAGCGAACGCCGGTTAGCAGGCGGGGCAGCGCCCCTCTGCCGCTGGATCTCACTCCGGGAGACAGCGCGGTTCCCACAAAACTAAACGTGCTCTCATCGTATGACCCAGCACCTGTGCCCCTGGCTACTGACCCGGAGGCGTCAACAACGCACATCCACACAAAAACCCGCACACGGATGAGTAACTGCTAAAACTAAGCAACGAGATGCCCTTCCGTTGGTGACCGAGTAAACAAACAGCGCTCCGTCCAGACAGCGGAAGAGTATTCGGCACGGAGAAGAAATGAGCTACTAAGCTACAGAAAGACACGAAGGAACCGTAAACTGTACGCTACCAAGAGAAAGAAGCTAACGTACCGCATGGTTCCAGACACGTGCCATTCTGGAAAGGGCAAAACTACAGAGACTGTCAAGACCAGCTGTCCCCAGGGGCTTGGGGGAGAGGGAGGGAGGGATGAGCAGGCAGGGCACAGGGGGTCTGGGCAGTGACACTCCTCTGTGTGATACATCAAAGGTGGACCCATGTCACTATAACTTTGTCCAAACGCACAGAACGGACAACACGAAGACTGGCTCCTAATGACCTCGGGTGGCAATGACGGCAGAGGACGGTGTGTGTTGTGTGTTACGTTGTGTGTGTGTGTGTGTAAGGGCTATGTGGGAACCATACAGTCCACTGGAGTTTGCTGACCCTAAGACTGCTCTAAAACACAGTCCCTTCAATGACCGTGTGACACAGCCACGCGCCGATACACAAGGAAATAAAAGCAGGCAGACCTAACCTGTCTTTCAATATGACGCACAACCATCGTTTACACATTATGTTTCTCCAGCCAAGAATAATGTTCTGTTCCTCAAGAAGGTAAATATGTAACCTAATTAAAGATTTGTGCCAATGTGAAGATCAAGTCCTTATTCCTGTGTAACCGTTTTCAACAACCACCTTCTAGAAGAACGTAGAAAACTAGTAACACAAGCCAATGCCACCTCCAAGCCCCGGGAAACCGTGGGGGAAAGCTGATACTGTAACAGTGAAGGGAAGGGACGGGCAGGAGGGGGTTCATTTCTTTTCTCTCCGCTTTTATGTATACTTGAAAAATTCCCATCAGTTCTTAAAAATAAAGTATCAGTAACATTCACTCCTTCAAATCACCACGCATGTATGAGGGCCCACGAAGGGCAGACGCTGTACCAGGCGCCGGGGCCACGGCACACAGGGAGGCGCAGGTCTTGCCCGCAGAGGCGCCGGAAGACGCGGAGGCTTCCTGGGACCCAAGGCCACTGAATCAAGGCACGGGCCATGGGGTCCTGGGACCTTCCTGGGATGTGCTCTGTGAGCTGGGCCTGAGGGAGAATGTGGCCCCAATTTCTTACCTACTTGTATATCCTGCTTTCTGTTTTTGAGGAAAAAACAAAACACAACAAAAAACCCAGAGCAGGGAAGGGGCCTATTTGTCGGTGAAACCGCCACAGGAGTCAAGCAGTCGGGCGCCCTCAGAACCTGAGCCCCACCCCGGGCTGCGGACGCTGCTGTCCCCACCAGCTCTGTGGCCCCGAGAGCACCGGAACACCACGTCCAAGGCAAGAGCTGCAAAGAGACCGACAGGGCAAGCCCCGTGGCAAGGGTCCCAGCCAGCGCCGGGAGGCAGGACCTCAGTGCAGGGCTGATCGGAGCCCAGTAACTCGCCTCTGAATAGAAAGTAGTCGCTGACTTACAAGACGGGCCTGCCAGATGTGTAACTGTTTAACCAAAAACAAGTGTCACTTGATACATTAATATAATAAAGTGTCACAGCTGCAGAACTAAATTAACTTTTGAAAATGTGACAGGATGCTCAGAAATGACTTCCTGAGTGGCCCCCATGAACGTCTTCTGGGCGTCTGCTATTCTTGTGACCCAATAAATTGCCATGGGAAGTGGAGAGGATTTCCTTTGTTGAGAAAAATGCCACAGATACTGTGTTACTGCCTGAAAGTGTTTAGACGAAAAGAGGAAGCCCACATTTCCCCTTTGTAAAGACACAAACAACTTGTTTTCATCAGAGCAGAATACTTCGTTAGCCACCTGACTTCTGTGCCTTCCCATTGGATAGTTATGCATCTGTAACTGAAAAATTACAAATAGAACACCGAGCCTCATAAAGCAATTTCATGCGTAAGATAAAACCCAGTCCCGACAGATCTGCTGTGAGCTTGAGTCAGAAAGGAAACCCGCAAAAAAGAAACACACCCCCCCACCCCCCGCCTTTGCGTCCCTGCTAGAAAGAGGGACCTAACTCTCCCACTGCCTGCTGGGTTCTGCCTATCAGCGACTCCCATTTTCTCCTCCATAAAATTAGGTATCTTACCTTTTGTAAGATGTCTTATCCTTCCAATCTTTCTGTAGGCTCGGTTTGATTTTTAAGGTGGTTTCCTTGGGGAACAAGATTAAGCATATGTCCCCCATTTGCATTATTATGAATCAAGACATATGAAGAACCATGCATCTGTAAACTCAGAGTTGATCTCAATTTAAAATGAACTGTTTTTCATTCAAATATATCATTCAGAAAGGCCAGCCCCTCCCTCCCCGCCACTGTCTGACAGTTCCTCCTGCGCCCTCAAGAACGACGGTCCTCTTCTTCAGCCCAAGGCCCCCGTGCCCTCGTTACCTCCCACGAGCAGCCTTTCCCTCGTGAGCCTCCTCTTTCCCTGCACCCTAAAAACACACCTTCCCACAGTGCCTGAAAACACAACTCCTGAACTCCTCTCTTTCCTCAAACTTTCAGCCTATAAAATATTTATCAACGAACATTCGCCACGTTAAGCGCCCCAAGGTGGCCCCTCATCCTACCGCCTCGTCCTCCCCGCCCCCACTCACATTCCGCTTCAGTTATTCCTTAGCCGAATGAAACGCCCACATCTTTTTTTATAGATTCTGCTGCTCAGCGCTACCCTGCCTATTCTGAACTTGCTACCTGTATTTTTAAAAATCTTTTCCCTTCTACTCGATCCATTGCATTTAACATTTCTGAAGTTTAACTTCACTGGCTTCACCTCTCATCTAGAGGTCAGGTTCTAAAGTCAAGCAGATAAGACTTAAACCCTCTGGGGTGTCCTTCAAGTCTCAAGAGCTCATTTTCCTCAGGTGTTGGGACAGGACCAGATACAGTGAGTGACATGCATCTAGAGGCCTTGTCATACCAAAATAACAAGAACAAAACCCAAAAAACCGCATCTTAAATGATCAAAATCACACTCAGTGAGAGGTGCCGGGGCCCCACGTCTTTTGAAGGAAAGGACAGACCCAAGCTGCCTTTTGCAAATGGCACTCCTCGGCCCAACCACACAACACGAAAAGCAATCAATGGCTTCTTTCGCGGTTTTCCCAAGAATGACACGAAACACCTTCCTAAATGCCAAGTGGAGAAGGTAACTGGTCACGGACAGCTGACGCTTTAGGAAGTGAGGGCTGAATTCTCTTCGCTGAGCAAGGCTCTTCTCGAGTTCAGTCCGGGACACGGGCCCGTCAGATGGAAGGGGTGGCTGCCCGAGTGGACCCGCTCCCTCTCTCTGTCCACACAAACACTCTGAAGGACTTAATAGTCCCTATAATATTCCTAAATGCGAACAAAACATTAGCAAGAATGTCTCTGACTAGTAAGATAAGAGTTGGCTTTTCCATCACTTTTTCTGGTATTTAAACATTTTTAAAACTATATAACTTTTATATTCATATACAAAGCCCACTTTTTAATGATCTTGAAGACTTACAATAACATGGGGAATATTAACTTAAGTGGGAAAAAAAGTCAGATGTGAAACCATATAAATGTTATTTCTGATTAAAAACGATAGAAAAATATAGTAAAAAGTAATGTGTTTGCCTTTGGGTGGTGGAAAGGTATTTAAGTTTTCTTCTACTTAACTTTCTTTGCCATTTTCTATAAAGAATGTGCTCTGATGACATAAGAGGGAAATGAACTTCATTTTTAAAAATTCTTATTTTAGCATCCGGATTACATCACTGCTTTGTTTCAGTAATTATTAGTAAAACCAGAGGCATTCAACAGCTCTTTCTCAGCCTGTTTTTTATCTGATGTGTAACAGACTAAACAACCCCATGTTGTGTTTCTGAAATTGTTCCCCTTGCTCCCGTTTATGATTTTTGTCAGAACTTTTAGTATGTCTCTTTATGTCTCTTTGGTCCAGCAGCACATTCTCTCTAAAACTACATAAAGGCCCATGTCCACATAATGCTGACTGTTCTTTGCCACGGGCCCTCTTGAAATTAGCTCCTTGCAAAACGTCTAACAGCAATAATCAGCTGAACAGCTATCATGGACCAGGCACTGTGTTAAGTGACTGAAAAGGGACATCTCCTGCTTGACAACATCACTTCTCTGCTGTAGTTCAAGGACCTAAAGCTCAGACAGGGTCGGTAACGCGTTCACACTCACAAAATTTGTGATCGCCAAAGCTGGTGTCCAACCTCAGGCCAGACTCATTCCAAAATCTAAGCTCCACCCACTGTGCAAAGTGGGATGAAGGACTGTCTTCCAGATCCAACTCTGTGACCCCCTTGTCATTTGAACTGGAACAAATAATTGATTCCTCAGCTGGAAATTAAGTGGTTGGACTAGCTGACCTCAGATTCCCCTTCCTGCTCTACTGTTCTGTGCCAAAAGCCTTCCCTGTTCTTTATCGCTCGTTGAAAAACCCTTTCGAGTGAAGACATCTCAGCCACTTCTCGCTCAGAGTATGTTCTGTCCTGTGCGTCCTCAGGACGCCGGCGAGTGCCCTGGGGAGACTTTCCTTTGCCTCTGCGCTACCTCCCTAAACCAAGAGAAATGCTGCTGCTGGCACCGGAAACAGAAATTTCTAACAAAATTGCGTGTCACTACGTTTAACAGCTCTCTGTAAATGAGCATTTTAGATGAAAACGTGATGACCACTTTCAGGGTTGTCCATGGACACTAATATATTCGGGGCCATTTCAGCTCTCATACCTGGGGAACCCCCCAAACACCACATGTGGGAATGCAAGTGAGCCTTCGTTATTGGCTTTAAATGGAAATGTATCACCGGGACCAATCATGGCCCAGACTGAAACCCAAATCCCGGGAGGCACACACACAGCACTCCCGGCAACTCCAGCTTAAAGGCATGGGTACACATAGGAAGAAAAACCAAGGCAATGTTTTTAAAACAGGTAAGTCCATCCTATCCCAGGTGCAAAGCCAACTTTTGGAAACATTTCAAAAATGGTCCAACAGACGTGAAATGCGCTTCCTTTCACATACACTCTCCTTCTGTGCTTTCCTCGGGGAGAGTTCAGCCCCTAACAGAAGCCCCACAGCACTTCTGGACGCGGCATGACTTTCAGACACTTGCTGGCTCCCCCACCCCACGACAGTCTCCCACCAGCCTCTCGGGTCTGACTGATCGGAACGCACTGTCGGAGCAAAGGAACTGATCCTCGTCCTGCTGGGTAAAGAGCACCTTCTGCATATACACCGTCAGGCACGCAAGCATTCCAACCCCGGGAATGAAGGGTTTTACGAGCTGGCTGATACACTGGGGGCTTGAACTCCAAGTGTTTCTAGCAGAAACAACACGGCCACACCAGCTGGGTTTGGGGCTGGGTGCCCGAGGAGACCCGAGCCCCTCTGGAGGACATCTAGTTGCCAACGGTGTTCATTGTAAAGAACCAACCTACGATTGAATTACATTTCAGGGGAAAACTGAACTTGAAAAACAACTCTGGGGGAGCTACAGTTGAATTAGGCCCTGGAATTTAAAAAGCAAACAAACAAAATAACAGATCCTGGTCTCTGAGGAGGAAAAACATGAGAATTCCTGAGAAAACGGGAAGAAGCCTGGAGAGGATGCATTTGGTCACAAAGGACTAGCTGGCGCTGGGGATATGTAAGTGGCAGAGTGTGTAAATCAGGAACTGCATTTAATCTATAAAGAGCTCAAGTATTCAAGAAAGATGGTATCAGACAGAAAGGCAAAACTTCACAAGCTGGGAAACCTGGGGTGTCTCCACTTTTAGCAGAGCCCAAAAGTGGGGAGAGCTTTCATACTTGATTCATAGGTTGTTCGTACAAATCACAACCCAAGCTCCCTATGCTTGGCATGAACCACATTTTAAACTTCTCTGGCTCTGGAGGCCGCAAGTAAACCTTTGTGCCAAATGTCAGCTTGGTAAATCTGATGAAATCTGTGGAAGTGGCAGACGTTCAGACCCCTGGGCTCTCGGCTTTGAAGGCGTACTTTAAAGAGCAGGCTCCAGGGGGAGACGGGGGCCCGGTCCAAGCCTCACTGGCGCGAGGCCACAGGGCGGCAGGGCAGGCCCGGCAGGCGCGCCTCAGTGCAGGCCTTGGCACAGGGCTCGGCGCAGCGGGAGCCACGGACCCGCTCTGTCCCCACACGCACAGGCACCTGGGAGCCGCCTGCCTGTCATGTCTGAGTTAGAGTTGAAACTAACATGTGTCAAGAAAGCGGCTTCTCACCACCGGGCTAGCCCCCGGCCTTCGGAACACAAAACCCACCCTGAGAAAGACCCACAGAGCCGGACGTGAACAAGAGTCTCCTCCAGTTCTCAGATTCCATAATGGAGATAACTAAGTGTTTTAAGTGATTGCAATGCCTCATGATATGTCTATGAATACAAACTTGCATACAAAATCTGACTCTGCAAACATAACATGCTAAGCACAACGTAAAGGCAGCACATCCAAACATTACGTGCGTATAATATCACGGGGGGAACAGTGGCTTTCAATTCCTTGCGTTCTGTAACTCTGGGAATAAATAGGAACATGCACACACTGTTTATCCATCGAACCTGGGTTTTCCTTTGAAAGGCCGTTTTACAAAACGCAGAACGTGAATACAAAAGGGAAAGCCACGTGGGCTAGTCCCTTCCTCGTCCTGGGCTCCAGGGAGGCGCTCCCGCCCCCACCTGCTCCGAGGCAGGACCCGCACTGTCACCCCGGGTCCTTCCTCCCCTTCCTCCCCACACCTCATGGGTGGCCGGGCCTGTCTCACGGCCCTAACCCCACTCCCCTCCTCGCCCCACGGCGGCGTCTGAGCACAAGCGGGGGGACACCTCCCTGCACCAGTACTCGGGGTCCCGGCCCCCACACCTGTGACACAGACCTCCCAGCGCGGCCGCCATGCTGCATGCACCCCTGAGAGGCAGACAACAGAGGCGGCGCCCAGGACGAGAGAGCAGGGCAGGGGCAAACTGCTTTGTTCTGCTTGTCCTGACAACGTCTCCAAAGGGAGCTGACCTGGGGGGGGCCTCCGCAGGGCCAGGTGAGGGGCAGCGCTTCTCGTAACCGACACAGGTTCCCGCCGAGCAGCACCTCGGGGTGGCACCGCCTGGCGATTCGAGGACAGCGAACCTCTGCGATTACTGCCCGCCAGACCCGACTTCTCTCCAATGATGCCAGAGCCCCGAAGCTGCAACCACGAGAACGGGAGGCCTGGCCCAGACAACACACGTGCCATCGTCTTCCCGAAGGATTGCTCCAGCCTGTTCCTGCTGCTTCCGGATGAGATGCTATCTACTCCGGTTTCCTTGTGGCACAGCCAAGACAATCCTTCCGGGACGCACACCTGACCCCCCCCCCTCCCCGCTCACACCCGTCCCAGGACGGCCTGCCCTGCACCAACACCTGGCCTCCCAGGGCTCCGTGACCCAGCCCTCACTCCCGACCCTCCCGCTCTAACGCGAGGCACAGGGGCGGGGTCCTCTGATCTCTGGACCCGCCGCTCCCTCCCCCTGCAGGACCCCTCCCCCACGCCGCCGGCCCCTCACCCAGTGCACACCCCCGCCTCAGGTCTCTCCCAGCAGTCAGCTCCTCCGGGAGGTCTCCCCGAGCACCCTCCACACCTCCCCCAGCTGCCAGGCCCACGCTGGGCTGCGCCTGTCACCTCCTAAGCGCGCTGTGAACTGGACCCGCCTGCTCCGTGCTGTGTCCCCGGACAACGAGCCCCTGGAGGAAGGGGCCGAACTCCATCCACAGGCCCCCTGCCAGCAAACAGCACCGGGCCTGTCACACAGCTGACGCCACCAATCAATACTGAACAGACAAAGACAGGGGAGGACGGACGGACTGACAGGAGTACAAAAGCTGTATCTGGGAAGGGCCAGGGAAAAAGGAACAAGTAACTGAGGAAGACGGAGAAGCTGCTATTTGGATGGTTCTCATTCTACTAACAGCCAAAAGAAACATCTCAGAGCGCTTCCAACAGCAACGGGTTTCCCGAAACCACAGAAAGCCCGCACCACGCAGAGAGCTTTGTTTTGGAACGGCACACGCGGCCAAGCCGGCACGAAAGGCCTGTCCCGCAGACGAAGGCGCTTCCTGACTGCAGGCTGCCTGCGGTGCCGGTGCCGGGGCGCGCACACCGCGTCCTGCTCCTCGCCGCCCGCCCACCCCTCCCTCCCCAGGGCCGCCCCCCAGAACGCCGCACCAGCTGCCTACCCCGGGTGTTCTGTTCAGGAGACCGCACCTGCCGAGGCTTCTGTCCTGCTGTAAACTGCAAGGCAAAGGTGGGGAAGCTCCCAGCACAGGTCAGAGAACCATGCTTTAGGAAACAAACACTCAGAAAGGACAGGATTGCAAACTGCTCGTCCTCATTGCGCATGTCAAGCTCAGCCTTTCTCTATGTCACTTACTTGGAAAAGAACCATGCTACAGTGAGGGGACTGGACGAGTCCCAGACTTTTAGTTCAGAGTGTGGCCTCTTGCTTACTAAGAGCTGAAAGTTTAACATTACGAAACACCTGGAAACACAAAAGGAACGTAGCCCTGAAGAGTACAGACTGCTTTCTGATGTCTGTTTCAATAGGATGCTGAGCCACGGCCCATAAAAGAATGGTCAGACGTCGTTTTACCGGCTCCGGGAACCAAGGTGAACCCACAAGTGAGTCCACAGTGGGTACCGCACACGGCTGCAAGCAGACCCGACACCCTGCGATGTGACCAGTTTAAAAATAAAGTCTCTTTGCTTGTCCTGTTTTTATCTTCGCTCCTATGTGCATTACTTACCGGAACGTAATAGATGCCCATCTTGGGGGTTTCATTGGCCGTAAGCAGCATTCCTACAAATAAACACAACGAGAAGGTGAACACATGGGGACAAGGACCCTTTTCTACTTGTGTGACGCTGCGAACTGGGGCACCGAGGCGCTCAGAACACGGCGCCCGGCAGCCAGGCCCCCCAGGGGAGCGCCTCCCGCCCCCAGGAGCTCAGGTCCGCAGACCGTGCACTGCCATTGCCCGCGGGGACCGTTCGAAGCCTCAGACACACGGATCGCACGGAGGTCAGGCCACGGCCGCTCAGGAATGAAAACGAGAACGTCAAGAAGAAAGGCTCCCTTCCGTCGACTGGGGATCAGGGAGCCGAGGAAAGGGGCTTCCCACAACACGTCCCAGCACAGCGGTCCCATACCTCCCCGAGAACAGAACACGGGGTGCTGTGCGCAGCTGCCCCTGGGAAGCCGGACGCAGCCCTCGCTCCACCGAACGACTGGCCCACGTGGGAAGCTCCAGACTAGCCAGCGGGGCAGGTGCTGGTCCACTGTCCGCAGGCAGCCTCTGGAGAGGCAGAGGAGAGGGACGGGGCCCCTCTCGGCACCAGCGACGGCTCCCCTGTGACCCCCGGGCCCTCCGAGTCCTTACTCTCCGGCACAGAACCGACGTGCCGGGGCGTCTCGGTTCTGCGCCACGTCTGCAGCCGGCCTCCCCCCGTCTCACGAAGCCCCTGGAGCCCGCACAGCCCCGCCCAGACTCACGCACGGGCAGTGACACTGGAACCAGCGGCCGCCTGGGGGGCCCTGATGGTGGCTGAGGGCCCGCGCGCACACCCCTCAGTGGGCGCACAGCCCTGGAGTGAGGCCCCTCACCACCCTCTCTCCCAGACCAAAAAGCAGAGCCCACACTGGGTCCTGCCACCGGCCAGCGTCTCGGCGCTGACGTGCAGCCTCAGGAGCTCTGTTTTTTAAACACTTTGACAAATCAACCAAATTCTGCTGCTTCAGAAAACCTCTGTGTAAAATCCATCAGAGAAACCCACAGAGAGAAGCTGCTTGGTTGTCAGGCCACACAGTCACAAATCCACCAAACGCTAAGGAAAACGGTTTGATTCTATGCTTTAAGAAGTATTTTTTGCTGCTCTTCTGTTAATAGAAAAGCTTGTAAAAGTCATATTCATGTTGTTACAGAAATGAAATGTTGAGATAGGGGCAACTGGCAATCACAGAGGAGGCTGTCTCAGAAGGCACAGCTTGCACGTGACCCCACAGGGGCAGCTGGCCCTGAAAGGGACCCACCCTCACCAAACTACAGACATGACCGTGCAGACACCCGAAAGCACGTAGTGAGGCTGAGAAAAGCAAGAATGTGTGTCTAAGTCAAAGGCAAACAAAACCTTTTTCCTCCGGGCGCTTTGTCCAGCCTGGAAACGAATGTTCCCCACAGTCACAGTGGGAGGACCCCACCCCCTCGGAGGTGCGACCCGTCTCCGGGAGAGCACTGCCAGGGCCTCCCCAACCCAGACGCGTGGCTAGAGAGCCACGTCACAAGCAAAGGGAGGGTCTGTGCCCTGCGCCGCGCCTTGCAGGCTCAACCCTCCCACAGCGGACGTTCCCCAAGGAACCACCACATCTCGCCAACACACCCCAGGAAGGGCCCCGTCTGATGACACAGAAGGCGTCAGGCTGCATGTAGGGTCTCCCGCAACGTCCCAGCGCCGGTCTAAAGGGAGGCGGGGCGGGCAGGCAGGCACAGAAGGGGAAGGAGGAACTCAGAAGCCTGGCTCAGCAATTCGCCACTGCAGTGAGGTTCAAGCACGGGGTCCTTCCGTGGTCGTTTATTGTACACAAGTATCAGTCTGCAGGAAGGCGGAAATTTAAGAACGAAACGAAGCAGAACGAAAACCGGGTCCTTCCCGGACACACGGGAGCAGCACCGCACTGTCACCACCATAACAGCAGGGCACCGAGCAGCCGCGCCGGGACGTGTTCCCTGCTGGTGTGCGTACAGGCAGGCGGCTCTACTGCACGGGGCACCGAGGGCGTGACAGATGACCTGACAGCTCTTCGCGCTGCGTGGCGAGGGCACTGCAGGACAAAGCGACTTCACGGCTGGCAGGGCACAGTCCCCACAGCCCTGTGAGGCAGGGGAGGGAACAGCCGCTGGGGCATCTGCACGACTATGAAGCCCAAGTCAGGTCCTGCTGAGACAGAATCTTCCTCTCTCCCTGCCAACGGCTCTGGAACTAGGGAGCCTGCCTGCACAGCGCTGGGGCAGGGGCTCTGCCTACCACGAGCTCAGCAAGCACCGCGGGAGGCTGATGCGCACCCAAGTCCAAGGGCAGCGCCGCCTCTGGGGCGCCCTGACCTGCAGAGCCAGCAGAATGAGCAACGGGAGCCGGGGCCTAAGAGGAGCCGTTTCCCAACATTCTGAGCAATCCGAGTCTTAGAAAACCATTACAAACACGAATCATGATGTGGCTGTAACTGCTCCCAAGTGAGTAAGAGAGAAGATAAAGAAAAAGGGACGTTTTAGCTTCTCTAAAATATGAGTAAGCTCACAATGATCAAGCACCAAGCATCAAGAGCAGCATCAAAGGGAGACGACAGGGTGAAGCAAGGGACGGTTACAAAGCACGTGAATCACCCACGCGGGGACCTGCACCCCGAGGACGCGGCTGAGGCACCTGGCTTACTGTGCTTACTGGCGCATGAAATGAAGTGTCTGCTACTTTTATTTTTGGGCTTGATTAACTTGTCAGTTACCTGACAGTAAAATCATGGCCTCTGTTCAAAACACCACTCTTAAGTTTCCTGCCTTTCCGAAAAGCGTCCTTTGCAGTAAAGGCATCTGGTGGTCACCTCAACAGAGCGCGCGCTCTCACCCTTGCTGGCCGGCCGGCCTGGGGCGGGGCTGGCAGGGAGGACCAGCAGCCCCGGGCTCTGCTCTTGCCCGGAATAGCTAACCTGCAGTGCGTCGAGCCACTGAACTGCTATTTTAGAATAAAATCCAGGCGCTAAGGGCACAAGTTAAATACCATAAATCCAGGACAGGAGATGTTCTACGGGATCATCGACGCGCTCTTGGGAAATCCAGTGTCGTGGACGAGGGAACAAAAAGATAAGGGGGCCATTCCGGATTGAAAGAACCTGAAGACACACAACTACATGTAAATCACACTTGGATTATAGCCTAGTTTTTAAAAACTGGACTAAGACAGGCGTTTGGGTGACACCAGGGGCAATGTTGAGTCAGATCAGGGCATGACTGGCCTTGGGTGGGCCAACGCGGCTCTGCCCGCTACAAGGATGGGGCACCTTCACCCCGATGCACCTATGCCGCCCGCAGCGGGGGAAGCAGCACCTGCCCGCAGCCGACTTCCGATGCCTTGCAGCTTATCAGCATCCGGACCTGATGACAACCTATATGTCTAGACACCACTGTCCTACAGGAACATCCCATGAGCCACGAGAGTGATTTAAAACGTTCTAGTAAATTGATTTTAATTTATCTTATTAACCCCCAATATTTCCATTTTCATATGCAATTGACATTAAAATTAATGATCTCCACATTCCTTTTTTTATATGATGTGTTTAAAATCTGGTGTGCATGTCACACTTAGCGCACACTCCAGTTCAGCGTGGTCACACTGCAAGTTCCCAGCGGCCACGTGTGGCTGGCGGCAGCCACGGGGACAGCACAGGCCGAGAACTTTCTCATCCCCGTCTGTCGTCCTTACACTCTCCCCCAGCCCAGCACACCTGTGCGTCACCTTGGTTCCAGCTTCAATCTCCCCTGGTTTTACCCATCTTCAGGCTTGGCCCAGACCCCATTTTGGACCGTTCGGTACTGATTAGGACCCCAATTCTCCCTGCAGTTTATCCCTGAGCTCATCAGAATCTGACTCACCCCCACTATTACAATAAAATCCTTTCAGCTATCACAGATGGAAAGTAGTTACAAAGAGCCAGAGTTTCTCGTCTTTCTCGAGAGAGCAGCATGTAACTAGAAAGAGCCCCGGCTCCTGAATCAGGAGAGGCTGGTCCTCACCGAGGCTCTGCCACACACCAGCAGGGTGACCAACCCTGGGTAAATAGCCCGATTTTCCTCACCTCCTAAGACATAAGAAAGACAGAGGGACAGAAAAAAACTTGTGTGCCACTGACCTACACAGGGCTCTAAAGAGATTGTGATGAATTAACGTCACAGCACCTGTCACCCAGACTGGCACACCGGGGCATCACTAGGTCCGCCGTTTCCTGCCTGCCTCACCTGCGGGGATACCAGCACCCACTGAGCGGTGCCCACAGAGCCGCTGCCTCAGCTCCTACCCTGCTTCGGAACCTGCTGGCTCTCTCACTGCCGCTCCGTCCACCCAAGGCCCTGCTCTCTCCTTGTCTGTCCACACTGCCCTGCTGGCAAGCTCACTCACTCCCACTTCTGGGGTGACCTTTGTTGACATGTCTTAACCCTCTGTGTCTGCAGAGCTGCTCATCTCAGGACTACACTTTCTACTGTGACCTGGACAAGGGGGTCAGGGCGGAGCTTCAGTACCACTTGGGAAGCACGTTAAAAATACACATTTCTGGGCCGCCCCCCCTGGACACTCCGAGTCAGTGCACCTGGAATGGGGCCGAGGATTCTGTACTTCTTAAAAAGCTCCCTGGGTGATACTGGGAGGCAGCCAGGTTTGAGACCCTCTGCCAGACATTGCCACTGTCCACTCCTAATAGTCAGATGTTCAAGAAAGATAACCTTTCTCCCCCAGACTTGCTCTTTCTCTGTGCTCCTAATCTCAGCTCAGAATACACTTCCTGCTCAAGACCCACCCTTCACGTGACGGACAGAACTGCCTCCTGCAAGCAGGCTGGACAGGTCCAGACGACACAGCCCAACCCAGTCTGCATGTCACTCACTCCTGGACCTCCACCACCACCCACACCAGCCTGTGTTCCAGCTTCTCTCCTCCTGGGGCCACCACACCCTGGACCGAGGCGCCCCCCGCACATCGCAGATGGCACATGTCACAGCCCCACCTGCCCTGCCTATGCTCCTGTGCCCCGCCCCGCGCTAGCTCAGCGTGGGCCACCCTGGCCCACCCCACTCCAGCCCCTGCTCTTCTTACACTGCCCTGCACAGGGGCTCCCTCGTCTCCAATCCCCCCCGCCAAATCACACTCAGTGCTCCACGCTCAACACAAACAGAGACCTCCACGGTCTCCTCCAGTTGCTCTGGCAGAAGCCCTACTCTAACAGTTGCCAAAGTGCTATCTGAACTCATCACAGAATTCCTCCTGCTTTGCCCGTATCCTGCTATCAAAATGACCTACGCATGTCTGTCCGTCCTCAGAGGACAACATTGCTTAAGTGTGGGAACTGTTCTCCTTCTCTCTCATACCCCCAATTCTTCAGCCTTGCCCTGACGTATTATTAAGTCCTGCAATCTCCCTGTGATTTGCATACAGCATACCAAACCCCACGGCCTCACAGCCTTGCGCATTATCAGACAGCCTGGCCCACTCCCCATCCCTGACCTGCGTTCCCACTCACCATTACTCATCACACAGAAGAGGTGAAGAGCTCACTAAACCATCACCCCTGCCACCGGCCTCTGCTGTTACCAGCGCCTCCTGACAGCTCGGCTGACTGAGGACTGAGTCACCGGGAGGCCACTGTCTGAATCATCCACACCACTTCCCGCTCTTGCTTCTTTGAGCAAATACAACGTCCGAGAACTGTCCCGACGAAGCCAAGCCCCGTCTTATGAAATAAAATGAGTTTAAAATCCAACAGAGCAGAGCGCAGATTTGTCTCGCCAAGTGGCCCGAGGCTACATGCTGCCTACCTGAGTTAGGGTAGAGGCAGACGTCATTGATGTCATGTTCTGGCTCCAAGGAAGTAAATATTTTTCCCTAAAAGAGTAACCAAAAAGAAATCATTAAAATAGAGAAGACAGCTTTTGGCAATCCCACATAAAGAAAGTATACTGGAGATATAACTCAAGCACATACTGGTGTGTGAAGAAATAATAAAATCAGCTCATTGGAGTCACAGAATTTAAGTTTTAAAAATATCTTAGAGAATTCCTTTGATCAAGTTATGAAATGCTTTTCATTTTAGAGACAAAGAAATGGAGGCCCCTGGGAGAGAGGTGACTTATCCAAAAAAATAAATACAAAATTTTAAAGATAATGTTTACACAACAGGAAAGGGTAAAGTTTAAAATAAAGTTGTACATCAACTTAAAAAAATTCGCAGGCCCTGGCCGGTGTGGCTCAGTGGAATGAGAGCTGGCCTGCGAGCTAAGTGTCGCTGGTTCGATCTTCCAGTCAGGGCACATCAGAGAAGGAAAACTCTGACTCCAAAAAACCTCCGCTGCCTTGCGGCATACCTCTTCAGGGGAAAGGCTAAGGGAGTAAACCCCGACAGAAAATCCGGAGTCGGAGTCCCTAAGGCGGTTTGACGTTGTAGTCAACACCGGCAACTCCTGCGGCGCACCTGAACCCAAGCTGTATCGACTCCGTCTTTCCCTTGGACCCTTCAGCTGCGAAGAGAGGGGGGGTCTGCTGCATGGGCAACAGCAGACCCTCCATATCACCCTGCCCAGGCTCTGTAGCTTCAGCTTCACTGGAGAGGACACTCCAGCGTCATCGCAAGATGTCGATTCAACACGGGAGGAGACAGATACCATGTCACTCCCGAGTCGGACTGCACAGCCATTCTCGGCGGTGCAGATAGACTCTTAAGAAGCTACACCATCGTCTCTCGAGACGGACGGCTGCCGACGAAAGGGCCTGGGGGGCGCGTCCGAGCCCACAGCACTCGCTCCCCTGAACGAGCAGGAAGCCAGGTCAAGGGGAACTTCTGCCGTACCTGGTAGTTTGAGTTGCACAAAATAAAATGCCTCATTTGTGGCATGAAAAACAACCACTGTTGCAAAGTACCTTGATCAGGGTTACCACAAACAGGGCGGCGGAAATTCTAGGCCACGACGCCACGGAACTTCCTAGGAGCCCCCGACACCCTCCCGGCCCCAAGCGGACGGACGGGCAGCCTCGGGGCGACGCTCCCCAGCGCCGAGACAGCCGGAGCCCCCCGCCCCCGCCCCCGCCAACGTGAGCGGAGCCGCGGGAGGGGAGCGAGCACCAGGCCCTGCGGGGCCGCGCCGAGTACCGTGCGGAGCGCGCACCACACGCGCACGGGGAGAGGACGCCGCTCGGCCAGGCCTCTGCTTCCGGAACTAACCGAACAGAAGTTAAAAAACAGAAGCGCTGGCCCAAGCAGCCACGGCCCCGGACACGGGCAGCCCCACGGCGGACAGACGCGCGCCCTCCGGAAACGAAGGCTGAGGCCGCTGGACCTCCACCCGCTTCGTCTCAAAAATGAATTAAAAGGAAAAAAAAGGGGGACACTTTTTGACTGAAAATGCTAAGTTTGGAACTAATTTAAATGCAAAGAGCTCTTAAAATTGATGGCCATACTAAATTAATGTTTTCCCACGTAACTGGTGAACCAGACTTTTACTTCTCTCAAAATACGTAGGTTTTAAAGTAAACCAGCAACGTCAGGTTTTCTTACTTTTAAAATACTTGCAGCTCAGGAAAGAACATCAAATATTCTTAAGGAAATACTAGTTTTAATAGGAATTTTAACAAAAAAATTCGTACTGAGTTCTTATTCCACATTTTGATAATTCGAGAGTCTGCAGACAAAATCAAATCTAGAGAATCCTGGAAATGGATGGACTTAATGGGCAGCCCATACTGGTGATCCTTAACGAGCAGAGGCCTATCCGAGCGAAGATCATACAGTAAGACCTAAAAGAAACAGAAAAACAAGTTATTTCTGTTTAAACAAACTCAGTATTTCATCTTAAAAAGCAACTTTTAGCCCTGGCTGGTGTGGCTCCGTGGATTGAGCGCGAACCAAAGGGTCGCCGGTTCGATTCCCACTCAGGGCGCAGGCCTGGGTTGCGGGCCAGGTTCCCAGTTGGGGGCCACGCGAGAGGCAACTACACGTTGATGTTTCTCTCCCCCCCTTTCTCCCTCCCTTCCCCTCACTCAAAAATTTAATAAAATCTTTTCTTTTTTTAAAGCAACTTTTAAAACTTACAACGGTGGCCCCATTCGCCTCACTGTCTTTTTAGGGGTACAATGTTTACCTTCCCCCAGGGGCACAGATCCCAATCAGCTAGCAAAAACGCTCCAGAAGAACCTCTTAAATCACCCTTAAGAGGGCATGGTTTTATGAACGCAGCCCCGGGGGCAGCGTGTAGGCCCACTCAGACCGAGGACTGTGGCGCTACATGCAGAAAGGGACAAAGAGCAGAGCCCGTGAGGACCTCTGTCATCTGGGAACTGAACAAATGTACTACTGCAGGCCTACTAGGTACCAGGCCCTGTCACAGTGAGTGACGGAAACAAGAAAGACAGGCATGAAGAAGCCAGTCCCGGGAGCCTCAAGGTAGATGGTGGGGGCAAGGCTATGCCCAGGGCAGGTCTGGGTGGGGTGTCCCTTCTGAGCCCTGACACGGGAGGCATGGAGCGTCCAGGTAACAGACCCTCCGTGGACCACGATGGCAGAGGTAGTACATGTCCTGGCAGCAGGGCCTCAGGCCTGCTCCAGGAGGGGGCTCCCCACAGGTGTGTCGGCTCTGCCTAGACGGAGAGAGGAAGCGGATGGAAAGAACCCTCGGCAGGCATTCCATCTGCGCTCCCACCAGCACTGCTGGGGTGCGGGCCCCATCCCGTGCCCCCGTATGGGACTCTGCTCAGGTGCTGAAGGAAAGACAGATGCCTGGGACAGACACATTTTGGAAATACTCATTAAACTCATTTCTTTTTTTCCTTTTTTTTTTTTTTTTTTTAGAATCTTATTTTTTTTAAATTTATTTGTTTGCTTATTTATTTATATATTTACTTGTAGAGAGAGGGGAAAGGAGAAAGAGGGAGAGAAACATCACTGTGTGGTTGTGTCTCACTCGCGCCCCCAACTGGGGACCTGACGTGCAACGTAGTCATGTGCCCTGACTGGGAATCGAACCAGCGACACTTGGCTCGCAGGCCGACGCTCAATCCACTGAGCCACAGCAAACTCATTTCTTGTCTACAGGAATTCTCAGAGCCTTCAACGTATATTTAAATACACTGGGAATCTGGAGGAATTCCAAACTTTCTGACCACAGAATCCTGTTGAAGACACGCTGGGAAATAAGAGTTCGAAACCACAGACTCCGCTGTAGTTCCAGCTTGAGAGCCTCTCAGACCAACCACAAAGGTCAGACCAAAGTTTCTCGAAGTACGGGAAGAACACAGCCATCTGGAGCACGCTCTCCGCTCCGGCCAAAACCCGCCGGGTGGGGCAGCGGGGAGTCCACAGCCGCCTGTATGGAAACTCACACGATAATTACTAAGGAACGACATGAGAACGAGCCTCGTGTTCCGCTCACTCACAACTGTAAGCCTGCTCTTCCCCGCCCCATAAAACACCTCGCTCCCTGTTCCTACAGCGAAGACGTGTGGGTGCTTCCCGTGATACGTACACAGATTTGAAGTGCTAGCTTAAGTGTGAGGTTTCCAACTAAAACATACGTACCTGTCCTGTGGATGTTCCCACTGCCATGGTCAAGGCACCATGAAATTTCAAAGCAGAGATTGTTGGTAAACTGTTTATCCTGAAAGGCAAAATATTCAGTTCCTTGTGTATATGGCTAAACCTTCTTACGAGTAACAAATCCATGATCAATATAAAGTTCTAATGGAAAAAATCACCTCTCTAGTCTTCTTTTTAAAAGGTAATTGCAGCCAAACTTTCTTAGTCAAAATAAAAAATAAGCTCTACATATAAAAGTAATCTACCTTTAAAAATCTGTAATTGTCTTCAAAAACTGTAAGAACTATTCTCAAAGTAGCTACAGACAAAAAACTTCAGAAAATATAAAACCAGTTAAAAGACTCAGCGTGACTGTATCTTTCAATTAAGTCAGGGCAAGTTGTTTACAGAAACATCCCCTTTTAGCTAAAAAGGAACAAACAATTCCATATTCAGGCACGGGTATACCCACTTCCCGTTTTAAAGTCGGCTATGTCAAGCTAAAATAAAAGACTGGGGTGCAAATGGGGACCCTGGAATCTCAAAAAGTCACAAAGACCGATGACTGGGGGTGGCCATGGATGTGGAACGTGCCTCTCCCTCAGCAACCAGCAGCGTCAGCACCCAAAGCAACGCCCGGGGGGGACAAGTGCCAGACGACCAGTCAGAGGTGAACAGTCTTCATCTCAATCCTTAGCGTCTGTGTCCTCGGCCCAGGACCTGTACACAGGCCAGGCTGCGGGCTGCCGGTGTCCTGGGGTCTCTTACGCCACCTAAAGCCTCAGCCCAGCACTAGGTGAGCGCCAGCCTGAAACCGCAGAGCCGCTTCTCCACCTACGCAGCCACTTCCTCTTCCAAATGGGCTCTCCAGTCAGCAGTCGGTGCCGTGACACGTCCTCTCTCTCCACTTACTCAGCCTTTTGTTTCCTGATAAAATCGGCATTGTCTTCGATAGGTACTTAAGTGTCTCTCAGTATTTTACAATTTTTGTTGTTATAAACAGTTTTCCATTGTATCCTTCTAACTGCATATTGCATTTATTTTGTAACCAATTTACTAAACTCTCATAATAGTTCCGATATTCTTCCAATCAATTATACCGGGTTTCTCAGGCAGGCAACTGTGTCATCTGCAAATAATGGCAGCCTGCCCTCCCTATCTGGTGTCTAACACTGACCTTCTCTTACTGTCCTGGTGCCACCTTCCAGGCACCACTTCTGTCAATAACAGAGGGGACAGCTTGTAACACTGGTGAAGGAAGAAAATAAGATCACCTGAAACTGAATCAGCAGACATTTTGGTTCACATCCAGGTTTTTCCTGTGACATATTTTCTTATAAAAACGCAGTAAAACCCTATAAGCAATTGTATGATTTGCTTTTCCACTTAATGGTATGTTTGGAATATCTTTCCCTAGAAATAAATACGCTTTTGTGACAACTCTTAATACCATTGGCCAATATTTTCTCATCTGTAAAATAAATACAGCAGTACCTACATCAAAGGCTGCTGTTACAGAAAGTTAATACAGTGCATAAAAAACTTAGAAGAGGAAGTACTGTTAGCTCTTTTTTCTAGCAAGCTGTATTTAATCAGCATCCTTGGGCTCTTCCCGATCACAGCGAATAACCCCACGTCAAGGATCTGACCAAGACAGGCACAGGTCCGCATGTGAGTTAACAGGCACACGGGACAGCGTCTGACACGGCGTGTGCCCAAGGGGGCAGCGGCGGCCGCTCGTCAGAGCGGGGAAGGACCGGGGCTTATCCTGCTTCCTAATCCAGGCTTCCAGGGCCTCCATCCCCCAAGTGGGCAGCGCTGTCCCGTCGTCTGAGATGGATAAGTGCCACCGAGGAACAAGAACACAGCAAAGCCCGGGCTTCCTGAGAACCCTAAGCACACTTCCCGCTTGTCTGCTGCAGGGGCAACCTCCCGGCTCCATCGTGGGACCCTCCTTTCTAAAGTGCTGGAGAAAGGAGCGCTACCTGGCTCACCCACCTGTGAGCTCACGCGAAGGGTCTGTACGTAAACTGTCACAAAAATGACAACGTCTAAAGGAGTTCATCCTTCAGTAACTGGCTTTAATTTAGCATCAATACAGCTGTAAACAGAAGCTGATAAACATTTAAGCTGCAGATTAACTCCTACTTACTCTGAGTCCGCTGTGACGCTGCTCAGCGCGCAGTCTAACAGGCCAACTCTGCTTCGGGTCCTCGGGTCCCAGCACTCCACTCGGCCCTAGAAGGACAGAAAACAGCCGTTCCGAACGGGAGCTGCTCCTAGGAAGCTATTAGACGGATGCCACAAAGGCCTTAATGATACAACATAAACATACGCAAAGATAAAAAATTATGTACAAGCAAGACTTCGAATCCACGTGGAAGGCCTGACCTCATTCATCATTCACTGTTATTACAAACGTGTCTGCTGCAAAGATGTAAATAAAATCTCATAAATCATGCAGCAGCTAACTCCAAACGGTCTAGTCTACATCCCCTCACAATGAGTTAATAGGCTTTAGACATAAAAAACAAAAGTCTACACTTCAAAAATAAGGAACGGGTATGCAGATAAACGCCAGTCTACCCAGTGATGCCGTGACCAAGCGTGACTGCGTCTACTGCTAAAGCCTGCGTGCTTGGGCTTTAAAGAGCACAAAATGCAGACCATTACAGTCCGATTCTGACAGCAATAACAAACAATAAATGTTACAGCAACTGACACCACAGGGAACAAAACCCAACAGATCATCAAAATTAATGCAAAAAGGAATTAAAAAGTCTGGTCTGACTATGCACATCAAATGTCAAGCCCCAACAACCAAGGAATCTCAAGAGCCTCCGCCGTTGGGCTGTGGGGTCCCCCCCACGCCCCCCACCTCAGGGCAGCTCAGGCGGAAGAGCGGCTGCCCTAACAATCACTCGTCTCTCGAAGTCCTTTCCTCACACCTAGCCTACATTGCTCGGAAGGACTCTTAATTTAAAAACTTTTTTCAAGAAAACTATTTTAAAACTTCCCTTTGGAAACCTCAAAGACAGTAATTACCAAGAGAATGTGTCATTGGCTTGATTTAGGCATAACAGTATTATAACACAGTCAACATAGTTTTACATAGTTCCATTAAATCAGAATCATGTATTCTATTTCAAACCCTCATCTCCTAACATAAACATAATTTAAGAGACCTAAAGTTCATCCGCGTGGGATTGGTTTAATAAACTGTTGAACATTCAAACAATGGAATCCTGTCCATCTGTTTACAAAATTAGTTTTGTATTATGAGTAATTATAAGTACCAACGTATAAAAATGCCTATTTATATATCATCACAGTAAAAAAAAAAAAAAAAAATACAAGTGGAGAACCATGAAAAACTTTATTTTTTGTAAAAGAACTTTAAAAATTTTGTTACTAAGACATACGTATATCTGCATATACACAGGAAAAAACCCCAAAGTGATAATATTGCAAACCCTTAAACAGCTGCCTCTGGGTTGAACAATCTGGTGAATAAAAGGCAGAGGGCACTTTTTAAGTAATATCTTTCTGACATACTTGCTTTTTAAAAAACTACTATGAGTATTTAACATTATTGTATTAAAAAATGCAACTCTAGAAAAATTCTTGACAAGTATGAAAGACACTGACTCAAAGGTGCTACAGTTTAAAAGGGAAGTGCTGTGCCGAGCGCTGGCTGGGTAGTTCAGTGGGTTACAACGTTGTCCCCGCTAGGCCAAGGTTGAGGGTTTGATCTCCCAGTCAGGGCACACACAAGAACCAACCGATGAATGCATAAATAAGTGGAACAGATTGATGTCTCTCTGTCTCTCTCCCCCTCCCTTCCCTTCCTCTCTTTCTCTAAAATCACTAAATACAAAATTTTAAAACCCCATCGCAAAGAAAAAAATAAATAAAAAGGAAGTGTTGTGTACCTATTGAATGCTACTATACAGGACGTACAAGTCACAACCCCATCTGCCTTTACAGGTGACAATGTTTTCACACGGGTTGGCTCATGTGATTCTCACCAGCACCTTTATAAAGTTGGTAAGGTAAGGATTATTATCTCCATTTCACCGATGAAGATACAGCCTCGGGGAAAGTAATTCAGTCATCAACTGAACAAGCAGCAGAGAGCGGGGGCTGCAGGACACTGCCTCCTGTTAAGAACAAGAACGGCTGTCACCCTGCTCCCCTGATGCTAGGATTCAGCAGTGACCTCCCTTCCAGCTCCCGAAGAGCAGTGTCAAAGCATGCCACCTCAGATGCATGATGGGACCGTCTGCAGCCACCAAACAACTTCCCCTACGAAAGCAAACCAGTGGCTTGCCGCTTCATTAGCATCCTGCTCTTAGGAACCTAGCAATTCTCTCTTTAAATAAAATTTTGTTTATTATCAAAAGTAAAACAAATATATTTTTTAAAAAACCAAGTCACTGTATGCTTACCTCTAACGTTCCTGTGGCAAACAAGCCATGCGCTGAATTTATGTCACAAACATTGTTTTCCCTAAAACAACAAAGCAAGAAGGAAGAATATATCAGGCTCTACTTTACGGGGAGGGATACCCAATAAATTTTCTCAGTGACAGTCAACCAAATACCGCGGAGAAAGAAGACACGCAGATTCTCTGTTATCTGCATGTGAAAAACACCAAGGCACGAAAGGGTTAAGTGCCCGGCACACGGCGACCAAGGTGTCTGATTCCCAGGGTGACATCCTGTCTCCCAGGGGATGAGAGAGGGAAGAACTTCCGTCTAAAATACGGTCACAAGAATGAAGGTTCATTCTACTTTCTCAACATGTTCTCTCCCAAGACAGAAAGAACGCAGGCTGTCACTGTGCCAAGCCTGAGGCCTGCCCAGTGTAAGCTGAGGATGCTGCTCTAAGCCTCGTTTCCTTTGTCTGTAGGACGGATACTTCATCTCCCTCATCTGCCTGTTTTGAGGATTCACGGGAAAAACTACAAAATGTTTGGCACAGCATCCAGAGTGTACAAGACATTCAATAATAATGGCTGTCATGCCCTGGCTGGTGTGGCCCAGCTGGCTGAAGCGCTGCCCTGTACACTGAAAGGCCGCAGGTTCGATTCCTAGTCAGGGCACATGCCTGTGTTGCAGGTTCAGTCCACAGTCAGAAAAGGCAACCGATCGATGATTCTGTCACCTTGATGTTTCTCTCCCTTCTTTCCCCCTCTCTCTAAAAATCTATGAGCCTGCCCTTGGGTGAGGATAAAAAAAAAAGAAATAATAATAATAATGGCTATCAAAACAGAAAATTGTGCAGCTACAGAGCAGGGAACTTTATTATTCAACACTGCACCATGAAGTCACTATACTTTTTTTTAAGGAAATGAATATTTCAAGTCAATGTGAAAAGAAATACTGAGAATTTACCTGGTTTTTATCACTAAATATTCTTCCAACCTTTAAAACCCTTTCAAAATGTAAGAAAAATCCAACCAGCTCTTCGTATACACAGCTGAGAAGTAATCCAGTTTCTACCCCTTACTAGCTGTGGGACTTGGACAAGTTACTCACCCTCTCTGAGCCTCAGCGCCCACCATAAAAATTTGTTGTAAGTTTTAAATGAGTTAATCTGTGTGAAGTACTGAATAACGCGTGGCATAGTGACCCCTTTCACTGCCACTGTTGTTACTGCTCAGCATTATCATTATTATGACAGATTCGTTCCTAAAGGATTTCTCTTTAAATAAAACAAGGGTGTAGACAGTAACGTATGATACAAGGAGAAAGAAAAAAACCCTTAAATTTATGCTAGCAAAGACATAAAAATCAAAATTTTTAAAAAAGGTACTCCAAGTTAATTCAAAATTTTCTACAAGAATTTTAACAAAATAAAACCATGAATGAAAGTTTAAAGAACACTACAAAAGACAATAAACTGAACTTTTTAGTGAATTTTAAAACTGTTGAGTGTATTTTTTTATTAAACATTTTAATAAATCATTATGTCTTTCAGTGAATTTTTTAAGGAAAAAACGTAATGTTACTCTTTTTTTTTTTTTAATTAAGTTGCCTGGAGTACTGATTAAATGCAGCCACGTTGTATAACAACAACCCGAGCATCTGGCGCCATCTCCTGGCCAAAACAAATACAGCAGCGCTCTTAGAACAAAATACTCACGCAGCGTCGGTCTGTAGAGGATTTAGGTACCGTCCTTGTTCTAAGTTTAATCTATAAACTTCAGAGCTGCAAAGTAATACATAAAGTTAAAAACACGGTAAACTACGATAAACTTTTCTTCAAGTAAATATAATTTAAAAAATTATATACAAGGGTGGGCAAAAGCAGGTTTACAGCTGTTTGGGAAAAAGAATACAGTAATTAATAAATACAAGCATAACTGTTTTGTGTACTCACAACTGTAAACCGACCTTTGTCCGCCCCGTGTGTGTGTCTTCCTCTAAGGCATCACTTCCTTTTGTGAAACACAAAAATGTACTCTAAACCAAAAATAATCACCTTATTTGTGAGTTTGTTCACGTAAAAGAGTGACTTAACCCGTGTGCCAAGGAAATATTATGAAGTCATTAAATGGACTATTATTTATAAATAACATGGAGAATACAAGATCCAAAGTGTATCTATATGTATACATAAGACTAGAAGGAAATAAAAGAAAAGACTAGTAAGGGCTTCCTATGGATGGCATAATCGTGCTTTTTTTCTTTTTTACATTTTATATTTTCCAACTTTCTAAAACAGACATGTGTTATTGTTACAATCACAAAGAAGGTAGCATTTAAGACTAACGGGGCTGAGAAACACAGCCCACCACTAATGTGTCCCCAGCAGGCTTCTCGTCTCCCTCTAGACTTAGAGCACATGCCCGAAGCGTCAAAGACGCAACTCCCAAACGAGCCAGCCCCTTTGGAACACACCCTGGGAGCAATGGAAAGGCAGGGAGGACGGCTCCTTCCCTTTCTAAGCCCGCCCCTCGCTCAGTGCGAAGCAGACGCTGCGTGGGGAACGAGGCGGAGAGGAGAAAACAAAGGGCATCAGGCCCGATACCTGGCGCCCACGAAGTACAAGTCACAGGACGGATAGTGGTAGGAGAAATCTCTCCCGAACTTCGGTATTCTGGTTTTGTAGTAAAAACCGGATTGTGAGTGGAATTCAATGTATCTGTCATTATGTAGGAAGACGATCTGAAAACGAAACAAGAAAATTAAGTGTGCTTAGGCTTCATCATCACTAAAACTAACAGAGCAAGAAAGCCTCTGATCTCTCTGTAAAAACACGTGTCTGTACACCCAACTCTCCATCACGAGTAAGAATTGTGAGTAAGAATCAAACCTCTCCAGTGGGGACGTAATGCTTCCTGCACCTCTGAGAGCTTTTCTGCAAACCTCACCTTCTAACCGAAAGGCCTAACGCAAACGCCCTCCACTCATCCGACGCCAACGCTTTATAAAACAGAGCACTGCCCAGTGGCCTCAGTGAGTACTTTCCCATTTTACTTAAGAACACATTTTAATAATCTCATTATTATCCCACAGCGTTTGATAAACTTAACTTCAATGAATTACAAACATATCTTTAAAATCTGCAGGTGGTATTTAAAAGCAAATTTATCAAGATCTAGGTCAAATACATTATAAAATCACATGTCCCCAAACACATGACAAATGGCTACCGTAAGCAAAAGGATAAACTGTACTCCATAGTTTCCAGAACTGAAGACATTATAGAAAGCCGTATCAGCTCAGGAAATTCAATTTTCCTTCAAGATGACACCAGACATCATTAAAAGTTTTTCACTGAAATTGAGTATGGCAGAGAAAAAGAAGAAAAAATATATATAGCTGTCTGTGTTTTGAACTGTTTCAGAATATGCCACGACCACTTATTTGCAGAATTAATAAAGTTAAACATACAACATTGCTATTTTATTTCCCATATGAATACGAAAGCAACCTGGCAAACAACACCAGTTTCAATGCAGTAATGAAGTCACACATCTAGAATCTCAGGTGACCTAAAAACACGACTGCTTCCAATTCTTAAAAATACAGGTAAGGTTTCACATGTGATACGGGAAATTAATTTTAATATTAGACTAGACAAAGGCTATCACTGTCACTGTTCGAAAAGATACTATCATACCTGTGACAAATTAAAAATACATTAACAAAAAATGAAAGGTTTTACTACACAGCCATTTTAAAATTAACAATGGGAACATCATAAAGGTATTTATCATAAAAATAAGTTCCACTCATTCATGTCTTCAGGATAGCCAGTACACACAACCAAGCGTACCTTTGAATAGTCGTCTGACAAGGTTTCAAAGGTGACAACTGAAAAATAAAGTCAGAAAAAAATATAAGCATCAATTCACGTTTTTAATAAAAATGCAAACAATGCAAAGATTCTAATTCTATACAGAAGTTATATACAAATGCTGGGTTTCTCTTCCCCTTCTGCCCCTATACAAAACAAAACAAAGCTGCCATATTATACTGCTCCCAAAACACCAAGTGGAAAATTTTAAACTGTTAATTTCTCAGCACTGATGAACTAAATTTTCTGCAGAACTGATGCCAATTTAAAAGTAAATATTTTCATAAAGCATAATGACTTCTAAATTTCTGAGATGCTCAAAATAAAATAGAGATTAAAGAACATTCAAAACCGTTGCTTAGAAAAAAAAAAAACAGTGGCCATGGCTGGGTAGCTCAGCGGCTGAGGGCCTCGCTCTGGTACGCCAAGGCCGTGGGCCTGACCCGCAGGCTCGGCACACAGGGAACCACCAATGAACGCATAAATGAGTGGAACAACAAACTGAGGCTTCTCTCTCTCGCTCTAAAAATCAACAAATTTTAAAAACTTTAAAGAGAACAGTAATGATGTACTCATTCACGTCTCAGGTAAACGAGAATGAAGAGCGAGGACAATCACAGTGGGGTCCGCGCTGGGTGATCCCACCCGTCTCCCTCGGCCCAAACAGGAGGCGCCTGATGAAGAGGGCTGCCCTTCCCCACGTGAACCGGCCTCTGCGCTCGGCAGAATTCTAAGAGTGACCCCCACGGACCTCCCCCCACCGCGCCGTTCCGGAGCGTGGGCGGAACCCTAGGCGTGTGAGAAGATACCACTCCGTGATCACGTCCCCTCACACGGCAGAGGGAGCTTTCCGAGCACCGGAGCCCGTGGAGAGCAGTTCTCTCCCGCTGGCAGCAGAGGGAAGCCGGGAGGGGACCGAGGGCGCCAGGAGCTGCTGCTGGCCTGGAGGTGCCGAGGGACGCAGGCGGTCTCTGGGAGCTGGGGGGGGGACCCGGGCTGACGGCCAGCAGGAAACAGGCTGAGGTTGGGGGCGGGTTCTCGCCCGGAGCCTCTGGGGAAGAGTCCGATCTGGCGGGCGCCCTGGTCAGCCCCGGGCCCAGGATGCAGCGGAGCCCGGTGGGCTGCACCCACAGCGCCCTGAGCGAGGAAGCGGGTGGCATGGCCCTCCGTCACACAGCGAGGAAACGGGCACACTGCCCGTCCTCATTTTAGCAAGCAGAAAAGCAGCCAAATATGAAACACTATTTTCATGAATTCAAAATGAACCTTTGACTTACCTTCTGAATCTAAACACCTTTCAAACTTCAAGGATAACTGATAGGTGTCATAGCATCGAACCCGGGGTTTATATGTTCCTAAAAAAAATTTAATGTGCTGTAAAATCCAAAGGACACACTCCGCATTGTCAATACCCTGCAGACACGTTGAGTATGCTTTCCGTTCAGAGGTAAGTTGGATTCGCTATAACCATATCAAAGAATTAGGAGCAGCCCTTCCCAACATTCCAAGGGGAAAATGAGCAAGGCTATACACAAGCAAGTGACAGAAAATGAAATACAAATAAATAACACACCTCACAGACCATCTAACAAAGCAGATTAAAACAGTAAAATTGTTTCTATCTTTCCGAATGGCGAAGATGAAAAGATGGGTAATGTGGTGCTGGTGATGGTACTGAAAAAGGAAGGACTCTCATACACTGGTGGCGACCACTGGACACTGTTCCAACTTCTTTGGTGGGCCCTCTGGCGATATCTGTAAACCATGTGATGTTTATGCATCTTGAATTGGTATTTCTGTGTGTGTGTGTGTGTGTGTGTGTGTGTGTGTGTCTTTTCAACTTACATGAAGTTGTCCTATAGAAACACCCCCACAGCACACCTGGGCTACACACAGGTCGCATTAGTCATAACTCATCAAGTGGCACAGTTAAGATCCACACATTTCACTGAATGTAAATTTACCTTAAAAAGCTACAAATCAATACCGAACCAAAGAGAATGATATACACATGAGGTGTTTAGAGGCAGCGTATACTGACCTCTGCAACGTGATGGATGGGCAGATAGACATGCGATAAATCAAATACAGCAAACTACTAAAGAATCTAGGTGGTAGGTAAATGAATGGATGTTTACTGTATAATTAAAAAAAATACTTCTCCATTTCAAATTTTTTATAGTAAAGTGTTAGGGTAATTTTAAAAGTGGCCTATCCCACCATAGTATTTCCTTATATGAAATATATGTAAATTACAACCAAAAAGATGCTTACCAGTTGCTAAAATATAGTGTCCATCTTTTGAAACCTTAATAGTGGTACAAACAGTAGGCATTTCAAAATCCTGAATAAGTTCAATTCTTCTACGGACATCTGGAAAGAAAGAAAATAACAGCTGGCCTGATGATCACGTGATTCTTTGATGTCACAGGGAGGCAGAACCTGCAGAGCCATCACCACACACGGATCTGCAAAGTCGCGGGAAAATCCACAAACACAGCCCCACCCACTACCCAGCAATGTTTCTTCTCAGCTCATATACTATTTTCCTAAACTAAGTATCTTATTTTAATTTTTCAAAAAGGAAAAAAAAAATCATCATTAATTGGAAAACATTTGGCTTTAAGACCTGGATAATGGGGAAACAGAATAATCATTAAACCACAATCATTACTCAATCATGGCTAAGATAACAATCTTACCATTTTTTTCTCCTAATATATTTAAACCTTTGAAAGCTTAAATTATATAAGAAACGGCTACCAAGTTACCAAGTTGCCTCTGTTGGCACCACTGATGTACAGCAAAGAGGATTCAGGCTGGAGGAAGACTTCGAGATCTCTCTGAACCAAAACCAAACACGGACTCACAAAAACTAGTTCTCTCCTACAAGAAAGTGTGGATTCTTGCTGGCTGCTACCATAACAACGTGCCTATTACAAGGACTGTGCAGCCCTGGCCAGGTAGCTCAGCTGGCTGGAGCACCATGCGGATGTGCCAGGGCTGCGGGTTCGATCCCTGGTCACTCCCCAGCCAGGGCGCAGGCAAGGTGTAGCCAATGGATGCACAGATAGGTGAAACAGCAAACTGATCTGTCTTTCCACCCCCTTTCCTCTCTCTCTAAAATCAATCAATAAAATTTTTTTAAAAGGACTATTTATGAGTCTATGGCCCACACCGCCTTGTCTATTAAATTCAAATACAGGATTCAGACCGACTGAGCAGGCGTGGCCCACTCAATCTGGAGACACATAGTAGTTCTGAGACGGGCTGACAGAAACAGGGAACCAGTTTTTCCTCTAAACAATCTGAATCTGCTCCCTTACACGCTGGTACACGCAACTGGAATGCGAGCTGCGGAAGAAATCAGAATCCGTAAACATCACTAAAGCAGCAGTTCCCGTTTTCCTTTGACCAGGTTTTAACTTCCTAACTTCAGTACGACATAAGGCCCACTCTTCCAAAATGCTTGCCTTGGGGTCTCTACTCTCACCCAGAAAATCCTTTAACACCTTAGGTCTTTGGTTTTTACAGAGTAACAAATAAAATGTGAGAAGGTAAGTCATCCTTCACATATAAAAAATTATAACGGAGAAAATTCAATGAAAATTTATCCAAAATAATTTAAGTTAAAAGCTGATCTTACAAGCCTACCTTCCCTGCTGCCGCAACTTAAAGAGTCAGAATCTTCTTCAGTGACCTTTTATTGTTCATGTTCACATGTCCTGTATGTAAAATTACTTTGTTCAGAAAGAAATGTTCATGGTCTCCACATTGCAAAAACTGCAAGTGGGCTTACCAAACGAAGAAGAGTTTGACCCACTGGAGAACAAGGCAAATGTGGAGCCATCAGGAAGGAGTCCCCCGTGGGTTTGACACCCCGACACGGTCTGCTGGGTAAAACGGGCCTGGCAGGCCCTGGCCACCCCCCGACCTGAGTCTTTCTCAGGTTGCTTACGCAGCTGGGCAGCCGGGCAGGCGCAGTGACCTGTCTCCTCGGGACAAAGAGCAGGCGCCCGTCCTGCCTGCGGGAAAGGCGGTGCACGTCCCAAGCCCAAGCCCGGCCTTCCTCAGCTGCTACTCACTCCCACCCTGCAGGCGTGCACCAGGGCCACGAGGAGTGCCCCCTGGGACTTCAGGGCAAGGAGCACGGCAGGTAGGCTGACACTTCCGCTATCTGCTGGGTCATGTGAGAGGCGGAGTCCTTGTCTCTGGCCCAGGAGGGTCACTTCTGCTACGATCCACTAAACAGCCAAAGGCTAACTCAAAAGCTTTTAAGTAGGTAAAATCAAATCCCACATTCGGCAGGAACGTATCAACCACAATAAAAGATTTCTTAAGATGGGAAAGGGCAAAAATTTGTTTTCCACTGCACATCTGTAAGCCTTCACTTAAGTATGGTAACAATAAATGACAGGTTTATAACAAGGGTCATGAATGTAGCTGAAGCAGGAGAAAAATACTTACCAACATCTTTCTTCTGTAATGCTCTCTTCTTCCTGTCGGAGAGCCACTAAAGAAAATGAAGGGAATTTATCTTAAAACATTTACTTGAATGGTTTTTCTGCTGGCAAAAATAACACATGCTCACATTTAAAAATTTAAAACCTTATATGAATATAAAACATGGAAAGTAAGTACATTCTGTAACCCTAACCCTACTGTTAACATATCTTCTAGATTTTCTAAAATTTTTTCTTATATATATTTACATATAATAGACAATAAATTTTTAGAACTACCATGTTTTACACAAGAGAAAACAAACTCATCTAATAAATCTAAAAGAAAACAGTAAGCCTCAAACATTATAACTAATATATGGAATAGATTTCAGAGAAGGAAAACTCTGACTCCAAAAAACCTCTGCTGCCTTGCGGCATACCTCTTCAGGGGAAAGGCTAAGGGAGTAAACCCCGACAGAAAATCCGGAGCCGGAGTCCCTAAGGCGGTTTGACGTTGTAGTCAACACCGGCAACTCCTGCGGCGCACCTGAAGCCAAGCTGTATTGACTCCGTCTTTCCCTTGGACCCTTCAGCTGCGAAGAGAGGGGGGGTCTGCTGCATGGGCAACAGCAGACCCTCCATATCACCCCGCCCAGGCTCTGTAGCTTCAGCTCCACTGGAGAGGACACTCCAGCGTCATCGCAAGATGTCGATTCAACACGAGAGGAGACAGATACCATGTCACTCCCGAGTCGGACTGCACAGCCATTCTCGGCGGTGCAGATGGACTCTTAAGAAGCTACACCATCGTCTCTCGAGACGGACGGCTGCCGACGACGGAATAGATTTATGGGTTCATGCTAGTCTTTGATTTTATTTTAGGCAGTAATGTTTTGTTTAATGGTGATATTAAAAGTATATTTCTGGGCACCCAGTACAGTAGTCCCTCTCTATATTGCGGTTCATTTATCACAGGCTCACTGCATTGTGGTATTTTAAAAAATATTATATTTAATTATCGTGGATGTTTCGCTCTATCGCGGGATTTTGCGGTGCTGTACAGTAAATGCTAAAGTAAGTGTAAGGTTCCTACTTTGCGGATTTTCACCTGTCACGGGGACTCTGGAACGTAATACCTGCGGTAAGTGAGGGATCACTGTATACTCTTTCATATCAACCCAATACAAACAGAATAAAGGTATATCGCCACGGCTTTCCCTCTAACAGCAGATTAATTTCCTCTTTTCAGGAACTCAGGCTCCACAAGGGGGCAGCTGATACAGGGGTCTCCCGCAGCCTGAGTGAACGAGCTTGGGGCAAAGGAGAGGAGACCGAGGTTTCCTTCTACATCAGCGCCTGGGACCCTACAGGGCCAGAAATCTGTAACTCAGTGATGATGGGAAGGAAGGAACGTCGCTTTAGGAGCGTCTGTGCACGTGAACAGCACTCCAGCAGAGCACACGACTCGAAGGTCCACACGGGGCAGGAGCAGATGAGTCTCAAGTTAAAAACAAAGATCACCGAAGAACTGAAAGTAGTCACTAATTTCAGCCATTGTCTCTGTATTCTATAAAATCGTGGCAGATAAGGAGTGGCACTTAACCAGTGTCAAATAATTTAGTCAGAACCCTAGGAAAAGCGCTCTGGAAATGCAGATGAGCTGATCCTCTCACTAGACAGGAGCCTCAGTGTTAAAAAGAAAAAAAGACCCCGTTTGACCTTACATTTGAATTAGGTAAAGTAACAAGCAATTTGTTAAGTCAGAATTACATTAAAAGAAGACTCAGAGAGACCACCATACTCGTATACAACGGCTGTTTACTCAACATTTCCCCTTGATGTTTACTAGACCTTCACACCTTAAGCATCAAAAATAAAACATCTGATCCTTTTGGCCCCTCCCCACCACGTACCCAGTTGTTCGGGTGCAAAACCCAGGAGCTCTCCCTTCCTTCCTTTCTCTCGTGGAAACTTCTGCTCAACATCCTCCAACCCGTTAGCAAGTCCCATCAGCCTCCCTCCACACTTTGTCCGAACCCCACGGCGTCTCAGCGGTGCCTTTGCCACCACTCCGCCCCAGGCCACCTAACTCCTCCCCAGCCGTGGTCAGCAGCCACACAGCAGCCCCGTTTCAAACCCAACACTGACTCCCAGCAGCACTAAGAAAACCTGAACTATTGCTCTGGCTGCGGTGGCTCAGTGGGTTGAGCGCAAACCTGCAAACCAACGGGTTGCTGGTTCGATTCCCAGTCAAGGCACAGGCCTGGGTTGCGGGCCGGGTCCCCGGTTAGGGGCGCGTGAGGGGCAACCATGCGTTGATGTTTCTCTCTCTCCCTTCCCCTGTCTAAAAACAAACAAATAAAGTCTTCAAAAATATGTATGAAAAGAAAAAGAAAGAAAACCCTAACTTCCGACCGCGGACCACGAAGGCCGGCCTCTCCGGCAGCACATCACCGTCGCGCCTGCGCCCTTCTGCAGCTCCCACGGGCCAGGTGTTTTCCCACTGGGGGGCAGTTACGCCTCCTGCCTCTCAGCACTGAAAACCTGCCCCCTCCGTCTTCACGTGACAGGCTCCTTTTTCTCGCCCCGGTTTCTGCTCGAATGTCACCTCCTGTCAAGAGGGCTTCCCCGAAGGCTTGATCCCAAAGCGCCTCACCCACGACAGCTCTCTGCGAGTCGCCTGTCACTCAAAGTGCTGGCGCTTATCAGACGTGTTCTTGGTGGCTCACTGATGGACCTTTTCGCCAGTACCGTCACCACGGACACCCCCTTAGAGCCGGGCTGCCCGCCCGCAGCCACTTCCCAACAACTGTGTAGAACGGACGAAACGAGAGAGACCCCGCCGTGTGAAGAACAGCGGGAGCCAGAGGCGCATTCGGCCCGAGTGCCGAGAGGAAAGGCAGACTCTGGTCACTGGCTCCCAGGTTTTCGGGGTGGACACGTGGAAGAGCCCCTTGGACTCAGACCACCAGCAACATGCCGGCAATAAAGAAACACGGTTCCAAGCCACCGTCTAACAAGGCATCTGAGACTGAAAAGGAGCTCATGCAAAAAGTGTCCCCTCGCGAAAGCTGCTTGCACAGAAACCTGACCATCGCCTACGAGAAAGAAAAAGCAAACGTCCGCGCCTCGCGGTGGGACCCTGGATGCGTCGCCTCGCCGCATCCGCCGCACCACGCACGCACGAGAAGCCTGGAGGAGAGCCGCGGGTCGTCCCGGCCCCTTCCAACGCGCGCGTCTCGGGCTCTGCGGGACTCGATGACGCCAAGCTAGGCGCAGCAGGTTTGGAAAACGCCGCCCTTCACAGCACCGGTCCCGCAGGACGCACGCCGGCCTCGGCCTGGCTCGCTGCTGTTATTTCTAGAGCTCGGCCCTGACAGGTCCTCAACCGACATCCGGTGAACGGGCAGGAAAACAAGGGAGACACGTCCGTCAGTCCGTCTGCCCCGGCTTCCTCCTCGGTGTGACAGCGGCCGCGGCCACCCCCGGAAGCCCAAAGGGACGCGTCCTCTGCCCCGCACAGCCTTACATACAAAGGTGCACTCTGACCTCGCGGGCCCTGCTCACGCCTCGGGCTGGCGCGGCGACAGCAGCGTCCTCGGCTGCCCGCACGAGGGTTACGCTACAACAGGCCAGGGACAGGGCCGACGAGGAGGCCCCGAGGCGACTCACCTCCGGAAGGGACTTGCCGCAGCTGAGACTGTAGATCTTCACCTCGTTGAGACTGGAGACCTGCATGGTGGCGCGGAGGGGCGGCAACCCACGCTCCAAGCCAGGTAGCTCTCCCTGCCGCGCACGCGAGCGTCAGCTCTCCGGGCCTCCGGGGCGCGCGGCGTGCGGCGTGCGGCGCCGGCACTGGCTGATGACGCACTTCCGGGCGCCGGGTTCCGGCAGAGGGGAAGGGGCGGGGTTACGGAAGGGGAGCGCCGGAGTGGCGAGACGGCGAGACTCGGGAGGGCGGTGGGGCTGCCAGAGGCTCGCCGCGGGGAGCCAGAGACCGCTTGCCCTCCTGCCCACGCCCTGAGCGGCAGGAAGCCCTCAAAGTCGCTGCCCGAGTAGAACCCAGGCCCGTGCCCTGACCGGCAATGGAAGCGGCGGCCTTACGCTTTTCCCGCGATGCTCAGCCATGCTGGGCCACAGCATTTTTTTTTTTTATCCACTCATTTACTGATGGGAGGTGTATTTTCTCTGCAGTGTTTCTACAACCTTTCATTACAAGTAAATGCCCTCCAACATTGCCCCTGGCTGGTGCGGCTCAGTGGATTGAGTGCCCGCCTGCAAACTAAAGGGTCGCCGGTTCGATTCCCAGTCAGAGCACGTGCCTGGGTTGCGGGCCAGGTTCCCCGTTGGGGGCGCGCCAGAGGCACCCACACATGGATGTTTCCCTCTCTTCCTCCCTTCCCCTCTCTCTAAAAAATAAAATATTTAAAAATAAAGTTGATGTGTTAAAAATGTTATATTAGTCTGGGTTTGTTAGACACTCATCTGCTACGGAAGGAAATAAAAACTTAAAAGAAGAAAACAGCGACAGAAGGGGTGCAGAGAGGGAAGTGCATTTACACCTAATGCCCTTCCGGACGTGTGTGTGGCAGTAAGGACAGACACAGCCCGTGTACACCCATTGTTTTCAGAAGTTCACGCTGTTGGTCTTCCAGCTCCCTAGAGAACCGCTTATATTGTTGCCTGGGACCTGAGACTTCTCGGCTTAGATGAAAACTTGCGGGGAAAGTGAGGCCTCACTGTGGGTTAACGTGGAACCGAGGGGGGTCGTTTTGAGCACAGGCTATACTAGTTCATGGCAGGGTAAGATTTCTGTGTTTTGCAATTTTGTCTTTATTATAACTGTCCAGGCTCAGCCTTCTGCCAGGGACTTTCTTTGCGGAAATGTGCAGGACTGCCATCCTCCTCGCGGAGGCAGCATGGCGGGGCAAGAGGTCACGGGCTTCAGAGTGGTAATCGAATAGTTCTAGCAAGTCATAAAACAGGACGTGCTTATTTTCCAAAATACGCAGGATGGCTTTCAAGAAGTTTTGAATAATTTTATGCACAAAAAATACTCCTTTTATTATTTTCAAGAGTCTATTGTAAAAGCCCATTGACTGCAAAACAACAGTATCTGTCATTTATTAAGTGCTATGTATTATATCTATCTATCTATAGATAGATAGATAGGTAGATAGATATATCCTGCTCCTAACTTTAATAATTAAGGGCCCTAGACCATTTCACTTTATTCAACCCTATTTCCCAGTGACCCCTAGATTTGCCTTCTGTTTCATTAGTACCAGCTTCATTACTCTGATTTTGAATCTTTGCCTCTCCTGATCTGGACTCTCGAATGCTGTGTGCTTCTCATATCCGCAACACACCAGCTCCTCAAAACTCACCTTTTGAGTAGTTTGCTCATTCTCCTGTACTTTCACCGTACTGTATAAATATCTTTATGGCAATTGTATCTTTTCTGGTAGATTTTTATTATCAAAATGCAAGGAACACATCCTACAAGCACAATGATAATGAACTTGACTCTGTGTGTGTGTGTGTGTGTGTGTGTACAGATGCTTAGGAGATTCCTTCAAGTACTCTGGCTTCCTTAAATCACCACAGCCTCTCAAGGACAATTAAAATGTCATTTTTAAAGAGCCCATAAATCTTCATTTTTAAATTAAACTTGAGATGGGCTCCCTTTGAAGATATTCTTCACTCTGTTATTTTCTTCCTCATTTTTATTGCTACAGGAAAACTTTGTAACATATTTAAAAGTTTAATAGCATACTCAACTCATGTATGTATCACCTCGCTTCAACAGTTCACACATGACCAGTAAATATTTCTTGCTAAAAATGAATCAATTAATTGGTCACTCTTCATCTTGATCCAAAGTCCAGGTTCTTTGTCCCATACCTTCTGGCCTTTGGTAATGAAAACAGCATAGCTCTGTGCCATTTATACAGCTTGTCTGGCCCACGAGAAATGTCACAGCTTAGAGTCAGGAACCGCACACAAGGGACCACAGTGTTTTCTCTGAGATAAAACAAGGTGTTCTTGGTCTTCGAAGCCAGAGCAGCTGTTCCCATAGTCGCTCGCCCGAGGGCTTGAGCCCTCTAAGGTTGCTTTTCACTGAGGCCGGTGCAGCTCCTCTGGTGTTTGTAGCATCATCTGCAACACAAGCACTCAGATCTTAGGCTAGTATGAACTTGAATGTGATGTTTTATTAGAAACCTATGCTGGGAGCTAAAAGCACACACTCCACAGCCACGCTGCCTGGGTCCAACTCCTGGCTACCCAACGGCACCGGACGCAGCAAGGTGATCTCATCTCTGCCCTGTTTCCTCGTCTGTACAGAGAAGAGCTGTTGTAAAGATAAATGAGTCTACGCCATAGATCACTGAGTCCAAGATGTCTGTGTTTAACATCCTAGAAATAAGGATGTGGTTTGCATGTCGGGCGTGTTTGATTGATGGTGTTCTTTCCTTCGGTGGTGCAGGAGGGAACGGTGCAACTTGGAGTTAACAGGCTGTTAGATTCAGTAACACCCAGTACACAGGAAGCCCTTAGAACGCTGCCCGGCACAGTGAGCACTATGTAAGTATTAGTTATTATCGTTTGCTCCTGGGAACCAAAACACTGAAAATCATTTCAGAACAAAACATAGTTAAGTTGCAGACTCCATTTAACCTTAAATGTTCCATTATTGGTTGCCATTCTAGAAACCTTCAAGGAATCTTCAAAATTCCCCTCCCAAGTCTGTACCCCCAAACCCTTCTGACTCCACCTGTCAGATGTCAGATTCATTCTTTATGTTCCCTCAGTCATTGGAGTCCAGTATTGCAAATGAGGAAAATAAGAAAAACAAGAAAAACTTAGATTCACAAAACAGAAACTTGCCTGGAGATATCAATAATGCTTCAATCTGTGTAAAGGCGAATGTGAATGCTTGGAAATACTGTTTTCTCAACTTTTCTGTGCGTCCGAAAGTTTAAAAAGAAAAACAAACTCATTGGCCCCGGGTTGCAGGAGAGGGGCAGGAGGCAAACCTCACCTGGGCGACTGCCCAGCACTGCCCCCCTGTCCTTCTCCCCCTCCTCCCCTTCCTCATCCCCCCAAACACCACACCCTCATCCTCTGCCCTTCTCCCTGTTCTATGGTTACACCCCCTATCCGCCGGGTTGTCAGCTGCAGACAGGCCACAGACTCCGGCCAATGCGAAAGGAAAAGGAATTCGTAGAACGGCTGTTGAGAGGCTCACACACAGGATGCTCAGGAAAGCGAGGGAGCCGGCGCAGAAGCCAAGCAGACCTGGGGACCCGGAGGCCTCCTCCACGGGAGCCTCCTGCCTGGGTGGGCTGCAGGGAGTTCTAAACCCCCCAGAACGGATGCAACACACCTGCTTCCTAAGGAACAGGCGGAGTTGTCGTCCGATCCTAAAGGGACGGGGACCTGAATCGGGTCAGGAACAGCGGTCTGGATGGGCCTTGGGATGAGCCCGCCCAGCTGGGCCAGAGCCGCACACTGAGCGGCCTGCTGGCCTCTCCGAAACCGCTGGCTTTCCAGGGCCCCTACTGCCCAGCCGGGGGAGTGGCTCTGTTTCTTCTAGAACTTGCTTCTGCATTCCCTCCAGGAGGCAGTACAATCGGCTGTGGCTGGATTTCCCAACTTCACCTAGAAGACCTCATCCCTGGCCTTCCCCACCCCAATAAATAGGACCGTCACCCGCCAAGTTGTTCACCCTCCAACTCGGATGCACCCGAAAGTCTTCTCTGCTTCATCTCAAAGAAGGTTTTCTAGATTCTGCATCGCCATCACCGCCTCCGCATCGGGACCAGGCTACCGCCCCGCCAGCTCTAGGGCCTGCCGGGCGGTCTCCCAGTGGCTGCTCTTCCCCGCTGCGCCCGCTCTCTCTAAAATACTCCATCGGAGGGCATCGCTCCCCAGCTTAGCGCCCGGTGCACGCACCCGTGAGTCCAGACCCCCTCCCGCTGGGGACAGGAGCTCGCACACCCTGCCCGCAGCCTCCCTCTCTGACCTCACCCGAGAGCGCTTCCCAGTGACCACGGCCGCCGCGTTTCCTTGCTCTTCTGGCCTCGGGGCCTCTGCACTTGCTGTTCTCTCTGCCTGGAATGCCCTGACCTCAGCTTGTCCGGGGCTGGTGACTTTGCACCACCCGGGTCTCAGCTGAAGCGTCACCCGCTCCAAGGTGCCGTCTGTGCCCCACAGTGGCCCCTCCTCCGCCCCAGCAGCCTCGATCACGCAGGTGTGCTGGGTTGTCTGTATCACGTTTATTATCTGAAACGATTGTGCTCCTGGACATGCAACGTTTTAATACTCTGATTCCTACTCGCTCACTGGAACGGAAGGCCTGCCAGAGCAGGGACCTTATCCATCCGACGGCTGTACATGTAATTCTACGCAACACTGGGAATAAGACACATATACGCATTTGCTGACCGAATGAAAGAGGAAGGCGCTACTCTAAGTGCCCACCAAACATGGTGCTTCTGCCCTCCAGACTCTCACGGACCTTGTGGTCTTCTTTTTTTTTAGATTTTAATTTAATTTTATTTTTAGAGAGAAAGGCAAAGAGAGGGAGAGAAATATTGGTGTGAAAGAGAAACATCAGTTGGTTGCCACTCGTACCCAACCTGACCAGGGACCAAACCTGCAACCCAGGCATGTGCCCTGACCCGGAATCGAACCGGTGACCTTTCACTTTGAGGGACAATGCTTGACCCACTGGGACACACCAGTCATGGTTTTGGGGTCTCCTTCTTGCCTGTCAGACCCCTATCTGTCTGTCGGCTGTATCTGAGTTTTCCCAGAGTACTGATGTGCCTGGCGGCTAGCCAAGCCTTACCCAGCTCGGGATCCCGGGCCCACCCATCTCCCTACTTCTCTCACCTGAGTTTATTCACAACCTGTGGAGAAATAGTCCATACCTTAAAAATACCACTAACAACTGGCTGAGTTTTCTATCGCATATCACAAACCACCACAAGCCTGATGGCTTAAAACCACCCTACGACTGGCTCACAGTTCTAGGTCAGAGCCTGCGCCGTGGGTGGGCACAACAGGTAGAAACAAAGTGTCAGCCAGCCAGCAGGAGCTGTGCTCTGGAGGCTCTGGGGAGAAATAAGCTCCCAGGCTCCTTCCCGTTGTCCTGCTCTTGTAAGGCCGAGGTCCCTTTTGGTGTTTGTTGGTTTTGCTGGCTGTCACCTGCGCCTGCTCTCAGCTCCCAGGGGCCATCCCATCCTCAGGTCCTTCCCACAGTTCCCACCTTCCCAGTGACACTCACAATGCGGGGGGCGGGGGGGGGGGGCTCTCTGATTTCCTCTTCTGCATCCAGTCACTGAGTCCTGGGTGGGGAGAAATCAAGCCAGGGCAGCTGAGCATAAGACATATTGGAAGTCTTATTAGACTTGACCCTAAAGATCCTCCCTAGGGCTTGGGCCCCAAACCATAGGGCAGGAGAATCCCCACACCCGGCCCCAGGCGGTGGGGCTGCTACCTCCTTCCCATTTCCTCCTCCCACCACACATTTGCACTTTGTGTACATAACACCAAGCGCAGGTATGTGTGCCCTCCCAGTCTATTTGGAAGGAGACACTTTGCAGTGTTTAATGTACACAATGCTTTGAATAAGAACAGTTGTTTCCTGAGCGTGAGCACAGGTTAATTACACTGCACAAAAGACAAAATGGCTACAAGGTGACTTCTGGGCTTGAAAGCTGCCCCCCACCTCTCCCTTCGTGATGGGAGTGCTGGCTGACATTTCAACCACGAGGTCAGTGCTCTCCGGGTCCTGGTCACAGTGGGTCTCACCTGCAGTCGCTTGTTGACTGTTTTCAGAACTGAGTAACTGGACTATAATACCAGTGAACGATCTACTTTCCAAGGGCATTTGACATGATCAGGTTACAACGGAAAACAAAGCCGTTGACTTTGGAAGAGAACAGCTCACTTCAGGGGTGGCCTGAGCTCCCCAGTGCTCCAGGACCACCTGCTGAACAGCGTCAGAGACAGTAACAAGTGTGGGACGTGCAAAGGACCAGGGCAGTCACACAGGGCTGCACACTTGGGTTAAGATTCTGGTGTTGCCATCTTGAAGTTCTGAATAATTTTTTAAATGTTTTAAAAATCCTCGCCTGAGGATGTGTTTATTGATTTTAGACACACACACACACACACACACACACACAGAAGCATCAGTGTGAGAGAGAAATATTGATCAGTTGCCTCTCACAACCAAAGTATATGCCATGAGTGGGAACTGAACCTGCAAACATTTGGTGCATGGGACAATGCTCCAACCAACTGAGCCCTCTGCCCATGGCACTGAAGTACTTAATAATTTTTGAATAAGGGGCTACACACTATGTACCCAGGCCTGTGTTCAGGGCATAATGGGCAGGCCAAGGAGGGGCTAGAGAGGCTTTCAGAAAGAGGAAGGTACAGGGAGAAGCAGGAAATGCAGCTGACAAGGTGGGAAAGGGCTGGGCCATGAACATGGTGAAGTTCAAGTTAAGGCACTTGGACTTCATCCTGGAGCTAACGGGCTTCCTGGAGGAGTGGCAGGGTCAGATGGGCACAAGCAGCTAGATGTGTGGGGTCCAGCTGGTTAGGCAGGGACGGCCACCACCCAGTAGAGTCCAGAGGACGCTGTGTGAGCGTAGCACTAATAGTAACACAGAGGTGAGACCGGACCCAGGAACCGCTTAGGGAGAAAAATCACCCGTTCTTCATGACTATTCTTAGGGCTAAGGGCAAAGACAAAGTCAAGGATGCCTGCCAGTTTCAGAGTCAGGCAAGACAGTAGATAGTGGTGGGTTGGGGGAGAAATGGGGGAGACATCTAAACAATTCAAGATGAGATTTATTGTTAAGATGTCCATTTTTACCACTTGAATCTACAGATACAATGCAACCTCAATCAAAAATATTTTTATTTTTTGATAGACATTGGCAAGCTGATAATAAAATGTGTAAAAATGCAATGTGATTTTTTTTTTTTCTTTTTCAAAAACACTTGGAAAACGAAAAACAAATTAGAGGACTTAACACTACCTGATTTCAAGGCATACTATAAAACTACAGTAATAAAAAGAGCGTGATTCTGGAGTAAGAATCAACACACGTATTGGGGAAGAGAATAAAAAGCCCAAAAGTAGACTCCAGTTAATGCCATCACCCGATTTTTGACAAAGGCACCAAAGCAGCCCTGTGAGAAAAGGACATTCTTGTCAACAGTGTGGGGTACGTGGACATCCACACGGGGGAAATGCAGCTTGAACCCTATTGCATACCAGACCAAAATATGTGATTCAAAATAGATCACAAACCTAAATATCAAAGCGAAAGCCATAAAGCTTCTTAGAAATTGTTTTTATCGATTCTAGAGAGAGGGTGAAAGAGGTAAAAAGAGAGGGAGAGAAACATCATTTACTTGCCTCTAATATGTGCCACTACCAGGGACAGAACCTGCAACCTAGGCAGGTGCCCTGACTGGGAATTGAACCAGCAACCTTTTGTTTTGCAAGATGATACCCAGCTGAGCCACACCGCCCAGGGCTAACCATAAAGCTTTTAAAAAGAAACAGGAGAATATCCTGTGGCTTGGGTGATAGGGTAAAGGTTTCTTAGGTCACAAAAAACCATAATTGTAAAAATTAGTAATTTTGAGTTCATCAAAATTAGAAAGTTCTGATCATCAAACGACACAGTTACAGATTGAGAGAAAATATTCACAAAACAGATCTGACAAAGGACTGGTCTCCAGGGTATATAAAGAACTCCTGTAACTGAATCGTAAAAAAAAAATTTTTTTAAATTAATACATTAGTGACCAATAAGCACATGAGCATCCTCTACATAATTCGTCATCAGAGAAATGTGAATATAAATCACAATGAGCTGTTATTACATACATATCTGAATGGCTAACATGGAAAATCCAGCAATACCAGGGATTAATGAGAACGCGGAGCGGTGAGAACTTTCACACGTCGCTGGTGGGTGTGTGAAGGAGTGTAATCGCATTGGAAAACCATTATCTACATAAGATGAACATACATAAACCCTAGGGCCCAGCGATTTGATTCCTACATACATGTTCAACAGCAGTGTGCCAGTGTATTCACCGAAAGACCTAGGCATGAATCTTCACAACAGCGTTATTAATAATAACCCAAAACTTGAAATGGGTGTCCATCAGAGTACACTGTAGTATACCTGGCATTGAATACTGGACACCGATTAAAGTGAATGAACCAGATCTCAACGGACTACAGAGGGGATGGCCCGCCTACACACACCTCCCCTGACTGAACCAGGCCCTTCTCTGCCACCAGGCTTTGCGCTTCCTGTTCCCGTGTCTCTGCGTGCCCTCCTCTCCGCTCCTCCGGTATCTGGGTCATTTTAAACTTGCCGGCCTCTCATTTCTTCAGAGAGAAACTTATTTAAAGTGGGGTTCCCCCGGTTGCCCTCAGTCTCACTACTCCTTTCTTCATAGAACTGTAAAAAAAAAAAGTAAATTTCTCATATTTATTTACCTATTTTCTTGTGGGGGGAAGAGGAAAGAGTTCCCTTTTCACCCCCCAGTTCTTTTGGCTGGCCGAATAATCAGATCAACAAGAGGTCGAAGAGAGAAAATCAAAATTAATTGTGTACACGTGGGAACCTAATAGACATGCGTCTTTTCCAAGACAGAAAGGGAAAATGGGTACATATGACTTTCTGAGCTACGGAGGAGGTAGGGTGCCTTGGGGACTTCAAAGGGTCAGTGCAGGATGATAAGAAGGGCAGAGGTTCAGTAATTAGTAGTTTGCGCTGCCAAATAAATACGTCAAAAGGCTTATCTGTAACAGTCTCTTATTATGGGCAAGGTCCCTAATTCAAATTCCTCTACATAATTAAAGGAAGTAGGGACAGAAGTTCCTCTTGAGACCCCCGGGTCTTAGTTGCCTTTGGCTGAAAATAATCCACATACCACAGAGGCACCTGTTGGGGTGACTCGTTCTGAGCCCCACACTTGCCCAGGACCTGTTTCCACCCCAGGATGTGAGCTTCCTGAGGCAGGTGGCCTTGCCTGTCGTGTCTCCCGTTGTTACCCCAGCAGTGAGCACACAGTAGGTCCTCCGCTGTCAGGTGAACGCGTGTGTGTGTGGCAGTCAGGACTCGAAGACCGTGCCAGAATCCTCCCGTTTGGGAAGGAGAGAGGTCAGGTGGCGGGGAGGGGGGCTCAGGGACCCAGGAGGAGAATTTTTAAGACAGAAGACAACTGAGCCTCTTTGCAAGCTGGGGGAAGGTTTGGAAAGAATGACAGTGAGACAGTAAAGAAAAGGGGGGTGGCGGCTGATGGCAGACACGAGAGGGTCTGTGGTGAACACAGGAAGGGGTGCTGAGAGAGGTCCGTGGGCCAGGACACGTGGGGTAGCACTACGGAGACAGCCAGTGAGAGAACCAAGCAGCCTACGGCCACCTAGTAAATCCAGGGACACTTTAGAGTAAATAGTTTACACTTCTGCTCAACCAGCAGGTAAATGGCTTAAATCACCCGCTCAGGGAGCTGGTGGCAGAAATGCAATCAGTGCCGTCTGCGCCAAGCGCACCCAAGGACGGATGAAGTTAAGGGAATGAATTTCATTTTGGTGCATCAGCATAAAGCCGATGAATATTCTATTAAGATTCTCCCCTAAGACCTCCCCTCAACTCCCAGCCTTTAAAACCCTCAAGACAAAGGACCCAGAGTGCTTCCTCCCTCCCAGACCACACCCGTGTTTTTCCCTCCCCTTCCTCTTTCCCAACAAGTGTGCATCTCCTAAACTCTAAGGGTCTTCCCAACCTGTCACCAGGGGAGCGGCGGACAGTGGTGGCTTGTCTCCAAGGTCCCTGTTTCTCTGACTTTTCAGAAAGCCAATAGCAGCCCTGCCTTGGCTCAAATCTGTCACTGGGGCTTTTATTTCTCAGTGAGCCAAAGCAGCCCCGCCTAGGCTCTCCTGTTGCTTCTTCTAGCCTAAGTCCTCCCTTTGTTTCACTGTCCCCAGCTTTAGCAAACGTCCTCTCAAAATCACCTGGGCTCGTATTGCAAAATCTTTCCTGTGCAGAGTCAAGAACCCACACACTACGGGCCAGCCCGAGGCAGACCCGCTCCAGGCTGGCTCCAGGCTGGTTCCTGGCCGGTAACAGCGCTGGCCTCAAAGAGGAGGAACCTGTCACATCCTCTGAGGCAAGAAAAAAAAAGGTGGCAGTGGGGTAGAGGGGTCTATGGGGTTATAAATTCCTAGATGGTGGCCTTAGAAGGGATGGGAGGCAAGGTCAGCTACGGGATGAAGACTGTAAAGCCCAAGGAAGGAACTCCAGCAGAACAATGATGCGACCTGGCTGCATCACCTTGACAGTTGTCTCTCTGTTTACTGTCTCCCCCAGCAGCAGGACCGCTCAGTCCCCAGCACCTCAAACAGTCCTGGCTCAATTGAGTATATGAATAGGCGTGTAAGCAAAGCAAAGGGCTCTCTGGAGAAAGAAGGCCATGTTCCAAGAGCAGGGCCAGTCAGCCCCCGTGGGGCCCTTTCTGGGACAGCTTGAAACCGGAAAAGCTGGCACCTGTGCTGCCTGTCACCTACCAGACCCAACAAGCAGAGAGAGGGATTGAATCTTCATGGGCGCTTTATTCAGAGGGTCGGCGATCTGAGAAGACAGTGGGTTTTTACCTTAACAGGCCGTCTTAAATTCCATTTTAAATGAACCCTTTTTTTATAAAGAGAAGAAAAGTGTAGATAAGAGTTTGGAATTGAATTTAGAAGTTAATCGGTTAAAAGCTACAACATGTGCTCATCTGTGCCCTGGGCGGTGGTCCCCTCACCCTGGAGCACAGTGGCTCAGTCCGTCTTGATGGCCTGCCCTCCTCCTGAGGCACGAGGTGGGACTGCTCCTGGTCTCCTGGAGTCAGGGAGGGTCAGACCTTCAGGTCCTGAAACAATGGCTTTTTACATGCATTGATTACTCAGCTGATTAGCTGTTACCTGAAACTAACCTTTTTCCAGCCTCTAAGTCCCCCATCAAGCTTAGCTGCCAAGATGTAGGTGAAGAAGACGGACGTCACAGAGTTGATCTAGGTTAGGGTTTTGCCGAAACAAGGTGGGGGATTTGTGGAAAGAGGAGGGCACCAGGGAATCAAAGGTGCCAATGAGCGATGAGCGGGAGGCTGAGACAGTCAGGTCTGGCAGGAGCAGGGGCCAGAGCAGGAGGAGGGGCCCCAGCAGCAGAAGGCGCAGGTGGACCTGTGTGTGCGCTTCCCAGTGCCTGCCGTGGGCGGCAGGCATGGGAGTGGGAAGGACCGCAGGCTGTGGTAAGAGAGTGGGATATTGGTATTTCAGCTCGCATAGGTGGGGCAGTTTCAGGTGATGACAACGTGCAGGGTGTGGCCACAGGAGTGGGCAGCTGACGGGACAAGAAAGGGACGGACCTCGGAGTGGAGGAGATCCAGGTGGTTAGAGGCAGGGGTGGACGTTGTCCTGGGGACACACACAAGATGCTCCTTTTGGGCCTGCAGAGAAATACTGCACCAAAGACAGAGGCCCTAGTGTTCCCTGAGGAAAGGGGAGTGACCAGATAATGCCATTTCACTCACTCACGCACTCATTCATTCATTCATTCATTCATGAAATAGTGATTGTTGACTAGTTTGACTCCACGGTGAACCAGGCAGGCGTGGGTCTTTCTCTGATGGGTCTTGTCATCTGCAGGGCCCTATCATTAAGACACACGTCTCTGCTTTCTCTGTCTCTTCCAAGGAGGGGCAGTGGATGGCAGGAGCCTCAGGGGCAGGGCCTCTCCCCAGATGTGGGGCATCTGGTCTGACACCAGCTGTTTCCACAGGTCTCCTCAGGGGAGGCCCCTGCAGGAAGCCAAGGGAGGGTGATGTGCGGAAAAAGTCCACTTTGCCTGGGAGATGACTCCAGGGAGCCCTGGGGGTTCGGGATCAGGGAGAGTACACAGGGCACTCTGGGAAGAACAAGAGCGAGAGCCCTGGCTGGTGTAGCTCAGTGGATTGAGTGCTGGCCTGAGAACCAAAAGGTCACCACTTCGATTCCCAGTCAGGGCACTTGCCTGGGTTGCTGGCCAGGTCCCCAGTTGGGGGTGCACAAGGGCAACCACACATTGATGTTTCCCTCTCTTTCTAAAAATAAATAAATAAAAAGAGCAAGAACAGCAGAACAGCAGGGTGACTGGGAAGTGTGCGGGGTGAGGTGGGCCTATCCACATTCAGGAATACCTGGCTCGGGGTCACACCCAGCCGGTGCCTGCGGACCTGCAAGCACACGGGGAGACTTGAGCCCCGAGTTTCACTAACGCAGTGTAAACCCTGCTGTGTGAGCTGGTGTGTACAAACTGCTGCTGGCTGTGGACGGGTCCCGAAGGCCACCTTCCGCACAGCGGGGCCGTGCGGGAAACTCATCCGCTCCTCGTGGCTTTTCTGTGTGTTGAGGACCACTGCTCCTGTGTGACCTGCTCATGAGTGATCTGCTCATGCCAAGCTCCCTGTGAGCGTCATGCTCATTTTCCAAATGGAAGAATAATAGCGTGTGAAAAAAGATGCCATGTTGGTCCATTCTCTCTTGTTCTGTCTCACGGGGTGTCACCCCTGGCACCTCAGTCCCCGGGGAGGGGCCGGGGCTGTGCTGATCAGCATGCATGCTCACGGGTGCCCCCAGCAGCTCTGGAAGATGTTGGGCAGGAGCCTCATTTGCCCCTAGGGAACCACCCACACTGTCCTCCCAAGGAGCAGAGGCCACAGGGTGGGGACTGTCCCCTGAGCAGGCAGCGGCTCTCCCTGGAGTGAAGGGAGGAGGACGACAGGACTGGCCCATCCGCCACCACGGCCGCCTGTGCTCTCCTGCCTCTGCTGGCCAAGCGCAGGCCTCCTCACTCAGGCTGGTGGGGTGACCCAGAGCCCAGCCTTTCCTGAGGGGACACTGAGCGCACACCAGGGGGACAGCGAGGACTCAGAAACAGGATCGGGAGGACCTGCTTTATCCGCAGAGCTGGCCTCAGGCGGAGGGCCGAGCGGGGACAGGCAGCCGGGCTGGGGCGGAGCGGGCAGGGCCCAGCCACCCCAACCACCTACACAGTGGCTCCCACAGATGCTGGCTGCATGGTGTTGAGTCCAAAGTGGAGGTCAAGTACTCAGAGAATCTGACATTCTCTTCTTAAGACTTATTGATTTATTTTTTTAAATGTTTTATTGTTTATGCCCTTACAGTTGTCCCATACTTCCCCCTTCCCCCTCCACCCAGCCCGCCCCTGACTCCCACAGTCAGTCCCCTCACCGATGTCCCTGTCCGTGGGTCCTTCCCGCACGTTCTTTCCCTCATCTCTTCATCTCCTATCAATCCGTCCCCTCCCCCTTCCTCCCCTCCGGCTGCTGTCTGTCTGTTCCCTGTTTCCGTGTCTCTGGTTCTGTTTTGCACATCAGTTTATTTTGTTCATTAGATTTTTCTTACAAGTGAGATCATATGATATTTGTCTTTCCCTGACTGGCTTATTTCATTTAGCATATTATTCTCCGGTTCCATCCATGCTGTTGCAAAAAGCAGGAATTCCTTCCTTTTTTCTGCTGTGTAGTACTCCATTGTGTAAATGCACCACTTCCTTTTTATCTATTCACCTACGGATGGGCACTTAGGTTGTTTCCAGCGCTTGGCTACTGTAAATAGCTACTATGAACATAGGGGTGCATAACTTCTTTTGAATCGGTGTTTGGGATTCTTAGGGTATATTCCACCGTATGCTCATTCCCCCTTTGTCAAATATTAATGGACCATAAAGACATGGGTTTACTTCTGCACTCTCAATAGTCTTTATTTATTTTTAGAGAGAGGGGAAGGGAAGGAGAAAGAGGGTGAACCATAGATTGGTTGCCTCCCGTACACACCGACAGGGCACTGAACCTGCGACCCAGGCAGGCACATACCCTGACCTGGAATTGAACCGGCAACCCTTCACTTCACAGGATGACACCCAACGAACTGAGCCGCACCTATGAGGGCAGAATCTGACATTCTTGACCTCTGACATTATTAAGCCCAGTGGGGTTCTCAGAATCTTAATTTCAGCAATGTTTGTCAGCTTTTTATATTGGCAATGAACAATATATGTATTTATCTAAGAATCAAACGTCTGATTGATATATGTATTCAATATCATGATATTTATCAAGATAAGAGTTTGCTTATTAAACAAATATTTACTGGCAACCTGCCAGGCACTGTGCCAGGTATTGGTGATTCAGAGAAGAGTGAGGTGTGACTCCCACCCTCTAATCCAGCCACGGGGACAGGTGAATAGCCCAGGACGGACAAGTGACCCCGTGTGGTGCGGTGAACACTGTGGTGAGGGATGGGAGGTGCTGGCTGGTGTTGGAATTCTAACAAGGCTCTGGAAAGGTTTCACAGGCAGGTTGTGCTTGAAATGACTTTTGACAATTTTTTTTTTTTTTTCATTTGTAGAGAGAGGTGAAGGGAGGGAGAAAGAGAGGGAGAGAAACATCCATGTGTGGTTGCCTCTTGGGCGCCCCCAACCTGAGACCTGGCCCATAACCCATGCCCTGACTAGGAATCGAACCAGCGACTCTTTGGTTTGCAGGCTGGTGCCCAATGCCCTGAGCCACACCAGCCAGGGCAAGGTGTGGATTATCGATGTTCAGTGCTACTGGTAAATCATTGCTTCCAGGCACTCTCAAAGAACAGAGCTAGGAAATTATCTCTGTCTGTCTGTCTGTCTATCTATCCATCCATTCATCTACCCACCCACCGCCCACCTATCCATCAATCCATCCACCTTAAAATCTAGGAGTTCATTACTGATACCTCTAGTTGCAATGCAGTGACACAGGATCTGTTCTCATTTTCCTTTTCTGTACTTGTAACTTCCTTCCCCCACGTGGCAGATCTGGCTTCCATTATTCATTTGCTCAACCTAGGATACCCCAGGACTGCTAACTCATACCACTGTGAAAAGTGAACTGCTAACTAGTGTTCAACACTTACCTTTTTTTAACATCTTGATATAGCTTTTTTAAGATTTGTATTATGTATTGTATTTATATACATTTTTGTTTTACAAAATTGGAATCTTAATTTTGGATTTCCACTTAAAATTTTATGCTCATTTCTCATGTCATTTAATAGTCCTCTAAGACATTTTTAATGTCAGCATGATTATATCATTGTTAATTTGTCCAATCACTTTTGGCTGGGCATACATGTTGTCTCTAATTTTTAGTCTCATAAACATAGATGAATGATTATGGATATCACTTGTGTTTAACATACATACCAACACTTATGCAAAAGTGTTATATCTTTGTGACCTTTTCAAGCCATTTAAAACTTCTAAAACAGCCCTGGCTGGTGTGGCTCAGTGGGTTGAACACCAGTCTGAGAACTAAAAAGGCATTGGTTTGATCCCCAGCCAGGGCACATGCCTGGGCTGAGGGCCAGGTCCCCAGGTGGGGGCGCACGAGAGGCAATCACACACTGATGTTTCTCTCCCTCTCTTTCTCCATCCCTTCCCCTCTCTCTAAAAATAAATAAATAAAATCTTAAAAAATAAAACAAAAAAAAATGAAAACAAATAAATGAAACCTTTAAAAAAAGTTAGTTAAAAAATACCCTCCTAAGACAGAATAGATTTAAGAAGAGCAAAATAATTCTCACTCAGCTTCTGATTCTCCAGGCAATCTCCAGCATTTAGGCTCCTCACTTTAGGTGATCCAAAAATATTCCCTGAGCATCGACTCAGCGCTAAGAACTTGACTGTGAATGGAGTAGATGTGGTCCCTGCCTTCCCAAAGCCAGTAATCCAGAGTAAAAAGACCAGCATACCAGGATCAGGCATGTTTGGGCATCTCTAACAATTAGACCTTGATGCCCCCATTTTACAGGTGAGGAAATGGGGGGAATAGAGAAGTTGGGCATAGCTAATAAATGACAAAAATAGGACTTGAGGTCAGGCCCTCTCGCTCGAAAGGCAGAACTCAAGACCCCTGCAACAGTTCTTTGCTGTTCCTCAAAGACTTTTCCCAGAAGCCCTTGCTCCACTCTGCTTCCTACCCGGTCAATATTTGAAGTGACTGAACGCACAAGTGACGAATGGACCGCAGGTGTGCCACGAGGCAGAACCAGCATCTTCCAAAAGAGCTCTGTGAGGGAGAAAGGAAGCTGGGACCCTGAAACAGAAGAGGGAACGATGCAGAGAGGAGTGGGGCTTTTAAGGCCACGAGTCCTCCCTCCTAGCACACCTTGACTAGTACGTGGTACGGCCCTGTCACTGCGCCATGGCATTTAATCCCCAGAAAAACCTGGCCAGACAGATCCTGTTATTCTCCCCATCTTACAGCCCACAGAAGCGAGGTAACTGGTGCAAATTCCCTCAGCCGATGAGTGGGAGAGCCAGGAACTTTTTGACCGGCAGAGCCAAGATCTTCGGAGAGGGCAGCAGAGGCGTAGTTTAGGTCTCATTGTGCAGCGTGTGCACAGCAGCAGAGCAATGAAGTTTAAGTCCCAGGTCTACCAGTGACTGTGCACTGGGCCAGATCGCTTGCCCTTCTTGGGCCTGTTTCCTCAGCTGTGAGACGAGGACCACAGGGTTTCTTGAACGCTTATACCTCCTCCTGGTGTGTGCATCACGCCCGGCCCGAGTTTTATAGTCACCCCTCGGTGAGGTGGGGCTGCTCAAATTTCTGTTTCCCATGCTTGCTCCGCTCTACCACTAGTCTGAAAATTCTGATTTATTTTTACAGACCTCTCACTCCCTTGCAGATACCGGAGGAAAAAAACAAAAACAAAAAAAAACACCACCACTCATTAAATGAGGAAATGATCAGAGGACCCTTCTTAACTGTGTACATTTGAGCAAAGAAATCATGAAATTCCCGGGTCTTACTTTCTCCAACAGAAAAGCTGAGAATCGTCACGATGTCCTGGTATTGGCCTAATGAGGACAGGTAGATTGAAGTCCTTCGGGCCCTTGGAGAAAGAGGCTGTTGCTCTCTGGTGCTATTTTAATGAGCCACGTTACTGCGTAAGACTCGGCAGACCATCTCAGAAAGCAGAGGCTGTGAGAAGTGGAAGGAATCAATCGTTACTGAGCACAGCAGGTTCCCAGGCTGTGTTAGGGGCCTCCAATGCCATCTCTCTCATCCTCAGAACAAGCTGGAAGGTGGGCTGTCTTTGGGGGGATGGGCCATCTACCTTGGGCAGGTGAAGCAGGTTCCAAAGCCTAGTCTCTTTCTGCAACACCATACTGACTGACAAGGGACAATTCCGCTTACATTTTTCTTCTCGAGAGAGCTCTCCCTCTGGGTCCTTCCCAGCAAAGGCTCGGAGATTTCACCTGAGTCTCTTGTAGGGGACAGGATGCGTCTGTGCTAATTTAGACAGAGCATCCTCTGAGGGTTCTTCCATCGTTAAAGAGGTCCAGAAGGGTGCCTTCTGGGTGAGGCAACAGAAAAACACACCAGTGAGGCCAGCCTTGTTCTTCTGGTTCCCAAACTTGACGGGACTGTTCGATCTTACGCAGATGTCAGCTGGCTCAACCTGTAACCATTGCCAGCTGCAGAGCCATTTCAGACCTATCTAACCAAAGCCAGAGTCCTAATAAGCCAGAGATGATTCAAGGCTGAAGGCATTTCCTGCTCAGCCTTTATTTTTAGAAGAGATAGCATTCTTTATGACCTGAGTCCCCACGGGCTGTGCATAGGAAGCGCTCTTTATTACCTGGGGATATTTGAACTCAGATTTTATTTATGTATTTACTTATTTTAGAGAAAGGGGAAGGAGGAAGAGAGGGAGAGAAACGTCTACTGGTTGCCTCTCGCGCGTCCCCAGCTTGGACCTGGCCCATGACCCAGGCACATGCCCTGAACAGGGATTGAACCAGCAATCTTCAGTTTGCAGGCTGACACTCAGTCCACGGAGCCACACCAGCCAGGGCTACCTGGGGATATTTGAAAAGTGGGGATCAAGGCTCATGTACTTGCAGTCACTTAGCTGCAGGTGTTAGAAACTTTGGGAGTGGGGGTCTGGGGGATGGAAAATGGGTTGTTCCCTGCTGCTTCAGGCTGGCACACAGGAGGAAGCAGACTTCCTGCCATGGTGGGAACAATAGTTGAGCTTCTAATACACCAAGCGACCAGGCTCCACAATGTTCGGCTGGTTTCCCCATCTCTGTGTTAAAGACTGATCTCACTTAATGCGGCCACTGGAGGGACTCACACAAGTCACCTGAAAACTGATCAGGATCTGTGTGGTTGTCTTTGAAAATTTCAAATCAAAAGCCCTTGGGCAAGTTAGTGTGGTTTTCATCTCTCCCCTCCCCCCGGTCTCTTGTTTTTTTCTTTAAGATGTAAGTTGTCCGACAAGATCTGTTTATTTACCTTAGAAATGAAACGTCTCTGACTCAGGATCTGAGCTGTGAAAACTGCTGATGACACTGGGCGAAATGCACTGATAAGAGAGAGCTGATAAATTTTGTGATCTTTAAAAAAGCACTCAACAGCAGGATGCCAAAAAGCGTATATGTTTATATGAATATGCATGAAAAAGAAACAGAGACTTCGATTGTCAACACTGGTTATTTTCATGGAAACAAAATATTTTTACCTTTTTCATACTTTCCTGTGTTTCCCCAAACCCCTATAAGTAGCCAAAGATTACCTTTATAAGCAGAAAAAAATATTATTTGAGAAAAGTGAAGCTACCCATACAGGAGTAGTCATTATTACAAATTCCAAGGAAGCTTAAGATGTGAAAGACCAGAAAGACTGAACTTGAATAGAGATTTTCAGTAAGATAAGGAACCCTGTAGGTCCTAACACTTTTCTGAATCAGACGTCCAGCCATTACTTCACGTCCGACTCTTTTTTTCATGTCCTGAAGCCAGCTAGTTAGAGGAAACCATATTTCTAGGAGGAACGGTGCCGGCAAAGCGGGGGACTTCCAAGTGTGGTTCCCAGTCTCTTCAGTGGTTCTGAAGGTTGAGGCTAGAAAAACGTCGACTGCTTGGGCTCTCTTTCCGAGCCAGGACCGGGTCCCGCGGGCGTGTTGGGAGCAGCTGGACAGACACAAGACTTGGGTCAGAGGCCTGAGTCCCGCTCACAACGGGGCCACGAACCCGCGGCGTGACACCTGGCAGCGCGCATCCCCTGTGCACGCGTCCTCCCCTGCGCTTGTTTGTCGGTGAGGTCTGCTCCAGCTCTCAGGTTGTTCCCCCTGGCTGGGTAAAGTCCAAAACTGGAGACCCATTGTCAATATCCAACCGGGACACTCCTTCCCTGGAATTGCCACTTAATGGCCTGCACACACCAGGTTTCCTCATCCCTCGGTTTCAGGTGTCCTCCCTCGGGAAGATGTTGCAAGGACTGACTAATGCACAATAAGGATGATGCAGAGCGCAGGTGCTGGGACTTCCAGACGGCCGATCCCAGATCCGCCACAGGATTGCCGTGCGCTCGCGCTGTGTGACCTTCAAGACCACTTTCTTGTCCCAGCGAGTGGGGTCACCCCTTACTTTCTTTCCAAAGACCTGACCGCACTCAAAATAATACGTTGATAGTCTTCGTTTGTTAAGGGGGAGCCCATTCTGAAGGCAGCAACCGTGCCTCCTTCAACACCCCCCCCCAAGCTATTCTGAGACACCCCCGCCCCCCAGAAACCACTGGAAATATCATCCACAGAGGAGAGGTACTAGCGTTTCCTCCTTCTTCCTCCAGGGAAAATGAATTCTCGGAGTTCTCTTTTTGTTTTGCTTTTTAACATTCTCAGGTTAGTTTCTGGGGTTTATTTCAAGAAGCCCGGGTCACGAGCTCACACCGGGGTACTGGACGGGGCGTTGGAAGTCCCTCCCATGGACGGGGCGGTCTGCGAGGGGATAAGGCGAGGTGGGCGCCTCGGGCAGTGGGGAGTTTCCTGGCAACAAGGGCAAGCTCTCGCCCACGTCGACAGGAAGGTCGGCTGCTCTGCCCAGGTGCGCTCCCAAACCTGTGGAGCTGTTGCGTCGCTTTCCACAGGTCAGTCGTGTCTCTCGGAGATTTTCCAGGAGACCCCCGTGCCCTGTCTCCGGGTCGGGGATGGAGGGGGCGGGGGATGGAGGGAGCGGCGGCCGCCGAGAGCAGGTGTCCGGGTCCCAAGAACCTCCCCGGTTGCTGGGTCGTCTCCATGGTCCGTCCGCTCTGCGACGTCGCGGGGCTGGCGACCCCTTCCGATCTCCCGGCACCCCTCCAGGTCCCGGCCCCCGCGGGAAAGGGCTTGCAGATATTTTCCGAGACCCGAAGAGCCGCGTCCCCTTTCCGCAGGCCTCCGGGATGGGTCTGCGGGAGGCGGGCGGCCGGGTATGCAAATACCCGGCGGCGGGCGGGGGCCGCCTCCCGCTGGGATAAAAGCTCGGGGCGGGGCGCCGCGCAGAAGCCGCTGCCTCCCGGGAGCCGGCCGTGCGCTCCGGCCCCGCGCCTGCCCGCAGCCCGCCCGTGCGGCTCGCCGGCTCCCGGTAAGGGCGCGCGCGATCTGGGACCCGAGGCGGCGGGGGGAGACGCGCGCACGTCGCGACCAGGGGGCCGTGCGAGCCGCCCGCGTCCCTTTGGTCCCCACGGGCGCCGTCCTGGTCCACGCGTTCTCCGTGGGAACCAGGGAACCGGCGCCTCCGCTGCGCCCTCCCCGTGGCCAGGCAGGTGGCATCTCCCAGGTTGTGCGCTGGGCTAGTTTGTCCCCAGGTCAGGAGACAGAGGAACTGCGCTCGGTGTGCGGGGCGGGGGTAGGTTAGGAGGGAGGAAGCTTATCTTGGACTGGAATGGGATGGGCGTCGCTTCCACCATGGGTCTCTGGCTATATATATCCTGGTTTTTTTCCTAGCAGTCCGGAGACGATTTTGGGGAGGCCATGGGCAGGGAGAAACGGAACGAGGGGAAAGGTGTGGGTGTGTACGCGTTTGAATGAGCAGCACTGGCGGACCAGGAGGGCCGCAGACGCGGGACGGAAACGGCCTGCCGCGCCCAGCAGGTTACCCACTCTGCAGAGTGGTCACCCAGTCTTGTGCAAACGCAACTTCAGTAGTCCCTGCCCCCCACTACCCCCCCCCCCCCGTATTTTATATTTAAAAAAACAAAAACAAAAATCAAAAACCCCCTCCTGTCTCATTTCTGCTTCCACCCCATCCTGCATCCTGGAAGATACAACCGGGGAGGGGGACAAATATCATTCCAGAAGGTTCCCAAGGCCAGTGTACTGCGCCCCTGCTTTTTGCTGTCAGGTACGGGCCTTTCACTGGACCTGGGAGAGGGGAAGGAAAGGAAGCACACACTCTCCCCTCCCTCCCCTCCTCCAGAAAGCCGGTCTGAACCACCTAGGGAAGGACCTTTGGGAATCTTTGTGAAGACCTGAGGGCTCTCAGGTGGAGATAAGGTCAGGGCGTCCTTGGAGCTATGGAATCTAACCTGGAGGGTCAGAGGGGCAAAGAATGGGAAACTGGAAAAGTGCTGGACCCCAGAGAGGGTTACTTCCCAGGGAAGGGAGTGGTGAAGGAGAGACATTTGACACTTCTCTCCTCTTGTTTCTGTTTGTGTGTGTGTGGCTGCGGCCCTGGGCAGCACCTGGATAAAAGAGGACTGGAAGCATGCCAGAGTTTTGGTTAATTTCCGCCCCTGGCGATAAGGAAAATTTGCAAGCTCTGGAGAAGATGAACATGGTGACCTCCAAGTCCAACCTGTCTAGTAACACCAAGTTCGCCATTCCTGAATTCAAGGTAAAGTTCCTTGGGGAGGCAGAAGGAGTTGATGGTTGGGTGATGGACTGGGTGTCTTCTGGAAGCCAAGGAGAAAATAAGGGCAGCAAAACAGAGTCCGCCCGGGAGTGAGGGTGGACAGGGCAGAGTCAGTGGTCTCAATGGGACTTCATGCCCTCGCCCCAAATTAGCCATGGAACCTGTGGACTTAGAACCATGGGACAGAATGAACAGGAAGGGAGGGTGTGGGGAGCAGTGTCCTCAGAAAGTGGGATGAGCATGTTACACACAAAGCTTCTTGTGATTTGCTATCAGAGTCTTCCTGCTTCATCTTCAATATCTATGAAGGCCAGTAATTTCATTTAAATCTGCAGGCTTGGAGGACTTCAAGCCTTGATTGTGTTCTGGAACGAGGAACAGGGCAGGACATCCAGGATCCTTCTGGTTCTGTTGGTGAGGCAGGAAGGGGACCAAGTGAAACCTGGGCAGGTGGCAGAAAGAGATTTGACCGTGCATGAGTATCGAGGAACAAAGTTAGATCGAAACAAACATGACAGAGGAGAAGGAGAGGTACTACAGTCCCCTCACTTCAAAGAGAGTGGACTTTTGGCGACGCTGCTTAAGAGCAAAGGTCTCCAAGGAGAAGTGTTGTGAGTTCGCAGAGGGGGCTCTGCTGGCACACTGTCATGTAAACCTCATTGGGACCTCAGGTTGCCCCTGGCAGGAAGGGCTGCACCGTCCACTGCCCTGGTGGTTGGTGCTGCTACTACCTTTGCTAGTGTTTGTTTATCGGAGAGTATGTGGGGGGTTGGGCCCTGGAAGCGGATCATCTCGAATCGTTGCCAGTCCCACGTTCTCGATCAGCACAGCCTGAGAAAGGGCCCCAGGGTTGTCGTAGAGCTGGTAAGTGGCAGACACGGTGACTGTGAGTCAATTCAGCATCCACTTGTCATTTGCTCTGTGTGAGGCCCTGAGCTAGACTGGAGGGAACACAGAGAGGAAAAGACAGGTGCCCTGCCTAAAGCTGAGTCAAATTTCTTGAAAACAAGCAACTTCATTTATTAGAAATATCACGGCTTGGCCTGGCCGGTGTGGCTCCGTTGGTTGGCGCATAGTCCCGAAGCCGAAGGGTTGTGGGTTCGATTCCCAGTCAGGGTGCACATCAAGGTTGCAGGTTCAGTCTTTGGTCTGAGCACAGGTGTGTGCAGCCCCGGGTCCAGGTGCCGATCCCCCATCTGGTTGTGCGTAAGGGAGGCAACCAGCCGATGCTTCTCTGCTGCGTTGATGGTCCTCTCTCCCTTCCTCTCTTCCTAAAAGCAATGGAAAAAAAAAATATCCTCAGGTGAGGATTAAAAAATAGAGAGCTATCCAGGCTTCATAATTTCCTAGTTACTTTTTAGTCTGACTGGTCGTTGGTAACATGAAAACAAAGTTTTTTCTTTTTAAAAAAATTTTATTGCGTTTTTCCATTACCATGTATCCCCTTATACCCCCTCCCCCACGCAGCCACCACACGCTTGTCCCTGTCCGTGACCCCTCCTCCCCGTAACCACCCCACCCCACTGCCCAAAGCTTTTTCTTCAGATTCTGTGAATAGACCTTTAAACGCAGTTTTGGACTCTAATGTTTTCCATACTAAGAAGCAAACGTTTGTAAGCAATCTGAAAAAAAAAAAAAAAAAGAAGGACTTTCATGAATGATGAAGTGGGAGCAAAAAGCTGTCCTGTGCTCCAGCAAGATCATTGTTAATAACCTCAAAGAAGAACAGAGAGAGGGATGGGCAGGACTGTCCCGGAGAAGAAAGGCTTCTAGAAATGATCATTAATTTAACTTGCTTTCTGGGCTGCCTCCTCCTTGGCTGTGGGGACTAACCCATGGCCGGCAGGCCACCCGTGTACCACAAAAACAAACTGAGGACGAGTCACAACATCATAGTCACTTCCTCCTGTGGTGGAAACGTGACAATTTATCCTACTGGCAAAAAAATTTTTTTTTAAATTCCCAAACCCACTAATTTCCCTTAAGAGCTCTTCCCAGTTTCCAGTTGGGCTATTGGCCAAGGATAACTAACTCGGGGTGGAAGTTACAGAATTCCCTGCACCGTGGAGAAAGGCACCTCACTTCTCTGACACAAAACCTGAGCCTCTGATTTCTTTCTGATCTTTCTAGGTGGGGACCTTGGATTCCCTGGTTGGCCTCTCTGATGAATTGGGGAAACTCGATACCTTTGCGGAAAGGTAAACCGTTTCTTATTTACTACATACAAATGAGAGTGGGACCTTGTTGTCAGACCACACAGTGCTCTGGCCTTGGCTGGGCCTGTACTTGCCAAAACCAGGTCCTAGAAGTCACGTGGGGAGAGCCAGAGTGGGTCCCGTGAGGGTGGAGTGTCGTCTCCAGCACCACAGAGTTCTGTTGGCTCGAGGCAGCATTTTGTAAGGGGGCTGCCTTCTAAACGAAAAGGGCTGCGGCATAAGGTGCTGAGACACTCAGAGAACTGGTGCCATTGCCCCCAGGGCTTTCTAAGGTTTGTGTGTGGGTTTGTTTTCGTAGTGACATATGCCTGTAGTAAAAAATTCAGCAGTACAAAAGGGAAGCTATCCAGGGAAAATGGTTTTCCTCCGACCTGTTCTCCTCTTTCCTTTCCCCTTCTTCCTCCTCTTTTAAGGCAACGTGGCTAACATTCTCTCAGGGAGCCTTCCAGAGACAGCCAGTACATGTACAAGGAACTATGGATGTCCTCTTTAAAATAATTTTATACGGCTGACAGCATGTATTCTGCAGGTAGCTTTTTTCACTTAATCACATAATTAGAGACAGGTCTGTCCATAACGCACGTTCTTCTTATTGGCTGTATGATCTTGAATAGACGTTGCTTTAATTTATTTGAATTTCCCCTGTGGATGGACATTTACCTTTTCTAGTCTTTTGCTTTACAAACACTCTATCGTGACTGTCCTTTTCCCTACTTCTTTGTGCACGTGTGGAAGTGAGATGACTCAGGAACGCTGGGTCAGAGCATTTGCATGTGAAATGTTACAGACGGGTCCCTGTTACCCTAATGAGAGGCGGTAACTAGTAACACTCCCCGCAAAGCTATATGAAAATGTTTCAGAGTCTGAAAATCATTTGTGGTCTAAAAAAAACTTTTACAAATCTGGTACAAAATCATTGGAAGTATTTGTAGACCACAGAAAGCATGAAAAAGAAACACAAACCACCCATAATTGTGCCACCCAGAGATAACCCTTGATACATTTGCAGGATGCACACCCGTATCTTCCTACACAAAAGTGTCCTTTGTGAATGTATATATTAATACATACACATCTATTAATAAAGGTGACGTCATGTGACACGGATTTTGTAACTTGCTTTTCATATCTTGTTCTTTTGATCGCATCATTAAATATTCCCCTGTAATGTTATACCATATGGATTCGCCATCATTTATTAGGTGGTTGCTCAATAATAATGCCTTGTTTGGGTGAAGACGAAAATCTGTGGTTTATCAAGCGATTTTTTATTTTTATCTTTTGCTTCATTTTGGTCACTTTATTTTTTAAGATTTTAAAATTTTATTTGTTTTTATTTATTTTTAGAGAGAGGAGATGGGAGGGAGAAAGAGAGGGAGAGAAACATCGATGTGAGAGAGAAACTTCAATCTGTTGCTTCTCATATGCACCCCACCTGGGGACTGAACCCACAACCCAGGCAGGTGCCCCGACAGGGAATCGAACCAGCAACCTTTTGCTTTGCACAACGATGCCCAACCCACTGAGCCACACCGATCAGGGAAAGACGTGATTTTATAAAAACGCAGGTGGGATAGATGAGGAAACGTCTTCAAGTGCCAGGTCATACACCTCCCGAAATGACCCAGGTGTGACTACTTGGGGTCACCCCCTCCATGCAGGGTTTCAGATTTTCAGGCCCCATGGACACGCGCTACTTTTCCCCATCAGTGGGATGGGAACGTGCCTGCCACCGCCTCTTCTAATGCACTTGTATGGAGAAGGTATGATGAGGAGTTCTAGGGGTCACTCTTTGCGGATTTCCGACCTTCAGAATGGGTGCCATGGGAACCCAACTTGGTTTCCTGTGACAGGTGCTGTTGACACACCCAGTACCTCAGACTACAAAGAATGTTTGTTACTAACATTTTGTTCCGTGTGGGTGCGGGGCTAGTCACACCGAGGGAGTCCTCGTTACCAAGGAGTGTGCAGTTCTTCGTCTCTGAGAAAAAAAAACTCACCTTTGGCTTTCTTATCTGTAAAATGGGATCATAGTGGCCACCTCTGTGCTTCCGGGGAAGAGCGAAGGGAGTAGAACCTGTTGACTCAGGTATTATCAAGTCCCAGGACATGCCCTGTGTCAGGTGACCATCCCAGAAAAAGTGGCTCAACCCCTAGACATCAGCCCCTTTCCCGGGCTGCTCCGCACGTGGGCCCGTGGGTCTGATGGACACTGGGGGAGCCAGCCCCCGCCCCAGGCTGCCTTTTTCTTGCCCCGACAAACCACAGCGTTGGCTTCGCTGTGAATTGTTCCCAGGCCTGCTGCAGAAGTGACACCTACTCACTCAGCGGTTTGTCTTTCTAGGCCTTTCTAGGTCTTTCTTGGCTACCAGCTTTCTTCCCTAGTGCACCTCCTTTGACCTCTTCCTTAGTCGCCAAAGCGCTTTCTAGCTCCGGAATGCTGTGACCCTGAATTATTGCTCCCACTTGCAATTTTTGTTGTTTTCAGTAAGCATCGGTGTTTTGTTGTACAAGCCGCTTGTGATGGTGGGTAGCACCTGTTTAAGGGACATATGAGAATCTGTGAACAGGCCACGCTAGGGCTGTCATTGTGAAACAGACAGGACCTACATGAATTAAAGTGCTTTTTATTTTTATTTTTCCAAAAACAAAAGGCTAGGTGTGGTAAGAATGAAAACCACTGGGTATTGTTTTACTTGTGGGTGTATATTCTCAAGAGCCTTCCCATCGAGAAAAAGAAAAATGGTGTGGTCTGAGGCTCTCCCAATTCTTTATTTCCAGTATTTATCTAGGCCAGGTAGCAAGGTCCCTTGCCCTCGGCGTTAATACAGGAGCTTGGGGTAAGATGATGGGGTATATGGAGACTGGCTTCAGGTTTTTGAAGTGCCCTACCCACCCGATTCTCTGAAAAGTACTCAAGTGTTATTAGGTAAATAAGGGCCGTGTAACCCAGGCGGCCTGAAGCCGTCAGCGCCGCTCCAGGCCAGGAGCGGACAAGGGTCTGCGGTTCTGCAGGTGTATTGTTTCCACACGCTTTTATTATTTATTTACGTGGGGCACTGCGGGGTTTTTCCATGTAGCTGAAAGGCAGGGTTTGCTTACTGGAGCCTTGCATTTATTTTTGATTTATTCCCCCATGCTGCCTTTGTTAATTTCCTCGGTGTTTACCCTGTCATTCACGAACATTTGAGAGACCAAACGATTTTATCTTTTAAAAAGCTACACCCTCCCCCCTGCCACCTTTTTTTTTTTTTTTTTTTTTCAATGCTGATGCTGGAGCCTTACACGGGATCTTAGCCGGTCTGGCCGTGCTGGTTGAAATATTACATTTCCCGGACGCTGGGGCACTCAGACAGACCTCGTGGGCTCCTGTGGGAAACTGGTGACTGTCACATGCACGGGGGTGCGTTTGCTGGGCTGTGGAGTAGCCGCTGACTTTTCCTTACTCACATGGTTCCGTGCAGTTGACCGAGGGTTGGCTGATCAAAGTGTGGATGTCCGCCCGGGGATGCAGTTCCAGGGAGCCTGTTCTCCTAAGGGCATTCTAGAGAGAAGCAAAGTGTAATTGTTAAACATTACTCAGACTTCTTGTTACTGGGAGAAGATCAGGTGGAGATCATGTGTGACATTTTTTCGGCGCATTAGACAAATGTCAATGGAATGCCTTGTGTGGCTGTGTGGTTTCTAGATCCCTCAGAGCTGCTCGGCAGTCCTCCTGTGTGTTCGCTCTTCTGCTCTCCCCCCAAAACTGTTTCAGACTGTCCCCACACCCCGTTCACCGCGGTGGTCATCTGTTTTTCCTGCTCAGCTGCCCCAGATTTTCCCCCTCCAGATCTTCCGATTTACCCTCTCCTATTTCACACTGGAGTGCCCCCCGCCTCCGTAGCTTTCACCAGAGTGCATTTTTACATCCTCTTGTGGGATTGTTTGATTAATATCCGTCTTCCCAGGCAAGCTGTAGGTCCCCCACGGCCAGTCTTTTTGCACAATTACAGCTCCAGAATGTGGAACATTGCAGGCCCACAATGACCAACAGAATGAATGGGTGGAAGAAAGATTCCTGGAATAGCAGAGCTACACAGGCCTTTAGATCTAATCTAACCCCTTCATGCTCCAAATGAGGAAAGAAGCTCCTAGAAAGAGCTGGATGGGCTGGGGGCCTCCGTGGGAATAGATCCTTGATCCAGATTCACCAACTTACCTGTCTGTCTGTGCCTACCCTGCCCCTCACTGGTTTCCACCAGCCTCACCAGGGCTTGTCTCACGCATTGCTCAGATAATTACTGTTGACATTTTTTTAAAAAGTAATATATTTACACATGAAAAATATCAAATGGTATAAAGGTACAAAAAGAAAATAGTTCCACTTTAGCCCCAGTTTCCCTCCCTGTGGGTAACCATGAGTAGGGTGTCGTGTGGGTCTTTCCCTGGTAAAACAAAACAAAAAATACACATACACCTGTGATCCAGTTCAAATAATTACAAATCTTGAAGACTTTATTTTGAGATCTCTACTAAGCAGAACCAGATTTTTTAAAAAGATATAATCCCAAGGATCTAGGGCAGAAATTGGCCCGTGGCTGGTGCGAAGACGCTAATGATAATTCAGTTGGTATTACACTGAAATTACAGGGGTTGCCATACGTATAATTCTGGGAGTTTCCAGGGGCAGAGTTTATCCTTCAACTGACTTAATTCTTTTCCTTTGTTCCTCCAGTAGAGTTTTAATGTCTTGTTCAATAAAGGTCCCACACAATTTCTTATTGATTTCCCCCCAAGTATTACACTTTTATTTTGTTGCTATTATAAGTGAGATATTTTCTCTAAGTGCTTATTGTTTGTAAATAGGGATATTTATGTATGAACTTCATGACCTTATGGAATTTCCTTATTGTGTCTAATAGTTTTCCGCTTATTTTCTAAGGTTTTCTAGGCTTACTTATATTGTCTGCAAATAATAAGCTTCTTATTTTCATTCATTTGTTTCTCTTGCTTAATTGTATTGGCTAGTACAGTGATCCCTCACTTATCGCAGGTATTATGTTCTAGACCCCCTGTGATAGGTGAAAATCTATGAAGTAGGAACCTTACATTTATTTTAGTATTTACTGTACAGTACCACAAAATCCTGCGATAGAGCGAAAAATCCGCGATAAATAATTAAATATAATATTTTTTAAAGTCCCACGATACAGTGAGGCCGCGATAAGTGAACCGTGATATAGAGAGGGACTATTGTATTCCAGAAAAATGTTTAATTTGTCAGTGATGACAGTGAACATCTTAGTCTCGTTCCTGCCTTTCATTTGAATAATTCTAGTGTCTCACCATGAACTATCATTTTGGCTCTTGTTTGAAAATGCATATTATTATGCTAAGGAAGTATCTGGCTCTGTTTTACTAAGAGTTTGTCTTAGTACGGTATAAAAAGGTACAAGAGAAAATAATGAGTATCGCATATTTTTCAAATTTCTTTTGTGGCATGTAATACATTGGTCTTATATTTTATTTAGTTTTGGTATATTTATTAACATAATTACTGAACCATCCTTGCATTCCAAGGAGAAACCCTACTTGGAATGTTGAACTTTATTTGCTAATATTTAAAACCTTTGCATCAGTTTGCATGAGTAACCATACTAACAGCATAATGCTATCACTATAACCTGAGGGTTAACATTTATTGGGTGCCTCCTCTGTGACTTCCCTGAAACGTGCAGTAACTGTTGAAACTAAGGGTAGAGGCCAGGAGTCTGGCTCCGGAGTCCTTATTCTTAACCACAATATTGACATTGGTCTAACTCTAACCACTGTGGCTCAGCTCCTGGAACATCGTCCCACAAAGTGAAAGGCCGTCAGTTTGATTCCCAGTCAGGGCACATGCCAGGGTTGTGGGTAGGGTCCCCTGGTCAGGGCGCATATGGGAGGCAACTGTTTGATGTTTCTCTACCTCTCTTTCTCCCTTCCTTACCATCTTTCTAAAAATAAATCAGATCTTTAAATAAATATATAAATAAATAAGCAAATCAATAAGTCAGTGGCTCTCAAACTGTACTCAGAACCATAGGGAATGGCTGCTAAGACATAGATGACTGAGCTCTACCTCTAGAATTCCTGATTCGGTGGGTAGGTCTCAGGTGGGGTCTGGGAATCTGCATTTTCTACGAGTTCCCGGGTTCTAGTCCTTGCACCCTGACTGAGAACAGCCCCTTTAGATGGTAATGGGGTGATGTGCTTGTGAAAGGTTTAACACATGTCATTGTGACATGTTGGGGCTTGCTCTTTCTAGGAGTAGTTTCTAGTCACTCCATTTCCCACTATTGTTGGTCTCTTAGTTTTCTCTTTGGGGGAAAGAGGAGTATCAGGTTTGGTCAATTTCATTTTCCTGAAAATAATCCATTTGATCGACTTCTCCAAGTTATTTTCAAGGTCTATCAACACATATTTGCGTGAGTTCTATACTGTGTCTGCTAATTTATCTCTTTTGGGGGTTAGTTCATTTTTTTTGATGAGGCTACCTAGTGGCATCTCTCCTTCACCCTTTGTTTAAGAGAAGCAGATTTTTTTCTCAAGTTTTTAAAATCAATTTTTATCGTTCTTCTTATTTCTAATTTTTGTTTCTGCATTTATCCCAATTTTTTTCTCTTGCTTTATTTGGGCTTATTTTCTTGCTCTTCTCTGTAAAACTGAATTATAGGCTTAGTTCCTATATGTCCTTTTTTGTTTTGTTCCGTAATACTCAAGGCAAGGACAGTTTCTCTGAGTATTATATAACTTTTGACATGTAGAATTTTGATATGTATTTTTGTTTTTAATTTCTGGAAGGTTGGGTTTTTTTGGTTCTGTTTTTCATTTCCAATTCTACTGCTTTGTTGTTGGAGAACGAAGTCAGGGCTGGTTCTCCCTTGGGAATTTGAGCTTTTCTTTGTGACCTAATACAGTGCTGCTGTTTCTGAGTGACCGTGGTGCCTGGTCTTTTCCTGGTTCCACTGTGTGGCGTTGCCGGGCCTCCTGGACGGATGTGATCAACGGTGTTCCCACCTGCTGTGTCCCCGTTTTTATACTTGGTGCCCTCGCTGTTACTACTCGCTGCGTCAAGCTCTGTGACATTTAAACCCCCACTGAGGGTGGCCACGTGGTGTTCTCTAGTGCCTCTGCTTTACTGTCTTCTGTCCTGAGTGCCACCCCCGGGGGCTGTCACGTCCCTTGCAGGAACTGCCATTTACTCATTGCACCTTGGGTGCCACCAGGTTTTCCTCACGACATCTTGCCCACAGCACAGTGCATGGTGGGCAGTCCCACGTTAGAGATGGGAACTCTCATTCACACAGCCGCGTCTCCCGGCTGGGCCGGGTCACACAGCTGATGCTTGTCAAGCCTTAACCCCGTCACCCTGCTCCTCTCCTGTTGGCCACAGGCCCTTGGCACGTGGCATCTAGCTTCTCCCCAGCCTGCCCTGCCTTCACCCCTTTCTCCAGGTGCTGCTGGGATGCCTCTGCTTTGCCTTAGGTGACTCAGTATCTGACAGACCCGCTCCCCCCACCCCACCCTCATAATTCCCAGCAGCCCTCACCAGACCAGAAGTCCAGCCAGTGGGGAAGGAAGGAATGTTGGCTGGCTGCTTCTGTACAGCCCTTGAGGGGTAACGGCCAGCCTGAGGCAACATTGTGAAATTCACAAAACAATTCCTTCGAGATTTTTAAAAATTTCATCTAAGGCATGTCCATGTTAGTCAGACATTGGCCAGCTCCTAGAACCCATGGCTCCTCCGTTCTCCAAACCTCAACCCAGTCATGCTCACCCCATACTCTGTGTTGGCTTGTGACACCTTCAGTGGGTGGTAGCCATTCCTATGGCCCTTTTTAAGAGCTTAAGGGGCAACTTGTAAGATTTTATTTATTTATTTTTTAGAGAGAGGGGAAGGGAGGGAGAAAGAGAAGGAGAGAAACATCAATGTGGGAGAGAAACATTGATCGATTGCTTCTTGTGCGCCCCCAACTGGGGACTTGGCCTGAAACCTAGGCACGTGCCCTGATGGGGAATCGAACCCACAACCTTTTGCTTTATGGGGCGACACCCAACCCACTGAGCCACACCAGCCAGGGCAAGGGGCAACTTGAAATGGTCCTTCTTTGCATGGCTTCCTGTCCTAAGGTGACAGATACCATCCTCAACAGACGGCTAACAGGGGCGCATCCCCCTGTCTCAGCCCAGGCTCCCTGCACGCATGCACCAGGTGCTCATGCAGATAGTCTGGCACCTTCTCCCTGACCTCAGGTGGTTAGGGTTAAGGACTGAGCCCTGCGGGCTCCACCCCCAAAGCCTGTCCCACGTCTGCCCACTTCTCAGTGCCCTGCCTTCCCCACGCCAGCCCCCTCTCCTTCCTGTAGTTTTGCACCAGACGCCTTCCTAACCCATCTCCTGATTTTCTCTTATCCACTCTCCATGCAGAAGCCACAGTTCCTTTTAAACATAAAAAGCTATCACGTAACTTTCTTGCTTGAGACTCTCCTGTGGCTTCTCAATGCCCTCAGTACGCCCTTGACCCTGGCTCTGATCCCTCAGTGGTGGGTCCCAGGTGTCCTCCTTCACAGCCACTGGCCCCCTCGCTTCCAGCCCCGGGCTCCATCGGGTCCTGGGCTGTGCATAACCAACAGCCTGAACCCCACTCCCCACCTCCCACCCCAGGTGGGCTCCTTCCCGTCACCCAATCTCAGTTTAAATGTCGCCTCCTCCTGAGCCCTTCTCCAGACCAGCCAGCCTGGTGCCTCTGGCGCACGCTGTTTTGATTCTCTGCATTCCACACGCCACAACTCAATATTTTCCTTCTTGGTCAGTGTCTGTCTCTTGTGGAACCAAAGCCCCAAGAACACAGGGGCCGGATGTCTACGCCCTGTTCCTAGAACGGCATCTGGCCCCCTCCAGTGCTGCAGAAATACTGGCGACCACATGCCCGTCCTGTCCCAGGGGTGGGCCTCCACTTTCGGCACCTGCACAACCTCCCGGGGACTTTAAAAGGAGAACGGGGGCTTGGCACCACTTCCGGGGATGCTGGGGGTGCGTGTCCTGGTGGGGGGAGGGGAGGTGGGCTATGAGGCTGCCTCTTTGGTGGGGGCTGGTGAGGTGCGGAGCTGGAGGCACATCGCTGTCATTCAGGCCGCACCTTACACAGCTATGTCCCATTTAACCCTAACATACTTCTAAGAAGCCGATCCCAAGGCCGGGGATTCTAAGTGTACGTGCAGCACCGCAAGATCCCGTGATAGAGCGAAAAATCCGCGATAAATAATTAAATATAATAGTTTTAAAAATCCCGCAGTACTGTGAGGCCGTGATAAGTGGACCGCGATATAGAGGGGACCGCTGTACATGAAAGAGCTTACAGTAGCGCCTTCTTCGTTTTGAACAGCTAATGTGGTCACGTGCATCAAAGACCAGAACCCTGCAAACGGCTCTACAGTGAGGAGCCCCATCACACCGTCCCCCATCCTACCCTCCTGGCCCCCCACTTAGCAAACCCCTTCTTCGAGTTGCTTGGACACATTTCTGGTGCTTCTTCATGCAAACACAGACGATCCCAGTGTATGGTTTTATATTTTCCCTTTAGAAACACGAAGTAGTCACGCGCAGGTGCTGCGGAGCGTCCCGCTTCTTTTTCACTTAACAGCGTCTCCTGCGCATCAGCGCGCGGCGAGCTTTCCCGTGAAGCCCGAGGGCGTCAGGCAGCCCCAGGGCGGGGGGGCGGGGGGGGGGGACACACGGCTTATTGACTTTTACGGGGCAGGGGCCTCTCACCGACCACGTTACAGTGTGTAACGTTGCGCCTGCGTCGTTGCTTTGCACGTGTAAGTGTGCAGGTGTGTCTGCAGGATGAAGTCTCAGAACAACGCTGCTGGGTCCGGGGTCATGCGCCTTTGTCATTTGGATCAATGATACCAGATTTCTCTGGGTTGACCATTGTGCTTTGCTGCCAGCAATGAAGGAGAGTCCTCATTTCCCTATAATTTTTCTGATGACGTGGGTTGTCCATTTGGGGTTTTTTATGAGCCTGTCAGGTAAGAAATACTACCGTGGTGTAGTATAGGCTTATTTGTAACGCCTTTATGTAAATATAAATACCATGCAATAAGTGGCAAATTTTATTTTATTTTTATTATTTATTTATTGTTATTCTATTACAGTTGTCCCATTTTCCCCCCGTTGCTCTCCCCTGTCCTACCCCCCCCCACAGCCAATCCCCACCCCGTTGTCCATGCCCATGGGTCACTAATACTAGTTCCTTGACCTTCCCCTCCTCCCCCCTCCCCTCTGGTCACTGCCAGTCTGTCCCTTGTTTCCATGCCTCTGGCTCTATTTTGCTCATTTGTTTGTTTTGTTCATTAGGCTCCTGTATTAGGTGAGATCATATGGTATTTGGCTTTCGCCGCCTGGCTTATTTCACTGAGCATAAATAAATGACAAATTTTAAAGGGTACACTTTGATTGATGAGTTTTGACATACAGGGTGGGGCAAAAGTAGGTTTACGGTTGTTCATGTGGACAATAATACAATAATTAATAATACAAGAATAAACTCTCGTGTACTCACCAGCGTAAACCTACTTCCGCCCTACCCTGTCTGTACATGAAACCATCACCACAGTCAAGAGAATGGACATAGCCATTACCCCTGAAAGTTTCCCTGCACCCCTTTGTCATCAGTTTCTTCCTGCACATTTTCCAGCACCGATTGGCTTTCTGTCACTATAACATTGTTTGCATTTTTAGAAAACGCTTATATAAATGGAATGACATAGTAGGTACACTCTTTTTCCCTTGACATATCATTATATGAGATTTATCCATGTTGTAGGGTCGTTTTCACAGCTGCATAGTATTCCATTTTATGGGTAAGCCATAGTTTGTTTATCCGTTCACTGTTGGATGACATTTCTATGGCTTCTCATTTTGGACTATGAAAAGTAAAGCTGTCATAAACGACCATGCGCAGCCTTTGTACTGACATACGTCTTCCTTTCTCTTGGGCAAATAGCTACCTGTTGAGGCAGCTGGGGTTCTGGGTACCCAGAGTGTCGGTTCATGCACCCCCTTTGACCCACCAATCTTTGGATTGCTTCCTGGTCCTATGGGATGGATGTGGCTCACAGGAGGGTGAGATTAGGACCCTCTGAAACATGGGATCCCAGGGCCTGGCCCCCTTGCGAGGGACTAAGCTTGACAGAGCAGCTGCACTGAGTACTGGTTGGTAGTCATAGGAAACACTGGTTTTTTTTTTTTAAGGAAATGTCCATTCTCTGGGAAGTTCATACTCCGGGAGATGGGGGAGGTGAGTGGAGACAATCCATCCTGGTGACATGTGCGTGGTCAGGAGCCCTGGGCTGGTGTCTCATTTTGTTCCTCGGGGCTCTCGCCCAGCCCACGTTCCTGGCCGCCGTGCAGAGCAGGAGCTACCATGTTTTTGCAGGAGCTGGTGACCGTGTGATTCGTGGGTTTGCAGCGACCTGTCTGTGTAGTGGGTACTCAGGGGAGGAAACCAGCTCTTTTGACAGTGTGATCACTGATGTGGCGGAGGGAGGATTCCATGAGGGCAGCAACTGTGGTCTGCTTGCTCACCCCAGCCTCCCCACCACATTGTCTGGTGTGCAATGGACACCCAGTGTGTGCGTGTGTGCATGCGCGCGCGCGCGTGTGCATGTGTGTGTGTTTTAATCCTCACCTGAGGATGTTTATTTACTTCAGAAAGAGAGAGAGAGACATGGATTGGTTGCCTCCTGTACGCGCCCTGACTGGGGCCTGAACCCACAGCCTAGGTATGTGCCCTGACTGGGAATTGAACCTGCAACCTTTTGGCCTATACTTCAATGCTCCAACCAACTGAGCCACGCAGCCAGGGCGCTCGATATATTTCTGTTGAGTGCAGTAAGCAGCATGTGTCAAGTGGGGTTGTTCATCCAGCGCTGTCGTACTTGTTAGGGGCGAGTTGCCTCCAGGAGGGGACCCACGAGCTGTTATAAAGGGTGGGTAGCACCCAGGTAGGCCAGGTGGTCCCGGACGGCAAGGGTGGGGTGAGGGGGTGGAGAAAGAGGGAGCTGGCTAGGCCGGGGTATCGCTTGTAAACTGTTCTCAGGAGTCAGAACATCAATATCTGAACGCCTTGGGAAAGCGCTGCCGGGGCTTAAGCGGTACAGTGGCACGCTGAGGGGCGTGCTCTAGGGACCCGTCTGGCCGCGGTGGGAGGACGGACAGGAGGAGGCCAGACTGGGAGAGGCAGGGTGAGCAGAGAGGATGCTTTGGAGGAAACCTGGAGAAAGATGGCGGGATCTGTCTGGGACAGGGACCAGGGATGGGTCTGGACAGACTCCTGGCAGCTGTAAAACAGGGCGGGATGGAGAAGAGGGAGCGGAGCCAGGGGCCTTTGCAGACATCCAGCATGAAGGGCCAGACTGTAGTCTTTGACATTCCCCTCCAGGCTGGGTCTCCACCCTAAAGCCGAGAGAAAGGCCAGGACATTTTTTTTTTTTTTTTTTCATTTGAGATATAATTCACACACTGTAACAGTCACCCCTTTGACATGACAATTCATTACTCTCAGCATATTTACAAAGTAACGCAACCCTCCCCACCAACTAATTTCAGCACCTTGTCATCATCTAAAATAGTAAAGAAAGCCTGTACCCATTAGCAGTCACCACCCATCCCCTCCCCGCCCATCACCGGCCACCTACTTCATGGATTTGCTTATTCTGCCTGTTCCGGCCTTTGCCTGTCCATCCCTGTAGCCAGCTGCTGGTCACACATCGTGGGGCTGCTCTTCACAATGTGCACGTGGCGCCCCTGCAGTTGGGCATGGGGACCCCGCTGCTTGGTCGATTGACTTCGGGACCAACTCACCAGGGCTGCTCACCAATGCACGCTGCTCCTTTTCCCTTCGAATCTGGATGCGGAGGAGACTGCCCCGTTAGCCCCAAGACCACAGGACCCTAGAGCATTTAAGCAGCACTTTGGGACAAGGAGCCGGGCCGTCCATGCCCCGCTCCAGGGCACATTTTCTCCAGGGTAGACCGGCTTTTAAAGAGGCCCCAGAATGACGGTGCCATGATGAGGGTGAATCATGCTGTATAATGCCAGCTTGGCCAACGCGAGTTCTATTTCACGTGACCAGGGTGATTTTGTGGGGTCGCTCTACATACAGTGTGCAGAGGAGAACCCCTGTAAAAGGGGGAATGTCAGCTGTTATTGTTACCAGAAAGGTCTGTCTAGGTACCACTGTAGCGTGTGGGCTCTTGACCTCATGCAGGAAAGATTTCAGAACACGAGGCCAGGGGACTTTGGGGGTACGTTTACTAAAACTGGGGACCGTGAAATGAGGAAGGACTTAGCATGGAAGAAGCAACAGGAGAGCCTAGGCAGGGCTGCCTTAGCTCACTGGGAAGTCAGAGAAAAGGGGGCCTTGGAGACAGGTTGGGGGGTCAGCCCAGGAGAAGCGGCTGCTGCCCGCTGCTCTCCTGGTTGCCAGTCTCGTGGGGACCCTCAGAGTTCAGGAGATGCACGCCTGTGGAGGGAGGGAAGGGGAGGGAAAGGCGTGGGCACACTGGGACCTTTGTTTTGAGGGTTTTAAAGGCTGGGAGTTTAGGGCAGATCTTAGGGAGGATCTTAATAGAATATTCATCAGCTTTATCCAGCCAGGGTCTTAACAGAAGGCACACTCATTAGGATAACCTGAGGAGCGCCTATTTACAAAGGGACATATAGTGGTGTGTGGGCTGTAGGGGGGATGATGCAGGCAGCCAGGCAGATGGAGAGGTGCTGTCGCACCCCTAGGCTGGAGGGGACCAGAGGACAGAGGCTGTTGGACCTGGGAGGGAACCGGACTCACCCTCCCCGCACCCACCCCTATCTCTTGCCTAATCTATCCATGAGCCAGAGGGTGGAGAGCCTGGATACAGTCCACCAGGCTGCAGATGGCACACCTGAAGACACCTGCCAAACTCCCAGGGCCTGGCACTTAGCACGCATTGCACCAACCACCACAAATAACCCTGCGAGATGGGCAGAGTCAGGCCCATTTTGTGGCCGGGGAAACAGAGTGAGATTATTAGGTAACTTGCTCAAGTGATGATTAGTGAGGTGTAGAGCTGCTGTGCTGAGGAACGCCAGCACATTTGTGGAGGCCTTGGCCCCGAATGGGTCATGGTGACTGTAAAGGAATCCGTGTGGCCCCGCCCAGTGTGGCTCAGTTGGTTGGGTGTCATTCCTACCAACCAGAAAAGGTTGCAAGTTCAATTCCTGGCCAGGGCACATGCCTGGCTTGCAGGTTCGGTTCCCCAGTTGGGGCGCATACGGAAGGCAACCAATCGATGTTTCTCTCTCACATCGATGTTTCTTTCCCTGCCTTTCTCCCTTCCCATCTCTCTAAAATCAAAAATAAAAATTAAAAAAAAAGAAAGAAGAAAAAAAAGGACAGCAGTGTGGCCTGGTGGCCCAGAGCCTCAGAGGCCACCGATGGTCTGGGCGGCGGGGGCACATGACGTCTCTGGGCCTCATCTTTCCATCTGTACAATGGGGTAATAGCCATCTTCAAGGATTTTTGTGAGGATCACATGAGATAACGATGATAGAATGTTTGGCACTTGGCAGACTCCACTGAGTAGGTGTTAGCAAAAGAAAACCTTAATCACGTCACAAAGGAAAACCTCAATCATGTGCACCACGGAAGGGTTCACTTTTTGGAAATGCGCCAATTCAGGACACAAATGGCTTCCCTCCCTCCTCCCCTCCCTCCCTCTGTTCTTCTTACCTGGGCCCTTCCCGTACCTCCCTGCCAGCTGCCGGGCCTCCACGCTCTGTGCCCAGGGCCTGCAGCAGCAGAAGGCTGTGTTCTCCATTTGGAAATCAATGGCCTGCTCCGTCCTCCCAGCGAACACCACCTCCTGCCTGGGAGCCCGGAGACTTTGGAGAGAGGGCCTGAGGCAAAGATATGGATCATCAGAACTTTTAGACTTTGATCCGGATTTGGCATTTTTCCATTCGAAGTTCTAATTGATCAGCTTCTTGGTGTAGGCCTTCTTTCCCTCTTTGCTACTAGATGCCTGGTGCCTGATTAATTATAGTAATACTTATAAGAATCCTGCAAAATGGCCATAATCTACATTTTACACCTAAGAGCACGGAGGCTCAAAGAGATTAAATAAATGTGGCCCAAATTATATGCTTGGTAATTGGCAGAGCCGTGCAAAGTTGAGTCCTGATGCCTCCAAATACTTTCTGAAGCCTTCAGGATACTTTCTGGCGACTGAAAAAATTTAAGTTTTCTAGCAATAAAAGTTATACCAGCCCTGGCTGGTGTGGCTCAGTGGGCTGGGCACAGTCCTGCAAACCGAGAGGTCACCGGTTCGAGTCTCCGTCAGGGCACTTGCCTGCGTTGCAGGCCAGGTCCCCAGTTGGGGGCACGCAAGAGGCAACTGACCCATGCATCTCTCGCACATTGATGTTTCTCTCCTGCTCTTTCTCCCCCACTTCCCCTCTCTCTAAAAATAAGTAAATACAATATATATTTTTAAAAAACATACCGGAGTATAGTAAAAAATAACTAAAATAGGAAGAACATTTTCAAAGAGTTGCACCCATACGTTCTGTATAAGTTTGAGTCTTGCTTGTTTTCCATGTAGCATTGTAATTCATGCCTTGTTCCATGATATTAGACATTCTTCACAGACCTTATTTCCAAAGGCTGCCTAATAACCCCTCAGCTGCAGGCCCCACTATTTACTAAAACAATCCCCTATTGCAGAACCTCCCAGTGATTTCCATATCTTCGCTGTCAGCCACAGTGCTGCGAAGAGCATCCTTTTTATTCAGGAAGCTTTTCCTGTCTGCCCCATTTCCTTAAGATCGTTTCCAAGCAGTGGACGTACTGGTTCAAAGGCCACTAGCGTTAGAAGCCTCTTCCTACATGCTGCCAAATTGTTCCCCAAAGGGGGGCACCCACTCCTTTTCCCACTACCAGGGCTTGATTGAGGGTATTCTGAGGGCAGTTCCCTGCTCTAACTGGCCCTGTGTTCTGTTCCCAAAGCCTCATAAAGAGAATGGCCCAGAGCGTGGTGGAGGTCATGGAGGACGCCAAGGGGAAGGTCCGGGAGAACCTCCTGGCCAACGGAGGTAGGTCACCCCGGGTCCTCACTGCCATCCTTCCTCAGCTCTGCTGGCCCATCAGGAGCCCTGGGTGTGGCCACACAGTAGTGACTGAAGTGATACACGCCCCCCCCCCAGGAGTTCTGGAGTGACAGACACTGTACACCCCGCTGTCATTCGGATATTTGAAAACACGCCCCCTTCGCCCGTTTATCATCCCCTTGCATTTTTTACCCTGTAGCTAAAGCCCTCTGTGAAATTCGAAGTGGAAATGTGTTCAGTGGGGTCTCCAGGTTGTTCGGTCCTTCCCACCTTCTCCATCAGCCTCCGCTCTCTCCTGCGTGGAAAGTTCCATCCTGCCCCTCACCCCCCAACGGATTTATCATCCCTGTCCCGAAGCGGGGCTGAAATGCCTTCCTGTGCCGAGCAAGGCCTCAACCCGAAATCTTAAGTTGTGCCCAGGGAATAGAGAGTTAGACCAAAAATGTTTGCTCCGTTAATTGTGTAGCTGGAATTTGAACGCACTTAAAATGTGCAAGATGAAAAGCTTGCAGCTTTGGAGACGTTAGAATTCAGTGCTTAAATATCTGTAGTTAATTAAATCTGCGGCTCTATGCCTGGATCTGTGCTGAAAATGAGAGTATAGATTCTATATAAACATTTATATCATTTATTACATAGAACTTCCTATTTCCTTCCTGGCAACCTTAGAAAAGCTTTTTATTTGCTTGTTTCAATTGACAAATGGAAATGTTCATACTCCCAGATCTGAACTTGGCTTTGTACGTGAGTGCAGATGAATAATGACACCTTCTTACATTGCAGGTTTGAAGGAAAAAATGAGATATTTAAAGAGTAGGTTGTGCATTTGTTTGCTGTGTGTGTGTGTGTGTGTGTTCAGTGCGGTGCCCGCATGCCCCTGGGAAGGTGGGGTCTCGGTCTGGTCGTCGGGTACAGTGATCAGGCTATGACGGGTTTCCCAAGTACAACCTTGCACTTGGTCACTGTATCCTCATGACCCAGAGAGCAACTGTTTCATTCCCTACCCCCTTCCCTCGGGTCTCCCCTGCCCCCCACCCCCAGCAGCTCTGCATGCCTCCTGGAGTGGGGATGCCTTGACTCTGGGGTCCCAGATGGACTTCAACATCTTGACCTTGCTGTCTGCTTCCCGCCTTGGTGGCTGTCCTTGGTGTCCTCTCAGCTCTCGGAGGCTGGCTGTTGTGTGGCCCCTGGCAGCTTAAATGCCAGGCTTAGCTTTGTGCAGCCTTGATGGGCAAGGAGCCTGCCTCTCTTGAGCCCCCTGAGGGAGTCCCTGAGGCCAAACATGCCGTTCAGAGTTTCAGCATTAGAAGGAGCCATTTGCTTTGGGTTTTCTTCCAGCGGCTCAACCCGGTGGAATCAAAGGCAGCAGATCCTTTTAGGACCAATACAAATCTGTACAGACTGAAGGTTAACAACATGCCTTCCCAAGGGCAATCTGTTTGCCATATGGAGATTTCTGGCGGATGCTAATAAGAAGATGAGGCTGTTAAAAAGATCAGCTGATCTTACTTCCTGGCAGGTAACCCGCTGGGCCCTAGACAGAAGAGCTCACTTAGGGGAGAGAGCTACTGTCCTACAGAAACACCGGGGATTCGCGCTCACATTCCAGTCGTGAAGAAAGTGCTTCCACGTGCCTTGACATCAGGTGTTATTACTCCATGATTTCTGTCCCCCGTCCAGATGGCGCCAACTCTAAGACGCGCCGCCTCCCTCCTCCAGGAGAGGAAATTCGGCTTTGCTTGTTTGCTTCACTACCTCTAGGCCTCCTGCGGTTGGGTCCCCATGAGCTCCCAAAGCCTGCTCTGTACCCCAGGCCAATGCCAACAAAGGTCAAGGGTGCTAGGGCATGGCACAGGCTCTGGAAGGGACCGCTGTCCAGCGACCTTTCCACACTGAGTTTGGCTTGGGTTCTGCTGATGTTCTTCGGACGGGAATCTTTTCCTTCTGCAGACCAGGGCCCTGGAGCTGACAGCACTCGCCGGAGGAACTCCGTGTAGCCCCGGCAGGTGGGGTGGGAAGCCGGGGTCCTCCAGAGCACACCTGGGGTGCTGGTGGTGTGGAGGGCGGACCTCACCAGCCAAGAGGCGGTCGGGCCCGGTCCTGCTGCGTAATGCGCTTTGTGACCTCGGCAGGTCCCCTCTCTGCGTGGTGGCTTTCTCCGCTCTTGAGGACTCGGTCCCTGTCCAGGCTCTGAGCTGTGGCCGGCACCCCTTTTGTTGTTCGCTCTTGGCCCTGAGCTGAGCCTGGGGCCTGGCAGGGCTAGTCGCATCCGATTTCAGCAGGAGCCGAGCAAGCACACCATCGTCTGGCAATGCGCACAGACATCGTCACCGCCAGAAGGCCCCTCAGGCATGCGGGCCACTGCCTGTGTGGTCACAGGTCCTCCTTCTGCTGGCCGCTGGGAAGGCCTTGCTTTGGTTCTCGGATGGGACCGTCGTTGCTCAAGAGCTGCTGCCTGAGGGGCCTCCCTGGCTTGCGGCCTGATCTCACGGGCCACCAGTCCAAGGCCCACATGGCTTCCTGGGCGACCAGGCACCACTGACCTCAGCAGGGGAGCGCGGGGAGGCCAGTTCTGTTCTTTCCCAGGCGAGCAGAGACAGGTACAGCACAGGGTATGCTGGACGGCCCGAGGGGGCTGCCGCTCTGAGGGGAGGACAGTCCCCAGAGCCTGCTGTCACCAAAGGCTATGTTTGGGGACAGGGCAAGGCCTCCCTTGGGCGGTGTGTGACCAGCATGCTTGCCCAGTGCCTGGCCCACAGTAGGGCTCAGGAAGTGGGGTCATGGACTCCTGGGGTCCCCCGAGGAGCCCTTCCAGACCTCTGGTTCCACCTTTGACCACACCCCCTGTTGTTATCCAGACTGTGATTCACCTCCTCCCAAGTCCATTTTTCTTTCTACAAGGCCATTTCCCTGCCATAATGTGGCAACACCAAAGTCCATACCAGTGCCAAATTAACCCCCAAGCCCATGTCAATCTGGTTCAGCTGCCAGAGCAAAGCACCACCGACTGGGGGCTTAAACGCCACATGGTTGTTTGCCGGTGCCGGTTGTGGGATCAAGGTCAAGGAGCCGGCAGGCGTGACTTCCGGGAGAACGTGCTTCCTTCTCTGTGTCCACACGTGGGCCTCCCCTGGGTGCGAGCACACGGAATGTCTCTAATTCTAAGGACACTTTATATTAAAATAAAGGACATACACTGAAAAATGCACCTCTGTGCCAGATGCCAAAAACCACACTCGCCATTCCGGCATTTCTCTCGTGCTTAAAACGCCTTCTTTAAAACAGACCCAGTGGGTTGAAGTCACCTCTGCCAGGTGCTTGGACACAGGAGGAAGGAAGATGGCGCGTCTTGCGAGCGGGTGGCACCCAGGACGGGCTGCGTGTCTGTGGGGGTTGGCTGGGGGTCCTGGCATGCCTTCGGGGTACAGTGCATCAGAAGAATAACCCTGCAGGGACGTGTGGCCCCTGCAACTGGAAAAGGCAGCGGGTGAGCCTGGTGCCCTCAGACTCTTGGCCGACTTTGCTCCTGTCTCCCGGCAAAGCGGCATCTGCTGTGGGCCAGCCACCCGGGCCTGTGGTGCAGGGGGCTCCTGGGACAGCGTCCCTCCGGCTTGCTGTGTTTTACGGTGGGGTCTCGGGTGCAGCCAGGGGCCAGGCGTCGGCCCAGCGCTCCGCCCTGCAGGGCTTGCTGCCCGGAGTCTGAGTCTGTCCTCGGGCCCCTCGTTGCCCCCCTGGTGTGTCTGTGTGATGTTCGGTTGGGGTTTGACAGCTGGACCTCCCCTGGGGAGAGCCCTGCTCACGTGGCGGGATGTGCTTGTGTTCTTCCAGTTGACTTAACGTCCTTCGTGACCCAGTTTGAGTGGGACATGGCCAAATACCCCGCGAAGCAGCCGCTGGTGAGCGTGGCGGACACACTAGCAAAGGTACGAGAAGGGCCCGCCCTCCGGGGACACACACGCTTCCGTGACTGGGGACTCTGACCATCTGAAGCAGATCTACATGGCATTAGGGCCCTGGCGAAGCAGAGAGGGACTTTCTGGGGGGCCCGAGGCAGGAGGCTGGGCTCTGGCCCTGCTGGCCGACCCTGGGTGGGGTCCCGGCACCATCTGCCTCCTGCCAGTCCTGGCCCGGCCCTCGTGGGTTTCTGAGGTGTGGCCTTCCATGCCCTAGGCAAGGTCAGGGACCTGTGGGTGCCCTGGAGACAGGACACCCTGCCCGCCCTCCATCTCTTCCAGCCCCGTTACCTGGCCCGGTGTCTGCACATCACAGGACAGTCCCCTTGACCGACAGGCTCTCTGAGCCACCAGAGTCTGACCCATTCACTGCGCCCCTCCCCCTCTTTTCTTTTTAAAAGGGACTGATGGACAGTAGCCCCATCCCGACCCACTCTTAGAGCATGACGTCTCCCACCCAGGGTGATGGTTCACTCAATGAAACTGTCTGTTTCTGAGGAGAGTTTGGCTTGGAGCCCTAACTCCTGAGCCGTGTCCCCTGGAGCCCCACCCCTCGTCTGAGGTGCCCGTGACAACAGGGAAGCCAGCAAGCGCTGTCCCCGTGGTTCCGCCATCTTGGTGAGCGTGGCCTCCAGCATTTGCTTCATGGCTCTGGGGACCCTGTGAGGTCTGGCAGCCATGGTGACTCCTGGTGACTCTTGTTGTCCCCCTGAGGGTGGGCGCTGATGGTCCATGATGGTCTGTCCCCTCTCCCTCCACGATACGCGGAGCGCCTCATAGGTCCGCTCTCCTGCTGGCCCAGGTGGGAGACTCTCAGCCAGGCCAGGAACAAAGCCCTGCTGTTGTCTGCACAGAGAGGCAGAGCCACCTGGGCGTGGCTGGGCAGGCCAGCTGAGGGAGGTGGCCGCTGGGACCCATCCCCGTGCAGCTGGCCTCTCCTCGCTGCCAGCCGATGCCCTGCCCACGGGGCCAGAGGGCCCGGGAATGTGGGCGCGGCTCCAGGGGCGCTGCTGACGTCACAGAGGCCCGCCCCCTCCTGGGACAGGGGCAGTGGTACTGGAAGGCTTCAGTGGGGGGGCCGCTGGGAGCCCCTCTGCCAGCTGGAGCTTCCAGGGGGCTGTTGTGCCCCTCCCTCCACCACCAACCCGGGAGCACACGTCAGTCTGTGCGCTGGCTGCGCCCTGCCCGGCACCGCGGAGGCCAGCGCTCAGTGCCCACCCCGTAGTCCCCTCATTGAGAGGCTGTCCCAGGGCCACCAGACCCAGTGATGACGGCCCTGGGGCACACAGAGGCATTGGCTGAGGGGGGACAGAGCAGGCTGGAGGACCAAGCCTGGCTTCTCTCTAGTCCAGGGGATCCAAAGAACGGCTTTGGCAAGAAGGCAGAGAGCGGGGAGAGAGCAGGTTTGGTGGCGCCCCGTGTGCTCGGGCAGGCTGGGCTCTTTTCCTTCTGCTCCTTCTCACGTCTGCCCTGGGAGCTGGGTGTCGCCTTCCTCTGCTCTCAGACGGAAGGCTGGCTGAGGCGAGGTGCCCCCCGCAGGTGCCACAGGGCTGAGACCTCACACCAGGCAGGCACGCAGGGCTTGGCACCCCGTGTGCGGTGTGCATGGCACCCTCCCTGGGGGCACCGGGCCGACCCCACTGCAAGGCCCGCGCTGTGCGTCCGCCCGGCAGAGGCTCCAGGCATGGGCTCCCTGACCCTGCCCTGCCCCAGTGGTGCCCATGGGGTGCCCTTGGCCTGCATCTGGGGGTCCCCCCAGCGGGAGGTCTCGGCTGTTAACTAGACCCACCCTGGGAGAGCCACAGGGAAATGACAGTCGCTGTGTGGCTGGCTGGGGGTCGAGTGGCGTCGTCTGGGTGACGGAGCCGGTCTCTCACCCTGGGAGGAGCCCTGTCTACACGGCCAGGGTAGGCCTTGGACCTTCTAACAGCTGGGAGCTGGGCCCGCCGGCCCTGCCTTACATGGAGAGGCGCGGAGCCCTGCACGCTGAGTGGCAGTGTGTCACCTGGTCGGGGACCTGCCCAGCCATGGCTGTGTCAGTCTCCACGTGCTGGGTGATGCTGTAGTTTCAGAACAACCCCAACCTCCCTGGTGTAACCGCAGAGGCTCTGCTCCTCCCCCGCGTGCATGGCTGGCAAGGACCTGCTCCTTGCCAATTCACGGGGTGCTGGCTGAGGTGACACCTCTCCGGGTGCTGCAGGGGGCCTGCCTCCCGTGGGGGGGGCTGCCCCTTGAAGGAGCAGAGCCAGTGGTTGCTTCTGTGGAACCCACGGCCCCCTCAGCTCCGCCCATGCCGGCCCCTCTGCGGGGAGGCGCAGAGGTGACTGAGACCCGCCCTCGGGAGCGCAGGCCTGCGCAGGACAGGGCGTGCCTTTGTGCGCGACCCGCTCGGGGACTGTATCAGCTCCCAGCAGTTCTGTGGCTCGGAGCTCGGAGAGGTGCGGAGCAGACGCCACGCCACGCGGGGCCAGAGGCGGACGCGGTCCCAGCGCCCCGCCCCCTCCCTGTTTCATTGGGTCCGAACCCGCTGCCGGTTCTCATCGGCTTGTGGCGAAATCAGAAAAGTAAAGCGGGCACACGATTTTTTTTTTCTTGACTTTTTTCTCTCTTTAAAAAACAGTCTTACTTTAGAACTCAGGGTCTGCGGATTGCACTCACGTCGGCTTCCTGGCCATGTTGTCGCACTGTTTTATGTGGGACGTTACCAATGGCCGACACTGGAGCATGGGTCCCTGTGCTCCAGTTTTACCATTTTCTGTAAATCAGCAATCCTTGCAAAGTAAGAAATTTTTTTAATTGTAAAAATAAAAGTACAAATCTTACCCTCAAAAATCAAACAAAGCCAAATGTAAAGCTAAATATGTTAAAGCTCTCCTGTGACACCCCTAGTCCCCCCTTCCTGGTCCCTTTAGTCTCCCTAAACTCTCAAATCGATGCTTGAAAGTTTAAAGCAGCTCCTTCCATCCATATAAAAACTATATATTTCAATTCAAAAGTGGTCCCACCCTACAGATGGCCCCTTTTCTCATACAGTGATTCTGGGGAGGTCCCCGTGTCGGCACGCGCTGCTCTGTGCATTTGGTGACGTGGTGTCAATGTCCCCCGTGGGCTGTCACTGACCGTGGCTGAGGACAGACGGGGGAGAAGGTGGGCACAGTGGCTCTCAGGAGCTGGGGGAATGGCCCTACACCCCACACGTGTCAGCGCGGGGAGCCTACCTCGCTCACTGATCCCGTGATGTGGGTGCCAGGCTTTGTGGCACCAAGTTTGTGGGGTGGACCCCGATGTTGCAATGTGGACCCTGGGGGGCAGGGTGGGGGCTTCCTTTCAATTCCCGACAGCTCCCAACACCTATGTGGGGCTCACTGGGCACTGGGCGGCTCTTTCAGGGACTTCACAACACTTCTCCATGGCTGTCGTCTGCTGGGAGGGCTCCCGGTGGACTGGGCACTGGTGGGCATTTTCTTTCACTGTTTCTAGCCCTTGGGGAGGACGCTGCCACCCCAGCGGGGCCAACGGGGCACCGGCGCCAGCTTGTCTCATTCCCTGCCCACCGCAGGAGGGGGTGTGGGATGTGCTCCTGAACATTCTGGAACATAACAGTCTCCTTAATGTCAGGCAGATGACCTGCCTCCCACCTAAAAGGAGCTCTACCACCTACCCGAGCGGGAAGGGGCCACCGCGGGGCACAGCTGAGCCTGGAGACCTGGGCACTGTTAGGGCTGAGCCGTGGCGGCCCCGGAGGAGCCAGGAGGGCGTCGGCCTGAGCTGACTCACAGCAGAGCCTGAGAGTGCGTGGCGCGCAGGCCGTGGGTGCGCTGGGGCCGCGCCGGGTGCCTGCCTGTAGGAGACGGGCCGGAAGCGCACAGGGTCAGCTCCCTGGGCCTCCGTATCTGCAAAGTGGGCCGTTCACCCCTTCCCGGCCTCCTGGGGCCTGACCGTGGGGCCAAATGCGGGCGCTCGGAGAGCAGCGAGGTGTAAAGGAGAGCCACCCCTGGTCAACGGGCAGGACGTTGTTTCTCCTCAAGGACACCAGGAGCGATCTGTGGCAGGTCCGAGAAGTTTGACCAACTCTTGAAGCTCTTCTGCTCTTACCAACAGCAACTGGCGCAGATTGACGCCGACCTGAAGTCCCGCACGGCCGCCTACAACACCCTGAAGACCACCCTGGAGACCCTGGAGAAGAAGTCCCAGTGAGTGCCCTGTTCCCACGCCACCCGCGGCCGCCGGGCCCTGACGGAGGCCTGTGTCTGTGAGAGAGAGGGAGACAGACAGACAGACAGGTGGACAGACACAGAGGCTGGGAGGGGAGGACCCGACTGCCCAAAATGGTGGCCTTGGGGCAGATCCGTCCTGGTATTGGCCAGGGGGCCACGAGGCCATCTGCCTCCTGGGCCATCCATTCGCACCCCAAGTTGTGGACCTAAGGATGGTTTGGGACTTGAGCAAACATCTGGTCCCCTCACTGGCTCATTGTAGGGCTGCCTGGTGTATGGAGCACATGCTCTGAGGGAGGGGAAGGGGAGAGTGAAGAGGGGGAAACCAGCCCTAAGCCCCCCCACCCCAATTATTCTCTCCTTTGCCTGGTAAACGTTTATTAAGCACCTGCTATGCACTCAGGCCTTATGCTAGACCCTAAAGATACAAAGCAGATCATATACTCTCTGCCCTTGGAGTGCTCACACTCACACCACAGCCGTTTAGGGGAAGTCTCCTCTGGGCAGGGCTTATACAAGCGTGAGCTGGGTGGGTAAGGTCTGAGCGTGGAAAGGGACCCTAAGGGACTTACCGGGGATGGTGTGGGAGGCGGCGGAGAGACACGGGACGCATTTCGCCTGAGCCTCAGCTAAGCGCCCCAGAGCTGTTTGTTCGGAAAGCGTGGCGTGCTAATGCATTAGCCGCTGTCACGGCCCGTGTGCAGACGGCACAGACAGTTCCGTTAGCTGTGTCGTGCCCTGTTCGCTGGTGCGGCGGCCTGGATCCGTGTGCTAAAAACACCACGGCCTCGATGACCGCCAGGTTCCCCTGGGCACACAGAGGCTAGTTCAGGTGTGCGTCCCCTGGCTGCTGTGAGGTGTGTCAAGTGACAGCGCTCTCTGGGCCTGTCCCTGCCCAGGACAGCCGGGGCAGCTTTGAGAGCTGGCCGCTGTGTTGACGCTTGAGTAACCTGAGCGGTCTGTCCCCAGCGGTCCCCTCCCGACAGTGACAGCAGTGGCTTGTGCCAGGGCAGCGCAAGGGATGGAGGTGTTGGGTTCCGCAGCTCCTCGGGTGACTGGTGACAGCGCCCGAGGCCCTGCCAGCCATGGCGGCCCTGGCTGCCCAGACGCAGAGCTGGGGCACAGCCCAAGCCTCCCCGCTGCCCGTCCACCTGCCTGCCCCACTTGCTGGGGGTGCCGTCTCCCTGTGCCTTTCTGCTGACCACACCCCCCTGTCCCACATGGATTCAGGGGGAACCTCTTCACTCGGACACTGAGTGACATTGTGAACAAAGAAGACTTCGTGCTGGATTCTGAGTATCTGGTCACACTTCTGGTCATCGTCCCCAAGTAAGTGGGTGAGGAAGGCAGGCCGTTGGGGTCTCACGTGTGTTAGGCATCGAGAGAAGAGAGGAAGAGGTGCCCCCAGGGCCCTGGATGGAAGCTATGTGGTGGTGACGGGGACCGAGTGACAGTCCTTGTGGCGGGCATGGCAGTGACAGGGCCAGCCGTATCCTGAGCACCTGTTATGTCCAGGTGTCGCAGACTGTTCACGGCCCTCGCTACGAGCCTGGGGTGGCTGGGGACCATTGTCTTGCCCAAGGCCACACGGCTGGGATTCCTAAGCTGCTCATGGCCTTCTGGGGAGGCCGGGCCCAGGACAGGGCGGGGCGGGGTGGGCGGTTCCCAGAGCCCCTACAGGGCCTCTGAGGGCTCCGGGGCTCTCTTGGGCGCTGGTTCTGCTCACCTCAGCCCCCCGGGGAAAGGGGCGTGTGGCTTCCTAAACACTCAGGGCGCCCCTCAGCCTTTTCGGCAGAAACCACTGAACTACTCTGTTCTCACAGAGAAAACTACATACAATGGCAAAGAACCTACGAATCGCTATCGAAGATGGTGGTCCCGCGGTCAACCAAGTAAGTGCGACCTCAGCTTGCCCTCAGTGCCCCTGGGAAGCACGGGTGGGCGCTCTCAGGCACCCGACCACCAAACACCTGTGCACACAAGAGTCCCTTGACATAGAGCTCCTTCATGGCCACGCAGCCAGCCACCTGCTAGACTGACTCCCTCCACCTTTTGGAGCATCGCCTCCCTGGCCCCGCCCCCCGCCTGGAAGCCCTCCCTGGCTCCCCTCCTTTGCTGTACTCTGCTTTGCCTTTTCAGCTTGGTGTGGATTCTGGGGGGTGGGGGTGGGGGCTGGGAAAGTCTCAGCGTGTGGCCTGCTGGGGTCAGAGCAGGAGTGGCTAGTGAGGGCTGCGTAAGTTACAGAAGAGGGGGTAGAAGAATATATTCAAGCCATGAATACCAACCCCAGAGCTGGCAAGGCCAGCGATATAGGCTGCGCCGCAGCATGGGCAGGCCTCACTCTGTGATGTTAAGCAGGCAAGCTGCAGAAGATACACGTGTGGCATGAGGCCACTTACTTAAGGTCTGCAAGTGGACAAACTAAACCACGTGTGACTTAGGCACATGCAGGTGCACAGAATTATGGGCGTGCTTGGGGATGAGAAGCGCCAAGTTCAACACAAGTGACCTTGGGGCAGAGAGCAGAGTGCAGTTGGAGGGGGGACACAGTGGGTTTCTACTGTATGGAAATTGATGTCTAGCCCTGATTGGTGTGGCTCAGTGGATTGAGCTCTGGCCTGTGAACCAAAGGGTCACTGGTTCGATTCCCAGTCAGGGCTCATGCCTGGGTTGCAGGCCAGGTCCCCAGTTGGGGGCACGTGAGAGGAAACCATACATTGATGTTTCTCTCTCTCTCTTTCTCTCTGCCTTCCCCTCTCTCTAAAAATCAATAAATTAAAAAATTTAAGAAAAAGAAAATTGATATCTAAAGCTGGGTGGCAGATACATAGGTATTTGTCTGAAACAGCTTATGGTTTTAAAGGTTTGACAGTGAGGCCCATTCTTCTGCCTCCCGGGCCTCGGGGCCCAGCCTCAGGGCACCCCTCCCCATGCCCAGCCCAGCCCAGAGGCTGCCCCGGCTGCAAGGCTGCTCTCCCAGGGTCCCAGACTCATGGGGGATAGCCATCAGGAGCAAAAATGAGGGTGGCAGGGCACAGGACAGTCACAGCCTGAGGTCACACGGGAGGCTGGAGGAAGGAGCCAGGGGCCATTGGGTCTGCAGGGGCAGCCGGAAGGGCACTGACAGAGAGAGGAGCTGGCCTTTGCAGCTGCCTGCTCGGCAGGGGTGTTCACTGCTCTCCAACCTGCCTCTCTGCGGCAGTTTGCCAGGGGTGCCGACTGGGAGAGCCTCAGACCAGAGCCCGAGGCCTTGTGGGCCCCTGAGCGTCCGTGGAGGTGACTCTGGAAAGGTCTCTGGAGCCTGGGGTCAGCCTCTAGGAGTGCAGGCTTGGAGAAGGGTGACCCCGCGGGCATGCTCACCAAGCTCTGCATGGGTCCGAGGACTCCCGTTACTGGGTCACCTGGCCAGCGGGACTCAAAAGTGTTTAGCTCAGCGGCCCCAGCAGCCCCCATGCCCTTGGGGGCGGCAGCCAGGGCGGTTTCACATGAGGTGTGCCAGGAGGGTGTGCCTAACTAGAACACTCTGACATTGGACGTGAAATGGCCATTGTGAGATGGTTTTCACTACAGGGTGTCAGGACCAGGGGCACCTGTCTGCACACGCAGTGACCAACACCCAGGGGCGGCCTGACCTCTCAGGCACTTTATGAACGGGGTCCAAACCCTGGTGACCGCATAGCTAGGGCCAGTCCTTCCCTCCACTAGGAGGCCTGTGTTTAAACGGCCGGGAGGCCCCCCAGGCTCTGGCTGGGGGAGGGGGGGGCGAGAGGGGCGGGAGAGGAAGGAAGGCAGCCGGGACCACTGAGTTAGGGTGCCGGGTTCCCCCGCCCTGGCTGCCGGCAGGGCCCCTGTGCACAGGCCAGCAGGCCGAGGGGACAGAAGCGACCTCTGCAGCCACCCACATGCCCAGGTTGAGGACAGGCGCCTCCCAGCCCCGCCCCAGGTTGGGGCCTGAGGATGAGTCCGGCGAACAGACGCGTCTCTCCCACAGGCTGATTACTGAGGACGATGAGGGAGGCCTCTTCACAGTGACCCTATTTCGAAAAGTGATTGACGACTTCAAAACCAAAGCCAAAGAGAACAAGTAAGGGCCGTGGGGGCTGGTGCCGGCTCGGGGCCCCGACGAGGAGCCGCTTAGTGACGGCCTCCGCTCGCCGATTCCAGGTTCACGGTCCGGGAGTTTTTCTACGATGAGAAGGAGATCAGACGGGAAAGGGAGGAGATGAGCCGCCTGCTGTCCGATAAGAAGCAACAGTATGTGAGTATGCGCGCCGGGCCGGCGGGTTTTCAGGCGAGATGGGGACGGGCGGGCCCTGCCGGGTCCCCCCCTCCACGCCGTCATCCCCATGCCCCTGGCACACACCACCCGGGGGGCACACGCTCTCCTGGGGCTGCCAGAGCAGGGCCTGGGGGGAGGGGACAAGCACGAGTCGTGGTGGAGGTGGCCGCTGAGTCATGAACCGTGGCGCTGGGTGCCTTGTGCGTGCAGTGTCACCGAGTCCTGGCACTGCGCTGCCCAGGAGGGCCTCGGCCCCATTCCATCGGTGAGGGACCGGGGCCCCAAGCGGTCATTGAGCGCTGGCCCTGGGAAGAGGACCCAACGGCCCTGAGGTCTAGCAAGGCAGGCGGGGCTCCAGAGTGAGGCCAGCTGTCACACCGCTGTCCTTGAGAGTGTGGTTGCCAGGTGTGATGTGACATGGCCGTCACCAGAACCTGGGTTTACATTCGCTCTGCTTTTAGCCAAGAGTGGGCACTTATTCTTGAGACTTCCGACAGCAGCCACTCAGAACGTTTCATGGGTGAGGGCAGCCAAGTTCAACAGGGGGCAGACCAGACTTTTGTTTCTGAAATGTGAACAGTGGAGCCTTGAAAAAGTCACTTCACTGCTCTGTAAAGTGAGCACGTTCCAGACGCAGCGTCCTCGGCTGCTGCGTGGGGTTAAGCCATGGGGCCCCTGTCTGGGTGGGCTGTTTCGGGTCCCCTCCCCCAGTCCCAGCAGGGAGGGTTCTGGGAGCACCTACCTCCGGTGCAGAGAGGAAGAACGGGCCTCTTGGAGGAGAGTCCATGTGTAAATAGAAAGCTGTAAGTACGTGCTTGGCTGGAAGGCAGGAAGTGCTTCTCCTGGGGCCCGTGTTTGCCCTGAGCCTTCCTGATGCTGGGCCAGAGGATTCTGCACGTCTGGCCTGACCTCTGAGTCAATGCCCTTTTCAGAGGGACCCCAGACAAGCGGCCCCTCTGGAGTGAGTTTCGAAATGGGCTTCTCAGAGCCCCCCTGGACTGGCCCGTCCCTTTTGACAGGCAATGGGAACCGGTCGTCTGAAAGTGTCCCCCAGCCATGAGCACGCACACAGACGTACGTGTATAGATGTGTGCACCATGGAGGGACACACACACCCATGTCTCAGAGCCTCTGAGATGGGCTGAGTCAGAGTCCTGGGCTGAAATCCAAAAGGTCCCCTCTGAACCTCAGCTCTGATACCTGGGGCCGCACCCGAGGTCTCTTCAGTGGTCCCCGGCTCCCGCCGTGTGGAAGCCAGATCATGGCAGCTTCCACACATGTCCAGGCGGCAGACCCTGCCCGGAGGGCTGGTGCTCAGGTCCCCTGGCATCCACCCGTGTGCTGGCACAGACCCCCGAGGATCAAGGTGACACACGAACCTGACACCTGCCGCCTGGGTCTCAGGTTGCCAGCTGGTGTCAACTTCTGCCCCCGCCCCCGGCGCTGGCCCCGGGAGCCCTGCCCACCAGCCCCTCCCTCTCTGCTGGGGAAGGGGGCTCCGTAGGAGACACACTAACTTGGAAACGGCCCCTTTCGAGGCTCTCGTGTGCCCGTGAGCAGGGGACAGCTGGGCTCAGCCCGGCCCCGGGTTCCTCAGGCTCGGACCCCTTAGCCTGTCTGTAGGTGGGTAGGCCTCCAGCTCGTGTGTCTTTTTGGTTGCTTGTCATCCGGAAGGAGCAAGCTGGGTCCCGGGGGGTCATCAGTTTCCTTTGAGAGCACAAGGTAGGATTTTTCTGAGCTTTGAGAGAAAAATGATGATAAAGGGCGACATGTCCTGACAGTAAGTGGCATGATCGCCAAGGGGGCTGCCGGGGGCGGGACATGGCAGAGGCTCCTGGACGGTCCGCTCCACAGGCAGGCTCTTCCACTGCATCTCTAGGAGCTGCCTCTGTCCTCATCTTCATGCTTATTGGGGGGGGGGGGGGGGCGGTCCTGGCCTAGGCCCGGCAGAGGAGAGCGCTGTGGAAACTGCCCCCTCTGCCAGCCATCAGCTCCTCCCGTGGAATACGGAACCAGAACCGACAAAGACTTCCCGCACCCCGGGCCCAACGGCTCACCTCTGTCTAACCGGCGCGTGTCCCGGGGGTGGGCCAGAGCTCTGGAGCTCACCTGCCCTTCCAGGCCACGAGAATTGTGTCTGTTGTTTCTGATGCATGTTTCCTAAGAGATTAATAAACCATTTCTGTGCCTTTAGCAAACTTCCTGTGTTGCTCTTAAAAAGGGATCATCCACCTTCCCGGACCACAAGGTTAAGGTAACCCCGCTAGGTAACCCCGATAGGCCTGCCGCGGGGCACACCGACAGAGAGAGTGAGGGCGAGGGTGAGGTAAGCAAGCCCCCGGAACCCTGGGGTTCCCTGGCTCGCATGTCCTTGCCAGCGCAGGTGTCTTCTGAGGGAACACGGCCTCGCACTTCCTGTTATCTGTACGGCTTTGGAGTCTTCCATCCGAGGAGCCCAGAACGATCCCTTCCTCCTCTTTGGGGCTATGCGCGCCCCCCAACAGCAGATGGTGCTTTGGGGCCAGGGGTGCCTCTGCTCTGCCTGGAGGTGGCTGGAGCTGGTGGCGGGCAGTCCCTGGCTGGCGGCAGGGGTGGTCGGGCAGCTCTGCTGTCCAGCCGTGGCTGGACCCACCCCTGACCTTTGTGGGCAGTTGGAGGGATCAGGTGGGAGCTCAGAGCCTTTGCTCCAAGACGTTGAACTCCCCCAGATGACTGGACACACCAGCATCAGTGACAGGTGCCATGGCCCAGGGGGCTGTGGTCCTGCAAGGAGCTTCCTGAACGCGGTGGCTGTGGGTGACATGGGGACTGGGCCAGAGCCATAGTGTCAGACGGACGCCTGTCGGCTGCCTGCCGAACGCCGAGGTCAGGGGCGGCCCGGTGTGCGGGGCCCCACGCTTGTTCCCAGTGGCTGGCCGCTGAGAGTCCCGGCCCCGGGCCCCCGGACAGTGTGGTCCTGGGCCTCACCCGGCCTCGTCGGACCCACTCGCTGCTTCTGCTGGCGCCTGGGCGTTCCTTCTCAGCTCAGGGCTTGCTCTGTCAAACCTGCGTCCTTTCTTGGCTTGCGGTGGTCGGGCAGCGTGGCCAGGAGGGCTCACGGCTCTGCTGTCTCTGCAGGGCCCCCTGCTGCGCTGGCTCAAGGTGAACTTCAGCGAGGCCTTCATCGCCTGGGTGCACATCAAGGCGCTGAGGGTGTTCGTGGAGTCCGTGCTCAGGTAGGTGGGCGGAGGGGCGGCACCCGGCCGTCCTGCAGCGGGGTGGCCGGGACGAGCCCGCTCTGGGGCCACTGGGGCTCCCCTTCCTGCCCCTGCAGCCTCCCCAGAAAGGCCATGTCCCTCAGGTCCCCGGGCTCCTGCCAGGGTTTCCTGAGTCCAGTAACCCTTCCCTCTGCTGTGCGGGCCCCTGTCCACTGGTGCCCTTTCTTGTCGGACTCGGGGCAGGTGCCTCCTGCCCGCCCCGGCCCACCCCTCCGGGCAGCCGGGGGCCCAGGGACTCCTGGGAGAAACACCGGCCCGTCTCAGACCCTGGCCTCGAGGCCCGGCCCTCCCGGCCCCAGGAAAGTAGAACCCAAACCAAACCAAACCACCAGCACCAAGACTTATTTTACCCTTTTCTTTTTAACAAAAGCAAGATAGGTTCACTGAGGAAATTTTGGCAACTAGAGATAAACACAAAGAATGAATAAAACCGCCTGACATTTTAACACTGAGAGAAAACACTGCTAACGTGCGGGTGTGCACTCCTTCAGGCTGGGTTTAATTCTTACTCAATTTTTATGAAAATAGGATCTAACAGGAATCGCTTCTTGAAGCCAGCTTTTCTGTGTGCTTTGAACGCGCGGCCGCACCCTGCTTCCGGGGGCTGCCCCTGCCCTGGCCACAGGCTCAGATGCTCTTCCAGTTCGCGACCCTCTGGCAGTGTCCCGGCCCCCGCACCCCCCTCCCGCCTGCACTGTGGGCTGCTCAGGGTCCCCTCCCAGCGCCCGCCTGGGCCCCCAGGCCTACCTCTGCCCGAGCCTCCTGCGTCTCCCCGTCCTGCCTCCTCCCGACAGACTTCCGGCTCATCTTCCCTGCCAGCGCCTTCCTCCGGCTTCCCTGGCCCCGCCGGTGGCCAGCGCGGACGCCGCTGCTCCCTCACCCCCACATCCTGTCCCCCCTACTCTGCCAGCCCGCTGTTCTTTCCTCCGTTTGTCCCCGCCGCATTGCCCAGCTCCTCCTTGGTTCTCAGCCTTCGGTTTGTCCTCCATGTGGCTGCCGTTGTGGTTTGTCCAAACGCAGACCGGATCCGACTGTGGCCCCTCCCCCGCCCCCGTCCCCAAGGCCTGTAATGACGAGGCTGAGGGCGTGTGCAAGCCCACCTGGAGCGTTCGAGGCACCTCTGGGGCGCAGGGGCCTGGCCCGAGCCTGCCTGCCTCCAGCTCGGTGCCCCGAATACGGCCGTGGCACATGAACGCCAGGCCGAGCCCCTGTGCCGCGGGGAGTGTTTCTTGTGGTCCCACGATCCACAGACTACGTGTCCCCACAGGATCCTTCATACCTCATATTCCGCCACCTGCTCTTTTCCTCTGTGTTGTATTATAGTCTCATCGGTATGTGTAGAGCTACCTGGTCCTTTTTAAAGGCTTGTCCCCGCCCCAGTCGACGGGGAGATCATAATCTAGGAAAACAGCTGCTGACAAGTGCATTAGAGCAGGCAGGGGACGCTCCCCTGCGTCCTCCGGCCTCCTGTCGGCCTTTGGCCCAGGTAGTCTCAAGGCTGCTCTTGACCTTTGCCTACACGAGGAGCTGCGGGGCAGGGCTGGCCGCGGCTGTCACCTCCTCGCCTGTCACCCAGCCCACTCGGACAGAGGAGATGCTGACTGAAGAACACCAAAGTGAGGAAGCGCTAGTTCTCTCCAGGGTGAAGTGAGCCAGGGGTTTCCGAAAACACAAGCGGCCCGGGCAGGCGGGGCTCTGGCGAGGGAGCTGGGCCCGAGCCTGGGTCTCGGTGGGGGGCAGACACCAGGGAATCATCAGTGAGTGACGTGTGTGGGAGTTCACCCAGGGAGAGTCACAGAGGGCAGGTACCGAAGGGACACCCCCGGGAACCCCAGCATTTAAGGAGCGGCAGCGAGAAGCCCAGGAGGCAGGCAGAGCCGGGAGGGGTCCTGCTTAGAGTCAGCGGTGGTGGCGGCTTAGGGCTCTCCTGTCCCTGGTGTGAGAAGACAGTGTGGTGGCAGCAGAGGACACTGGATACTGACGTTTCGCACAAGAGTTCCAGGGAGTTGAGGACGTTTTAGTTTTGAACAGGGAGGCAAGACGGTGGCGGGTTCAAGGGTTGGGGACGTGAGAGAGACAAAGGGCGGCCCCAGCCCTCCGGGGTGGGGGGTCGGCCACAGCCTGCTGTCACGCCATTTACTCCACCCTTCTGCAGATGAAATAAATCCCAGCATTGCAGGGGACACGGTGCACCCTCCACGGCCGGCCACGAGGACCGGGGAAGTGCGGGAGCCGGGGGATAACGTAGCGACGCTGGGAGATGAGGACAGCCACCTTAACAGATTTTTGCCCCTGTGAACCATGCGCACGTCAGGCAGGGCCCAGGGCATTATTCCCTTGAGGCCGGCTTTCTCGGCCAGCGTGGGGACAGGAGGGCATGTTGGTGACGAGCAGGGAACAGCTGAGCTTTTGCTCACTGACGGGGTATTGGATGACCCCTCAGTTCCATGGTCAAGAAGTACCGTGGCCAGAAGCGGGTGGGCGCGTTCTGGACATTTTTGTATCCAGAAGGACCTAGTAATGTCTCACCGGACCCTAGATGTTTTGCTCACCTGAGTTTCATTTCACCGCGCTACGCGGGCAGCAGCTTTGCGCCTTATTAGTCCCTGCTCAGTGCGTCTAGCCCCCATTTGCACCCGGCGTAACTCACTGACACATTTTCTTTGTCCGAGAAGGTACGGGCTCCCCGTGAATTTTCAGGCCGTGCTCCTCCAGCCTCAGAAGAAGTCGTCCACCAAGCGTTTGAGAGAGGTGCTGAACTCCGTCTTCAGGCACCTGGACGAAGTAGCAGCTGCGAGTATCCTGGACGTACGTATCCACCCCCAAGTTGCCTTTCTGCAGTTCAGGTCGGCCTCTCCACACGGGACACCCGTTCCCCAAATGGTACTTGGTGGCGGTGGGGGGTGGGGGGTGGGGACGTGCAGGGCAGGACATATGATCAGGGTCTCGAGCGCGTCTTCGGAAACAGAAGGTAAAACCGGAAACTAGTGTATGTGCTTAGAACGCTACTGTGCCCTCTCTCGCAGGCGTCTGTGGACATCCCCGGGCTGCAGCTCAATAACCAAGACTACTTCCCCTATGTGTACTTCCACATCGACCTCAGTCTCCTGGACTAGATGCCGACAGACGCCCTCCCCTCAGCCAGAGCAGTGTGAGCGCCCTGCAGCAGCTAGGTTTTTAGAGAAATTGCTCACAGAAGTTAGCGACAGCTGTATTTATTTTTTTGTAAGTTACAATAAAGAAATGCTCAGTCCTTTCAATCGGCTCTTCACTTATATTCTAACATATTTCAAAATTTCATCTTCCTGAATGCTTTACAGAAAAGGGGCTGCCTAAAGACTGGCGACCTGCTGCTGGCTTGCTCGTCTTGATGGGCACTTGTGAGGACTTAGTAGTGTTAGAGCCTTGGGCGCACTGTAAAACTGGCTGTAGCCCCTACAGCCCCTGGGGGTGGGCCAGAGAGAATACTGGGCATCAGGTGCAGTTCTCGGTTCCCGGCCCCTTGTTTCCGGCCCTTCCACTCCGCACTCCCAGATGCGGCCTGGCCTCGCAGCAGGGGCGCCGCGTGCCACCTGCGTGAGGCCGGTGCCTGGATGGTGGTGCCATTCGAACCACAGGCGTTTGGAAAGGAAAAGACGCCAGGGCCAGACCTTCATAACATCGATTTACTGGCTAAGCAAGAGACTCTGAATTGATGACGTGGACACTGATTTCATCCATTTGTTGGCATTGTCCAAAATATGGTTTTATTCTTTAATGGAAAAAGCCATTAATACTCAAATGAAGAATCACCTTAAAAAACTGACATAAGAGCCTCCAGGAACACCCAAGCAGCAGTCAGAGGGAGGGAAAAGTGTTTCAACAGCCCGTCCGTTTCCTTCAAAGCATTACTTGACAGAACACAGCCCAATCCACCAGCTACAATTCATAGAATTTTCCACTGTTTTCTTGAGATGCAGAAGTTCACCATCGCAGTGTTTTCAAATGACCAGTCAAGTGCTACTTCTTGGTGAAAAAGGCCACTGGTAGATGCATCTGATTGTAAAGGGTGTCCCTTCACTGCGGGAAACGTCTGCTCCCAAGACAAGGAAACTGCAGTCTCTGCCGAGCCGCTCACAGCTCGTCCCTCTCCAAGTCGTCCAGCTCCACGTCGCTGAGGTCAATGTCGTCTTCCACAGGAAGCTGCGAGACAGAAGACCACCGTGAGGCCCTGAAATGTGCTCTTACTGAAAGCCACTCAACTTGTCCTTCCAAGGGAGGGGGGGGGCAGAAGTGTAACAGAATAAATGCTCATTTCGAGTAAACAGATTCAAGGTTAAATGGTTACTCTGGGCAATAACCAGGAGAGCAACCCCATTACTGACATCCAGCCTTGTTGTCTGTTAAGAGTACCAGGTGCCATGCAGCGCTTACGAAGAGGACTTGGTTCACAAGCAGCAAAGACACACGGGGTCAGGAAGGTGGAAAGCGGGTGAAGAGGAGGGCCAGCCCCGAGTCCCGTGCCTGCAGCTCCGGTCCCCGTGCCGGGACTCACCTCGCCATCCTTGCCGTCCCAGGGCTCTCTGGTGCTGATGGTGGGGAAGGCCCCGCCTCCTACAGGTGCTGTGGATCCACGCCCGAAAGAGAGCTCCCTGCGGGGGGGAGAGCAGAACGAGCCCAGGCATTACAAGGGATGCTGGTGCAGATGCAGAAGCAACTGACGAACGAACGACGCGCCTGCTGCGCTTGAGAAGAGGCACTGCCCACCGTAACTCCCGCGAGATACCTTGTGAACAGTGTTATCTTTTTAATCAGGGACAACAAGATCACCAGGCATGAAATTCCTAAGGCCTCGGCACCAGGTAAAGCCGGTTACAGCCAATAATTTAAAAACAGCTAATGTACTTCACTAAAATACAAGTTAATTATGGAAAAGCCATCCAAGCCGGGAGGGCAAGAGCCAGCAGAGGCACTGGCGGGCGAGCACAGGAGCCGCGGGGGCGGCCGCCTCGCGCCGATCTGTGACGTGAGGGCACATCTGTCATAGCTCACGCGCGGGCCACGCTGTGAGCAGAGGGCTGTCTTGCCTTGAGCAGATGCTGACAGACAGCATTCCCTGGGAGAGACGCGGAGGCTGCCGCTGGCCTGGGAGCAGGCCTCTGGTGCAGGGTGCTTGGAACAGGACAGCTTCCTGTGTGTGGCTGGCACCAGTTATCAGCAGCACGGTGGGAAAACTGGGGATTACTGCTCCGCGTTTTTCACGGTGGATGCCACTGGTTCTTTGGACACTTAGCAACGTCTGGAAACATTTTTAATTGTCACAGCTCCGTGTGAGGGGTCTGCTGGCATCTAGTGGGTACAGGCCAGAGACGCTGCTAACACCCTACAACGCACAGGACAAATGACTACCTGGTCCAAAATGCCAAGAGCCAAGGCGGAGAAACCTCAAAGCTCATGTATCTGTCAGAAAACAGGATGAATGTGCTCTAAACACCCGCTTCCCTCCCATTCACAGAGCTGCTCATTAGTGTAACACAGCTCAGGATGCTGAGCCCCGGATGGACGGACGGGCGGAATAAAGAGGGGCTCAGCACAGGAACCAGACCTAGGGTCTGTGCTAATCACCATCACCATCATCATCATATCATCATCATCTAGAGCTAGAAGGGCTCCATTCACTAGGAAGGGGCACGGGCCAGTCCAAGCTGCGTCTACCGTGGGAAACAAACCCTGGCGAACAATAAAGAGGAGCCAGTGGCCCTCCGTCTCACTAACCGGGTGTTCGCTGCCTCTGAACATCGGCCTCTTCCTCCACAAAAAGCCGAGATGCGCCTACTGTTGGATATTCAGTGGGTGGGGATGGTGCTCAAAATAAACAAACCCAGCCTACCTAACGTCAGCAGCGAGAGCAAACAGGAAGATGGGGGAAGGATGCCAAACCACCGTTAAAGAGCAAGATTCGGTGGGAACTGTGCCTTCAGGGCAGGGTTCAATTGCCTGCAAAGTTTGTCCTCCCCTTGGCCACCATCTTCTTCAAACTGAACAGCCAGGGGCTGATAACAGAGGCAAGTCCTTTTGTCACTCTGGGTGCGCAATGCAGTTACATACGGGTATTTCTGGCTACTACTCCAAGAGGAACACAATATGATATTTTCAAGGAAAGACGCAGGAATCACTAATGTTGTCTGGGGCTGACGACTGATGCCACTGCACTGAGACACTGTGAAAACTTCTCCGGGTTGTCTGACAAACTGCACAGAGGACGATGTCTTTTTCTCGTTGGTTTTCTGACGGCCAGACTGCGGCAGGCCTGCGGGGTCTGAGGATGGCACCGGCAGACGCTGCCCCAGCTCTCCGTCCGCTGGCCACCATGCTCTGCACACGCGGTCTTCTCGGGGCACAAGACTCACGTGCAGCTAGAATCAAGCACGCTGACATGCGCTCACTCCCATGTACCTCTCTCGGCTGGCAGCCGGGTGGGTTGTGACGGTCCCCGCTACCCCAAGGCAGGAAGTGGGGGAACCAAGTAACAGTCTCCACCATGCTGCTGTTTCCTAGACCTTTTCCACGAAGCACTTACCTTCCCTGTGTTAAAACAAAAGGTAAGAGGAAAACGGGCTGAAAACACAAGTGAATGAAATCAGAGCTGGCGCAGAGCCTGCATTTTCAGTGAGGCCAAAGGTGCAGGCTCATCGCTGCCTCTCACTCTCGTGCGCCTTCTGAACGTTTCTGACCCTGGAACGAGCGGCTGAAAAGGACGAAGCACGTTTTATAAATAGCCGTCCTGTCAATGTGCCGTGCGCTGTCAAACAGGAAGCTTCCCAGCGGCAGGGAAAGTCCTTCCCAATGGACACCGTTCCGGAGACGAGAATGCAGCCATTTTTTCAGGCTTGGGAGCAGTAAGTAGACAAGATTCTGTGTAAGACGTTCGGCCCGTGGAACTCAGTACCGGAGAAGAGGCACTGATTAAACTGCCGCACAGCTGAGGAAGGCACAGGGTCGGCGCCCCGTGTCTGCCTGAAAGGCGATTCGGTCCGGTTTAGGGGAGCTGAAGAGCAAGGCAGCCCGGAGCGCGGGAGGCTGGGTTCCGAGCCCGAGAACCTAGCAGGCCGCTGCCCGCTGCTGGCATCACGCAGGCAGGTGCACACATCGTCTGGTAACTACGCTCGAGAGCCAATGCCCGGAAATGAAAACCATGTCACCTGAGTCGGGGGCACGGAGCGTGCCCGGTGGGAGTGGGAGAGACAGGGCTGCTTCTTGCCCGTGGGACTTATACGAGAGTCAGGAAGAGCCCAGTGCCAATGGAACAGAATGAGCAGGGGACCTGAGAACAGGGAAGTACTAGCATCACTCACTACCTCAGAAGGCGTCCATGAAAAGGACACCAGGGCGCAGGATGACGACGTAAAAGCTCCAAATTTATAAACATCTACTTCTCCAGAATGTCAAACGCAAAGTAATTCCATTTTTCGCCTGGTCTATAGAAACCTAGTTTCGAACACCAAACCATAGCAGAACCGAACAGAACAAAAACAACTCAGAAGAGGACAAAGAAAATCAGGTCACCTGAGAAACTCGTTAATGCCCTGCTCGCTGAAAGACCCCTTCAGCAGCGCGAACTTCATCTTGCGCGCGTTGACGGCCGCCATGGCGGGGTAGCCGAACCCTCCGATCCCCAGCGCGCTCTCAAGCTCTGGCTGGGCTCCGGCCTCTGTCCACAGCCACCTAGAGAGATGGATGGTTTTTCAGGGCAAAGATCTCTCTCAGATTAGAATCCAGCTAGTAGATCTTAATTAAATAGAAGATTACACTTCAAATATTCTATGGAATGAAATGACTGTAGAAATAAATAAAAAGGTTGAGTTTTTAAAAATAATGTCTTCTCAATCTGCTCTTCTGTCACTACAGGTCCCCTCCCATGTTCCCTAAACTCTAACCCAGAAGTCCCCCCACCCTACCTCCAGAGCCTCGTCCCCTAAGCCTCATGAATCTTCTTTGTTACCAGTATCACTTAGGTTATTACATATGGTCTTTAAAAAGTGTAATAACTTCTTCTTGAAGTTACAGATATGTCGTCATTATGCCCTATAAAAACGCTCAACTAAAGGTAAGTGGCAGGAAGATAGAGGCACACTTTGTTTAAAAATTTGCCCAGATCTGGCGATCACTCAGGAGAGTAAGAAACAGCTGTTTCTTCTTTATCTACCCTTCAGGGCCATACCAGAATTCAGCTATGTTACTAATGAGCTTTTGCTCGCTGGCCTGGGACCCCAACTGCCATTTAAACTACAAAGCCTGTGAGAAAAAGTTGCTGTGGTACAAATAAGCGCCTTACAAATAAGAGACACGCGTTACTTCTTTTCTCCCTAAATGGTACAAACATAGGAACACATCTACCAGGAAACACAGGGAACCAGACACGTCGAAGAAGCACTAAACTTTCCTACCCAGATGATACTGCATATTAAGCTCAATAACTTACCCCCACATTTTCTTTTTGTACTTGTCTGCCAATTTCAGAAGAACTTCCAAGTAAGAATTTCTGCCTGCAGCCCCTGATTTAAACACACAAAATTTTAAAGATAAAAATACAGGCGTCTGTAACACGAATGGATTTAGCACGTGTCCTCAGGGCAGGCAGCACGGAAACAACAGGGAGTTTCTGTTCACCGTACCCGTGTCAAGAATGTGGGGCAGGACAGCCACGACGCAGAGCTGGTGCTCCTCACACGTCTTCTTGGCGACGTCCTCACTGATGACCTGCGGGGCCCGGAAGACAAGGGGCGGAGAGCAAAGACTCAGCACCAGCACTTCCAATAATGAGCAAAGCCAGAGACGGAGTCCAGAAGCACCGCCAATGAAGCTCTGCCCGAGGTTTCCGCTATTGACCCCAAGGCCACCTACCAGGGGTGGCGGGGGAGCTTGTACTCATGGCCCCTGGACTCAGAAGCCGGGCACAGCCGGGCTCTGACACTTATCGTTTGAATACGTACACAGACACATTCATACGCATCATATATTTACTGTATATGAATCTGAGGCTTGCTGCACCTCAGTTTCTGCGCATATAAAATGCAGATTAGAAGTAGTATTACCTCTAAGTGCTCCCGTGAGAACTGAGAAAAATCGACAGAAAAGCACCAGAACAGAGCCTATTCCATGGTCAGGTGTTCAATAAATGTTAGCTATGATTCTGAGAAGAAGAAATGAAAGACCCATTCTATTTTTAAGGAACTTAGGTACACCTCTCGCAGGGCAATTATTTTAGTGCTGAAGTTATGGAAAGTAGCCATTAATCAGCCAGGAGCTGCCCCCTTGAAAGTACAGAAACACTTTTCAGAACGTTTCAAAGGAGCAGGCAAAGCGCCTCAGCTGAAAGGACAGAGTGTCCTTGCCGCTTTGCCCCTCCTGCCCCCCACGGGATGAGGCCTCCTCGCTGCGTGACCGTGACCGAGCCTTTACCTCCAGAAGCTCGGGGGGCGGGGCATTATCAGAAAACAGATCGAGGGCCCGGGAGACGATGTCGGATCTGGTCCGGCCCCCGTCATAGTCCACAGGAGACTCGCCTTTCTGAAATATCTTGATTGTAGGAAATCCCCTAATCTATTAAAATCAAATTGACATTTAATAAGAAATAAGGTAGTCTTTATGGTTTCTAAAACCACCGTCTCCGTAACTTAATGTAATAAAAAGATGCCCAGCCTGCACCGACGGCCAAGCGGTGTCCCCAGGCCTGCTAGTCTGGGGGGTAACGGGACCGCCATGCGCGGCCAAGTCTTACCCAAACCCTGGGTCTGCACTTAATGCACCGGCTCTAGAACAGATGAACTAACTGCAAAGCCCCATGACCACCTTGCAAAAGCTTGGGAAAGCTAAAGGCTCACACTAAGCACACAGAAGCAGTGAAATACTGGAAAAAACCCAACAGGTCCCGACTTCCAGACTTCTTGGGGATAACAGTGAAGTGACTTAAAAGGCCCCGCACCGTCCGTGCACCTCGGGGAAGCCCGGTGTGCCAGGTGACACAGCAGCGGAAAGGTGCGCGTCTCAGCGGGAGCGGCACACTCACCCCGTAGCGGCTGGCCAGCCCCTGATTGGCCGTGGCGTCCACGGCCGCCAGCTTCACTTTGCCTTTCGTTTGCTCTTTCACCTCCGTGGCGGCAGCGGCCCACTCCGGCTCCAGGCTACAAAAAAGACATCTTAACTCTCAGCGCAAACACCTCCCCTGATGTGTGTGTTGCTGCTCGCCCGGCCACGTCACCCTTGGAAACCGCTTTCCGTGCGGCTTCGTGGAGACAGGACGCTGCCTTCCCCTCTGCCTCCCGGTCCTTCCCTTGTCGCTCCCCCCAACTTCGGGTGCCAGCTCCCTGTTAAGCTCTGAAGCTGAGCGCGGACACTGTGCCCGAACACCAATGCCGACCACTTGCTTAGAGTCGCGGATTTTCGGGAGGAGATGCCGGTTGTATCTATGATCTGGTTCCGCTCTTTCACAGGGAGCGGCACACGCTCACGTACAGGTGGGATCTTACCCAAGTACCAGGCAAGCTCCCAGACAGAGAGGACCCGTTGGTGGTTGCCCCAGGCAGGGGCGGGGTGGGCGGAACGGGTGAGGAGGGTCAAAGACAGAAAACAAAGGGAAACCCCAGAGCCAGGTGACTGCATGACAGCCCTGTGGCTTCACAAGGACTTGGTCAGAAGCGCTTACTTTTTGCAGTGCCCACACCAAGGAGCGTAAAATTCAACCATCCACACGTCTGCACTGTCCAGGACGTTCTCATCAAAGCTGTCGTCTGTCAGCTCGATCACGTCTTTCTTACTTGACCCTTCACCTCGGCCCTGTGAACGTGACATGAAACATTACACAGGGTTCCTGCGCTAAATACACCCGTCACAAAACCCGCCTCTTCAGTTAACAAAGTTCTCGGGTTTTCCTTTCAGGTGGAAACTACTTTACTCAGATCAGGGACATTGTGTAATACTATTATTTTTGCTTGGTAAACAATATGTACTTTCGAGCAATTACCAGTACATTCAGTATAACAGGTAACAGGTGTCTAAATTCTGCCACTTGCTGTTTTTAAGAGAAACATCAGCACGACTCAGAGAATCACATTAACAACACTGTTCTCATTAAGGCTCGCGCGCAGCTGCCGGTCCTCCCAGGGCGCTGTACACCGCTATGCTCACTGACAGCGACATTTAGCGCGTTTCTTTGTTCAAACACTTTTCTCCAGTGCTAACCCTAAGAAACAGTCAGGGTTGCTCCCTTGCTTCCTGCTGCCGGGGCCCAAAGGCACGGAGTGAGGGGAAGCAGCTACGCTCGTGAAATGTCTACGCTGGAAATAAAAGGCAAGAGCATGAAATCTCTGGGTACACGCCCAGTCTGTACAAAGCAGCTCGTTTTACTGGTCTCCTAAAAGGGCAAAGGGCCATTTTATCTGTGTTGGTCAGTAAGAATCCAGTGTCTTTTCCCAAGATCATAAGCATATGTCACGGTTAACTGTCACATTTTATAGAAGGGCATCTACAACAGCAACCCACAGAGCAGGAGCTTCCTTCCCTTCTCCCCTACGCGTTTATGTAGAATTCCCCATGGACTCTGGGCTCACTGACACAGACACGGGCCGAGTGTATCCACATTTCACCTGCTCGCCCAAAGCCAGTCTGGAGCGGAGCTGGCCCCTCTCCCCACTCTGTAACCACGTGAGAAGGGGGCCCGGAGCGGCCCCTGCAGCCCGGACTCTTCTGTTTCAGCCCAGGCCGAGGATGCCCCTCTGGGTCTGGTCCTTGGCCTGCGGTTGGCCAGATGCCCTGGGACTGACTGGCGATGGTGACGGTGACTCCAAGGAAGCCAAATGAGCAGGCTGGGGGCTGCTTCCCTCTGGGGTCAGTTGACTCAGCCTCCTATTATCTTTTAATGGAAAGTTCACCCATTTACAATATTAAAAAAAAAAACACAAACCTATCTTCTACAAGGGGTCCACTCTCAGGCTTCAAAATCATCACCCAGTAAAAACGGACACGATGGGGCCTCACCTGCTTTCCAGAGCTGTATCCGCCACCCCGCCCTGCAAGGCGGTCCTTGACGAGCTGGCGCACAGCACTGAGGGCGGCATCTACGATGGCCTCGGCAGTTCTGCCACCTGCAGGAGGACAAGGACAGCGACCCGCACGGTGGAGGGTGTGCCTGGGCTCCGCAGCCAGGGCTCAACAATGACAACAGCCTTGGGGACTTTGCCAAACGCTACACGCTCAAGAACCCAGGGGCCCGGGAACAGACTCAGAAGTATAAGGATAGTATTACGTGCCACAAGGTGATCGTCAGAGTTCTACCACACCTTTCTTTCCTTTTATAAAGACTTTTCCAGTCAAACACCCTGGGAGGAGATAAAGACCGAGAACACCTCAGACCTGGCCTAAGAAAGCCAGCATAGCCACACTCAGAGTGCGCGGCCCAGCTGGTGGCACAACCCCGCCGGAGCGCAGAGTGGAGCCTGAACCAGGCTGGCGCCTTCCCGACAGCAGGCCCTCCCACCTGGCCCGCCCTGGAAATAGACCAAGTCAAGAAATACACAAGGCTTTTCTCACTCCGGACCGAGGGTCAGGAAATTCATACTTTATTTACCCAAACAGGCAGCAAGCCAAATGCAACCATAATCTAAACAGTCATTTTGCAAGTTAGCAAAACAAATTATTATTCTGAAGCAGAAAAGCAGATGTTTATTCAGAAAAATGAAACTGAGCATTTGTGAAACCCCAGAGCTGGGAGTCTAGAAGAACGGGTATCCTGCAGCCCCAGCGTGGTGACGTACCAACCGCACTGTGTTTAGCAAGTCACATGCTTACACGCATGGTTTCAGTGATAAGAGGTTTTCACATGCCCTGTCTACACAAAAGAGGGTCCAGAGAGTTAAGTATTCTGTTGGGTTGGCTGAAAAGTCTGTTTAGTTTTTTCCGTAAAATAAAAGACACATTTTTCATTTTTACCAATAGCTTTACTGATTTGGATATTTTGGGTACGTCAGCTGTCTCCTGCTATTGGCTTCTAGTGGGCAGAGGCCAGGGGGCTGCTAAACACCTTCCAATGCATAAGGCAGCCCCACAGCAGAGAATTATTTGGCCAAAATGTCAATAGTACCAAGAAACGCTGCAAACCACCTTTGACATTCAATTAGTCACAGCACCTTCTCCACACACTGCACAAATCCTTTTTTGTGTTTCAGCTGCATTCTTGCCTTTCTAGAAATAATAAAGCATAATACGCCAAAAATGTTCCATCTCTTCTTCCATCTTTAATATGAAAATGACCACACAAAAGTTCACCAACTTTGAAAAAAATTTTTTAATGCACGCTGATATGACAGCTGTCACAATACAATCTAACAAAATTGTTTTGAATGAAGTTAAAGGCAACTAAGCACTACTACAGCCACTGTACGGAAAAACCAAATGAACTTTTTGGCCGCCCCAGAACCCAGTAAGGAAGCCAGTGTGTGACGAGGCCAGCGGTCACCCCGTCCTCGCTCTCAGGACCCTGCACTGCCCTCACGTCCCTCCTCCTGAGCATGTTCTCTCCGTGGGCTGGACACAGTACAGACCACCGAGTATAGAGAGTGCAGTGACATTGTTTCTGGGGCACGGATTCTCCTCCCTCCAGCCCACAAACCGGGTTTTCTCACAGAAAGCAAAACCGAAGATGTCTGACTTACATGACCCAGGTAATGAAATCTCTAAAAAATGTACCAAATGAGCCATAATTAGGGCTTAAATACATCACACTCAATACTTTTTATTGGGACCACGAACACGGTGCAGCCCAGCAATTCCGATGGTCTTAGATACGACAACCTGTGTGTGAGATCTCACGGGAAATAAGAGGGCGATTCTATAAAGGGACACACGGGGCACCTGACGGAACAGTTAGCTCTGAGAGCCTGGAGCCAGAGTTCTCTCTTCAGCTGCCTCAGCGACTAGGAGCAGACGCTCAGGATCTACTTATCTGCACACTAGGGAGCTCTGCAGTGCTTATCAGTGGTTTGGGAGACTAAGTGACAGCTTTAATACCACGTGTTTACAAGGCACGGAGACTCATGGGTGAAACGCTCCACCGTAACATCCACACAGTTTACACTGACTTTCAGGTTACGGGCCTTCTCTTGGCCACACTGCTACGCTAGACCTTTCCCCACAGTAGAGGGCAGAGAGATCACAGCAAGAAAACGCAGGTAAATCTTCACTCAGTATTAAGTAACTGCAAAGCACTAAACAGCTAGTAAACCGTATTTAACCATCAGAACAACTCAGAAGAGGTGGGGCCCGCTCTGTGCCCTTACGGCGCTACAGAGCTGGAAGTGCGCTGAAGCTGGGAAACTTGCAGGTGGCAGGGCTAACAGCTAGAGAACCCTAGTTTCCTGGTTTTCTCCCATTTTCTGCCCTGCGTGCTCCAGTGAAAACCCCAACCAGGGAAGTAGTCAGCAAAGTCCTTACCCTGATAATCTTCTGGCCTGTTTTTGTTGGATCCAAAAATCTTGATGGTAGGGAATCCCTGCACCCCATACTGGCCTCCAAGGGACTGGTGTTTATCTGCGTCAACTGCACCCACTTTTACAACACCCTGTGGAAACAGGAGAGAATTACCCATTTTTCTTTCAACCCGAGCAGAGTCCGCAAGAACCTATCATCTGATTCATGTCAACTCAGAGTCAAGATGAGGAAGGTCAGGGCTACGTTTCCAAACAGGGTGAGGGAGGGCCTGGCCTGGGAAAGCGGGCCCAAGGGGAACGATGGGGAAGACACAGGTTAGCCCAGAAGCAGGACTGGCACAAACACACAACACAAAAAATTGAAATTGACATTATACCTTTGCTCCCTACATGATTCGGACACCAAAACAAGGGTTTTGGGCTCCAATATGCAAATTAGCTTATTACACAGTAAGTCACTTGCATAAACCGAAACATACACAAGTTATGTGGGCGCCTCGGAAACTTACTTTTAATGCAGTTGCTACTCTCTTCCATTCTGGTGTTAACCTTTGGCAGTGGCCACACCTTTAAGGGGATAAAAACACAAATAAAGTGACAGTTAAAAAAGTCTTCGATCCCCAACTCAAGAATCACCTCCCAGGACTCTGCTGGGTGACACACAGGGGCCGGGGCCGGCAAGGAGTACAAGCAGCAGTAAAACATGAACCTGAAGAAACTCACTATTGCATGACTTTATTACAATCCTTCTTCCTCTTGTAATTTAAAAGTGTTCCCAAATTACTGCTCGATTACATTATGTGCAAAGAGTTCAAACAAACCCTACCACTCCTAACTCGAGGCTGGAGCCTGAGCTTCAGCCTGACCTGGTCAAGGGCGCCCCAACGCGGGGCTCGAGCTGAGTGGCTGGGCAAAATGCAGGCTACTGGGCCCCAAGAAACCCGAGCTCCTCCAGAAGGGGTTCAGGAACCTGTATTTTAATAAATTCTGCTAGTGGTTCGTTCTTAAACCTATCAAGGTTTGAGAGTCTCTGATCTAGTCCAACCTTCCGAAGCCGAAATGGCCACAAGCCGTGGCTCCCACAGAGCTCGTGGACCTCACACTGCACCCGCCATCCCAAGTCAGTGACCCTACACGTGGGAAGCACAGGGCACCACGAGGCGGTGCTAACAGAGCAAGAGAGAGAAGAGACAAGATCACGAGGAGAAACCTTCATCTTTTAGGACCAGCGTTTGAAGATGTGGTGAACTACAACAGAGCTAGGAGGGGGCTTTTTAGAAGTGACACACACGCCGCCTGTCCGGTGGGTACCACTGCAGGCAGCTAGACCGCTCACTCTCACTGACTTAAATGCTCACCATATGAAGATACCATGGCTAGCTTATCCACGGGAGAGCTGGTTTTCTCCTTCTGTAAACAAAGTTAATCCCCTTCTCATCAGCTCGCTGAGGACCTAATGATCAATGCGATGGGCCCACACCACGAGGGCAGGCAGTCTCCGCACTGGACTTCGCGTCCCCAGCATGACCGTGAAGGCAGATGACAGAACAGAGCTGAGACGCCAGGAAACCTTCCCTGTGTCACCTGCTCACTCTGTGACAGGCCCAGGCCCCACATTCCCAGTCCCCACAGAATATCAGCTATTTTACAGGGCCTTTCAAGGAAATGTCATGAAAGCCTGTTTCTACATGTTCGTCTGTAGTATGTTTTGGTGTTTAGGTGAGCTCCTGAGAAGTCCAGGAGTCAAAATTGTACAGACCTTTGTGCCTCTTTAGTTTACTATATGAAGGAAAGATGAAAATCAGAGGTTGTCCGAGTATATATCTCCTTCAATTTCAATGTTAAGCAATGAAAAGCCTTATCAAAATGCCACATAAATACAGATACAGCTTACCCTCTGACCCAAGGGTTCCTCACGTGAGGCCCACAGAACTCCCGCACCGAAGGACTGTGAATACAAATCTAAGGGCTCTGTGAACTTTGATAGCGGCCTGTCACCACCCCCCCCATCTATTTTTACCAGCCTGTAATCAAAATTTAGGACTTCCTTCAATTATGAACAGTAACAACATACAGTGATCCCTCACTTACCACGGTGTTACGTTCTAGACCCCACCTGGGACAGGTGAAGATCCGCAAAGTAGGCACCTTACATTTATTTAGTATTTACTGCACAGGACTGCAAAATCCCGCGATATAGTGAAAAACCCACGATAAATAATTAAATGTAATAGCTTTAAAAACCCCGCGATACGGCGAGGCTGCGACAAGCGACCCGCGATACGGAGAGGGCCCGCTGTGCCGCGGCTGGTCAGCACCCAGCTATCTCCCTACCACCGCCCCAGAGCCACGCGCCCCCACGCACACCACCGTGGCTCATCGCTGCCTGGGCCCCGGGAGCCAGCTGCTAGATCTGCTGCTGGGCCCTGCCTTCACTGTCCTAGTGAAGCGGGACTACGTAACCATGTAACAATGTATTTTCATATTTTAATTACGATAATATTGTAGGTTTCCTCTGAGATCCTGTAAGCTTTACTTTCGCCAGGCTGCCAAAGCACAGGCACAGGCAGAGGTGAGAAGTGGCTGCTGTGACGGGACAGCCTCCCACCCGCAACGCCGCGAAGCACAAGTGTGCCCGTGGAGCAGTGATAAGTAACGAGGGGCTCCGGGTCCTGTCTCCTCGGTGATGCTGGCGGGTCCGTTTTGGAATGAGACACTAGTACACGGTAGCTCTCAGAAACAAGGTGAATAATAAAAAAGATCAAATTTGTAAAAATTGCATATAAAAACATTCAAAAATATAACCATCTGTACAATTACTATTTGTGCATTTACCAACACAAATGAACTAGCCCGTAGTGAATTCCCATTTGGATTTAACAACCAAAAAAACAAATAGGAGCTTTTCAAAAACTAAAAAAGGCATGAGGATGAACATTAGTCCCAATGTGGCAGCACCAACTTTTAAAGCAGAGGGTTTTGCCGTGATGTGCTACACAGAACACTAAGTGAAACATTTCACGAGGACTGATATTATGTTTCTAAAACTCGGCTGCACGGTCTCCCAAAGGAGAAATGAAGGCGATAAAATCAGGCACGCCTAACACGGCCCAGCAGGTAACAATGTGACTGGCGCCGGCCCCACGTGAGCTCCGAAGGCACAGCTCGCCCCTCCGAGGGCCCCCTGGGTCTCGGGTGCCCGCGCAGCTCATCTGCAGACGCGCGGGCCGGCGCGGGCTCCCGCGGGGCACTGTCCCCTGCTCCTCTGCAGCAGTGGCCACCTCGGGCACGTTTCGTACCGCTCCCACTGACCTGCCTCTGCACTTCCGCCTGCTGGGCTCCTGTCTTGTTTTCATCAAATGTTTTAACGACATGCTGCGTTCTGACTACACATAACTGTACACCATTAATTTCAATGGTAAGTACATCCTCGCCCCACAGGGGTTTTTCCAACACTGAATTTAAGGCAAGAGAAGTGCTGAATGAAACCCGACTTTCTCGTCACACGTTTCTGGAACCAACCCTCTCCAAGAAACAGAACCGAGTCGACCACTGGCTCTTCCCTTTTCTTGCCCAATGTTCTTTCTTCATAAATTGGCTTCCTGCCCATCACGATCCTACCGACCTCATCATAAGGATAAACTGCTTAAAATTACAAGGGTCTTTTTCTCTTTCCTCTTTCTTGGAACAATCAGCTACTCCCCCATTACGTTTCCCTGACTCAATCTCCACGGCCCTTAATAAACACGCTGCGGAGTCTCCCACTTCCCTTTACTTCTTTAGGTAAAGTAGGTAAACCAGATGGTCAAATAAAGTCACATTTTTATACAGTATTTTTCCTTTTCAAGTACCGTAAATGACTGACAATATTTTATCATACTTACCACGGAGCAAAGAATTCTACAAGCCACAAACTATTACTCTGAATAACTTCTTGGTTGAAATTCGATGGAGTTAATTCGATTACATCATCACTAGAGGAGTAGAGACCATTCGCTGTTAGAAAGAAGGTGCAGCTGACCAGACCTGGAAAAACAACCAAAGCAGACCATCAGCGGCAGGAAACCGGGCGACCAGCCTTCTTCAGCTGATCGAGGCCCTTCGTACAGCAGGACGGCCTGGGCCAGCCTAAGCCTGTGCCCCCTGCCGCTGTGGGAGCCCCTGGGATTTTACTCCCACGGAGGTAGTGCTGAGCAAGAAGGGAAGACAGTCCACGTGCTCATCTCTTGGGCTGCACTGGAAAGGTTTAAATGTTGTTCCCCGTGCCTTCATTCCCTACAGCCACCCTGTGAGGTAGTACGGTTATTGCCATTTAATGGGCAAGGACACTGAGAAGTGGGGAGGTTACACTTAGCTGCGACCTGGGCAATCCACACAGAATTTATTTCTTGTGTTATTGAGTTGCAATATTAGCACGTCATCTTTATTAAAGCTTTGTGAGTTTTTCTTTCATTACATTTATCGGGGTGACACTGGTTAACAGATTATACAGGGTTCAGGTACACAATTCTCCAACAAAGCTTTTTCTTTGTAGGGAAAAATAATTATTTGTCTCCCCCACTAGACTGAGACTCTCACAGGGTCTTAAGAACTCAAAAGTCTTTTGAATGGTAAATACTCTCAAAATTTCATCTCCTCCTTTAAGATTTATATATAATTTCATGTTTTCTAATTGTGTTGTTTCATACCTCCAGGACAATGCTAAATAATGGGATGTTCTTGAATTTTAGCAGAAATATTTTCCCATTTGCATGATGCTGGCTTTTGGGTTCAAATAGATAAACTGTTAGTAAAGAAATTTCTATTACTGTCTTTTCAGCATCTATGAGGATGACCAATTAAAGGATGATTTCCTCTAATCTGCTGATAACAAATTAGAAGTGAGATGACCCGTCTTCCAGGGCGGTGTGTGCGTCTCTGCCATCCTAGTCACATTCTCCTGGACTTACTTTATAAACAGAACGGGGAAGATTCCAAACGGAGCTTCTCCAAATAACCCCATGGCAGATTTCTTTTGGAAGGCGTGGACAGCAATGTTAGCCGTGCTACTGCAAAGCAGTCCACCTGACACTTACACAGGCTTTCAGTTTTCAAATCACTTCCAAACCCATCAGGTCCCTTGACTTTCCACAGCCTTGCTAACTAAAGGCAGGACGAGACCAAGGCCCATCTACAGCTATAAACTAAGTGGCAGAGCAGCAATCTGACTTGTTTCCAAGCTTTCCCATTAAACCACGCTGTCTCTTTAGTGTTCAAGATGAAAAGGTTGCCCTGCCAGGGGCATGAATAACAATCACACTGCTCAAGAACACTGCATGTGAACTGTAGAGATTGCCAATGCAGGAACCTGAAATAAAACCGGAGACGTCACTAGTGGTAATGTGAAGCCACTAATGGGTTATCGTGGGGTGGGGGTGGGGGTACAATCAGCTTTGCCTTCCAGAAGCAGCGGCTGCAGTGCGGGCAGTGGGTGCGGGATTATCGGGAGTGGTGTCACACACACCACGGGAAGATGGAATGGGCACGGTGACAAGTGCCATTGGGAGCTCAGGCAGCAAGACTGACAAAGCACACCGGATCTAATGACAGAGGCCAGTGGGGACCCCTGGCAGCTGTGGCAGAGCAGTGAAAACAAGCAGCAGAAGGTTGGACAGCAGGAGGGAACAAGGTGGTGAAAACAATCCAGGTAACTCTTTAAACAGGTTTCTTTGTAAAGAGCAGGAGAGCGCAAGCCGACGTGGGACAGAAGGGGGGTTTCTTTTTCAGGTTGGGAGCAAACTGAGCATGAGAGGGAGAAGTACGTGTGGTGGGAGAGGCTAATGCTCAGAGTCATGAAACAGAATCAAAAGCCCAGAGTCAGGAGGAGGGCAAGGACCCTCCAGTCTGTGACAGGATGACCCCCTCTTCCATTTTTCAGAGGGTTACATTCACTGATACTGGGGACACACACACACACACACACACACACACACACACACACACACAAACACAGATCGGTTGCCCTTGGTACTTGCCCTTCCTGGGTGACGGAACCCACAACCCAGGCATGTGCCCTGACAAGGAACCAAACCAGGGCCCTTCTGGTTTACAAGATGATGCTCCAACCAACTGAGCCACCCAGCCAGGGCTCCTCTTCCATTTCAAGAGGCGGGAAAGGTGAGTGTGGATGAAGATCAGGCCAACCAAAGCGCTCCCTCCATAACCGCTGTCCGTGTGGAGCCCGGCAGCCGTCAGCCGTATGGGGCCACCCCACCCTGAGCTAAGCTGGAGGCGTGAAAGCACACTGCACTCCGAGAACTTGGTAGGAAGAAAAACTAAACCATCTCATTACTATTTTTGATATTGATTACATGCTGAAATGGTATTCTATTCACATGGTTTTCTAGATATGCTGGGTAAACAAATATATATTAAAATAAATTTCACTCATTTCTTTTTGCCTTTTTCAATGTGGCTCCTAGGAAATTTTAAATTACATGAGTTCACATTACATTTCTACCGGATGGCGCTGCTCAATATCTTTTCATTGCTGCAGGAAAAGTTAAACAGAACTTGTATATTTAGTGAAGCAAGTAAGTTAAGAGCCTAAGCAAAGATAGTCTTAATTCTAAATAAACTTGAAAGAAAGACTGGTGCTGGAGAATCCTCTATGGAGAGCTACTTCATTTAAAGAAGTTTATCTTTTTTTTTCTTTTTTTTTGGTAAAACTTGATACACATTGACAGCCCCCTCTAGAACAAGCTATTCATATATCCATATTTTGGTGAATATTTTTACTGACATCTCCATACAACACTGGTCTAAAACTTTATCATTATATTATATAAACGGGAGCTTAATACACACACATATATATTCCCTCCTGTAACCTACTGTCACTCAAATAAGTTACAGACACTTTCTACATAAGTGACTATGGGCTTCTTACCCCCACATAACCGTTTTTAATGGCTCTATCATGCTGCCAATCCACTGACAGAATCTGATTGTCTCCCATCTTTCACTATTAACAGGCCAATGTTGAAAATGCTTATTACTCCCCCCAATGAATATGATTAGTTAAAATCTTAAAGGGGGTGCTGGGGATATAGCGAACATTTTGATACATTTATCTGTTGAACTATCCTCCAGAAACTGACATCTTAACTAAGAATAACACTTCTATGATGTTATGTGCCAGGTATTGTCCTAGATATTTAAAATGTATCAACTCATTTAAGAACTGTATGTGGCATTATGCACCATCAAGTTCATTTTTAGGCCAGAAAATGGGGACACCGAAAGGTAACTTACCCAGGCCACAGAGTTAGAAATGTAACTTGGTTATGCAGCCACACTGTTAACGGGAGGTCTGGAAGCTCCGGGGTATAATCCCAAGGAGGGCCATCAGGTACCTTGTTCCTCTCCTTCGTTCACCAGAACGGCAATAGGGAAGGCACAGTCCTCTCCAGGCTAAGTCACCAAAGGGGTGGCCCGTGATTTTTACCTGGGGAACTTGCTTCCTGTCCATACAAAGATGTCCTGACACTCACTAGGGCAGGGACTTGGGCTGCTGTTTTCCCTGGAAGTGAGTGGTGTGGGACTTCCGCCCTTACATTCTGCCTGCGTCTCCCAAGAGCCTCCCCTCCTTTAGGAAAGCGGCTGCCCAGCGGAACTGTCTTGCTGATAAAGCTTCAGACCTAAACTCCGTAAGAGGCAGTGTGACCTCGAAGGGTCAGAAGAAAACCAAGTATCTTAATCAGAAAACCAGACTCAAAGAGGGATAAATCCCAACAGCAAAACTGCAGCCCGCAAGGGCCCCACAAAAACCCTCGAGGAAACAGAAAGCCCCAGGCCCCCGTAAGATGATAAGGCAGGCAGGTGCTGGCCGACACTGTCCTGTTTCTAAACGACACGTCGCCGGCCGCTGCGGGATAACGAGCGCCCGGGGGCCCCGGAGCGACCCGGCGCCCGGAACCTGCGCAGCAGGTGGCCCTGCCGGCGCCGAGATGCTACGAACCCGCCCCGCGCCATCTCCGCCCCACACCTGCGAGCAAGAGCCCCCGGGCGCACGGCCGTCACCCCCAAAGCAAGGGGGCTCCCCCGGGGGCTCCCGACATGCGTTACAATGACGCGCTAACGGGCAGAGCCACAGCCGCGTTCAGAGCCCGGGCCGGACCCGCTCGCGGGCAACTCTCAGGCAGACTCCGCGTCCCCGCCCCCACGGCAAACATCTGTACGTGTGACCCGTCGGTGAGCCCGCGGCCGCTCAGACCGCCCCGCGGAGCACGGCCCGGGCGGTTAGGGGCCCCGCTCCCAGGCGCGCAGCCGGCGGCGGGGCGGGGCGGGGCGGGGTCCGGGGGTGCCCGAGCCGGCCGGGGCCCCCAGCTCCGCTCCCCGCAGTCTTTACGGGGGGCGCTGACATCATTCCGGAAAGCCCGGCCCAGGTCGGCTCTGCGAAGTGCCGTCCGCTGCCAGCGCTCCCGCCCGGGGCCCTGCGCCGCCCCGCTCCCTCCGGGCCCGGCTCCAGGCCGGGCTTTGATGCCTCGGCTTCTCTCGGAAGCGGGAGTTCCACAGAACGAGGGGCGGCAGCCGTGTGAGCAGTACGGCCCCCCGTGCGCACGCGAGCCCGGGGGCCCCTTCAGGTTGCACCCCAACACCCGCCCTCCGCCGGTGTCCGGCCAGGCTGGTCTCGGCGGCTCAGACGCGGCTCCCGGCCGCGCCCCTCCCCCGCCAGGAGCTCGGACCCGCGCTCGGGGGTGTCCCGGGAGGCCCCGGCGCCGCCTCGGGGCTTTCCTCACCTCGCCACGCTCGCGTACACGCTCCCCCCGGGGGCGCCCCCACCGCCCCGCACCTCCGCCCGAGGGCCCGCGAGCCCCCACCCCTGAGCGGGCCCGGCCGAGGCCACGCGCTCGCCCGCTGCCCTGGCTGCGGACCGCCGCGGGGGCTCGGGGCCTTCGAACCGCCCCCTCCCTCCCAGGACGACGAGGGTCGCGCCTACCGAGCAGCAGGCGAGCCATGCCGAGCGTCCGGGCCGCCGCGCTGTCCGCCGCCGCCTCAGCTCTGCGCGCCGCGCCCCCACCGCCCCACGTCCCGCCCTCGGTCCCTGCGAGGCCGGTGCCTGGAGGCGAGGCGGGGGCGGGCCGGAAAAAAGAAAAAAACGCTCGCCAAGCCGTGGCCGCGGCCCATTGGTTCCTGAAGGCTTCGCTCGTCCGCAGAGCCAATGAACGGTGGCCGGGTAGACGTTACCGGTTTGGTTTTTTTTGATGGGGGCGGGGCGAGCGGCGGAAGGAGGGACTTGCTGGGGGCGGGACTGCCCAGCCGCTGCTTCCCGGGCGGCCCTCTGCCCACGCGGGTCCCTCCCGAGCCCTCGTCCACCCTGGGCCTCCCCGCCGCTTACCCCCTGTCCCCCGGGAGGATAACTTGCTTTGGGCCCTCGGCGCACCGAGGACCTTACTAAGGGGTGTTCATTGGTCGTGTCTCCGGCCGGGTCGGCGGCCCGTCGCTGAGCACGTGCTGTATGGGGCACAAGTCGCCAAGTATTTATTTTGCTCAGTTACTTTACGAGTTGCCCTGCCCCGGGTGGGGCCCTGGAAGCGCCCTCGCGCGGCCTTCCGTCTTGTCAGATGTGCCGGAGTAAAACACGTGGAGTGTAACAGGCCGAGACGCAGGTGTCTGTCCGCCCGGATTTCCCCTCCCGGGCTCGGCGCAGACCTGGGCCTGTGCTCTGCGTTCGCAGTGGTGTCTTTCCCTGTGTTGCCTGATACGTGATGGAGCTCTGACTCCGGCCAGAACGCTTACGAGGACAGTGGGGCCCGGGAATGGTAGTGACCGGTCGCGGGGGCACTAGATCCGAGTCTGGAAGGTTTGCTGGACAAGCCGGAGAATGTCATTCCAGGCAGAGGGACCCAAGGGACTAAAGAAGGCACAGGCAGGGGAACCGACGCCGGGAAGAGGAAGCCGGCAGCCGGCGCTCCCTTCTGCGGGGATGCTGGGGGCTGGTGACACGGTGACACATTCAGATGGTCGTATGGGGGTCCCTGAGTTTTGATTCTCTTAAAGATCTCTTTATTGATGCTGTTGAAAAAGCTAAGATTTGGTGTGTTGGGGTAGTTAATGGTGGCCCCTAAAAACAAACGACCCTAAAATCTCATCGGCTTATACCAGAAAGGGTTGTTTCTTGCTCTCATTGGGAGTGGCTTTTCAGGTGGTGACCCAGGGACTCTGGCTCCTCTGCCTTACAAGGCCACCATCTTCTAAAACACGCGTTCTGACCCATCGTGGGAGGTACCGTCCCCACGGAGGCAAAACTGGCTCTTGGAGGGGAGGGGATGAAAAAACCTTAGATATTACAAGGGCTACAGTACATAAACACATACACAGTACGTCTGTGTTTTTCACATTTCATGGGAGAGAGGAAATTAGGAAAATAAGCGTCTAAAAAGGCTCCTTAGGAGCATGATAATGGGGGAAAAAAAGGCTGAGAAACACTGTTCTAGAATAGGGCTGTTCAACAGACATTTTGAACATACGAAATTAAAAAAAATTCTAGTGGCCACATTAAAAAAGTAAAAGATTGCGTTGGCTGGTGTGGCTCAGTGGATTGAGTGCCAGCCTGCGAACCAAAAGGTCGCCGGTTCGATTCCCAGTCAGGGCACAGGCCTGGGTTGCGGGCCAGGTCCCCGGTTGGGGGCACCTGAGAGGCAACCACACATTGATGTTTCTCCCCCTCCCTGTTTCCCTCCCTTCCCCTCTCTCTTAAAATAAATGAGTAACATCTTTTTTAAAAAGTAAAAGATTAATTTTAATAATATAGTTTAACCCAAGATATCCCCAATGTTATCATTGTACCGTGTAATCCTGTAAAAATGATTGATGACCTATTTTACATTCTTCTTTTCCTATTAAGCCTTTGAAACCCAGTGTATATTTTACACTTATAGCACATCTCAAAATGGTCACCTTTCAAGTGCTCAATAGCCATATGCAGCTAGAGGCAGCTGTGTTCAACGGCACTGTTCTAGAACCTTCTTAGAGTCCCTGATTGGTTCTTCTGCATGTGACAGACGGAAGGGCAAAGAGAACAAGGAGGATGGCACAGGTAGCTTTGGCCAGGCCTGGTACTGTCCTTCCACTCAGATTCCATTGGCCGGAAGCCAGCCATGTGGCCCCAACTTTACTGTAAGGGAGGCAGGGAAATAGTCTTCTCTGGCCAGTAAGAGAAATTGTATTGATTAGGATCAAGACAATCTCTGCTGTCATATAATATCCACGTTATTCTTCCTCCACACAAGGAGTAGACTCAGTCCCTTCCCAAGGGTGCATCGCTGCACCCAGCTCAAAGTCTTGGATGTTTGGGAGGTGTGTTGACCCTCTAGGTCAGGGTGTGAGGCCCCCAGGTAAAGAACTCGTGAACTAAAAAAATAAGCTATCCTCCCCGCCTGCAAGCCTCAGTGTATGGTGATAGGGCAGGCAGGAGAATCATGAACACTCCCGGTCAGAGAGGAGCAAAGTAGACGCAGGGCCGTCCCTGGTTCAGCAACTCTGAAATCCTGATGGGTGGGCGTTGTAAGGCTTCACCCTGGAAGCCGGTTCCTCAGTCAGGGTCTGCCCCCTGGGAGGAGAAGAGGGAGGAGAGAAACCTGCTCTCCTGGGGTCTGCCCAGCCTGCAAAGCCTGCCCCTGCCTGGCGAAGGCTGGCAGCCCAAGGACTTTTCTGTTTCATGTTTCTGCCTTTTGTTTTGCTTTAAGTGACTTGTTATTGAAATGTAACATTGTTAGGGACTACTGTATCCTGCCCAAGTCCATAATGTTGGAGCCTTGAAATACAAATGACTGTATTTGGAAATAGGGCCTTTAAGGAGGTAATTGCGGTTCAGTGAGGTCATAAGGGGGACCTAACCCAATAGGACTGGTGTCCTTATAAGAAGATGGAGAGACACCAGGAGCAGGTACGCAGGGTAAAGACCATGTGAGGGCACAGCCAGAAGGCAATTGTCTGCACCCTGAGGAGCGAGGCCTCAGGATAAACCAGCCCTGCCAGCACCCTGACCTTGGACTTCTAGCCTCCAGAATGGTGATAAAATAAATGTCTCTTGTTTCAGCCCCTAGTGTCTGGTACTTTGTCACGGCCACCCAGGCAGGCTATTATCTTCAGTACAAACATACATACTAAAAAGAGCACAAATCTTGAAGGGGAACAGCTCGTTGACCTTTTCAGAAGGTGAACATCCGTGGGAACAACACTCCAGAAGAATCCCTTGCACCTCCTGGAAAAGATAACTAATACTATGTATCACCATCATAGATTAGTTTTGCCTTATTGGGCACTTTATACAATTAGTCAGACTCACGTACATGGACAACGGTGTGGTGATTGCAAGGGAGAGAGGATATACGGGGGATACATGGTAATGGAAAAAAATACAATAAAATAAACAAACAAAATAAACATAAAAAAATTAAAAATAACAAGTAAATAAAACCCCAGCTCCACCGTTCATTAAAAAAAGTCAGTACGTACCGTTTCTGGCTTTTTTCACCCAGAGTTAGGGTGGGCGGGTCAGCCATATAACATGCAATCGCTGGCAGTGCCCCGCTGTGTACATGGACCACAGTCTGTGTGTTCTCTTGACGGGCACTTGGGTGGCTCCCACACACATCGTCGGTGGGCTGGCCCAGGGCGATAGCTAACAGACCAGACGCGCACCTTTTAGTTGGTGCCACAAGCTATTTCCCAGCACCGCTGAGGGTACGATGGCCGGTGTGTGTAACAGCTGAAATCTCAGCTCCCGCCAACAGCTCACAAACACAGATTATTTACTGGCCTGAGGTTGTTCAATCACTGCTGCTCGGCACAAGAGTTATGTTCAGTTACGGCCCAACACCCTGCTGGTCTCTGCAGTTGGGTATGTTGCGCTTCCCTCAACAGCTCTGCATCGAAGGCTTCGTGTGTCTAGGTGTGGAGGGGAGATCAAAACAAATACAGAAAACACAGTTCCAGACATCAAAAGGTGGGTTTATCAGGCACTTTGCTCTAATCGAGAATACTCTGGCTCTTCTTAAAGGCTCTGAATTTGAAAGCTGAAGTGTAAAGGTGGCTTTGGCTGCAAATGCAAAGAAAGGAAGGGCCCGCTGCTCACTCTCACGCGCTCCTCCCTTCCCTCACTTATTCATTTGACAAGTATTTGCTGAATATCCACTTATTTCTGTCACGGTGCTGGTCCTGGGCTACTGAGGTGCTTAAGAGAGGTTCTCTGCGCTAAGCTGTGCACCCGAAACTAATACAGAATAATACAAAATAATATAGAATATAAACTGTAATTGAAAAACAAAGTAAAAAAGAGAGAGAGATTTCCTGCCCATAGATGCTCACAGTCTAATGGAGGAGGCAGGTCCATAAAAAGCTACAAAGAAGGTATATACAGAAAGTTCTAGGAGACCGCAGAGTAAGCAAGCAACTCACCTTCTTTGAGGGAGTCTGATGTGGAAGAGGGTTCCCGGGTGGCAGGGGACAGAAGGGGGCTGTTCCCGGCAAGGGCAGCTCAAAGGCACAGAGGAGGAGAAGAGCATGGTGCTGGGTGAACCCTGGGCAGAGGCCGCCGTAGCAGGTTGCCTGGGACCAGTGCCCACAGCCACACAAGCACAGAGACAGCCACCATGCTGGTCACTTCCCTTTTAACGCTACCATGAGTTTTAAGAACAAAAATTGAAACCTTTCACATGACCAAATTTCTTGAATTCTAGAACTTTAGCCTATACTTAGAATAGCTCTTTGGGTGCTCAGTAAATGAGAATCGAGTGTTCCAGCGTTGGGTGATTTGGGACAATTTCAGAAAGTCCCCTCAGCCTTGGCTGGAAGTCAGGCCAATCAAACACCAGCTCTGAGCATCGCTCCTGGAAAAACAGAAAGGGCCACAACCATATTCTCTGAAGCGCAGCAGACTCGTCTTCCTGTTCTGCCCCCAAAGGCTTGACCACCAAGCAGAAAAGAATAAACCAGATGACTTGAGGAGGAGGAAAGGACAGTCCAAAAACCCTGATTTTTTTTCCAAGACAACAAACAGAATAACTCAAATTCCCACCACGTCACATAGTTAATAATAAATGAATAAACAAATAAATAAACACAATAACTTTGTAGGCGTTAGCGCCCAGAATTATTTTAAAAATATTATTTATTTATTTATTTTTAAGGGGATGGGAAGTGGGGGAGGAAGAGAGGGAGAGATACATCACTGTGTGGTTGCTTCTCATATGCCCCCAACCGGGGACCTGGCCCACAACCCAGGCATGTGCCCTGACTGGGAATCAAACCAGCGACACTTCCGTTCACAGGCCAGCGCTCAGGTCGCTGAGCCACACCAGCCAGGGCTCCCAGAATTTTTTTAAGTGGGGTAGGGGATGAGGATGTTGATGAATAAAGCAGAAAGATTTCTTTTCCTCCAACTTCCTTATAATTTCACGCACCTCCCCCTGAAGCTGGATTACTGTGACTGCTGCCTGCCACCTGTTGTCCCCTCCCCGCCACTTCCTGTAGCGCCCCTGGGGGACAGTCTCCTGTTCCTTACATTTGTTCAGCAGGGAATGAAATGCAAGCCCTTGGGAAGGACCTGCCTATGGCCTGACCAGGGAGAAGGGAGAAAGGTGCTCCAGGCGGAGGGCCAGGGCGTGGAGGTGGGGCAGTGCGCAGCCTCATCTCTCAGCTGCTGCGTTTCCCCTCAAAACCGCGTGCATGTTTTACTATCACAGGTACCGCACGCTACCTGTCTGTCGTGGGTTGTCTACAGCTCTGCTCCACATCAGCGTCACTCTGGGACCCAGAGGATGGAACAGCCTCTACCAGAAACATCGCTGTTCTCATGGCCACGGGGAAGGGCACCCCTGGCACACTCACACACGCAGGCTCTTAAATCTTCTGTCTGGAAGTGACACACCTCACTCCCATTTACTGGACCAAGCAGGATGCATGAGTCCAACTAGTGGGGCTTATATTAGGTTGCTAGGGCTGCCGTAACAAAATACCACACACTGGGCAGCTTAAACAACAGAAATTGAATGTTGCGTGGTTCTGGAGGCTGGAAGTACAAGGTGAAGGTGCCAGCAGGGTTGGTTTCTCCCGAGGCCTCAGTGCCTGGCTTGTCTGCTGTCCCTTTCTTTCTGGGTCTTCACATGGTTGTCTGTGTGCACATGTTCCTGGTGTAGTTTCCGCTTCCTTTTGGGTTAGACCCCACCCTTATGACCTCATTTAACTTTGCTATCCTCCTTAAAGGCCCCATCTCCAAAAACAGTCACAATGGGGGCTGGGGCTTCAACATACGGATTTTGAGGGGACACAATTTAGTTAGTAACAGTGATGTATCACTTCCCCACAGGGAAGCCCCCGATGGGGAGGGCAAGTGGAACATTTGGCAGAAAATGGATATAACCCACCAGATTCTCACCCAGCTTCTCCGACTCCCAAGTCCAGCAAGGACCAGGAGCTCCCCGAGGACACAGGATTGACTTCTTTCTCTTCTGTCTTCCACGTTGCCTGCTTGGTGGCTGATACCCCGTCATACTCAGTGTCTTCCCTGAATGTGTGTACATTTTAATTTTAGTACAGCGACAATGAACACCCCTTCATAATAAGGGAAGGGAACTACTACCACACTCCTAGAAACCCCTCCTTTGGAGAGGGCACAAAGGCAAAGTGACCTCAGCTCTGGCTCCACAGCGGCCAGGGTGTCGGTCCCCAGCACACGTGGTTCCCTGGGGAAAGTCTCAGGGGGCACTGCTGAGCTTCGGTACCAGGATCTGTGAAACGGGACTTGCTCTTCCTGTCTATTAAAGGGATAACTCCATTCAAAGCCACAGGTTGGTGTAGTCTGGGGACATCTGACTGTATCAGCTCCCCGAGAAGCCGGCTCCTCCTCCAGTTCATCAGAGGAGAAACTGGGGGCTCATCCTGGACAGCCCCTACCCTGCTTCTTTTTCCTGGGGCTGGGTCCCCAGGTGGTTTCCATGACGGCCAATTTGGGCAGGTCTTCACACTCCCCGGAGTTTCCTGTCTGACTGAACCAAATCTCCCCCAGGTATCTTCTGGGCCACTCGGTGCCCAGAGCCCCATCCAGCAGGGACCCTGCCCCGGGCAGCCTCTGGACCATGCATGTTTCACACCCCTTCTCCCTCTCCTGGTTAACCAGTAGGGCTCCGTCCTGCTCCTGCAAGTTCTCATTTCCACACCTGCCATGTCCAATGCTGCCTGTAACTTTGCCAAAAGCCGTAAAACCAAAGATGTTGACTTCCTGTTCACCAAACAACAGATCCTGTGGTTACCAGGGTCTGCCCTCCTAAGCAGGTACAGGGGATTATAAAGAGCTTTTCTTTCTTTCACAGAATCAATCACCAAATCCTGCCAAATTTGAAACCTAACTAATATTTCTTCTCTCCATGCACACAGCTCCTGGTTTAGCTCAGATTTCAGCATCTTGGACCTCAACTGGTACAAGGGACATTCTTGGTTCTCTTCCATTCCATCCTTCCCTGGGGCTTTCCAGAGTTTTCCAGAGCTTTCTAGAGGTTGAGAGGGGCCTAGGACCCCTTCTTATTTTATTTTTTGATATACTAAAAATGAAAGACATGTCAAAGTAGGGTTATAATGTTATGCTGAATTTTGCATGTTTACTTTGAGCAGAATGAATGCTTTCATTAAAAAAAAAATTAATGCTAACCAGTTGTGCTAGGCATTAGGTGATTGTAGAATTTAAAAAATTAAGATAGCACATCCCAAGTGGTATGGCCTGGTGGTAACAAGACCCAAGTTCAAAGTAGTTGCATGAATATCCCATTTTTCTGCCTTGCCAGTACGTCCCGGTGACTAAATATTGAACTTCATTTGGAGATAACCTCCAAAGTCCGACTTTGGATCCCTTGGAGAATTAGAAGCTGGCCAACATGCCCTTCCGGCCTCCTACGGTGGCACAAATCAAAGTTCAGTGGCTCTGGTGGCTGTCCTGCGAAGTCCGGGTGTCTTGGCCCCGACCCGCATGCTACAGCCACCCTGGGTTGGTCGTCTGGCAGGAAGACGTCCCCTCTCTACCTGTCTCTGCTTAGAACGCCTGCCCCACCCCCCGACCCACGCCCACTCCCTCCAGCCCTTGGCCCTTGGCTGATTCCCATTCACCCTCTAAGACCATGGTTCTCCCACACCTGTCCCCAGGGGCGTGAGCAATGCGCCTCCTCCAGGCCCCACCTGCATCCTGTTTCCCCGACGTCTTACCACAGGTGTGTCTGCCTCCTGCGGGGCTCCCTGAGGGGCTTCAAGGGCCATGCCTTGGTCAGCTCCTAGCAGGGGCCAGGGGGAATGAATGAACGAGCCCCCCCTTAAATAAAAGCGCTCTATGCCTATCAGTTCTCCGTTTGCTTGGCTGGATAACTTTGTTTGAGCTGGCGCAACCTGGTATGTTTGCGAGACTGCTGCCGCCGAGTTCCGGACCAAGGCCACTTCGTCCTCCCTGGGGAAGGCGGTCGGGGCCGCGGTCACCGCGCCTGAGTGTAATCAGAAGGACCACCAGGTGGCGCCGCGTCCCCGCGCTGAACGGTTGCGAGCCACCTTCCCAGAGACTGCAGGTTATTCTCAGTTTTTTGCCCGGAGGGACGGTCTATGCAGGAGCTCACTCTCAAGTTCCAAACCCAGCCCATGGAGGCAAAGACATTTTGTAGAAGATATTTAAATCCAGTTAAAGGGAGACATTTGTACAAGGAAACGTTCAGAATGTTGCCCGGATTTGGAAGCTACAGCTTCACTGCTGCTCTTACAGGTCCTCTGGCCACCCCCGCGGGGTCCTTTGGTCACCCCCGCTGGGTCCTCTGGTCACCCCGCTGAGTCCTCTGGCCACCCCCGCGGGGTCCTTTGGTCACCCCCGCTGGGTCCTCTGGTCACCCCCGCTGGGTCCTCTGGCCACCCCTGCTGGGTCGTCTGGTCACCCCCACTGGGTCCTCTGGTCACCCCACTGCAGCAGCCCAGGCCCTGAGCAAGGGAGCGGCGGTGCCCCTGGACACACATGGAGTTTGCCTTCATGGAACAGACTAGAACCCAGGCTGACTACCGAGGGTCACCTCTGCTGGCTGGTGGCTCAGGAGGCGAGTGGGTGCCCTGGCGCGCTCTCCTCCCAGCACACGCCCTCAAGAGCAGCTCTTCAGGAGAACACCTCACTCCTTGCGGTCCAACAAACCCCCTGGTTCTCTCCTTCCAGTTGGTAATGACCCTTCCTCCACAGGCTCCAGCCCCTCAGTGCCCTGAGCTGCGAGGGGGTCCTTCCCACCCTGCTTAACTCAGAGGGCCCTCGGGGAAGTGAAGACCACTCCACTCTGCTTCAGCCCCCCACTGGAACAATCCTTCACCCCCATTCCTTTCTTCCTGGGATTCCTTTAACTCCTGGTCAGCGTGGGAGAGTTTTCATACTACCTGGGGCCGTAGGTGGATTTACTGCCGCTGAATGAGCAGGATGAGTATGGATCTGAAGGCTGCCACACGGGCGTCATGTTGATTGGCTCTGTGAACCCCCCTCCTGCCCCTCAGCCTTGCTGCAACCCTTGCAGGGCCACAGATTTGCCCAACTTCAGGGGAACCCCATTTATATCGTAGTCTCCATAAATGGCACCTTCTTGTCATGATCTGCAAGGGGCAGCCCACCTCCACAGTTACTCAGCTCCCTGGGAACGCTCTGTGGGGCACGCAGCCTGGGGAGGAGGTGGCCAGCTCCTTCCCAACTGAGACCCTCCTCTGCCATGGTGGCAACAGACTCTCCCCTTCCAGCTGCAAACTCTAACCACCGCACACGCAGGGCAGGGACAGGTCTTCGCCAGGTGTCTCCTTGGCCTGGATGGGAGGAGTCACGAGGTGCTAAATCAGGCACACCAGGTAGCCTCCTGATCACACTGGAGGCTGCAGCGCCCCCAGCCCAGCCCTCTGAGGAGGTGAGACCAGCTTCGCAGAAGGGACAGACATCTGTTTGGCCTCCAGACCCAATCTGGCCCAGGCTTGCTCCCACGTGAGGGCAGGACTCTGAAGTCCAGGGTCTCCTTTCCTCTCCACCCCTAACTGCTGGCTCAGGGGGCTAGGATGGTCTGGAGGCAGGGTCTCAGGCCTCCTCTGCTGCTACTTCTCTGGGCTCAAAAGCACCTCTCCCCACTGGAGGGTTTCTTTGTCCTTCGGATGGATGAGTGATAAACACCAGACAGTCTGCACAGAGCCTTTCAGCGCCCCTTCGCTGAGATTTCTGGGTGCCAGTGTACCTGGATGCAGGCCTTTGAGCCCCTGGAATGCTCACAATGATGATGGATTGCAGCTGCCACAGGGCAGGGGACTCAGGCCCACACGTGTTTCCAGGATGGGCGCCAGGCCCACGGGAGGCTGTCCCACGGTTTTTATGAGGTGAGTGGGTTTGAAAATCAAGGCTGGAGAGATCCCATGATGTGCCAGGGCTGGGAGCTGCAAAGCGTCTGCAGGCAGAAGCCGGGGCCCCAGGGTCAGGCAGGAGAGAACTGCCCCTCCCTCCCCGGGCCCCCCAGTGCCTCTCTGTGCCCCGCTCGTTGTTTGCTGGTGCCACAGGGAAACAGAATTCCAAAGCAAGCTCCTCTCCCTGCCCCACTCCCCCAAACTCCTGAAGAAGATTAAACCTGGTATTACCAATTCTCTAAATTCTGTTGCAAACTCCCAGCAGCTTATACAGAGATACCTCGGCTAACGAGTGACCCTGCTAATGAATTTTTTGACTAATGAATATTTTTTTTTGCTGTTTTCAGACTCGGTTAATGAATGTTTTAATGGGTGCGCTTGCTAACATAAAGCAGCAAACGCGAACGGTTGGGCCATTCCAGGAGCTTATCTTTTCCGTCTGTATGTGTGTGACAAAGACATGAGCTGACCACACACATAGGGGCGACCCACCAACTCGGGAGCAATCTGTGGGCTGAGAAGGGTTCTCTTTCTTTTAGACACGAGATAGTGAGAGGTTCAGGGACTCCCCCAGGGTCACAGGGCTGGGAGGTGTCTAAGGTGGGTGACAGCAAGGCCGGGGGGGGGTTGTTCCGAGGCTGGTGTTGCTGACCATACTATGGGAGTCCATTTTCTACCTTATCACTGCCCAGCCTCATTCTTGGGCTTGTTTCTTCAGTCCCACTTTCTCAGCACCGCTCCTACCCCCCCTGCCCCCCGCCCCCCTCGAGGAGCTGCTCAGGGGGCTCAGTCTGGCTGATGGAAGCTGCCAGGAGAGGCACAGGTGCAGTCAGCCATGTCCACCAGGAGGCGCTACAGGCAAAGGCTGGCGTTGGCGTGGATGCCACAGAGGCCACGGGGACCACGGGGACCACCGAGGCCAGGGCGGGTGGGAAACAGGAAGTAGGGCTCCTATATGCATTGAAATCTATGAGGTCTGTCCAGAAGGTATCCAGCCATGTATGATGAGAAATAGAGACATTTATTGAAGAAGAGTCACGATATAAGAAACATTGTACGCGGGACAAGGACGCTTCAGCCCCCTTCAGAGTAGGCACCTTGGGACCTCACTCAGTTCTCCCAATCGCCATCAGCTGCCCCATCATATTTTCCTGAATCTCATCAACCAACTGAAATCTCTTCCCTTTCAAAGGTGATTTCAGTTTTGGGGAAAACCAGAAGTCAGAGGGCACCAAATCTAGGCTGTAGGGGGGCTGAGTCACCTGGGTGATTTGCTGTTTTATCAAAAAACTCTGCACAAAATGTGACCCATGAGCAGGCACATTGTTCTGATGAAGCTGCCAATCACCAATTGCCCATAGCTACGGCCTCTGCATCATCCAAATAGTTTCGGATGGAGGAATGTTCAAGTTTAACACAAGATCTAAAGCAGATTCATGGCTTTACTCACTCAGCCATTTTGAATGCGACAGCCACACAGTACACATGCTCACTCAATGGTGTCTACTGCCCCCACTGACTAGCACAGTGAAGGCGTCATTGTTCACGCATGTGCATCTCAGTCCACTCCCCTTGGCTGCCAGGTTACATTAATGTCGTGCAAACCGTTCTCATTATATTAACAATGGCTGGACTTTTTCTGGACAGACCTCTTACTTCTGTGAGCAAAATCTAGAGAATGGTTTAGGAAACGAGTCTCGGCCTACCAGGAACTCGCTGTGGGCCTCGGCCTGGGCTCCCCTGCTTGGTCTCACCTTTCTGCAGCCTCAGCCCTCAGATCAAGCCACGGCTGCAATCCTGCTTGGAAACCCAAACCCCTCGTGTCACAGGTGAAGGATGCTCAGGGTGAGCCCTGAGTCCGCATCCCTTCTCTTCTCCCTGTCCGCTGGGTGCCAAGCCCAGGTTCCCCGCTCTCACCAGGCAATTACATCACCACACCCCACAAAGCTGAGCGGGCTGAATCAGCAGCCCACATGGAATAGGAGAGGCTGAGTGTGCCCGGGGCCGGTGGGTATGCTGGGCAGTCCCGGGAGAGGGTATAGCAGGAGCAAAGGCCTGGGGGCTGAAAATAGCTTGTGTTCAGGGGAGCTCTGTAGTTCAGTGTTTCTGGAGTTTAAAGAGCCTGCAGGGGCCAGGATGGACGTGGGGGTTGGGCCAGGCAAGGCAGGCTTTCGATCCATGCTCAGGAGGGCCAACTGTATCTTTAGGGCCACCGATGGAACAGGGATATGATTTATGGTCCACCAAGGACACTTTTGAGAGTGAACAGGTGCTACAAATAATTAACAGGTGTTAACTGCTCTGTATGAAGCCTAAACTGGCTGTCCCAGACACTGTCCCAGAGAGTCCCCGCAGAGTTTGAAGTGCGGAATGAGCCGTGACCAGATTTGCACTTCAGAAGGGTCTCTGGCAGTGGTGCACAAGATGGGTTGAACACTTTTATTCGGAAAAAGTAAAACGTGTTCAATGCAAAGAAATCAGACGGCTCAAAAAGTAGACAGCGAGCACCCCCTCCCCCGCCCTTACATCGGAGGGAGTGCAGGGGTTCCCAGCTAGATAGTTCTGATGTTGTACAAGCCCAATTTCTGGCTTTGCTGGAGCAAACCACCGAGCCTCCCTCCTTTACATGTTATATTTCCCTATGATTGACCCTGAAATCCAACAAATTTTGGTCAGCAGCTCAGTTTCGATGAGGAGGGAAAGCGCGTGACTGAAAACACAGGGGTGACCTAATAATGGAGTCATAATGCCGTCTTAACTATTCCTGCTCTCGGTGGCTATTTTTAAAACATAAATATATATTTTTAAATATAAAATATAAAGTCTGCTGGCAGCGAATAATTACACACCAGTACATGTTTCAGTGGTGCGAGCATTTCTTATTTTCTAATTCTAGGTCTCTGGTTAGTGAAACGGGCACTTTTATTCATATACCGTAAAACATCCAAGTATTTACAACAATTAACTGTGCTATTAAAGTCAGCGTATAATCGCTGCCCTCGACAGCACTGGCAGCAGAGCCCCTGCGAGAGCTGCAGGCTGACTGTGGCTGCCCGAGCCCGGGGGAGGGACAGGGGCACACACGGGACTGGGAGCCAGACAGACCCGCGTCCCAGTCCTGCCCGTGCCGCTCGCTAGGTGTGATGTCGAGCAAGGCTGTGACCATCCTGGCCCTTGATTTCCTCAGATGGAATGAAAATCTTTGTATTGCACAGAGTCGTCAGTAGGACGTCTGCTCTTGTTTGCTCCCCTGAAGGTTGCTTCTCAAAGTTGTTACATTGAACTACACCTCCAAGGGCTTGGGTGTCTTTCCACATCCAGCTTATTCTTTAATGCAGAAACCTGAACAGCGTCTTCAGAACAGAAACAGGGCCCTGGCGGGGGTGGCTCAGTGGACTGAGCGCCGGCCTGTGAACCAAAGAGTTGCCGGTTCGATTCCCAGTCAGGGCACAGGCCTGGGTTGTGGGCCGGGTCCCCCGTTGAGGGCATGTGAGAGGCAATGGTACAGTAACGTTTCTCTCCCTCTCTTTCCCCCTCTAAAAATAAATTAAAAAACAAAAACAGAATCAGGGGCCTTTGTTCATAAAAATAAAAAATGACCATGATGGGGACCGGTTGGTAGGGTCTGAGAAGGTGTCCTAGCCCAGCAGGAAGAGCACAGCCTGAGGGTGGGTGGGTAGCTTGGGAGACCTGGGTGTGGATCTAGGCAAAGGAGGAGCTCGGCAGGAAAGCTTAGGACGGCAGGGAGGGGAGGCACTGTGGAGGGAGAGCTCCGACCAAGGGGGCCACCCTGCAGTTCTGTGGGTGGGGGTGGACTGTGAGCCCAGCTGCTGCTGCTCCTTCCTGGGCTCTGAGGTCACCCAGCACCCACCCCATCCTCCTTCAGCTCCTCCTGCAGGGCTGTCTGGCAGTAGAACGTGGGCGCGTGGGGTCCAAGTTCACAGTCTCCGAAGTGGGAGCACCCGGGATGGCTTGCTGGGGCGTGGGACAAATATAAGAGCCCCGTTTAGGTGTACTTTCATCTCGTTCTAGCATTCTATTCTTGGTTTACTTGTTATACTGTGCGTACAATGTGGTGGTTGGATCATCTTCACCACGGACAACGTTTATGGAAGTTAAAGCTGCGTTTATTGGGGATTCATACTGTAGGTGTAAAAATAAACTAACGAGATAAAATGTAGGCCAGAAACGGTCCAGGCAAACACAGAAAATGGATTTTTGACAAAACAAGGCAGTGTAACCTGGCAGGGGGTGTGCTTTTCATTAATGCTGCTGAGATCAAAATAACCGCGTAGGGAAAAAAGAAAGAGAACCTTCCTCGTGCCATTTACAGAAATCAATTCCAGAGAGTAAAGACCTAGCTATGAAATCATAACACTTTAAGAAGATAATGTCTTGTTTTTTAAAAAATATTGATTGATTGATTAGAGAGAGGGGAAGGGAGGAAGAAAGAGAGGGAGAGAAACATCGACTGGTTGCCTTTCCCATGTGCCTCAACCAGGGACTGAACCCACAACCCAGGCAAGTGCCCTGACTGGGAATCGAACCAACAACCTTGCGCTTTGCACGATGGCACCCAACCAACTGAGCCACACAAAACAGGGCAGAAGATAATGTTCTTCTTTATGACTTGTAGTTAAGTCAGAAGTTCTTAAATGAGGTACAAAGAAGTACAGGTCATAAAGGTAAAAAGGGGGAAATCTGATAACATTGAAAGGAAGAATTTTTATTCGTTAAAGAGACATGAAGAGAATCCACGCATCTGCCCACTGCTGGGGGACTGTAAACCGGCGCACGTGGTCAGAAGGCAGCTGGGCCTTACCTCGGAAAGCAGAAGATGCCAAGACCTTGCAGGGCCGCCCTCCCAGGAGCAGATTCTGGAGAAGAAAGTCTCAAGAACGCTCATAGCAGCACTGCTCCTCATGGCGTGAAATCGGGAAGAACCTGAGTGTTTGTTGGCAGGAGGAGGGATGAACAGGTTCCTGGTCTATTTAGACAATGGATGCAAATGTAGGAGGGAAAGCAGATGAATTCCAGGAAGGTGTGGTAGGGCCCCCAAATGCAGCAGAGAAATCTGTCTCTATCATTCCATGTATGCGAAGTTCAAAATATGCAAAACTAACTACACTTTCAGGGATGCAGACGTGGTAACACTATGCCGAACAACAAGGAGATGTAAACACACAATTCGTGATAGAAGCGGGGGAGGGGTGCCGGGGAAGGATGTGAGTTGCTGTGAAGGCGCCGGCCGGCTGAGTTCTGGCCCTTCAGCTGGGTTGTGGGTAGGTGGGTATTTGTAACACGGATGGTCTTTACAGCCTACGCACTGGCTATAAATGTTCTTCTTTATCTATTTGTATCTACTAACATCTGATTCTACCCAATAAAAACCGTGGTTCGAGCACTGTGGCTCTGCAAGGGGGCATAACTGTTGCCACCACTTGGCCAGCCCTGCCTGCCCCTGGTAGCTCTCTGAGAGCTTGCCGCTAGCCAGGGTCTGCTCTGCACGGTCCTGCCTCCTGCCTCCAGGGCTGGGTGCGCTTTGAGCCACTGGGGTGAGGATGGGACGGTGCCGAGGACCACCACACGGAGGGTGCCTCTCCGGGGGGGGGTACCCTGCCCTTCCCACGGCGACCTCAGGAGCAAGGAGTTGTGTCTGTCCTCCTAGAGCCCACCAGGACCACTTTCGTCTGAGAGTGCTGTGGCCAGGCCAATGCCAGGTCCTGCTTGGCCCTGGGAGGTGCCCCATCCGGGGGATCGGTCAGCAGAAACCGCGCGCTGGGAGCAGGAGATAAGAACGGAATGCAGAGAGCCGATGCAGCACCGTCATTCTGCTTCACCTATGGTTGTCAAGGTTACCAGAGCCTCGCGTTTCTTAGTAACCCCTCCTCCGGAAACAGCCTCCAGTAACGCCAGCCAGCAGCCTGCATCCTGTATCGTGATCATCTTCGACAAGCGTTCCTCATCTCATCTTTCCCGGAGTTGGGCGAAGAGTCACAATCCCCATTTTCCAGATGAGAAAAGGGCCAGGAGGGCTTAGGTGACTTTCTCAAAGCCAGATGACTCGCAGGTGTCAGAACTGAATGGAAAACCCCGATGTTCTGAAGCCACTGATGAGAACTCTCCCTACGCCCAGCCGGCAGGGGCCGAGGTGCTGATCAGCACTCAGCTACCAGGGTCTGACGTGTCGGGTTTAGAAGCTTATACTGCCGCTGCCCTGCCTTCTTCCTCGCCAACAGAACCCCGATTTTCTTCACGGGTAGAGGGCTCTGTGCTCCACCCCACACCCCCCCGCCCCAAGAGGTAAAGGTTGACTAGCTGTGGCGACAGTCCTGTCGGTCGTGTTAGTGACTGTGTGAATGCGGGATGGACTCACTGCTGGCCCGTGGAGGTGGTCTGCAGGGGAGCCGCGTGTCCAAGGAAAGGGTTACCGGGAGGAAGGTCCCTCCCCTGTGACCGCTGTTTATTTGCACGTGGTAGAGCTTGTTCTTTGGCAACACGAGGGCGCATTGCTGATGATGTCTGAGTGGTTGGGTGGAAAGCCTGTGGGTCCACCTCTCCCTCGAAGCCGGACCCTTCCTGTGGGGTCCCTTTCAGGTGCACCTGTGACCTTCTGCTCTGCGGTGAGCTCTGTTCAGGTGTGTCCTGCCGATCCTATTGGCCATGAGCTCCCTGGGCATTTGTCCCTTGGCCACACCCCCCCAGTCCAGTGGCAGAGGAGGTGGTAAGGATGTCACTGAGGTCGGGGCTGGTTCCCTTGGCTCAGTGATCTCTAGTGGGAGGTATCTGTACCTCACTTATGGGGGACACCTTGGGGACTCTGCACAAGGTCCCCAGCTTGGGTCTTATAGCTGAAGTACAAGATTGTCCTACTCAACATCTAGGGGGCAGGCTTATTTTGGAAACTCTTTCAAATGAAAGTCCTTCACATATAGACAATGATCTTAGAATTTGGAAGAAGTTTTGCTAATGTGCAGACAATCGCTCACAGAAAGAACTGTCACTCCATTCACCTGCTCCACCTCTGCTAAGGGCCTCCTTGTTAACATCCACACAGCCCAGCAGGGTGACTTCACGCCCACGGAGAGCTGTGCCTGCTGCTGTGGGAGGGGCCCAGCATGGCCAGGGAGGGGCCGCGGGGGCAGGGAGAGGCCGGCTGGTCATTTGGGTGGGGAGGGAAGGAGTCAGGAGGCAAAAAGCAGGGTGAGGTCAAGAGTCACTCATTTGGGTCCCCGCGTGCCAGGTGAAAGACGGGGGACTTAATGTGGCTTGTAGCTCCTGGGAAGACACTGAAGGGGTTCAGACGCAATGGAGACACATCGCTGTTGAGATGGTGGCGGGACAGGGGGATTGAGAAGTGACCCAGGAGGAGGCAGCAGCGGGTGCCCCTGTGAGAGCTCCCGAGGAGGGACGGATGTGCTGCCTGGGCCGAGGAAGGAGCAGCCTCCTGCCTAGGAGGGAAAAAAAGGGTGCCAGACACGGGGCCGGCACGCGTGGATCCTCGTCCTGGTCTGGCCTCTTAGCTGATGTCACCTTGGTGAAGTCGTTTCTTTGTCTCTGGCTTCTGTTTCCTCAGTGCAGACAAAACGGAGGGACACCGGGCTCCCCTCCAGCCTGGCTCTCTACTCCTCTCTGCATGAGACCCACGTGTGGCAGTCTAACTGGGTCATGGCCTTGGACTGGATGTGGGCGCAGGACAACGGCTCACAGATGCCCCGCCTCTCTGTAAGAAAAAAAGAGGCGGCGGCTCGGGAGGAGCAGGGACATTGCACAATGTCTCTGTGACCTGCAGGCCAAGGGCTCCCACCAAGGACTTCCCTCCAGGGCCACCAGTGTGAGAACTCAGGAATGCTCCTGCCGGCCATGGTTTGCTTTTCCAGCCCTCCTCGATCTTTCTTCCTGGACTCTCAAGCCTGCGTCAGAGTTAATGCAGCAGCTCTAGGGTGAAACCACTTGGAAATTTAGAAGACAAGGTACTTGTGTTTGAATGGAACAGTTAGAGATCGGGTGAGGAACATCTGTAAGAGAATTCCATACACATCTTGTGTATCAGCCCCTTGTACCACATCCCTGATAAGTTCACCCAGAGTGCTCCGAAATGAGCCGCTGCGTGCGTTTCTGTAAAAAGCAAAAGCGTTCCTATTTCCAGTGAAGCGCTCCGTGAAACACTTCAAAATGTAGCTCTGAACTCCGGTTCTGGCTTCCCGGAGCGGCGCAGGCCGGAGGCCTCGTCACCTTTGGGGACATGTGCGGTCCTGCGGGAAGCCACCGGCGTGTGCTCCGGCAGCCCCTCTCCTGCTGCGACGCTGGAGCGCCGTTCCATTCTTTGCGGTGAATCATTGAATACGTTTTAACTTTTATTTTTGTTGATGGGGAAGTGGGGAGGCTTTAGGACGCAGAAAGGAATGGGGTGGGGGACGTAGCTGGGCAGGGTCTGGGGCGAGCAGATGGGGGCCGTGTGGGGTGAACTTGGGCTCCCGGCCCTATTTCCTGCCTGCGGACACACAGTGGGCAACCTGATCTCGGCATCAACCCATGTTTGAATGGTTCAGTGCTTTGCAAGGCTCACCTCAGGCCTTTCTTCACGGGCTTCAGGTCCCTCTTGGAAACAGGTGTAAACAGTATCATTCAAAGGGCACACATTGTTTGCACACTCAGAGTCAGGGTGAATTTGAGCAGTGCTCTGATTCAAATCCGGCTAGGCTCTGTGCCAACTTAGACACATGTGCGTGTGTGTGTAAGTAAGGCGCTGGCTTGGGGTCAAGGGGCAGCTTGGGAAAGCGGAGAGAGCACTGGATTGGAGCCAGGGAGAGCGGACGTCAAACCGTGGCTTGGTCACATACTCCTTCCTTGACCTTGGGTGAGTGAGTTAGCCTCTCTGAGCCTCATTTCTGTGGCCTGCAGATGGAGTTGGCTACATTACCTTCTTCTCGGGGGTGGTGGGAGGCATACATGAGACGCGGGCTGAGGGACCACCTTGTCGATGGGGAAGCACCCCGTAAAGGCCCTACCTCGAGTTTCCCAGAGTGCCTGCTGTGCCCCAAGGAGGGGGTGATCTGAGCGTGGGAGGGTCCTGAGGCCATGGGACTGCTCCACGGCTGAGCCTGCACATAAGCCGTCCTCCCTGCCCATGGTCTGCTTTGCTGCATACTTTAGCGGACATGCGACAGAATGCGGTGAGTCTCAAGGGGGCTTTGGCCAGTCACCTCTGGCCTCAGCCCTCGCCCAGTGTCTGGCCCACGGCCTCTGTCCATGACAGAATGGAATTGCGTGGTGGTCGGCAGGGGCCTAGGTGGACAAGAAAGGAGAAAAATGCCCTCTCTCTTTCCCTGACCCCCTTCCCCCCCCACGACGCCCCCTCCTTATTCTGTTGTTCTTTCTCTTTCTGGCTGGCAAGGTGTTCATAGAGCTCTAATTATTTAGTCCTCGTTTTGCTTTTAATTGTTGGCCATGAATTGATTCACTTATTGAACAACATGCGTTCAAATGTATTTCTTCACACTGTGCTGGGGCACAAGAACCTTGGTCTTCACGTTGGAAGGCCAGGGACGGAGCTCAAGGACTGCTGTGCAAGTTAGGGGACCCCTGGAGTCTCCGTTTCCCCGTCTGGAAAGCTGGGGAGGTGATGAGTCCTTCCCCGGTGTTCCGGCACAGACCCTGTGTGTGTGAACAAGGACAAGGAACTTTTTCCCAGAGAGGACGCCTCCCAGAGACAGCAGGCAGAGCGTGCCAGGGAGGGTAACGGGGGCCAGGGGCTGTCAGGCGATCTTCAGACTGGGAAGAATTGCTTTGAGGGATTCTGGAGGCTCCGGGGGGTACTTGTGCCTCATAAATTCTTTATGAGGCAGGAGAGCCAGCAGGCGCTGGCCCCATGGCGAGTCCCAGTTCCTCTGTAAACTGGATGATGTTCTTGGGAGATATAAAAGCCATTTTCCCCCCTCAAATATTGAACAACGAGGAAAAGGGTTCTTAAGAGCCTTTTTTACTCAACGCCGAGCTATTTGGTATTTGACAAATCTTCTATTAGTCTGCCTGGGCTGCTCTAAAATATCATCTGGGGGCTTCAACAACGGAAATGTGTTTTCTCACAGTCCTGGAGGCTGGAAGCCCAAGGTCAGGGTGCCGGCACGGTCAGTCTCTGGTGAGGCCAATTTTCTGGCTTGCAGATGGCTCTCTTCTCTCTGCGTCCTCATGTGATGGAGAGAGTGTGCTGGTGTCCCTTCCTTTCTTATAAGGACATGTAATCAACCACGGCAGCCACACTGCGTGGCCTCCCTTGCAGCTAACTGTCCACATGACTAACTTTTGGCTGAGAGGAAGTGGTGCATGCAATTTCCAAATTATTATTATTTTTTATGCTGACCCAAGGACATTTTTCATTGCTTTTAGAGAGAGGGGAGGGGAGGGAGAAAGAAAGGGAGAGAAACATCCATGTGAGAGAGAAACCTTAATCGGCTTCCTCTTATGCGCCCCGACCAGGACTGAATCCGCAGCCTAGGCATGTGCTCTGTCCAAGCATTGAACCAGTGACCTTTCTGTTTATGAGATGACATTCCTGCCAACTGAGCCACACCAGCCAGGGCCCAAATTATTTTTATTAGTCCATAACTTGCTTGCCCTGCTCACTCTTTCCAGCTTTCCTGGGCTGGCACGTGGCGTGGCCTGGAGGAGCGAGTGACCGCCATGTAGAGAGATGACCGCCTAGGAGATGGCAAAGCAATACGACAGAACAAACATGGGTCCCTAAGTGACATTATCAAGCAGAGACACCTGCCAGCCTTGGCCCACTGCCCACATTCAGACTGCTGTGCGAAAGAGAAACACATTTCTATTTTAAATCATTGCATTTGCAAGCCTCTGATGTAGCACTTTAGCCTAAACTTATACATATATAAGTCATATATATGTTGGTCACAATAAAGGATGGTCAGGTATCTAAGTGTCAGTAATATGGTGGTTCTGTGCTGGATGCTGTTTAGATGTATTTAGTGCTACCCTTAATACCATAGAGGTTGCTAAGACTTTGAAAGATATTATAGTAGATATATTCTTCCCTTCTGGCTTATAGTTTTGAATTCCTTTTAATTTCAATACCCAAGTAGATGCCAGGCAGCACTTTTGGAAGCTATCACCCTTGACAGGCTTAGGTACTTATTTATATGAGGCAGTGAAAATTGTATAATCTGGTGGGTCTCCTTCATTCTTTTGACTTCCAGGAAAATTAGAGCCAGGTATATTTGGTGCTCGTTATAATAAGACTATTACCAGAGGTTTCTTTTTATTGTTTATTCCCCTATGTCTATATAATTTGTGTTTGTTAGGGGACCTGTTGCATCTCCCTTGGTGCCTGGCCCACCCGCATCCTTTCGTCTGTCCTTAGGACTCGGTTGAAGGCTTTTCTTTCCATGCTGATGGCCTTCCTCTTCTGGACTTCTGCTAGGGCGTCTGTCACACTGAATTTGCTCTAGCTGGTTGACGTCACTGCTAGAGCTGCCTGTTGTGACCCTCACTACTTACTACCTGTACCCTTTACACGTAAGGGCGAATTTGTCCAAGACTGACCCCTTCTAAGGTGGTTCTTGCAGGGCTCCATGGAGACGAGCTCACACCAGGAGCCTGAGACAGTCAGCTCTGGTGGACTCCTGAGAGGACCACATCACACAAGCTGGAACGGCAGGGCTCCAACCCTGGCCCCTGACAGCGACATGGGATGGGCTGGTGGCCCCCTAACTGTGGATGCTGAGATGGCAGGGCTGATGTCCTAATGATTTTGGATCCACTGATGGGCTAGAGGAGGAGCTAGTCCCTCCTAACCATCCAGCTCAAAAGCCTCGTGGCCCAAGGGCAAGGGTCCCCGCCTCCCCCAGATTCTGATGCCCACCTGCTACTGCTCCATGCGTCCGCTCGGCGCACAGGCTCCAGGGGACTGGGTACATGTGCTGTCTGACCATTCGTTCTGCTCGTTGGACATCCCTGAAATCTGTTCTCCTTCTTTCTGGTCATAGAACCGAATGCGTTTTTCCTGGCAGACGCGGTTACCCAAGCAGAGGCAATTCTCCCCAGCAACGCTTGCAGCCCACGCAGCCATGAGACTACGGGGCAGTCGGTAGAGTGTGGATGGAAGTGACGTGTGCTGTTTCTAGGCCCCACTTTTATGAGGAAATTGCATGCCTGGTGCCTGCTGTCCTGGGCCCCCACTCCAGCCCCCACCAGCTGAGACACCACAGAGCGCGGGATGGAGCAGAATTTGGGTTCAGCTCATCTCTCTCCAGAGGAGCTTTTTGCATGTCATGACCCATCAGAGCAAAAACCTGCAGAAACGCGGCCTCTGCTGCGTCAGGCGCCTGTCACAGGCCTGGGGCGCTGAGAGGTGGGCAGTATGTTCACACTGACTGAGCTGCTTTGCGGAGAGCGGCCAGAAGGGACCCCAGGGCTGTGAACAGGTTTCCTTCCCGCCCTGCGGTGCGTGTCCCCTGGCTTCCAGTTCCGCACAGGGCCCCCACCCTCCGCTTTCCCCTTCGCTGCTCCCATGGGGCAGATGGGGGGAAATTCGTAAAAAAGACATGGTTCCAGGTCAGGGTTTGCCACCCACCTGCTGGGTGGCCTTTAGAAAGCTCTTTAACTGCATCTGTGCGTTTATGAAACAGAACAATAAAACCCTGGCCCTGCCTTGCCGGCTCCAGGGCTGAGGCAGAGAAGGCAACCCTGACCCCGCTCTCATCTGTCCTTTGTTCCAGGAACAAGAGGCAGCAACTCTGGAAGCTCCCGGTCAGGGGCGGTGTCCATATGTGTCACGGGAGTGCTACAGATGTCTTTATTTACAGCTCTCTCTGTACAAAAACGTGGTGTTTCGTCATGTGCTAGTCAGAAGAAATGAGCATAAATAATGCTTCTGTCCTCTTTTAATGACAAACTTTTGCAAAAAAAGGAAACATTCCCTGAGTGTGGTAGCAATCATTAAGTCAGGTTTATTGCGCTATAATGGAAATCATAAAATGTAGTGTGAGGTTTTGTGAGATTTGCCAGTGTGCCTCGTTGTAGAAACATCAGCAGGGGCCAGGCAGAACGTCTGCAATGTCCCCCAGCGTCCCCTCTTGTCCCCTTTGAAGTCAGTCACTGCTCCCACCCCCAACCTCTGATGGGATTTCTGTCCGAACACTTCTGCCTTTTTCCCCTGAGTGGCAGCATCTAAATGAAATCACAGGGGAGCCGTTCGCACCTGCAAAGGCTTCTTTCTGCATAAAATCACATTCTAAGGCGTTGGGGCTTACTTAGGACCGCAGCCCCTCTTATTTGGAGGACACCAGTGAAAGCAATGCCCATCTCGTAGAGTTGGGGGCCCCAGAACACAGTTTGGGGGCTGCTGCCCTCGCCTCCAGGCTCCAGGGTTCCATCCCCACCTCCATCCCCTCCAAACACGGCCATCAGAAGAGGCAGCTGTGGGTGGTGCAAGGATGACTGGCGTTGGCAGGGGTGGGGGGAACCTATGTTTTGGGAAACTCAGGTCCAAACCCTGGCTTTGCCACGTAGTAGCTGTGCGACCTCGGGCAGGTCATATCACCTTTCTGCATTATTTTTCTTACCTATAAAACTAGAATCATCTAAAATAATTGTCATCTGTCTTAGCCAGCTCAGGTGCAGTCACAAAATACCATAGACTGGGTGGCCTATACCACAGAAACTTATTTTCTCACATTTCAGGAACCTGGAAGTTCAAGATGAAGGTGCTGGCTGATTTGGTTTCTGCCGTGGGCTCTCTTCCTGGCTGGCAAACTGCCACTTTCTTGCTGTGTTCCCACGTGGTGAAAGGAGGGAGAGAGAGAGTGTGTGTGAAAGAGAGAGAAGAGAGAGACAACAAATTCTCTGGTGTCTCCTCTTATGAGGCCACTAACTGTATCCAGTCATGACCCACCCTTATGACCTCATTTAACCTTAAAGACTTCCTTAGAAGCTCCACTTCCAAACGCAGCCACACGCGGAGTTAGGGCTTCACCATAGAAATCTGGGGAGGATGCAAAGACTGAGTCCCTAACATCACGTTTCCATAACATGAGGGGAGGGTTCAATGGGACACTTGATATGACCATTAACACAAGTCCTTGGGAAAGGCCTCCTCTGAGATATCGCCCCCTTCCCCAGATTGTCTACATGATAGAAGTTTATCTCTCTCCTGCGTTTGGGTCTTTATAACAGGAGAGCCGATACCTTGAAGGATGCATGGGGACAGCTGAGAAAGGAGTGCAGTGTTACAGTCACAGGAAGATGAGGAGGCCTATCGACTCGGGAAGTGCCAGAAAACCCTTATTTAATTAAACGCTTACGGATGTCCCCTCTGTGACTAGGCACCAGAGATACAAAGCTAAGACACCGGAGGGAGCAGGGAGCTCAGTGCTTTGGGCAGGAGCGGACCAGCCTCTCCTTTTACACAGAAGAAGAACGGAACCCTCATGCACCACGTCCGAGGTCTTCCCTGGTCCCATCCCGTTTGTTCTGTCCCGGTCTCCATGCGCGGTCCTGCAGGCCATTTCAGGAGACTGTAATCGCCTACTGGGAAGGAGAACGGGACCTCCCAGTTGCTGAATACCTACTGTGTGCTCAGAGATCTCATACATGAGGTTGTGTTCCGTTTCATTGACTTGACTTGGCAGTTTGCAGGGAGGCTCAGGCAGACGAGGCTGCTGGGGGGCAGAGCTGGGCTTTGAACTTGGATCTGTCTGACTTCATATGCTTTGGAGCTGGTGACTGCTCTGTGGGGGGTGGGGTACATCAGTTACGTCCTTGTGTGAGTGAGGACCTCATCGGAGTCCTTCTTGCCTTCTGCTCGGCAGCGTTCAGCACAGTACCAGGGCTTCAGGGGACGTTGGTGGGGCAGGGATGGGTGGGCGGGTGGATGGGTAAAGCAGTCGGCATCCTTCACGGGGGAGTCCTGCCAGCAGCCTTCACCCTCCCGGGAGCCCTGGCCACCGGCTGGGACCACCGCCCTGAGCTTTCAGTGCTCTCCCCTTTTTGTGTGAGAAAGAAAGTGAGAAGAGGAGAAGAGGGCAGAGGGTGGACAACGGAATGTCTTTCCTGGTTTCCCGCAGTCTCGAATCAGAGGCGGCCTGTCCCCGGGTCTCAGGCTGGCGCCCGCTCTCCTCAGGTCTGACCTGTGGGCTTTCTTGTGTACTGGGGCTGGAAAGGGCTTGGCACCTCTGCTCAGAAACCTACAAGGCTGCACAGGAGAGAGGCGGACTTTTCAGCCTGCCTCCTGGTTGCAGGGACTTGGGTGTCCAGCTACAATCATTTAAAAGTCAATTCGCCCCAGGAGACAGGGAATAGAGTGTTCTAGAGCTCAAACGGAGTGATTTTTGCAAAAGCCAGCCACTGAGTACATCAACGCTGCTCCCATTTTTAAACCATCCAAATCAAGGTCTATTTGTTAAGCTGCTTATTTGGTCCAGACAGGCTGCCAAGACTACAAAGGAAAGGCTGGCTCCTGGCTCCTGGGATGGCTTCGGGAGGCTAACGCTCCTTCTGGCTGCTGAGAACTAACTGCCAGGAGCGGAGGTCCTGGCTTCTCAGCTCTGCCGTCTTCACCTTGCGCGTTTCCGGGGCTGCTGTGAGCAGTGGGCCGGGGGTGACAGCTTTATTAAAGGTTCAGCATCTCTGCCTGAGAGATGATCTCTCCCCTTGGAGCGCTATTATTTAACTCTTGCTGTGCAAATTGGTTGTTCACATATTTGCACATGCTTTTTCCAACAGGGCTGCCACAGCAGGGGGGGCAGGGGTCACTCCCAAGGAGGGCCGCACTGTCTGGCACATAGCGTTCAGTGCGTACCTGTGGTTTCACCTGCGGGCACGCACATGCGTTTGTCACGTGTGCGCTATTACCTGGGATGGAAGAGCTAAGGGGCCAACCCCAGAGAGGCCCTCAGCAAGGGTTTTTAAGCCCAGCTGCTTGAGGGGTGTCGGGGTGGCTGACAACAGGACCAAGTCAGCAACGATCATTTAAGGTATTTTTGTAATGGGGGAGGCTTTTAGGGGGTCAGCCCAGATGGCACTTTCTTCTAACTGCTCCCGAATTCAAGACCCTGGTGGCGGCCGCTCAGAGAAAGAGCGGCGCCCATTTGCATGAAGGGGTGCTATCCCTTCAGACATTTGTTGAAGGGCGGAGGAAGGCCGGGCTGTCGGGAAGAAGAAAATCAGCCAGTGGAAGACCGGTGCAGACGAAGACACTAACTTTTCCGTCAGGTTTCGGCTCGGAACCTTGGGGGTGGGGGTGGGGCCCTGTGCGTCTTCCTGAGGTTAAGGAGATTTGCACTTAATACAGAAAAGAGTAGAGAGCAAGAGGAAAAGGAAGTGATGTATTCTAGTCGCAGGCGGGACAGATCAGCTGTAGACAGAGGAACCTCATTTTGTGGGCTGCCCTGATGGCTTAGGAAGCTCTACTCGTTCTTGGGTTTTGTGGGTTCAGAATGAGTCACCCCAAGATGTGCCTCAGTGGTATGTGGATTGTTTTGAGCTAAAAGCAACCAAGACCCTGTGGGCTCAAGAGAAACTTCTGCCCTTCCCCCCAACTTGACTAGTGAGAAGAATTTGAATGAGGGGCCTTGCCCACCCTAAGAGATGACCAGAGATCACCTCTTCTGACCCACTTATAGGACAGGGCAAACTTCTGTTTACTGCATCTCCGCCCTTCTTATCATCCCGCACTGACCCTTGGAAGTCCCCACAGCTCCCCACCTCCTCCCTAGCTCCGATGGCATATACACCCATGTTCCCTGTCTCAAACCTCTCGTGCAATTGGGGTCTCAGGCTCCCTCATGTATGTGGGGTTCCCATATATACATATGTATTACATTTAGTTATTTTCTCTTGTTAATCTGTCTCATGTCTCTCTGATTATCAGGCAGCGGAAAGAACCTGGGAGGGTAGAGGGCAGTTTCTTCCTCCCCTGCAGTGTGGGTCAGCATTGGGTTGTCTCCATAATTCTGTGTATGGGTGAGAAGACCTCAGGTGTCACTCACCTAGTGGCCCCAATGATGTTCTCAGGACTGAGGTCTTTCAAGGCTGTATCACACGCTTCTAGCATACAGGCTGTACCCTCGGAACTAGAATGTCCCAGGATTAGGCTCATTTACATATGCATGCCAGACCACAGGCCCCCAATTTTTAGTCAAAACATATGGTCATCTTCGGATGGCTCCCCAAGTCCCCTCCCACCCCGGGGACTACCCCGCTCTCTGCACACACCAGCTTCTCTCCACGCCCTTGCGTTTCTGGGTGAAAATGTTCCCTTCTCCCGGATGCTCGTTAATTTCTCACTCATCCCTTATGGTTCCACGTCAACTTTCTGAACTTAGTTTTCTCAATTTGTAAAACTAGAATAATTACCATATGTTGTAGTCTGCACTGGCTGAGCCAACGAAGTGCTGGGTGGCTTAAACAATACACATTGACTTTCCCACAGTTCTGGAGGCTGCAAGTCCAAGATCAAGATTCTGGGTGATTTGGTTCCTGGTGAGAGCTCTCTTCCTGGCTTGTAGACAGCCACGTGGCCACCTTCTTGCTGTGTGTTCACATGGCCTTTCCTCTGTGCTCAAGCAGACAGAGGAGAGGAGAGGACAGGAGAGAACAAAGAGAGAGAGAAGGAGAGAGGGAAAGAGGGAGCTTCTCTGGTGTCTCTTCTTATAAGACACTAATCCTATTGGATGGGGGCCCCATCCTTAAGGCTTCCTTTAACCTTAATCCTTCCTTAGAGGCCCCATCTCCAAATACAGACACGCAGGAGGTTAGGACTTCAACATACTGATTTGCAGGGGCACACTTAGTATGTAACACCAGGCAAAATGTCACAAAACAGGGCCTCTCGCCGGATAGATGGGGAAACTGAGTCCCTGATGGGGACGCCACCCAGCAAGTGAGAGATGCAACCAGTGTGCTCACCTTATCTTTCCCCTCAGAGACCAGTGCCTGGGATAGAATAGCTGACATGTGGAGACATCAGGACGTGCTCGTTTGCTTGGTAAGTGTCCACCTGAGTCTGGGTGGAGAGGGTCAAGGCGGGTCTCAAATGTCACCCAAGTATAAGTTGACAGTTCCTCAGGGCCAGATATATTTTGGAATCAGATTTTCTTTCAAAATTATGAAAAGTAATACAGCCTATATTCCATCGATTGAACAACGCCTTCAGGAGGCCTAGAGGTCTGGGCAGCACCCTGTAATCTGGGGAGAAATCTGAGCCTCTGCACAACAAGTGGGAGAGCTAAAGACAGGGTCAGGGCTGGTACTGTCCCCGACTGAGAACGCACCCACCTATGAATGGCCCCTCGGGGGCTGTGCAGTGTAACCGTGCAGCAGACCTGGCTGTGGTGGCAGGTGAAGGAGGAGAGCAGGTGGGTCCGGGGCTTTCTCCCACAGCCTGTCCCTCAGCTGTTTCATATGCTCCAGGGCCACATGGGCAGCCTGTCCCTTTGCCGAGGGCGGGGTGGCCCCCGGCCATGGCTCTCACATGGCTAGAAAGACTCTCCCGCCCACTGCCCGCTGAGCTGGAAGTGCCCCCTTGCCCTGATGTGTGCAGATGTTTCTGTGAGATCAAAGATGCAATTAACACCTGTCAAAGCCGTGGGCTCGGATGGGAGGGGGATCCTACTCTCATCACAACAGTGGTTCCTCAAGAAGTTTTTCCCTTCTTGGGAGCACACTTCCGACTTGGAGGGGTGGAAAAGCCGTCTCGTACAATGAAGAGGCAGGTGGCGTCTGTCTGGGCTCGTGCCTCGGCGCTTCCGTGTGTGATTTCAGCCAGCGCAACGACAGATGTCTTGATGAGCCGGGGAAACCTGTTGTCATGGACCTGCCGCCACACACGTTAATGCCAAATCTGGGAGTGACCTTCCTCTTTGCTCCTCGAGAGTCAAGAGACCCTTCTGTGGGAAGAAGGGGTTATTTGCTAAGTTACTTTATCTCTATAGTTCTGTACAAAGCGAAAGAAGGGAAAGGTGACCTCAGAAGCTCTGTTTATGATGAGTTATTTTAGGGAGCTCTGCAGGCAATTAAATTTATATCCAGTGGCAAACGGGTTGCTGACAAGGCTGTGGTCTTATGGGACACTGCTGTGCATGTCACCAGGGTTTTTGTTCCGATTCTGAAAGATGCCAGAGTTGATCGCACGCAGTAGGTTGACGTGGCCCCGGTGATGCCGATCGGAAGGAACGGTGTGGTGCCATTTGGTTTTGGAGAATGTTCACGTTTGTCCCCTCCTCTGTGTCTCACACCAGCCTTACGCTGTAGCTTCTGGGTGGAGGCGTCTGGTTTATAGGCTTACGGGCCAGCTCAGAGGGGTTCAATGGCTGGCACAGAAGACCGGGAGGAGCCGATGCGAGAAGCCGTACATTTCCCAGAGACAGCCCTTCAGTCCTTCATTTCCCTGCATTGGGAGGTGGGGCTGGGCCTGGTGACATGAGCCTTAGAAGGACACCGGTCACACTGGATTAGGGTCCAGCATAACTCATATTCATCTTAAATTGATCACATCGGCAAACACGCTTCTTGGAAATAAGGTCACATATATTCAGTCTTGGACCCTGACCCTGACCCTTGCAATTTCCTACGCGGTGACATCCATAAAGGTATCTTGTTATGTTCATGAGGTAACTTTCGGGGCTGGTCCCCTCTTCCCGAACCAGCTATGTGATTAAAGGTTGGAATTTCCAGTCCCACCCCCAGATCTTCACCCCTAAGGGAGGGGGAAAGAGGCTGAAGATTAAATCAATAACCAATGGCCAATGATCTCATCAGTCATACCTCTGTAATGAGGTCTGCATAAGAACCTGAAGAGACGGGGGTCTAGGTGGGTGAGCACGTGGAGGTGAGGGGAGAGGGTCATGCCCGGAGAGGGCATGGAAGTGCCACACCCCTTCCCAGAAACCTCGCCCTGAGCAGCTCTTCCATCTGGCTATTCCTGAGTTATATCTGAGTTTATACCCTTTTATAATAAACTGGTCATCTAGTGAGTAACATGTTTCTCTGAGTTCTGGAAGCCAGGCTAGCAAATTAATCAAACCCAAGGAGGGGGGCGTGGGAACCTCCCGTCTATAGCCAGTGGCTGACCTGGGCTTGTGACAGGGACTGGAGGTGCGGAGTGGGGCCGGCCCTTCCCCTGAGGGGTCTGATGCCGTCCCTGGGTAGACGGTGTTAGAACGAGTGGAACGTGGGACACCAGCCAGTGTGGAGAACTGCTTGTTGGTGGCAGACCTCACCCCTCCCCACCCTCCATGTTGAAATTGTGAGTAGAACCTTCTTAGTCACAGTCACAAGGGTTAGGACTTGAACATATCCTCTAGGACACACCATTCATCCCATAACACACTATTAACAATGGGCTCTGAGATGCCACCAATGGTCCTGTAACCTGTCATAGTGCTGTGCAATCACTGACTTCAACACGTCCGGAGGACACCCAGAGAAGCAGAGCCCGTGTCTCCAGTTACGTCCCCAAAGACAGGGGACTAGAAAATGAGGAGGTCCCAGATTACGAAGCTACGTTGTTGGCCTTGGCGGTGAGCGCATGGGGGAGGAGCGTGGTGGCTCTCTCCGGGAGTAAGTAGCTCTGCTTTAGTCTAGACTCTCTGGAAAACAGAGCTGGAGGCGAGACGCTTCAGGGAGGGGAGCGGTGTGTCAGGTCCCGAGGAGCAAGGGTGAGGGCAGAGGAAGGGAGTGGAGAAAGGAGAGAGAGTGAGTTCAAAGCCGCGCGAGACCAGGCAGGCCACAGCCCCCCAAAAACGCAGCCGCTTGGATGTCTCTGGAGAAGCCATGTGAACCACTGCTTTGCAGACAATTCGCCGGGGTGGGGGGTTCTAGGAAGGGCAGACATCCATCTGCCAGCCCCTCTGGTCTCCTGCCTCTCATGGTTAAAGTTTGCCCTCTCGCTTGTTAATGCTTCCACAGTTCTGGGTCAGGTCGCCCCACGGGCAGCCACCAGGGAGACAGAACCAGGAACGCTGCTCCGTCTGAGCCAGGTTCGTCTGGTGAGCCTGTGCAGTGCCTGGGGCAGAGGGCAAGCGCAGACGGCAGGGTCTGAGGCCAGCTGCCCGTGTGCAGGCCACATGGCCTCAGGCCGGGCGGCCGAGGGTCTGCAGCGCCTGTCCCAGCTGCACACCCAGGGGAGGTGCGGCGGAGGCTGGAGTCAGTGGGGGCCCTGGGCTGCCACCCTGCAAAGGACCCAGAGCTGGAGGCTGGGCCAGTCTGGAGGGCAAATCTGGGCCAGCTCAGTCTCTAAATGTCTTGACTCTATTTAGAAAACCCTTCTGCTGGTTGTTAACACCTGCTGCCATTCGTGGGAGGTTGATCGAAGGGGTTATCAGAAACGTGAGCCTCCAGGTGTGAGCTCTGACCTGCCACGCCCCTGGCGTAGCTCCTGGTGACAGCTCTGATGGAAGCCCCTGGCCTGCACCCAGTTAGATTGGGGACAGTCCCTGCCAAGTCAGTGCTCGCCACTCCTTAAATGGAGGCAGAGACCTGCCATTGTAAAGCCCTAAGACGAAGCAGCCAGGATGCAGCTGCCCTTACTTGGCTCCAAAGCCAGTGAGCTGACTCTTCCTTTAAAAGAGCAGGGACCTGGGGATGTGCTCTCCTGTCCCCAGCCAGCAAGGCTTCTGGCTTCAGCCGTGTGCTCCTACCCGGCCGGCTGTTTCCCACGCCACGCTCTTGGCGATTCTTGTATAAAGGAATGGGTAGGGAAGCCCAGTGTTGTGCATGGAGGAAAACCTTCCACCTGCCGTGTAGGAAACCATCCTCTTCTCTCTGTGCAGTTCCCGTTGCCGCTGTCTGCTAAATCCCTCAAAGTTAGAGCCTTTGGCATCTATTCCTCCATCCATCCCATCCACCCACCCACCCCTCTATCGTCTACCCATCCACCCATCCATCCATCATCTATCCATCCACCCATCATCTATTCATTCACTCAGCCTTTCAGCATACATCCATCTACCCACCCATCATCCATCATCCACCCATCCACCCATCCACCGATCCATTCCCCCCACCTATCCACTCCCTGTCATCTACCCATCATCCATCCATCCACTCACCTACCGATTTATCCAGCCGCTATCCCTCCACCCATCCTTCTGTCATTCCTCCATCTACCCATCCATCGATCCGTTCCATCCAGCCACCTATCCATCCATCATCTTCATCCATCCACCAACCCTCCATCCTCCATCCATCCATCCTCCATCACCCGCCCATCCGTCCTTTTGCTGCTGGGGTTGCCTAGCAAAGACTGGAATGATAAAAGATCACCTTGGCAAGTGAAGAGGCATCTGAGACTCAAGGAGGCAAAATGGCTGGTTCAAGGTCCCGCAGCTAGTACACGGTGGATGGGGGGGCTCAGAGCTTAGTTCTCCGACTAGAGAGCCAACCTGCCTAGAAAGGTACCGTCTTCTCGGTCTCAGGGCACGGGATGACTTCACTGTCAGAAAGGAGACAAAGGCCTCTTCTTCCCGAGAGCTTTCATGTTGCGCCTCTCCCTCTTCCCTGCACGCCATGAACGCTCCATCACTAGAGGCGTACAAATGGACACTGCCACCTGCTTGGAGGGACACAGTGCAGGGGGACCTCAGTGACCTGAGTGACCTTCCGGTCCTGAGGTTCTTCCAGGGTCCATTTGTACCATTGTGAGGGCCTAGCTGGTTGTCATAACCATACAAGGAAGAACGTGTACACCCCAAAGGGCTCTGTTGTGTAGCCCTGGTGTGACTAAGGCACAGGACACTCCTGGGACACTGACACTGTATGCATCTGATGCTGCTGAACTGGAGGGAAGCACTGAGCTCGTGACATCGTAATTATTTGGTTCTCTTGCACTGAAACACCCCCCAAATGACAGTAATTATCAAGTCCTGCCTGACATGACATTTTCTTCAAAACACGAGAAGACATTTCTGAATTTCCTCTCTTTGGTCCCACCCCCCTTCCCGCCCTCTCTCCAGCCCCCCTCCCACTCTGCTCCCTCCCGCTCAGCCTGCGGCACAACTCTCCCCTTCCCATGCCCTGCCCTTTCTCTCCCCACTTGACCCCATAACACCCCCTTCCCTTCCCATTCCCGGGCCAGGAGCAGACACGGAGCCGAGCTGGCCACACCAGGGGACCCTGAGGAGCTCCGAAGGAGAGTTAACTCTGGCTGAGCTGACGGCCGGGCCCTTTGCTGAATTCCATGCGACAGAAGGAGGTGGAGGCCGCCCCATGCCTCAGGCTCCCTTCCTTCTGTGTGGTGCTGGGGACCAGACTTCCTACATGGCTGCTCAGCTTCAGTGCAAAACACGGGACTTGGACATACACCCCCATTTTTCCCTGGGTTGTTTTCTGACGGTTGAGTTTTAGGAGTTCTTTGTACATTTGAGAGAACAGTTCTTTATCAGATGTGTCTTTTGCAAGTATTTTCTCTTCATCTGGGACATCTTCGAATTCTCTTGACAGTGTCTTTCACAGAGCAGGTGTTTTTAATTTTAATAAAGTTCAGCGTATTAATACTTTCTTTTGTGGATTGTGCCTTCGGTGTTGTATCTAAGAAGTCATTGCCATACCCGAGGTCGCCTAGGTTGGCTCCTCTGTTGTCTTCTAGGAGTTTTGTTGATTTGTAGTTTACACTTAGGGCTATGATCCATTTTGAGTTAATTTTGCAAATGGTGGAAAGTCTGTGTCTAGATTCTTTTTTTTTTTTTTTTTTTTGCATGGGGATGCCTGGTTGTTCCAGCATCATGTTTGAAAAGATTATCTTTGCTTTATTGTATTGCCTTGTTCCTTTGTCAAAGACCAGATGACTATATTCATGTGAGAGTATCTGGACTCTATCCTACCCCATTGATCTATTTGTCTATTTGTAGCCACTACCACACTGTCACGATTACTGTCGCTTCGTGAGAAGTCTTAAAGTCGGGCAGTGTCAGTCCGGACTTTGTTCTTCCCCTTCGGTACTGAGTTGGCTATTCTGGGTGTTTTGCCTACCATATAAACTTTAGAATCCGTTGTCAATATCCACAAAATGACTTGCTGAGATTTTTTTTGAAAAAAGCTTTTATTTATTTATTTTCAGAGAGAGGGGAAGGGAGGGAGATGGAAAGGGAGGGGAACATCGATGTGCAAGAGAAACATCCATGTGTTGCCTCTCATGTACCCCCAAATGGGAACCTGGCTCCCAACCCAGGCATGTGCCCTGACTGGGAATCGAACTGGCGACCTTTCAGTTCACAGGCCGGCGCTCAGTCCACTGAGCCACAGCAGCCGGGGCACAAACTGGGAATTTTTTACGGGGATTGCATGGAATCTACAGACCCAGTCAGGAAGAACTGACATCTTGACAAAACGAGTCTTCCTGTCCGTGAACATGGAATAGCTGTGCATCTCTTTAGTTCTTTGATTTCTTTCCCCAGAGTTTGTAGTCTTCCTCATATAGACCTTGGAGAAATTTTGTCAGATTCATACCCAAGCTTTTCATTTTGGCAGGAGGTTACTAACGTAGGAGTAACAGTACATAGTGTCTGTTTGAGTTCATCAAGGGAGACGCTTCTTGGGGGTGCCTGGCCTGATCAAGTTAGCCTCTGAAAGGAGGACCTCGGCCTTCACTGAGGCCAGGGAGGTCCTGCTGCTGGCCTCAGAGAAGATGAAGCCTCCGTGAATGCTACAGTTGCAAAGAAGATGAATTCTGCCATGTGAGCAGGGAGGAGGGTCCTGAGCTCAGATGAGACCCCAGTCCCAGGCACATTTTTGAATAGAGCCCGTGAGACCTTGAGCAGGGGACCCAGCTAAGCCTCGGCCAGACCCCTGCCCCGTGAAAACCGTGAGATTACAAACGCTCGTGGGTCTAAGCTGCCGAGACTGTGGTAACTCACTACACGGTAACAGAGAGCCAAGACGCTTCGTGCAGCACTGATCTTTGGCAAATAGATAGTTGGGGGATGCAAATACGGGGCTCACACATCTTTCCAATTTTTACAATGAGCATATATTAATTTTGCAATTAAAGAAGAGGAAACTGCAAAAGGGTTTGTTTCTCAAACAGTTTTCTTCTCTTTTTATATTCCCAGTGTGCTTTCAAAGCAAGCTCAAAGCAGACAGCATCCCACTCCACTCCTGGGGGCAGCTCTGCTCCACGCTGTGGGGTCTGTTTTCCAACTGTGTCTTTCCTTCCCTGAGAAACTCAAAGAGCTTGACGTCAGCCCAGAGGGGACCCTGCCCCGCAGCCTCCCGGCAGCCGCCCCGGCCCGATGGCTCTTGCATCCTTCTACACATCTGGGATGCTCTCAGCCCTCCCGCCCACGATGGGAGCCGATGAGTCACAGCTGAACAGAGCCAGAGGGGTGGAGGTGTGCAGACGCCCAGGGGTCCGCCTACAGTGGGACCCGCTGCCAGGAAGGCGGAGTCCCCTCCCCTCCCCTCCTCCTCCCTGTCCCCTCCCCCCCCTCCTTCCTCCCGTTGCCTTCACATTGTCAGCACCAGGTCTTCCATAAAGCCCGTTCATTTGTTTCTTATATGACCTCGCACTAGTTCCATTTTGCAGATGAAAAAAACTGAGGCGTCGATAGAAAAGAAAAAAAAAGCCTGACGTTTCCCGATGACTCAGTTTGACACCATTCTCCTCTCTACCCGCCCCCACCCTCCTCCATCCGACACCCCGTCCCGCCCAGCCGGTCTCCGGCACTTGACTTCCAGCCACACTGTACTCAGACAGGAGTGGGTGGGCTGCGTCTTCAGGTGCACAGCACATCATGAAAAGTCCATTTTTGATGGCGTACAGAACCAAATCTAGCTGAAAGGTGTTCTAAATTCAGCAAAGCACAAAGAAGATTGAACTGAACAGAGCTGATTATTCCATAGAAAAGGAACATATTACAGCTTGCGTCATCGGTTGTCTAGACAAATCACTGGGTGCTCACGGACTGGCTTTAATTAATGCCATAAAAATGAAGCGTGCTGTAGCCTGAGATGGTATTGTTCAACAAATCAAAAAAGTACAGCTCAGTCACCCCCACAATGCCTACACAGACTGGTTTCCCCCCCCTCCCTATTTACATGAAAAACCCACCTGAGTCAAAATTGGTGCTGCTTCCTGTGTCTGACAGAAGGTTTTACATTCCCTCATTACTTCCCCACCCCACTGATATATATAAAAAAGTACAATTCTAATGGAAGTCACATGTAAGACTGAATATACCACAGCAAGAAACATTCCATTTTTAGCCAAAAAAGTCCAGGATACGGGCTCCTGGCTCAGGTTTCTATGCATCAGTGACCGATGCATGAGAAGGCAGCAGAGAGAGTTATTGTTAACCGTTGGTACCCCAGTCTAAGCCTTCACAAAACCCAGCCGGGGCCTAGGGGTCATATGACAAAGGTTCTGTGTCCCGAGCCTTGGAGAAGGAGGCAGTCTATGTGTGAGGGACTAAGGAGGATATCTTAGTCTTCTCCGGCTGCTACAAAAAAATACTTCTGGCTCCTGGAAGTCTAAAATCAAGGTGCGGTTAGGGTTGCTGGTGAGGCCTCCCCTCCTGGCTTGCAGACGGCAGCCTTCTTGCGGCAACCTCACATTGCCTTTCCCCTGCGACTGTGCATGGAGGAAGAGAGACCTCTGGTGTCTCTACTTATAAGGGTGCTAATCGGGGCCTCAGTTCATGAAAGCTTCATTATCTCCTTAATGGCCCCATCTCCAAATATGGTCACATTGGGGGTTAAGGCTTCAACATGTGGCTGGAGGAGGGGGCACAATTTAGTCCACAGCGGAGGAGGAGCCCAGCCCAGGGAGAGCGCCAGGTGAGAAGGAATCTGAGTAGATAACCTGCAGCTGCCACTCTGGCCAGGTGAGCGGAGAGGCCCCACAGGATGAGTGAGGCTTGCAGGGACATGAAGGGTGGGGGCGTTCGGGGCTCAGACAAGTCAGCAGCCAAGGCTCTGAGGCTTGGGCTGATTTAAGGAGTCTGGGTGGGGTGGGGGTGGGGGCAGGGAATGGGGTGTGCCGGTTTTGGCAGGGAGGTGAGCGAATGCCAGCCTTTCACTCTGTTCCCTCAGTGGTACTGGGGTTGCTCCCCACAGGGTGGGATCCCGTGCCTACCTGGCCCCTCCCCTCCTCGGCTGTGTGGCTTCAGGCTGGTCTGGCGTCTCCAGCAGGAGTCTCCTCTCTGCCCTCTTCTGTTACCAGCCCTGCAGCCCCAGCCCCCCGTGTCCCTGACCTGTGATTTACAGACGTCTTGCTCTCTGATCCCTGTTGTCAGTGGGCACCTGCTCGGCTGTGGGCTGTTGGGAGCATTTTCTCTGCTGCATTTTGCATCTGCTGCCCCCTCCTCTTTCAGTTCAGCTCAGGACCAGCTCCAGCCCCCCACCCCCCCAATCACATGCCTTCCTCTGAAACTGCTGCCCTCTCCCAGTGAGGCAGGCAAACCAGGCGAGCGCCAGCTCTTCCGGAGGCCTGAGTCTCCAGGATGGCTGGACCAGCAGGTATCTGGAACTCCTGGCTCCCGCAGCACCTTGGACCCGGTCACTGTACCAAGGGGTGGCTAGGGGGGCTCTGCCTGCCTGAGGGGTGGCCATCACACACTGCAAATGCACACCTAAGCCTCTCCCTCTTCCTGTCTCTTCACAGGCTTCCAAGCCTGTGGGCCACTCCTCAGCGCCGCCTGGAGGGAAACTCAGGACCACCGCTCCTTGCACATACTGTGAAATGGCATTGTCAGTTACAGAAAATGCATTCTCTGCTAAAGATGAGCCCTGCTCCCAAACCCTGTGTGTGTGCGCGCGCGCGCGTGCGTGCCGTTGGAGCTCAGTGTGTATTTAAAGAAAGGAGGAAATGGATGGTGGGGTTAAGCCCATTAAGCTTAGACTAAGATACAATTGCAACCGACCGCTGCCAGTTCGGGGGAGCAATTGAAGACAGCTCAGATGGCGGAAATGAGGAAGGGCTGGCGGATGAACAGGCTGCATGGAGGAGGTGGCGTCTGCCCCGTACTGGAGAGAGGGACTGGCCTTGGAACCAGGCGGGCCTCAGCCCCAATCCCAGCCTTCCCCCCCGCCCCGCCCCAACAGCTGTGTGACCAGGCCGTGGGAGGCGAAGCGTGTGGGCCAGGACAGCAGGCTGTGGGGGTGCAGACCTCGACTCTGCCACTTGCTGGCTGAGTGATCTCGGCAGGTCCCCTGACATCGTGTTTCCCCAGGGAAGCTGTGGGGATTAAATGAGGAATATGCAAGGCATTCGGAAAGTGCTTGGCTCAGGGCGCGTTTATAATAAATATTATTATTGCTCAACCTTTCTGAGTCTCCATTTCTCACTCTGTAGTAACAGGTTATAGGTTTCTTTTAAATAGAGAGGAAATAAAATTTGTAAAATGAAGTTTCACCGAACAATGCTTAGTTAGTGGGATGTATTCTAATATTATACTATCTCATTAAAGAAAAGTATTGTCAGTGAACCGGCAAATTGATTTCATGATCTGTGAACGGATAGAAACTCAAGTTAAAAAAAAAAAAGACACCCAGCCTACAGAGTATATTTTAATAGACTATTTTTCAGAACAGTTGTAGGTTTGTAGCAAAGTTGAACAGAAAGTACACAGAGTTTCCAGATACCCCCTGCCCCCCACAGCTTCCTGAACTATCAACGCCCCCCGCCAGAGCGGGACATTCACTGCAGCTGAGGAGCCTGCGCCCACACATCATTACCACTCACGGCCCAAACAGTACGTGCATTAGGGTTCACTCCCAGAGCTCTGTGCTCTGTTTGTCTGGACCATGGCATAATGGCGCGTGTCCATCATCATGCCACACAGTGTAACTTCACTGTCCTAAAGCCTGTCTGTGCCCTGGTCTCCCGCCATCTCTCTAGAGTGTGTTTTTCCACAGGTCACAGGTGATGCTGTACCCTGGTCACAGGTGATGCTGGGTCATTTGCGGTGTAGGTGATGGGAGCTGTTGCGGGGGCTCAGGCAGGTGAGCGACTGAAAGACAGCTGTGGCCACAGGCCGGGTGGGAGAGAGGTGCGGGAAGGACAGGCAGGCCCGGGTGACAGAGCAGGAGCAGGGAGGCAGGAGGCTTGGCAACTCCGGGCTTTGGAAGCCAGTGGCTGGGCCTCTGGACTGCGGAGGAGTGGCAGGCGGGGGACGGCAAGGCCCTGGAGGCGCCACTTCAGGCTGCCGACCAGCGTGGGTCCATCAGCTAGGGCAGTGGGAAAGCTCTGAGTTCAGGGGAGCCAGGCTCCACTCCGTGTCACTGTGTGACCTTGGGCAAGTCCCTGCTCTCCCACACGGGGCTGGACTGGGTGTGCTCACAGTGTGGTGTTCCCTTGAAGGTGGAAAGGTGCGGCCCAGGGCAGGGCAGCCTCAGAGAGAAGCCGGGACGCTCCGAGGGCCAGGCAGGACCGGCGGACCGCGAGCTCAGGAGAGGCCTGGAAGGGGCTTTCTGGGGCACGTTTCCCTGCGGAGCAACAGGCAGCCTGTTCTTGCTCCATCTTCTGTTAGAGAAACGTCCCAGCCTGAGTCGATCTGCCGCTTTAAAGACCGGGGTCCTGGTCTCTCGGTGACACGCTGCGCCCGGGAGGGGAGGGCGGTCGCACGCTGGCGGCAGCTGTGCCAGTCTGCCCGGGGGTTAACCCATTCCCCAGCAGCTGCCGCGCGTGCCTTGCAGAATCTCACCAGAAGAGGGTACAGTTGGAAAAGCTCGTGACGTCAGGCTGGAATTCCTATTGTGGTTAGAAGCGGCTTGGGCAAAGCAAGCCCAAGTTCGCTCTGCGAACACCTCCGCGGACCGCGCGGGCCCGGCAGCGCAGGGAAAGATCGGCGCCGGGGGCGCACGCGGGGGCCCGCGTGGCTCCGGGACCCGTCAGCTGCTGTCTGCGTGCCCCGGGGCGGAGGACCGTGCCTGCTGCTCACCAGGAGACCCCGCTTCTATAGGAAGCCGAGCCCAAGAGGCGGATCGCCAGGGAGCCGAGGTGAGTGCCCAGGGAGAGGCCGGTGCCCAGAGAGCCCCCGGCAGCGCGCCTGGGCGCCCGGATGCCCTGCCGGAGCCCCGCCGCCGGGTGCATGCCTCCTCCGCGGCGCGACTCAGCCGGCTGCTCCCCTCTGTGACCGCCTTTCCAGGCAGGCGCGCGCCGGCCGGGCTTCCCCGAGGGCCGAGCACCGGTGGGACCGGCGGACCCCGGGGCGGCGGCGGGGCGCGGAGCCGGGAGAATGGACGGAACCGGGGAGTGCAGCCTCCCGGAGCCGGGCAGCCAGGACTCCCGGGCCGGCGACGACATTGAGATCGTCGTGAACGTAGGGGGCGTTCGGCAGGTGCTATACGGCGACCTCCTCAGCCAGTACCCTGAGACCCGTCTGGCGGAGCTCATCCACTGCCTTGCGGGGGGCTATGACACCATCTTCTCCCTGTGCGATGACTACGACCCCGGGAAGCGCGAGTTCTACTTCGACCGCGACCCGGACGCGTTCAAGTGTGTCATCGAGGTGTACTATTTCGGGGAGGTCCACATGAAGAAGGGCATCTGCCCCATCTGCTTCAAGAACGAGATGGACTTCTGGAAGGTGGACCTCAAGTTCCTGGACGACTGTTGCAAGAGCCACCTCAGCGAGAAGCGCGAGGAGCTGGAGGAGATCGCGCGCCGCGTGCAGCTCATCCTGGACGACCTGGGCGTGGACGCGGCTGAGGGCCGCTGGCGCCGCTGCCAGAAGTGCGTCTGGAAGTTCCTGGAGAAGCCGGAGTCCTCGTGCCCGGCGCGGGTGGTGGCCGTGATGTCCTTCCTGCTCATCCTCATCTCGTCCGTGGTCATGTGCGTGGGCACCATCCCGGAGCTGCAGGTGCTGGACACCGAGGGCCACCGTGTGGAGCACCCGACGCTGGAGAACGTGGAGACGGCGTGCATCGGCTGGTTCACGCTGGAGTTCCTGCTGCGCCTCTTCTCCGCGCCCGACAAGCTGCACTTCGTCCTGTCCTTCATGAACATTGTGGACGTCCTGGCCATCCTCCCCTTCTACGTGAGCCTCACGCTCACGCACCTGGGCGCGCGCATGATGGAGCTGACCAATGTGCAGCAGGCGGTGCAGGCCCTGCGGATCATGCGCATCGCCCGCATCTTCAAGCTGGCTCGCCACTCCTCCGGCCTGCAGACGCTCACCTACGCGCTCAAGCGCAGCTTCAAGGAGCTGGGGCTGCTGCTCATGTACCTGGCCGTGGGTATCTTCGTCTTCTCGGCCCTGGGCTACACCATGGAGCAGAGCCACCCCGAGACACTGTTCAAGAGCATCCCCCAGTCCTTCTGGTGGGCCATCATCACCATGACCACGGTGGGCTACGGTGACATCTACCCCAAGACCACGCTGGGCAAGCTCAACGCGGCCATCAGCTTCCTGTGCGGGGTCATTGCCATTGCGCTCCCCATCCATCCCATCATCAACAACTTTGTCCGGTACTACAACAAGCAGCGCGTCCTGGAGACGGCAGCCAAGCACGAGCTGGAGCTCATGGAGCTCAACTCCAGCAGTGTGGGGGGCGAGGGCAGGGCAGGCGGCTCCCGCAGCGACCTGGACAACCCCCCGCCGCCGGAGGAGCCCGTGGCGGGGTCGGAGGGCAGCTGGAGCTGGCTGAAGATCTCCCACAGCGACACCTTCATCCCCCTGCTGACCCAGGAGAAGCACCACAGGACCCGGCTCCAGAGCTGCAAGTAACGAGGGCCGTCTGGGCACAGGGGCCCGGGCCTGTCAGTGACTGGCCGGGAGGGGCTGCCCTGGGTCCCCCCAACCATGTCGTGAACAGGACTCTGAAGGCCCTCTTGGGCACCCGTGATGGGGCTGGGGAGGGAAGGCCCCTTTGTGCTGCTGGCTGTGCAGGAGCCGGGGGGAGGGACGGGTGGGCGTCCAGGAGTCAGGGCAGCGTGGGGCAATGAAGGCGAGTTTTACCGACGGCAGGAACCCTCATCCAGTTCTGTATCCCTTTCAATAAAGCCCCTGCTCTGTGCCCCCTTGGCATCGCAGGTTCTGTCACAGGCTGGGTATCCAGCGACACCCCCCCCACCCCCGGAGGTGGGTGGCTCCGGCATGCCCCCATGCCAGGCCTGGAGGTAGGTGTGCAGCCCAACGGGGCTATTTTTAGTTGAAAGCTCATTAAACAAGGGCTCATACCCAGGGTTCAGCGCCAAGGAGCCGTGCCACATACCACGAAGTCCTGTGCCTGCAATTCCTGCTTCCTTCTGAGGAAAAGCTTGCTTCCTGGGCGCTCCCCGGGCGGGGGGCATTCACAGGGCCCGGAGCACCAAGCAGCGTGGTCACCATTTAGTTATCACCCGTGTGAGGCCCTATTCACAACTTCTTTCCATTCCTCTAGCAGGCTGCTAGATCAGTGTCCGCATTTTACAGCTAAAGAAACCGAGGCCCAAGGTCACACAAAGGAGGGATCCAGCCCAGACCTGACGGTCCCAAAGCCCATGCCTTCTCTCTGGTACCAGGTGACCTTAGTTAGGTCAGAGGCATGTTCTTGGACCCATGAGATGAGGCTGGTCCTACCGGCCAGGGCAGCTGCTGGGCTTCCTGGGGCTGGGTGAGCCTGCCCTCCAGTTCACCCTTCCTTCTGGAACCAGTTCCTGGAGGTGTCAGCTGGATGGACAGGCCTGAGCATGCCCCAGGTGGCCCACTGCTGGCCTGGCCTGAGAGCCCCTCAGGGAAACAGAGACGGGCAGACCTGGGTTTGAAGCCTGGGGAATGAGGAAGAGATTTCCGAGATGTCTTCTGGCTCAAACATTTCCCTCTGCTGTCTCCCCCCAACTCCCTGTAGCTTTGTGGTCCCAGGCCTGCTGACGAAGCTCTCCAATCTTCATTCTGAATATTAGGGTTAACCTCAGAGAATCATGGTGCTTAGCACAGTGCCCGGGCTGGGCTTGCAGAAGGCAGGGGTGGGTGCAAGGCATGGTCTCCTTGGCACGGAGTCAGTCCCAGCAGGCCCCTTTCTCTGGGCTTCCACCTTCCGGGAATCCCAGAGCTCTGTTCTTCCTTCCCTTGCTGAGGCCGCTGGTGCAGAGGAGGGGCCTGCACGGGGACTGGGGTCAGGGGGGGTGGTCCCCAATCTGCCCCATCCTGGGCGGGTCTTTCCTCTTCTCGGGGGCCCTGAGTTTCCTATATGCATAAAGAGGGATAATTTCACAGGTTCACACCCTGGTCTGACTCTCCAGGATTTTAGCACCTAGGGCTGTAGGGCATGTCATGCTGGGGACTCCAGGGGCTGGGAGGCAGCCATGTTGTAGGGGCCTTGGGTGGGGATGTTGGGAGAGTCAGGGCCACCCTTGTGGGGTACAAGTCCCTAGCCAGTGCTGTGCACCCTCTTCCACGTTTCTCCAGGGAAAAACTGGGTCGGGTGACCACGGATGGAAGGCAGAAGGAGGAGGTGGCGTTGGGCCCGTGGGACTCAGCGGGAAGGGGGAGGGTCTGGGGGCGAAGAGATTGTGAAGGCCCAGCAGGGCCCGCTGAGTGGGTGGGTTGCCTCTCCTTGTCCCCCTGCCCTGGAGCCCTAGAGGAGAGGGCTCTGCGCCCCGAGGGGGAAGAATCTGGGGGCAGGGGACAGCTGGAGAGAGGCCAGGAGGTGCTGTCCCTGCTGCTCACCTGGGGGACAGGGGCAAGTGTCTCTAGAGCCACAAAAGCATTTCGGAGTCCATTTCACCCACTGTAAGGAGGAAACCGAGCCCAAGAGGGCAAGAGCTTTGTGTGATATCCTCATGCATTAGGATCAGACAGGACCCAGCTCCCAGAGGAGCCGGAGTGTGACAAAGAATCCTTCTGTGGTGTCATGCTTTGTCATATAGGAGTGCCCAAGGGGCTTTGGGAACCAGGTGGAGGGGCAGCCTGCTCTCCCTGGGGACTCTCTCTGGTGTCCAGGCTGCAGCTGTACCTGTGACATTAGAATCCACGTGACACCCAGGCATCAATATTTTGTTGAACTTTATAGCGCATACAGGTTGCCTGGAGATCCTGCTAAAATGCAGATGTTGAACCAGTAGGTCTGGGTGGGCCCCAAAACTCTGCATTTCCAACCAGCTCCCACATGGGGCTGGCGCTGCAGCCTGTGAGCCGCACTTTAAACAGCGAGAGGCCGGAGTGGGAGCTGCCAAGGCACGGCCCCCACCAGTGTTCGGACCATCCATGAGCTGAGAATGGTTTGTTTTTACATTCTTAAATGGTTAAAAAAGGAATTGAAGAAAGAATAACATTTCGGGACACATGAAAACTACCTGAAATTCAAATTTCTGTGTCCACAAATAAAGTCATACTGCACAAAGGCCTGTGCATTTCTCGGGCTCTCTCGGGCTGCTCTCGAGTGGTTGTGACGAAGACGATCCGGCTCTCGGGGCCTGACTTGTTTATTATCTGGCCCTCCACCGCCAAGTTCACCAACCCTGGGCCATAGGAAGTGAGGGCCAAGTTCCAGAGCACTGCCAGCACCAGGAGCAGCCTGAGCGCAGACAGTGTGGGGGGCCCCAGAGAGGGCAAGACCTGAGACCCGTGACCCTCTCGTAGCACTTCTGGGTCACAGCTCCCCTCTTTCTTTCCTTCGGAGAACCTCCCACCCCCGGTTTCCTGCGGCGGGTTCTCTGCGGTCCCGGCTCCGGCTTTGGAAGCCAGCCCCCTGGCCCTTCTCTCCTGGCCTCTGTCTTAGCATATGTCCCCCACCCTGGGGACCTTGGCCCCATGTCATCTTCTCCAGCTGGAGCGACGCTGACAAACCTCTTATAACCTGTTCATTTCTATTGAGAGAGAGAGGGAGATGTGTTTCTTGGAATTACAGAGCATTCAAGTTAAAAGGAAACCAGGCAGCCTCTGGTTCAGCCCCCACTTCCCGCCAACACATGGTGCAGACAGGAAACCTGCCTCCAGATCATGCACAGCTGAGTGAGGGGGCACTCATGAAAGGCCTGAAGGTCCCTGCCAGACTGAGGGGTCCACCTTGTTCCCACGAAGTGGGGAGCACATGATGAACCCCACTGTGAGACAGAGGATGTATGTGGCTTTGTGGCTGTGTGTGTGAGCTCACCAGTCAGGTCTCTGTAGTCTATATACGAGGACATGGGGATCCAGACAGCAGAAGCAACAGGCTGGTGGCAGAGGAAGGAGCCACGCTCCTGGCCTGCAGCCCACACTCACCCAGAGCCCGATGGTGGCCCTCTCCTGCTTCCCATCAGGACTTGTGCCCACAGGCCCACCCAGCGTTTGCCCCCAGCGTCCTGTCAGGGGCAGGGTGCTGTCATGGGACCCCTCTGGAGGCCCCCCCCTTACAGATGGACGGGTTCTGGCCACTTTGTTTTTAAGGAAAGAAAGAGAAGGAAAACATTTTCTTGGGCAAGCAGCTTTGGAGCAGATGTTCAGGCCCTGCGGAGTCCAGGATCCAGCCTGGCAACTGTAGGAGATGTCTGGAGCCTGAAACCCACCAGCTGGGGTCTGGAGGTACCACATACAATGATGAAATGAAATGGGGGCGGGGGTCTGTGACCTGGAATTCCGTCACACACACTCCCGAGGACACATGAGAGAGGCAGGTGAGGCCCTAGCAACTGCCCAGGGTGACGGTGATGGGGGTGCACCACTGATTCGCAGGGGTCCTGTTTATGGGGAGTGGGGGTGCTGACAGGCAGGGGCCGCTTGCCATCGCCAGCCCTGGCTGCGAAGGGGCTGCCTGATCCGCCTAAGCCCCAGCCGGGCTTGGGCCTCCCCCTCCCCTGCAGGAGGATAATTAAATGTCTCCCCAGTCCGCTGACATCTCCCTGGATGTGGAGGGACAGGTGCTTCCAGAGAGGTCTCCCCCCGCCTGACCCCCGCCTGTGAGCTGTGAGAAGACAGACAACTCCGCACACTGTGCTCACGGGACCCCATGTGGCAGCAGATTTGAAAGGGGTTTCAGCCACAATCTGAGACGGAGCCCCCCTCCCAAATGCTTTCCCCGCCTGTAGCAGGTTAAGATGTAGCTGCAGAGATGCTACAGCGGGGCCAACAAAACAGAGCAAGGGCTGGGGGACTCTCCGTTCCGGCGTTCTGTGACTTTGCAGCTTCTGCCCTCAGCCGGCTAAGCACCCGGCCACAGGGTGCGACTGCTTGGGCCTCAGGTCGGACCCTGCACCCCAAGAGTTACCGTGAGTTACCTGTGGTCCCACAGCTAGAGGGAGGTCAGCATAGCAGCAGGGGTGCATCAGCCTCACAGAATGAGCCGGGAAACCATCTCTCCTATTCCATACTTTGGAAGAGAACATGGTAACCACCCCTATACTCTTAGACCCCAATCCTTCCCTCACCATGGGGCCAGGAGTCCCCTGCAGACCTCTTATGCTTCCTCTCTCTTCCTCTGTCCTCTTGGATCTTGGTTCCCTTTCAGCCTCTCGCTCCCTCCTGCCACAGGGCCTTGGCACATGCTGCTTGCACTTTCTGATGGAAACGTTCTTCTCTCCCCTGCTTGCTTACTTAGCATTTTTCTCTTCTTCAGCCAAATAATGGCGCCTTTCCCTGACCTCCCTGTCTGGGTCAAACACCTCTCACGGCACCATGGGCCACTCATCACATTTGCCATTTTACCTTTATTTATACGATTTATTTTATTTCCATAAGTAACATGTGTCTCTCCCACTAGACTGTCGGGTCTTTGAGGACAGGGTTTGGGTGTTTTGCTTACCCTTGAACTCCCAGAACACAGCACAGTGCCAAGCACATGGTAAGTGCATAATAAGTATACAGTGAATGAAAGAATTTGTCCCTTGCTAAATGAGATATTTTAGCTTCCTTATGTCAATAGCATTTCCCAGCCTACCCAGTCTTTCTCTGCCAGACACTAGAGCATTTTTACTTCTTCTATAGCTACCCTGACTGCTTTCCATAATATGTATAAACTTCTATTTCTCCACACGTCAGCTCTGGTCAGTATCTCTTGACATGACGTAAAGAGTGAGCTGAGGTCCTTGTGGTTTCCTGTCCCCACCCCCACCCCGGGACGGCCCACTCTCTGGCCCCCATGCCTCTCATTCCTGCATTGCCAAGCTTCAAAACGCGTACACTCTGTTCTGTGACTATAATTATTTCTGTGCTTTGACAGTCCAGCTGATTCTAAACGAATTTAAACCAATATCCAGCATTTTAAATAGTTTGATTATATAACAATTCTTTGCAGATGTAGATAGAGAAGGGGATGGAGCCTCTGCTACTAGGTGAAGGGGCCGTGCGTACTTTTTTTTTTAACATTTCACGTTTTGATATGCCTTCCCATCATCACTAGGATTATCCATTTTGTCCCTAGTACTTGCTAAAGATGGATGTGTTTTTTTTCCTTTTGGAGACATTCTTTTCAGAGCCTTCTAATTGCCCGGTTGGATTGGCCCCATTCGCTCTTGAGGTCTATGGCATAGTTGTTACCCTGTGATTTTTTATTTTTTTTTAATCCTCACCCAAGGACATGCTTATTGATTTTAAAAGAGAGGAGGTTGTGGGGAGAGAGAGAGAGAGGGAGAGAGGGAGAGAGAGAGAGAGAGGGAGCAACATGAGGGAGAAAGATTGATTGGTTGCCTCCCACACGTGCCCCAGCCGGGGAGCTGAACCCACAACCTTTCGGTGTGGGGGCCGATGCTCCAACCAGCTGAGCTACTGGGCCAGGGCTGTCCTATGAACTTTTTTTTCACATTGCACCCCTGGGCTTGGTGTAAGTTTTTTTTAGTTTCTTGGCTACTCTCATCTCCTTTCTTGGATTCCATTTTTGTTTTGCCGGAGATACATCCTTGGGTGTATCTCTCAGGATAGACCTACGGGTGATAGACCTTCTGCGTCCGTGCAGGTTTGACTACGTCTTTCCTTTGCCCCGGCGGGAGACGGACAGGCGGGCTGGGCAATGCGGTCCAAGCCCGTGCGTCCACAGTCAGGGATCTGTTTGTTCTTCTGCGGGTCACTTGATTTTTCACTCTGGAGGCTTTTAGGATTTCTCTGGACCTTTGGAGTTTTGACACCCTTTCAGGATATAAAATTTCACTTAGAAAATATGCAGCTCTGTCAGCCTTTTCCATTTAACAATTGGTAGCTACTTTCGATGTGGAGACTCAAGTGTTTTGTTAGCCCAGAGAAATTTACTTTCGCTATTGTTTTACTTTATTTCTTGCACACCTCCTGTTTTTCTTTTCCTCCAAGGACTCCTGTTAGAAATTGAGGCTCAGTTCTACAGATGTGTTCATAATAACTTTGTTTTCTCTTGCCTTTCTGCCCTAGTTTTTTTGAAGATTTCCTTGGCTTTATTGTTTGTATTCTTCACATGGTGTTTACCTATGCTCATTTTATCATTCATCTAATTACTTCAGTTTTTTGGAATTACGTCCCTGAATTTCCAAGAAGTCTTTCTCCTCTTGATTGCTCCTGTTCGATATCAGCTCACGGCCCCATCTAACTCGGTTCTCAGCAGGAGGTCAGTATTGTTTCTAAGGAGCCTGCACCTGGAGGACCACAGCAGGTAGCAGTGCGATCTTTCCCCACCTGCAGATGGGAAGAGTGCTTCCGACCTCGCAGACCTGCAGCGAGGAAGAAAGGGTGCTGTGCACACAGCTCCAGCTTGGGGGGGTGGGGGGCGGGGGCTCCTGGATTTGCAGGTTGGTTGTGAGTGAGCCTTCGGCAGTTTACCCAGCAGGAGGCCTTGCTGTCTCCGCAAAGCCTTTCCTCAGAGTGGGAAACTGCCTTTTGTCATTCCTCACCCCGAAGCTGTCTGGCTTTTGGACTATGTATATGAATGTATGTATTTCAGTCCTTTCTGGGCAGCTTCTCATGCATATTCAAATCCAAGCAGTTAGGGTTTTGGGAATGATCCAAATGTTTGTTGCTCAGTGTAATCGATCTTAATATAGCCACGCCACCAAAGGCTGCGTGCGTGTGCTCCGGCCCCTGCGCTCCCCCGCACCCTGTTTGGGCCAAAGATGACACACTGGATACCCTCCGCTCGCCGCCTGTGGAAACTCACAGTCAGGCTGGGAGGAGTCCCGTCTTTCCCTGGGTTTTTGTTTGGCTTTGAACCTAGTGACTGCTTCTTTGTCCATCGTCCTTTCTATAGGTGACCTAAAGCTACAGGGGAGGCCGCGCATGCCCCTAAGCTCTGGACAGTGGCAGCTCCTTCCACTCAGATCCCCAGGCCCCTCGTGTGGCTGTTGTGGGGCCAGCACTGCCCGGGGGTGTGAATGGGTCGCTGTGGGTAACGTGGCAGAAAGGGAGCAGGCCTCCGGCCACCAGGCCCGGGCTTAAGTTCTTCCTGTCCCTCCTCCCAGTGAGGGCAGGGACAAGGCATCACCGCCTGTGGTACGCGGCGGGGGAGGTGACGCGGTGTGGGGGAAGTCCTGGTTACGTCAGCTGAGCTCACACCCTGGCTGACCGGGCTCCTAGCTGTGCGAGCCGGGGCACAGGTTCCCATCTACAGGAAGGGGAGGTCGCAAGAGCCCCGAGCTGCTCCAAATAAGGCCCTTGCAGGTGTCCGCTGGTGCACGGGCAGGCAGGGCTGGCTGTACAGTTATTAGTACAAAATTGGACAGTCGCCCTATCTTTCACCAGGAAAGCTCTGGGGACATAGAACTATCTCCAAGCGCTTTAAAAAATATTCGTAAATCCATATTTATGATTGGCAATAGCAACCCAAAAGGAATATCTACCCGTACTGTTAGAAACAAAGACAGATTCATAGACAGAGAACGGGGTGACAGCTTGGGGGGGGGGCATCGGAGGGAAGGACTGAGCAAAAAGGAAAACGGGCTCCTGTATGTGGACTGCAGTGTGGGGGTCGCGGGGGAGGGAGGTATCAGGGGACTGAATGGTAATGGGAAAAAATACAACGAAAAAAAAGTTAAAAAAAGAAATATTTCCAAGCTTTTAGAAATATATTCATAAATCCATATTTATGATTTACAATCGCAACGAAAAAGGAATCTCTACCCCAACTGTTAGCAGCAGATCGATGGCAACTGATTTGGGAAAGAACATTGAACGCATCGCAAAAAGTACGCCATCTCCGTTTGTCCTGAGCGTTTGACATGAGAAACATGTGATGCGCGTTGGTCCACGACCAGTGACCCAGAAGGCACACCCCACTGCTGTGTGTTCTGACCCGCTAATGAGCCAAGGGGAGCAGAACATGCTTTCACACATATGGCAGGAGCCGGCTGCCTGCAGGAAGCTGGGAGCCATCACCTTCCGGATACAGGTGAATCTTTCTTTCCTCCACCTCCTGAGCTGTTAGGGGAGCACCTGCCTGCCCTGGGGTCTCTCTGTGTCCACGATGGGGAAGGTAGTGACAGGTCCCTCCGTGCAAGGAAGCAGGGGTGCTGGAGAAGGCTCCCTCAGACAGAACTCGCTGAGCTTCATTTATTGTAAACTGGATATGCGCTTATTACATCAAATTACAATACTTCATAAAGATACAAATTAGAAGTGTAAATCCAACCACATGGAGACAACTAGCCATCATTCCAGTTTTGGTGAAATCCTTCCAGATTCCTCTCCAGGCACACAGAGTTTTACCCCAGGGGATTGACTGCACGATTCTCTCCACCTGGAAGCCTTGAAGGGAAGGGGGCCACAGTGTGCTGCTGTCTCCCCGATGAAGGGGGGCTCTCTTCATGGCCTGCAGACAGCCACCTTCTCGCTGTGTGCTCACATTGGTCTTGTCTCAGTGCGTGCAAGTGGGGAGACAGAGAGAGAGAGGGAGGGAGAGAAAAAAAGAGACAGAATGCTATCTCATGTCTCTTCTTATAAGGACACTAATCCCATATCATGGGGGCCCCACTCTCATGACCTCATCTAACTCTAATTACCTGCCAAAGGCCCCACCTCCAAATATCATCACATTGCGGGTGGGTAGGACCGCAACATATGAATTTGGGGGGATGCAGACATTCCCCCGTAACAGGAGGAAGCCCTTATTAGGCACCTACGGTGAGCCCAGCATGGTGCTAGCTGCTTTACCTCACTGGTTTATTGTTCTCACGCATCCTGAAAGACACGGATGACCGCCCTCATCTTACACATAGAGAAATGAAGATTCGTGGCAGAGTTGAGGTTTAAACCAAGATAGCTCCTTGCCTACTAGCAAAGGGTTCATGAAAGCAATTCCAAAGTGGCCCCGAAGGGAGGGCAGGTAGGTGCCTGTTAGAGGAGACAGGAGGGCTGCTCTGGCCACTCTCGTACCCCCCTCACCCTCGCTGCCCCTGGCGGGGAATGGACCTCAGGAGGCCGCCCTGCAGCTGCCAAGGCGCTCGGCCTGCCCAGGAGCTGCCCGGCACTGCCCCCCCGCATCACAGAAAGAGGCTCTCGGAGAACAGCGGCTGCAGACATCAGCCTCAAATTGGGCAGAATAAGTCCTTAAAGATAGTTTTCTCCAGCAGTTGCACTGGCTGTTGAGCAAACCTTATTAGTAATTAGTTTGCCAAAGATAGCAGCCCCTCGGAGAGCAGAAGTGGTAATTACCGCAGCCAGCCTTTCAGCTATTTCCTGCAAAAATAACCCCCAACCCCCACTCCCTCCCCAGGCGCTCCCTCAACCGCTTGAAACCCTGGAGCGTGAGGCCCAGGACGCTGCTGCCCACCAGGCATGCCGGCCTCTCTGAGACACGTTTTCCTGGTCCGTTGAGTAGTGACCACAGTTTCACCCTCATCACGATGCTCCGTGTCCAGCTGTGCAACCCTGGGCCCTTGCCAACCAGCTGGGCTTGGGGAGAGTATATTGGGGTACTTTATGATGGGGTGCTTGAGATGAGCTGCGAGGGCCCTGCCAGCGGAACGCCAGCCTGAGCACGGGGAGTCTGATCCAGGGCTGTACCCGCGGGAACCATCACCAAGGACCTGGTGGGACTTTGTGCCAGGACAGACTTTATCCCGAAGGCCACGGGGGAGCAAGGCAGGGACATGACAAGATCCAATTATTGGGCAAGAGGAAGACTTTCAAGGTAGGGTGACAATGGCCGGGAAGGTGGCCGAGGCGGAAGAAGGGAGACCAGTTATAACAGAGGCCATGGCAGCAACTCGGGGAGGGGAGAGGGGCTGTCAGGGACCTGCCAGAGGACAGACAAGCCCCAGACCTCTGCTGACCTTACCCATGGCACCCAGCAGAACGGCGCACAGTGGAGAGTTGTTTGGGTTTTTGTTGCCATGTGACTTTGGATAATCTGAGATCTCTGCCTGCCACTGCCGGCTCTTCCATCAAGCAGTGACTGGGGGCGGTGACTGGAGCCTCAGCAGTGGACGGACTTCCAGAGAGAGTGGGAAGCCCGAGCAGCAGAGGTTCCTGGGGACGCCTGCATTTGGGGACCGGACAGAGCCAGGCACCAGCCAAGGGGACCAGGAGGAACCGTCCGAGCTGTGTGAGCAGGACCAGGACATGCGAGCTCACGGGAGGTTATCAAGTACAGAAGTGACACCCGAAAAATACGCTTTAAAAACTTTTTTTTCTGATTATGAAAGTATTTTGCATTTAATTAAAAAAAAAACCAAAAGCATAAGTAGAACCAACTAGGCAACGGCTGTTCACACGTGGCTTTTAACGCTGTGAATAGATAGCTACATATTTTATGTAAACACACAATACATATACGATATGTCCATATGTAGAAAACACAGTCACAGTTGCGAACATATTATAGACAGGATTTGGAATTCTGTATCTTTGTGGGGGGGTCATAAAAAGTCCTTCAGAAACGCACAGCACCGCTCTTTGCTGTGCTGTGCATCGGGGTGCGCCCTGTTTGTCTGTGACAAACACTGCTTTGGCGTAGGTAACGCACAGTGCTGTCCCCTCCTGGAGCAGAGGGACCGACCTTGGCAGATGCTGGGATCGCCTGCTGCAGACAGAACTGGAGGCCAGGGCAGGAGGATGGAGGCGGGGGCCCGGGCAGCACCCTGTCCCTGTCCCTAGATCTGGAAGGGAGGACCTATCTTCATAGCGCCACCAATCTTGAGCATTAAGAAATGCTGCTAATGCAAATGGGCAAAAACAGCATCTCTTTTTGTTGTCTAAAAGCTCTTTTACTGCAAAAACCCATCAAGCCGCAGAAAGCCGTCTCCCTGCTTGTAAGGCCTTAACCAGTTTCCTGCTATTAAGCCATCCGGTGGCTGGGCTCCCAGCAGCCTGTCACAGTTGGCCTGTGGGTGCCAGGCCATGCAGGAGTGACAGCAACAGTGATAGCCACCCTGGGTCTCCTTCCTGCAGGGCTGTGGTGGCCCTGCGCGCAGGCAGGAAATCATCCCACCAGCGTTCAGACGCCTTCCCAGGGAGCCCGGGGCTAAGACGCAGCCTTCCCCCCCGGGCTGGAGGCGGCGGCTGACTCACTGCAGTTTGTTTGTGGCAGGAACCATCAGTTTTCTCTCGCCCAGCTCAGAGGGCTGGGCTGTGATAAACCCCCAAACCACAGCGTGTTAGAGCTGGAGGACTCTGCGTTGGAGGCTCAGAGAGGGGAAGTAACTTTTGCAGGGTCACACAGCGGGTACCGCCCAGATCCCCGCCTTTTACGGAGCTCCCACACAGCTGTCCCTTTTCAGAACGTTCCAATGCTCGGTACTAGACTTTATACTCAAAAGAATCTTGTGAAATAGGCAGAGCTGGGAGATGATGTAACGTCACAATGGTGGGGATGAGGATGAGGATGGAGATGAAGATGAGAGAGTATCAGTAACCAGAGCGAGCTTGTACTGAGGGCTCATTCTGTGCCAGGGTCTCTGCTGAAGACTTTCTACATGTTATCTCATTTAATTCTTGCAATAACCAAGAATTTTACCGATGAGGGGACAGGTCTGAAGTTACTACAACACTCGCTGCCACCATTTACAAGATGATCTGATTGCCTAGGAAACGTGGGGCTTCGCTGCCTCTGCTGGGTGCACCCCAGAGCCTCCAGGGCAGAGGGGGCTGTGATTTTCCTCCCTCCCTCCTGCCACCTATAATTCCCAAGAGGACTCCTGCTGAATGACGTTCTCCTTAAAGGAGGGGATGTCCTGAGCTCCCACCTGCAGCCCTAGGACTGCGGGCCCCGCCCGTCACTCTCAGTCTCCCGGGAGAACCCTTCAGCAGAGAGCTGCTCCCATAGGTCCTGCCCTGCGCCTCCACCCGCAGCTCCTCCGGGAAAACTCGCCTGGGGAGAAAAGGCTGGCCTGGGTCTCGGGCGCCCGCCCAGTGGGAGCCTTCTCTTAGCTCCCACAGCCCCGCCCCACAACCAGCTACCGACCTGAACGTGTCACTTTCTGGGCCCCAGTTTCCCCAGGGCGAGTCCCTACCGATCATCAGCCGTGCAGCCCGTGCCAGCAGGACGGTGACCGGGCTCCGCGGGCCCCAGTCCTGCCCGCTGCTGGCTGGGTGTCCCTCACGCCCGGGCCTGCGTCACAGAACGCTGTCTGCCCTTCACCCCCGTCTCCCACCAGGAATGCCAGTTTGTTATTTAACAGCCTCCCGAGGGACTCATTCATGGAGAATGACTCCTGCACCGGATCGAATCGGTTATTCCCTGCGCTGTCCCCGCGGCCTTCCAGGTATTCCTCCACCGGGGCACGTGCCAGTCTGCCTCTGTCTCCTCGTTGAGGCCGGAAACTTCCCAGGGGCACAGAGTGCCTCTGATTTTATTCCCGGTGGCTGGCTCGTGCGGTGTTCCATCAACGGTGGTTGAGCTAGTGACTTGGGGAACGCAGGAGGTCTTGATGTGCTTCTCCAACCCCCCGCCCCTGTATACATAATCCTTCTAAAAGTATAAGGAAGAGTTTGAGAAGCCTGCTCACCACCCTGGTGCCAGCAGAACATCGGGGAATGGGGAACAGGGGCTTCCCCACACGGAGAAGCAGGGGAGGGGGGCAGAGTTGCAGGAAAGGGCTGATGAGCAGGGTGGCTGGGCATTCGGGCGGAGGAGCCCCGCTGAGACCGGCAGAGCCTCCTGGGAGCCCTCAGGCCCCCTTTGCTCGCTGGGTCCTGGTGGCTCCCCTGGGAGAGACAGGGCCTCAGCCCCTTGGCAGCACTTGCAGGTAGCAGTGGGGAGTGACGGGAAAGGAACCAAGGAGAGACAGCCCCGGGCCAGAGCCGGGGCACGAGGCACAGAAGCCGTGGCCGCTGCCCCGTGGGGACCCGAGGAGGGCGGATCTGCACTGCCCATGAGCCGTGTCACCGGGGTGCTGGGGGAGTCCTGGCTCCCAGACACAGTGCCTGCTCCTGCCTCAGGAGCTGCGACCTATGTCGTGAGTGACACATGGCCCATGGCCGGTGTCATGCTTTGCTGTCACCATCTTGAAATCTGTAATGAGTTTTGAACGAGGGTCCTCATTTTTTCACTTTGTACTGGGCGCTCCAAATTATGTAGCGTGAACACTGCCCCTGTTTTTTTATTGAGGCAAAATTCTTAGTACATGAAATGCACCACTTCAATGACTTAAAAATATACAATTCAGTGGCGTTTAGTACAATCACAATGTCATGGCACCGTTATCACTGTCTAATTCTAGAACATTCTCTTCGGCTCAAAGAGAAAACCCTCTCCATTAAGGAGTCACCTGTTTCTCCCTCCCCTCAGCCCCTGATAAGGACTAAGTTATTTTCTGTCTCTGTGGGCGTGCCTGTTTGGGGCATTTCATATAAATGGGATCATCTGTATTTTCTCATGCCTGCCTTTTTTTTCACTTATGTTTTTCAAGGTTCAGCCACATTGTATCTTGCCTCAGAACTTCATTCCTTTTTACGGCTGCATAATATTCCCTTTTGTGGGTGCACGTTTGGGTTGTTTTACTTGGGGGCTATTATGAATAATATTGATGTGAAGATGTGTGTGCCAGGGTTTGTGGATATATATTTTCGTTTCCCTTAGGGATTCATCTGGAGTGGACTTGCTGAGTCACATGACAGCTCCTTGCTTAACCTTCTGAGGCACTTCTGGCCTGTTCTCCACAGCAGTTGTATGAGGGCTCTAATGTCTCCACATCCCCATCAACACTTCCTTTCTGTTGCTTTGATCACTGCCATCCCAGTGGGACTGAAGTGGCATCTCATCGGGGCTCTGATCTGCATTCCCCAGACGACAGCTGACATTGAGAGCCTTCTCACGGGCTTGCTGGCCCTTTGTGCATCGTCCCCGGGGCACGTCTCTCAGCTCCTTGCCTCGTGTGCTCATGGCTGCTCGTCTTTTGTTGTTGGCTTGTACTCCCGATTTTGGGTCTCCTCTAGGTTCCATTTCCCTTACCCCCTCCCCCAGATCCTCACAACAGCCCACCCCTTACCTCAGCTGGCTCGAGTGAGTCTTCTTTTCTTTTAGAGCAAAGAACACAGAAAGTAAACTTTTTACCATTTCCTCCTTTTTTTTCCCCCCCTAATCCCTTCCAAAGGCGCTAGTTTCTCCATCGGGCTTCTTGGTTAGCTTCCATCCAGATGCTGTCCTGGCTCCCGTGCTATTTGGGACTCTTTTTAAATGTATCCCTTAGACCTTAGACGATTAGTGTCACATAATTCCAAGACTTCCTCCGCATTTGCCTCACTCAGCAGTGGATTCATTAAGAAACTCGTCAGTGAGGAGCCGTCCAGGGGGCCCTTCCGATCTGCGGCAGAGTCACAAGATACAAGTGACAACCGCCTTACTTCCTGCACTGGACACAGTGAATGCTCCACTTTGAAGAGTCCCAGCATCTGCGAAAATGAATCCAGGGTTGGTCTGTGGTCCAGGGCCCCTCATCTTCCTGGCAAACACAGAGAGCTCATGCTTCCCCCTGACAGGCTCCCTGGGGGTGTCTCGGACAGGACGGTGGCCGGTGGCTGGCTGTCAAGCCCCTGCCGTTTCTGAAAGAACCGTCTCTGAGCTGGCGTAGCTGGCTCCAGCGTCAGCTGCGCCCTTGCCCCTGACTGGGGGTGGTACAGAGTGAGCCCGAGAGCCGGGGGGTGAAGGACGGGAGGTGGGACTTCTGGAAGGAGGAGGCTGTGAAGGGTGGGGGCAGGGCCGTCTTCCCCAGGCGCCTCTGAAGACACCGCGCATGGCTGGTTCTTGTTTCACGGCTGCGTGGGACTAGCCCTCGGAATAGATTTCCAGCTGGTCCTCTTCTAGATTGAAGTCAATTTAAATTGAGTTAAAACATCAAAAAGAATACGCCTGGAAAAACCACAGGTGTCCTTCCGGGCCCCCAGGATTACAGGTGCGGGGTGACGGAGGATGATGAGGAAAGGCTGAAGGTTTGGAGACCCCGCTTCCGTGCAGGGCCTCAGCTTTTGTCCTGCTTTGTGCACCAAGTCCTGCAGCCTCGATGGGCACAGCACACTTGGTCCCCACGTCTCCCACATCACGGCATGCCATCCCACTTTCTGGATGCAGACACTGAGGCCCAGGGACATGAAAGGACTCAGCCAAGGTCACTCAGCTAATGAAGGACAGGATCAGTGTTCAAATCCAAGCTCCTCGGACTCAGAGTCCATTCTGTTCCCGCACTGCCAAAACACAGGCAGCATTAGGTCGCTGTGCGTCCAAGCGCCACAAAAAGTGTTTAAAAAGGAACTTGGGACAGTCTGGCTACTAGCTCCTTGCCCACTCATCACTTGGGGTTTTTACAAGGGGATAAAGCGCGCCCTTTCGAAGGTTCACGTAGCTCCGAGAATGACCAGGTTTGAAAGCGCCCCGGCGATGGGCCTTTTGGTTTCCCCGTGGTGGCATTACTACACCTTTCACTTACATTAAACTTTGGGTACAGGTGACAAGTTGTCCCGGAAGCCCCAGTGGGCACGCACCCATTTGCCCAGGGCAGGGTTGTTTGCTGGCGGAGGTCTGCCCTGGCCCGGGGTTCTGCAGGACCAGGATTCTGTCCCCCAGAAAGGGTCTTTCCTCAGAAGGTGCAGCCAGGGAGGGAATGGTCTTCCGTGGGCTTCTGCCCGAGCGTTTGGGGGAGCACTGCTAAGGCTTTTGCCCTCAGGATATCCCGCCCTTGGCTCTGAGCGCCTTCCCTACACCTGCCGGTCACCAGGCTATGATTCCCCAGGACTCTGAGCGACTGTCCCCCTTCAAGTGCTGTGGGAGCCTCCCTCCTCCGTCTTCCCCACCCCAGGGGGCCTGGGTTTGCTTTCTCCAGGGTCCCTTGCCTGTTACTTTCAAGCAGTTTAGAATTTCTAAAATTCTACCTGGCTGCTTAAATCAATCTGTCTACGACGTGAGAGTTATATGGGCAAGGCCTCCCTTTATTGTAGCTGATGGAAACCGGACCTCAAGTAGCTCAGAGGGAAGTCAAGTTTTATTGTGAGAACCAGGTATCCCGGACAGTCAGGACAGGGCACCACAAACGCTGGGCACCTCGAGGACTTTCTCTCCCTTGTCTCTGAACCCCCCCTTGTCTCCTGAGGGCCCACCGACTGCCGCCTACAGAGCAACGTGGCAAAACTTCCCCAGTTCCCACTGCTTCTGCTTGAGTCTGTAAACACATCAACGTGTTTTTAAGAGTAAAATTGCAACTCTTACAGAAATATAACATGAAGCCCTGGCTGGTGTGGCTCAGCGGACCGCATGCCAGCCTGCAAACCAATGGGTCGCCGGTTCAATTCCCAGTCAGGGCACAGGCCTGGGTTGCAGGCCAGGGCCTCAGTTGGGGGCATGAGAAGCAACCACACATGGATGTTTCTCTCCCTCTCTTCCTCCCTCCCTTCCCCTCTCTCTAAAAATAAGTAAATAAAATCTTTAAAAAAAGAAATATAAAATGGACAAAGGTCAAAAATTTTATTTAGCTAATTAATTAATGTGAGCTCCAAGTTTAAAGGGGAATCTGAAGGACATCAGGAATGCTGGAGCGGGTTTTCTAACAGTTGCAAGACTACTTCATTTCTTCCACGGGGGTCGGTAATCAATCCCAATGTGACAGGACAAAGTTATTTGCATTTCTCTGAAGAGAAATCGTTTGCATCATGACCAGCTCTCCACAGTTAACTTAATCTCTAAAAAACGGAATAAATATCAAAGAGAAGGAAAGACAGACCCTTGTTGCATCAGGGAACCCCAGGCAGGTGCCCTGGGCATCTGATCATTTTCGCCTCCTTCAGCTGTTCACATTTTTTTTTCCCCTTTGGCACGTCACATGCCCTGGGGCCAGTAGCTGTGGCCCGAGGGCAGAGCGCTGGGAGCAGCCCAGCTTGGGACAGGTGTCCAGCCCTGTAGCCATTGATCTGTCCCGAGACAGGGGATACACCTGGCCCAAGCCCAGGGAGCCCCCCTGAGGGCCACTGACTGTGTACAGTCGTTCACCTGCTCCACACACGCCGTCACGGGCGGTCTGGGCCAGGCTCCGCCTGCGGCCGTGTCCCTCTGCCAATGCGGCGCACGGACACCTCCCACTTCCTGCTCGCGGAGAGGGCGGGCAGCTCGCAGGTAAACACACTCAATGTTCGTATTTCCAGCAGAGTCCTAAGAAGAAACCGAGTCAGGTAACTGGACCCCAGGTGACGGGGCAGGGCAGGGTGGGGTGTTCAGGGTGAGCCTCAAACGTGAGGGGGAGCCAGCCCTACCAAGACCATGAGTCTCCCTCAGGCCCTAGGGGTTGGCCTTGGAGGCTGCAGGGACACGTCTGGGGACCCAATGCAGCAGCATCAACTCTGAAAGGCATTAGAAAGACACAGTGCGAGTCCCTCACCTCCGGAGGGGACCTCGGTAATGAGCGGTCATCAGTTCCTCCAGATGAGCACATCATTGGATACAATTGTTATTCCCTGGCTAATTAGCTACCCAGCTGCTCCTTATTAACACGGAGACGATCCGACCCTGACTCATTCCGGGGGCTCTTTCCCTCCCTCCCCACAGGTCCAATTAGCACCTTCTCCTGAAGCCGAGGGGAGAAGTCACGAGCTGGCGTGTGCGGGTGGATCCGCAGTTCTACCCGGTTCTTCCCGGACGCGAGCGGCTGCCCGCTGTGCTCGGAGCGCTGGGCGGGGAGGGGGCACCGCAGGCCCTCCCCCGAGGGGACAAACAGGCACGAAGGGGTCCTGTCCACACAAGGCCACGAACCACCTTGGAGCCCAGGGTTGGGGGCCTTGGGGAAGGGGGTGAGGGGAGGGGGCGTTCTCAGGGGACGGGTCCGCGCTGCCCTGGCTTGTCCTCATCTCCAGGCACAGTCGTCACACTCGCAGACTCTGGTCACCAGGATTTGTGAACCGGCTCCTCTGGGGGCTGGGCCCTGGCTCCCTGGCTCCCGAGGTGGTCTCTGGGGCGCAGGGATGAACAGACGCAGCTCTGGTCTGGTCTCTGTGCCCCCCGGGCACACCAATCGGCCAAGTCCCCTTAGTGTGGGCAGGAGCCAGAGGCTGGCCCTCTGCTCCACTTCAGCCACCAGGCGGGAGCGGGTGGCACAAGGCGGCTGTGGCGTTAATGGCCCAGACTTCAGACGCGTCCTCAGATGACCAAGGCCCCTTTCGACCACAGCACCGCTGCGTGGCTCAGTTTTTTAATTGTCCTGGAATATCCTGTTAAGCTAGACCACGCCGCCTCAGCCAGGTGACAGTCTCGCCCAAGAGGACAAACACTGGTCCTTGGGTGAAAAATGGTTACTCTTTTTACGTGTAAAGCACAGGTATATGTACAGAGCGTGTTTCTGGGGTGGCAAATAGGAAATCCAAGTCTCAAAGGCTCTTCGGGGGCAGCCGTGAAGACCCTTCGGAGAAACGCTGTGCTGGGCGGGAGGAGGGGCCGCCGCCGAGACCCGTGAAGACATGTGACTTGTCCGTGTAGCCCATTGTGTGGGCACCATCAGCGTGCGTGGGCACCGTTCCGGGTGCTAGGGACGGGAGCCGCGAGGACAGCGCCCCAGCCTTCCGATGCCCGCAGGGTCGCAATCTCTCGGCGGGTAACAGACAGAACAAAGTGAGCTGGTTAGGGAGGGCCCGGCAGGCAAAGGGGACGGAAACCGCAAAGGCGCCGAAGCAGGCGTCCTGGTTTGGGGGAAGCAGCAAGGAGGCCAGGACAAGGGACAGGACCGAGGGGAGAGCGGTAGGTGACAAGGGCAGAGGGGAGGGGTGGCGGGCATGTCACGCCGTGAGGTGTTACTCTCAGGGCGCTGAGAGCCTGTGTCGGTGCTGAGCATGAGGGGACACGTTCTAAGGCATTTAAAAAGCATCTCCCCAGTGGCAGTGTTGAGGTCCTAGTGCAGGACAGCGGCCCGGCCCAGGGTGGCCAAAGTCTGCATGGACATTTGAAGGCACGGCTGACCCACATTCTTTTTCCGAGTACTGTAGTCTGTATTAGTTAAAGCCTCAATAACAGAATAAATTGCCCCCACACGTAGAAGCTTAAAACAAACTCAGAACCCCCTACCTTCTCTCCCAGTTGCTGGGGGTCAGGAAATCAGTGCCTGGCCAGGTGGTCTGGTTTGGGTTTCCCAGGAGATTGCAATTCAGTGTCAGCCTGGGTGGCATTGATCTGAAGGCTTGTCTGGGGCCGGGAAGCCACTTCCAAGGTGACTGTCGTGTGCCTGGCAAGTCGGTGGCAGGCCTGGCTCCCATCCCGTGCAGGCGCCCCCACTGGGCTGCCTGCAGGTCCCCAGCTGGCTAGCCCCCCTGCCCCACAGTGACCCAACAGAAGCCAAGAAGGATGCTTCACGGCTCTTTATGGCTTGGCCTCAGGAGCAGCACTGCCTTGGGGATCTTCTTGGTCATGTGGGTCAGCCATCATGGAGGGGGGCGGGGACGACAGGAGGGCATGATATCAGACGTGCGGGTCCTTGTGAGCCACCTCCCAAAAGCAACAGTCCAACAAGGCACGGTTTTGAGAAACGGAGAGAACGAGAGGGAAGAGAATTCAGAGTATTCTCTCTCCCACGTCCCAGAATCGGCCACAAAGTTTCCATCCCTTTTATTAACTGGCTCTGCTTTGAATGGTATTTATGCCACCATCATGCTGTAGACATTGTTTATTTGCTTTTAATGTTCAACGGTAGAGACAGCATGGAGGACTAAAATTGAAAATAGGATATCAGTGTTTAAATGATGACTCTGTGGAAGGGTGCAGAGCTACGAGCTGGGGTGTGGATGGAGCGAGCAGCTTTGTCAGGTGCAGGCACGGACTCTGGTTTGCACCTCGGGGGACAGAGGAGAGACATGTCCTGCAACCGATGTGGGTCACCATTGGGTAAGCACAGGAAAAATGATAAATACTCTTTAAATTTTCAGGAGAAGCTGGGAGAAGGAGGTGGGGGAGAGGGAAAGTCATCTAAAGTTTTTAGCCTTCATGGGCGGGGGGCAATATAAATGGTTTCACATTAATAAAACAAGGAGAAGCCTAAACATATTATCAAGACGAAACAAAACAAAACAAAAATGGGCATATTTAAACCTCTGAGAGGTTACTGTTATGTACGGCTTGCAATTGTATTTCTGTGTACATTTATGGCTTTTTAACAAAAAGGCATTTTGTCATCTCTGACTATACACCCAGAATTTGAAGAATCCGAGGAGTTAAAAGACAAAGAGAGAAAAGCTCAGCTGTCCCAGTGCAGAGGGGGACTGAGAATTTAGAGAACAAGGAGGTGCTATAAACTGATAGTTAATATTCATCATAGTAGATACTTCATAAAATTGTGTGAATTAAAGATTTCGTGGAAAGCACTAAGTGCAGTGTCTGACACATCGCAAGTACCAAATAAATTGTGTCATTGATTTTTTTATTGTTATAATACTCTTAGTACAACTAATAATTATATATTGATTAGAGTGGAAAAGGGCCTTTAGGTGTGAGGTCATATTGAAGTAATAAAATCATATATATTTGTTTTAGTTCAAGAATCATACTATTCAATACTAAGAGGTGATCCCACACCAATGGGATGCTGAGGTCATTGAAAATTATTTTGAAAGAGGTTGTTTTCCCATTATGGAAGAATATTAAATGAAAACACTGTTTCAAAATGGCATGTTCCAAATGATGCTAGTTTTGTTAATGGGCTAAGCACATATGAAATGAGTGCCAATAAATATTTATTGACTGAACATCTAGATAAACTAATGACTATGCATGCATACACACACACACACACACACACACACACACACACACACACACACACACACCATCCACCAAATACTAAAGCAAACAAACTGGAGAAAGGAACAATAGGACGTTATTTAAAGATCTATCAGAAACTAAAGAAATTGCCTTGACTGGATCAATGCCATTTGATTGGTCCTGCTCCCCACAGAAGCCCTGAGGTCCGAGCACACTCTGACTCCCAGGGAGGGGCGCTGACTCCATCATGGTTTGAGAAGATGTCCGTCACGGAGTGGAGTGGCCAAGACGGACCTGCACGATGATGCAGCGCAACCCTGAGTCTTACTAGAAACACCGGAAGTCCAAGGAGGGAAGTGATGTGCTGAGTCACCCGGAGAATTGGTGGGGAGCTGAGATGGGAGCACAGGCCCCTCCACCCAGCTTGGGGTTCTCCTTCAGCGTGTGCTGCGCCGTCCCCTCTGGAGCAGCCATCCGTCTGTCTGTCTCTCTGTCTGTCCGTCTATCAGTCCCCCCCCCCCCCCAATCACACAGCGAGCCCTCTTTAGAACCCACGAGAGCATCTTGCCAGTAGGAGGGAGCCAATCCATCTCAAGACTGGCTTCTCTCTCCCAGGGTCAGCAGCCTGTGTCCGCTGACCCCACGCCATCCTTAAGGCCACTGACCTACCCTCCTGCCACTGTTCTCCTCCGCAGTGGACTCAGCAGACTTGGAAAGAAGGCAGACGGCCTTCCACAGCAAACATTGGCAGAGACAGGAGAAGTCCCCAATCCTGCCCTGACGCCCACTTCACATGAAAGGTAAATGCTCCCACGCACGTGTGCGGAGCCCCTGCTGGGTGCTGGGCTAGGCTGAGGGGCGCGGGAGACAGACAAGACCAGACCCTGCTTGCTTGTCCTCCTTCCTCTACGAGAAGAGACAAGAGGGCTGGACAGAGCTGTGCCCAGGGCAGGCCCCCGGGTGCCACGAGGGCGTTCTCCAGGAGAAGGACGATGGTTGGGCTGACCGAGGGGGCAGGGAGCTGAGAGTCTTGGCAGGAACTGAGTTAATTGTTACACCGCAGAGCCCATGCCAGCGAAGGAAAGGCGTGAAGATGAGGGCTGGAGGGTACGGGAGGAAGAGACGAGACCTCTAAGAGGTCAAGTGCAGGTATCCCAGGAGTGAGGGAGAGAGGAATCGGGAAGGTCTGGGCGGACACTGAGCAGCAGCACTTCCAGGGAGGTATGGACCCGGGTAAGTGCTGAGTCCCACCGCTAGCGAGACTCCATCACCTGGAGTCCCAGGACCACTGTGTGAGGCATGAAGAACGCGACAGCCCTGTGGCCGGTCCTGAGTCAATCAGGGATGTCATTGATCATGCTGGATCCTTTCCCCAGCTCTGCTGACTTATTGAAAGGGCCCTCCTACACAGGTTCTCCTCTAAGTCACCTGTTTCGGCTCTCCTCTTCGCTCAGCCTTTGGAACACCTGAAGGATGTTCATCCCTTATTTGGGCAAAACAATTACCGTGCAAACAGACTCATTTTCTCCTGCCAGTTACCTTGAAGTTATCACTTGCACTGAAATAGAATCTGAACTAAAAATAGGTGTGCCGAAGTGGGTTTCCACCTGTCTCAGCTTGCTTCCTGACACCTGCCGTCCTGCACTTTTCTAAGCAAAACAAAGCTGTGCGCAGACACACAGACACCCACCAGCGAGCGCCAGCCCACTTAGGGAACGGACCTCGGGTAACAGACGCCTTCATCTTTCACCCCCACCCGCCCGGCCCCCCTTTGTTTCTCAGGGTGCTGCTAGGAAACAGAAGTTGCAGACACGTCGAACTACTTTTTTGGCTGTAGCTCTGAGGAAAGAAGGATCTGAAAAGTGGTCGGCCCATACGATGAAGATGTGGGCTGGGTGTGCTGCCTTTTTAAATGTCAGGGTTTTTGTTGCATAAGCATTGAGCTGGAACGGAAAGGTCAGCGCTGACAGGCTAAACTCATACTCAGAAAAGCAGCTCACATTTCCTCTTCTCCCCCCACCCCCTCCCCCGCTCCCTCCCCCGTGGAAGCTTGCTAGGATCGCCCGAGCTTTTGGCGCAGCAATGAATGGCCCGTGCACACCAGGCAAAAAGGAAAAAATAAACCAGATTAAGGAAGTGCTCAGTAACGTGTAATAGCTGCTTAATGTCTTTCTGAAACATAACACGGTTTGTGGCAACTAGAATCCTATTTTTTTTTTTATTAAAGAAAGTCTTCACTGGAAGAGAACTAGAGAAGGTAGCAGGTCCCCACAGGCCCCACGATCTGTCTCTTCCCTCACAATGAAATCACTTGATTCTTCAGCCCGGACACTGGGGCCAACGCTGCCTCTGCCTGGGGGGATCCGGAAGCGTCAGACTAGTACCAACAAGCCAGCCAGGATGGTGTCTGCTCCGTACACCACACACCCATCAGGGGCCAGGCCCGGGGTGGGCGTGGTGCTGGTTCCTGGGGATGCCTCTGCCTTCCTGATGCCCCTTCAGCCTGGGAGAGACAGGTACGCAGAAGACTGCTGTGCAAGGAGGTCAAGGGTCTGACGGGGGCAGGTGCCACAGGAGGGCCCCAAGGGTGAGCACTAGGTCTCCTGCGGACGGGGGACCAAGCCCCGGGAGATGGGGCCCCTGACAGTCTTCTCTGGCTGGGTTTGGGAGTCCAACCTGAACTGGCCTCATTTTGTCTCCCGCACATCGACGCTTGACAGGTGCAGCCGACCTCCAACCTCGTTCGTCCCAAGTCCAGGTGCGCGGCCCTCTGTCCCCCTGGTCTCAGCCTGGCTGCACATTGGAACCCCCTGGGGAATGTTCAAGCTGTGCTATAAGGGCCACATGTGAGACCAATGAAGTCAGAAGCCACAGGGACAGGACTCAGGCAGCGAGAGATGCTAAAGCTCCCAGCAGTTCCCGCGTGTCGCCGAGCTGGGAGCTCCTGCTTGTTCCTGCTCGCTCCTGCTTCCGACCGACCCATGGGTCTGACCCCCAGCGCCTTGTCTGGGGTGCACCTGCCGGCGCCTGCCCCGCCTGGGGAGTCACATCCATCGCCAGGTCCCAGGGCTCCCCAGCCAGGCCCGTCCCTGGCTGGCGGCTGCAGCACCCGGCCGACAGCTGCAGGCGTTCAGAACGCGACTCGCACTTGTCACGGGGGGTGGAGGAAGCTTGCATTGCCACTGCCTTGTATGGGTTTCAGGCGTCTGTCAAGTCGTTGGCTTGGAGTTTCTGCAGAGCTTAGACACAGGGGAGAAACCCACGAGGACAAACAGATCTGTCGCGCCGGCAGCATCCTCCACGCGTTCCCAGTAGGCAACGAGCACGCTGGCGTCTCTGTCCCCGCGGCGTGGAACTGGCTCCGGGGACTTAGAGCGCATGGAGGGCCTGTGAGGCGCCCTGTTCCAGGCATTTCCAGGTGTCACTGTCACCCCACTGTACTTGTGACCACACATCCAGGGAATAACTGAATGTGTAGGTTCATCCAGGTGGCAAACGGGGAAACCAAGGCTCGAATGCAGACATGACAGCAAAACCTGATATCTTCCCGCTACACACAGAGGAAGCTGGTGGTCGCCATCGCAGTCCAGAGAGCAAATGACCCCGGTCCTCGAGTCAGAGATGCGACCGGGGGCGTTCCCCACTCCGGCGGTCCCTGCCCGTGCCTCGGACAGACGCCGCTGGGAGGGAGTGTTGGCCTCTCACGGGAACATCTGCACCACGGTGTCCGGGGCCAGGACCGCCGTGCTGTGCACCCCTCGGGGCTGGCCCGGTGCTTCGGGTCCTCCGCCCAGCCTCCCGTGGGCCTGGGTGTGCAGGCCTGCCCACCAGACCCAGGCTGGCGGCTGTGGGTCCACGGGGCATTGGGTGTTTCCGCTGGAGCGTCCGGGGCGCCTCCCTCCTGGCCTCGTGGGTCAGCTGCCTCAGTTTCTACTTCGGAAGTTTATTTTCCCTGCTCTGCGGTTTTCCCGTGGGTGACGAACCTCCTTGCTTTCTCGTCAGAATGATGTGATTTTTAAAAAAGCCGGCACCCATTTATGATCAAAATAACATGAAAAAACAAACTTAGAACCTGATTTTCATTCTCAGCAGGTGCTGGCTGAGGGGCAGCCCAGCGATGAAGTCATGGGTGCTATTGGCCTCATAACGTTTTCCAGCCAAATAAACACTTCACCAAGAAGAGATCAAATTCTGGAATACTGCTCCTACCTTGCAGCATCGTGCCTTCTGACCGAGAAAATACCCCTGAACCACACCAGGATTTTCGGCAGGTCCACATGAAGGAGTTCGCGGTTTGGGGGCAAAGCATCTCAGAGAGGCAGCCTGGCCTCAGATCCCGCAGTCCTTCTGCAACGTGGGGTGCTGTCGCAGGGCGCCTCTTACAGACACACCGGTATGGCCTGGCCCTGCGCTCCGATCCGGCCCCGCACGGACAGCGGGGCTCTGCCGGGGGCAGGCGCTCCACGCCAGCTGTCCTCGCTTCCCACCCAGCCATGTTCTCAGCTCCCGGGCTCCTCCATCCGGCTTCCCACTTGGCCAACATTCAGTGCCAGCTGGTGGCTTAGACATTTTCTCGTTCAAGAAAAGAGCCAGACTGAGGTTCTCCGGAGGACCCTTCCCGCACTTGGAGTCCAGGAACCAGGAGAACGAGGGTGGCCCTCTCCAGCTGGAGGCACTGGCTCTGCCCCAGTGTCCCCAGAGGAGGATGCAGTGCTCAGGTTGGGACACTTTCCCCGCCAGCTGCCTTTGGGGGCTGTGCTTTGGGGCCAAAACCCTAGGCACTGAAACAGACAAGCCCGCTGGGCAGGGCAGAGCGGGGTCCCAGGGTCAGGTGTGTGCCCTGCCAGTTCACAGGAGTCCGCCCCTGCAAGGCCACACTGTTTGATGGCCGACAGGAGACTGGAACAGCTGCCACACAGTCACCAAGGCTGGACAGGCCACCGGGCATCTGGTGACATTCCCGGGGGTGTGTCCTTTCATAAGTGAGACTCATTGGAAACTCTGCTCACCGTGGCAGGTCTGCCCAGCAGGAAAGCCACCGCCGGGGTGCTTGTGTACAGATGCCACTGCTGGGGAGCTCTGGACACCCTCAGAGGCAGCGGCGCACCTCACTTTCGTCCTGTTGAGGCATTTGTCACAGGGCAGCAGCCCAGGGCCCACGGCAAGGAGGGATCTCCCCACTGTCTGGCCACGGGACAGCGATTTCCCTGCAAATAATATGCTAAAATATGTAAAGCATTGTGAAGGCAGCTTCAGAGCTCCAAGTCTACTCCCAGGATGTAACTGACCTGTAGGCCCCCCTTTTATTTTATTTTTAAAATTTTTACTTATTGATTTGCGAGAGCTAAGAGACACCAGTTTGTTGTTCCGCTGATTGATGCACTGGTTGATGGTTGATTCTTGTATGTGCCCTGACCCGGGATTGAACCTGTAACCTTGGCATATCCTCTAACCAGCCGAGCACTTGAATAGACTGGGCAGCCTGTTTAACGGCTGCAGAACTGATGCCCAGTGAGGGAGGACCAGATGCAGAGCGGGGCAAAGACGCAGCGGGAGCTGCAGGGAGCTGGGCCGACCCCTGCCACCCAGGAAGGTGAACCCACAGGTCTTCAGCTCTGATTAAATGTAGGCTTCTGGGGGGAAGGCCAAGAGCACTGGGCCAGGAACCTGGCGGTGGGGCGGGGGACATGTGAGTGCCACATAGGGTCCCCAACAGCTGGAAGGAAACACCTTGGGGTTTTGCATCCACGAACATTCACCAAAGTTTCAAAAACAAATCATCTCTTCTACAAAGAACTCCTGTGTCCACCATGCAGTTGTCTGTCAGCATAATGAACGTTCCCTCCAGAATTCTAGAAAGTTCCTATTCCAGCATGACTTCTTATCTAGTTATACCTATAAAGACCCTGTTGCCAAGGAAGACCACATTCTGCGGACATGAATTTGGGGGGAAGAGTGCGCCACCCAGTACATGTACACTTTATCTCCTTCATTTTTAATTTATATTTTTATGCATAATGTATTAGTAAGGTAGCACTGGGATACACACACACAAACACACACACACACACGTAACTATACGTGTATTGGCAGAGCATACTCAAAAGCTTCTCACTGACGCTAGGAGACCATGGGTCCCTGTCGCGAGCATCCACGTGAAGACACTAGGGTAGCTCTAGGATGAGCCCACGATGGCTGGGCGGCAGGCGGTCTGGGGTAGGGGTCCCCGCGGCGGAGAGAAAGATAAGGCCCCGATGTTCCCACGGCTCAAGGAGCCGGGTCCCTCCTGACCGCCTGCAGCAGGAGGCACCTGCTGGGCCTGCAGACACTGCTTGGTATTTGGCTTTAGTGCTCAGAAGCCATCATCTGTTGATCTGTTCTGTTATTTGAAAGCAAACAAGAAACAGAAAACAAAACCCAGAAAGCCTTCTCACTGAGGGACAGACAGCCTTCCGGACTGTCTGCAAGCCTGCGGGGTGTGGGTGCAGTGGGCCTGTCCCCCTGCGGGGCTCAAGGGGCTGCTGCACAGAGGCTACTTACCACACTGCCCCTGGCCTCCCCCGAAGGCTGGTCCCCTCGGGCACCACAGACGCTGTGGTGCCCAGCGGGGAGGGTCGCGCATGAGGACAGTGGGGCCGGGGGCAGGCCTGGTCCCGGGGAGAATTCAAGTCTTAGGGATCCTCTTTCCAGAACCCCCTGCCCAGAGGTAAGGTGGGGCTTTTCCAGCACAGACCCTCCCTCTCCCCCTCGAGAAAGGCAGCCTGCCTTCCCCGTCCTCCAGCGCCTTCCCGCTGAAGGCCCAGCCCCGGAGTGTCGGCTGGTCCGCACCCGGCCCCGCGACCTCTGTTCCTCCGAGGCCACCCTCTTCTGCTCTGTCTCTCTCCTCTCTCAACGCCTCGGTTCTCCCTCCTCTTCTGCTCCTGAGACCCATGAGCCTGTTCTTCCTAGAAAGTTCTGGAGGCTTCTTCCCACGATACTTTACCAGCTGACTTGGCAGTGCACGCCGTTTTAGGAATGTAAGAAAAAGGAAAAAACGCTCAGAACCACAAAGAGAAAGCGGAGACCGCCACACGTCTGCGTTCTGGGGAAGGACGCCATTCCTCCCAGAGGCGGGGTGGTCTCCTGCCCGAGGGGCGCGCGGGCTGTGAGAGGTGGGCCACCCGAGACCGGCCCGGGTGGGCGGGCATGGAGGCTGGAAGAGCGTTTCCGGGGAAAGTCCTCCGCACCGCGCACAGCAGGGGCTCACGCCACATCCAAGGGGGTTTGCCCACAGAGGGTGCTCTGTCCAGGGCCGGGGTCCCGCGTAAGTAAGGGTGAGGCTCAAACGCCAGCTGTGAGCCGCGAGTCCAGCTCAGGTTAGGCTGCTCTTGGTGGCGGGACTTCAGGCTGGCTTTCTTTCTTTCTTATAGTTTGGTGTGTTCCTTGGAGATTCCATCCCATTCCATTCCATTCTATCTCATCCCATCCCATTCTATTCTATTCTATTCCATTCCATTCCAACCCAGTCCATCCCATTCCATCCCAGTCCATCCCATTCCATTCTATTCCATCCCATTCCCCATTCCATTCTATTATATTCTGTTCTACAAATGACCACATCCTCTACCCACTATCTCCATCCCAGACAGGCAGGCCCCGCCCCTGGGAGATGGGCCATCTGAGCAACTGCATTCCCTTGGCCCATGTAGGGCACCCCCCCACCTTAAGAATGAAACAGTTTCCAGCAAACCACTGTTGAAACACAAACTGGGGCATATTAAAAGTTATAAGAGTCCATTCAAACAAAAATGGATTCCAGTCGGGCAACACCACACCAGAAGTGGCGAGAGGCGCAGTCCACCGACAGGAACTAAGGCACGACTTTCATTGAGAAGAAGCAGAAGCGAAGCAAGGAGATTATCTGATTGGCTACAGCCTCAGCAGATGCCGTATTTGGGGAAGGCTGGTTGGCTGCTTGAGGTTGGTTGTCCTAGAGTTTCTGTTTCTTAACCTTGAGGCAATACAGGCTTAGGTTTAGGTTTGCTTACTAGGCTACTAAGGCGTCACAGCCTGTCGTCACGTCCTGCTGGGGAAGAGCCCCAGAAGGACAGCACGCTGAGAGGGTGGCCCCGGGGGCCTGGGCAATGTCAGTAGCTCCCACCCCTCTACCTTACCCCCAAGAACACCAGAGCCAAGCCCAAAACATCAAATCAGAGCCGACCCATCCTCAGCACCATCCCTTCCTGCCGACCTCAGCTGACTGGCCCCTATTCAATTAAATTCCACAGTCCCCCCTTCACAGGGGTTTGGCATTTGTCACTAGTCTAGGAGCCTGGCTCAATTGACACCCTCCTCTTCCACCAAAGCCCTCGCAGGAGTCTCACCGGTCTCGGGATTGGCAGAGCTTTTCCTTAGCAACAGGTTTATTTTTACCTTACAGACACTGAGAGTCAAGGGGACAGTCGTGATATCACATTTCCTATTCCCATTGGTAGCTAGAAAGCTCAGAGCCAGGATGTGGCTCATTCCAGCAGGTGCTGAGGACTTACAGGCACATATTTTGTGTGACACCCTCCCTCCTGCCTTCAGCTTATCTGCCTGTACTTATTTTATCTTTTTTATCTTTCTTCTTATTAAGTTTACACATCTATCTTGAAGTAGTGTTTGTATATTTTCAATATTTTTCCTCTTTTCTGGAAGGAGGTAGATGATGGATAGATGGCTGGCTGGCTAGCTGATAGGCTGGTTGGGTGGGCAGATGGATGGACGGATGGACGGATGGATGGATGGATGGTGGATGGATAGACAGATGGATGGATGGATGAGTAGAGGGAGAGGGAGGGGAGAGTCCTCTGTTCTGACGGGTCTCCGTCTACCATTATTTCTGGCATTGTCCTATAGGGTCTGCTGCGCTCTCCTAGAAGATGGAGACGCACCATCCTCCTGAGAGGCCGCCGCCATGAGGCCATGCGTATGCTGTGAAACTTAAGAGACCTTCTCTGGAGACAGCCTCCACACCTGCAAGTCCTGTGTCCACAGGCTCTCTCTTCTCATGAATACTTTCTGCGCACTGCATTACACATTAATCTTAGTGGGAGGGGCCGCTTCTATGCAGAAACGAAGAGGCTAAAGATATGAGAACCCAGCGTCTGTGACAGAGGTCAGATACAAAGCTACACCAAATTCTGGCATTCTGGGAACCTGGGTGAGAGCCCAGAAATCTCAGTCCCCTGGAAACCTAGCACAAATCCTAAAATAAGCAAAGAAGGCCTCGGGGAACGGAGCATCTGTCTCAAAACCCATAAACTTCGGTCCAGAGGAGCGTCCTCCCAGTGAACTCTCACTTCCTACACAGTCTGGCTGGCTCGGTCTGCAGCTTCCCCATTCCCAGGAGGAGGGCAGGTTCCTGAACCTTCTTCCTTGCACCTGTAGCACCCTTCGCTCTGGACTCCTTCCCACTTCCATTCCACATGCACAATAATTAGGTGCTGGCTGTTGGCTGACTGGTTAGTAGGGTTTCGTGTGTTTTATTCAGGTCTTTCCGAATAGTCTGTCGTAGACAAAATGGCAAAATAGCACTGTCCCCCCCTTAGTAATTTTCCCACTTCCTTTGATCTCGTGGATGTTTCTTATTCTTTCTTTTGTAGTTTTACATAAAAGTGATAGGTTAGAATTAAAATTGCAAATGTCTCTTCTCATTCCGTCCTCATCAGGAAAAGTTGTGGGACTTCAAAGGCTTTAAGCCAAAAGAAAGCAGCTGAATCTAGAATTACTTATGGAATAATCAGTTCCCAGTTAATTCGCTCATCAGCTGCGCGGCTAGAGGTGAGTGGGGAGCCCCAGGGCCAGTGCCGGGGGCACATCAGGGGGCAGCCGTCCCCGTCCATCGGGGGTGTCCTCCCCCCCCCTCCTGGGCTCAGCTGCAGAGCAAGCTCATGGTGCTGAGCTGGAAGGCACGTGGGCAACTGGACGGCGAGGCACCGGGGGTGGGGTCAGGGAGGGCAGAGTGGGCAGAGCCAGGCGGAGGGGAAGGAAGGGGCCAGGTCCCACGGGATCAGACGCAGCACGGATGTGCTCTGATGAGCATTTGAAAAATCCCTTTCACGGCTGTGGGGGGAATGGACCAGGGAGACCAGCGAAGAGGGTCTTGCAGTGACCTCGAAAATAGATGGGCAGATGGATGGATGGATGGTGGATGGATGGACAGATGGATGAATGGGTACTCCTTAATAATTACCTCATTTAAAGTGCCCCTGAATTAATTAAGGGCAGGCTCATGACAGTAAAGATGGAAAAGTCACCTCTTAGGGGTAGGACAGCCTCTTGCCAGGGCGAGCTGACAGGCTGGCCAGACATGGAGAGGGAAGGAGGGAAATGAGGAATGAAGCCTGGACTTGGCCCTGAGCGCTGGGTGGACGTGGACATCTCACAGGCGGGTGTGTGAGCCACTGGAGAATCCGAGCAGAGAGGTCAGACAGGAGTAGGGGACGTAGTGCCCGAATCTTACAAGAGGGGGCACCATCACATCCATCCCACCGGTGCGGAAAGGGGGCCTGGAGAGTTGAAGGTCAGTAACTTGCCACACTCCCCAAAATACAGTGGAGATTGTGTCTGAACCCAGTCCCACCTCTGAGCACTTCTACAACCATTACTGAGGACCATCTTGGTCCCTCAGGGCCTCTTGGTGTGCCATGTGCCCCCCAGTAATGCATGTAGGACAGTCTCAGGGTGACGGCTCCTCCCGGGGGCCCCCCAGGTGCGGGGCCAGCACCCTGGGCTCAGGGTCCCTGGCTGCCTGGCTCTTCCTGGGCTCTTGAGAAGGATGAGTCAGCCCCCCTGCTCCCCATTTTCACTCCTCATTGCCGTCAACAGGAAATACAGGCTGTTCTCGCTGTTGCCAGTTCTCACTAATTTTGGGACTTGTTGGCAAATGTAGGTTGCCGTGTCAGAACCCAGGAAACCAAGCCTGTTTAAAAAGCATGAAAAATAAGGTAGCCTAAAAACGAGGGCCAGAGAGGTTATCTTATGGAATAGTGGACCTGGGCGTGGAGGTCTTGGCTGCACGGAAATCTTCTGGGTTCACGTCCATGGTCAGAAGGCTGCAGAAGGCCAGGACTGAACCCTCAGCTTCCCGGGTGAGGCTGTGGCTTTTGATGAGGCCACTGTGACAGACACTGCTGGGCAACGGCTAGCTAGCATTCCCCGCCCTTTACTTTCTCCAGAGTCAGTGTGTCTGGCTAGAGAGACTTGATTTCCAGCCTCGCAGGCTTCCTTGCAGCTGGGCGTAGCCATGGGACGTGGCACTTGTTATGGCTTGAATTGTGTTCCCCCAAACATATGTTGAGTCCCAACCCCAGGTGCCTCTGACTGTGACCTTCTTTGGAAATAAGGTCTCTGCAGGTGTGATGAGTTAAGGTGAGGTCGTCCTGGAGTAGGGTGGGCCCTTAATCCAGCGGGGCTGGTGTCCTTTAAGTTGAGAAAAGACACAGAAATCAAAACACACAGGTAGAACGTCATGCGAGGATGGAGGCGCAGACTGGGCTGACGCATCTACAGGCCACGGCAAGGCAAGGGTTGCGGGCCACCCCAGGAGCCTGAAGAGGCAGGAAGACTCCCCTGCGGCCTTCAGCAGGAGCCCCACCCGGCCGACACCTGGGTTTCAGGCATCCAGCCCCAGAGCTGTAGAGGAAATACGTTGTCTAAGCCCCGATGGCGGTACTTTGTCCTGCCTGCCCAGGTGGCTAATACAGCACCGAACAAGCAGAAGTTCCTAACTGTGCCCCTCGTCCTGTGGAAGGAGAAAACTCCTGGCCCCTTGCCGTTGCCCCTTCGTCTTGCTTGCTGGGGACGTGCGGCCTGAGGTACAAGCATGAGTGAGGCAGCAAACATGGGGACCAAGCCAGCATGCTCAGGACAGCTGCCAGAGAAAGTTCACGCCCTCCCCCCACACCCGAGAACAAACCGGTGAGATCCCCAAGGCGACAGCCCCGGCATGTCCATCAGACACGCCGGAAAGAATTCAGAACCCTCTTCTCAAAGCCATAAACGAGGACATCACAGCAAGTGACCAGAATAAACCAGAACCATTGTTATTTTAAAGAAAGCCACACAGCAAAAATCACAACGGAACAACTCAAGTCACGATCAGAAAACATAAAACTAATCCACGTTGGGGGATAAAATCAACATTCTGGTGGGGTGGGTGACACCAGAAAAACAAGACCTGAGCTGGGAACAGAGAAGGTTTGCAGAGCCTGAGATGAAATTTACAATCAGAGACAGTCACCAAGACGGCGTCTCATAAATATTTTAAACCGCAAGGGAAAAGACAGAGTGCGGCATTCGCCCCAGCAGGAAGGCGGGTCGCAAGCAAAGGATGTGAATCATAGCTGCCTTTGATTTCTCCAGTGATCTAACTTCCCAAAGACAAAAGAAATGTGTCTCAAGGCCCCAGCTCAGCAGCAAACGATGTGCGCAGAGAATTAGTTACCCAAACAAGTTGTCATTCATATTGGAGGCGGCAGAGTGACGCTCCCAGGCCTGCAGAATGTCCTTGTATGGCTCTGCGGATCCGCAGATCAGCGCCCCGAACAGCGTGCAAGGGCCTGACGCACCAAAATAAGCAACGCAGAAATCAGAGGCCGTGTGTAACGTGGAGTTAGGCTAATTGCAGAGGGACGTGGGAACTGATTTACACTGACATCCAACGGCACGCTTCCAAAATATATCCAGGGGCTTCCGGGAGTTAAATACCTTTAAATATGTGAAATTAGAGGGAAACTGGCTAAAAATAGATTTGAATATTGATCTCAACTTCAGAGAGAGGCTAGCTTCTTCAAAATGGAATCAACAGAAGCAACTTCAGTAAAAAGAGCATTTGCCTATTTTGTTGGAAATTTAAATCCTGAGTATAGCAAAAGCCAACCAACCTAAAGTGTAAAAGCGTTTCTAACCATAATATGTTACATGTCCGGTGTGGCGCTGGGCACTTAGATCCTACCCCATTCATGGGGCAGCCCCCCCGGGGGGGGGGCACAGCTGCCTGAGTCGGTGGTCCCCTGTCACAGCAGCCAAAGGAAAGGAGAACTGAGATGTCCCATCTCAGGGGAACATTCTGAGTCACCCAAAGGGTTAGTGCTTGACCTGGGAAAGCAGTGGGTGCAGGCATCTGAGTTAGCGGAGTTGGGCCTCCCTGTCCTGGGAGCCCCTGTGACTCCACGAAAGAGGCTAGTAGGATTTCTCCTTTATACATTTGAGGCCCAGAGAAGTTAAGCAACCTGCCTAAAGTCACACAGCGGTACTGTGGCAGTTCCAGGACTCGAGCCCAGGCAGTCTGACTGTGGGGTTCTGTTCTCATTCCCTCCTTCTGTGTGACAAGCTGGGGCCTCATCATTTTTAGCAGCAAAACACTGGACACAATCTCATTGTCTAACAACAGGATTAAGTAAACCGTGATCCACCCACGCGACCGGATGTGTGGAAGACAAAATGGGAAGCAGGAGCAACACGGGAAAATACTGACAAACGATGTGAAACGTGAACAGCAGAGAGCAGAACTACACTCACCCGGTGGCCCCCATGTGCCAGAGCCTTAACACGATAAGGGAGAAACAGAGAACTTAACGGGGGGGCGGGGGGGACAAGGGGCAATGTGTCCTTTTGTGTCTCCTTAAAACAACAGTGGCACCAAACTCACAGCATAGGATGCTGGGAAAACAGGATGTTGTCACAGACAGACTGGTTCCACCAGATGTCACTGAAGCTGTGACTTCTCAGAGCCACATGTGTCATCTGTCAAAAGGACTCACGCCACCACTGGGTTCCCAGGCTGCTGTGACTGTCAAAGCAGACAATGTCTGCAAAGCCTTGGTGGCTGTCAGTCCACTCTACCTCCCGCTTCCTCTCTCTGACTTTCACGTTAATGGTTTGTTTTTTTTTAAATTTATTTATTTATTTTTAGAGAAAGGGGAAAGGAGAAAGAGAGGGAGAGAAACATCAATGTGTGGTTGCCTCTCACTCACGCCCCCATCTGGGGACCTGGTGTGCAACCTAGTCATGTGCCCTGACTGGGAATCGAACCAGCGACACTTGGTTCGCAGGCCGACGTTCAATCCACTGAGCCATGCCAGCCAGGTTAATGGTGGTTTTTAACACCACTGCATTCTGTTGTGGAGCAGGAGCGGAGAGGCCTCCGTGTTCTGACAAATGGCAGGACACTCTCTGGATGCAATTGTAGATTCATTCATTCATTCATTCAACACCCACTAAACCCAGGGTAAGGTGCTGGAGACGCAGAGAATTAAGGTATGATCTTGTGCTCAGAGCGCGGGGCTCAGAGCTGCCGCGAACAACCACACTCCTGTGATGCTATTACAACAAGCCCGAGGTGGTGTGGAAGTACACCAGGCGGCTTCCTGGAAGAGGCAGCATCCTGAAATACCACCGGGTGTCAGACGAAGAACGGTGGTGGGGGAGCTGCAGATCCCAGGATGAGGAAGGACAAGGTACAACAGGCTTGCGGTGGGGAAGCGTGAACATTTTGGCTTCAGCGTGACTGGCGTCCAGGGTGGCTGTGTGCGGGGCGGGGGCAGGGTGGAGGGTTGAGGCTAGAGGAGGTGGGGGCCCGTCACGGTGAGGGCCGGGAGCCCCACGTTGTAGAACACACACAAACACTCTGCATTTGTCCCAGCAGCAGAGAGGAGACAGAGCGGAGGGGGCCAGAACGTAGGCCAATGAGACCGGCTGGGCCCTGTTGTAGGGGCAGGTGGGAGATGGGGTCACAGCCCCCAGGAAGCGCCCAGCGTCGCCAGCGTCCATCAGCAGTGGGAAGAAACGTTTTCCGGCCTGTTTGTTACCTGCCCAGCTGCCCCTGCTGCACGGGCCCAGGACGGCCACCCCAGGGGCCTGGGTGAGACTTGGAAGCTTGTCCTTGTGCCAGAACATCGTGATGCTAAGAGACTCCTGCTCTCCTCTGGCAAAGGGCTCTGAACCTCTGCGCCCTCTCTGGCCGGCATTTGGAGGGGAGGAAGCTCGACACCAGCTGCAGATGTAACTCTTTTGATCTTGGTTCAACTCCGGCAGGTCCTCTCTGCCCTGCATGTTCTCCAGCCGCTTCCTAGCCCCCGCGCGAAGTCCTCTAAGGAGCCTTTCCGCAGGCTGCCAGGCAGGCTGGGCACTTCCCAGCGGTGCGCCCTCCGCGACCCCAGCCTGCCCCTCACTGCTGTGTTGCCGCCCCAGGGCTGGGGCTCACCGGAGGGCGAGAGGAGGATCCGATTCCTCCTGGGGCTCCACATGTAGCAGAGTGGGGCTTTAGCAAGCGTTTGCGTAGCTGAGCAGAACCCACAGAGCTCCCATCAGCCACTGGGCACAGGCTGAGATGGAGAGATGGGCACAGAGCCGGCCACACTCTGCATGAGAAAACCCTGCTTCGTCTGCTCCCTGCGGTGCAGTCCCGCTGTCCCAGGGTCAAAGGCGTCCTTCGGTTCAGGGGTTTCAGACCTCTCATGGGATCAGGCTGGCTCGTTATTTCCGGCACTGTGATCTCAGGACGCAATAAAACAGTGAACGTGACATGCTCACCGTGCAGCTGGGACCTGGTGAGACACTGAGACCCTCTCCCTCCCGCAGGCCTTGGCCTGGGCTGTTCCTTCCGCCAGGACGGGCTCCCCAGCTGGGTGACCTGGGACGTTTCCCTCATCTTGTCTAAGCAGCTTCAGATGCGCCTGCCCTTTCGTTTCCAACGTGGGAGGGGCCCGCAGTGGGAGGCAGAGACCATCTGGGTGGCAAGGGTGGCTCTGCTCCGTCCTGCCTGTGTGACCCAGGGCAGGTTACATGTCCTCTCTGTGCTCTGTTTCCTCACTTACAAAACAGGTGTGACAACAGCAGGACTGATGTCTGAGGGTCCTTGGGAAGAATTAATGAAGTAACACAGGTAGAGGACTACTTAGGATGGTGCCCGGGAACCGCAGTGAGGTCCGTCGTCACCACGTTGTGAGTCATGCATGTCGCTACACCGGGGCTTCTCGGGGGCAGAAAGCCGTGTCACCCCTCAGTGCCCAGCAGGAGCCTACTGAGTGGCTGCAGAGGAGGGGGAGGAATGGCAACAGACACAAACTATGAAGTCTGGGACATCAGACATAATTGTGCCTAAAATGACAAGCCAGTTTCACGACCTCGAAACAAATGCAGGAAAGGTCAGAAACCATCAAAAGGCTTGGCTTTGGCCTTGGTTAATCTGCCTGATCAGTTACAAGATAATCGTGATCTGTGGTGGGACTGGAACCCGGGAGAACCTGAACCAATAGCCAATGACCAAGAAAGCAGGGTGGGCAGAGAGCAAACGGCCTGAAGGGCCCGGCTGGGTTCCTGCCCCATCCCCCGTGGATTTCGTCAGCTGGGCAAGTTACAGCAGCTGCCTCAACCTGTTTCCTCACGGGGCAGCCCCGCCACTTTCCGGGCCCTAACGACCCAATTAAATAGAGTAAGTAAAGCATCTTATTATTGAGGAGCAAGCCAGGTGCTCAATAAATGCCCCTCTTCCCTAAATAGCCCTCAAAACTATTTACGCTTGAAAATTGAAGACTATGAAAAATGTATGAAATTCGTTTTAAAAAACAAAAACAAAGAGATCCGCTCTAGAATAATTCTCAATGGTTAGATGTTTCCCAGACATAAGTGAAACTTTCTGCGTATGCAGGTGACAGCTGATGGCCTGTGACTAACCCACTCCCAACCCCATGGGAGTCATGACAACTTGGCTTTGACCATGGCTGTAAGCTGTAGTTACAGCAGGATGGAGGCTTCCGGGCCAGCACCCCACCCGGAGCCCAGTGCAGTACGCGCGGGGTGTGCGTGAACGATCCCCAGGGCCAGGACAGAAAAACGACAGAAAATTTACCCAAGTTCACTTTGTTTTCCCAGACCTGAAAATCTGGTGGTCTCCATGGAACCAATATCTCATAAATGAATGTTTGGAACCTACTTCTCTTCGGTTCAAAGATTTAATGAATGTTTATTAAGTAGGATGCTCGAAATGATTTCTAAAATTATCAAGAAGAATTTTACATGATTGTTTTACATTATTTTTACAAGTGTTGGGGAATACCAGATGGCTTGTAAGAACAACGGATTCTGCAATACCCTTTTATTCTGATAAAAAATTGAATTAAGAGTATCCATGGATATTCTAGCTCAGAAACCTAAGCTTTCCGACAGTAATTAAAACTCGTCCTGGTCCAGGGGTAGAAAAATCTGTGGAACAGAATGGCGAATCCAGAAACAGACCTCTATGTTATCTCTGTAGCGTACGAGGGAAGTATTTCAAATCAGTAGGAAGAAGACAAGTCAACAAATGATAATTTTACAATGGGCTGTCCATTTAGAAAAAAATTAAAATGGCACTCTGCCTCCTATCCCACACATAAATTATGGGTGCATTAAATATCTAAATGTGTCTTTAAATCTGGAAGGAGATTTAAGGACCTTTAAAAAAGGGAAGGAGCTGGCTGGCTGGGTTGCTCAGTGGGTTACAGTGTCATCCCAATACGCCAAGGTTGTGGGTTCGGTCCTTGGTCAGGAGACATACAAAAATCAACCAATGAATGCATCAATATGTGGAACAACAAATTGATGTTTCTTTCTCTCTCCCTTCCTCTCTCTCTAAAATCAATAAATAAAATAAAGAAAAAAGAAGCCAAAGTGCCCAGTTAAGAGTTCACGACGAGGTCTCTGTGATTTTGAAGCCTGTATTTCTCCCCCCAGAGGCCTCCACGCTTTACAGTGAGGAGTTAAATCAAGTCAGTTCCCACCCCCAGGCCGCTCCCCACCGCCACCACCGCCACTCACTCCAAGCTGAACACCAAGACGGAAGGGAGGAAATAGAAATTCCAAGACCTCTTGCAAGAAAGCAGCCTCCAGCCCCCTTTCCTGTACGGTCAGCTTCAGCCCCGCCTTCAGAACATTTCATTATTTTCTGGATGAAAGGAAATAGGAAGAAGGACGTGCTTGTACCAAAATGAGAAAACATCTTGATGTGCCTGTCAGGTGGAGGCTTAGGCTGAATGCAGAGAAGTCAAGGAAAACCGGGTAAATCAGGAGGGCTGCCGGGAGGAGAAGCCATGACTCGGGATAAATACACCATGGGAACCGTGCATGAAGATGGAGGGGGAGGGGGAGGATGTCCGCGGGGGGAGAGAAAATAACCAACCCCCAGAAAGTACCCAACAGATAACAAAGACGCAGACTGGAACAGGGAAGAAGAACTTCAAAAGAAAAATCTAAAACACATCAGCTGGTATGAATGAGCAAGTGTTCAGTGGGCCCAAGGGCTTCAGATTCGCTGGCTGCCCCTTGGGGCCTCGCCACAACTCTGCAAAGTCTCCTTGTTCTTTACAGAGGAAGAGGACGGCCTCCGGAAGTCAGGAGACTTGCCGGAGGCCATACACACAGGCAGTGACGGAGCTGGGACGCGAACCCAGACCTCCTGATTTCACACACGGGACGATTCGTATTGCTTCACGGGTGTTTTGTTCAAAATTAAAAGGCAAAAGGTGAAGTCAGGAATTGGAGGCTAAACCTCAGAGGTCCCAGCAGGACTACGGGAATCTCTAGGCCTTCACCGAGGTAACACTGAAGACTGACTGTTTCTGGGAAGGTAGTACTTTGGAACCAATATTAGATACTTGCTGCCACCCTTCCGATCATTAAAAGAAAATTTGTATGCTGGAAGCCTTGTAATTAAAGCCCATACAAGCAGTATCCATGGATGCTGTCCACTCCAACTGGGAAAACGTCCGCCTCCTCTCTCTGGACCAGGCAGAGTTTCCGAGGCGCCATGCCCAAAGCGACAGGGACCAGCTTTCAAAGAGGACACCTGCAAAAGCCAGGAGCCTCCGCGTTTATTTTTAACGGGCGATCCAATGGCATTCTCAGGAGCGAATGCTTCTTCTTTCTAAACACGCCGCCTGCCCCCAGTCCGCCCTCAGGAGGAGACAGGGGGGCAGGTCCGCAGAAGGAGCGCGCTCCAGGCGCACGAGGGCCGGGGGGTCCGATTGGGCCCCGGCTCCGGGTCCACACTCCAGGCCCCTGTGGTTTCAGACCAAACCCCACAGCACATCAGGGCAGAGCCGGGCTGGGACCCTGTCTCCTCCCTGTGCCCGGGGCTCTGCTCACAGCCACCCCCGTCCCCTGCCCTGGGCCATGCTCTGCTGAAAAGTGCTGGAAGGGGGACGTGACAGACACCCGCAGAGAGTGTGAGGCCTCAGGAAAGCAATGAAGACGTTTCTGCCGTCATGGAAATGGTATCCATACGCTTAAACTGGAAGCTTTGGAATCAGCTTAAGGGCTTTTTCTTTTAATATAGCAGCTGAGAGGCAAAATCAGGTCCCACTTGAAGTGCTACTAAAATCTGCTGCGTGGGCAGCACCCTTAACGGCCGCCCACACAACAGCCTAATTTTCACTCAGGAACTGCTATTGAAAAAGGGGTGGGGGAGGGGCGGTGACTCAAAACCACCAGCAACTTGGAAGCTAACGTCTGAAAACCCCCAAATGGTGGAGCGGGGACCCGCCCAAGAAATCAGAGTGAAGCGCCGGAGCCGGCAGGACAGGGCGCCTGCCCGGGACCCGGGCGCGTCCCGCGGTCCGCGCTGCACCTCGCTCACGTTCTCCGCGTGACGCGTGTGCACGGCCAGGTTCGGACCCCCATCTTCGCCCGAGCCCAGACCTGCAGCGGAACACGCGTCAGTCACATGGCAGCATGCGGGGGGGGGGGGGGGGGGGGGGCGCGAGGGTGCCGGAGGAAGTGACGTGGGTCCCCACAGAGGCAGGGACCTTGAGTCTTTCTGGGTCACACCTCGTCCCTTGTGTCATTGGGAGGGTTGTCAATGGGCTGTGGCCTCTGTCCAGTAGAATTCGGACCTTGTCTGTCCCCACCTCCAGCGTCAAGTCTCTGAGAAGGTGCCAGGCTCTCCGGAGCGGGCCCTGCTCCCTCCCCAGCGCCTCTGGCCCCACAGGGATGACTTCTCAGGGCCACGTGGCCCACGAGCGAGACCGTGCTTTGTAAATACCCTCAGCTGTGCAGAGGTGACCTGCTGCGGGGAACAGGAAAGGAGCAAACCACCAGGAAGGACCTCAGAGGAGAAGGTTGCCGAGCAGACGATAAGGATGGGGAGGAACGTGCTCCCACCCCAGCCAGTGAATGACCCCATCTGGGGCGCTGTCCTCAGACAGGGAGAGACCTGCACACCGGACGGCAGACCACAGAGGTAGGAAACACTCCTGACCCGGGCTTTCGCACACCCGGGGTCAGCAGAAACCACTGCGCCCCTCCCTTGGGGCCCCACGATCCGCCACTTCGTCACCTGGTGGGTTCCCGCATTCTCTGCAGCTCCATTCACACCCCTGAACATTCCACAAGGCCAGGTTTTAAAGGAGAACTGCTGCTTTTTATTTTTTAACATCCACAGAGTGTTCCGAAATATATCCACACATGGTTTAAAAAATTAAACAATCAAGAATAGTATTTTAAAAATTAAATGTCCCCCTTTGCTCCCCATCATCCAGCCACGCGTGGCTGCCTCTGTTTAGCGACGTGACTCCCCACTCTGTAGAGGTACTGCTCAGCTTTCCCTGTCTCCTACCTCACTTGTCTTCCTTCCAGAGGTTTCTTACAGTGGTTTTTGTTGGAGTCATCGTTCCAACAACTATATAGAGTATTTCTCAACACTTTGTCCTGTGAGAGGAAGAGTTCTCCCCCCAACTACCCCGCACCCCCTCCCTGTCTCCCAGCCGCCCGGTTCGGTCAGCTCCGCCATTACTTTTAGTTTATAAGGTCTTAGAACAGTAACTTTTCGTCTGGTGTCTGTAATTCACTCCTGAACTAAAAACTTAATTGCCTGTAGATTAACTCTAAAACTAAAATCAATAGCGTGTATAGTATTATAATCCTACAGATATTGTTTCCTGTAGTGTGACTTGACCCATGGAAAGAGAACGTGATTTCATGGTGTCAGAAGCTTCTCCACAAGGCGGTGTTGCCTCTGGCAGCGCTGCATCCTAGGGTCCCCCCTCCATCCCCACGTCCGGTTCATTGTCACCTTGTGTCTATCTGTGTGGCCACCATCACTGTCTTCTCAAAGGAACTGAGGAAGTTTGCATCGTGGGTGGAATCTGATAGTTGAAATGTTAACTATGCCAGAGCTGCCAACTGCAGGGGGCTTGTCCCTGCTGGCACCTGAACTCACGGGGCTCCAGAGCCACCTTTGGTGTCAGGCTCTGTGTTTTCAGGTACAAACGCCAGGTACAAGTTTGTATCGGCAGGTCAGCCGCCCCTGCACAGCACCCCCTGCTGGCCAGAGAGCGGTAGATTCCTGAACTGTCAACACAAAGGGAGACAGAAAATCGAAGTTTTATTTTCTCTTTTCATCCGTCTAATCAGTTAGGAGAGTGTGGCGGTCATGGTCACAGCCTGGAATGTGAGTACAGCGTGGATGGATTCGTGTCTGTCCGTGAGGACCCCGTGTGTGACTCACTGGAGATGGGGAAGGAGGACCTTCCTCGCACACAGATCAAGCGGACCTTCTTCCCTTGTGCTGGATCGAGGGTTCAGAGTCGTGTCACGTTTGGGGTCACACGTCTTTGGGCCCCAGCTCTTTTCCTTCTCAGAATTCGCTCACAGGCCTTTCCTGGCTTCTTGGGTACCCCCTCCCTCTGCTCTGTCCCTGGCAGGTGAGAAACAGCAACAGGTAAGGAGGATGTGGGGGTGGGGGTGGGGGTGCCCCGTCCTGCCCAAGGTCACTGTGCAGACTTGAGAGCCACAGGCCAGAAACCGGACAAACGGATCACTGGTTGGAGCCCTTTTATCTCCGAAAAGACCAGAGAAACCATGGGATGGGCACTAATTTCAATCAGAGACGAGAAAACGAAAGGCCAGCCTTGCAGAATGAATTTAAGGGGCAGCGGGGACCCCGTTACTCATGGTCCTTCGGCCTGGCAGCTACACTGTCGCGGTCGCCCCATTACCCAGCGTTTCTGTGGAGAAATCTGGTCCCATCTTGACTCTTGGTCCCTTGCAGATATAAATGTTTGTTTTTCTCTCTGAATGCTTCAAAGATCTTTCCTTTTTCTGCAACGTTCTAATTTTCACAAAGATGAGTCTGGAGATGGGTCTTTAACGGAACAGTGTTCAAGAGCAGAGGAAACAAAACGTAAGTGGGTGGCGAAGTGAAGAAAACCGCCTGACGCCTGCGGGTTAGGAAGGGCGACAGTCACGGTGCCGCTGCTGCGCCAGGCACGCCGTCTCTGACCCCACGCTACGTCTCCCGCCCACGATGCGCCCCCGTCCTGAGCTTCTCTCATCTTCCACGCTATTCTTTATTGACATTCTACATGCACATTCTATACATTTTTAGATGTGCATGTTTTTGAACTTGATAAAAATGACATCATGCTTCATGTATGCTCCTGGGAGTGACATATTCTGCCCCAAACTGGGCCAGATTCACCCGCGTTGGTGCCTGCAGCTGTGATTCGTTTGTTGTCATGCATATGCCGTTGTACTGCATAAAAATGCCACAATTTGTTGATTCATCCTCTCGTCCATGGCCGCTTGGGTTTCCTCCAGTGATTTATTTTCTTTTTATAGTTCATGTCACTGTGAATATTCTTGTGTGTTTCCTCAGGTATAAGATGATCAAGGTTGTTGAAGAAGAGGAAGGTGTGAAAAGGAATACGGAGGGTCCTCAAGGAGTAAATGTGGACTCCCCACGCGATGCAGCAATTCTGCTCGTAAGGACTCTCCCCGGAACTGAAAGCAGGGCCCCCAACAGACACTGCACGCAGGTTCAAGCAGCATCGCTCTCAACAGCCCAGAGGTGAAATAGCCCACGTGTCCCCAAACAGGTGACAGAGTAAACAAGAGGTGCTGTGTACATACATTGGGATGTCATGTGGCTGTGAAAGGAAGGAAATTTGTATACATGCTACAACATGGATGAACTTTGAAAACATGCTGAATGAGATAAGCCAGATACAAAACAACAACCACCACCACAAACACTATTGCATGATTCCACGTCTATGAGCTGCCCAGAGTGGTCACGTTCATGGAGACGGGCAGCTGAATAGAGGTTACCTGGGGCTTGGGGAGGGACATGGAGAGAAATTATTTCATGGGTACAAGGTTTCTGCTCAGGATAATAAAGAAGTTCTGCAAAGGGCAGGACAACACTGTGAATGTCCTTAATGTCAATTAAGCGTACACTGAAGAATAGTTGAAATAATGAAGGTCACGTTCTCTCTCTATAATCTCTATATGTAGTGCCAAATTTTTAAATAGGGAAATGGGGGGCAGGAGAAGGTAAGAACAAGAAATTGTCATAGAGCAGAGCAGACTGGGGAGATGTGACAATCCAGACTGGTCCCTGGAACAGAGAGAGAACATTGACAGCAAAGCTGGTGCCATCCAAATAGAGGCTGGGGTCACGGGCACATACCAGTGTCTGATGTCCGTCTGAGTTCTGACGAATGTAAGATATATTGATGGGAGTGACTGGGGAAGAGTGGTAAACAGAAACTCTCTGCGCTATACCTTTGCAACTTTTCTGTAAATCCCAAATCATTCCAAAATGAATTGATTTAAAAACAAAACAGGTGTCTGTGAGCCCTCAGCCCTGCACACGCGAACACAGCTCTCCGGGGAAGGTGCCGGGCCTGGGGGCCGGGGGCTGTTCCTGACCCAGCGCCACGGGACCCGCAAACCCTGCCTCTATTAAAAAGCCTGGAAGCAGGGCTATCGAGTCGGGAGTCCTGTTTTTCTTAAAGTATATTTTGTTGATTATGCTGGTACAGCTGTCCCAACTTTTCGCCCTTTTCCCCCTCGGCCTGGGACCCCCCCTTAAGGCCCCATACCTAGGAGCTGCCCGGGGAGGATGAAGAGACCTCAAATTGACCAAAGTTAAGTTTCTTCCACCTCTCCCTGTAAGTTATGAGTAACAAAATAATGAGAGTTTTTCCTTGAATACTATTATCTGCCACGCTTCATATCATGCAGAAAAAATCCATTTTAAGTCCCCACCGTGAAAGGGGAGACATTTGGGAAGAAGGCCACACAGACTCCCACTCCTGGGTCTGCTTCCTGCCCCAGAATTGAGAGTGGGGGCTGACGAGGGGATTTGTTTCTAGAAAACGAGTGACCGAGGGGAAAGGGCAGACACGTGCCATGGGGCGGGGGTCCACCGAGGCCTCCTACAGACGTGGGAGCGCCGAGGCTCCCCGGGAAGTCTGAACCTCGGCATCCCTGCGGGCCAGCCCAGCCTGTCACCCCACTGCCCCCATGGCCTGGACCTTTGAGGGCGGAGGCTGCGCTCGTCCACCTTGTCCACACGTAGCACAGAGCATGACTCCAGGTCACTCCAGTCCATGAGTGTCCCTGATGTGCTAGGGGGGCGGGAGCGATGCCACAGAAGCCACAGGACTGCTCAAACGGAGAGAGAAGGAGGAAGGCAGGCTGTCTCCAATGCCACGGTCACATGCTGGAGACGCGGAAGCCCGTTAATTCTCCAAATGCACTCGGCCCCCTGCAGCAGGCGCGTGAGCTGTGTTTTGTAGGTGAGGAAACACACCCAGGAGGGTAAGTGATTCTCCCCACCTCATGCAGCCAGTCAATGGCAGAGAAAAGACAAGAACCAGCTAAAACTTGCGCGCTTCCCGCTGAATCGGGAGCCGGCAGCAGCTCCCGCGGGCTGCAGACCCCTGCCCACTCCCCGCCCCCGAAAATCACGCTCCCTCCCGGGGGCTGTCCTCACGCAATGCACCCTCACCCAGCACCTCCCCGACCAGGGGCCCGCGCAGGGGCTTGCGGGGGTGGGGGGTGGGGGTGGAGAAAGGTGCCGCAGGGTGAGGCACAGCCCGCGCCCCCCTCCCCCTCCCCGCCGTGGAAGCCCCCCCCCCCCCCCAATCAGCCACTCTTAGGGTTTCACCAAAGAAAAACCGTCAAACAGGATCCAGTAAAATTAGCATAAAAGCAATTACCAAGCTGTCAAGTCTCAGCAGAGGCCCAGGAATTTCAACACCTATCAAGACATCTTTTTAAATATTTAATTCCACTTATATCGTTCCGGCGCGGGGATCAGACGACTTCTGCTAACTTGGAGACGTTCTTTGGGGGAAAGCATGCGAAGTGCCTAAAGGTATTTTTTCTTCCCACACAAGAGCGGTGGAGACATGATAGCGCACATCCTCGTGCGAGTGGCTTTTGTAATATTTGCTCAGGGGCCCGGAGAATCCACATTGGCTCTTAGTGTGTGAGTGTGGGGTGTCACAGTGCGATCAGAGGCGGTGATGGGATCACAAAGGGTTGCTACGCAGGTAGCCAAAGCCAACATGAGCTTTAAATAAGATTTAAAACCCATCGCACCTGCTTTTCTCAGATAATTAATAGCAGCTGCTGTCGGTGGATTCCGTGCCCTGTAATGTCTCAGGAGCTTCCGTCTTCACGCTGAAACTTCTGAGCAAGGACTTGTGGACTGGCAGGACCCACCCCCGGGGCTTTCAGGGGCGCCGCTCTGCCTGAGGGCTCCTCCACCCCCACCCCACCCCCACATTGTTCACTGCAAGGGCTGACGAAAGGAAAAGACGAGGGAGCCGCAGGCAGACGTGTGCAGCCGCGTGGTGCTGGCTGAGCAGGAAGGGAACAAGTGGGGTCCCCCGTGTAAGGGTGTGGCCAGGAAGCCTGCCGGTTATTACACTCTCATCCAGAGTACATCCTCATTTTCTCCCACATCTAAATGTACAATTTAACGATAACGGCTGCCCCCCAGGAAGCTCTAAGGGCTCCCATTTAATCAAATGAAATGAATGTCTCGTTGCCCTGAGCCTTTTCAACCAGAGAAGACACCTGTGAATAATTACAGGAAGAAAACATGCGGCAGAGACCCCCCGCCACTAAGCCTGCGGAATACCTGTCTGTCTCCTCCCTGGGTTCCAGAACACTCTGCCCACTCAGAACGAAGCCCACAGGCACCTTCCTTCCCACACAGGAACACACAGCTTGTCCCCAAAGCTTGAACACCCACCACCTGGCCAACAAACAAAAGCCTAACATTTGTGCAGGCGCTTTATTTTAAGGTCAAAATACCAAGTAAAGACTGAAGAAATTTGAATTTAAAATACACAAATCCCTGATATTTTACACCGGGATCCCTGCCTGGGACCATGGAAGAACACTCAAGTCCTCGGATGTGCATTTGGAGCAAAAGTCCTGGTCAAAAGAGGTGCCGCATAAGGCAAGCTCATTGCTGCCCTGGGAGTGGACTGGTTTACACCGAAATCTCCTCAACAAGTTATTCATTTGTTCAAAAAGCTCACTGAGTTCCACCCTGACTGGTGTGACTCAGTGGGTTTGATCCCCTGCCAGGGCACATACCTGGGTGGCAGGTTCAATCCCCAATTGGAGAGCGTTTAGAAGGCCATGGATCAATGTCCCTCTCCTTCTCCCTCCCTTCTCCTCTCTCTAAAAGTAAATAAATAAAATCTTCTTTAAAAAAGTTCCTTCAAGGGAACTTCTGGCCAAGATGGAGGCCTTGACAGACACGTTGCATCTTCCTCCACAACAAAGAAGGAATACAGCTACCTCAAAACTAGAGACAATCAGAAATTCCAGAAAACCAAGCTGCACAGAAGTCCAACAAATAAAGATATAAAGAAGAAATACTCACCCAGACAGGTAGGAGGGGCGGAGCCGGGGTGGAGAGGACACGGACTGGTGGCAGCAGCAGGCTGGTGGAAAGCACAGTAACACATTTTAAAAAGTCAGGAGGGACAGAGACCTGGGGAGCATTCCCAGCCCCAGCCTGGACCACACAGCTCACGGTCCCAGCACCGGGGAAAATCAAGCCTCATTGCTTCTGGCTGTGCAAACCAGTGGGGGTTGGGGCAGAGGAAGAAACAGCTGGTCTCTCAGCAGAGTCTGCTTGTTTAAAGGGCCCCCACGGTCCTAGAATGTCCGACTGACTCTGGGAATGACAGCCAGGGCAGCAGCTAGAGGGGTGCCAGTCCCATATAAAGTGGGAGAAGTGCCTGGAAAAGGGGCAAGTGCTGAGCTAGTGGCATTGTTCCCTCTCAGACCCCTCCCCCACACACAGCGCCACAACGTGGGGAAACAGGCCTCCCTCTACTGACGAGAAAACCTAAGGCTCCACGCCTTACTATGTAACAGGAGCGACAGCTCTACCTAAGACACAGAGGCAAACAAACACAGGAGCCTGTCAAGATGAGGAGACAGAGAAGTATGACCCAAAGTTCCAGTGGGAGAACTAAGCGACAAGGAGATAGCCAACCTACCAGACGCAGAGTTCAAAACACTGGTGATAAAGATGCTCACAGGCTTGACAGATACGCTTAAGTATGGCAAATGCAAAAGAGAAGAAGTGAAGTCTATGCTAAGTGAAACAAAAGAAAAAACACACAAAACCAATGGTGAAGGGAAGGAAACCAGGGTTCAAATCAATTATTTGGATCATAAGGAGGAAAACAACAGTTAACCAGTACAGAATGAGGAAACAAGAATTGAAAAAAATGAGGAGAGGCTTAGGCACCTCTGGGACAACTTTAAACATACCAACATCCAAACCATAGGGGTGCCAGAAGGAGAAGAGGAAGAGCAAGACATTGAAAACTTTTGTGAGAAAATAATGAAGGAAAACTCTCCATATTTGGCAAAGGAAATAGACATACAAGTCCAGGAAGCACAGAGAGTCCCAAACAAGCTAGACCCAAGGAAGACCACACCAAGACACATCATCATTAAAATGCCAAAGGTGAAAGATAAAGAGAGAATCTTAAAAGCAGCAAGAGAAAAGCAGAGAGTTACCTACAAAGGGGTGCCTATAAGACTATCAGCTGATTTCTCAAAAGAAACTTTGCAGGCAGGAAGGGACTGGCAAGAAGTATTCTGTGTGATGAAAAACAAGGACCTACAACCAAGATTACTCTATCCAGCAAAGCTATCATTTGGAATGGAAGGGCAGATAAAGTGCTTCCCAGACAAGGTAAAGCTAAAGGAGTTCATCATCACCAAGCCATTATTATATGAAATGTCAAAGGGACTTACTTAAGAAAAAGAAGATTAAAACTATGAACATTAAAATGACAACACACTCACAACTATCAACAACTGAATCTAAAAAATAAGAACGAAATTCAACTAAGCAAACCAGAACAGGAACAGAATCATAGGTGTGGGGATCATTTGGAGGGTTATCAGCTGGGAGGGGGGAGGGGGAGAAATGGGGAAATGGTGCAGGGACTAAGAAGCATAATCGGTTGGTACAACACAGACGGGGGAAGTTAAGAATAATATAGGAAAGGGTGAAGCCAAAGAACATGTATGCACGACCCATGGACATGAACTAAGGGGGTGGGATTGCTGGAGGGATTACTGGGCAGAGGGGAGCAAAGGGGAAAAAACTGAAACTACTGTCACAACATAATCAATAAAATATACTTAAAATGAGAAGTTCCTTGAGTTCCCAGACATGAGCTGTGCTCCCAGAGCCCCATGCACACCACACAGACGGGGCTGCTGCCGGCAGAGATCTGACCATCCATTAATCAAATAACCCACAACCACGTTACTACAAACGGTGATGATGTCAGGGAAGGAGAAGACCAAGACCAGCCTCGTTTCAGGCTGAGTTTGCCAAGGGGGGCTCCATGGCCTCTAGTCCTGCACCTGACACGTAGTATTTCATAAATGCAATGGATTAAATGCATGTGTCTCCCCAAATTTGTATGCTGAAATCCCAACCCTCAGTTGATGGCAGGAGGAAGTGGGGCCTTTCGGAGGGCTCCGCCTTCATGAACGGGGACCCTTGAGAGCTCAGTGGCCCTCTTCTTCCATCAAGTAAGGACGCAGGGGGAAGATCATCGTCTATGAACCAGGACACCCTCGTCCCATTCCCAGAGCCAAGGCTTGATTGGGAGCCCAGGCAGTTCACCTCATTTTGATCAGTCCCACTAACACCTATTTAACTCTTAGGTATTGGTGCTCGGAACTAACAGGGATCAACGAGACTCGGCCGCCCTCGAGGGTTTTGCCACCGTGTGAAGCACAGCTTTCTTCGAAATGAACAGCAAGTAGGAAACCCCTGGGCAAAGGCACCAGGCATAATGCTGGCGCAGAGAAGCAACACGTGCAGGAATACAATGTGATCGTTTGAGCACCACTGTATACATACCTGCTGTTGTCTAGGTGGAAACACCCTTGACATAATGGCACGGTTCGATGACACTTCTCAGTCCTGTCGACTTTCTCAGGTCAGCGTCACCCCCAAAAGCCACCAAAAGACACAGATTAGATGTCCAAGGGAAGAACCTCATTAGGACTTAATTCAGGTCCAAATATTCCGGGCCACATACCTCTCTTCGCAGAGAAATGCACTAGCAGAGAAGACTTGTCCCCTCTGGAAGGGAGGGGCAGGCAGTGCGGTTTTACCCCCAGATGACACAGTGGGGAATCACTGACTGCAACAGCTGGAAGGGACCCCAAAGACAGTGTCCCTCAAGCCTGCCTTCCTGCAAGTGCAAAGACCAAGGCCCAGAGAAGGCAAAGCTCCCGGTACAAGCGCACTCATGAAGTTAGCAGAAAGAAGAATCTAGAACTTAGCCCAAGGCTCCTTCCATATCATCACACTGGGAAGAGTGTATGTATGAATACAGACAGTATATCAGGGTGGAGAAGGAGCAATCTGAGCTGGCCTCACGGGCCCTGGTGTGTTGTCATGAGTTACAGATCTCCCTCCAGCCTCTGTAAGCCAATGATGACCCCCACCCCCGAGTCTCCAGAAGACTTTCAGTCTCATCCTTATGACGTTACTGCATGCATAAGATCCAGGAAGAAGAGCGATGTGGAGGGATTTGTTTTAAAACACTATTTCCTTCTGCATTGGTGAGGATGCTGCCAATAGCAGAAAGAAAGAAAAAAAATAATATCAATAGCAACAATTATGATTTATATAGCCCATATCATGTGCCAGGCACTGTTTTAAACATTTTTCATATATGAATTTATTTAATCCTCATAATAACTCTATGGCAAAGATACTATTTTTATTCCCATTAAAATAAAACTAATAATGAAATAAAAAAATAAAAAATAAAAAAAGAAAAGGAATTATCTTGCCTGATAAAACCTGCCAAGGTAAGACAGGTCCAGAATTGGCTACCTCGGTGATTTGATAACATCTCCAAAAACCCCAGTTCTTTCCTCCCTCCTTCCCCCTTTGACACACTCAGCTGGGGGACCTGTCTTCGGGCCACCTGTCCTCATGGTGGCAAGACAGCGGCTGCTGTCTAGGCATCACACCTAGACCAGAGGAGGCTTTCATTGGCCAGAGTCGTTTCTCATACCCGTGACCTCAACCGACCACGAACAAGGGGAACGAGACCCCGGGGACTGGACTTGGCCTCCCCTGAATCCTATGGGCGGAGCAGACGTTGAGACAAAATCAGCCAAGATGAAAGAGAGATGGATTTGGAATGAGGAGCCGGCTGCCTACTATCCCCTGCTGCGTTCCCAGCCCCTCTTGTTCCCCCTCCCGTGCCTGGACGGGAGGAGTTTCAGTCCAACCGCCGTCTCCACAAAGGCGTTCTGCGGGGCCCAGGCAACAGCTGTGCCCTGCGGAGTTTATGATAATGGATTTAAATGCCACTTCATTTTGTTGGAACGCCATTTTCAAAATTCACATTTTCCTCCCCTCCAGGGGCCTGCGCCGTTCAGCTTCTCACCACCAAAGACGCCGCTCAAAGCCCGTGGGATCACACAAAGGAAAACCAACCGGGAAAGCGCTCTGCGCTGTTTGTCCTTAATATCCTGGGGCAACACTTGGATTTATTTATTCGGAACAATGCTGTGGCTTGCAAAGCCTATAAAAGCTCCCGGTGCTATAAAAACATCTAATAACGCAGCTCTTGAAAACAGAATTCTTGCAGGAACGGAGTTTCTTTGTTATTCGGTAGCTTTAGAAGAACGAGCAAATAAAGATAATGCGTCGCCTGGACCTGGCCGGCCTCGCACGGTTTCAGTTTTGGTGCCACAGCAGAAGGGGCTGTTGCACAAAGTCAGCAGCCACGGCGCTGACCCCCCGCTTTGTAAGGGCGCTTTGTGTGGGCGTGAAAGCTGGCAACCCAAGGCTGCTCCCACCCGGCCTCCCTTACACCGCGGGCTGGGGTGCGGGAGAAAGGCCCCTGCCACTCCCCCGTCCCCTTGGGGGTGATGTCCGCAGGGGCTCTGCACTCCCCCTCCCCACCCCTGTGGGCTGGAGTCAGATGGGGCTCCCTCCCACCTCCGTTCCTTTGCATAAATGGTCCCTCGTCTACAATGCCCTCCCCGTCACTGCTTCCTCCTTTGCGTGGATAATTCCCGCTCTCTCTGAAGCCCCCTTTCAAGTCCAGCCTCTCAGCAGCCAGCAGCATGTCGCTGAGCCTCGCCCCCACTGCCATCCACTGTGCGGGGACCCAGAGCACCCCCACCATGGACTGGATGGCCCCTCCCTGGCCCACTGCTCCAGTAAAATCGCCTTTCCCCGTGAACACCACCCTGGGCCCCACCTTAGGGCCGTCCCATCCCGGTGGAGGGGTCCGAGGAGATATGCCCACGGGGGGCACAGGCCCCTCCCCCTCCAGGCCCTGCTCCAGGTGCGCGGGCTCCCAGAGTCCCTGCCCAAATGGCCCCAAGTCTCCCCCAGGCCTGCCCTCCCTAAGGGGTATCCTGCTGGGGGCCCCCAGGCCCGAGGAGGAGCCCAGCAGCTGGTGTGGGAATACTGGTCACCCTCACTGGGTGGGGGGCGGGGGGGGGCGTGTCACAGCCTGCAGGGGAGAGGCAGGTGCACGTGTCGGGGAGGGGCCATGGGGCCCATGCGAGCCTTCTAAAAGCACACAGGTGGGAGGAAGGGGAGAGCGCTGTGTTTCATGTAACCATGCGCACAGGACGAGGGACCGTGGGCCTCCCGTGTGCCCCTGCAATGCTGGGGCTGCTCTGGGTACAGGCCGCGGGCATGATGCTTGGTTCCCATGGGTCACCCTCCAGAATGGAGGGGATCCGCTGAGGTTGCCATTACCTTGTGGGGACCTTCAGGGTAGCCAGGTAGTTTCTCCAGAGGATACTGATCCCCGCAGGAGCCTTTTCTTGAGCACTTAGTGTGGACCAAGTACCACAAAAACCAAGCGTGAGTCCCAGCCAGGCTGGTGCTCAGTAGAAATGATTTTCCTTTGAAACCGACGTCCTGGTAATATGTGTGGTTCAGGTGTTTAGCTTATATTCAATTCTGAGGCAATTTCTTCTACGGGGATGAATTCTAAGGCAGATTTTCCGGCAGTGCTACGGTGTCATGCCAGGCTCAACTATCTGTCGAGTGTGCCTTCGTGCCCTCCCTGTCCCCAGGGCAGCCCCGGGTGGCGGGCACCGTTTTGGAACTTCAAGCTCTGAACCTGCGGGCCCCCAGTGCTGATGCACGGAGCGGCAGCCCAGAGACCCCAGCACCTGGGGCGCGGGCGCCGGGACTGTGCTGGCCAGGATTTTGTGTGTTTGGGGATTTCTTATTTTTTTCTTTTTTGGGGGGGTGGGGGGTGGGGGCTGTTGCCCTAAAGTGGAAATGGGCAGAGGTCCCAGGTCTCAGGCCCCAGGCCCTTACCCCTCACCAGGCACGGTGCTATTGGACTGAGCATGTGGTCCTGTGTTTCATCTTCCCAGCAATCCGCCGACAGGTGAGAAAACTGAGCTAGGAGAGGGCTGGGGGCTTCGCACAAGTTCCCAGTGCAGGATAATGGTGCGTCTAGGGTCTGACAACACAGGCTGTCTGAGCCCAGTGGCCTGGGCATAGGGCCACCCGCAAACGGCCAGCTGCAGAAGGACTTCAGGCCTCAACACGTTTGCAAAAGGGCCCATAACTTTGCATTCTCTTCAAAGGCGTCAGCTTGTCAGGATAATTCCGGGCAGCTGTGCATTTTCCACGTGTAAGGAAAAGTCTGCCGACGGCACTTAGAAATCCAGGTGACCCCCATCAAGGATGGAATCGGGGCTGGCAGAGAGAAAGCGTGGCGTTTCTAAAGATGTCGGTTTCTGAAGCAATAATAGACCATTATTGGAGGAAAAAAGCTCTCATTCCATTAACAACACTGTTTAACGCAAGAGCATAAAAAAGCTTTTAAAGCTTCAAGGGTGAATACATGAGTTTTCTCTCTAAAAAAGAAAAAGTTCCCAAATGAATGCTCTGCCTTTAGAATGGCCGCCAAATGGTGTTTTTTGTTTCTTTGCCATTAATTCCACAGTCCTAAATACATCAGCCTGTTTTCCACAATTCCTCCGGGAAACCTAGTGCACAAACAGCATCGTTCAAAGATAACCTGAGAGATGAATTCTGCTTTTAGAGATGGCTATGGTCCACCCCCCTGCCCCCCAAAATTGCTTCTTCTTTCTGGCAGAAAGAGTTCAGGTCTTGCCCACCTTCCCCCTTCTCTGCCATTCCTCCCAACCAGAAGCCTGCTGTCTTTCTCTCCCTCCCTGGAAGCCCCATAGCAGCCCTCTTTCCGTTGCTTTTTAAAGTTTTTATTTATTGACTTTGGAGAGAGAGACATCGATTTCTTGCTCCACTTATTGATGAAGTCATTGGTTGATTCTTGTATGTGCTTTGACCAGGGATCGAACCTACAACCTTGGGGTAACAAGACAATGCTCTCACTGAGCTAGCCAGCCAGGGCTTCTTTCCATCAATTTTAAAAATTTAATCTTTATGGTATTTTTTCCCATTATCATCTAGTCCCTTTATACCCCTACCCCCATTTCCATTATTTTGTAAAATAAACCTTTTCCTTGGACATTTTCTTCCTAGCTGATTTCCCGTCACCCTAATATTTCTGTGGAGCAAAAGGAAGGGTCCCCATGATAACATTTCAGCTCTGAACCTAAAGGTATCTTTGTGTCTACCAGTTTTCTCCCCCCAGAAGCAACCAGGGTCACCACTTTCCTGGGTGTCCCTTGAGAGAGAACCTGCATGGATGAACAGGCCTGGGCACCTGGGTACTTTCCATACCCAGGTGTTTACGAACGAGGTAACTAGTCCTGTACTCTGCTTCATACATACGAGGCCTGTCCAAACAGTATCAGCCACATGCTATGAAAAAGAGATACCTTGGGACCTCACACAGTTCTCCCAGCATCTCTTCCACAGTTCAGAACACTCTGCAAAGTCCTTTGTTGGAATTGCCATCAGTGGCCCCGGTGTGTTTACCTAAATCTTATCAATGGCCTGAAATTTCTCCCCTTTCAAATGTGATTTTAGTTTCGGGAAAAGCCAGACATCACAGGGCGCCAAATCTGGTCCGTTGGTAGGGGTTTGAATCAAGTCATTAGCAACTGCAGCACGACGTTCCTTCTGCTCTGGTAGCGGAAGCCGTGGAACGGATTTTGCCACAATGCATCTCATGCCAAGGTCCTGCGTCACAATCTCGGACACAGTGGTATCCGGAACCCCCAGACCAGCTTCTAGTCCCCGCACTGTCAGTCACTGATCTTTGTTGATTGCAGCCTGTACACATTCATCGTTCTCAGGTGCTCTCCTTATTGCAGGTCTTCCAGAATGGGGGTCACTTTCAACAGATTGTGACCATCTTTGAAGCGTTGAGCCACACCTTTATTTGCACTGCGCTCATTGCATTGTTCCTGAAAGCCTTCTGAGTCATCTGAGAAGTTTCCATGGAGGAAAGTTCAAGCTTAATAGAAACTATGATGCAGATTCATTGCTCTGCTTGCTCCATCATTTGGAATGCAGTGGCCACACAGCACACATGCTCACTCAATGGCGTCTGCCACTCCCACTGACTAGTACAGTGAGGTCGTCATTGTTCACACGCATGCGCATTCCAGTCCCCTCTCCTTGGCTGCCAGGTTACAGCGATGTCGGGCAAACCCTTCTCGTTATATTAACCATGGCTGGACTTTCTCTGGGCAGACCTCACATATACACTAACTTTTGACACAGCCACATTTCTGAATCACCTAATATTTGTACAGGTGGGGTTTTTTTTTGGTGGTGGTCCTTCTGGGTTTTTCTACTGAACAATGATAACATCTGACAATATGGTCATTGTACCTTTTCCTTTCTAATTTAAAGGCCTCGTTTCTTTCTCATCAACCATTCAATGACGTTACATAATGGTATGAGAGAGCTTTCTGAATTCTCCTCCATAAGGGCACTAATGTCATTCATGAGGGCTCCCCCCTCATGACCTTATTACCTCCTGAAGTCCCACCTCCAAATACCACCACATTGGGGATTAGGTTTTTACATATAAATTTGGGGGGGGCAGGGCACCTACCTCTGGACCCTAAGTGAGGCCATAAACCTTTGTGTGTTGAAGTCTCTGTGGTTGGGCTCCGTCACTAGCAGAGAGCCCAATCCTACCTGATTTGTCTCCTCCATTCCCTGATGTGGCTCTTCTGTTAGTGAGGAGAGTCCACTGGTCCCCTTTCCTGTGTTCTGTGTTCTCAAGGTTAATGTGACACCCTCAGCATCTAGTAACCAGGGCACAGGGTTTCTCTGGACTTTGGTAAAAGCAACAGAGGATGAGTGATCCTTTAAGAACACAGCATCGTCCATATTTCAGAAGTAGAGCGTGTCATGTACTAGTGATGCTAAGCGTCAGGTAGGAAAGAGCCACTGCCTGGTTGCACATCTGGGAGCCACTGACTGCAGGTCTCCCCAGACCTACTTACCCGTTGGGGACAATGGAGGGGTCAGGAGCACACGATCAGGTCATAACTGTGATAAGTAACGACCAGAGGAGGGACGTTGGCACCACCCATGGCTTCCCGGGGCCTCAGTTTACTCACCTCTCAGGAGAAGGAGTTTGGGTCCCTCTGAGGTCAAGTGCTCAGGGACTTTATGGCCAGATAACAGCCACATGAATGCTGTGACTCAATCACACTTTCCCTCACAGGGAGGCCCCGGCATGCACTGCAAGTCACAGGGGTGCTGAGCCCTGGCCCGGCGGAGCGGCACCGAATCTCACCAATGGACCTGGGAGGTGAACATTTGCAGCCCTGCAGGGAAATCGGCCAGACCTGAGACGAGCGGAACAGTCACCTGCCACTGTCCCCATGGCAACAGAACAGAGCTTGCTCTGTGGGACTGGGTGTCTACCACCAAATGGATTTTCTGCTCAGTCTGTGTTAGCATCTTATCAGCATTTCACAGGATCCAGGAAATACCCTGCTCTTGGTTTCCTCCATGTTTTCCCCAGGAGTCCCTCATAAACCTCCAGTCAAAGAGGTGGGCTAGTAAAGAGGTCACTGCATCCTCAGGGCTAAGACAGCAGAGAGGCCTGGCCTCAAGGCCAAGGATGGTGGCCACTGCCAAGCCTGAGAAGGGACCAGAAATGAGCAGGGACCAGGTGTGAGCAGGGACGAGGCCTGAGCAGGGACCAGGTGTGAGCAGGGACCAGGTGTGAACAGAGACAAAGACTGAGCAGCAATTATGTCTGAGCAGGGAACAGGAGTGAGAAGGGACTAGAAATGAGCAGGGACCAGGGGTGAACAGGGACGAGGCCTGAGCAGGGACCAGGTGTGAGTAAGGACCAATGCAGGGGGTAGGGCTGCCTTCTGAAACCCAGCCTGGTGGTACATAGAGAACTTGATGGAACATTATACAGTCTTGAAAAGGAACGGAATTGTGACTTGTGCTACAATAAGCATGGATCTTGAAAGCAGGGTAAGTAAAATAAGCCAGACCCAGACAACTACTGCACGGTTCCACTTCTGTGAGGCCCTTCAAGTGAGTGAGTTTATAGAAACAGAGAGTAGAACAGAGGTTGCCAGGGGCCCGGTGGAAGGGGGTGGGAGAGGTGTCGTTGATGGGCACCGAGTCTGTGCTGGGGTGCTAAAGAAGTCTGAGGTATGGATAGAGACGGTGACCACACCGCACTGTGAACCTATTGAATGGGTCACCTACACATGGTTAAGTTCATAAGTATCATATTATGTGTATTTACCACAATAAAAAAAATCCTATTGGGCCAAGAATGGGCGTTTGGTCCTGGGGTCAGAAATGAGGAGAGGGGTGGGCAGGGGGAGCTGCTTGCAGGGGTGGGGGCCCCAGAGACCGTGGCTGGGCCGGACGCGAGGATATCGGGAGGTGCTGTGCCCTGGGCTTTGCCTTTGACCAGACTTGGCCTCCTAGCACCCCCAGCACCGCTGGGGAGCTCATAGCTCACCCTGACAGTCATCTTTACCTTCAGCAGATCAGGCAAGTGAGCGGCAACAGCCTGCTCCTCTGCCACCAGCAGGTGACAAATGATCATTACCAAGGAGGAAAGCAGGGTCCATTTGTCATCCTGACACTGGGAACCCAGAAGGTCTTGTTGAACACGGAGTTCCCCGCCTTCCAGGCGTGACGGGCCATTTACCGAGTCAGCAGGGAGGTCTTTTACAGTCATTTCGTTACATGCAGCAAGTACAGCTCGGGGGATTGGAGCAATATAATGTTAACACTTAATTACTTCTTCCTCGTTGACAAGGCAGCTGCATTCAATGCAATTTGTCATTTCATTAGGCAATAAGCGTTGAAAACAACAGACAAACTGAAGCGGGCAAGCAGCGCCCCAGCCCGGCAGCAGCACAGGACTGGGGACCCCCACGACCTCCCCTCTCACGTCTCCCTCGAAATCAGATGGGACCGCGAGGTGGTGCTGCGTCAGCCACCACCTCCACTTCCCATCCACAGGTATCATCAGTCCTTTGTCATGGAGACATGGGGCCCCTTCTCAGTCCCGGGCAGAGGGCCTGGGCAGAAAGCAGAACTGCTCCATCTCCCTGTCTGCAGGTGCCGAGGCCCCCAGCTGCTGCCGGACTCTGTGAGCAGGCAAGGGGAGACCCACACAGCCCCCACCACAGGGGACCCCATGCTGGTCCTAGAGCCCCAGTTGTTTATTCCCAGTGTTTATCAGGCCGTCATCCACTTGTCTGAGTAGTGACATAAATTAATCACAGGATGAGTAATTGTAGTGCTTTAACAACAGCTGCACAAATTGGATGAAAACTGAAATATAAAGGCTTTTTATGAAATAAATATTTATTCATGGATGTACAACGATGATGATGATGTCTTGAATTTGTCAAATATGCCTTAAACGATTTTGGCAGGAAAATACCCTAAATCTGAGCTGGGACAAAAGCATCCATAAAGTGTGGCTGTCCCTGAGGTGTCCTGTCCCTCCCGCCCCCGTCAGCGTGATGGACTTGAGTGCTGTGTCTTTGAACCTGAGTAGCCGTCTTTGTGAGGCCGACACCCGCGCGGCCCATCACGGAGCAGGAGAGTCCCTGAGCCCTGCCCTGTACCCCGGGTCTGCGTATTGGGGGCATGTGGTTGCCTCTCTCACCCACGGGCACCTGCCGCCCTGCCTGTCGGCAGCGGCACTACTTTGGTGGCCGGGCGCCTCAGTTCAGCACCCCAGAAGGTTTCCAGGACCGACCGACTGTCTCATTGGAAATGCAAGCGTACGAGCCAGGGGAAGCAGAGAACGCAGAGCCGGGCACCATGAGGCTCAGAGGGCACTGCCCCGGTCAGCAACCGACTCCTCACTCAGAAAAACCCCGATCCTCGTGAGACTGTCACCCCTGGCAGAGGGGCCTGGAGGAAGGTGTGGGGTTGGCGAAGCCCCTGACTGCCGCACAGGACAGCGCTGCCGTGATCGGAGCGGCCCAGAGTCCCTGGTCTGAAAGCACGTGGCTCGTGGAACCGACAGATTCCCGGCTTGTGAGGGGCACCCGATAGCATCTCAGGGGCTTAATCCCCATGAATTTTTAAAGCACCTTTCTCCGCACCACCATCAGCACAGCGCGGACCCCTCCCCTAGAAAAAGACGGCAAGATTGCACTTGTAACAGCCCAGCTCCGCAGACCCGTTTATGTTCTCGTAACAGAAATTACCCAGGAAACAAGATTCCCCGTGGCACCCTGTCCCCTGCCCTAAAACGTCTGTTGATCTGGTTTGGTTGAAATAAAACAAGGTAACAGGCAAATTCCAGCAAGTTTGTTGCTCCCGTGTCTTTTCCTCGCTTCACGGGGGTGATTCCACCCAATGCCCCTCCATGACTTTTTTAAAGTTTTCTTTGTGGGGAAATACACACACAACTGACCCTCGTCACCATTTTCAGGCGTACATTCAGGGGTTTAAGTCCACCCCCACGGCTGTGCTGCGGTCACCGCACCCAGAGTCTCCAGACTCTGCGCCTTGTAAAACCGAACCCCAGCTCCCATGGGACAGTAGCTTCCAGCGCCCTACGCCAGCCCCCGGGGACCACCAGGCTGCTCTCTGCCTCGGACGTGGACCACGCTAGGAGCCACGTGTAAGGGGAGCCACGCATGGTGTGCCCTTTGGTGCCGAGAGCGTACGTTTGCGATAGTCTTTCCTCTAAGTCGGCCTTCGGGCCCTGCTCAGGCGTCTGACCCGGCCGTAGGAACCGCAAGGGCCAGGCCGCCGGGAGGACCTCCGGCCCCACAGGGGACACCAGCACCGGGAAACAACAGGGCGCCAACACAGGGGACTACGCTACTCGCTCGGATTGTTTTTAAATGCAGGTTGATTCAGCTTTTAATGCGGATTTAACCCAAATCCACACTAACCTAATAACGATACTAATAACTCAGAAACAACAACATCACACAAGAGAGAGAGTTGGGAGATGACGAACCTGAGTCCCAGAGTCTCAGTCTGCAGGTCCCGGAGACACACGGTGGGCAAGGGAGTCATCAGCATCTGCAAGGAAGGATCTCCGGAGCCAGGAGGGCAGCAGGGCAGAGCCTCCGGGGACACTCAGCCAGCAGCCAGGCCAGCAGGGTGACAGTCCCACGCCCGGGCGACCACCAGGAGACTGTCCTGAGCCCAGGGGTGCACTGACTCGATGCAGTAAGCACGTGCCTAAAATCTGACAACTCAACCAACGAAATCTCGCTTGGAATGTACTTCGAAGCGCTGACTACCTGGAAGGAAATCCATAGTGAATGTTGTCTTATCCATCCAAGGCTCACCCTCTGATCTCTCTGTGGCAGCGATTTTCAACCAGTGTGCCGCAGGAATTTTTAAAACAGGCAGTACCTGACTAAGTAGTCAGGGGCACTGACCTCTTCTCCCTTAGATTGTGAGATAAAAAAGTGACAGCAGCCACCACAACTAAAGCCGTCAGTGTGACTGAATCAAAATTATATCTATTTTTTTGTCAGATTGGCAAAAAACATATTTTTCGGTGCCCCCAGAATTTTAGTAACTAGCTTATGTGTGCCCTAATATGAAAAAGGTTGAAGATCGCCGCTCTGCTGGATAAAGTGTTTATTACAGGGTTAATGCCCTACCCGGTTCTCCCCAGTTCACTCCTTTGAGACATAAACGATTGTTAATTGTACACTGAGGGTCAGACACCACGCTTGCTTCATCATTCACTCAAAATCCACCCCCCCCTCAAGGGACAGACAACCATCCAGACAGGCCCTGCCCCCCACGAGCTCACCGCTGTGCCCAAGCCACCACCAGGCGGGGACCACAAGCGTCAGTCATGCCCGAGCTGTGCCAGTAGCTCAGACATCTCCCCAGCTGGAAGGGTGGTCAGGCAGTTTCGTTAGAAATGCAGAACCTCAAGCCCCGCCCGAGACCTGCTCAGAGTCTGACATTTAACCAGATAGACCCCCAGGGGTTCCCATGCGCATTACAGTTCGAGAGGCGCTGGCCTAAATCTTTAGTTTCCCACGAATTCTGCTGCACAGCATGGGGAGCCGCCGGCAGTGCTTTCAGGCCCCGCGCGGACTTCACGGGGAACTTGGCTCGCAGGTCCTGTCCCCCACGTGGGAAGGCAGCTCTCAAACGGACCGCTTCCACGGGGCTGCCGCGCTCAGTGACTCGTGAGGATCTGGGACTCACTGAGTGCTGACTAAGCGCCAGGCTCTGGGCGAGGGGCGCTCACACACATTGTCCTCCTTGGACCCCCACAAACATCTGAACAGGCTGCTGTTCATCCTGACGTCCAGGTGGTTGCAAGTCCGCACACGGACGGCAGCCCTTACTGGGTCTGATGGCACACGGAGCGGTTGAGGAGTTGGGGGAAAGGAAAATTCCATTAAACTAACAGGGGATTGTCTCCATATTGAACGATTTCTTTTAAAACCCACCTAACTGGAGTTTATCAGCTGCGGCTGGAGACGTGGCCCGCAGTCTTCTTCTCAGACGTAATAAGGATGACGCGTCTGTTAGTTCCGAGACGACCAAGAAGCGCGTGTCCCGTCCTGCACGGTCTTTGGGAATAAGCTCCAGCCTGATGTTCTGAGCTGTTCAGTTAACGCTCAAAGGGCAGTTTTCTCAGGTCCTCACACGCGGCCTCCTCGGGCCAGGAGCTGAGCAAAGCCGACCGGAACCATCCCGAGACAGAAACCTGTTCTCCGCATGGTCGTAGGAAGCTGGCAGATGGGGCGCCTTCCTGGTGACTGAACTAGGTGAGAGGTTGTCACTGCTGAATGAGGAGGACCCACCCCTGAGCCTTCTCCTCGTCATCAACCCAGCAGAGGGCGTAGAAGGAAGGCAGCCTACATGTCCCCAGCATCCCAGCACCAGAGCCCAGGGGGAGAAGGGACCCTGCCCATGGACCCTCGGCCCAGGCACACCGTCTCCAAGCTCCATTGTCCCCTGGCCCCAGCCCGTGCTGGGTGGTCGGAGTGACAGCTCCCCAGCACTGGCCCCATGCCAGAGCCACCATGAGGGGCATCAGTCTTCTCAGACATCTGTGTCCCCCCCCGTTCACGTTAAGACAGAGGTTGCTGGGCCGCAGCCCAGACATGGCTGCAGGCTTAGCAAATGGAAAACACAGGACACCCAGTTCCATCTGAATCTCAGATAAAAGACAAATAATGTTTTAACATTAAGTGTGTCCCAAGTGCTACATGGATAGTATTCATCGTCTCTCTGAAATCCAAATGCACCTGGATGTCGGGTAACTTACCTGGCAAGGCCACCCTCGGGGTTTCTGCAACACCAGGTCTGGAGTGGGGCTGGAGCATTTGCATTTCCAGTAAGTGATGCCAATGTCGCTGGCCCGAGGGCCGCACTCTGAGGACCACTGAGGAAGGTAACGTTATTATCTCCCTTTTGCAGGTGAGCACAATGGGGCACATGGGGCCTCAGCAACTTGTCCCGAACCACGCGGCCATGGCGGGGACCCGGCAGCCTGCTCGGGGCCGCTTATCAGCCACCAGCCTCCATCACCCAGCAAGGCTGCTTGTCCTTCGCTGGCTGGCGGGCTGTCTCCTTACACACCGGCCCCTCCCCAGTCTATTTTCCACATGAAGCTCGATGATTCTTTTTCAACTGCAGCTGAATCAGGTCACTCCTCTGCTCAGACCCTGCAGGGCGCCCACCTTCCTCGAGTAGAATCTGCAGTGTGGCCTCAGGGCTGTCTGATGTGGCCCGGCTTCCCCTCGGACCTTCCTTCCTTCCACCCTCCCTTGTTCACTCTGCTCCAGCACATCAGCCTTCCCGCTGGCTGTCGGACCCCCAGGCAGACTCCTGCCGCAGGGCCTTTGCACTTGCCGCGCCCCCTCCCTTTGACGTTCTGTCTCAGCAGAACACATTTCATTCGGGTCTCTCCTGCTGTGGTCCTCCATCAGTCTTCCTAGTCACCTCCCCGCGACTGAGACAGCATCTCCATCCCGCGCGACCCCTTTGTCCTGATGTGTTTCTTGGCAGCGCTTCTCCCCACCTGGTGTCTGGTGTGTGTTATGGACGTACGTACGCACCTGCCAGCCATTTGTCTAATTGTCTGCACCCACTAAAAAGAAGCAACTCGTAACCCTGGTTGCTGTGGCTCAGTGGATTGAGCGTCGGCCTGTGAACCAAGTGTCGCTGGTTCAATTCCCAGTCAGGAAACATGACTCGGTTGCACGTAAGGTCCCCAGTTGAGGGCGTGAGTGAGAGGCAACCACACAGTGATGTTTCTCTCCCTTTCTTTCTCCTTTCCCCTCTCTCTACAAATAAATAAACAAACAAATAAATTATTTAAAAAAAGAAAAAGAAGCAACTCATGTGTGTAGTCACCGCCTAGAGCAGAGCCTGGCGTGGAGTGGGTACTTGGGAAAACATCTTAAATGGCTTGTGTGTCCCTCGTGCAGTGCCTCTCGTTGCCCGTGAACGATGCCAACACGTGACATGCAGGAAGGTAGAAACTGCATGCAAAATCACCATTCAAGTAGCTGTCAGAAATGCCTGACAAAAGCTAATCACCACGTGGGTTAACTCGGCTCTGGGAAGAAAACGCGGAACGGAAGTACAGGGAGTACAGCCCAGCCCCGCTCACGGAAACCAGTCCTGGTACCGCGCCACCTCCCACCCGCTCAGAGCCGAGCGTGTTGACACTCATGGGCTGTTCCCTAGCAGCGACTCAACGTGCAGGCAGAGGCCTGGAATGAAAGCATCTCCACTTTTCTTTAGCTAAATGGCGGCTCTAATTATAGCATTCAGGCTGCCATGCATATTTATTTACTCATCTCTGGCCGCGGCTGATAATTAGAAGCTAGTGCCGTCCACCTCGGAAATGGCGGCACGTTACCGCAGTGAGCTCTGGGCTGCGTGAGATTAGAGCGGGCGTGAAGGAGGCCTGGGGCGTCGCCCGCTTCTATGATTATGCCACCGTGTTACATCTCATGTGCAAGGCCTGGCCTCCCATGCGCGCGGACAGTGAGCCTGCCCGCAGACAGAGGCCCGCAGTCCCAGTTCTGGCCCTGGTCTGGCCCTGACTGGCTGGTGACCCCAGAGACGCCCATGCGCATCAGGCTGGGGGCCTCCTTCGTGAGCCTTTATCTGGATGTCCGCAGAGCAAGTGGCAGGCGCTCAATAAATATCTGTAAGATGAAGGAAGCATGTGACTAAGTGAATGAATGAATGAAAAGCCCTCGCCCTGCTGTGACATTCATTCCTGGCTGCGTGTCCCTTACGGACACTGCCCCACCATGATGACACCCGGCACCGCAGGCCAGGCCGGAGGCCACGCACACCAGCCCTCGGATTCCCATGAGACAGTTGCGTCAGCCTGAGGCTCTGAGCACTCAGAGGAGAGTTTGCAGCAGGAATCAAGAGAGGCAGAGCCCCCCCCCGTCAAGGGGTTTGCAAGGACGGCTCAGGGGCACACGCCAGCCAGAGGCCGCTGCAAGCCACAGGCACCCATTCTGTTTGCCGGGCCAGGCACCCCGAGGGGAACAGGGTGTTTTCTTCCCCTGCTGGGCCTGCGCTGAGCTTGTGTGGAGAGGGGGGCCGTGGGCAGGGAGTCGGGCGTGGGCCAGCCCACAGGGCAGGGCGTCTGCGAGAGAAGCTCCGCCTACTCACCGCAGGTGGGCCGGGCCACCACTGCCCACGTGAGTGGAGAGCGTCGCAGGCAGGTTACCAGGAACACCAGAGAGCAGACCCTGCCCGGGTGAGGATGCAGGATGGGCAGAATGGGGCGCACTGGGAGGCTGGGGCCGGGTGGCCCGCGTGTGGTCCAGAGTGGCGGCAGCCAGCCAGGCCTCACGAGGCCACAGCAGCGAATGCAGCAGGCGGCCCCTGGGGAGGCCACGAGCTGGGGCCTGTCCTGTGATTCCCGGGAGGAGACTCCGATGTCAGCCACCTGCAGGCAGCATTCTTGGCAGGGCAGTTGCGGGGCTGGGTGCCTCTGTCCAGACTGGGGCACCAAGAAGGCTCCTCAGGGATGGGACGGCCGAGTCCCGCAGGATGAGGCTTGCTCTGGGAAGATGACGCTCCGGCACTCCGGGCGCATCTTTTCCTGTGCGTGACAAGTGGGTTGGTGCGGCGGGAGCAGAGCGGGGCCCGGTGAGAAGCAGGAAGGAGGTGAGGAGCAGAGGCAGGCGCCACAACGTGAGGAGTGAGGGGTGTAAGTCAGGGGTGGGCGGCCGCGGGAGCTCGGGGGGCAGGGTGCTCCGTGTCACGTGCTCGGGCTGGGGCGGGAGGGCTCACCGGGTGTTGGGGGCGCCGTGGTGGTGAATGAATGGGACTCGGAGGGTGATGAAGAGACCAGGGCACAGAGGAAGAAGCTGCAGCCCCCAAACCCAGCGCAGACTCTGGAGAGGGTCCTCAGGCAGCCCTTTGAGGCCCCAGCGGAGAAGGGACCGTCGGAAACAGCCCGGGGTGAGCTCCGGGAGGACACTGTGCTTTGCGGGACCCCCGACCGCCTCACTGTTTCATTGTCCCCCCCAAGGGTCCTGAGGCAAAGTGAGCCCCGTCCGTGACCAGCAAAGGGAGGTCCCATGTCAAAACGCACCACGGATTGTCAGCCGCTGCCCTGCCGTGGGGCTCAGCGAGCCACGAGCAGCTGCCTGTGCCCCCAACTAAACTGGGAGAAGAAATATCTTTGTGTTGTGGAGTTCCAGTCTCGGTTTCGCCAGACTCTCGCTGTGATGGCGGCGAGTTTCTGGGCTCCCTGGAAGGCTGAGGAATCAGCCCAGAGGCGGGCCTGGGGACAGACTGATGTACAGGCCACCAGCCACGCGCCCGCTGTGCGTCCGCGGCTGCCCGCCCTCACGGCCTTGCCCAGGACACGAGCGGGGCGCTGCGGAACCAGGGGAGTCAGCGACGGGGCCGGCCTGTCCCCACGGAGCCCCCCGTGGGCCTCGGCTTTCCCACGGGCTGCAGCTGGGACTGTAACTCTCGGTTCGAAGGCCCCTGAGATACCCCTGAGCTCCACCCTTCCCCTCATTTCACAGATGCAAAAACTAAACCAGGAGGGGCAGGCGCTTTGAACATAGCAAGCAATAAAAGATGTTTTGTGAAGGTTGGTGGCATGCCTAGATGAATGCAAAATGAATAAAGAATTAAGTTGCACGGTTACAAACGCGCCGGAGGCCGCTCTCCCCGTTGCTCAGGCTGTACCACCTATCTGAGGCTTCCGCGCGTGGGGCGCGTGGGGGTCCGGCTGTGTCCTGGGAAAGGAAGGCGTTAGTAACTGCAGGCCCCTCCCCTTCCCTTCCTTCCCTTTCCTGCTCTGGAGATTACACCTGAATCCTAGTTATTTGGAGGAGGGTGAAAAATAAAGATATTTACAGACAGAGACCAGCGGACTTCCCCGCAGATCCCCCGCGAAGGAAATGCTGCAGGAAGCGTTTCAGAAAGAAGAAAACTGAACCCAGAAGGAGTCAGTGTGCCAGGAAAGCGGAACCAGCCGTGACGAAACCAAAGTCATCATTAATTGGAGAGGTGATAGAACACGCTGGAACTAAAATATCGGGCAGAAGTACCACGTCGAGTTGGATAAGGGATTACAGTGAGACATTCTAAATCTTTGGTAGTTTATATGCAATGTTTGGGAGGGCACAGAATTCTGCAGACCTTTGGAAACTGAGTTACGTGCATAGATTAAAAAATTTATATACAACCACTAAAATAATAGTCAATTTTCAAGGAGCAAAAGAAGAGAAATAGAGTGTATTTCAAAACAATAGAAGGGAAATTTTTCAAAGCAGGAGAAATGGTAAATCTGAAATGAGTAGAAAAATTCAAATGATCAATAATTATAATAAATATAAATGAACTAAACTAGCTCACTAAGACATAGAAGTTGTCGGGCTGGATTTTTAAATTTAGGATGTCCTGATGCTGTTTATGAGGGAAATGCCTAAAACATAAGGACTCACATTTAAAATAAATGGATGAGGAAGGAAATTGCAGGCAAATATTTACCAAAATAAAATGAGGAGAGTTATGTGAATAGGAAAAAAAAAAGACTGTGTACTTCACAACTACCAACAACTGAATCTAAAAAATAGAAACAAAATCCAACTAAGCAAACCAGAACAGGAACAGAGTCCTAGGTATGGGGATCATTAGGAGGGTTATCAGCTGGGAGGGGGGAGGGGGAGAAATGGGGAAATGGTGCAGGGACTAAGAAGCATAATCGGTTGGTACGAAACAAACAGGGGAAGTTAAGAATAATATAGGGAAGGGTGAAGCCAAAGAACTTATATGCACGACCCATGGACATGAACTAAGGGGGTGGGACTGCTGGAGGGAAGGGGGGTACTGGGTGGAGGGGCGAGAAGGGGAAAAAAACTGGAACTCCTATAACAACATAATCAATAAAATATACTTAAAAAAAAAAAGGACTGTGTACTTTATCAGACAGCAAACTTCCTGCCTTGGGGTGAAAGGCAGCAAAAAGGTGTAACAGTCCGGGTCCTGCTCCATCTGATATCACAGCCTCAAAATATCAAACCCCACCCTGCCGGGGCCCTGTTTTCTCGTTCACGGAGAGAGAATTAAACACGCTGGAGAAAGAGCCTTGTGAGGGTCTGGGGCAACGCTGAGTGTGGAAGTGAGTCAGTAAAACCGGAAGTGCCCCCCAAAAGGGGTGGTCATGATGAAGGAGAAGAACACCCCACATGTCCTGGGGAGCACAGGCCTGGCCTGAGAACCTAGGTACAGCTGGGCTTCCGGAAGCTTCTGGCCCCCTCTGAGGCTGAGGGTCCTTTGAGAAGCTGATGATACCTACAGCTGCTCTCCCCTCCCCCAAACGGCACACCTGCAGAGACCCTTACCGCTGATGAGGAGGGTTTTATAGGTGGCGTGAAGGACGCCCTGAGGGTGTTCAGGGTCCCTGATATACAGAGACTGTATATCACTGGCAACTTGTCTTAGAGAAGAGCTGACACACTGGACATCTGAGAGACAACCTCAAGTACTTGGGGGCATTGGGAGTCCGGTTCTGGGCAGCTCTAGAGGGCAGAGCAGGGGCCAGGGAGCGACGCTCAGGGAGCCGGGCATTTCCAGTGGGGGAGCTGTGGTACGAAGCTCTGTGGGGACAATGGCCCAACAGCGGCGACGAGAAGACACTGCAGGAGGGGCTGCTGCCTCCCGAGGGGTGCTGGTCCCATGACCTCGGGCTCCCCTGCCAAGCCCGTGGGACCCTGTGGCTCAGCCAGGGAAGGCTCCGGTGTGCGGATGTGCCTGCATCCCTCCTTCCTGCCACACTGTTTACTGAGCACCTACTACATGCCAGGCACCCTTCTGGCTGGAGAGGCACCTGCAGTCTTGCACCCTCAGTGAGGGAAAGAGGGAAGGAGGAAAAGAACATGCAAGGGATACACGCTAAGGAGAAAACAGGGCCAGGGGCCAGAGACTGCCGGAGAGCTGGCTGGGAGCTCGTTCCCAGGGGTCATGAAAGGGATGATTCTGAGCTGCGACCCAAATGGCACTTAAGAGCCAGGCACAGGTGGGTGAGCTCCCAGCTCCAACAGGGGGGAAGATGTGGGGTGGGGCCCACCAGGTGGCACAGGCTCACAGCCCTGAGGCTGAGGGACCGGTCTGTTTCCGTTTCCACAGGGGACAGTGGTCGCTGCTGGTTTGGTTCGCCCAGGCCTTTGATCTCAGATCTGCATAATCACGAGGAAGTGAGAAGTGGCCCTGCTGGCCGGCCAGCTGGGATACACAAGGTTCCCGACAGACAAGATTATGCAACAGAAAATGACCGCAAAAGCAAAGAACGCTGGCAAGGCCGTGCTGCAGCTGCAGAGGACTACCTACCTCCACCAGCAGAGAGCAGAGAGCCCCCCAGCCCAGGGCCCGCAGGGCGCCTGTCCCCAATGGCCTCGGAGCCTCCGTGGGAGCTGTCCTTGCGGCAGCAGCGAGACTGGCCAACGCAGCGATGGGGACCGCAGGGACTCTCTGGGGGCCACTCCACCTGGTGGGCTTCACGTAATCATGGTAACGTTAGCCAGCCTTAGCCGGGCAGTCCCCTAAGAGCATTGTAAATAATCTGTGCCATTTCCCGTTTGCCATAACCCTGTGTGGGGACTTTTATTTCCCCGCTTCATTGAAGGGCGTGGGCCTGAGACTTAGAGGGAAAAACCGGAAAGTGGCGGCCCAGGGACGAGCCCGAGCCTGCCCTGGAGGGGCTGTGTCCTCACTGCCCGCTACGCCTGGTGTTCTGTGTGCCAGTGAGGGCCGGGGCGGCCCCTCCCCTCCAGGTCAGACCCCTCAGGGCTCACTCTTTGTCTCCATGTCTCACCAGCTTTCTGCATATAAAGTCACTAAGTGAATTTCAGCCCTAACACAAAGCACGAGAGGCAGCCCATTCTGGGACTTGTGTTCCGGGAGAATTTGCAGGACGCGAAAGTGGATGCAGCCTCCTTCCCAGTCGGTCCCAGTCCCTCTAAGGGAGCGGTTCTCAGCCTGTGGGTCGCGACCCCCTTGGGGGTCGAACGACCCTTTCACAGGGGTCACCTAAGACCTTCGGAAAACACATATATAATTACATAGTTTTTGTGATTAATCACTAGGCTTCAGTTATGTTCAATCTGTAACAATGAAAATCCATCCTGCATGTCAGATATTTACATGACGATTCATAACAGTAGCAAAATTACAGTTACGCAGTAGCAACAAAAATAATTTTACGGTTGGGGGTCGCGGCTGTATGAATGGGTCGCGGCGTTAGGAGGGTGGAGAACCCCTGCTCTAAGGAGAGGGACCCGGAATTCAAAGGCACCCTTAGAGTCGGTGGCCTGGAGCAAACATCCGCCAGGACCGTGCACCTGCCGCCCTGTAAGGGGCTCCCCCAGGGCCAGGCGAGGTCTGTGGGACCGCTCCTGTGTAGATTCCCCACCAGCCTGTCGAACCAACGAGCCTAAGGCAGCTGTTGGCCTTTGCAGTAATCAAAGCAAGGCTAATGTTGGCAAAATATTGTGAAAGTTCCATCAGAAGACAAAATGTTCTTCTGCCCAATTCGGTCCTGCAGCCCCAGAGCTAACACTGTATCCCCCGCCGTTTGCTTCAAATATTACTGATCGCCGCCAGAGAGTCTCCTTTGACAAGTCCTCCCCCCACCCTTTGTTGGAAGAGAACAGAAGACTCCTCCTTGGAAAGGGGGAGAGGAGCAGTGAGAACAGAGTCCGGGAGCAGGCCGTCACCCGACTAGTCCAGAGCTCGGAGGCAAGTCAGCTAAGCTGTCTGCACTGTGGCCTGTCCCTTGTCACACAGGCTGTGTGTGTCCCAGCCCCACCACCCACCAGGCGGAGAAGCCCCCAGATCTGCAGCTGGCAAGCAGGAGGCCCCGGAGAGCCCAACGTATACGTTTCAGTTCCAGTCCTCAGACCCAAGAAGAGATGATTCCTCAGCTCAAGTCTGCAAGCAGGCAAAGACTCCTCAGGCAGAAAGTCCCCGCTCACTCAGCCTCTTGTTCCATTCACATCTTCAACTGGCTGGACAAGGCCCCCGCCCGCACCCTGGGGACCCAGGGCCGTGTGCCTTACCCAGGTGCCTGATTCGAATGGCAGGCTGATCCGGAGACACGCAGGCTAATGTTGACCACACGGCTGGGAGCCCCGTGGCCTCGTCAGTGACACGTGAAATTAACCACCTCCTTCAGCTGTTGCTAGGCTGAAACAAAATAAAGCATGTCAGTGCTTAAAGTCACACCCAGGGGGTGGTACCCAGCACCGACACCGTCACCAGCACAGACAGGACATGGGAACCTTTTTTCTCACTTTATTTTTCAATGACGGTGTACATTCGACACTATTCTGTGTTAGGTTCAGGTGTACAGCGTAGCAGTTAGACAATCATATACTTTACAGTGTCCCCCTGGTATTTCCAGTGCCCACCCGGCAGTACCCGCCTGTGGCCTTGAAGGATGTGCACACCTGAACCTCCCCCTGCGGGCTGCAGGTAACCCCTCCGGGCCCCGCCCTCTCGCTCACCCCAGTGCCCTGTGCTGGCCACAGGGGCTGATGCTCCCTGACGGCTCCCAGCTTCTTGAGCTCCGTGGCCAGCGTGGTCTCAGGGAGAGACCACCGACCACTGCCCCAGCCAGCGGGGCCGCCTCAGCTTGGCAGGACTCAGCCCTAACTTGTTTAACATGAAAGTATCCCAGGCTCAGGTCCACCATTACCTGAGGGCTCTTTCTCCAGCACCCGTCCCCCCGAGGCCCCGCTGGGCTCCTTCAGGGCCACTTTCTGCAGGCGTTTCCTGCCTTTTCGGTCTTTGATCAGAAGCGGTCACAGGGCATCAGAGTGCCTCCGATCTGGGAGGTGCCCGGCTGCTGCAGGCGCGCCGGGACGGAGAGGGACTTGCTGACCACAGACGGAGGGACGAAGCGAAGCTCCAGGCTGCCCCCTGCCGCCCCGGACGAGAGTTGCAATCACTCCCAGCTGGACTTGTTTCCTAAAATGCCTTCGGCTGCAGAATAAGGATAATAAACATGAGGCCCCAAGACACTTGTTTCCGATGCTTAAAGGGGCCCCACCCCCAGGGACCCAGAGTCCACAGGACACAAACCACTGAGCATATATTTTCGGTAGTCAGTGTTAAACCTTTTACGTGGGAGTCACAGAACGACCTCAGAAGAGACCGGAAACGCCAGGGTTCTAGTCCTGGCATGGCCCGTGTGATCAGAGAGGGCAGTGGTTTTCCTGAGTCCCCACGTTCTACACCCAAATCCAGATAGGACCCCACCCCCCACCCCCACGGCTGTCACGTGCCACAGAAAGGCAGGCGGGGCTCCTCTCAACCTGCCACACGACTTCTATTTTCAACGCTCTTGTCCATCAGGGAAGATTACGTGATCTCTGAGGCTAGGCTGGCATTGAAATGTAGAATCTCATTGCTGGAAATTGCCAGGGAGGTTCCTGGGGAGCGAAGGGGGGAATGTAAGTGTCAGGCCACCACGCCACGGTCGTGCGGTTGGCTGCGGGCACAGCCCCCAGGTGTGAGGCCTGAGCAGACCCCGACACCAGGCCCGTCAGGCACCGCCGCTGTCCTTGGACAAGTCACTGGGCCTCGTGAAGCCTTTGCTTCCTCATCCGTAAAGAGAAAGTGGAACGGGTCACCTGACCAGGCGGGCGGCAAAGGAAGACAACAAAGCAAAATGCCCGGCACGTGGTAGGGGCTGAGCTTAAGCTAGTTCTATACACAATGCATCTCGGAAGGCGTGTGAATCCACATACTCTGCCGTGGGTTGAATCACGTTCCACCCCAAATCCATACATTGAAGGCCTAAGCGCCCCTCCCCTAGAATGTGACCGTATTTGGGAACAGGGCCCTTGCAGATGCAGCTGGCTCGGATGAGGTCACACCGGAGGAGGGTGGGCCCCTCGTGCACCTGGGAGAAGGTGGCAATGGGAAGACAGACACCGGCGAGGCCCGCTGAGGGTGGTGGCAGAGACTGGCGGGGGCCGCTGCAGGCCCGGGGACAGCAGCACTGCCAGCGGCCACCGGAGCCAGGAGGAGGCCGCAGCCCTGTGGGTCCCAGAGGGGTTGGCTTGTCCTGACAGCACTGGACTCCAGGCAGGTGAGCAACCCAGATTCCAGACAACCTTCTTCCCTGATCCCCGAATCTTTAAACAGGGACAAACCTGCTGTTACGGGTGGCATTTCCGCTCCATGGCTGGGGCCGTGGCCCTCCGGACCGGTAGCCTGTCCTCGCCATGCTGGGGGCACAGGCACCTAGGACAGAACAGCCACCGGGGAGCCGCTCCTGGCCTGTTGCCACACAGTTCAACTTTACTGGGAAACTTCAAAGTCCCCGCACGCCAGCGTGTCTGGCCCGGCTCAGGGGGGAAGGACAGAGAGAAGAGGCCCAGCCCACAGCTAACGCTGTCCTTGTGCGGGGCGGGAAGACAGAGCGGGCACCGGCCCAGCGCCCGGCATCCTCCATCCAGGCCTCTGCCCAAGCCCCGTGTGGGCTTCTCCTCCTCCCTGTGCAGCGCCGCGTCGTCGGGCACCTGCCCGCTTCCCGTCCCCTTCCCGGTGCTTTGTTGCCCTGCAGCTCCCTGGGGGCTTAGGGCCAGCAGCGTCTTGTCCACTGTGTGCAAACCCAGGCGCAGCTCGAGTCTCCCCTGGGACCTGCGCCCCGCCCTCCAGCCTCAGTCCTGGCCTCCTCCCCCAACTCCCCCAAATACTGGGCTCCCGCTGACACCCAAGCCTCTGCACCTGCCCCAGTTTCTCCACCTGGCGAATCCTTTTCACCTGTGAAGACCCAGCTTCTTGGAGCTGCTCCCCTGAGTGCAGAGCCCAGAAGAGGCGCCTGGGGCGGGCACACGGGCGAGCTCAGGTGTGTGGGCTGAACTGGTCCTCGCACCTCGGGGCCCCTCGTGCCCCTCCTGCAGTCCTGTCTGCTTCCCAGCTGTGCAGAGAGGGAGACCCCCCACCACCCCCAACCCAGCTGCATCGGCCACAGGGAACTTTCACAGAAAGGGCTGTGGCTCTGCCTGCACATATGGCGCAGAGCAAGAAGCCGAGAGCTCTGGGGGCTGCGAGGAGGTCCCCCGAGCCAGACCAGGAGGGGCATGGGCCGCAGGGCGGGTTCAGCTGCCTGGATCAGAGCAATAGCTACTATGAATTCAGAACGTGGGTCCCCCACCTCAGGGTCTCGTTCTTTTCTTCCGGGGGCCTAGAGTCAAGGCCAAGCTTCATAACTGAGCGACTCCGCCTCGCTGGGGAGGGCCTCCGTTTCTTCACCTGTAGAATGGGCTGACAGTCCCGGCGTGGATGGTCAGAAGGGTGCAGCGAGGTAAGGAGTGGTGCCTTGGGACCCCGTCAGGTTTGCGCAGGTGGAGCCAATGGGTTAATCAAGCAGCACCCCTTACCTCCCCTCACCTGGCACACACTCGCCGCTGCTTCCCTCATTCCCACAGAAGGATCCCATGACACCTGGTCTATAGCAGGAGGCACCCCCACACCGACCATCTCACGTGGCATACACGAGGGGGTGGACCAGGGTTATTACTGCCCCTTCACATGCCCCCCCAAAGCAGGGGCTGCCCAAGGTCCTGCAGCAATGACTGAGGATCAGCAAGCTGGGTCCAAGACTCAGGGCCTGTCTGGGAGCCCAGCTCCTTCCTTCCTGCCCCAGGAGTCAGGTCATTGGCTCCCCTCAATGCTGTACTGGGGGTCCAGCCAGGGGAGCAGGGGGCAGAGCTGAGGGCGGCTGAGCTGGGCACAGTGCAGACCCAGGAGCTCTCTCCGCCCCACCCTGGGGCTCAGATGTACCAGACAGACACACACACACCCTCACACACACACACAGATGGCCCATGGCTTCCTGGGCACACTGGGGAGCTGCCCCGTTCCCAGGGCAACAGTCAACACAGGCAGGAGCTCAAAACACAGCTGGGGCCAACGGCTCTCCCAGTCTGGAGGGCCGGTCCCCATCGGCCACTCTGAGCTCAGAGTCCAGAGAGGTAGTGACCTCTCTCCTGGTGTCGGGAGGAAGGGGAGTCCCAGAAGAGGTCCAAGCTCGGACAGGAGTGTGCCTCTCTCTCTCCCTCCGTCTCTCTCTCTCTCTCTCACCCATGGGGAGCCACCCCACCTCTGGGCTCCAGAAAACCACATCAGCTGGGTGCCGACTGCCCCCCACCAGGCCACCAGCCTTAGTCTCCCCTGCCGCCCGGGGTGGCCCTGCCGCGGGCAGGAGAGTCGCTGGTGGCCTGGCCCCGCGGGCTGAGCAGGGGGCCCTGGCGGCTGACGGAGTGCAGCAGGACCAGCTGTGGAGGGAGCTCCTGGAGGCCGAGAAGCGGAGCCAGCAGCGCTGGTGAGTGCCTGCCTGCCCTCCTCCCCTGACCCCCGGCCTGACTCAGGGTCCAGGAAGCTTCTGGAGAAAGGGCGCCCGAGAGTGAGAGGGCGGCTAGGCCAAGGGCATTGATGGAGACGTGCTGGGGCCAACGAGCAGAAAGCACGGAAGGGGTGGGTACCAGGGAGGGTCCTGTCCCGGCCAGACTTGGGCCTAGAAAGTGGGAGGGAGAGCAGGCAGGGGTCAGGTAACGTAGCCAGTGCGTCTGCCCTGTTCATTGTGGGTCCCGTCAGTCCTTTGGAATAACCCCTCCAGTGGAACCTGGCAGGACAGAGTGCAGGGGGCGGGCCAGGAAGCTGGGACGGAGAGACTCTGGCTGGCTGACCCACGGGGACGACGTCCCGTCATGCGTTCACTGGATCCAACAACTTCTAGGGGAGCTGCTCAGCCAGGCCGCAGGGGGCACGAGAACGGCCTGGCTCCCTGGAGCCCCCTTCTCAGGACGGGGCAGCCGAAAGCAAGTGCAGAAACGACAAAAAGACCAGAAATGGACTCTAGCCTGTGGGGCTCAGGGGCTGTGAGGACCAAGGCAGAGGAGGTTGTCTTTATTATGAACCTTACAGAATTGTTTGACCTGTACAAAACAGAGTAAAATAGAAGTTAAATCACCAGCATTTTCATTCCCAGGGCTCAGAACTGGAGCTTTCTGAGAGACTACGACCCCCTGGTAAGACAGCACGTGTTCCCGTGAGCCGTGCTTGACTTGGCACGCGTGTCCACTCACTGACCACTGACTGGGGATCTGCTGTGTGCTCGGTGCTGGGATGTACAGAGACAGACAAAGCACAGTCTTGTTCCAAGAAATCTGGAGCCTGGAGGAAAAGAAAATACCTACAGGGAGCATGTAGAAATTAATCTTTCCCGGTGTTTCTGGCTTTTATTAAGATGAGCCAACTGGAAATGGGGGTGCCTGCTGCGGAACCTTTCCCCCGTTGAGAATGTCAGCAGTGAGTGGTGGCGTGTGGCGTGCCCCGTGCAGACAAGGAGCTGGGGTGTGATTCTTGGCAAACTAATTCCTGCCTCAAGGAGCACCACCTCCCCGCCATCCTACTTGGGTCATTTTCCTAAACGCAAACCTGACCGTGTCTCCCCGGCTTAAAATCCCTCAATAAGTCTGCCATCCTTGCTCACCCCACACTGAACACCCTGCACTCTCTTATCCACGCCTTTGTGCATGCTGTTCCCTGCCTGAAATGCCCTTCCCACCTTGTCAGCCTCATGGACTCTATTTATCCTGTAATACCCCATTCAAGTGCCTCCTCTCCTGGGGGGCCTCCCCTCCCTGAGCAGGCTTGGCCAGATCACTCTTTTCTTTCTTCTCCTTTTTTTTAAATCCTCACCTGAGGACATGCTTATTGATTTTAGAGAGAGGGAGAGAAACACTGATGTGAGAAAGAACCATCAATCAGTTGCCCCTTGCACGCGCCCCAGCTGGGGACCAAACCTGCATCCTGGGCATGTGCCCTGAACGGGAATCGAACCCGCGACCTTTCAGTTCACAGGAGGACACCCAGCCAACTGAGCCCTGGGCCAGGGATCTAAACCCTTCCTTTGGTGTTGCCTGTCACGTTGCCACGATTGATTTCACCAGGCGGCAGCCTCCCGAGGAGAAAGGACAAAGATGACTTCATTCCTGCGCCCCAGCCCAGCCCCCAGGAAAATGACACCCAGTTGTGCTGCATGCATGAGTAGCTGGGAGAAGGAATCTGGCCGTAAGAAGAGGAGTCAGAGAACCTCCTGGAACATGAGCAGGTCGTGGGTCAACCAACGCGGTGGCCACACGGACACAGACCAGCTCTAGGGGAGGTTTCACATCCGCACTGCTGGCCTTGCCGGGTTCCAGTCTGATCCAAGATAGAAAAGTCAGTTCATGGGACCTGAAACCCTACACCGGCTCCTGTTTCGGGCTTCCAGCTTTCCGAGTCTCTCCGTGCTGAGGGCTCCGTGGCAGCCTGGCCCCGGAAACCGGTATCGCGGCCAGCAGTGGGGCCACCTGGGCACAGCTTCCCCAGGAGAAACTGGTCCTGTCACTTCTGTCCAACATGAAGAAGCCCAGAGTTCACCACAGACGGGGGCAGGCACGGCTGTGGGCTTGGGCCGCTCCTCAGATGACTCTGAATTCCTGGGTGTTCCCACGGGTTCGCCCATCAGTTGCAGAAGGCGCCGGAATGCACGCGCACAAGCGTTTGGGGCGGCCCTCCTCATGAGATCCCAAACTGGAACAACCCCAGGACGTGAGGAATATATTCGTAGAAGCCGCACGACGAATGGAACAGCCTATGCCAGGAGGATGAATGCCCTGCAGCCCCACGAAAACACAGATCCTCTCCCACGGGTTCCCGGGTGAAAGATTCCAGACTCGGCCCCGTTTAGGGAGCGTTCACAGCCGGTGGTGTGGGTGGCCGAGGCCGGGCGGCCTTGGGGAGGCAGGGGCTGCGGGCGGAAGGAGGCCCACCCTGTTCGGCATCGTGACCCGGGAGGGGCCCCGGGCACAGTCACGTGCGTGAGCCCGTGCGGCTGAGCGGCAGCGTTCACGTGCTTTCCTGGGTGCCTGTTAAACGTTGGGTAAAAGCTCCCCGAGAACCACAGCCGGCCCCCACGGCCGCACAGCCCGGCGGGCGAGCGCGCATTGAAGCGACGGGTCTCCCCGCGCGCAGCCGCTCGAGAGCTGGCGCTTTTTTCAGCGGAAAGACGGCTGTTACTGCTGTTGACTTTTCTCATAAAGGGACCTCCAGAGCTCTGTTTGAGGTTCAGGGTGATCCTGTGGGCGCTTGTGTTCAGGGGTGGGTTTCACTCTGATTGATCCGCGTGCAGCTCGGGTGCGCTGCGCCCCGAGGGTCCCGTCATGTAGCACGTCGCTGTAACAATGCTAATAAACGTCTCTTTGTCTAAAAACAACACAACCCGTGGCGCTCCCGCCATGGGAAGCAGCGTCCTGGGTGTTCTCCAGCCGTGTGACACGAACTGTCCCCTCTCCCCAGGGCAATAAGAAGGAGCCCGTGAAGCTGCTGGAGCACGTGCCTCTCTTCTCCGACACTGTCCCCCATTCCACGAACCGGGTCGTGGGCAGCAGGGTAGACACGCCTCTGGGGAAAGCCCTCATCGGCCTGGACTTCTTCTTCGTGGAAGGAGTGCGGAGGAAGAAACTGGAAGACGAGCTGCAGCCTGTCTAGGAGGAGGCCCGCAGGCCCGCCCCAGGTGGGTGTGGGGGCAGGGGGAGCCCCGTCACCGTCCCCAAGTCCTTCCAGCTGGTGACACTCATGAAAGGCTAGAGAGACATCCAGTGGGTGTGTGCTGCAGAAACACACACACACACACACACACACACACACAAACACACACGCCGTCCTGGCACTCCTCACCCTCCTAAGGGTACAGAAGAGCCTCTGGGTCACATGTGCCTGGATGTCCCAGCTGGGGTGTTCCAGCTGGAACCTGAACACTCTCCTACGGGGCCCATGCCCAGCTCCACCTAGAGGAACCCGCCCCGTCCCCCCAGCTTCAGGAGCAAAGTCAGTGCCCACACATTCCAACGGTTTGCTAGTTTGTACATGATAGGGAAGTACCATGTATTGAAGAACTGCGTACCTCTCAATAACCTTATTGGGTAGGTACAATTATCCCTATTTAAAAAGGTTGAAATGGCAGCCTAGGGAAGTTAAGGGCTTGCCCAAGATTGTGCACCCTGTAAGGGCCCGTGCTGGGAGGGCAGCAGAGGCTGTGCGACACCCGAGTCCCACATGCCCACCTCCGCCACACCCGGGCGCTCCCGCAAAGCAGCCAGCGCAGGGTGGGGTGCAGAGCCGGGCAGCGATCCGCGTTCCGCAGCCCCGCCTCGGCCGCTGGCCTGGACAGATGACTCCTGTCAGCGTTTGTTCCACGCCAGAGAAGCAGGGCTCTGCCTCTCCGGGGCCCCAGCACGGGCAAGGCGGCCGGGCCTGGGGCCCAGGTCCTGGCCACCCCTGGGATAAACAGAGCCCGACATGGGCGGCAAGAAGAGGGAGTCTCCGCCATGTGCCCGGCCCGGGAACTTCCAACCAGGACCATGTGGCCCGGGGACCAGCCTTCTTGCTTCAACCCATCAGCGAGGCAGCATATTGACAGCGGAACTCTGATGCACCGCAGGCGCCGCAGATTCTAGATGCTTCTGTAGCTGCTGCTGCTGCTTCAGCCTTTCACCCCCCTGAGAAAGCTGCTTCCTCATTTTATGTCTCCTGTGAGCAGTGACTGTCGCTGATTCAGTCCAACGGGCTGGAGGCTGGCGCGGTCCCACTTCGCAGCGGCATCTCAGGAGCAGCCGCTCAGTCACCTGCTGTGACTGCCCTTGCCAATGACACCTGAAATCATGCCGCCATGTACCCAAGATGCAAGCAGGGAGAGCAGACGTGCTCGTCCCCTTGCTCCCGCCCTCCTCCCCGCGCGCCTCTGGGGGCTAATCCAAAAAGCGTATCTAAGGGTGGGTCAGACTAAATCACAGGACTAACGGTCCGGGTGTAGCTGCCTAGGAGAAAAGATACACTTGGATTTTTAAAAAAGTGACGAGTATAATTTTTAAAGCTCCAGAAGGAATGATTTATTTACCTTTAGATTTAGACACCACGTTTCCCTGCTGGTTCCAAGCAGGAGTTCTAGGATTAACTGCAGTTTATATTTTTAAATGATACTTTATGTAACTGAAAACTAATCACATTAAAACAGTTTTAAGACCCAGAGTTTGAAATATGAATGGCTGTTTTACACAGGAACCCAAAACGACTAATAAACACCATTTATATACTGCATATATACACACCAGAATAATGCCATTCGATTTTAAGGGGACAGAGTGCTTTTAAATGTTAGGGTTTATAAAATTTTATAGAAAAAAACACTGTACAATAATCTTGCCATGTTTAGAATATGCTACTATAATGAGAATAAAACCCATAAGAACTTAGAAGAACCCAGCAATACCCTTTACTGCATATATTTTCAATACACAAAACCTGGCCGAGGTAAGCTCTATTTTATACCAAGTTCTAATTACAGTTAGTTGTGAGGATGTGGCCCTTTTTAAAATGTCAGCATGGCGCCTGAATCAGAACGTGAACTGCTTCGTCGTGGAGAATGTACCCAATAGGACCCTTTGTTAGGAATTACTTAAAGGCACAGTGTGAAGCTGAAGGACTACTTTGGTATGTGAACTCAAGCCAGGCACATTTTTGCGTGCCCGGATACACTTGCTGTAAGTAAAGTTGGACTGTACCCGATACAATAAGGCCCCCCTCTTACACCTGTGGTCTAATTAAGATGTTAGTCCCAGAAAGTGAACCCTGGTAATTTATTATAATTCCTCTTCTGACTGAGCAGAACCCTACTCCAAGCCCCTCTGTGCGGTGGAGAGGCCATTTCTTACAGGCATCTGAGAGCTGAAAAACAGCTGTAGTAGCTCTTTGGAGAGAACTTCTTCATGACTTTTATGGGTCAAAGCGATCTCAGGTTGGGCTCTTGGATGATCTCCATCAATCACGTCTGAGCCCTAATTACCCGGCAAAGTGGGGGACTTGTGGGGGTGGAAATCACGTTCAAACAAGCATTTGAACGGCTCTTTCTGGTCTGAAATACCTTTGGCTTCAACATTTCTGAAATGATTGACTACATTTATAAAAGATCTTGACTTTGCGACGAGGTTTTCTTTCCTTTGGTTCAGTTACTCGAGCTCTGCTTTGTGTGTAAAAATCACGTATCCATCACTCAGCCTTCACAACGGCCTTCCGGTAGCGAAGGACGGTCGCCGTCACCCACAGGTTCAAAGCCAGCATGATCACAAAACGCGTGAGGACTGCCATCAGTCAAAAAGGAAAAGGACAGAGTGAATACTGCTGGACATAACAGAACAAAGTCATTCTGCTCTAGAAACCTAAATAAAGCTTCACTCCACCCCCCTCCCCCCACCCCCCCAAAAATGAAAGCTGAAACTACGATCATGGGAACGTGAACAACTTTAGTTCCAAATCTTTCTGGAAAAATGAGCCCCCTCCTGTCATGACTACCACTGGCCACTTGGCCTGACTTCACAAATAATAACTGATCATTTTCAATGTTTAAATTGGGGGACTCTGGCTCTGGCTGATACCACTTTAAGACTGACTGATTTGTCAGGGCAGCAAGCAGGGTGTCAGAACACTATGCAGAGGAGAGGCGGCACGGAGCGCTCCGTCACGGCAGTTCCGAAAACCAGCACAAACGTCACAGCCTACTTTATAGTGAGGTGACCGGGCAACACGGCTCTTTAGAGAAAAGGCAGCAATGGTGACCTGAGGCAGGACCCCCTGCTGAGTGAGGGTTTTGAGACGCCAGGTGTCTCTGTGGCGGTGGACCCCCTCCTCTAGCTAAGCGGCCCTGAAGGGGCATCCCCTGACACACCCGTCCCACACAGGAACGGCTGTCACCTTAGGCACAAAACAAATCACAGTCAGCACCTTCTCCACCTTTAGAGCTTAATTTTCAATGTCTAGGTCGGTCTTGTTTCATTATGTCTGACTCTTCTTTCCATGCAGAGACTTTGGGGCCCGTGGCGCAGGTGCAGGCTGCCTCCTTCCCCCCTTTCACTTGACCCAAGGTGGCCTCTGACTGCCACACTCTGACCCCCCTCAGAGCTGGTGGAAAGCATCCCAGCCAAAGCTCCGGCCTCCAGGAAGGGGCTCACGCGCACCCCGCTGCTCTGCGGCGATATTTCTCCCGTCACAATGAGCTTGCTGGCTTCAAGAGGGTCTCAGTGTCCGGAACACACTTCACAGGAGGGGTGATCCCATCTATTTTAATCATTTTCCAAAATGTTTTTATGTGGACAGTTTGGGAGTTAAAAGCTCAGCCTAAGGAATGACTAATTTTTTCAGCGTAACCCAAGTATCTTCTCCTCTATCTAACCTTTTAAAAGAAACTTGGACACGGAGTCAAATGATTCCCCAGCTTTACGAGAGGACCACTGCCTGTGGGCAATTGTCCGAGGCCCCCCCTTTCCCCCTCCTCCTCAGCACCCCTCCCCGACGCCCCCCTCCTCCTCAGACCCCTCCCCGACAACCCCCCCCCCCCCCCGGGCTCCCCCAGCACTCTGGCCTTGCACTAGCTTTCCGTGCGCTTTGCTTTGCTCCTGGTGGCTCCTCCCAGGCTCCTCCCTCCTCCCCAGCTCCCACTCCTCTGCAAACTGATCTTCCCCGCCCCCCAGGTTCCCGTCAGTGGCTCATTCTGTCGTTTCACAAGTTTTTCTGCAGCTAACTGTGCGTTCACTTTACTCCCCATTTCCACTGCGGGAGTGGGAGCCCCACGGAGGTGGGAACTGACTCTGGTGTGCACATGCCCTGGCAGGCAGACGCTTAGCTCAGCACTAAACGGTCGCTGACGGAGACCAGGAGTCCACCGTGGCCCACCTTGAAGTGTATTCCCCAGTGGGGCTAAGGGAACCTCTTCAACCCTAAGACCCTTGCAAACGAAGGAGGCAAAATGGCACCACATGGAAACAGGGGCAGAAAAATATCTGGCTTACCTGTAAGATCATTGGTGGTCATTAGGGTTGTTATTATTCTGGCTGTAAAAGAAAATATTAAGTAATGAATAGCGACTCCCTTGCTGCCCAGACATGTTGGTACTTAGCTAGTGTCTTTCCCTTTTAAATACAGGGACATGCGCTAACTGTCCCTGAAAGATGCTGGTGGTGCGGAACACTAAGGAGCGCCAGGTCTCAGAAAAGACATCCAAGCCAGCCATGCCTCCTGGCCAGCGGTTTGGAAGCTGCTGATGGAGCAGAAGCCCCTCCTGTAGGGTGACTTAGTGCCACCCAGGGGAGCGGGGATTGGGGGAGGCCGAGCGCCCCCCCCCACCTATGTGCCACTGTACACGCCCCCACCCCAAAAAGCAATGTTGAAAACCTCAGTTACATATTGAGCTTCTGGTAAGGTATCATGTAAAAAAAAAGGCTCCCACTAACTAACGACGTTTTTAAATTACTGCACTCTGCCCCCCCCCATTTTATTTAATAAAGGAAACCGAGGCCCCAGGAAAGGTTACGATTTTCCTAAGGGTCTAACTAGACTAACGGTTTCGTTTAATTCATTTTTCTGTCTAGCACTTCCCTTAGGAAACACTTAGGAAATCGGAAGAGTTTAAACCGACCCACGGGAATCGGGAGTGACAGAGTCGTCATTCCCACCGCTCAGGGCCTGCCTTTCCTGACCCCAAACCTGCCCACGCAAAGCTGCCCTCGGCCTCAAGGTTAGCCCTTAGCATTTACTGACATAGCAGCTCTTTGGTCTTATCTTCCAACTAAACTGAGCCCCTGAAAGGCAGAGGCCAATTTTGATCATCCGCAGATTTACACACAGGTGCCTTGTGAAGAGTTGCTGATTAAATCAGATGCTTAAAGAGCAAAGATGGGTCCCGCACAGATGGGGAGAAGATTCCCCCCAGTTAAGAAAGTGGCCAACTAGGATTCTCCAGCAAACTCTTAAAAAAAGGCTTGTCATAAATGGTACATGGTGGTAGCAGGCTGCAAGGTGCACTGGAAACAGCCACGAGAGGAAAGTGGGGTAAGTGCAAAAATGCACATTTCACTCATTTCTGAGTCGGTGCTGAAGTCATTAGCCTCACCCGTCGGAAAGGGAAGCTGGGTTTGAGACCCGTTTCTTTTTTCCCATAAAATCACAGGCTTCCATTTACCATCTATTCAACAAACATTTAAGAACTTGGTAAGCACAGAACGCTGTGCAAAACAGATTGAGGTTTAATACATGGTCTCTGCAGTTACAAGTTCCCAAGATCTCCTAAAAGAAAATGTAATAAGCAATACTTACCGATGAAAATATCTCGAGATAAAGTTAGAGAGCTAGTGAGTAACACATGAAATTAACAAGCCCAGAAGTCATATAAATGTAACTATGCATATATATTTGTATATATGACACAGTAACAGAAACTAAGAAACTAGTAATATATCTAATTAGCTATATTTAAGAAATCATAGACATATTTCTTTCTACATATGGCACAATACCCCTTCAATGTTTTTAAGCGACAGATGAAACTCAGGGAGTGTCAATTTTAAATAACTTTGGACATAAAGACCCCTACAAGCAACCGTAAGATATAGAAGAAACACAAAGGAGTATAATTCAAATACCTAAAACTTCTAAATCTAATTGATGGGAACTTTTTAAGTGCTTCTACCCAAACATAGCCCCTTTGTATTTTAGGTATAATAGTTCCTGCAAGAATCCAAGTGAATAGTGGGAAATCTCAAGTTACGAGCAAGCTACGGCTTCAGAAAACCCCATGGCTGCCAGTTATGTTCATCCTGAAAAGCTGGTGTTTAATTCTCATCTCTTTAATCTGTTCCATGGTAAAGATTCAAAATCTTAAACCACATTAGTGGATTCAGTATAATCATTCTCCTGATGCCTTTCAAAGAACGGAGAGGCCTCAATATTACGCTCAATTTCAGGTGAAAGGTGGGCTTTCACATTTTTTAGCGGCTCGAGTTGGGCGCTGGCAGGAAATGGAGTGTAGCCGGCGCTAAGGCCGCCTCGTGCACGCTGGCCCCCTAGGAGGGCTATCTGAGTAGCAACTGGCAGAGGACTGAAGCCGGAGGGGACTAGGCACCTCTTGGACCCCGCGGGAACGGGCTCCGCTGGGCGGATGCTGGGTGCTGGGAAGCACCCCCCCCCCAACCCCCGCGAACCCCCACCCCGCCCCTGCCGAGTGTCCCTCTCACTGGCGCAGGTGTAGGAAGCCAGGCCCCAGGTCAGGGCGCTCACGGCCCCCGAGTCCCGGCTCTTCCACAGGCACTGCAGCTGGGCGAACTTGCTGGCCGCGCTGATGAGCGTGCAGAAGTTCTGCGTGCGGATACAAACGGGAGAAAGTTAGGAGCCCCTTCGTGACAAAAAGGGCACCAGAGCCTGAACGCACTTCTGAAGCCACAGTTTCAGGTCAACTAAGGACCGATTTGTACAAGGGAAAAACCCAATTTAGTGAGAGATTGCAGCAGCGAGTGAGCCCTTCTCTCTCTAACCCACCAACGCCACCGCCGGGGAGCAGCCGCAGGCCTGGCGCTGGTGCGGAGAGGGGGTGAGAAGCCACACTGGGCCCCAGGCCCATCCACCCGCACCTCCGAGATTATCTGTCTATTTATCTAAAGAGAGACAGAGAGACGGAATTGTGTTCTGGAGCATGGGGAAGGCCACGCTGCTTTGACCTGACGGGTCTTCCAGCCACTGCGGCAGCTGGGGCATCAGCCCTGAATTCCTGGCTCCTGTACGGAGCCCAGGTGGTGCCGCATCAGGCCCGGGCACCCGCGAGGAGAGACTGTCACCAGCCCGCCCGCTGCTGGGCCCACCCTGAGTGCAGCCGAAGGGAGGCAGGCGGATGCCAGGAGCGCCCGGGAGCAGACATGGCCTCCGCCCAGGCTGTGCCAGGGACGCAGGAACAGAACGGGGAGGAGTATTCAGATTCCGGACGTATTTTGAAGAATAACTGTGGGAGCTGAGAAAAAGAGAAGCTGAGGTGGGTCCAAGCCCGGGGGTTCTGGCCTCAAGGGGGAAGATCGATCGGGGTTGCTGTTCATAGAGACGAGGCTGCAGGACGGGCACGGCTGGAGGCCAGACGCTCGTGCTGGCCGTGAGAAGTGGAGACCTCTGTGGTTCCGCCATCCACAGAGCGTGCTGGAGCCCTGGGGCCTCTCCTCAGGAAGTCGGGGAGACGAGGAGGACAGGTGGCAGGGGCACCAGGCGGCCAGGTGGCCTGGAAGCCCAGTGAACAAAGCGAGGAGGAGTCTCATCTGTGGCGTCCAGCTGCAGAGGCGCTCGGGGAGAGCCGAGGACCACTCCTGGCTTTAGTGGAGGAGTGGCCGGTTTCTCTTCTGTCTCCCAGGGGAGCACTTGTTCTGCTTTCTGGAACAGTCGTGGCCCGTGGCTGTCCCTCGGGAAGTCCTTGTTGAATAACTAAACCTCCACAACCAAGCAATCCGGCAAATGTAAGGGCAGCGGAGAACACAGGGCGATGGGGCAGAGAGAAGGGCTCACTCGGATGGGGACCGTGGGCCGGCCTGGGGTCCCCTCTGACGGCAGGTCACACTGGGAGCTGGGTGCAGGTGGCTTGGGGGACTGACCCGAGCCGGGGAGACCTGGAGGGAAGGAGGCTCTTGAGCAGCCTGGTGACCTGAACGGCGGAGGAGGGGGCACTTGGAAGGAGAGCAGCCAGGACCAGGGCCGGCAGACGCAGGTGTAGCATGGAAGGTGGCGGGGCAGGCGGGAATTGTGCTCACTGGGATCCACGCAGGGCCCTGTCCCCGCGAGCCAGCCAGCAGGACCGCGTTCTGGTAGGCTGCCCACCGGATAGTCTACGGTGCCTGCCAAACACGCTACCAGATTCGTGTTCCAGGAGAAAACACCATCCTTAGAATCATGAAGGCGCTTCCTCTGGGGACAGAACCGGGGCCTGGACAACACGCATTATTCTTGCTCAACGGCAGGCGGCCAGGCTCCTCTGTAACAGAGTCTAACACGGAGCAGGCCTGGCAGGGAGAGGAGGCGTGGACTGCCAGGAGAGCACGTCTGCGCAGCACTGGGGGCCTGTCTCTGGTGAACACACTGAGCATGTGAGTTGCCAGCTTAACCCCGAGAGCACGGGTTAGGGCTTCTGGGGACAGGGTTCTCCGTCTGAACTGGTCCTTGCTTTCAAAAGCCACAGGACTGGAACCTGGGTTTTCACGAATTCAGACAGCACCCTCCCCTATGGGATCTAGGGCTTTCTGAAGCCCGAGCTCTTTCTCCTCCTCTCTGTGGCTCCAGGACCCTCAAGCCAGCATCCTGTCCCCAACGCACCAGTGCCTGCCACGGGGTAGGCACCATGAAACCACTGGGGACCGCGACAGCACAGAGCCTGTGTGCACCCCAGGCTGGTGACGGAGAAGGAAACTTATTTTATGAACTATCAGGGCACCGGGTGCATTCACTGAGCACTCAGGGCACAGAAGAAACCAAACACCCTGCAGTCTTTGACCTCTGGCCCTGGTTCCTGCCTGGTCTGTATCATCCCAAACAGCCAGAACCACACCCGCTCGGCCATCAGTAGCAGCTCCTGCGGTCCTAGAAGACTTTTTGGAGGGTGGGCTGATTAGGCAAATAAAAATACCAGGCACCCAGTTGAATTTGAACTTCAGATCAACAGCAAGTAATTTTTTTAACATAAATATGCCCTGTGCTATATTTGGGACATAATTATACTAAAAAATTATTCACTGTTAACACGGAACCCTACTTATTTGCTCTCTCACTAAGTTGAAACATAACACAGTTTTAAGTCCACTTTCCGAGAAGGGGTCAAGAGAAGATGTTGGGGGAGAACGAAGGGGGTGAAATTCACGAGTTGGGTGTGGCCGGCAGTGCCTGTGACCAGCCATCAGCCCTCATCCGTCTCTTCCTGTTGGGTGGGAACGTCTGCTTCCCTCGCCTGGGAGAGATCTCTGGTCCGACGCTTCCGGACCCCCTATCAGGATTCTATTCTCATAGCGGGGGAATTTTTGGCCCTTACTCAGGAGGGGGAAAAAGTATAGGGCTTCCCCTTTTCCAAGGAGGACAAAACATCGGGGGAGGGGAGAACAAATTTAGCAAAATAATGAGTATGTGGCCAATGTGTAGTTATTAACCGGACAGGAGGCTCTTTAACTTACACTCAGTCCTTCATCCATGCTGCTGCCAACTACCCCTCAGTCTTGTTCTCTAGACGCCCACAAAGGAAGTAACGAACTCCATACACCGGAGTGAGAATAATGCCTTTCACTATCTGGAGAGCACTGCACCTCCTCTCCACTGTCCTCTGGCGCAGCTGGAAAATGAGGCTCACCATTTGATCTATCGAGCTCTGTGCAGGGCAGGTGGCAGGTGGCAGGGAGAGGACAGAGGGACTGGCCACTATTTCCTGGCCGGGACTCACCATGGCCAGGTCTATGATCCACTTCTGCAGGGCGAGGAGGAACCACGACGTCACGAATCTTACCGAGCATTAAGGAAGTGGCTGGGCTGGGGCTCCACCCGCCTGCGCCCCCTGCCCATAGGGTTCCACCTAGAAGCCAAGTGTGGAAGTGGCTGGCCTGGGGCTCCACCCGCCTGCGCCCCCTGCCCGTAGGGTTCCACCTAGAAGCCAAGTGTGGAAGTGGCTGGGCTGGCAGCTCTGCTAGAACTTGTCAGAATCATAGAAGACCAAACCGGTTTTAAGTGCACACGTGCCAGGAGTCCAAACGAACAGAAGCAGATCAGGGAAGAAAAGTAGTGAGAACCCTGGGACTGTGGGCTGTTCCTGGGGTTGGGAACATCCCAGAGGATTTTAACGTCTGGCTTAATCCCCAGTCATGCAGAGTCATGTCCAAGTTCAGCGCTCACAAGAGCGGCCCACCTTAGGAAGTAGGCATCTCCTGCAAAACTGGTGTCCCGTGAGACTCTGTCCTGACTTCCCCCCTTTTCACTAACTCCGGGGTGAAAGTGATCCAGCGGGGACTGTGAAGCTGGCAGACAGGAGGAGGGATGTTTGCTTTTCACCGGGCTCAGTGATGCTGAGGGACAGAGAGCACAGCCAGAAGCTGAAGCAAACCCAGGCCAGGACGTGCCAGGCAGTGAGGGACTGTCCACGACTCCGCTGTGACCTTGGTGGGCAAGCTCACTTCTCTCTCCACCATGGTTTGCTTGTCTGCTAAATGGACTTAACACGCCTGCCCTGTCTCCCTACTCAGTGCCTGTGGCTCACCTGGAGGGACCCAACAGGTGGCTGTGATTTTTATTAAGAGCGTTATTTAAGTGAAGGGACTGAAATAGACTGTGCTCTGTGCTAAAAGTCGGGAAACTCACTACCAGGAACCTGGCCCACACCAGAAAGGCAGACTGTATCTAGGAAGATGAGACTTGGTTTTAAAAAGTCTCCAATTTAATTTTTGAAACTAACTTTTGTGGTATTTTTTTGTCCAATATCATACCACTGCGCCTCATTTCATTCATTCCTGATAGATAGTTTCTAAAACTTAACCACCGCTAGCAGCTCGTAAGATCCTAGCGATGACTTTTTTGTAGGGTGGCCAGAGTTAGCAGATAAAAACACAGGGCACCCAGTTAAACTCGAATTCCAGATCCTGATCCATATCCCATGTGGACCGTGGGCCCCCAGAGGTGCCCTGGTCTCAGAGGGGAGGCCCCCGAGCAGGGACCGTACAAGGGCTCACATGCAGTCCTGGACTTGGGATTCTTTTGAGTTTAACCAAAAAATCACGTAGGCCGCCGAACAGTGCATACTGTTAGCGGGGGCACCCCGGGGCCCATCTCCGACTCTCAGGTGCCAGAAGGATACAGGGCGAGGTAGGGCGCCGCCCGGTACACGCTCCCGTGGAAGTGGAACACGCACAGCAGGAGGACGATATCTGGAGGGAGAGGCTCCGGGTGAGAGGGAGGAGGGGCCCCAGGGCCGCGCTGGGCACGGAGGGCTCGCTTACCTTGGGCAATGAGAACGGGGTACTCCAGGTAGGTCAGCAGCGGGTACTCGTAGTAACACTGGTACCGGAGAAACACCAGGAACCTGAGGAGAGGGGGGCACCCCTGAACTGGGGCTGACGGGAGGGGGAGGCCCGCTGCACCCAAGAGCACAGGTGGGTTTGCCAAACCTTAGAGCTGGGGGCTGCAGCCCACAGAGGTCAAGGAGGGAGACTGAGAAAAGGATGGGACGTTAATGTAATCAACTCCACGACTTCTGGGGCATCCCGTAATCTGCACGGTCTCTGTCAAGTTCCTTAGGATGGTCACTTACAAACGATTCTTACAGAGGGCAATCCGCTGACCAGGATTACAAAACAGACAGGTCTGCCTGTCCCCAAAGCTAGAAGCTTCCGCTGGACAGCTGTTCCAGGAAGAGCCAAATGACAGCAGCCTCCTGTTGGGCAGCTCCCCCGGCAGTCTGTCCGGGACCCCCCAACCCATAACCACCCCCACCCCTGCCAGCTCCCAGGGTCCCCTCGGTGCCTAGCCCTCTCACTAGCGTCACTCTGCTCGACCCCAATCTCCAAGTGCATGCTGACCAGGGCAGGACCCTTGGACGAGCCACCGGGCCAGGACCTTTGGACAAACCAGCGGTCCAGGGGAGCCGCATCCCACTGCCTCAGGGCTGAGTCTGGCTAAGGTAAAGGGGTGGATAAAGTAAGATACATGCAGGCAGGGTGAAGGTCGAGCCCTCACCCCTTTTATCTTGGGAAGGAGTGGCAGGGTGTGGGCAGGCTCCTGGCTGTACAGGCACGTCAGTCTCCCCTCATCTTCCCCAGCTCAGGGACCCTCCTAAGGGACTGAGGCCCTTCTCCCTGGCCTTCCACCCTCCAGCACGTGCCCTCTGCCTCCTCACTCTGCCCCCCACCTGAACAGACACTAGGGCCCCTTTGAGCCAGTGTCCCCCATCGTCCAGGGACCCTCTACTCTCCAATCCCAGCCATCCAGCTGGGACCCATGTGGCAGGGTCACACACAAACCCGTGAGAGGTCACATGTTCCTCCCCCTACCCCCAACCCCACCCCTTGGCCAAACTTTTCCAGACAAAGCTCCTTGGGGTGGGAGCCCAGAGCAGGTCCCCTCAGGGCCTGGGCCCCTCATTCCTCTCACCACCAGGTCTCCTCCACCTCCCTCCTTTCCAGCCTGCAATCCCTGTCTGATCCTGGGGTCCACCCACACAGCTGCCCCTCCAGGGAGGGCAGGCCCTCAGAACCTCTGGGATATATGTGGGGGCGGGGGGCTGGGCTGGCAGCAGAGAAGCAGGGAGAGGCCAGCCCAGCCAGGGACGAGGGGTTGACCGCTGGGTGTCACATGCCAGTATTTCCCACTGTGCGTGTGCACCTAGATCTTTAAACGCCGAGTCAGGGCACGCACCCTGGGCTTGTGGTGGGTGCACCATCTCTAGCAGCAGCGTCTGCTGCTCTACCGCCCACCCTCCAGGCAGGGAAGCAAGTGCCCCTTCTCCACGCACTGTCTCCAAAGAGCTCTCCACCCTCAATCCGCCCCACCCAACCCCCCAAACGCGGAATTTAAAAAAGCCACAGGATCCTTGGAGACGTCCGACCCCTCATTTTACAGGGGAGGAAACCGAGGTCTGAGACAGGGGGCGAAGGTAGCGGGTGAGTTTAGGGGTGATGTGCTGTCAAACCCCTGTTAAGGAGGGGGATCCTCGGGCCAATGCACCCCTAGGCAAGTCCATCCTCCTGCGAACTCACAGGGCGCACCCTGATGTGCGTGCACGTCGGACTTCCAGCTGGTACAGCCCGCCACGGTGGCTGTACGTCCGCTACTTTTACAGGGCTGCCTGGGCACACCAGCATCATCGCAGACCTGCGAGCAATGCGGTGCCTGTGACAGTGCCAAGGCCAACAGGCCACTAGGCCATGGAAATATTTCAGCTCCATTTTAACCTTATGGAACCACCGCGGGATTTGCGCACCCCTGTTGACCCAAACGTCGTTATGCGACAGGTGACTGTATAGGAGTCTCCAGGGGCAAGCGGCCTTGCTCAGTCAGCGGTTGGTTTTGTCACTAACGTGGGGGGGGGGGGGCGGCGACACTCTGGGCGTCGGTTTCCGCATCTGTAAAGTGGGTGTGCGCCATCAGTGCCTTCCAGGTTGGTGGGCAGCAAATAACGAGGCGCCGTGAGTGGCCCCCGGAAGGGCCCTGCCCGCGGTCGGGGGTTCCCGGCCCCGCCCCCCGGCCCTATTTCATAGCTCCCGCCGGCTGGGGGCGATGGAGGAAGGGCACCCCGGCCGCCAGGGCCCTTACCCCACCAGCTCCAGAAGCAAACTCGGGAGGCTGAGGCCCCGCGCGCTGCGCGCCGCCAGCAGGGCGGAGATCTGCGGCAGCTTGAGCGCCGCGCACACGCCCAGCGTGCTCCAGTTGCAGAACCCCAGCAGCACCGTGGCCATGGCGCCGGCGGCTCGGGGGGTCGTGGGGCTCGGGGCTCCGCGGACCGGGCGCGGCGCGAGAGGCGGCCGCTCAGCACTCGGACGCCGGGCTCGCCCAGCCCTTCCGCCTTCCCTGGCCGCGGGCCAGCGCCGACGCCCATGGCCGCCCCGCCGGGATCCGCCCCACCCGGGTCTGCGCCCTCGACCCCGCCCCGCCCAGGTTGGCCCCTCCCCTCCCCGGGGCCCCGCCCTCTGATCCCGCCCCTCCCCGAAGGCCCCGCCTACCCAGGGACCCGATTGGTCTGGGCCTCCCCGCCGCGCCCCCTCCCGGCCCGTCCCCCCGGAAGGATGAGGAAGCAGGTTTTCGGAAGCGTCTCCGAGGAGGAACTTCCAGCTGCTCGCTGAACAGTTCTCTGCGAGGGGGCTGCTGCCACCGCCTCCGCCACTGTGGCTGTGACCGGGAAACCGCCCCCTCGGGAAGCTGCCGCCACCTCTGCCCCGCGCTCCCGAAGTCGGGACTGAGAAGCGCTGGGAAGGACCCGCCCCTGTGCCCCGGGCTTCCCGGAAAGGTCCTGCGGTTGTGCCTCTCGCCTTCTGAGTCTCCCCAGAGCCGCTACGCGGCAGCAGCTGGGTCCCCTGAGAAGCCCAACGGCCGGGGTGCCTGCCACCTGTGGCCTCGTCGGCCATCCTGACCCCCGGACAGCGCCACCAGGGCCTGGGGTGCTTTGCTACGTCCTGCCGGCTGGGAGGCAGTGCGGGGAAACGGAGGGCAGTCCCGTCTCCTGCGCGGTCGCCCCGCTGCGTCGGCTGCCAAAGCTGGTGGAGCAGGGCTGCCGCGCGGGGCCAGGGGGCGTTCCGGTGCCGCCGCCGCCGCCGCCTCAGCCCGGGTTCCCCTCCCTTCCCTCGGAGCCCCAAGGGCTGTCAGTGCGCCCGAGCCAGCCAGAAGGGACACGGGGAGCAGCGGCGACGGGACAGCGGCCTGGGGACCAGAAGGGAAGGGCTGCGGGGAGATGCTGTACCGGTGCCGACCTCCACATCATCGCCCCCTGCCTGTTCGCTGCTCGGAACGCCAGGAACCGGCGGGCCGGGGCCGCGCACGCGAGCGCGCCCCCGCCCCGCAGGGAGGGCAGCTGGGACTAGATCCTTGTACAAAGCGACTCCTGCGGGAACATCCCGTCTCAGATGAGGAGTCCTCGTTGGTCCCCTTTGCGAGGGAAGGGAACAGACATCTGAGCTACCCCAGACACTCCACACCATGTCCCCCTTTAATCCCGCCACCGCCCTGCAAGGTCGCCATCTCCACTGTATAGATGCCGGCGCTCAGGCTGTGAATAACCGGCCCGGATCAGATAACCATTGACTGTCCTAGGGAAGACCCCCCGACTACTAGAGAAATGCTCTCTGGAAAACCACCTGTCGCACGCAGACTCTGACAAACAGGCACCCTGCCGCTGGCCTTCACCCTCCACGTGGTAGGTGTGCGCGCCCCCGAAAATACCAAATTCTGGATTCCGTCCTCCGTGCACACGTGACAGGGCCGGGCGAAGAGTCACAAGCCGTAACCGTAGTTAGGACTTGGGTATCGCCCGCCTTTTGTACCCATCTTGTAGAGAAGGCCAGCTCCGGGGGTGCGGTTTAGGGTGCAGCATTCCAGGGGTGTTTCACAGGAAAAGCATGAGAATGCTTGGGTCTTCATTATTTATTTATTTTTTGATATAAAAAGCAGGCATAATATACAATTACATGACTACAAAGATGCAACAGTCTAAAAAGAAAAAAGAAAAACCAGGGGGCTACGATTTTTGTTCAAAGGAGACAGCTGATCAAATATTTATGATTCTCTAAACCATGCAATTCATAACTTATTACAACTTAAAACAAAACTCATTCCGGGGAAGGGACTCAGGGAGAGGACCCCAGCGTAACGGTCGGCACCGTCACACGGGCTGACCTTCAAAGTGCTTCACAGACCAGCGCGCTGTCTTCTCCCCGAGGGACTCCGGAGCCCGGTTCCAGGGACGGGGGCAGGGCAGTCAGTAGCGGTGCGTGTCAACACAGAAGTGACTTGCTCTCATCGGGTTTTTAAAAACATGTTTCTTAAAGCATGTTTCAACAAGGGAACATAGTGTCTTTTTTTCCACCAGAATCCTAGAAAAATAGACGAACAGCAGCAGCATAACTTCCTCCGTCGTGGTTTGGCAACCTAGAGCGTTTCTCCGGAAGGAGCGGAGGCGACCCTTCGGGGCCAGGTTCCTGTAACTCTAGCGTAGGGTAGTTTCCCAAACACTAACCTGTAGTTTAGGTTTATTGGTATACTTAGCCTTTAGCTCAGCATTTAAAAAGTTCAGATAGATTTTGTAAAAATTCTTGCTTCTAGAATTTTTAAAAAAATACTTTTCAAAAATTCACTATACACTAATTTTCAACAAGTAACACCAGTTTTCCTTCTACTTCTGTCTGACTATCCCCACAAAAGTACAAAAACCCAACTAAGAAAATCCCAGTATTCACTACTTCTTAGTTCTCAATAGGAGGTATTTAAGGCTCTAGGAGAAATCAGGTGTGAGGAAATTAGCAACTTTTAGTCATATTTTATCTTGGGAGCTTTGGGGCCTCAAGAGAAAGAGGGGCTGGCACCACCTCTGGGTGGTACACCAAGTCAGTCTCACGCGTCACTCGTGGAAGCACACGGAACCAGCAACGGGGGAAGAAGCAAATTCTCACCCAAAGTCAGAATCTTTATTAAGCGCATTTCCATTAGTTGGACAAAGAACCTTATAAATCCTTATGTCAAACCATATATTGTGAAGAATCTCCATGGGAGAGTTTTTCTTACCCCTTAGAATGCCTTGCCCCTCCCCAAAAGTTACATCAATATTCCTTGTATAGTTGCATCACATGATTCTCCATATTCTCTAATATATACAGCACTCAAAATTTAAACGTTTGTCATTTTTACTCAAATATTTCAATTACTCATGTGTAAACTTCAAATTATTTCACCTTAATAAAGTTTATTAAAAATATATATATATACTCTCCAATTCAGAATAATATGATAGAACCTCCCATAGTGTAACAAAATCTTTATATAAAATATTAATTCAGTCTCCTTTTAACAAGTCTAATGAATGGAAATATTTATTCTATATAAATTTTATATATTTTTCATTTTTTAATTTTACTTAAAAAAAAATTCTGTGCCCCCAAACCAGAACTGCAGGGCACACTGCAAGGGAACCGCCTACGGCACGCATGTCTACCTGCAGCCTCAGGACATCGGCAGACCAAAGGCCTCTCTTCGGTTTCCACAACAGTCTCTATAGCTGGGGACCTAGCTCTTTCAGTATCTCCACACTGATCCCAAAGGGAATCAGTGAAAAATGTCTTAGTTCCTTCATTGAAATATTAAGTGATGTATTTCAGTATCACCCCAAACTGTGTATGTGTTGTATCTATACAGAGACTGATAAAAGGCTACATGCCTTTTTTACTTGATGCTTACTGCTGATGCATACTGTCGGAGTACAAGACACACACTTTTGTGGGATAATGAGAAATATAGCAGGAGTGGTCCTGCATAAACTGTAACTTTAACAGCATTTAAAAAATAAAAAGCAAGTGGCTTTTGGAGCCACCTCTTCCCAATCACCAATTTTCACAAGCCAATACTGAAATATTGCCATACACATTGTGTGTTTAAGGGATCACATTTAAATATTTAAAATACATTTAGAGTATGTTTTAGTTTTCTTTCTATTTGAGATAAATTTTGAATATTGAGTGTGAAATGTAAAAATACTCACAAATGTCATTACCAGAACTAAAAATATATCTACGGTAGTCAGCAAATTCCAAGCATCTCATAGTCACACACTAATACTGAGCTCTGTAAAAAGGGCTGAATGAACAATAGATATACATAAAAGATATATTAGTTCTAATACTATCCATTATTGTTTCTATCACCAATACTTTAAAAATTCTGTTATACAATCAAAATAGGTTGACATTGATAACTATTATGTGTAAAAAATAGTGCACTATTTTCTTCTGCAAAGCAAATTTGCATTCTAAGAGCTGGTAAACTTTTATTTCTTTTTTTAATACAGAACAGGGCTAAGACTTTTAAAGAAATTAAATTAAGGCATTCAAAGTGGGTAAAGTTGCCTACCACGAAGCATTAGGAAACTGATATAATTAAGTTCAAAGTTTTTGATACAGTAACATGAACATGCGGCTCCAACAGGTACACACAGGTGAGTGATGTAAAACCCAACGTTATGGCTTTATACAGGTGCATAGTTGCAACTGGAGTAATGATATCTGATTAATGTGCATAAAAAAATAAAGTGGGAAGTTTAAAAAACCCTCTTGCAGTATTACAGTACTCTCTCTGTGTGTATATACATGTGTGTACACACACACACACACACACACACACACACACACACACACAGTATAATGGTCACTTCTTACAGATGTGGTCTGTATCGCTGTAGTGAAATCCATTCCCAGATTCTTCTGGTAAATATGCTGGTGAGATCTCTTTGTTGAAGCTGAAAAAATGATTTCTCCAGCTCTTCAACTCTTCTCAATCCTTTGGTGCAATGTAGTGTGAAGGAAGGTCTGCCAAGAGAGCTTAATGCACAAGTTTGGAAGAGTTGCATATAGTGTTCTTTTTCTATTAACCAATCACGGTTGGTTCAGCCTGTTGCTCCGAAGCAGGCCCAAAAAATCTCTCCAAGATTTACAATTTACATGGCAGGAATAAAGGGAATATATATGTATATATGTATGTAAATGTATATATGTGTGTGTGTGTGTGTGTTTATCAGTCTCTCAGGAAAATACAGCTTTTTAATAAATTTTGGGCCATCATATTTCAGTCTTGTTTTAACTGGAAGAATATGATCACCTTGATTAATGACTGCATTCACAGAAGGCAGTTAGCTGGAAAGAAAGGAAAAATAAAGTTAGCTGGGACAGTGAAATAATTTGAGAGATTGTTAAATTCTCTGAAGAGGCATTCCATGTATATCATTAAACTATACAGTCTTCCAACTACTGTACTTCTAACACCTAAATCATGCATAAAACATATCCACTGTGTTACTTTTTGTTTTTTAGGTACATGCAATTATATTCTTTCTCATATTTTCCCATATTGGCTACAAACACAGCACACAGTTTTAACACAGGTAACGGACTGTCAGGGTCAAACACTGTGTCACTGAGTAGCTCATGTAAACCTAAGTTTGACTTAGAGTTTAACTGCCAGCTGCCTCATGTAGCTAACAGAACAACAGGCTTATAGACCAGGTTCTACTAGACCCTTAAAATCTATGAAATGGGAACAGACATGTTGTTAAAGTAAATATAAGTAAAAATACTCTGTATAGCCTGGTTATAAACAGATCCCCAATATTACACGATTCAAGAATGTTTTGCAATGTGCTTACTTAGGTTAAGATTGGTCCTCCTTTAAATCCATTCCATGCAAAAGGTTTAACTCATAAGGTCCAATTTACATTCAATCTACTTCAGCCACTATTAACCACATTATTGTACATTTTCTAAAAGCACAGGAACTTTCACAGCATAGCACTGGCATTCTTCAGCAAGAGAAACATTAGATTTCCAAAAAGCAAACATTTCACAGCATCACAAAGAAAACCAGATCAGAAACAACTACTCCACAGCACTTATTACACGTCACAAAGTTGTGATGGTTTTCAATACTTGCAAGTTAGAAAGAAGCAAAGGGGAGGGAGGCAGGAAGGGACGGAGAGAAGGGTGGGGGGAGGAGGGAAGCCCCTGCTATGTTCACAAGCTAATACAGCTGTAGGACTTGAACACACTGGAAATTTTACGTCTCTGAATATGGCTTCTTTGGAATGAACAGAAAATACCATAATTAGTTCCTTTTGTTATTTCTACATGTCTCATTCTTAAGATAAAAAAGTATGTCATTCCAACTGTATTGAAAAATATATAGCCAATGAACATAGCATTTCACTTTTACACTTAACATAAAAATTTCAGTTAAACTTTTCTGAAAACCACTTTTCAAATATATACTATTAAAAACAACTTAGTAAAATTTCAAAACTAGGCAAAAATAGCGAAACCCAAGTGCAAACCACATGCGCTACTCAGAAATACTAAAATAACTCATTTTTTACTTCTTGATTTACCCCATTTATTTCTTCAGAAATCAAAAACATCGTCATCATCATCATCACCACCATCAACATCATCAAATGACCAATCCCAGTCTTTAAATGCCAAATCAAGCAATCTGTAATAGGAGGTTTGCAAATTTATACTCTAACACTCTTGAGAAATGGCAGTTTAATATGCTACAATCTCAAAATCACACTTTGTGCTGTAAGCATGTTAATTTTTCCTCCACTGATAACAACATGATTAAATTAAGAAGGAAACACACGAAAAAATCTTCTTTCTCTTTATATATAAATGCATACAATCCTGTTGGCCAGGCACGCTTCCCAGAAAACAGAGAACTGAAGGCAGAGAGAACACCCGGGGGTCAGACACAGCCTCCTCCCCACCAGTCCCAGAGGAAGCTCTAACCACCCTGAACGCCCACTCTGACTCGAGACCTATGAGCTCAACATCTGTCAACGCTCCCTTCGCAAAGGCGCCCAGACTGTCAGCTCGCGTTTCTCTAGATTAGCGCCATATGCTCAGGTACAGAAGGGACGCGGTAAGAACACAGCTTCCTCCGCTCCAGCAGGACCCTCCTCGCTCAGCGATCACCAACAGCTACACAGTCCATGAAAAAGCACGGACGGGGGAAAACCGCAGCTGTACAGGCAGCATTCGCAACTTCTTGGCTAATGACACGGGCTTAAGAGCAGCAGTGTATGTACAGTGGACTCTTCTTTCCAACCCAACCCAATAATCTAATACCGCAATCACTTTTATTAAAAAAACAGAAATAACTTTTTCATGGTTTATACTGTGATGCTCATGAACCCCTTATGCCAAGGAATTCACGGGGTCCCTGAAGTCTCATCTGTGATCACTGCCACTAGTTCTGAAATTTTAGTGTGTGTGCTTTTCCTAATGCCATTTATGATGTATATTCCCAGGACACATCCCAAGAGATTCTGATATAATCGGACTGAAGAAAAGGAGGGCAAAGATCTGCATTTTAAATAAAAACCTTGAAATAAATTCTGATGCGGCTGGTTGACTCTGAGAATCACCGACAGGCTAGGTTGCTAAATGATTATCCAAATTTAAAAGTAAACAAACGTGCTCAATGCAGAATATTTGAGAAAATATACGAACTCAGATATAATTATTTATTCACTTAACATGTATCACGACCTAGTACATACTCATTTTTACAGGCTACATATAAAGCAACTTTTAGCAGTGGTTTCACCTCTCCTGCTCAGGAGACTGGTCAGTGGGCCCTCCGGGGGCCCCAAGGCCCACTTTCAGCACCCTTGGTGAAAGGTCTGCACTTAAATTCCTTCCAAAACCTTTGAGCGCATACCTTTCAAATTTTAAAAGTCTAATCACTAGGTTCTTAGAGCAGCGCATGACAAGACTCCCTTTAGAGCCTCTTCTTTACCCCCTCCAGTCGTCTATTTCTTGTTATTGCAACTTGAGAAATCTTTCTTTAAGCTGATTCTTCCACAGTCAGTTCTTCAGAGCAGGATCTCACTGAGGACAAACACACCGATCTCGTGGGGAGGACTGCAGCTTGAAGAACCAAATAAGAACTCCTATGGCATGGTGTCCACGGTCCCTTTCAATCTGGCTCAGTGCTCTCCCTCCAGGGCCATCCTCTACCGCTCCAATGTAACCCTGCAAACACGTAAGTCATGCTGACAGCTAGACCCTCTGCACATCACATCTGGCCTGGAGTTATCTTTTCCTGGAAAATTACTGACACTCCATTTTTTTGACATCTTTCTTGATGTCTTCAGGCACAATACTCCATACTTTTCCTTTGGTCCTGCATAACATTCATGAATCTATTGTAAACAACATTTTAAACAATACTGTGATTATCTGTTCAGCTGTCTATCTCCTCCATTTAATTAATCAATCACTTCAGGTCTGTGAAACTTATTGCCAAACACTGCTTCAGAAAGGGTACATTTAATTTTGAGTTCTACTAGCAGAACATGAGAGTATCCATTTCTTTACATCTTGCCAATATTAAGGTTCTTAACCTGTACCAGTTTGGCAGGTAAAAAAGATTTTAATATTATAGTGTTAATTTAATTTTAATTTCTTTGCTTTATAATCAGGGTGATCACTTCATATTTATGGCAGTACCTGCATATTTCTCACTAATTTTTATATTTGGAAGAGGCAATCTCCTTTTTCTTAATGACTTCTTTGAAAACTCTATATATAAAGATGGTATATTGCAAATACATGGTGTTTTTAAAATTTACAAGGCTTTAATTTTTGGTTAGTCAACCTTTGACTTTATTTTCTTCCTTTGTTTTTATTCTTAGGAAGTTTTTCTCTAATAAAAGATTTTCTTCTATTTCATTTATGAATTTTTTGATACTTCAAGTCCTATATAACCTTATTAGTTTTTCTCAAATAATTATTCTGTTGATTTTCTGATATTTAGAAATGGAAAAAGATAAGATAATAATGACATAATAGCTCCCTCCAGTCCAGTTTAGACTGTGTTGGCAAAGCCTTACTTCTTAAAACTGGAAAACGAGACTTTCGCATGTTTGCTTTATATTTTTCCATATGTCTCAAATATTGCATTTAAAATAAAAGATCTTTAAAAGAAAAATAATTAAAAGAGACTTCTGGCCAAGACGGAGGCCTAGACTGACACGCTCTGTCTCCCTCCACAACTAAGAAGGAATACAACTACCGCAAAACGAGAAATAACCAGAAGTTCCAGACAGTAAATGGAAGTCCAGCGTATGAAGTTATAAAGAAGTGGTGCTCGTCCGGATGGGTAGGAGGGGCAAAGCCGGGGAGGAGAGGTCAAGCTGTGCTGTCGGCGGCAGTGGCAGTGATGGCAGCAGGACGGCGGTGAGCACAGACCCCTGTATTTAAGAGGAGACGAGAAGCGCCTGGGGAGCACCCCCAGCTGCAGACCAGACCCATCAGCTTGCGATTCCAAAGCCGGGGAAGGCAGACCTCCGTTGCCTCGGACTGTGAGGCCCGGAAGGGGTGGGGACGGAGGAGGAGGCTCCCCGTCTCTCAGCAGAGAGTGAACGGCAGGAATCCATCTTGGACCCCTGGCCCCTCAGAAAACGCCACAGTGTGGTGAGACGGGTCACCCGGTTGTGACGAGTGCATGGGCTTCCGCCCCCTATAGCGCAGGAGGTGTGACAGCCCTGCCCAGGAAGCAAAGGTAAACACAAAACGGTCAGGATGGCACAGATCATGATAGAGATCCCTGTGATGCAGCTGACCAGGCACCAAATATCTAATCTAACGAAGAAGCAGATGGAAAATCTTTCTGAGGCACAGATCAGAGCTTTGGTTATACGAATGTTTACAGACCTGACAGCAGATCTTAAACAAGAAGGGGAAGGAATGAAGGCTAGTCCTGCTGAAAGGAACAAAAACACATATGAAACTAGTGGTGAGGGAAAGAAAACCAGGGATCAAAAATCAACAAATCGGAACATAAGGAGGGAACAGTCAACCAGTGCAGAAAGAGGAAACGAGAAGTGAGGAGAATGAGGAAAGGCTCAGAAACTTATCAGACAGCTATAAGCGGGCCAACATCCGAATCCTAGGGTTGCCTGAAGGTGAAGAAGAAGAACTAGAAATTGAAAAATTATGTGAAAAAAGAATGAAGCAGAACTTCCCTAACTTGGGGAAGGAAATACACTTACAGGTCCAGGAAGCACAGAGTGTTCCAAAACAACTGGACCCAGCGAGAACCACACCAAGGCACATTATAATCAAATGTCAAAAATTAAGGAAAAAGAGAGAATCTTAAAAGCAGCAAGAGAGAAGAAGAGAATTACATACAAAGGGGTCCCAATAAGACTGTTAGCTGATTTCTCAAAAGAAACTCTGCAGGCAAGAAGGGACTGGCAAGAAATATTCAAAGTAATGAAAAGCAAAAACCTACAACCACGATTACTCTATCCAGCGAAGCTGTCATTCAGAATAGAAGGGCAGAGAAAGTGCTTCCAGGACAAAGTAAAACTGAAGGAGTTCATCAGATCCAAACCACTGTTATATGAGATGTTAAAGGGACTTGTTTAGGAGAAAGAGGATCAAAACTATGAACATTAAAATGAAAACTGCAACACAAGAACCAGTAACAAAAGCTAGGGAACCGAAACAAAGGCAGATTAAGTAGGCAACGAGAGTGGGAAAAGAATTATAGATACGGGGAACATTATGGGGGGAGGTCAGCAGGGAGGGGGGGAAGGGGAAAAGGGAGGGAGATGGTGCAAGAATAAAGAAGCATAGTAGGAGGGAGTGGAGTAGACAGGAAGACGTTGAGAAGAACTATACGCACAACCATGGGCATGGACTAAGGGGGGGGGGGACAACTGGAGGGATGGGGGTCACTGGGTGGAGGGGACAAAGGGAAAAGAAATTGGGACAATTGTAACAGCATAATCAATAAAGCATATTAAAATAATAAAAAGAAAAAAAAATAATTAAGAGAAACGGCCCTCAGTGGAGACCAGCGTTTTGTGCCGGGCACTGGAACAAACCAGGATCTTCCTAAACTGTCTTCATCAAAAGTCAGCACTTTAGTCACAAATTTCCTAATTTCCCAACACAGTATTTTAATTTTAATTCAAAATTACCAAGAAAACATTTCTCTGGAATAGCACTTCTACACATTTTATAAACTGTCAGTTCGTGTCTTCTCACGTGACTGTGAGGGCGTGGAGCATCACAGGTGAGAACGCAGGATGTGGAACCAGACTGGGACCTGACCTCGGGGCTCTGCACTTGTCCGCTGTGTGACCCTGGGCACACAGGGTGTCTGTGTCTCCATCTCATCATCGGTTAAATGGAGAAACTCACAGCTGAGTCACAGGACGGTTTTGTGGATAAGTTAGGACAGTTAAAGAAGAGTGCCTGTCATATATAATGTGCCCTCAAAAATGTTAATACTAGTGACAGCTAGCACTTAGTTAACAACTTCTCTAAAACAGCCCAGCACAGGAAAAGAGAAGTGGTGCAAAGAGTGACCAGGAGTGTCAGAGCCAGGAATGGCACACGAAGCCACAGGGAAAAATGTAATGATGCGGCGGTTAGTGAGGCAGACGCTGGGAGAGTTAAAAAAAAAAGATGACGTGTGTTTACGGGTATTCTGTTACAGTGTTTATATCATACCATATATATAGATTTAATATCTAACAAAGCCAAATACGTTTTTGAAAAGACACCATATGAATGAAACGGAAGTGCGCCTGACTATCCTAAGAGCAGCACTAAACACACACACACAAAGAGCTAGATATTAAACTGCTACTGCTATACACCAGCAGTTCTGGCCCTAAGTTTTCCTGGATGATCTTCTAACAGCCTCGCCCCCCTTTCTGCAGGTTCATGTTATAAAGGAGCAGAACATTAAAGACCACCTCGCCAGCCCCGCCCCCAGCCGTGCTGCAGGATGTCACAAGGCGCGCACACCCACGGCCTGAGGAGGCTGCGCTCCCACCGCTGCTGAGCAGCCTCTAAAACAGCTGCGGGGATGGGGTGCTCACTCTCCCAGGGCAAGTCCGCCCTCCCCCCGTGTCGGGACTTCCGACTGCCCAACAGCTTGCCCCACTGGGTTAAAAGTGTGCCCCTCCGCTTGTTCTTTTCTAACACATCTTCTAAGTGGAAGGACTTTACGCTTTAAATCTTTATTGCTACTATGATCTCCCACCCTTTTAAATAATTTCTTCAGAAGACTAACTGCCCTTAGCTTCTCCCCTTGCTTCATGTGTCAGACTTTTGAACAACTCACTGTTACCTCAGTTTTCTCTTCTGTACACCCTTCCAACTTGTGCTACTCTTAAAATGTGACACCCCAAAAGGGGTGCAAACTGCATGGTTATTCGTATAAGACAGACATAGATACAATTTTATGAGTTAATAAAGCAATGGAGGCAGAGGTGTTAAGAACAATGGAAATACTGTTACAGAGGCATGATAAATACAAAATTATATTTTAAATGTGCCCATCTTTACATTTAAAATTTCAAAGTGTATTAGATTTAAAATTTTCACAAAAATACCCTATACATTTTGCAGTCAGTTCTGCTATTACTTTTATCTACATGCATAGTTGTGAGAGAAAGAAATCCCTATTACTTACTGTTGCTACACAAAATGTATTAAAAAAAATCAGTGAAGAATGATTCAAAGGGCAGGGCCAGAACTAAAACAAAACAAAAAGTAGCAGAAATCAAAAGTAAATGTGCTTTCACGTAGACCATCATGTGGAATCGTGGGAGGAGGGGAGAAGAAAGAAAGTCAGGGAACATGAAACCGACATGTAACTGAACATATGCCTCGCTATGTCTGAAAACTGCTCCATAAACTAATTCAATGTGTTATCATATGTAGTGAAAGCATTAACTTGTCAAACAGAAAAAAGGAATAAAATATATCTAAAAGACTAGAGTTCTTAACAGTCCTGAAACTAAACAAATTATTTGTCCTTCTAGGGTCTGAGTCAAAAGGAAAGATAATACCAAATATATTCCACAAGAGCACTGTAAAGACCAAATAAGAGAATATATAGTTAAATTATATATAGAAGCACTGCAGAAGCTGTAAAGCACTATATATTGTAAAGTATTGAAAGAACATTTATGCCTTAATAGTTCTACAATATTAGTACTAGAAATTTAATAATTTTAGATGGTCGGCACGTGGCACACGAAATGACCTCAAATGTCTCTGAGTTCTTGAGGTTCCTTCAGCTTAACTACTATCATATAATCACTAATTTTATATTATTTTTTAGCATACCTCACACAAAAATTCAACATTGTCACTGCTGAAACATCAGTTCTACCTTTGTCATTCTAAATTATTTCCTTGAGATATTAGTTTCAAGAAAAGTTTCATATAAGATGTTTGTGGTTAGAATGAAAAGCTTTCTGATAATACAGCCAATGCCCATCATTATTCATATACTGAAGGTCCTGTGTTAGGGAACAAAAAGGACACCTGAAATTAGATACCTGATCTAAGTATACACTTCATACTTTCGCTAACCAAATCTTCATGTTCATTTTAACAAACAGCAATATTTATAAATGCTGTAGTAGCTAGTAAGACCAGAAATGGTTTATTCTGAATGAATAACTAATTCCTATAATGCTGCCATATAAAATGGCTCCCCAAAAACATTTTTGTGCATTAATGATACTCTCTGAACTTGCTCCATATTCCCAACTCCACCTCAATGACAAGGAATGTCCACTTTACCCATGAGTTAATACCTGCATTTTAAAAGGTGACCGATATTGCTCTTTAAGTCAAAGACAAATTATTATTTTAAACTTAGAAATTCAAATTAAGAGTAAAGATTTCAGTCCTACCCCCCAAGTCATCGCCATAAAAGAGGTTTAAGGGGCCTGCAGTACTGAACAGTGAGTGCACCTGCCACGTAGAGGTCTGTGTGCATCCTACCAAATCACTAAGTTAGTCAACATGCTTAATCAATTCTAAAATGTTATGATTACATACATAAAACATGATAAAAATGAGCCCTTTATATATGTGTGGTTAAGTTTAATATATGTGTGATTTAGTAAATAAATTTATATTACATTTATCTGAATCAATGAATGAGATATGCACACTTAGTCTTAAACATCTGGTGTTCCATAGGTCATTAAAATATTAGGGAAAGGAAAACTAACTAGAAAAAACTGTAGTTTAAATATGAATAACAAAATATTTCTAAAAACACTTTAACCTTTATCACGTCTTTAGCTGTTACCTCGGTTTATTTGGGGCAAGCTGTCGACTGGGCCGCCGGATGGACTGGTTCTGCTGTATCTTCATTGAAGTTCTAGGAGACGACCGTGCGAAAGGGTCTGGGGCTGGAGGCTTTTTAGGGATCTTTTTCACCAGCCGACTAACCCACTTCTGTTGTTCTTCTGTAGAATTTGCTAATATCAACAGATTCTTTGCCGTTGAGATATCATAATACACTATAAAAATATATGAACAAGTAATTTAATGTGTTTAAAATGATATGAACATAAATAATACTGATGGAGCAAGTAGTTTACTATTCACCTTTGCAAGGTGCTATGATCTCCTCCTTTCTGTCCATGTGGTCTTTATGGCATTTAATGTGGCAGCGGCGGCACTCCAGGGCAGGCGGAGGTTTGAACATGTGCCACAGCGGCTTCATGCAGGCCTCACAGTTGGTCGGGAAGTGATAGAGAGTAGGAATAAATTCATGTCCCTTGTGGCAAATGTAATTTGACTTTTCTCCCACTGGCTCCACTGGGAACTCGGGTTCCTTCTTACTCTCCCCTTCATTGGCGTACAGGATCTGTGAGTACCAGGAAGCACAATGAGCGACTTCTAACCTGAGTTATTTTTTATGTAGTAACATTCTCCTATTATAAATAAAATTAACCTAATTATTCAGTAAGAAGGAAACGGACCTGACAGTCAAATGTTACTAAGTTCTCTCTCATCAAAAGCTTGGAGGAGAAAAGTCATTATACAGTCACTTTGGTTCATTTCAAAAGAATCAATCCTGTTCAAATGGTGCCCTCTTTTCTTCTCCATGATATCTTACTATATTTAGCAGTTTTATCAGACTAGGCTAGCAAAAGGTAAATTTTCACTTGATGGGCGTTAGAAAGTTTTCCTGGAAGGAAGTGTTCAAAATAATCATCTGAAGAGATGTGGCAATTGTATGACTTGAGGCTTTGTGGTTCTCGAAACCAGACGACTGCTGAGAATTGCAAACGCAGCTCTAACTGAAAAGCCTCGTGGCTGGAGAGTTGAGGAGGAGAGGAGAGCGGCGAGGGTGTACGATATGCCCCAAGTTAGCACGAGGAGCCCCAGAAAACGATTCTGCCATAGCACACCAAGCACAGTGGCTTTTATGTAGAAGGACCGCAATGGCTAATTGTTGGTTTGACTAATTTCATTTACTTATTTTTAGAGAGGGGGGAAGGGAGGAAGAGAAACATCGACGGGCTGCCTCTTGCATTCCCCCAACGGGGAACTTGGCCAGCAACGCAAACATACACCCTGACCGGGAATCGAACCTGTGACCTTTCAGTTTGCAGACTGGCACTCAATCCACTGAGCCACATCGGTCAGGGAGGTTTGATTAATTTTAAAATGAAAGTAGTTAAAAAAAAAAAAAAAAAAAAAGACTTTGGCTTCACTTTAAATCAGAAGAAAAGAGCTACTGGGTGCAAAACTGTAACTTTACAAGAAACTTTTCACTTTCTAGAGAGCGGAGCATAAAACCAAAACCAGGAGAACGTTCAATGCTTAAAAATAATCATAAGCAACCTTTAACAAAAGTTGGCGAAGGCCAGAAACATGATATAAATACACTAGACTTTAAAATGTAAAATGGAGGAATGAAGACATATCCAGGCATGAAAAGTCACCAAAGAATGTACCACCTTTAAATGGGACTAAAATTGAAAGGTAATCTCAAGATGGCCCAAGAATAAAAGGAGAATTTGATGTCACATAACTTAAAATCTCTAAGAATGAAAAAACAAAAATACCAACAACCAACCACCAAAAAATAAAAATAAAACTATGTTTACCTGAAATATCCTTGGAATTTCTTTAGCATCTGCTCTATATACATCTGTCTGAGTAACAGGTCGGACATGAAACAACTTGCTATAAAAGATTTTTAATAAAGGAATGAAATATTACCAAAAGATCAAATCACATTAGTCATCCCATACTAGTGAGAAGTTAAAACCCACTACTCAGACGCATGGCAGCGTGACAACAGTACGGCAGGAGGTGCCCTGTGTGAGTAGTACTTATACCACACGACTAATACATTGCACTAACTTGACAAAAAATGCCATATTTCCCTCTTATACTTTAAAAAAAATGAAGCTCCTAAACATTCTAATAAAAAACACTTACTCTATATCTAAAACCATGTAAGGGTTAGACTGTTCTTTATCTTGCTCGCTGTCATAGAAAAGAATCTTCTTACTGCTTACAATCACGTACTGTGAAAAAGAAGGGAAGAGATTAAACAATGATTAAAGTTGATAGGTATCTATTTTCTTTGAAAATAAATTTTCTATTAGCAATCAAAATCACATAAAATACCTAAGTTAAATAACTAAGAAGTTCTTAACATACCCTTAGAAGTCTTCCTTAAAATAACAAACTTTGTTTGCATGCAGTTTAAATAAGCAAATTAAAACTGAATCTGAGTATTTTTTAGGCTGATGAGCTGCAAGCTCCGACAGCACAGGCCGCCTGCTGCCCCGGTTTGAACGCCTGTGTCCCCTCCAACTCGTGCGCCAAACCCTAACACCTAATGGGGCAGTGGCAGGGGGACGGGCCTCTGGAAGCTGAGGAGGCCCTGAGAGCGAAGCCCTCAGAAATGGGATTAGTGGTCTCAGAAAAGGGGTTCCAGGGACACCCCACGCCCCTTTTGCAGCGGGAGACACAGCGGGAAGCCTGCAGCCCGGAAGGGGGCTTTACCAGAACCCAACCACGCCAGCATCCTGGCCTGCCAGCCTCCAGGACCACGAGAACTAAGCTGCTCTCTTCCGTAAGCTGCCCAGCCTGTGGTGCTTGACAGAGCAGCCTGAACGAACTGAGACACATCAGAAAGGAACGTGGTAACGTCAACAGCCACAGTAACGGAGGGAAAGAAAGACCCGGCCTTCCTGTTATATCCAGGGTTGTTTTCCCACTGAAACTGCAAAAGCACGGGTTTTACTTTCCTGACACCAAAACCTCTTCTATTACTAACAATACATTAATGACAAAGTTGCCTTTCGCAAAGACATATAAAATCATGTCCCTCCAAGTCGGAAAGGACAAAGAGGGCTTATGAGCCTCAGCGCCCTCGCCGGGTCGGCTCTGCGCATCTTACAGCCGCCGAAGGGAAACGGCTGCGGCCACGCCAGCCCCGGCGAAGCAGGAGCAGCACGTGCTGAAGCGCCAGGTACCTTTCGGACCCATCCGAACTTCTTCGTGTTGTTTCTCACGGGCAATGAGAGCCATCCTTCTAGTCGTGATTCTATAAACAAACACAAGATATGAGGGTAAATATAAGAACTCTCCTAAAAAATGAGGAATCTAATAAAATGTTAATGCCCTTCAGAATCCATCACGGCACATTACTTAGGATATAATAATAATGCGGGATCACTATAAGCAAGTTACGCAAGGCAAAACAAAATCCAAGTTATATCACATTGGAAATACGTAGTCTATAGTTTATAAAGTCAAATGCTCTGTTGATTAAATTCATGCATTTGCAAAGTTCAGCAGAAAAGTTGCAAAATAAAGAGGCAGCTTTCTATTCTCGCTGATACACCTGTATTAGAATATTTGTTTTTCTTTTAGAAGGAGGCCTAACTATAGACAGAGTGCACATTTTCTTCAAAGAGAAAACATTTTAAGTAATTACATGTTCAAGGAAAATGAACTTTTAGAATGGCTATAATAAAATGAAATAAAATTGTGTACATTACAGATTAAGTTTGATTAATGAGTAGTATTATAACCAAAAGATTTCTAAATTCCAAAACATCAAAATCAATACAATTCTAGTAAAGAAAACTGAATACTTAGAATTTGTTCTACTGGCATTTAACATCTTTTAATAAAATAATTAAGCAAAATAAATTTTTCGACATCATTCTAACAATAAACGTAACTCACGTCACCACCCACTACATGTCTGAACCGCACTAGTTGCTCTGCACACACTTCCTTTAACCCTCACCGCCCCACAGAACGGTGGCACAGGGACAAGGCCGTGACGCCAGGGCCTATGCGCGCTCTTACCTCCCGAACTGTCTCAAAAGAAACCTGTCATTAAAAACAGCCCACGTGCTCAACGCCGCGACACGGCCCTACAGCAGCGTAAGGGACTACATCAGACGACCTCTAACAATGTGCCAAGACCGCAATAATTTTACTGCGAAGCTCTAAAACAGCTTCAGTACAATCAATCACCTGTGGTTTATATTACGTACTGATATGCCCCTGGGAAATGTGGTGACAGTGTCAGTAACTATTGTTATCTTACTTTGAATTCAATTAATAAGAGACTAAATTTTACCTTACATTCAACTGCTCATACACTAATTTCCTGTGGCATGTACGTTACATGTTTTTTGTACTTATACTAATTTTGCGTTAAACATAATGTTATATATTTTCTATCCAGTTTCTTCATTTAAAATATAAGGACAAGGATCAGGTCAAATTGTCTCGTTCTGTCTCCTAAGGTCCGCCAAAACGCCGCCCAGGTAGGCACTCAGTGAGGAGCCAAGCACAGCCTCTCAGACAGCCTCTCTGCTTTTTTGGTACAGTCACGCTTGATATGAAATTTCAGAAAGAATTCCTTCTCGGTTGAGAATGGATAAAACAAGCTGTGAAACCACATGATCTTAGACGAGACAAAGCGCTGCCTCCTTTCTTGTAAGCGGACAAAGTAAATCAGCTGTGCAGTCACAGCAAGGCCATGTGCAAATACCCTGCAAACAAACTGCTCATGCGGCTGTCTCTTTTTAGTGGCTGAGACGAGAGCGACTTGTGAGAGTTAGTGAGCATTAGTTAACGTTACAAAAGTTTTTCACAAGGACTGAAATTAAGGGCAGTGCGGAAAACCCCAAGGTGAAAGGTTTCCAGGGTATCACCTGTGTCATTAGGTTCCGATGAAATAGGTAAGTAAGGCAAAGAATCTTCTTCTGAGTCAGAGTCAGAGTCAGAGTCAAGAAGCGTGTGGGAGCTGGCAGGCTTAGTGGCCACACTGAGAGAGGTGGAGGAGCGCTGGTAGGTGAAGGACAAGGCTTCCACAGTGTGTGACTGAGTGATATGAACTGCACCCCGACACAGAAAGGTGAGAATGCAGGGAGGAGTTGGAAGGAAATAAAAGGAAAGCTTAAAAAGAGAGCTACCTGAAATACAGAATGAGCTAATTTAAGTAACTAAATAGGAATTTTCTTTTGCATTTTTTAATGAAAAATTTTGTCTAAAATCGCCAAGTAAAATAAGTTTAAACTGTTGTATGAATCCCCACTCCCAGGAGCAGGTTTCCCTTAAAGAAACGAGAACCATTTTCCTCAATAACAAGGACAGTCCCAGAGCTTTAGAACAACCGACACGTTTACATTCAGTGGAAATGAACGTGAGCGCTGAAACAAACGCGTACCTGGAAACCCATCGTCGGGCTCCGCGTCCCCGGGCCCGCTGCCGGTGCTGGAGCTGTCCATCCCCATGTGCAGGGCCTGCAGCTGGGAGCGCAGCTGCTCAATGTCGCTGTCCTTACTGTCCAGTGTCATCTGCAGCTCGATTCGAATCTGGCTCTCTTCAGCTATTTGCTATGAGAAATTAAATGTCACATTAATGGGATGCCATCTAGCTCATAACTTTGCTTATTCTTAGTTCAATAATTATTAACATAAATATTCTATCACCAATACAATATACACAGACATAAAAGTCTACTTCTTAAGAAAGCATCTTCAATCTAGAGTTCAGAAAGTACGCTCCTTACTGCCTGCATTTCATTCAGTTCTTTCTGATACTTGATCATCTGCTGGGTTAGTTTCTCACGCTCAGATTTGAGCTCCATATGCAGCTTTCTGTTCTCCTTCTCTTTCCTCCGTACGTCTGTGTCGCTGCCACGCTTGATAGGTTCTTTTCGATTCATGATCTCAGCCAACTTATTCACAGCCTTAAAAACATAAAAATAAGGATATAAATAAATAAAAGACATCATGCTGATGGCTTCTTGGTAACTCACCAATAGCACATTATGTAACCACTCATCATGTTCTTCCCTATACACAGGGCCACAAAGGAGCACCTCATGTATTAAGTAACACACCTCCTTTCATCACTCATTATCTTTCCCCAATCTATACTCGATCAGGTTTTCACTCATGTTTTCAAAGAACTGACATAAATGTTTATGGGTTTGATCTCGTGTCCTTTCTCTCACTCTAAGTTTTCAGTTACAAGAGAGTTTTCCTTGCAGAGGCACCACATTAATAAAATACAGGTCCCACCGCCGAGCAGAGCACCGGGGCCCCACAGTTCCTGGTGCTATACACACAACCGCGGCAGCTGGCGGAAGGTGGTCAATAATCACAGCGGCCTTTTCAGGCCGTCGGCAAATGGTCATTCTCTATAGTTTCTTAAAGAGCAAAAGAACTTACCTGATTACAATAATAAATTAGGTGGGAATGTGACTCGATATGAAAAAATTAACAAAACACTTTAATAAACACTGAACTGAACGTTAATCAAACCTAGCTTCTACTGCGCCGGCAAAGATCAGACAATTGAGACTGTTCGTACGTAGTGTTACATTCAGTGACCGCTATGGCCAATCTGTAATGCGAGAAGGAATCTGTAGAGGACATGAACTCAAACGCACGCAAAACCCTATTTAGTTTATTATACACACCTGCGTTTTGAGTGTTCTCTCTGTTAACAGCTGCTTCTCAAACTGTGCTTTAATAGCTGCTGTACTTATCTCTTCATCTTTCAACCGTGACAGTTCTGAAAGGTGGACAAATGTCAACATTATATCCATAACTAAGCCACTGACAACCATCAGGTATATTTAAAACAAACATTCTTTGTTAATACATACGTTCTTGAGCATCTTTCAATTTGTTATTTAATTCTTCTTTCTCATTTGCAAGGTTTGCAACATCACTGGTTAGTGTCCTATTAGTTTCTTCAAGCTAAGAAATTAAAGTGGAATCAATATTACATCCCAATTTACAAATTTAAGTTATAAAGCAATAATTCAAAATGAAAACATCCTAGAGTGTTGCTAAAACTTGTTTCCCTAAGTACATCCATCACTAAACGTCCTGTCTTTACGCTACCTTCCCCAACTTCATTCTTGAAGAAAATTTTGCTCCCCGTAACAGCCTGCACATGCACCCCAGGAAGCCCAACAACCGCCCTTCTCTCAAATATCCTTAGCAGTAATGTTACTGAGAAAAACATTTAATGAACTAAAAAAGCAAATACTACAACAACACTCCACATTCCATCATGCAGAATGAACGAAATTTAAAACTGCAGTACTTCTTTCAGAACATTATTATAAAACAAAAAATAAAAGTTTCCTAAAGGAAGTTGAGGTCCTTTTGTAATTCTCTCCAAATCCTCTTCCTCTTCCTCTTTACTGTGAGCTGTGTTTCCTCCTTTTCATTCATGACTGCATACTTTTACTTCATAAACATGAAACAATATATAGTGGGGTTTTATGTGACTTTAAATTATGCCTAAATAGCACCATGCTGTATTTACCGTTCTGAACTGCTTTCACTCGTATTATATTGAGTTGTTGATATAAAGACCTAATTCATTTTAACTGATATAGTAGTTTCACATCCTACCACATTTCATCTATCCACTCACTCGTCTGCTGATAAGGCCTCTGAATTTTCACTGTTACAAACATTTATGCTGCTATGAGTATAGTGCCTGGATTCCTCTAGCATATTTATCTTCACGTGGGTGGGCATTCTTTGGATAATATGAATATTTAAATTTTATTGGAAATTACCATACTGTTCTATGCAATACTAAATCTATACTCCTCATAGTAATAAGTACAAATGCCATTTCCCAGACATCCTTCAAGCATTTAAAATTAGGCAAGACGCTGAATTCCTGCCACTGCGATGAGTATAAATGACCCTGAGAAGCTGGCGGTGAGGTGGGCGAAACCGTAGAGCCAGCAGGTACGATCTCTCATTTAGATACATTACAACATTTTTCTAGTGCTTCTAAGGAAGATCTGTGATGGAGTAATTTAACTGTAATAAAAACCACAAAGAATTGCCCTTACCGAGGCAACCGTGGCGTCTTTCTCGCTGAGCTCCTGTTTGTGCCGTGCCATCATCTCTTTGATCTCCAGCTCTTTCATGATTTTCTCTTTTTCCAAATCAGAATATTGTTCTTCAGCAATTGAACGAGCCAGCTGCTCAGAATCTGCTTTGGTCAAGGTGATCTCCAGCTGGGCAGCCAAGGAGTCCCTACATTTTAGAATGTATCACTTAATGGTCCATTGTCACTATGAAGTCAGAGCACATGGCTAACCCACCTCGCCGACCAGCTCGTCCCTGGAGGACAGTAAGCCCTCTGCTGGGAGCCCGGCCCACGGGGAAACAAAAGTGACAGGCTCCTGCCCTTACCTTTCATCCTGCAACTCCTGTTTCTTCTGCTGTAACTCTTTACAAAGTTTGGTCTTCTCTTCACATTCTTCTTTAAGCTCCCTAACTTGTGTTTTATAGAGGGTCTAAACAGAAAAATGTCACAGAAACAAAAATCATCACCACCATCAAGAATGTTATTTCTACATTCAAAATCTACCCAGACAGAAAGCTGAGTACATACAAATATATTCATAACATTGAGTAATGCTGAGTCCCTGAACAAATAATTTAGTGAGCTTTTTGATTTTCTTATAATCAACCAATTAACTTTTAATAAAGGTCAGCTAATAATTTAAAGTGTGATTTTCAACTGGATGTCATTCTGAGCTTTCTCATTGAATAAATGACACAGACAAGATACTTCTGTTGGCTTACATTGAAGAAATAGAGATGACAGCTACCATTTCATATTTTAAAACAATTCAAAAAAGTACAAATGTTAAAATAACAATTTTATTTGTTTCATTACGAAAATACAGTCTTCCTCTAAAAGCAATGCTTCTAATCAGCTTCACAGGGTTTGAGCATGTGCTTAGAACTATTTTTCTAATAATGATAATCTATTCTAAGGACAAAAATCACTCTCCTGGTTCTGCAGTTCTTTAACCCTACAAACATAAATGTTGAAATCAGCATGCCCGGGACTCACTGAGAAGTACTGCTCGGCTTCCAGCTGGTCCTGCAGCTCCTTCATCTGCCCGTCGGCGTCCTGACGCTCTCTGTGGTAGCATTGCGTCAGAGGTTAGATAAGTTACACACGTATTGAACCAGCACCCCCTAAAATGCGGTGTGGGGAGCCCCTGGGAGTCCCTCAGACCCTTTCAGACAAGCCATGCGGCCAAATCATTTCCATAATACGACATAAGCATCATTTCTTTAACGCTCACTCTCCTGCAAGTGTACGTGGACTTTTCTTGAAGCCGTATGATATATCATGATGTCATCACTCCAACAGCTAATGAGATGTGTCCTTTTATGTTTTAAAATTCTGTTTTAATTTCTAAGTCAAAATATATCATTAGATATATCTTAGATAAGCAAAAATTCTTTGGCCATCAATAATTTAAAAAAAAAAATTTTTTTTATCCTCACATTTTTTCATTGCTTTTAGAAAGAGGAAGGTCAGGGGAGACGTATGGGACCGAGAAACATCAATCAGCTGCCTTCTTGTACACACCTTGACCGGGGATCGAACCCACAACCTGGGTACGTGCCTTGACCAGGAATTGAACCTGTGACTGACCTGCCGGTCTATGGGACAACATTCCATCCAACCGAGCCACATCAGCTGGGTCAACCTCAGTAATTTTTAGAAGTATAAACTATATATTCTCATATATGCGCTGTAATCAGCCGTTTACACCAGCCAAGCATTAGAATGAGAAGAGCACCCCGAGAATCGGTTATCTTACATGAGTGAATGACGGCAGACGGCCTGAGGGGAGGCAAGCACAGCATTTTACATCTCAATGTGGCGGTAACTGCACAGACGTTAGGCTCTGTGAAAATTCAGTCACCTCCACACTTGGCAACTGTGTACTTTTTCTATATGCTAATCTTCACTTAAGAAATAAAATTAAATAAAAAATAAAAGTAAGCCTAACACCCCATTTAACAGGGCAGGTTGAAATAAATTCTAGGCTTATTAAAAAAAACAGCCCTGGCTGCTGTGGCTCACTGGATTGAGCACCAGCCTGCGAACCGAAGGGTCACTGGTTCGATTCTCAGCTAGAGCGCAGGCCTGGGTTGCCCACCAGGTCCCAGCTGGAGGCGCGCGAGAGGCAACCACACAGTGATGTTTCTCTCTCTCTTTCTCCCTCCCTTCCCCTCTCTCTAAAAAAAAATAAATAAAATCTTTAAAACAGAATTATAGTTTTTCAAAAATGTTATTTTAATACACTGTTTTCTAAGTAAATTAAATAGAACACTAGAATATATCCCTGAAAAATGACTTAAAAATTTATACGGTATTTGCTCAACACTGAAACATTCCGAAGTCCCAGACACGAAAGGAACAAAGAGCACATGGAGAGCAAGCGTAATGAGGAGACAGTCCCGGGCACGGATCCTAAAAGCACGGGGGGAAAATCGCAGGCGCCCCCTCTGGTCCCACACGCCGGCTTCCCACGGCCACGTCCCAGTGAAGCGGCGGCAGCATGCCCCGGGGGCAGCCAGCGCCACCTTCCTAAGAAGCACCGCGGCACAACGCGTCGCTGGTGCAGGGGAAGGGGACGCAGTCGAGGAAATACAATGGGAAAAAACCCCAGATAAACCAAATTTAAAATAACTTTCGTGCAGACAGTAGTGCATACTAGTAAATCTTTGTCTGAAACAATTAACTTACTTCCGCAGTTCAGCATTCTGTTTTTCCAAGTTTATTTTCATTTCCAGGAGGTGATTATTCTCCTGTTTTAACTGCTTTTCTGACATCTTCAGCGTGTTAACTTGCTGTGTCTGCATCTTCAAGTCGTTTTGTGTGAGGCAGCGCTTCTGAGTTTCCTGCTCTATTTTTAATGTCAAATTTCTAACCTAAAAAATAAATAGTGTACTTGGTATGTAAGTAAATAATTTTGATTTTTATTATCAATGAAGCTGGCAGCATATATGATGATTCAAAACAGATTTCTGTCCTTAGGCAGTGAATTCATTTCACAGTAAAATATTTTTTTGTATTTTTGATAATGTTTTAAAAATAAATTATGGTCTTTAGGGTAAAAATAACTTTAAATTTCTTAAATTTATGGTTCATTTAATACATTACACACATTCAGTAAAATTAAAAGGTTGTAGAATATTATTTTGAGAAAAAATGTTCAATTATGAAACTGTCATTGTACATTTACAAATAATCCTAGTTTACTATTAATTCATTAAATAGTTTATTATTTATTAGTAAAATACTTACATCTTCGTTTAGCACATCCTTCTGTTTAAGGAGTTCATTTATTTTCTGCTGTGACTGTTTGAGGTCACAGTCGAATATAGAGCATCTTTTCTCAGCTTCCAGCAACAGGTTCTCCACTTTCTGTTTTAAAGTCCTTTCCTCCAAGAGCTTTTTTTCCATTTCTATTGCCACAAAAATTAACATAATCATGAATTTACACACAAAAGAAGCATATCAAATATATGACACAGCGCTAATGGAAATTATAGTAAATGATACTCCTTAAAAATATTTTTTAATCCTCAGTTTACCATTTTCATCACTCCTGTTTATGTGTCGGAAACATCAACAATTTCATCCTTGAACGTCAGGTATCTCATTTGCAAGGTATGCCTCTGCAGTATTACGTCCATTCTAATGGAAGTAAAATATTTCTACCTTTACTTCTGGTTCTAAAAGATACTCCTCTCTTTTAAATAAAGATTCCTTTTATTTTCTTGACATTCTGTGCCTCTCAGTGTTACCTGCCTTACCTTAACACATTCAGGTGGATTCTCTGACCTCTATGGCTCTTTCCATCTGAGCAGAGTACTAGGTAAAGACGAAAACTATGTTTTAGGGAGGTGGTAGAGAACAGGGCTCTAGAGCCAAACTTCTGGAGTGTAAACCCGGGCTCTGACACTTCCTAATCATCTGACTGGTCCAGTTAATCGATCTTTCTGAGGTTCAGTGTCCACATCTCTGGAGCAGCGACAGCAGTGCCCACCCCCACAGGCATGAAATACAGACTGTGAGTTAATAATGTACAGCACTCGAACGTGGCCTGGCACATGGCAAACAGTAAGTGCTCACTATTAGAAAAGAATTTTTAATGACCCAAGAAAATATTCATAATATTTTTAAAGAAAAAAAAGCAAAACTATAAAAAAAAAAATTGAGAAACTATACAAGTGCCACCCTGATTACTAGGGTTATGGTTAGTCTTGACTTAGTTTATACTTTCCTCTATTTTCTAAAGATTTGCAATAATTGCTTTTGTTTTAGTCATCAGAAAAGGCTTTTAAAAGCCTTCTTCCATATCAAAGTGTACAGCAGGCAAAGTTTATGTCTGATTCCTTATTAAATATAAGTTATTACAGTTAAAGGATTACCTTTTGATATTCCAATTAGACCAACTAGGTTCCTCTGCCCCTTCAAACCTAATACTCAATATCTAATTATCATTTACTACAAAGTTATACTAAGTAAAAATTAAACCTATGATTTTCAGTTTTTAATGAATCATCTTCAAAACTATGGAGAAATGAAACCATCCTTCACACACTGTTAATGATAACTAGCATTTCTAAGCACTTTTCATGTATATTGCACTTGGTTTTCACAACAATCTAACACCTGAATTGTCCCTTTACAGGAAACAAGGCACAGGAAGTTTAAGTAACTAGACAAGCTCCCCTAAATAGTAATTCATTGATGGTGAAGCTATATTCTTAATCAAAGGAGGCAAGGATTCAGATCAAAGGATTCAGACCCAGATTTGAGTACCATCTATAATATTTAAGTTTTATGTACTCATGTAAAATACCAAAGTCAACAGATTGTTAGTATTGTGAAAAGGGGTTTGAAAAACTGGTAGTTATTATTATACTGAATTTGTTTATTTTCACCAGTTCAGAGAATAACCTATGAATGAATGTACTAATTAAAAATAAAAAATCACAGAAAACACAGAGGCATAAGTGAATTTACCGAGGTGATGAAAAAATAGATTCTACACCTTGTTTTGGGTGATGGTCACAGATGTCACTACAAACATGAGAAATCTTTGCACTTTATTGCACCGAGTTATACCTCAGAAGAACGTTCACTCTATCTTCTAGGCAGCAGACAAGGAAATACAGCCCACTAACTTCATCTCTTCTAATCCAATTTTTCCAAATAAAGAACGCATTTCATCTTTCATCATCCTGAATTAGTGCCTTAAACTAGTATTAACAAAAAACCTTCCAATTTCAATTAAATTCACTAATTATAAGCCTATTTTTTGCTAAGGTACTCACAAATGCTGTATTTCAATATGAAATAGTTTCTGTTAAGAGTTATAGGAATCTTTCACAAGAATACTGATTTCCTCTGGAATTTAAAATCCATCATAATTATAAAGTTTGGAAAACAAGTAATTAACCTAAGAGAATTCCAAGACACAGGCCGGCTTGTGGGAAGGTTAACTCAGTTTTCTCACCCTCCGCTCTTTAGTGGTGCATGGTTTTGATCAGACCTAGCGAGTGCCTTCATCAGGCCAGAGCTCAAAACACTCAGTGCTCTTCCACTCTAGTGAAGCCAGCTGTTACGCTAAAATACCGATATTGAAGGAAGTGGCAGGAACCACAAGCTGACGAAATGGCAAACTAAATTAAAAGAAGAGCACATCCCCCAAATCTGAATACTCTATCTAAAACTTTACATTCTGTATGACTGTCACTATTGGTAGCTCCAAAATATTAATTTCTCTCTGATCTAAAAATTTTGTTGAATAATTTTGTTTGGGCCTTCCTGTCTTAGAAATGATTGCTGTCACGGGGGGAAAACACACACATACACACACACACGTATTATATGTAAAACTTCCATAATAGTGTTTCCTCTCCAGTATTTGGTAAGAAAATATAAACAAATATTTTCAAAAATCAAAGAACTGAACTCAGAATCAAGTCTGAGTAATATGCCGCTGGAAAACCCTCATAAAAACAAGTACCTTTCATGGCTTCTGATTTAGCTTCTTCAATGGATTCATAAATCTTATTTTTATCTGCCAGCCGCGCTTTCGTAGCTTTATGTTCAGCCTCTTCTTGCTCCAAGCTCTGCTGCGTAACCTTCAGTCGGTAGGTCATGTCTATCTCCATGTTGTTCTTTTCCTACGAAAGATTGAAACGGCGGCTGTGACAGAAAGACTGGCTGACGGTACCAACAGGAAACGAAGGGCTCTGACAGGCTTACTAAGAACGTCCAGAACTCTCTCTCTCCGATTCATTCGGATTCCTTCAGGAGGGCTGTGCGCTCCCCAGTTCGCGTCCCACTGCACCCCTTGCCCACACTTCCGCTCTGCTATCCTGAGAGCGCGCAGAGATCATCTGGTCTCAATAAAGTGACCGATGATATTCTCAATATCAAACTCAACAGGCACTTCTTAGTCTTCGCCTCATCCGAACTCACTGTTGCCCCGAAACTACTTCTTCGGCCTACGTGACACTCCTTCCTGCTCTCATCTTGTCCGGCCCTTGGGAGGTTTCCGCAAACTACCCCTTAAATGTTGGTCTTCTACAGAGACAGTGTTCTTCAGCCACAATGCTTCTCCTCTCCCTGTTTTTCGAACCTTTAACACATACCAAATGTTCCCTTTTGCTATGTCAATCTCAGGATCCTCTACCATTCACGCTTAATTTCAACATTTAGATGTGTTTTAAGTTGAGAATCTTTTTTTTCTATATATCCGCAAATATTTCCTAACTTTTGTTTTCTATAGTTTGTATCATAAATGTAGGTATTTCCTTTGTGTTTTAAGTAAAATCTTTAATACTGAAAATAATTTTCCAAACTAATAATTCACCAATCTCTGCCCTGAAAACCCACTGCTCTAAACAACTTCTCCCCAGACGGCTCTTCCGTCCCCATGGCTTCAGCTACCTCTACACCGATGCCTGGCAAACACCTCCAGCCCCTGTGACCGTGACTCACTGCTCTGAAGGCCCCTCATTTGGCTGTCTCACAGGTCCTCAAACTTACAACTAAAATGGATTCGTCACCATTTCCTCTACAAGAGCTTTTTTCCCTTTAATCTTTATTAATTAATGGCAGCAGTACGCACCTTGTCACAAACTAGGAACTTGAACTCATCCTTGATTACCTGCTACTCACATGCCACATCTAACCAATTACTGATTGCTGCCGAACATCCCTCCTTTAAATATTCCTCGGATTCACCCTTATTTTCCATCCTTTTAAGCGCTGTACTAGTGACGTCTCCGTTATCTGAATACTGAAGAGGCCCGACCAGTCTCTCCACCACTTGTCTTACCTTCCTCGAATCTATTCTCCACATGATACACAGTGGAGAATAAAAATCTTCAGTGGCCAGTCCATTACTTAAAGAAACTACTCACAGAGTATTTAAAACCTTGCATGATCTAGTTCATGCCGAGCTCTGCGGCCTCACCCGGGCCACTGAGTGCTCACTGTTACAGGAGGACCGGATCAGCCTGCTATTTCTGTAAAATTTCATTGTAACAGTCACACCCATTCCTTTAGGTACTGCAGCAGAACTGGGTAGTTGCAACAGAGACTGTAAGGCCTGCAAAGCCTAAAATATTTACTATCTTTCCCTTAAAAGATTAAAATTTATTGCCCCTGCTCTATACTCCAAAAATACCAAACAGCTGTAATTAAGCAAACAGACGAGGCTTTTTAAATTCTCCACCCTCGGCGCCTTTGCTCATGCCGTCCCCCGCAGCGCAGTCTGTGCCTTTCCCCAGCCAGCCACTCCGCCCTGCCAGGCTTGATATCCCCTGTCCTACCTCTCCATCCCATTTACCGCACTGCATTACAATTATCCTGTCATTTATTACTACTTCAGAAATCACCCACGAAACTGTGAGATTGTTAAAGGCAAGGACTGCATGCACCCTGATACTTCTACCACAGGCGATACATTAAATACTTACAGGAATAAGTAAATGAAATAAAATATGAACTGCACAAAGCCTAAAAATCATCCCTAGCTTACAGTGTTTTTAAAGAAAAACTTCTAAATGCCGAAGGTCATGAAAACTTTATGTAACTTTTATGATATGTTATTAGTGAAGATTTGAGTTTTCCTGGGACTCCTAGAGAGAAGCACCCACGAGAGCCCCTCCCTCCTAGGCACCTACCATACTAAGTAAGGGCTGCTTGTATAGTGCTACAGCAAGCCTGAAAATATATATGTATCCCTAGTCCTCACAACCGGGTCTAAACATGAAAGAGCCTGTGAATATGCAGAACTAAATGATTTCTCACATTTCAGAGCGAGTTTTCCAATTGGAAACTCGACAGTGATTTTCTCACACAAATATAAAGCAAACATGTTACCTTTTCCAAGTCAGTGAGCCGCTCCTGTAGCTGTCTCTTCTCCATCTCTACTTTTGCTAACAAGATTCTGCCATTCTTCAAATCCTCTTCTAGGCCAGATATTCTACCTAAAATCGCAACATTTTATAAAACAATAAACCCACAAAGTATGTGTACATATATGTAATTATAACTAATGTATATTACATATGTATTAACAGTAAGAAATTTGGAAGCTGCTATTTATGAGCAGAGGTTTTATAACTGCTGGTACAGCTGATACAGTTTAGAGACTGCTTTACAGTTTAACTTAACTGGAACCCAACCCACTTAGGAGGTGTCTTGAAACTTAAAATACTTCAAACTAGTTTAAAGTAAACCTTTCACTCACAAAACTTTATGTTAATGTATTTCGAACACCCTACCTTTATATAACACAACAGTAGTATATTCAGAAATGTGCTACCCCAGCACATTATCTGTCACCTAAATTTATTTCCAAAACATGGATCATTAAGGTGAATTCAAATGCAAGCTCTACATTAATACCTTGTAAATCATTAATGATTTCTGATCCATGGGTTCGGTCCCTCCTTTCAGATTCTAGAACCGACTGAAGATTGATAAATTCCTTTTCAAGTTTTAACTTGGCGGTCTCCAACAGACAGTTTTTATCTTGCAGATCTCTAGTGTTAGATTCCAGCTGCTGAATCTGCTTTGAACTCTCTGCCTGGCTTTTTCTTAACCGGGCTGCAGTATCAGATTCTGTTCGCAGCAAAGCATTGGTTTCATCCAGCTGTTATTCCGTTCAAAATTAAACAACAACAAATAAACACAAGTGTATATAATGAAAATATTCCAGCTTTTTACCCCACAACAAAGTATTTAAAATAAACAAAAACCTAAAAATATTTCCTAATGACTTCCTTTTAAAATCATAGAGGTAAAATCCTTTTGTACATTGCCAATTAAACCTGTTACCAGGCAGTCATAAATAAAATGCAATATCCTTATTACAAACTGGAGCCAACTTACTTGTCTCTGGAGCTGGCTCACTTTCTCAGTGGATATTTGAGAGTTCTGGTTTCTTTTTTTCAGATCTTCAAGTTGGTCTTTTAAACTGTTAACTATGATAAAAAGCATGTCAGTGCCAAACTTAACACAACACACACACACGATTTTTTTCTTGATAAGTATTTAATATTCTACACCACAGACCATCATTTTCCAAATTTCGCTTCTTGTCTGCTTCATGATCAGCTTTCCGCTGATATTCTGCATTTTTGTGCTGAAGAAGAGCCTTTTCTCTTTCTAATTGTCTCAATGCTGATTCCACAGTTTTCCTTAAGGTAACCTGAAATGGTGCTTAATGTTATTATCAGAAAAAAAGTATGTATAAAAATCAAATGAAAACAAAAACTATTTCCGTTATTCCAAATAGATAAAAATCCTAAATAAAAGCTCTAACTGCTGTACTATTAAAACTACAATAATGTGTTCCATATTTTTAAAACAGCACACTCCTGAATAATCAATTCTGTGTTTTGTTTACTATTGAAAGCAAACTTTCTATTCCATCACCATCTTTATATAATAAAAACAAATCTAAAATGTTATGAATAAATTTTTTTTAAAAGAAACAATGGTCACTTTGTTTTTAATCCATGTCATTAATACAAATACAATTTTTTTACTTGAAATATCTACACATTATAAATTAACTCAGTTTTGCAAAAATATAACAAAAATGAAGCCTATTATTATGAACCCTAACCCTAACCCTGCCCACTCATGTTACAAGGTAAGTTTTATTATAGACTAAGCTATGTATTAATATGATACCAAGAGAATTGTAGGTAAGTAAGGCAACAAAACATTTAATGAACAAAAATGTTAATAAAAGTCTAGAGCAACTTTACCTCTTCTTCTAGCTCCTTTACTACTTTCTCTAGGCGAGTATTAACAGATCTAAAGAATTTCAAAAGAAACAGTAAATAAAATAACTCCTAATTTACAATAAAAGCATTTACTATAAGTCTGAAAATAATCACATAATTACACTTTTAGTAATATGTTCAAACTTAAACTTTATAATATACTATTTAATTATCTACAAACATACCTGCACTTCTGCTCCAGTTCCTCTTTGGCTTGTATCTCAGTGCTAAGGTGTTCTTCTAATGTGTATAGTTTTTTCTGAATCTGTTAGAAAACAAGAAACTATAATTACAGTTTGGTCACACTTAAAAGATGAGAGCCTTAAAGAAAACAATGATAAGCTTCTCTTTTCTTTCAGCTTAATAAAATCTCCTCGATAGCAGTACAGTATCTGTACCTTCTAATGTGACTTTTACTGACAGAGGGAAAAATCCTCCACCTCTTGCTTTCTACTGACAGTCCACACGTATATATGGACACACTACGTGAACATACAATTGAAACTCTAATCTTAGCGGAATTCTTCTATGACACCAAATTTCTTATTCGTTATGAATAAAAGATATCCTCCAATGTTCTGCAGAGTCCATTTTAAATATTGTTAACATTTGTGCTTATAAAAGGTCTACGTCCAAAATTAATATTCAGAATATTTTATTGAACGTGCTCAAATATATATAAGTATCCTTAAAAATAAGAATGTAAGTTCTTCTTTCTACATAGTGCTGGACACAGTACTGTAAAGAATTGTAATCAAATTTTTTCTGAATAAATGATAGCTAATTAATTATAAGTCATCTCCTTTTATTCTTTAAATCCTTCAAGGTCAGATCTGTCAGACTTTAAACAAACTAAAATTACAGAAAGTAATTACAGAAAGTCTGAGTAATCCACTTCTGGAGCACCATTACCCTTATAAAGAACTTAACTTTGGTGTTCCTCTTGTGCCTCTGGTACAGCGGCAGGCACTTAACAAATGTGGGCTCACTGATCCTAACAAAAACCCTACAAGGATGGCAGTGTTACATCTACTCAGTAAAGAAACTAAAACCCAAAGAAGGTAAATACCTGGGCGAAGACAGCATAGCTAATGAGTGACAGTACAAAAACACAACCCGTCTTTTAGATTCCAAAGCCAGCATTCTTTCCACTGCTCTTTGTAGTGATTAGGATTTCCAGGTTCTTAAATATTTCATATACCTTAAACAAAACTGTATCTCTCCCTAGTAAGAACATACAGGCCAATGAACTAGTCAAATTTAATTGCTATTGAACTGATATAATTTGATCACACTTGTTATCACACGCTAATCAGAAGTTCTTGCTGCCAATCATATGTCTTTGATAAATAAAAACAAAAAGTATATAATATATATTTTAAATAACAGATCCATAGGAGCAATAATAAAAGAGATACTTGGTAGAAAAAAGGTTGGGAACTTCTCTCTTGGGAGATGCAGTGCCCCAAATGCTAGGTGAAACAAGGCTGTATCACAACACTGCAGGAGTGATGAGTTTTTCAAGACATAAGACATCAACATACCTCTTGACTTTCCTATTTAAAACAAACAAACAGAAAAAACATAGAAAACATTAAAATGCTTGCTTTGCTTTATGAAATTCCTAAAACACAAATCATACCAAAATTATTCAATCTAATATTTTAGTTTTTATAAGTTTTGAAGAGAAAAATGGTTAGCATCAAAAAATACTATAACAGTTTGATAAAATTATCCTTCATATGAATTCATTGCTAAATATTCAAAATTTGAATCTCTCCACTATTTCTGTACTCTTACAACTTATTATCTGTACTTTTATAGAATTAAGATTATAAAATTTCCTAACTGGTATTATAGCTATTCATAAACCTACTCTACCACTTTTGCTACTAAAACTAAGACTAAAGCCACGTATAATTCATTGTTTCACTCCATTGTATCTTACACAATGAAATAAATTAATTCAATGTCATGCTGAACTGTACTGCAGCAAGGGATGCCATCTAATGATTCAAAAAGGAGCATCGAATACAATTTTTAAAATATATGAGCATTACTAAAATATCTGAACATGTAACTAAAATAGAATAGTAAAAAATTTACACATACTTCATTTTTCCTTGACTGTATTGAATCACTTTCTCTAGAAGACGGAGAATCACTTAATAACCTAGAAAGGAAGGCAAGAAAATAACCGCGTGTCATTTAAATCCATTTTCTAATACCAACCTAGTTTAGGAATTAAATTCCAATCACAAAGATTTCTTTTCTTCACTTCCAACTTATTTTAAATGAAGCAACATTTCCCCCTCCAGACATTTACACCATTTTCAATAAAATGAAATGCTAAACTTTTCAGATGTGCTGTTGTTTAAAGTTGTTGAGATCAGAGTCACTAATCTTCCTCATCATCTCAAGTTCCTGTAACTATTTTATTCTTCTTTTCTAGACATTTTCTAGAAAGAGACCTCTTCTCCTCCTTTTCAAAGATAACATCCCTTGATCTCCAGGTCTTAAGACGTAAATGAACACTTCTATTTAAATGTCAATTTCTCTCTTAACATGGTCTTTCCTCAATGACAATAAACATTCCTGGGTTTCTCCTTGCACTGATACTGTCATTTTAGTCCACATTATAATCATTTTTAGACACTGTTGGTAGCAGGCTGACCAATCCTCCCTGGTTTGCCTGGGATTTTTCCCAGTGTCAGTATGAAAGTCCCGCACCACCTCCTAGGAAACCCCTCAGTCCTGGCCAAACCATAACGTTTGGGCACCCCATCATTACACACGGAAGTACCTAACCGTCTCTCCGACGTCTCTAATGCTTCACTCGACTAGAACAGTTTTCAGTGGCTCCTCACTCCCTGAAAGTCCAAGGTTCCTCAGCACAGCACACAACATCTGTTGCAGAATTCTTCCCCTAAACTCCAACTTCAATATAGTTTCTAATCTCACCCCTCCAAACTCACTTCGGTTAACCAATATTTACTGAACGGCCTGTGCCAGGCTCTGCGCTAGATGGAAGGATTCAGGCAAGAAAACCAAAGTCTTATCAGGACCCCCAGACAGTCACAGTGCAGGGACAACCATCCAGGGTTGGAGTCCCACTGGACTACACCACACTGCTCTCAGTCCACGCCTGCTGCCACGCCAAACCTTGGCTATAGCATTTTTGAAGTAAAATAATGAAATTAAATGAAAAGTAACTCTTGATAATAATCCTTTTGGAAAATATTCAAAATTTAAAACAAATTAACACTTTTTCTTATATAATCCAGTATCAAAGTAAGACAACTCTATAGCTAGACTCTGGAAGCAAACAAACAAAAAGTCTCAGACACAGCACATACAAATTTTCTCTGTAGTAGGTAAACCCTATAAAAGGCAGCTGATTTCCCACAAAGGCTTTAGGAATTGGGAAGGTCTCTACATCTCCTTTATCATCTTCAATGTCATCAAAGTTGCTGCTGTCTATGTCACTGCTGAGTTCAGGTACTACTGGAGCAGCCGCTGTTAAAAGAAATGAATTATTTCATTCATAATCAAAAATAAAGAAATAAACCACCCCTACTTTGTTTTATATTATTAACAATATATATTAACACTGTACACTAATAATATATAACTAATTAATATACTTTATGATTTACTATAGAAAATTCTACTAACACATTTTCCATTTTATCATTTCAAATAATTAAAATTTTATAGGTGTTTTATTACTACATTAGATCAGTTTTAAATATGCATACATCAATTAAACAAGAAAAGCAGTATGATATCACTCTAGGTATTAAAATCACAAGCAATAATACATTCTTTGGTCTTAGGTTTTCTACGTTCTTTAGGTAGAAACATTTCTTACTCTTAAAATAAATTATTGTCAAATATATATAAAGTTGAAATGAATTATTATGTTTAACCTAGTATTTACCAGAGTACGGCCTTCATATAATAATTAATTGCTAATTTATTAATTCAAACACATTCAAATTTAAAGTTTACATTTCTCCATTCTGCAAATTATTGAGATCCACATAATTTAACTTGACAAATTAATAAACTTATAATGTTTATTATAAAAGTATTGGGAAATATTATTAATAAATACACATTTATTGTATGCTTACTTTGCTAAAATACTGAGGTAATATTAATTTCGCTATAAATATTGCCACTGAACAAATTTGAAATGACACCTCTCAACTTAAAAATTAGCATTAACTGTGTGACATGTGTGTTAATTCAAAAGAGGAAGCAGTTGAAACTGTGATGAAGTGGAAATATTTAAATTCATTGACTTACTCTCTCTTATGTTATCCCAATTCCATTGATCGTTCTTAAAGAAAGGGTGTTGTTTGATTTCTTCTACCCCGTTTCTCCCAAGTCGCACCTCCCTAAGCAATGCAGTTAAAGAGTACATGAAAGTGAGGTTAGCAAAAGTCAAAAATATTATAAACTCTTATCTCCACAAAGATCAACATAAGGACCACAAATGAGTTTGAGACATCTTTTAGAAAGCTTTAGCATAAATGTTTTTCAAAGAAAAAAAGCTAACTCAGGCTTATAGTATACAATCTCTGTGGACAGATTAAAAAGACTGTAATATATGTATTGGGTTGGCCAAAAAGTTTGCTGGTTTTTTCCATAAGATGGCTCTAGTAGCCCTTTGCTGTCTTTAACTTCCTTTGATACCATTTTGTTAGATTGTATTGTGGCAGCTGTCATATCAGCGTGCATTTAAATAAAACATTAAAATTGGTGAATTTTTATGTAACCATTTTAATACTGAAGAAGGGAGAAAATACATTTTCAGCATATTATGCTTTATTATTTCAAGAAAGGTAAAAACACAACTGAAATGAAAAAAAAAATTTTGTGCAGTGTATGCAGAAGGGGCTGTGACTGACGGAATGTGTCAGAGGTGGGTTGGGAAGTTCCGGGCTGGAGATTTCTCACTGGACGCTGCTCCACGGTCAGGGAGACCAGTTGAAGTTGATGGCGATCAAATCAAGACATTAACTGAGAATAATCAACACTACACCACACAGGAAACAGCCAACATACTTAAAATATCCAAATGAATAGTTATTGATGAAAATAAAAAACGTGTCTTTTTACAGAAAGCACCACACAAGCTTTTTGGCCAACCCAATAAATCAACGGAAAGTGACATATATTTCAATCCGCAGTTTGTGTCCAACAAAAGTACACATGAGACTTTCAAATGACAAAATTCACCGGTGCATGCCAAAACTGCATGGCCAACTTTAGGTTGTAAAATGAACAAAGATCTAACTTTTAGCCCAGAAGTTATCAAAACCTTTCTAATAAAATTATTATTTAAAAAAAATCTCTCCCCTTCTGAAAAAGAAATCACATATTGTAGTTGAACCTATCCATATTTACTCTGATAAATAGCTCTATATTTATATTAAAATTATTATTCTGAATACAAGAAAAATGTTAATAATTTCATTCTTTGACCTTTGGAGTCTTCAATTAAAACTGTATAAAAAATTTTTTAAAGACTGTATGAAAATAAAGATTTTTTTATATATCCTGGAGTGATATTTAATAAAAGAGAAAAACCAGTCAACTTTAGAGGGAAGTGCTCCTAGCCACACTGATGGCATAAAATTCTTTTCAAAACTGCAATCTCCCTACCAGTAAATTGCTCTGTCAAATCTTTCATTAATGGTACTCCTTTCAATGGCATATGTTCTACCCTATTTTATATTTTATCTTTCAGAACAAATTATGGTCATCCTTACCAAATCAAAACAATATACAGGATTTGGTCTGAGTTTATTAGCATGGGTTGTACGTTAATTATATAATTAACAAATATTAAAGTCTTATCCTACAAATGATTGATAAACATAAAATGATTAACCTCTCTAATGAGGAACAATGTAAGTTTTCTTGCTTCAGATGGAAAAAGAAAAAATTCATAATATTCAATTTGATGAGAAGGAGGGAAACAACTGTTGTTACTAAAAATATTCCCTGATGTGACTTCTCAAGGTCAATTTTGCAACATCATTCAATTCCCAGAATTCCAGCTGTAAGATTTTATCCTACAAAAGGTACACAAAGATCACTATAAGGTGCGCTAAGGAATTACAGCATTTTAGAACTATAAATGCCCTTACTTTTTAATCTATTCTGATCCCATTGTTTTATGGGTGAATAAAATTAATTCCAAAAATAAGGTAAAACCATTTCCCTGAGATCATAAAGCGAGTACGCACCGCCCTGCGCGTGCTGGCCCTCCGACAGAGCGCCCCCGTCTCAGATACAAACGGAAACCAGGCTAGACCTGAAGGGCGCCGAGGAAGGTCTCTGAATAGCTGTCTAGCGGCTCTCTCTGAGGCACGTTTTCACAGTGCTGTTCATCTGTTTTGTTTTAAGAAATATAGAATTTCCAGGACAGACTTGCTCATATTCAAATGCAAATACAAACAGGTTGGGAAGGAGGCACCCGTGAGCCAAACACAAGCAGGTCTGCAACTGTGACCTGCTGAGTCTTCGTCTGCACGACAAGGTCCTCTCTCAGAAGCTGCACCGGGGGGCACGGCTTACGCCGCCGTAGAGAGAGCATGTGAGCAATACAAAGGCTTTACTTCTCTCCGATACATTATTTTACAAAGACCTTTTTTTTTCCTTTTTAGACAGGAGGGTCAGCGTTAAATTACAATTGGGCTGCAAACACAAAATGAAAAGGTAACCCAACCCCAGGCTCAGCAGTAAAAAACGCTACCCCAGAATTAAATGCAATTTAGAAAAGGAGAGGCTGACTTCATATGTAAATAAGAGTTAGGTATGCTCTCGTTTCTACAAGTCTGAAAGTTAAAGAAGTCATCTCCACAAAGACATTCAATGCATATTACCTATCTGTTAGGAAGGCACAGATGAGATTCTTCGCATGTTTAGAAATTTCTGCATCTTCAGGGAAACACAGTGAGTTTTTATGATCCATAATTTTGCTATATGTTCCTACAAGTGAATCTGCATAAAACGGAGTATCCCCTAAAATGCCAAGAAAGAAGATGCTGAGTGTAATAGAGAAAGCAAATCAAACACTTTTCATCTAATACTTAAGTATGTTAAGTTTAAATTTGTCACACGCATGAAAAAATAGTTATAAGCCAGAAATCTCAGTCAAAACAAACACACATACCAAGGCAGCAAGAATATATTTAAATTTTAACCATACCAATGAACCATCAACCCGCATGAGCCAAAAAATAAAAATAAAAAAAATCAATGCTTACTCTAAATTTTTTTTTAATAACAGGAAAGGAAACAACTTACTGAATAATTAAAGAAAAAGGTTACTAAATGAGGTCAGATCAGTCAGAGTCCTCTGAAGTTTGATTTGAATCATGGCTCAGCCTTTTGAGATTACTCTCTGGAGCATTTTTTTAAATTTATTTATTTATTTATTTTTAGAAAGAGAGAAAGAGAGGGAGAAAGAGAAGGGGAGAAACATCAATGCATGGTTGCCTCTCATGTGCCCCCAGCTGGGGCCTGGTCAGGGACCCTCCTCGCATGTGCCCTGACTGGGAATTGAACCAGTGACCCTTTGGTTTGCAGGCCGGCAATCAATCCACTGAGCCACACCAGCCAGGGATATTCTGATTTTTTTTAAACAAATAACTATACTCAATTATTGTACAGATTTTATAGATTTTCTACTTCCAATTTCTTTTAGGGTCATCATCTACAAAATAAATCTCACATTTTCTAAAAATATATTCTTAGCTCTAAAGTCATTTCATATAATATTATTAGCTTATCACACTTGCCTCAGAAAGTAGACCTCGCTACCTCCCCCTTCTTCCCCAAGCCAAATGATTCAGTCACTGGCTTCCTTAGCTAGAGATGTTTGTGCGTCCCTAGTCCTTACAAATGGGAAATCTTAAGAATGAAATCTATGATGTAAAGAAAAGTTTTAAAACACTCAAGCCTTTTAAATTTTCAGTTGGTTTAAGAAAAAGACATTATGTATTAAATTTGAGTTTTCTGAGAATGAAATATTACAAAATATATTTATCTTGATAGTCGAATAGTCAATAACTATATGATTTATTTTACTGGAATTTCAAACCAAATATATAAATAAGTAATAAATACAAGAAATATAGTTAACAAAAATCACTAACATAATTACATAAACAAACTAAAAAGTATTTCCAGTTCTCTATTATTATTGGAACAAATATGAATGAACAGCTTTATATTTAAAATATTTATAATAAATACTAATAATAATTTAAAAAATCTTAGAATGGAAGCCCACTGTAGCTGTAAACTTGCTTCTTGTTGCATTTTCTTAACAAAAAGGTCTATTGGAGGAATATTTCCTAGCAGTATGTTTTCAATTCCTTTCCTATTCTACTCAATCAATTTTCCAGTATGAGATTTGGTTTTAATTTTCCAATTAATAATCAATTATATCAGTCACTACTAATTCAAAGTTTTCAGAAATTCTACTTCTTCCCTAGGACACATGCAATTAACTCCCTTATAATCCCAAATTCTTGAACTAAAACTAAAAGTGTCATGAGATGGGTTTTGAAAAAAGAAATATTTACTTACCCACCAGCATCTCAAAAAGGAAAACACCCACAGACCACCAATCACACTCGCGCCCATAGCAGCCATCGCCCCCTTGTGATTTCAGAACCTCAGGGGATATGTAATCAGGTGTTCCAACTGCCGTGTCGCAATGCACCATGCCTGTCTGGGGAAATGGCACACACGGAGAAAAGAAGATGTGTGCGAACACACACATAAATGCACCAAATTCCCTTATTATTACATGGAAGCGATATAAGCTGCCACCAACCGAACCTCCCTGCTGGCGCGGCTTTGGGAGGGGAGAACAAATGCCTCATGAAATGCATAAAATCTGGGTATTCTATTACCTTGTTTGAGTCACAAGTCAGCAAAACTAAATTCATCTTTGTTTGGAACTATAAAGTCCAGAATTAAAGTGTTTCTTTTATTTTTACTTCTCAAAAAAATCCAGCATTTTTTTACTTGCTTAGTACTTACTTCATCCATCTTCATACATGTGCCAAAGTCTGCTAACTTTAGGTGTCCATGTTTATCCAAAAGCATGTTGTCAGGCTTCACATCCCTGTGAATTAAACCCATGGAATGGATGGCATCCAGGGCAAGAACCACTTCCGCCGTGTAAAATTTGGCCCATTTCTCAGGTACGTCATAGTTACTCATGAGGTTTACAAGGTCTCCGCCCGGCATGTACTCCATTACCATGTACAGATACTTATCATCTTGAAAGGCACAAAAGAGCTGAAAAACAAAATGGGAAGAAAAAAAATTTTTTTAAAGAAATAAAGAAAACCAAACAATAAACAGAAAACCAAAATCTGTTATTATTACTGAAAAAAAAAAAAAAAAAAACAGATTATTTTATATCTAAAACCGAGTTGAACTTTATGAAATCTTTGATTTTAGATTGATTTGGACATCTTTAAACTAGACAAAACTTTGATATGGGTATCTTCTTCATACTTACTAACAAAATACATATAAATAAATCATTTTCTCTCTTGGAAAATATAAAAATCTTTTCACATAAAAATATTTTAGAGCCCTGGCTGCTGTGTCTCCGTGGATTGAGCGTCGGCCTGCAAACCAAGTGTCGCTGGTTCGAGTCCCAGTCAGGGCACATGACTAGGTTGCACATCAGGTCCCCAGTTGGGGGCGCATGAGAGGCAACCACACAGTGATGTTTCCCTCCCTCTCTTTCTCCTTTCCCCTCTCTCTAAAAAATAAATAAATAAATAATTGTTAAAAAACTTTTTTAGAAGAAAAAGAATAAGAATGAAGAACTTAAAAAGTGAAAGAATCACAGAAAAATTCATAACAAAAAGCAAACTATTTCACAGAACTCACAAAGCAGAGAGCTGGGGCGGGAGGAGCTGCTCAGAAAACCCTGAAAGATACCGTTTCAAGGGCCACGAGAAGAGGGAGTGAGCGCCATGCCCCTGGAAGCACAGCTGGTAGTCACATATGAAATAGGCCCGTGACCTCTCTCCCCTTCCCCACCTTCCTGCTCACAATAGCAGCAAGTGGCTGTGTTACCTGCATCCATACTGAAAGAGTGGCATTGGGACCAGAGAAATAAGGCCCCAACCTAGGCTGCCCCCAGGAAAGACACAGCAATCACAAATTCAGAAGGAAAGCTATCCCTATTCCACCCCAAAACATGTCTCACCCCTCCCAGAAAAGACCAACTGCAAATAGAAAAGGTTTCCCCAAACAAAGAGTAAAAGAGAACAAAACCAAAAAATTAACATTTGAGAAAAATCAACATCATGCCATATAGACAAAGCAATTCAAGATATTCAAGAAACAACAAAATTGTCCATATAGGCATGGGTCTATATTGGGGTTTTCTGTTCCATTTAGTTGTTTTATTTGTTTATATTCTTGCCACCAAGTATCACAGTGCTTTAATTAGTCTGTTGAACTTGCTTGATATCGATTGAGCGTATTAGATTTATGGGTTTATAGATTTCATCCAATTTGGGAAAATTTTGGCCATTATTTCTTCAACTATTTTTTCTGTCTCTGCTCCGGTCCCGTAAGCCTCCAACCCCTTTCTGAGACTGGAATCACACATATAATCTGCCTGATGTTGTCCCATAGGTAAGCGGTATTGTTTTGTTGTGTTTTTTCCCTAATCTTTTCCTGGTGTGCCTCGTCTGGTGGTTTTTAGGCTGTCGAGAGAAATGAAATGAAAGGCTTGTATGCAAATGTTCACTATTTATAATAGCCCCCAAATAGAAACAAATTCAAATGTCCATCAACCAGTAAACAAACGAACTGAGTATTATGCACAGACGGTTCCCACCCAACCAGATAAACTGCAGTAGTTCTGACGATAAGCATCTAGAGTTAGCATCAGACCCCAGGAGTGAAGAGCTCAGTCTTACACAGGACTGCCCTCACTTCAGACATCAGCCACATTTCCTAAGTTGCCAGGCTACCGGGATGACTCAGAGAGCTATACTTACGATCACAATTTTATTACAAAGGATGCACACAGCGGGGAGGGAGCACAGAGCTTCTGGGTCTTCTAGTGGAATCAGGGTGCATCACACTCTGCACAGCAATGTGTTAACCAATCAGGAAGCTCCACTGAGTGTCCATGTTCAGAATTTTAATTAGGGTCCCATTACATAGCCGCTGTAAATCACTGGCCATGTGATTAAACTCAATCTCCAGCTCTTTTCTCCTCCCTGGAGTATGGGTAGCTTGGTCTTTCTAGGGACCAGTCAGTCCTGTCTCAGAGTGATCAGAAGGCTACTGGGAGCTGCCTCATTAGCATAACAAAGACATCCCTATCACTGAAAGTTCAAGTACTTTTAAAAGTTGTCTGCTATAAACCGGGGACAAAGAAAATGCATTGTTTGTTATACTGCCATACAATGAAATATGATTCAGCACTAAGAAGAAATGAAGTGCAATACATGGTACAATATGCATGAACTTCAAAATAATATACTAAGGGAAAGAGACCAGATGATATAACTATTGTATGATTCCATTTATCCAAAATGTCCAGAAAAGGCAAATCTATAGACAGTAAGCACATTAGTGGCTGCCTGGCGGTGGGAGGAAAATGGAAAACGACTATAAATGGGTACAAGTTATCATTTGGTGATGCTAAAAATGTTCTAAAAATCAGATTTAAGTAATGGATACACAACTGTAAATGTCCTAAAAGTCACTGAATTATACAAGTTTATTTGCAAGTGATTTAATAACGCATGTTTTATTCACAAGAGACAAAAACTGGAAACAACCCAAATGTCCATGAACAGATGAATGAATGAATAAATGAACTGTCATATAGCCATGTAATGGAATACTATTTAGCAACAAAAAAAGAATGAATGATTCAAGTAGTGCGTCATGGGTAAATCTCAAAACTGTTCTGCTGAATGAAAGAAGGCACGTGGGACGGGATTAAAGTTAGACTGGACACTGGAGAATGTGAACTTAAAGACGCAGCACTGAAAACTATAAAATGCGGCACACCGGAACAACAAGACTGAGAAAAAATAAAAAGACAAAGAGAGTATCAGACACCCACAGGACAACATAACTAGATCGCACATGTGTAACTCAAGTCAGAAAGAGGCTGAGGAGCTGAAGCAGAAAAAATACTTGAAGAAATAATGGTCAGCTCTTTCCTGGCTGGAGCCGTGGGCGACGGTGCAGAAGGGAAGAAAGTCCCAGCTGTGCCTGAAACCCCTAAAAAATGAAGGGATTTTGAAAAGCTGAAGACCAAGCGCCTGAGAAAGAAGTCTGCACAAAAGAGGCTTTGAAGGGCAAGGAGGAAGCTTATCTGTGAAAAAGCGAAGCACTATCACAAGGAATACAGCCACGGACAGGACTGAGTCAAATGGCTAGAACGGCAAGAAAAGCTGGCAACCTCTATGTACCTGCGGAACCCAGACTGGCATTTGTCCTCAGGATCAGAGGTCCCAACAGTGTGAGCCCAAAGGTCTGAAAGGTGCTGTAGCTCTTCACCTTCACCAGATCTTCAATGGCACCTTTGTTAAGCTCAACAAAGCTTCCGTTAACACGCTGAGAAACGTGAAACTGTGTGTTGCACGGGGGTAACCAAACCTGACGTCAGTAAATGAACTGATCTACAAGCGTGGTTATGACAAAATGAACAACAACAAAAGAACTGCCCTGACACATAACGCACTGATCGCTCAATCTGTAGGTAAATATGGCATCATCTGTACGCAGGACCTAATTCATGAGTTCTATACTGCTGGAAAATGCTTCAAAGAAGCACACAACTTCTCGTGGCCCTTCAAATTATCTTCTCCACAGGTGGAATGAAGGAAAAAAACATCCATTCTGGAGAAGGTGGAGACGCTGGCAGGAGGGAAGACCAGATCGGCAGGCTTATTAGAAGAACACACTAAGGTGTCTACCATAGTTAATCTGGTCAGTCATGGCTGAACTGAGATGCAAACAAACACTCATGACTCACTATGCATTTGTATGTGACTGATGTTAGCCATAGCGTTTAAGCTGCCCCTTCAGTTATAACTCGTGTTTTGTAAAGGTGTGTGATGGCTGGTAGTGGATTGTATCTGAGAGACACCGTGAGCTCCCAAGTCAGTGTTGGTGTAGTTGTTTTTCTTCACAAACTTGGAAGTCAGTGTTGTGCTCTTTTTCCATTTACCGCTGAAACTGGCTGGAAAAATATATTGATTTGATAATCCAAGAGATTTTGGAGAACTTTAGCGAATGCTTCTCCAGTCCAGTGATGAGAATGACAGAATCAGATGTGAAAATGAAGGTGATTTATAAGGTGAAGGTTATGTGGAAGTTTATTCAGAAGATCCAGACACTGAGTAAGATATTTCTAGAGAAAAAAGTGAAAATGAATTAGACATGAATGAAGAGGTTTTTTGTTTTCCCGGAAACGACAAAGAATCAAAATGGAGGAAAAATCCAATTAAGAAAACAGATTAAAAAACAGCCGCAGACTATTTTGTCAACTTCCGTTAGTTCAGCCAAATGCAAAAATGTCAAGACATAACTTGAAATTTTGAATTGCTTTGTCACAAATGATATTTTAGATCTAATCTTATTATATAAATAAATACACCGATTCTATCTCAAGCCAGTTTCCATGAGAAAGAGATGCTAAATAAATAAGACAAAACCGATCTGAAAGCATTTCTAGACCTCTTAATATTTAGCTAGTTTACATAGCAGCAATTGGCTGAATTTGTGGGATTTACGGGCTACAGATGGTAGTGTGATTGAACTTTTGAGCCTTATGGTATCTTTATGGAGATTTAGATTTATTCATAATTGTATCAGGTTTGATGACAAACTTACCCACTCAGAACGCCTGAAAGTGGGACAAAGTAGCGGCTGTGAGAGCTGAGAGACATTTTCTCAGGTTTGTGGGAAAGTGTAACTATGGTCCTCTATGGGACAGAATGTAACAACAGATGGAATGTTACCTGGATTAAGAGGCAAATGTGGGTTTAGGCAATATACTTCACCCAAGCCCAGTAAATATGGTATAAAAACTTTTGCTATGGTCGATTCAAAAATATTTTATACAGGAAATCTTGAAATATATGCTGGAAAGCAGCCAGAAGGTTCTTACTTAATAATAAACCAACAGATGTAATCCAGAAACTTGCAGAACCCACTTACTCATCAGGATGTAATATTCCAGCAGATAACTGGTTCACTGGTCTTTCCTCTGACTTGAAAAAGAAGCAACGTTCATATGTAGGCACTGCTGATATAAATAAACCCCAACTACCCCTGAATTTGTGTCTTCTAAAAACAGGCCCGAATAATCCAATTTATTTTCTTTTGGTACAGATTGCACACTTTTATCTCATATGCTCAGGAAGGGGAAAAAATGTAATTTTCGTTTCAGGTATGCATTTCGATGATGCCACACATTTAGATTCACAGAAGCCTGACACAACAGAATACTACAACCAAAGGCAGTCAAGGGCTGACCCTGTGGACCAAATGATAGGTACATATAACCGGAAGATGGCCTATGGCCTATGGTTATATTCTACACAATTCTGAATATTGCAGGAAAATGTTCAGACTATTCATATGCTGAACAGCAATGTAAAAATAAGGTGCAGAATATTTATTAGAAATCTCATAACACAGGGTCAGAACAAATAAAAAGGCATTCAGCAATCTGTACATGTGTGCATCAGCCTTTATATCTGAAACTTCATCAATTTTAAACACAAATTGAAGGAAATTCTAATGATGACATAAATACAGCTCCCTCGACAAACAGAAAAGGAAAAAGATGTGTTAGTTTATACATCCAAAATGAGTTGCGTACCAAAATATTTTTGCAAGTGTTGTGAAAGTATGCCTTGAGCATAGCAATATTGTTTGTGATGATTGCTACAAACGTTTTGCAAAGCCAACCACTGAAGATTATGATTAATTAGTGTTAAAGACACATTTTTGGTTGTATTTTTTAGCAATATCCATGTTTCCATTATTTGAAAAGAAAACTTTTTAGTCTTTATGTTTTTATATGTTTAATAATTTATAAATTGTAAGTAAAAATTTTAAATCATGTATTTTATTATATAAATATAATAAATGCAAATATGCAGAGTTTTACATTTTTTTTGCACTTCAGCACTTACTTGTAATGAATGTATCTCTTGGATTCATGTGACCTATGCTGTAATTTTTTTTTTTTAATCGTGACCACCACATGGTTAATAAACAGTGACTGCTTAAAAATTGAAAAAAAAAAAAAAAAAATTGGCCAAAATTTTCCCAAATTTGATGAACTCAATAAACCCATAGATCTAAGAAAGTCAATCAAGCAAGTTAAAGAGAACTAATCAAAACACGTGGTATCTGATGACAAGAACAGGAAGTCCCAATACAGGCCCATACGTACATGGACAACTGCAATAACAGCAAAAGGGGGAAGGTATACCAGTGGGGGAAGGAAAGGCTTTTGTCAATGTCATGTTGGAACAACTAGATCTCCACATGGAAACAAATAAAATGTAACCCTTAAGTAACACTCTATTTAAGAAAAAAAAAAAAAATCCAGAAAACAATTCTGGTTTTACTATAGGCAAAAAATAAAAAGTCAAAAACATAACATAACAGATTATCTTCATCAAGTTTAAGGTAGACTATTATCAAGGTAGTAGCAAAAGCACCGAAAGGTATTAATCATAAAAGTTTTGATTAAGTTATACTACATAAGAATGACACCTTTCTATTCATCAAAACATACTATTACAGGAGTCCACAGGCAAGCCACACACAGGGGATCAGAGTTCCACAGTGAAAGGAGGGTATTAAGGTCCAAGCAGGGAGATGAGGACATCCAGGCAAGGGTAAGTCTGGCATGGGATATCAGAGTCCAAAGGGATGAGCAGGGGAGAGCCATCCAGGAATGGAGAATCAAAGCTCAAGTAGAGAAAAAGGGGGGAGGGTCACAGAGGGAGGAGACAGGGGCAGCAAAGAGAGGGACTGGTTATGCAGGTTACCCAGGTGGATTGATCAACTATTTAAATGTATTAAAGGTAACAGAAGCCTCACTTCACGCAGCTGGAGGAAAAAGTCACTAATACAGGGAGGAATAAAACGAAAATAAACCCTATGGAGTTGACTAAGAAGGATCACTGTGAACGCAGGGTGTTCAGACTCTATAGCAGACATAGGAAAAAATTACAGGGGTGTGTGTGTGTTTGTGTACACATGTACATACGTACACAGGCTCACTCCACTAAGAATACCTAGGAACAGTGCTACCCCAATGGTTATGAGCACACAATACCAACAAACACTTTATAAAGGTCTGCTTAGCAGAATTACAAATCAAAGACACCAATTTACAAAATGATAAACTAGAAATAGCAATGACTCTGCTACTATAAAAGCAATTTAAAGCTGAAAGTAGAATAGTTTATTACAAGCATTCCTTAATGAGGTACATTACCATGATATAAGATTTGCTATAACAATTTTAGTTTCAGCTGCACATTATGAGAATTTGTGTTCGCTGGCTACAATAAAAAAATCAAGTAAGGAAGAGGAGAGTTGAGGCTTAAAATCATTTTTTTAAAAAATGCAATAGTAATATGCTTTTAAATTACAGTTATCATCTGGCAATTTTTTTTTACCTCCAAATTTTCTTCTACAAGCAAGGTATCAAACTCCCAGATCATTTAAGTACTCTGCACATGCACTGGTATATACCTAATCTTACCCCTGACACTTGTTAAAAATATTGGTAAAATTAGATATTAGTATAAAAAAATCTTTAGAAAAACAAAGCTAGTGAGAGACGTCATTTAAAAGAAGCCAAAACAGAATCATCAATTTCTTATTAAGAGTCAAATGCAAGGCTAAATTAGGAACCCCAGGACTGTCTACAGTATAGGTAATATATAAAGGACTATAGAAGAATTTTTTAAATCTTTTTCTGAGATAGGCTTATTATTGTTTTTATTGCATAAACACAAGAAGGAGCAGGCAGGAAATCATGGCATACTTTTAACCAACCCAACCCAATTCTTTATAAAGGGATTAAAAAAGTTGCCAGTAGTACTTGGTTCCATACATAAATATAAGTTTTAAATGTCATATTTATATGAATACTACTTAGGAACATTAAACAAGTGTATAGACCAGACTTTATTAAAAATAACTGCACTGTCACCATGTAAAGGAGATAGGGGATATTTAGCACACAAAATCAATAATTATGAATGATAAGCACTTATAAAAAGAGGAAATACACTTACAAAAGTTAGTGTGCTTACCTGAACCACCCAGGGACTGTTGGCAAAGGCCATAATATCTCTTTCTTCCCAGAAAAAAGCAGAATCTGATCTTTTTATCATTTCAAACTTACTAAGAAGTTTCATAGCATAAACCTTCTGTGATGCTTTATGACGAACCTGTTAATTTTTAAAACAAAAATTATTAGTATTTTAGTTTTATGAAAGGTAAACAACAGATCATACTATAATGTTATTATTAAGAGACTTCAGTTACAGAACAGAATGATCCTTAGGTAACTAAAAAAAAAGACTAACATTTTTAATGAAACAAGAGGAAATTCTCAACAGCCTAAATATTTCATGAAACATACCATACCTTTAAATGCCAAGTTCAAAATACAACTCTCACGTCACCTAAATAAAGCTGAATTCTTGAAGCCTCAGTCCCTCATGTTAATGAAGCTAACCAATTTTAAGAATAAAATGTGGTTAAATGACAAACTTAGGAGATATGTACATGTATCCCTCACAATCTAAACATAAGAACCCAACAAATGCAGATATCAAGGAACATTTGTAATTTTGTTGTCTTCTTTCCTTCTTTCTGGACATCCTATTGAAGAGGTTTTAAAAGGAAAGAAGTTATTGACAACATGATTATGGGATTAATTCTTATCTTCATCAGACTATAAATTCTATTAAGGGCAAGGGCAGTGTCTATTTTGACCTCCATTTTAATCCTAGAATATGACAGAGCAAGCTCAGAGCTGATAAGGATTTAATAAATAATAGTAATAATGAATATTTACAGGATAATTAACAATAAGTAATAACTGCTATGGATATCTAACAGCATGTCCCAAACTGAGCGCCCAACCCAATCCCCCCACCACCACCACCAGCCTTCCCAAGGCCAAGGAAGGGCATCTCCTCCATCCCTCCCGCTGCCCTGGCGACAGACCCTTGGCCCCTTGCCTTCTCTCCGGCAGCTCATCAGACTCAGCGGCAGGGCCCGTCAGCCCTACCTCCACAGTGTCTGAAGCCACCCTCACCTGATGCTGCATTTCAGCTTCCGCAACAGCCCCCCCCCCCCCCCCGCTTCCCTGCCGCCGCTCTCACCCACCCGTGGTCTGGTGACTCCAAGCACACACCGTTCCCTGTCACTCCTCTCTTGAACTTGCCCTAACAGCTCCCCACCTCATTTCCACGCATGGTCCCACCCACCGCCTGGAGTTGCGTCTCATGCAGGACTCAGCCCCCCCCCCCTTCTCTACACGCCCTGCTCAGAGGCCACCTCCTCAATGAGGTCTGCTCTGATTAAGCGACCCGGGCCTTTAAAGCCCCACCCCCCCCACCCCCGCTCTGCAGCCCACACCTCCTACCGCATTCTCTCCCTTACTTTGGCTCCACTGCTTTCATTACCAGCTTACATCCTAGTTTTTACTTCTTTATTTTATAACCTCTCGGCACTAGAATTTAAGCCCAGTTTAATGACAAGGATTTCTGTTTTGTTCACTGCTTCATCACCGGTGTCTGAGATAATGCCTGGCACATAACAACCTGTCAATACATATTTGTTGAAAGAATAAATTTACTGAGCGATGCTCACTATTGCCAGTGTGTTTTCATAAATTTACTATCTAACTTAATCTTTTTAAAAAAATCCTGACCCTAGGACATGCCTACTGATTTTAGAGAGAGGGGAAAGGAGGCCGGGGAGAGAGGGAAGAAACACTGATGTGAGAGAGAAACACTGACCGGCCGCCTCTAGTACACACCCTGCCCAGGGACCGAACCTACAACCCAGGCAAGCGTTCCGGCTGGGAACCAAACCCGCAGCCTTTCAGCGCACAGGACGGCGCTCCACCCAGTGAGCCACACTAGCCAGGGCTATCTTCCTTAATCCTCATAACAATGCTAATGAGGCATAATTTCCACTTGTTACAAACGAGGAGTGTGAGGCAGAGACGCTAAGTAACTTGCGTGAGCACTATATAGAGAGTAAAATGAACATTTAAAATAAAGGTGGTCTGCATCCAAGATTCCATACTATGCTATTTCCACACATGCATACGTAGCCACAATTAGGGGGCCTTCCCCAGAACGGGACCAAATTATATCTGTTGAACAGTCTTCCATTCACTAGCGCTCCCTCCCCTCTCACCCAGGAGTGTGCCAGCTTCTGTACAACAGATCATATGGTCACACAACTGAGGGCTGCAGGAAAGAGGATGAAAGGTACCTGAGCTCCTGATCACAGACTGGGAGAGACCTACAGCTCTAGCCTACTTCCACCTTCCCAATTTAACTTTTGTCATTTTCTTCCCTTGCTCATACTTCAGACACACCTACCTTCTTTCAGTTCCTCTAATATACCTCTCCTAAGGATCTTTACTGGCAGCTGGAAGGTACCAGAAAATCCATCACAGTCCCCTGACTTCACCTCTCCGCCAGAGACCAGCCCTTCTCTACTGAACTGAAATACAAACTCAAGTGAGTGGCCACCCTATCCAAAGGAGGAATTCACTGCTCTCCACCCTAGAACTCTTACTGGTTTTCTTCCTAGCACATACCATACTTAACATTTCTTTTATGTTGTTTCCTTGTATTGATTGTCTGTCTCCCATATTAGAATGTAAGCTCGACAAAGGTAAAGATTATTGGTACCTGTTTTATTCTCCATTATACCCTCAGTGCCCAGAGAAGGAAAACTCTGACTCCAAAAAACCTCCGCTGCCTTGCGGCATACCTCTTCAGGGGAAAGGCTAAGGGAGTAAACCCCGACAGAAAATCCGGAGCCGGAGTCCCTAAGGCGGTTTGACGTTGTAGTCAACACCGGCAACTCCTACGGCGCACCTGAACCCAAGCTGTATCGACTCCGTCTTTCCCTTGGACCCTTCAGCTGTGAAGAGAGGGGGGGTCTGCTGCATGGGCAACAGCAGACCCTCCATATCACCCTGCCCAGGCTCTGTAGCTTCAGCTTCACTGGAGAGGGCACTCCAGTGTCATCGCAAGATGTCGATTCAACACGGGAGGAGACAGATACCGTGTCACTCCCGAGTCGGACTGCACAACCATTCTCGGCGGTGCAGATGGACTCTTAAGAAGCTACACCATCGTCTCTCGAGACGGACGGCTGCCGACGACGACCCTCAGTGCCGAGTATAAATGCCATTACTGGCAATTAAAATAGACACTCACTAAATACTTGATGAATGAATTAATGCCTGCAAAAAGAATTTTTATATTAGCCAAATAAATCTCCAGTTATAAGAAAAAATCAACAGGTAATATCTCTAGGTATCATTCATCAAGTACTGTCCACATACAGAATCAATACTTATACTGATTAAAGTAAGGTCAACCAGCCCTAGCCAGGTGGCTCAGTTGGTTGGAGCATCATCCCCGTAGACCAAAAGGTTGCAGGTTCAATTCCCTGTCAGGGTACATACCTAGGTTGCGGGTTCAATCCCTGGGTCAGGGTGCACATGAAAGGCAACTGATCGATGATTCTCACATTAATGTCTCACTCTCCCCCTCCCTCCTTCTCTCTTTCCCCCCTCCCTTCCTCTCTCTCTAAAATCAATAAACATATCATTGCGTGAGGATAAAATTAATTGATGAATTAACTAAAATAAAGTAAGGTCAACCAACGGAATGCTCATGTCCTCCCCAGAAAAGATATGAAAGAACCATTATACTTTATAGAACTGAAAATTAATGATAACATTTTAGAAAATCATGCAATGATGTACCTCTTTAGTAAAGAGAGCCCCTACCAACTCACATAAGAAATGTTAAATGATGTTGAACACATCACCGACAGAAAAGACAGACGAGGCTTATCATGAAACAAGAAATACAGTATCACTCAGATGCATGCAATTCCGGCTAGGAGAGCGTACCTAGTACCTGCCGGCCCCCCACTGTAACCCAGCATCAGAATGACGAGACAGAGTGCAGCTGACAGCAGGAGCGGAGAGGGGACCACGGACAGCCCCGAGCAGCCCCGCGGCCACCACACCCTCGTTACCGTCACATCCAGGGGAGCCACGGCTGCCGCCGCTGTCCACCATCACCACTACCACGACCAGCGGGCCCGAGGCCCGGCAGCTGCCAACGCCAATGCCACCCCACCCTCTGCGCCTCCGACACAAGCCCAGCACACGGGCAGCGCTGCAGGGAGCGGGGGCCCAGGCGGCCTTCCCAGCGCGGACAAGGTCCGCGCAGCGACGGTGTCGGAGCAGTACGATGGTTCAGTGTGAGAAACGGGTATGGTCTCACCCACAGAGACGATCCCACGGAGGATGTACCTGTACGCCGATGCGCACAGAGTAACCCCAGGACGCCCCTTTGCAGCGCAGGGGGTGGCGACACTGGAGGACCGGGGGCGGGGGCCGCAAATGCCACAGGCCCGGTGCAGCTCCACCGCGAGGCAGTAAAAACGCAGCGGGCTAACCATTAGGGACGCTATGCGGGTCGCAGGGGTCCCCGGCGCAACTACCAGGGGAAGTACCAGAGCAGGGAGCATGCGGAAAGAACGAGGGGGCGGGGAGCGCCCCGAAGGCCCGGCCCCACCGCGCGGCCCAGGTAGGGGACGGCTCCCACCTCGCTACATGCGGAGACCCAGTGGGCGCCAACCACAGGGGTCCAGCGCCCCTGTTTGGGGAGAAGGGCCGGAGGTGCTGGCAGCCCGGCGCGGGAGAACGGCGCAGGCCCGTGAGACAGAACACGCACGGGCTACAGAGCGCGGCCCCGCAGAGCCTCCTCGCCAAAGGCAGCCCAGAGGGGAGGGCAATGAAGATAAAGACCAAGGAGTCAGAGCCCCCTCAAGGTCGGCACCATGGCAACGTCAATTACCTACCGACAACGCCAGAAAACCCTAAGCCACGGACGCAAAGAGACCAAAGCAGCCGCCCCAGCGGCAGGGAAGCCATCCGCTCCCACCACCACCCGGCCTAGTCCCCCAACAAGAAGAAACAGGCATCGGACTCCAGCAGTGAGAAAGGGGCAGAGGATCAGAGCTGAAGACCTCAAGTGCCTGCTTTCCGCCCTTTGACCAGGCGACTAGAACTATCTGCATTATCTGTGTTCCTGTTCCTACCTAAAGATGTCCTTTTTGGTAATGACCAACGTGTTTTTTAAAAAGGAAGCCTAGTTTTTCTCAATACACCTTTAAAGGGTTTAAAATTGCTTCTTATCTGGTCGAGATTTTTAAGAATCTCGTTTTTAATCTGTAATAAAAGTCTACAACGTGATTTTCCCCCAAAACGTCAACAAACTGCAAGCACCTGTCAGTAAAGGCCTTAAAGAATCGTACTGGGGGCGGTGGGCAACGAAACGGCAAACCACGGGAGCCCGCGGTCCCCAGGCTTGTCCAGCAGGCAGCACAGACGCTGCCGCTGAGAAGAGAAGCTCATCAAGTCTCGCCGTCCCGGTCCCCACACTGTCCCCACCAGCACACGGGGTCACCTACGCCAAGCACAGCGGCCCTGCTGAGCGGAGGAAGCAGAGGTCAGAACTCAGGACGCAAGCGGCGCCGGGCAGCAGACGGGACAGTGAAGAGCGACGCAGAGGCCGGGCCTGGAAGTGCCATGTGAGCCCCCGGCTCAGGACCCGGGGTGACCAGAGCGCGACTGCTGGGGGGCCGGCAGCAGAACAGACACCACAGGTCAAGCAGCGCCGGAGGGACATCCGGTTTCCAGCCACAGCAGAGGGAGAAACGGTCCCGATGCTACGGACCTCCAGGTGAGACCCGGAGAAGGAACCGCGCGCTAGGGCAAGGCCACCGCAGCAGCCTCCCGAAAGCAAACGGGAGCAGGTCGGGAGGTTCAGTCCGGCCAGTAAGAGGAACTTGGGAAACTTTCTCTTTTCACATATCCACATTTACGAAGTAAAACACTAGGCCTGCACAAGGCAAGGGTGATTAGCAAATAACTGGACAGCTTGTTACAATGAAAATAAACATTCATCCAAGCAAAACAATGGAATCCAGAGTTTCTATCACATATCAACAAGGACCAGTATATAATTTAAAAATGATCTGATAGGCCAAAAGGAAAACGTGACTCATCATCAATACAAAAATGCAGTCACTAGAAAACCTCGATAGATGGTGGACTTAGCTAACAAAGAAAATATGTTAAAAGAAAAAAAATTTTAAACAGTCCTGAGTGAACAAAAGGAAGTATCCACAGACAAATGGAAACTACAAAAAAGAAATAAGTGGAAATTCTAAAACTGGAAAAAAAACCGAAATGGAAAATTCATCGGCAAGGCTAGCCAGAGAATGCAGATGGAAGGAGCCAGTGAACCTGAACACAAATCAATCTGAAGAATGAAGCGAAAACGAATAAATGAAAATGAACAGTCTCGGGGCTTGCGAGACAATTTTAAACAACGTAAAATAAGTGCAAATATAAATGGACTGAACGCTCCAAGTCATAGGCAAAATTATGAGAATTGATTTAAAAGCAAAACCTAACCTTATATATTTTCAATGTAAGACCAAATAGGTTGAAAATGAAAGGACGGAAGAAGATATACCATGCAAACAGCAAAAAATAAGAAAGTCAAGAGAGCAGTATTATTAACAGACAAAGTAGACTTCAAAGCAAAGAGAAAAAGAGGACAATTCAGACAAAAGGAGTATAACACATCAGGAAGGCATAAAGATTCTAAATATGGATGCATCTAATAAATGAGCTAGAAAATTCATGAAGCAAAATTGACAGAATTAAAGAAAAAACAGAAAAATCCCTAATTTCAGTTGGAAATTTTAACATCCCCTCTCAGTATTTGATATGACAAGTAAACAATACTTTGCTCTGGCTATAAAGAAAATACAGCCCAGAACGATAACTGCCTAATCAAATTACAAATACAAATAAAGGTTATTACATCAATAGGTTACATCACTTTTCATTTTAAAATATTTTGATATTTGAAGTATTTTGATATACTGTAACTTTACATGAAAAGAATCCTATATGCAAAGGGCCAGATAAGTTATGATGAGGGTCAAAATCACATCCATCTTCTATATTAACTTACTAACCTGGAGTAACAATTCCTTTGGTTTATATGGCGCTAGGGCACTCACAGAATGCTGAAAATAAACCCATGGGAAAGCAGTATGAAAACACAGGTAGGGAGCAGGGGATTAAGAGATAAAGAATCCTGCTCTTAAAACTAGGAATACCTTCCCCAGCAGACAGACCAGGTTTGATCTGATTCTTGTGTTCAATTAGCCAATTATCTCACAGCAAATGCTCATTCTAGCGCTGCTGTTACGTTTTACAAAGTTTAAAACGTTAAAAAGAGGTTGCCTAGATATTCCGTGTTCCATATTAATGCCACTCTTCAAACCTTCACTTAATCTAAGAACAAATTCAATTCTGAATTCTTTCTAACTTCATTACAAAAAGCAACCCATATAACATGAGTTAATCAATTAATTTATATTGTAATATTATTATTTATGACTCGCACCATAAAAGAATTTTAAGAATCCTGCTGTAAAGCACAGCTATGAACAGAAATGAAGAGATACTTGTGAAATGGTAGAAAATAGTTAAATATTTACATATTTAATCTTTTATAAATGAATTAACAACAAACAAAAACAAACCTTGAAGGAAAAGGCCATTCACTCAAATAAACAAAAAAGTTACACAAACAGGCATAAGATGATTTTCTAAACATGAAAAAATGCACTGACTTTACTTGGGGCGATTCTTTATGCAAACGACTTCCCTCTCTGTGCTTCCATAGTACTTAGAATAAACTAACGTTATAATCCGTTGTGTGCGTGGCTGTTCCGTAAGTCCTTTAGGAGAACACAAACGGACAGGTGTGAGGATGCCTAGCGACTGGCCTAACGCTGAACTGTCTGAGTCAGCAAGTTCAGCAAAACCATGTCTATGCCTACATATAAAAGCTAACAATACTTAATAAATAAAGACTACTTGGGGTCAGTGCTCTAGTTAATGAGGCCTGAATTCCATGTAAACTACTGCCACAGGGCCCCTAACTGGCCCCTAACACAAGAGTCGGGAGCCACCAGCTCAGTCTTTGACTTGATCCACAGAGCAAACATTAAGAGGCAAGAGTTGTCTTCATGCCAAACGTCCAGTCTTAAATTCATTAGCACTAGCATTACAAAGCACTACAATCAAGCGCTATTACTTTAGGAAAGCTGGTTCCCATTGATCTTCCTTCCTCCGATGTCTCTTTCTCAGTGGTTCTATTACAGTCTCCCTCAGAAGCGCCATACACTCCCCTTCGTGTTTAGCGCCTCTCTTCTATTCAACCCGGGTGGGCACACAGTCGGATACAGTAGCTATTTGTTACCACACTGTAAGCACGGATTAAACGTCAGCAAACCTGGGCAGGAGTCCTAGCTACTGATGAACTCTGGGGCCATTTAAGCCCTCTAGATTTCAGTGCCTTCCTGACATAAGAGTCTCATAGAAATGTTGCAAAGATAAAATGAGACAAAGAATATCAATACATAGCACATACAATATACTAAATGATGCTCCTATTCTAATGTTTCTATTTGTTAAAGATTGTTAAATTCCTCCATGGATGAATGCAAAAACACTATATAATTGGCTATATGTCGGCAGCCATCCGTCTCGAGAGACGATGGTGTAGCTTCTTAAGAGTCTATCTGCACCACCGAGAATGGCTGTGCAGTCCGACTCGGGAGTGACACGGTATCTGTCTCCTCCCATGTTGAATCGACATCTTGCGATGACGCTGGAGTGTCCTCTCCAGTGAAGCTGAAGCTACAGAGCCTGGGCAGGGTGATATGGAGGGTGTGCTGTTGCCCATGCAGCAGACCCCCCCTCTCTTCGCAGCTGAAGGGTCCAAGGGAAAGACGGAGTCAATACAGCTTGGCTTCAGGTGCGCCGCCGGAGTTGCCGGTGTTGACTACAATGTCAAACCGCCTTAGGGACTCCGGCTCCGGATTTTCTGTCGGGGTTTACTCCCTTAGCCTTTCCCCTGAAGAGGTATGCCGCAAGGCAGCGGAGGTTTTTTGGAGTCAGAGTTTTCCTTCTCTGATGTGCCCTGACTGGAAGATCGAACCAGCGACACTTAGCTCGCAGGCCGACGCTCAATCCACTGAGCCAAACCAGCCAGGATAAATTGGCTATATGTACATATATATATATATATATATATAAAATAAAGCAAAAAAATAATAAGGGTCAAAAAGAGTTGACAGTGGTTTCATCTCAGCTGATGGAACTCTGGATGATTTTTATTCTTATATTTGTTTATTTGTATTTACACAGCTAATATGTACTTCTTTTTAAAACAATTTTATGTGGATGAAACATTCTTACATTTAGCTAGAGATATGCTTGGAAAATCCTAAAATGGACCTAGTTCTCCTGAAACATTTTTGGACAAAAACTTCTGAAAATCATTCTAAATAAAATGTCCCATTAGAGGCTTTCAAATTTATTTTTAATATCAAAACAATAGATTATTTTTATAGGAAGATCCAACGCATCTATTTGACACATCTGGAGCAGTTATTGTGTGCTGCTAAGGTTTCCAGTAAAGAAGCAAGAAAATTATCCCTGCACTTGCTGTCCGGTCCGGTGCGGCAGCCAAGACTGAAGGGGGGACACAAGAATTGCAAAAACGGGAATGGGACAAGATAATCTTCACAACTCAGAAACAGCCGTGTAACCAGCAAAGAGCCTGTCTTATTCCAAAAAAGGAATAAAAAATTTGAGTTTACATGACAAGTGTTAGAAAATAATTTCCCCTACACTCTTGCCTACGGGATGATTCCACTTTAAAAGCTTAGTTTAAAACCAATTAAATTAAAAGCAAAGGAGTACGAGGGGAAAAAAGAACAAGACCCTCATCTCTCATCTTGTGTCCCGTCACTGAGAGCCTGCACCTCTTCAGCACACGGTCCTCAGGAAGCACCCAAGCCCAGGAGTCAGGAGGGGTAACAGTCCATTCACCTCAATGACAACTTTCTGTGTTCAGGTTCTGTGCTGTATAGAATGTAAAAAGGCAAGGAAAACCCAACGACAGATATGACCTAGCTGTACACACACACACACACGGATCAAATGAAAACTCTAAGTGGACCTACACAGTTCAAACCTGCATTGTTTGAGGGTCAACTGTATAAAATTAAAAGAACAGAGGAGAGATCATACTCAGGTAAAGGGCAGGAAGGAGAGGAAAAGGAATCAGGAAATTTTTCTTATTTTTTAAAATGAGCACTGAAAGACAGAAAGTGAAATAACATGACTGAAGGAACAGGTAAACAAAGAGTATGCTCCGAAATTAGTAGCCTGCCCAGAATGAATAGTATAATGGAAAATAAAGGGTAAAAAGAGAGAACTGGTGACTTCTTAATATTGCCTCGCAGGCCAGGATGAAGACCTCTCGCTTCATTTCGTGGGCAAGGGAACCATGAAGGCAACGGAGAGATACAATGAGTATATTTCAGAAGGATCAATTTGGCAGCAGTTTGCATTAGGCAGATCAGATCTCTTCTTCCCGTTCTTTATAAATCTCAGTATAGAGGAGAAGAAATAAAGAAAACAGAAAAAGAGAAAACATACATGTCTGAAAAGCCCCCTAGCTGATTCTATTACCCAGGCAATGGAGGCAGGAGTGGCACACGATCAGAAGGACACAGGACAAGGAGTACGGGGGAAAGACTGCCGCACAACGGGGGGTCCGGCTGAGCTTGGACAGCCCGACTCTGCAGATAACTTAATACGCATGGTCTTGATATTTTCTCCATCAGTACTTCCTAATCTAAAATTAATAACACCATGGTGAAACACCGTTAGCAGAAGTGGAAGACAAAGCAGAACACGATGTATATACTCATACCTGACTAGGAATGAAAGGGTACGTTGGATAAAGGTGATGACAAGACCAAAAAAGTAGAGAGACTGAAGAAATATTAGAAGCAGGACTTACTGAAAAATTAAATATAAGAAATGAGAAGAAGAGAAATCAATAAAACAATTCCTAATTTTTTAAAGATTTTATTTATTTATTTATTTATTTAGAGGGGAAGGGAGGGAGAGAGAGCGGAGAGAGAAACAGCGATGTGAGAGAAACACCAATCTGTTACCTCTGTCATGCGCCCCAAATAGGGACCAGGCCTGCAACCCAGGCATGTACCCTGACTGGGAATTGAACCAGTGACCTTAAGTTTTGTGGGACGATGCCCAACCCACTGAGCCACACTAGTCAGGGCATGATTCCTAATTTTGACGTGAGCAACTAGGTTGATACTGGAGTCATTTATTAAGATGGGGAAAATAAAGAGGAACAGATTCATTAAGAGAGAGCGAAGCTGAGGGACCTAGCGTTCTAATTTGACATGGTCTAACGCACAGCTAAATGTCTATGACACATCTTAACAGAGATGTCAAATAAGCCATCGCTGATATGAGCTGAAGAGCGAAGTCGAAAGTCTGAGCAGTAGCTATAAATTCGAGCCTTGACCTTATAAGGATTGCATTTAAAGTCGTAGGAATGCATGAGCTCACCTTGCTGAGACTACACAGATAAAAGAAACTAGAGTCAAGCCTTTGGGAACTACATCAGGCCCTCGAATAACGTACTGTTCGACACTGGTTTCTCATAGTGTTAACGAGGGAAAAAATCGGTTCCCGGCCAGGGCTACTGTCTGTATGGAGTCTGCACGTTCTCCCCGTGCCTCCATACATTTCTTCTGGGTTCTCCGGTTTCCTCCCAATCAGAAAGATGTGCACATGAGGTTCCTTACTGTGGCAAGTGAGGGTGGGAGTGTATTGTATGTGAGTGCACCCAACAATGGCATGGTGTCCTATCCAGGGTTGTGCCCTGAGCTACTGGGATAGACTCTGGCCACCCTCAACCCTGAACTGGAATAAGCAGGTTGAAAAATAAATTATCTTACTTGTTTTGGTTAAGCTTTCTTAAATGTATGTATAGTTTACGTTTATTTCAATGTTAAATTAGAAGCGTTTTGGGTTTTTATTTAGAAGTTCGGTAATGTTTTTGTGGCCACATATATGGAACTTAACTCTTGTTTTGTATCAATTAGCCTTTGGTAAAATTGGTTTCTTTAAAGTATGGCATTTGCTTTAAGTCATAGCTTCTAAGAACCTATTGATGATGTTAAGGGTATAACTCACTGTATAACATTCAGACGTCAGGTGAAGAATGAACCACTAAGAAAACTAAGAAGAACAAGCCAGGAACATGGGAAAAAGTAGTGTTTCAAGAATAAAGAAGAACTGAATACTCATAGGAGCCTGAGTGAGACGAAAGTGAAACACCATGCAGCCAATAAAATTACACACACTCGAGTCTATATCGTTGGCACAAAAAAAAAAAAAAAAAAAAAATAGAAATGGTTGTGACCACACAGCAAAGAAAACGGACTCTGGAGTCCCGTGCCGAGGTTCACACCTCAGTGCAATGACTTAGTCACTATGTGAATGTTGGCAGGTTATTTATCCTATCCACTCGAATCTCTCTATTTAAAAAATGGGAATAATAGTAATAATACCTACCTAAAAGGACTGTTGTGAAGTTTAGTTACTAAATTGCTTAGAAGCCTGCCTGGCATGTTGTAATTGTTATAAAAGTGTATGCTACTCTTTATTGTTGTATAAAAACACGCAAGTTACAAAACCATGTACATAATATGATCCTTCAATATATTAACACATACATATGTTACACATAATATTAGAAACAGAAAAGTTGGAAAGTTATACATCAAAGCAACAAAAGTTCTCTCTCAGTAGCAGAACCACAGGTGATTTTTAAAAGTATAATGTTGGCTTATTTTCTTATTACAATGACTGTATTCATTGTATAAATAAAATTTTAATTTCAAGGGGGAATTAGAATTGATGCAATTTTTATAACTCAGTGGGGAAGGGAAAGGTTTCAACCTTCCTAGAATAAAAATAATTAGGATAAAATATAAATATCCACTGAAAATAATCTGACAGTGCTTTTCCAACGGCCCCCAAATGTCTCCAATTACCGATGCATGCCACATAACCCTAAACAATTAAGGGCTCTGAGAGTGAGAGCACATTTACATGCTCATTTGTGCAGTTTTAAATAAAACCACCACCTGGAAAAATTTAATGACATTTAACACTTTTCTGAAGAACATGTGGAGTAGACAATATCATAAAACCAACTAAAGATAAGGTCCCTAAATGCCAAAATAACTGAGATATAACTTCAAAAATTAAAATCCAAAAAGTATTTTCAGTTAACCATGAAAACTTGTTTTTATACCTCCTCCCAATAAAGAATCATATAAGTAATTCCTAACATATATGCATTATGTTTTTAAAAGGTTGATTTATCGCTTATTCTTAGACCACAGTTGCTTTTTGAAGCTCTAATACTGGCCAGCTCTAAATACCAGCCCCATGAATGCCAGCTGCCTTATGTGAGTACCTGTATAACGTACTGCCAAAGCTTATAAAGGTGTCTGGCATTCAATAAACATCTGTTAATCAATTAATCAAAGGGATATTTGAAGAACAACGTATTAACAGATGAAAACTATGTATTTACCTTAAGAAAACATTTGCAAGGCTACAATTTGTAACTGTCTTTTTCAAAGTAAAGAGGGTTAGATCCAAGAGAAGTTAGTACACGAACAAACAAAAAGAAGCAGGCCTGCAAACTGTGGCCAAAAGGGTGATGTCACTGAAGTTCACCCCAACATACATATATATTGTTATTGGCGGAACTGTGTGTTATTCTTTCCCCACCACCTCCGAAGTCCTATTTTGAAGTCCTACCCTCCAGAAGGACTGAGGAATGTGACTGTATCTGGAAATAGGGCCTTTAAACAGGTAAGTTAAAATGAGGCTGATAAGGCGGGCCCTAATCCAATGTGGCTGGTGTCCGTGTAAGAGAAGCTTAGGAACTATACTAAGGCAGTCCAAACTTTATTTACCACATCACCAATAATTCCTACTTTGTTTACATTCAAGAAAAATTATTCTTTCATCCATAATTACTATTAAGCAATCTATTCCTTGAGTTCTTCACATCCAAATATAGGTCATTATTCTGTTTATATTTCACTTCTATCTTGGCAATCATCTTCCCAACTGATGATTTCTGGATTTGGCCTCATCATTTAAAATTACCCTCATACTTCAGTTTTAACTCATTTGAAAAATTATTCAACAGTCCACCACTATCTCCATAAAATTTATTAATAAAATGTTTAGTAAGAGAGGAGAGAACCCTAGAACCTAGCCCTGGGGATCTCTGTCCAAGGTACCATTCATACCTTCATCAGCCTCATTAGAACACCGCTATTAAATCAATGATAAAAGCTGCCTACCCATAGGCTTATTCATCGACATTTCTCCATATTATCCTCATGTGTGCCAGGCTTTTGCAAATCTATTGTGGATACGTATTACACTTACTGCACTACCCTGGCCCACAGTTCAATAAACCTATCAAAGAAAGGAATGAAAGGGAAGAAAAAGACAAACGTAAGTCTGCCATGGCTTGTCCCTACTCGCTCCTAGAGAACCCTGGGCTGGTGGTATGTGGCAATCGCCGCTGTTCTCGGTGCTCAGTCAAGATGAGTAAAACGCTGGTGACTGAAAAGCAGGATCTGACTCCGTAATTCAACTCTAAGGACACAAACGGGAGTTTCATACTCAGGTGGTGGAAACAGGATTCTTATTGTAGTTCCTCATTTAATACTATAAGTGAAATATTTATTGCAAACATTTATAATATTTCTAGGTGGCACCACTTTGACCTGTAAAGATAAATTTCATATTTACTTTCAGTTATCAAAGTGTCTTTGTTGGGTTTCTCATATATCTAAATAAATCTCAGTTAATTAGGCAGAGATGTCATTAATCTGAACATACTAAGGAAAACACAGTAGTTCTAGTAAAATATTAACCAGGCAGATCACATGTGAAGCCAAACTGGCCTTCTTCTCCATCTCACGGTTTCAGGGCTGGTAGGAGCCTGGTGTTTACAGCGCAACTGCTCCCTTTTATAGGTAAACACGCTGAGGCTCCGGGAGACGTAACCACTTGACCCAACTCAGAAAGCTAACTGGGCGTGGCTGGCACAGATACGAGATCTACTACTCCAGGCTGCTGACAATGGCTCAGAGAACTATGTGGTCAGAATAGTAACAGTAAGTATGACACAAGTATGCTCTCACCAGCTGGACTTCGCCAAAAGCGCCTCTCCCAATAACTTTGACAACATCGTAGTCTTCTGCCTTCATCTGTAGGCCTCTGATTTTTTTCACAATTTTCTCATCTACAATAAAAAGATCACCATACTTATAATATTAATCATAATTATAACACACAATATTTTAAATAATTACCATATTTGTAAACAAATTTTTATCCCAAGAAAGTGGGCTTAGTTTTCAGTTAAATCTGTCATTTTTTAAAGGTTGCTATTTAAAAATCTAAGCTACACATTAACTTTATGTCAAAGAATCAAAACGGTATGATTCATTAACACATATAAACAAAGACTACTGACTACCAGAAAGTAGCAGTTAAACTCTTGTTTCTGACTCCAGTTGCTTGGCAAGTTAGGTGACAGCTGAAACAGGGATGCCTTAACCAATCCTGAGTGCACTCTAAATCATGGGAGAAAGCTGCTATAAAGTTACTTGCAGGGCTAACTTAGTAAGGAATTTTGGTAGCCTGTTTCTTTAGTAATCACATATTGTAGCTATGGTAACCATACCGGCAAATATTAAGAGTTACCACATATATGGCAATAATTGTTATTACATTATCTTTCATTAACTAGACTGAAGTATCTCCATTTATACAAACATAATTAATTCTTACAGCTAATTAAAGGTAAGTCTTAAGAGTTAATATTACTTTAAAACTTCTCTTGAAACTGCCATAAATAATCTGTCCTTAAACTAGTAGTCTTAATAATTTAAACAAAACCTTAAACTTCACCTACTTTATATACGATTCTGCAGTTTTGCTTTGAAAATAAAAAATATCAAGTGGCAAGATAAAAATTACTTAAGTTATAAGTTTATGACTTTAGTAATATTAACAAACATAAATCTCTCATCAAAGTATAGTTAACATACTTACATCTATTTAAGAAATTATCTATATTCTTGTTTTTCCTCAAAGCAGGAAAATCCAAATCAAGGACCAAGGAATTTAAGCCATCCTATTTAATAAAAAATATAAAGAGAAAAAAGTTGTTTTAATTTCCAAGCATTAAAAAAAATGTCTTTACATTTTATCACATATTGTTCTCACTGAATGCCAATCCACTTTAATATCAAATTGCCCAGCAGCTCCACATCCAACACCTTTAACTGATTTCCTATCTGTCAGAGAATATCAGGATTAGATCTATCATGTTTTCCTTTGTTCTTCTAGCCAACAGAAAAAGTCCTTTTAAAATATGCATCCACTATTATTTTTGTTGGTTAGATGTCTTTTCTCTCCTCAAATGCCCAGTAAAATTTCACCAAGCTTCTAATTTAAAAAAATACACCCAAGCTAAGGGAGTTGCCATTCACTCAGCAATCATTAGTTTTGTGCCTAGGGCAAAGAATAGAAAATCCAAAGATAGATAAGACGCTAACTATCCTTACCTCCGGGGAACTTAGCCTCAAAATTTCATTTCCCTAAAAATATGAAAACAGGATGATACATTGTTTTCATTTCTATTTTCTTCTTTAAGTGTTCTGTATTTCCCAGATTTTCTACAAGAATGCATTAAATTTATAATCAAAACAGGAAAAGGTATGTACATATAACTTGGTGGGAGTGAAAAAAACTAAGGAACAAACAAGTCTCAAATCACTTGGTGGATACGCGTGTGCAGGAAACCCGATTTCTAAAACACTATCTTATATATTGTCTCATCCCCAAGTAACTCTGAGGAAAGCAGGATAAAACATGCTCATTTTAAAAATACACAAACTAGGGCTCAGCTTAAGTGACTCAGGCTTGCCCAAGGTCATGATATCAGGAATGGACTAGCGGCTATTACCCTAAACCTTTGAGGCCCATCAGACATCCCCCTCAAAAGAACTCACTGAGTGCTGGGAAAAAAAAAAAAAAAGGAAGACATGAAAGTTGCACAAAGTGAAATAAAGAAAAAAGAAAAAATATACAGGGACCCAACAGTGAAGGGAAGGAAACCAGAATTCAAATCAACGATTTGGGACAACGGAAGAAATAAACATTCAATCGGAACAGAAAGAAAAAAGAATGCAAAAACAAAACAAAACAGGAAGAGAGGCTTAGGAACCTCTGGGACTTTAAACGTACCAACATCCAAATCATAGGGGTGCCAGAAGGAGAAGAGGAAGAGCAAGAGACTAAAAACTTATTTGAAAGAATAATGAAAGAAAACTTCCCAAATTTGTTGGAAGAAATAGACATACAAGTCCAAGAAGCACAGAAAGTCTCAAACAAGTTGGACCCAAGGAGGACCACACCAAGACACATCATAATTAAAATGTCAAAGGTTCAAGATAAAGAATCTTAAAAGCAGCAAGAATAAAGCAGAGAGTAACGTACAAAGGGGTGCCTGTAAGACAATCAGCTGATTTCTCAAAAGAAACTTTGCAGGTAGGAAGGGACTGGCAAGAAGTATTCAGTGTGATGAAAAGCAAGGACTTACAACCAAGATTACTCTATCCAGCAAAGCTATCATTTGGAATGGAAGGGCAGATAAAGTGCTTCCCAGACAAGGTAAAGCTAAGGGAGTTCATCATCACCAAGCCGTTGTTATATGAAATGTTAAAGGGACTTATTTTTTTAAAAAAAGGTCAAAACATGAACATTAAAATGACAGCAAACACAACTATCAACAACTGAATCAAAAAAATTAAAACAAAAGCAAACTAATAAGGAAACAACCAGAACAGGAAGAGAATCATAGGTAAGGAGAGCATTTGTAGGGTTATCAGCTGGGAGGGGGAGGGAGGAGAAATGGGGAAATGGTGCAGGGATAAGAAGCATAATTGGTAGGAACAAAATAGACAGGGGGATAAAACAGTATAAGAAATGGAGAAACCAAATAAGTTGTATGCATGATCCATGGACATGAACTAAGGTCGGGGGATGGGGGGATTGTTCCGAGGAACAGGGAGTACCAGGCGGAAAGAGCAAAGGGGGAAAAACTGGGACAACTGTTAACAGCATAATCAATAAAATATACTTAAAAAATTAATTTAATCCTCATGATTATGTACCAGCTAGGTGCCCATATAATTATACCCACATCAGTAGGAACAGAAATGGAGGTTAAAACACTTGCCCAAACCAACCAACTTGTGAGAGAATAATAATTTTATGAGATGTTTGTACTTTGAAGTTACTCCTCTAATACTAAACATCTGCAGTACAGATCAGTGACCAGGAAATGTTATTTAAATGAATTTGTAATACATTTCCTACTATTACAACTATAAATACAAATACAAAACTAAAATAGTGGGACCAAACAAATGCATCACTAGCAAATAAAATACAAATTTTTAAGCCATCCTATATGTACATGGAATAGCTTCTTAAGTATATTCCATTTTATTTTTTTATAGTACACTATTCCACCTAGAAATAGGGAAATCATATTAATTGATCGAGCACTTATCAATACCAGTTGCAAAAATCCTGATGCTTATTTTACAATGTAACCTTGTAATTACATTAATCCAAAATGTCAGCCAAATTAAATGACTGGATGAAAGTGTCTTGCACGTGTTTTGTGTAATATAGATTAACTTCACGGTAAGCCTGAGTACCTAACTTAATGAAGAATAAGAACCGTTTTCCTGTTTGCTTATATAAATCTTTAGCTACCTATAGCTATAGTAAAATCAGCGGCTAAAACTTCCTGCTGTATCAAAACAATAATAGATGATATATTAATGAAGTAACAGGTATCCAATAGAAAAATGTACATATTTCAGACTAACACATAAAGGGGTAATAATATAAAAAAACTGCTTAAAACCTGAACTCTGAATTGTTGGGGAAGGAGACTCCTTAAACAAGAAATACCATTCACACTGATTGTAAGCCTTTCTAAAGACTCAGTGTATTTGAACAGGCTCCTGATTTCTAGAGCCCTAATTTGTAAAACAGATATAATAGCCTATAAAATCCTTCTGGTGAGCTGTTCGCTCTTATAAAACTGACTACATATAGTCAAGCAAAGCGAGGCACCAGGAGTGGTATTCTGACTCTTGCCTTGGTTCCCACATGGCTCAGCATGGGCAAGATCAGTCTTACTTACTTACTTTCCCTTTCGCCTCACTCACCAGCAGGGCTCCGCACGCACTCTTCTAGCTCCTGCCTTTATTTAAAATCTTGTTTTTATATTTTGTTCATGTATTTTCGCATTTTGATAAAATTAATCGTAATGATGATGATTTTTTTGTGGCACCCCTTAGGTTCTGTGCCCAGGGTAAGTGCCAGCCTGGCAAAAAAGAAAAAAAATTGGTATAATTTTGCCATTTTTTAGTTGACAATCTAAGAGAAAAGATGTCGGCGTGCCTGACTAAACAGATATTGCATGTTTTAAAAATGCTCTCTGGTGTATTTTATAGGAATGTGCAAAGCATCACATTATTAATTTGATTAATGTTTTAGAAGGAGAATCAGTTAAGGATTAAGTGTGAAGTTAGTAACAGTACTAATGGTGATAGTGCTGCTGTGGCTGTACTAATGAAACAGCTGCTATTCAGAGGGCTTGGATACCAGAAACTATGCCACACACTTCATATAACATTTAATTTCATTAAGTTAAAGTTAAATTAATCATTTAATTCTCCAAGTAGATTGCGGAAAAGATGTTGCTATCATCATTTTTCAATTGAAAAACTTATGGCTGGAGAACTTAATTTTCCAGAATTGCATAGCTAGGAAGTAGTATGGCTGGAATTCAGTCCAATGTTGCTTCAACTACTTTTTAGTATTTTTAATATTTTAAGTAGGTTCTAAATTTTTTCTAAAAATATTAAGTCAATGGGAAGAGATGAATCAAAGTTTATTGTTCATAAACACATGAGCCAAATTAAGATCAAGTTATACTTGTATTACTGGACTTTGGTTTATAAATCAATAATTGTATCTTTTCCTCTAAAAATAAAGTTTTCCTGCCCTGGCTGGTGTGGCTCAAATGACTGAGTTCCAGTCTGCAAACCAAAGGGTCACCGGTTCGATTCCCAGTCAGGGCACATGCCTGGGTTGCAAGCCAGGTTCCCAGTTGGGGGTGTGCAAGAGGCAACCACACATTGCTGTTTCTCTCCCTCTCTTCCTCCCTCCCTTCCTTCTAAAAATAAATAAATAATATTTAAAAACAAAATTTTCCTCCCCAAAAGATGTATATTTTATTACTCTCTACAGAAAACAGAAAATCAATAGCTTGAACACCTCCCCATCATAAACTATCAGAAAAATTAACCATCACCTGTCTGAATCTTATTCTTGATTTAACACTGGTATTCAATTGAAAAAACACTGCAGATATTCTAATACCAATTACAAACAAATCAGACTTTTAAGAAATGTTTTCCATATTTGTAACTCACAAACTTAAATATCATACATAAACTTTGGGGACAAACAAAATCCACTTCTCATTCAGGATATAACAAATATATAAAAAAGCAGGAGAAGTGCTAATTTTATTAGTTTTCCTGTTTTGGACTAATAGTACATATAAAAAGCAAATTAATAAAATTACATGGCCTCAGTATTTTGACATTACATTAATAATGTAGTTCACTAGCATCCTTTTCTTTCTTTTTTAATATCTTCTAATTGTTAGCTTTTATTATTATTTTTTAGATTTTATTTATTTCTTTTTTGAGTGAGGGGAAGGGAGGGAGAAAGAGAGGGAAACATCAATATGTGGTTGCCTCTCACACACCCCCAACCGGGGACCTGGCATGGAACCCAGGCCTGTGCCCTGACTGGGAATCGAACCAGCGACACTTGGCTCGCAGGCTGACACTCAACCCACGAGCCACAGCAGCCACGGCTTAGCATCCTTTCCTTAAGCCAAGTGGTTCAATAGCATTAGTCCAAGTACAACGGTGGCAAGGTCCGTTTATATTGTGTGCTCCATAAGAGAGGCACTCCAGGAGAGACTGGATTACATAAAAGGAAAATAAAGGCACCTTAAATAAAGCACAATAACCTACGCTTTATGGGCATTTTGGAGCTGAAGGGAGTGAAAAAAAAAAGGAACGGCTTTTACTGCAAAGTCTATATAGTAACTAAGGGTGTTAGAGATGATGAGGACCAACAACACAAAGCAACGTTGTTTATTATCTTTTGGCAAGCGGGAGGTGGGGGAAGAAGCCACTTTGACAATAAAGCTATTTTCGAATTTTTTAAATTTTGAAAGTAAAACGAACAGATAAACAAAGCCTTGCTTACTAGTGCTTTGTTTACAGAAGGCGAAACAACTTGGTTACATTTCCACTCAATGACCAAAAAAAAAGTCCTCTAAAACCTGGTTCCAGGCAATTGTTCAAGTAATTAAACCAAGAGAACCTCCTCTTTTATAACCCGAAGTCTTCCCATAAGGTTTCTACCCACTACCACCTCAGTGTTCAGCATCCTGCTCACCGACCACTGCCCTCTTATTTTTCCAGCCAATACCTCAACTCCAAAAATCTGTTAACTCACTAGGGACCGTCAGTCCAGATCCTATCACTTCCCACTGTCTTTTACCCTCCCCACTGCTATGTTTACTCCTTATTTACTGAAATTCCCGTCGATCATAACCATCACTGCCCTGCGCTTACCCTCCTGTTCTCTCAATCACACTCTCCTGGAAAAGCCGTGTCACTGACTGAACCCCATTTTCCTACCCAGTACCTGCACCCCCTAGAGGTAAACTTAAGAGCACACCACCATGCCCAAGTGGCCCTTTGCTGACTGGCAAACCTAAACTCCTTCCCTGATCCATTTGCTCTCCCATTTTCCTCCTGGAAGATTACAAATTTTTTCCTCTCTCCTCCTGGATGATTTCAATTTTTCTCCTCTCTTCTCAAACCTCAAAAATCAGCTCTCCCAATCTCATTCTCAGCTAATCCTTGCTTCTTAACTCATTAAGAACTTGCACAAGCCCTCATCACCAAATTCGCATGCATTCCTGCACCTGTGCCCACAAATTCTACTTTCTTTCCTGTTATTGTGTGACAGTCCTAGCCCCTTACGCACGGATCCCCCGCCCCCTTGCCTACTAAGAGCCAACACTACAGCGACTCTCCTCTGTCCCCCCAACCACGGCCATCCCATCGTCTCCCCACCGCTAGTCTCTCTCTACGTGATCACTGCCATTGGCAAGTTATTTCTCCCACCTTTAAAAATTTTTTAAAAAAATAAAATCCCTTGACTCCATTTCCTGTATAGCTACTACCTCATTTCCCCTTTTCCTTTATAGGGAAATTCCTTCATTATCTACAATATCTGTTTTTAGCTCTTCTCCTCCTACTCTCTTCAGACCTCACCCCACTCAAGTTTTCCCCCCACTCCCTCCACCACGAAACCAGCTAATCTGTCCTCCTCAAACCATCAGTTGCTAAGCTGTGGACCGTTCTGCCGTCCACATCTCACTAGACCTATAAACATCTCTGAACTATCCTTCTCTATCTATTTCAAAATCTTTCTTAATTTGATTTTGATGAAAACGCATTCACATGGTTCTCCATGTATGTCTCTGGCTGCCCTTTCTCGGGGTTCTTTGCTGGTTTTCTCTTCAGTCCTTGGGCCTCTTCTCTCTTAAATCTGCGCGCTCCGTAAGAGATCTTATCTCGCCTCTAAGTGCTGATGGCTTCCAAATGCATTCTCTCTCTCTCTCAGATACCTAAAATCCTAAATTCTAGACCCCTCTCTCCACTTGCCTATGTGACATCCAGCTTATCTAGATGTCTAATAGACTGCAAATGACAATATCCAAAACTGAGCCCTGCTCATTTTCATTGCAACCACTCAGTAGTCTTCAGTCTTCCACATCCCAGTTAATGGCAATTTCATCCTTTCAAAAACTCACGTCAACATTTTTGGTATCAACCTTGACTTTTTTTTCTCTCAGGAACCTAGATCCAAACACCTACAAGCCCTGCCAGCATTACCTTCAAAAGGAATTCAGAATGCCACCAGTTGTCACGACTCCCACTACCACCACCCTACTTCAGGACACTATCATCTTACTCGAATTATCGCAAAAGCCTGCCATCATCTTCCGCGCTTGCAGCTTTGCCCTCCCCCCTTTACTCTCCAATTATTTCCAACGCAACAGAAATGATCCCATCACCCCTCTGCTCAAAACTTCCATGGGCTCCCATGTCTCTGCAAGTCAAGCACAAATTCCCATCTATGACTGATGAGGCTTTTTATAATCAGCCCTCACCCAAATAATTAACTCAATCAAACCCCACCCCATTACTTTTTTTCTTGTTCATTCTGCTCCAGCCACACTGGCTTTCCAAATGTTTTAGACTCACAACCGGTGCCCACCCAGAGGGCAGGTGGGAATGGAGCAGGAAGGTAACTCAGCAGCGGTCTTCCCAAGAAGGGACGCCTGAGAGCACCGGGCCTGTGGGCACGGAGATGGCCACACATGGAGGAACTAAGCAAATCAGGAACGACGTGATAACAGATACCAGCCCTTACTACTGGGAGCAGTACAAACAGGGGGGATGGGGCAGCTAGAATGAACACATGGGGTTGGCCTGCAATTGGAGGTATCAGTGTGAATTTACGATCTTCAATGTATAAAGACATAGAAATACAGATGTAGATGTCTGTGTGGATGTACACACACACACCATGCTTCTGCAATCTGTCCTCTGAAAGGGTCTGCAGTGAACCCATGCAGCACCCAGGTCGTGATTTTGAAATACTACTCTCCACCAAAATTCAGGCTCCTTGGAGAAATGGCTGATCCAGGACTAGAACAGGAAAATTGTGACTGTAGATGCTACAGAGTCAGGAGGCGCACGGGATAAAATGACATACGACTCCCTATATGCACTTGCACCAACGCCAATATCCTGCTTTTGGTAATGTCCTATGGTCATGGAAGACTATGGGGGAAACCAGATGAAGGGTACACAGGACCATTCTGTACTATTTCTGCAGCTTCCTATTAACTTATAATTATTTCAAGATAAAAGTTTTGTAAAAAGTAAAGGGGCACACAGAGATTGATGGCAACATGTCAGAAGAACATACAAGCCAGCTTGAAAGGGCTCCCAGTGGCAAATCTGGAACAATGTGAGGATTAAAATCAATAATGACAGTAATGTAGTATAACCCATTGAATAAAACAAGAATCCCTGACATGAATAAATCAGTTAATTTTCTTTCTTACAGTTAAATGCCAACTAATAAATTTAGAAGAAATACTTGAGTCAGAATATCACCATCTGGTAACCATCACGGTAAAAATCAATTTAGTTGAAAAACATCAATGGATGCTAAAACTAAGTGAGTTCAAAGTGGGAACAGAAACATGATTTGACATAGTCTCAAAGTGACCCCTCACAAAATACTTATTGATTATAAAGGAAGAGGGGGAGTAACAGAAACTTGGTAGACATCATCCTTAATCAAGTAACCAAAGTTAATACTACCTAATGAAATAAACTGTATGCTACCTAAAAGGATTCATTAAGAACACATCACTTCTGTGAAATCGTAGCCAAAAATACCGTCTAATATTCAGGCAACATGAGACAAACACAAACTGAAGGATATTCACAAACGTGTGGCCTGTAATTTCAAATTGTGAACAGCATGGAAATCAGGTGAGACTGAGGAACTGTTCCAAACTGAAAGGGATTGAAGAAACGTGAGAGCCGGATGAAATGCGTAATCCTGGATTAGATCCCTTTGATCTAAAGATCACTATTGGGCAATTAACAAAACTTGAATGAGATCCCTAAGCAAAGTATATGTAGACGTTTTTAAAACTTTTCCGTAAATCTGAAATTGTATCCAAATAAAACTTTTTTTTTGTTTTTAAAATCACCCCAATGACTCAGGGCCTTTGGATTTGCTATTTCCAATGCTCATATCCACGTATCTATATGGCTAGCGCTCCTCCTTCTACCAGGTCTTTACTTAAAAGTCACATTTTCAGGAAAACCTTAATATCTTAACTGTGAATCCCTTACAGAGTCATATCTTCCTCTTTGTTTTCCCTTTTTTCTCCTTAGCACAAATCATTCCCTTACATACAATTAACCTAATTATTTATTATTATCCAGCTCCCCATTAAAATGTAAACTGATGGCAGGGAATTTTTATTGGTTTTGTTCACTGCTGCATTCCCAGGGCCCAATCCAGGGCCAAAACCAGGGCTTGGCACCTGCTAGTTGCTAAACAAATATTTATTAAATGACAATGTACACGAAGTCCTTGGAACACAAAGGTATTAAGATACAATTACAAAATAAGCACACCTCCCAATCACAGCAAGGGAACACCGAAGCAGGTAAAAAGACTCCACTGTTAATCTGGTAGCTATGGGACATCAGGCCAACAAACATGTCTCTGACATAAATGAATGAGCTAATGTCCCTGTTCTAAGGAGCTTAGTGAGCAGACCTATTTCCATCCGAAAGCAAAGCTGTAACACTGCAGCCAGCTCAACAGCTAGAAAATCTGTCAACATCATGTGAGAGGCACAGAAGAAACCATCCAAATGCTGATAAACAAGAATTAACTGCATCAGACTTGATTGAAAATTACTAATAGAGGAAGCAAATCTTCTCCAGGAAAACAGAATGACAGTAAACTCATATTCAAATAAAGTCAGTGGTACAAACCAAGAAACATAACTGAGGTCTCATGTTTTACTACCACATTTCCTTAAAAGACTACCAAGACTATAATTAAAGCTAATCACAATTATCTCACCTAGTTTGCAGTATTAAAAACATACTAAACAGCCCTGGCTGGTGTGCCTCAGTGGATTGAACACCAGCCTTCAAACCAAATGCTCGCCGGTTCGATTCCCAGTTGGGGCGTGTGCCTGGGTGGCAGGGCCAGGTCCCCAGTTGGGGCGTGTGAAAAGCAACCACATACTAAACAGGTTATATTTAAGAAAAAAGCATAATCCAAAAATATGCAAAGTAATCTTACAATACCTACACATGAAGTGGCCACAGTGGTGGCATCTCATTTTATAAATGCTTTTTTCTCCTATGCTACCAGATAGTACAAGTGACCTTTCTATCTGGTATAACTGTGAACAAAATGACAGATATTATCTTTTTAAAAATTCCTATAAACATATCTGAATATAACCCAATGTTTCTGAAAATGAAACATACACACATGCCTCTGCATGTGAGTGTATTATATATACTTACCCATAAACACAGTTGAATTATCATTAATTGAGCTACACGCATGACCCGTCATCCACTTGCAACCTAAGTGGTTGCTTGATAGTGAATGAAATCCAAATTTATAAATCAAATTCTAATTTCCAATAAAAATGGGATCCCATACCTGAAAACCTATCTCAGTCACCCTCCTCACCAACCACATCCCTTAAAAATCACAAAATTAGAGAATATAAAACACAAAAATGTAGCTTAACATTCCTAAGTATTAAACCAATCATTTAATATAAAAGCTATGTCAAAGTTTTTTAAGGGATTTTATGAATGAGCTGAACTAATTATGCAAAATAAAAGCCAAATGAGTATGGCCTAAAGATACTTTCTTTTCCTGGTAAATATCCCTGTAACAAGTACTGGCATGTTTAATTTCTTCTTTGAATTTAGCCCACATTATGATAATCTGATCCCAAAACTATGTAAAATTTTTTTCTTTAAAAAAATTTTTTTAATATGCTTTTTGATTACGCTTACAGTTGTCCCAATTTCTTTTCCCCCTGCTCCCCTCCACCCAGTGACCCCCCTCCCTCCAGCTGTCCCCCCCTTAGTCCATGCCCATTGGTTGTGCATATAGTTCTTCTCAGCGTCTTCCTGTCTACTCCACTCCCTCCTACTATGCTTCTTAATTACTGCACCATCTCCCTCCCTTTCCCCCCTTCCCCCTCCCCGCTGACCTCCCCCAAAATGTTCCCCATACCTATAATTCTTTTCCCACTCTCGTTGCCTACTTAGTCTGCCTTTGTTTCGATTCCCTAGCTTCTGTTGTTGGTTGTTGTGACACAGTTTTCATTTTAATGTTCATACTTTTGATCCTCCTTCTCCTAAACAAGTCCCTTTAACATCTCATATAACAGTGATTTGGATCTGATGAACTCCTTCAGTTTTACTTTGTCCTGGAAGCACTTTCTCTGCCCTTCTATTCTGTGTGACAGCTTCACTGGATAGAGTAATCGTGGTTGTAGGTTTTTGCTTTTCATTACTTTGAATATTTCTTGCCAGTCCCTTCTTGCCTGCAGAGTTTCTTTTGAGAAGTCAGCTGAGAGTCTTATTGGGACCCTTTGTATGTAATTCTCTTCTTCTCTCTGCTGCTTTTAAGATTCTCTCTTTATCCTTAATTTTTGACATTTGATTATAATGTGCCTTGGTGTGGTTCTCGCTGGGTCCAGTTTATTTGGAACTCCCTGTGCTTCCTGGACCTGTAAGTGTATTTCCTTCCCCAAGTTAGGGAAGTTATGCTTCATTCTTTTTTCACATAATTTTTCAATTTCTAGTTCTTTCTCTTCACCTTCTGGCAACCCTAGGATTCGGATGTTGGCCCACTTACAGCTGTCTGATAAGTTTCTGAGCCTCTCCTCATTCTCCTCACTTCTCGTTTCCTCTTTCTGCACTGGTTGACTGTTCCTTCCCTATGTTCCGATTTCTTGATTTGATCCCTGGTTTTCTTTCCCTCACCACTAGTTTCATATGTGTTTTTGTTCATTTCAGCAGGACTAGCCTTCATTCCTTCCCCTTCTTGTTTAAAATCTGCTGTCAGGTCTGTAAACATTCGTATAACCAAAGCTCTGACTGTGCCTCAGAAAGATTTTCCATCTGCTGCTTCGTTAGATTAGATATTTGGTGCCTGGTCAGCTGCATCACAGGGATCTCTATCATGATCTGTGCCATCCTGACCGTTTTGTGTTTACCTTTGCTTCCTGGGCAGGGCTGTCACACCTCCTGCGCTATAGGGGGCGGAAGCCCATGCACTCGTCACAACCGGGTGACCCGTCTCACCACACTGTGGCGTTTTCTGAGGGGCCAGGGGTCCAAGATGGAGTCCTGCCGTTCACTCTCCGCTGAGAGACGGGGAGCCTCCTCCTCCGTCCCCACCCCTTTCGGGCCTCACAGTCCGAGGCAACGGAGGTCTGCCTTCCCCGGCTTTGGAATCGCAAGCTGATGGGTCTGGTCTGCAGCCGGGGGTGCTCCCCAGGCGCTTCTCGTCTCCCCTTAAATATGGGGGTCTGTGCTCACCGCCGTCCTGCTGCCATCACTGCCACTGCCGCCGACGGCACAGCTTGACCTCTCCTCCCCGGCTTTGCCCCTCCTACCCATCCGGACGAGCACCACTTCTTTATAACTTCATACGCTGGACTTCCATTTATTGTCTGGAACTTCTGGTTGTTTCTGGTTTTGCAGTAGTTGTATTCCTTCTTAGTTGTGGAGGGAGACGGAGCGTGTCTGTCTAGGCCTCCATCTTGGCCGGAAGTCTCCTGTGTGTTTGCTTCCGTGTCCCAGGCAGAGCTGTCGCTCCTACTACGCTTAAGGGGCGGAGCCTTAGGGATTCGTCAGTAACGGGCGACCCGTTTCCCCACGTTGTGGCGCTGTGTGGGGGAGGGGTCTGAGAGGGAACAATGCCGCTTGCTCAGCACTTGCCCCTTTTCCAGCACCTCTCCCACTTCCGCACTGGACTGGCGCCTCTCTAGCTGCTGCCCTGGCCGTCGTTCCCAGAGTGGGTGCGTCTGTGGATGTTCCAGGACCATGGTGGCCCTTTAAACAAGCGAACTCTGCTGCGAGACCGGCAGTTTCTGCCTCCGCCCCAACCCCACTGGTCTGCACAGTCAGAAGCAATGAGGCTTGATTTTCTCCGGCGCTGGGACCATGAGCTGCGAGGTCTGGTGAGGAGCTGGGAACGCTCCCCAGGGGTCCCTCCTGACTGTGCTTTCTGCTGGCCTGCTGCAGCTGCTGCTGCCACCACAGCACGTCCTCTCCGCCCCAGCTCCGCCCCTCCTGCCTGTCTGGATGAGTATTTCTTCTTTATATCTTTGTTTGTTGGGCTTCGATGCACTTTGATTTTCTGCAACTTCTGGTTGTCTCTAGTTTTAAGGTAGCTGTATTCCTTCTTTGTTGTGGAGGGAGACGCAGCCTGTCTGTCTACACCTCCATCTTGGCCAGAAGTTCTAGGTGAATTTTTTTAAGGAAAGTGCTTGACTGTATTTGTGTTGCCTGATGTTAAGACTGATTGCAACCCTCAGGAAATCCTAAACATGAGTTTGGCCATTAATGAAGAATCTTACTTACAATTAAAAAATAAATGAAAGGTTAAAGCTGGAGTAGGGGATCACAAGCCAAGTAGATATAAGTGGGAGATTCCTCTACTTCCTGGGTTTAGTCATATGGGTCAGGCTTCATAAAGATACTGCCAACATCACTGTGATCCATGCAACGCTGAGAGAATTCGGAGGGCACAACAGTCACTGACTCATATTGGGCTGGCCAAAAAGTCTGTTTAGTTTTTCCGTAAAATAAAAGACACATTTTTACCAATATCTTTATTGATCTGGATATTTTGAGTACGTCAGCTGTCTCCCGCTATTGGCTTCTAGTGGACAGAGGCCAGGGGGCTGCTAAACATCTTCCAATGCGTAAGGCAGCCCCACAGCAGAGAATTATTTGGACAAAATGTCAACATACCAAGAAACGGTCACAAACCACTTTTGACACGTTCCATCAGTCACAGCACCTTCCCCATATACTGCACAAATCTTTTGTTGTGTTTCAGCTGCATTTTTACCTTTCTTGAAATAATAAAGCATAATATGCTGAAAATGTTGCATTTCTTCTCCCATCTTCAATATTAAAATAGCTGCACAAAAATTCACCAATTTTGATTTTTTTTAAATGTACTTATATTACAGCTGTCACAATACAATCTAACAAAATTGTTTCAAATGACATTAAAGACAGGTAAGCACTGTTGGAGCCATCATATGGAAAAAACTAAACACATTTTTTGGCCAATGCCATATAAAAATTCTGAATTTAAAGGGCAAATAACCAAATTATATAATTGTCATCAAATTGTAACCATGGTCACCACAAAATATTACATTTTGTAATTGTTCTTGAGAATACAAAACGTTTTATATAGCTAGCATGATCAACATTACAACTTATTATAAATCCATCCTCTATGGATAAAGTTTATAAAAATGTTAAGTTCTGCAGAAGGAAGAATCACAGGTTGTATATAACTGATTACGACCACTATTTGCAATTATTTTAAACTATGCTAAGTTACGTGATTCTCTAGAATCTTGATCCATATAAAAGATACACACTAATTCTCATTTACTTTCAGTTGTGTGATAAACACAGCAAGGAAGAGCCCACCTCTGTGAGAGGAAACTCGCTACTGGAAGAGTCTAAGTCAATTCAGAACAGTGAGCCTATTTTGTCCTGTATCTGGGCTGTACCCTAGACTTTACCAGTACAGAGAGATTTAGATTCTCTCTAACTTACTCCTCCACTTCTCAGCTGGCTCTGAACTCGAGATGAGAACCGTTATGCATTAAGCCCTTAAATTTCCAGTATCTGGTATACTGAACTGGGACTCAAAACTACACAGGTAACTTGTGGACGCCTGGCAGGGAGATTTCTACCTCCGCCAATGACAGACTCAGTTTGTCGTAAGCCAGTCCTGTCACTGAGACTAAAACGGGGGGGGGGGGGGGGGGGGCGCGCGCGCAGGAGCACAGGCGGGGGCCTCCAGTGCCCTAGAGAGCGGCGGCTGAGACGCTGAGCAGCTCTGTTTCCCAGAACTCGCATGGGGTCGGGAACATAGAAATTACTAGTTTTGAGCTCACGAAGAAGGAAAAGCCCAGGTTTTTAACTAAGTTCACTACAGAGTTATAATGTAGGAATAAGTAAGAAAAAAAAAAATAGACCAACTCTCAAAAAATTAAAAATCTGCCCCACAGCTTGTCAATCACTGGACAGACTGCGGTGTCTGCCTCAGTGCTGAATGGCTGACAGAAGGAAACAAACCAGCTCTGAAAGACAGTATCACCCAATCGTCTACGCAGCTTTTTCATGTACGAGGTCTAGCAGTCAGACATCTGCAGTCACACCAGAAGATAAAAATTAAAATACCACAAAACCAAGATAAAACGAAAATGTTTAAGTCAGACCTACAAGACACCCAGAAATTTAACACAAACTTCAAGATCACTACTATTAATATGTTCAAGATAATAAGATGGAGAATTTCAGTGGAAAGCCTAAAACTTTATCAAATAATCAAATGAAATTCTGAAACTTAAAAACAAAATAAGTAAAAGTAAGAACTCAATTAGATTAGACACAAACAACTATGCTCTTAAGTGAATTTTCTAAATCCTTAAAAAAAAACATTTTTCTACTGATATTAAAAAAAAACATTTTTCTACTGATATTTGAGGTTATTATGGTGAATTTATGTATCACTGAATATTGTGGCATGTGATAAAGCCAGGCAAATATTTACTTATCTTAAAAATTATCATCTGCCTTTTGGGTATATGGTTTTTCTCGGTTTATCTTTTAACTTTCTCTTTTAGTCTTGTTTGTTTTCAGCAAATAAAACCTGCCATTTTTTTCTTTATGATTGCTGCCATAGCAACTATGTTTATATCAGGTGGACATGTGCATAACTTCATTTTGTTATGGCTTTTCATTTTGCTTTTAGCCTGACAGTTTTATTTTGGTGCATGTCTATAAAATGAGAAAATAACCTCATTTTTCCCCTCAAATCTTTAATGAACATTTTAAATAGTTTTTCATTATCATCGTGAACTTACACTTCCTTCTTATTGTAAAAATACATAACACCAATTGAAATATGGGAAATAAGAGGAAATAAACTCTAACCTTTTCCTAGAACTCACATAAAGATATAAATACACCTGTGTAAGAATAGCCTTTGATACCTAGATGTAACTAAAATGACGCAAAAGTCCTTCAGTAGAGGTAATGGATACATAATTTATAATAACATCCAATAGAATACTATGGCACTATGAAGAATGAAACAGATTTAAGTGTATTAATATAGAAATATGAAAAGGGTAATACAGAAATATTGGTGAATAAATAAAACATTATGATGTAAAACCATGAACAGGAACAATTATTCATAGTCAATAACTTGCATTTCAGAATAACATTAATGCTCTCCCTCATAATCCAATGTAGCAATTAAAAACATTAGCACATATATTTTTTTTTATTTTCTGCTCTAACACCAATTCTAACTGACATGTGCTTTGTCTACATGTTATATAAAGGGATTAATTCAGACTTTACATATACTGGCCTTTTAGTTACTATTATGGACTGAAAAAAAAAGTTCAGTTATATACATTTAAAACATAAGAATGGTTTAGGAGTACATTTGCTGGCACCAACATAAATTTCAACATAAGTATGCTATATAGTTCATGAATAAAATATGGTCTTATCCCTCCATTTTACATGCCATCAAATTTGGTTATGTTTAAAAGACAAAATATTGATCTATATATAATATATACAAATAATTAAACAATATATTAATTTTGCTTTTCATGATTCCGTCTATTAAGTAAGTGCTGAAATCAACCTGTAAGTTACAAAGCCATATCATAATTAAATTTGGCTAGTATCCCAGCACCCACAACTGTTTTGTTTGCCACCAAAGACGTTCTTCTAACACAGCTAAACCATATTGTAGCACTGGATAAAACCAGGCAAATAGGACGTCCAAATATGAATGTTCTTGAGAAATTATTCATCTCCTTAAATGGCACATCTGAAACTTTCTCCCATAAAAAGACGCAAAAAAGGGAAAAACGTACATTAAAAATGTGTAGCCTGGTTGGTTGGAGCACTGCCCCATAAACCGACAGGTCCAATTCCTGGTCAGAGCACAGGCCTAAGCTGTGGATTCAGTCCCCAGTTGGGAGCCTGAGACGATGCTCCCCCTCTCTCTAAAATCAATAATCATGTCCTTGGGTAAGAATAAAAAAAGGAGAGAGAGAGAGAGACTATAGTTCTTCAAGGCAATAAATATGTTCCAACCCCCCCCCAATTATTCTTCTATTAAAATTTCATGCATATTCCCATCTACAAGCATAACCTATAAAAAGGGACACTCCGATTGTCTAAGGTAAGATTAAGGTAATTAAGTCATGGTCCTTAAACTCAAGTGGCTTATGTACTAGTAGAAGACATAAATTTAAACCAAATAATTAGCATAAAAGGTAACACTTTTGTTAAAAGGATTACAGGTAAGTTACAGACATAACCCAGGAATCAGTGTTCCAGAGCACAATGTCCAGCAACAGAGGAATGGTAACGCAAACTACGGTATAAGCCACTGAACTCAATATTGGGGTGCATTTGTTTAAAAGGTTTAAGAAAAAAACTGACAATATCATAGGGAAATCCTTCTACCATGTTAGGGATAAAACTGAGTATGAAACACATTCCCAATGGTCTAAAAAAAATTAAATTTAAAATACAGCAAAAAATAAAAACTCAAAACAGTAAGACTAGCTCTGGGTGGTTATAAGTTTTTATTTCCTACTCTTTACATTTCCCACTTTGCTATAATAACCATATATTACTCCTATAATCAGGATACATCAAACGTCAAAGAAGATAGCCATGATTTTTTCTGGCACACCATTTAACAAAGAGCCAAGTCCCATTTGTCAGTTAACTGGGCAATACTCTATAAAACGACCTTTGAAAATTTCCTCAGAATATAGTAATAAACTTTCACCCAAATGTAGCCTGGTAAGGAAAGCTGGATAGAGAGGAAAGACCTCACTTTTCTAAACAACCTCTACTAGAACTTAAAACCAATATTAGAGTATTAAATGGCATACCTAAAATAGTAAGAGCAGCACCTGGGATCTTCATCAGGTCACATCTGATTAGCCACATTTCAGAGACTCAACAGATGTTCTATATCTGTGCTGTCTAATATGGTAGCTACTAGCCACATGTGACTATTGAGCACCTGAAATAAGAACTGAACTTATTTGATCATATTTAGTTTAATCAATTTAGCCACGTGTAACTAACAGCTACCATAGTGGGCAATGGCATATTTCAATATATTCTAAGACATTTATCTCTCTTTAAAAAAAAAAAAAACTGTTGAATACTACTACCCTCAACCGGTAGCAGTCAAACTTAAAAAACTGGAAAAGTAGTAAGTTCTATAAAAGAAGAGAAAAAAAATATATGACATATGTCAACTATCAAAGGTTGATGAAAAGGGAGGCAATGAATAGGTTTTAAAGCTCAAGAAAATTCAGAATTTATACATTTGTATATACAATATTACCAGTTTTAAATGACATTCCTTGTTAAATTTACATCCATACATTGTCCATTATTAAAGAGAAAAATCATACCAGATTTATAAAATAATAAAAGTTTCATTGAGAAATTCTATAGCACAGGAAACATGTGACCAGCTGGGAATGGCAAATTCTTCCATAGCATTTCATTTCCTGTACTCCAAAAAAAGGAAACTCAACAAACTAAAGGTTACACAAACAAGGACCTATTCTCAATAGCTCTGGCATCCGTCTCTTCTGCCAGTGAATTTCTCTATCAGGTATGCAATTAGTTAGTCTTCATTTCACTTAAGAGATAACAGGTAATACAGGTTCTAAAGCACCCAGGCTTTAAAATTATTTTGCCATAACAGACAGTAAAAATTAAATTTATTTAAGAAGTAAATATTTTAAATGATCATGTACTTTAAGTAATTCTCGGCACTCTTATATCTAGGATGTGATGCTTGTCCTGTGACTCCTATTCATGTCATTACAGAACAATAAGCGTAGGCTAAAACAAACTAGCAAGAAAATGACAACCAAAAATACATAAAAATTTCTCAATGAATTAAGAGATGTAGAATTGACTAGAAGAGACAAGCTGTTTTTCTCAGATCCTACGTACAATAATTTAAAACTAAACATACCTAAAAAACTAAACCTTCAGTTGGTGAAGGGCACTAGCATATTTGAAAAACTGAAGCAAAGGCTCGGTCAAGGCCTTCAAATTAACCGTCATCTATGGGATAAATCTGAAGGCTGGACAACCACCAGTTTATAGTGGTTTTCAACTCTGTAGATTCAGAAAAGTTTAACTTCACATTCTTCTTTAATAAGCACCACCCAAGTAAAGAGGTTAATTTACCAACCAGAAGGTGTCTGAAGAATAAAGATTAAAAACAAAGGCCTTAGAAAAGTCATGACTTAGTGGGAAAAGTATGTGATCTGGAGTCAAAAAGACTTGAAATGAAATATGAACTCCAACCCTTCTACCAACTTAACCTCATAGCATCAGTAAATAGAGAAAATAAAAAACACTGCAGCATTGTTGTAAAAAAGACATGAAGGAATTAAAATGTAAAACACAAGTCATATATATAAAAGGAACTCTAATAAAGGATAACTATTAAGTTTTTAAAGTATTTTGAAATCCAAACAAATTGCTCTTTGCTATACATTTCTAAACATCTTATTTCCTTTGCAATATTAAAGAAATGATGGTAATTTTTAAATATCTTAGTTTGAACTATGTTCAGCTACAAGAGACAAAATGTCCCTGGTGTGTCTGCCCCACAGCAGTTAAGGTATGAGGATACAGTAACTCCAACGACCAGGGGCCCAGACTCCACAGCCGTCACCGTCACCCTGCGTACGCTTTCACCTCATGAGCAGCTAGCACAAAAGGAACAAAAAAAGGGTTCATACGTTTCCTATAAGGAGTCTCCCTAGATGCTACTCAAAGTTGACATTCCATAAGCCACAACTTACTCATGTGGCCTATCACACACAGAATCAAAAACCGTTTTAAAAAAACTGTGTATTTATTTATTCTATTCAGTCCAGATAAACTAAATCGCAAGGGTTCTCCAGTGAGAAGTAGTGTAATACGGACATCTGGGCCAGTGGGATTCTGCCATAATATAGCTATTTTTCCAATGTTCTTTACCGCTACACCAAGTTCCTTCAGTAGCGCTTCATTATGCAGCTGTAATCTAACATCTGAATTTAAGAAAGACATCAGCAACAGTTCCCTTGATGAGATCGTAAGAATAACAAAAGCAAAGTTCTGCCATGTGCCAGTGCTGAGGTAAACACTATATAAACTATGGCATATAATAAAGTTATTTTACATGGGTCTTACTCCGGTGTGATAATGGATTTTTATTTCATGTTTAGGGAATTAGGTTAAAATACCTATGACCTCCAATTTCAGAAAGGATGGAGTAACAGGGACTGTTACACAACCACATGAAATGTCAAGACTGTAATACAGAAATATTTAGCACCTGAAAAGGTAAATGAAGTAATATCTGACAACCAATAAGAAATTATCACATAAGCCAAGGAACACAAAAATTCAACACATAAGTAGAAAAAATCAATTGAAACTGATCAGAAACGACACAAATATAAATAATAAGAGCATCACAACAGTTATAACTGTACTTGTTATGTTCAAAAAGCTACAGGATATAAAAAGGAATGAATTCTGATAGGTTCTCCAACATGGATGAACTCTAAAGCACTGTAAGTGAAATAGGCCATACACAAAAGGGCACACGTTGCGTGATTCCACTTATATGAGGTATCCAAGGACAGAAAATATAACAGGTTACCAAGGACTGGTGGTAAGGGGGCCGGGGGGGCTTACTGTTGCCTCCTGGTTAACTGAGTTCCCGTTTCGGGTGATAAGAGGTGTTAGAGGAAGACTGTGGTGATGGCTGTGCAATACTGTGAATGTACTTAGTGCCCCTGAACTGCACACTTGGAAGTGGTTAGAATGGCACACTTCATATTATATGTATTTTACCACAATAAACAAAAAACAGGTTCAGGAAACACTGAAAATGTTAAGTGGAGACATTAAAAAGGACAAAAATGAGTTTTAAAATATCGAGATAAAAATACCATGTGTGAGATGCAAAATATATTGGATAGAGCTAACGGGAGACTAGAAATTGCAGAAGACGTGGGAACTTGAAGACACAGCAATAGAAAAATGATCCAAAATTAATACAAAAAGAGAAAGAAAAATAAGACAAAAAAAACCCAAAAACCAAAAATCTAAGTTTGAGCCAACGTGTAGCAAACTAATATACATGCACATGGTCACCAGAGAGAGAAAAAAATAAGAAGGGCTCAAGATTTTCTATATTTGATGGAAATAAAAACTGTACAGACCAAGAACTCAACCAGCCCTAGTGGGTGTGGCTCTGGAATGAGCTCCGGCTTGTGAACCAGAAGGTCGCCGGTTCGACTCCCAGTCAGGGCACGTGCCTGGGTTGCAGGCCAGGTCCCTAGCTGGGGGCGCGTGAGAGGCAACCAACTGATGTATCTCTCACACACTGGTGTTTCTCTACCGTCTTTCTCCCTCCCTCTCCCTCTCTCTAAAAATAAGCAAATAAAATCTGAAACAAAACAAAACAAAATCAAAGGTAGAAGAAGCTCAACCAAAGTCATAAACAAAAAAACCTTCAGCAAGGCATACCATAATCAAATTGATTAAAACCAGTCAAAAACAAAAACAAAAACAAAACCTCTTTTCAGAGAAAACAAAAACCAAAATACATTATGAACAGAGAAATGATGTGAAGTCAAAAGACAATGGAGCAACACTTTTAAAGAACCAGAAGAGAAAGAGACACTATTAACCTAGAATGTGATATACAGCAAAAATGCCTTTCAAAAATTAAGGTGTCATGACATGAAAAGGGAAGTACAACTTACTGAAATTTTTTAGGTGACAGCTAAAGCAGTACTAAAAGACAAATGTAGCCCCATCCAGTGTGCCTCCCGCAAACCAAAAGGTCTGGGTTCAATTCCCAGTCAAGGCACATGGCTTGGGTGGCAGGTTCAGTCTCCAGTCGGTGGGCCATACAGAAGGCAACCACGGATGTTTCTCTCTCACATCGATGTTTTTCTCCCTCTTTTTTCCTCCCTTCCCCACTCTCTAAAATAAAAATTAAGAAAAAACTTTTAAAGAAAAATTTATGCCTATAAATGCAAATTTAGGAAAAGAAAAATCTAAATTCAATAATTTAAGCTTCCTTAGGAAAAGTAGAAGAAAAAAATAGTCATTTAAGTCTACAAGCAAAAGAAAATAAATAAAAATTAGAGAAGAACCTAGTACTCGTTAGAATGGCTACTATAAAAAAAATTTTTAAAAAGCCCATAAAATAACAAGCGTTGGCAAAGATGTAGGGAAACTGGAACCCCATGCACTGTTGATGGAAATGTAAAATGGTGCAGCCACTGTGGAAAGCAGTATGGTGGTTCCTCAAAAAATTATCATAAAATCCAGCAATTCCATTCTGGATACACTGATAATAATTGAAAACAGGGTCTCCAAGAGATAACTGTAATGCTATGTTCATAGCAGCACTATTTATAATAGCGAAAAGCTAGAAGCAACCCACATGTCCACCCACAAATAAATGGATAAATGTAGCATGTACAGGCAATGGAATATTATTCAGCCTTGAAAAGGGAAATTCTAACAAATCCTACAACATGGATGAAACTTTAGGGCACTAGGCTAAGTGAAATAAGTCAGTCACCCAAAGATAAACACTTTAGATTCTGCTTATATAAGGACCTATAGAGGTCAAAGTCAGTCAGACACAGAAAGGAGAAGGGCGGTAGCCAAGGGGAGGAAGGAATAGGGAGCTGTTTTCAATGGGTTTAGAGTTTCAGTTTTACAAGATGAAAGGAGTTCTGGATCTTGGGTGCTAAACACTTCTGGACTATACATGTGGTTAAGATGGTAAATTGTGTTATGCAGTTTTTACCACAATAATAAACAAACTAACAAACCTGGCATTTGTTAAAGGCTTACAACATGTCTTCACTTATGTGCTTTAGATTTCTTCATTTAAACTTAACAACTTTATAAAGGAAGTGTTATTATTAACCCCCATTCTACTGAGCAGTAACTGACAGGTTCAAAGGTTGAATAACTCATAAAGTGACACAAGATAAGGAAGAAAGCCAAATATTATTCCAGATCCCAAGTTCTTAAGGACTGTTATACTGCCTTTGTTAAATGGTAATTACTTTTATGAAGGAAGGATTATTTATTTTATTTTTAGAGAGGAGGGCAGGGAGGGAGAAAGGGAGAGAAACATGATGGGGGAGACATACATCAACTGGTTGCCTTTTGCATGCCCCCAACTGGGGACCTGGCCTGAAACCCAGGAACGTGCCCTGACGAAGAACTGAACTGGTGACCTTTCGGTTCGCAGGCCAGCACCCAATCCGCTGAACCACACCAGCCAGGGCGAGGAAGTATTATTCCTAAAATGGTCATAATAAATGTAGGGAGGTTTCCTGGTTAAAGCAGTTTATGTGTTTTAATTATAGAGCATGATACTACTAAATTTAAGATTCTATATACGATGGAACAATTCCATGTTTACATTCCAAACAGTTAAGTATTTCACTATATGTTGACTGTTATGCAACAATACCTCTATAATACATACTACTAATATTTTTTAATCGTCTATATAAAGAGCACTCTTTTTGGTGGTTTTATAGAATTTTACACTTGTACACATATACAAGGGTATGGCTGTGTCTTTTGATTTGTTTTAATCCAATGTCACTAATTTTTAAAACTTTCAATGATCCTTTCTTTACATTTTTAATTTTTTAAATAATTACACAGTACCTACTATTTTTAAATGCAAAACAGCCAGTTACACATTTGTTCCCAATTGAGAGTTTTATTCAAACATAGTAACACAATATGATGAAAATGACATTAGTAATAAAAAACTCCATTCAAAAAAGTTAAAATATATTCTCTTTTATTTATCCCCCCCCCCCCCCAAAAAACCCCTGCTACGTGGGTTTTTCAGTTTTCCTTACTGAACACACGCATTACCTTGGAAGACAGACTTTGACCACGACGACGCAGGACAGAAGCCTGCGGCCCGGGTAAGAGCTCACCTCCCAAAGGCCTGCGCAGGCCACACACTGCTGAGCAGGGCACAGGAAGACACCCTCCCCGCTCCTCCGCCTGGCGCAGCCCCACTGTGTGAGACGCAGAGTGGCCCGACCAAAGAATCTGAAGCCACACTGCAGAATCCCAGCGCTGCCTCTCAGAAGCGGTGTGACCTTAAACCAGTTATTCAACCCCCCTTCCCTCAGTCTCCTTATCTGCAGGATCGAGAAAACAACAGTGCCTATTTCATACGCTGCAGGAAGAACCAAACGACTTAATACACATGAAGCTGGCAGAGACAGGAGGCACGTGCTTGCTGCTGCTGTTATCACTGTCGTCTTTACCATCATCACCAGCACACCAAGCCTCTCTTCCTTCCTAATGCTTTTCTCCTATTTCCAAAGGCCCGTGGCCGCTCCTTTTCCCAACTCATGATGCTCTCACTGTCTGCTGCGCAAACGGGAAGGCAAGGTGCTCGCGCCACAGCACATACAACTGGCAAGGCACTAGTTTATGTTATTGAATTTACTGCTCTTCAATTCGTCACTCAACTTTCCACTGGACAGTAAGCTGTATCTTCCTAAATAAACTCCAACTTCTTAAAAGTATCTGGGTTACGTCTCAGACATTGTCTTACAGGTGGTAGAAAGTTTTCAAAAACTGCGAAGGGCATCATTCCGGGACACTGCAGCTGTGCTCAGGGCCTTTCCCCTTCCCTGCACTGCCCGTCCCATCTCCTACCTAGCTTAGTCACATGGTGGGTGAACGACATACACTAACACCAGAGGGTTTAAAGATACTGTAATTTCTTTATCATCATCATCATCTCAGCTTCTCCCTAATGCTGCTACTCAAACATAAAAGACAGACGTTCCCATCATTTCCTTTATTTTAAAAGACATCATTACCATTTTCATTTGTATCACGGCCAAATCTGTAAGAAAAGGTGTGAAGATACTTTCACTTAAATGCTGAACTCAGCCACCGCGGGGACCCAGCCACCTGACAGCAGGCCGGGCCGCGAGAAGGCGCGCCCGCAGCTCCCCCTGTAACGAGCCTTTGCGGTACTGGGGGGCTGACGCCGCTCACCGCCAGCGGGACAAGGGAAAGGGCAACGGGCGGGTGAGAGGTGCTTCATTATATTAAGGTGTATTAATGTGCAGAACTCCACACATATCCATATTCAAAAATTCCACAAAAAGCCTTAAAAGACATAAAAAGTGATCATTAGATCATTGAATTGTCAATCATACTGAGGACCTCCAGTAAGTGCAGACCACACAGCTTAAATACTCTCTTCACTGCAGACATTAAAAAAACAAACTAACTAACAAAAAACACTACTCTCTTTTGGAGATCAACCTGAACCTAAGGGGAATTTTAGAATAAGTTAAAATAATCACTTATTTTTAAAATGCCCATATTCTCATATCTGAAATCCTTTTAATGTTAAAACACTTGATATTAATTACCTTTCTAAGATATCCATCCAGGTTTCCCAAAACTAACAGCTATCAATTTCTTATACAGAGCTTAAAGTTTTACTTTAGGAAATAAGCATAACAACAAGCAAAGAACACTATCTTAGAACTCTAAAGACAGATTCTTTTCCAATTCTGCCATTCATTAGCTGCATTTCTTTGAACAAATTACTTAACCTCTGCTAATCTGCTTCCTCCTCATTCAGGAAGATATGAATAGTAACTTCTGCCCTGCATGTTAAACAGATTGTTCTAGCAAATGAGACAACACGCAGAAATGCTCAGTAAGATACTAAATCTAAAAAAAAAAAAAAATACCAAAAACCTAGATCTTTTAACTACAGAATAAGTAAAACCTTTACTGAAAGAACTGTTGAGATTCTGCTAACAGATACACGCTACTTAAGACTTTCTGACTTTAAAGACGAACAGCTAATTTTTCATTATGTTTGCAAAAGCTGGGCAACGAACTCTGATCTACCTAGAAGGGGGTTATTTTTCTTAGAAATGTTTAAAACCATATTTGAATTTACAAATATTTCTAAAGACAGTTATTTTTAAAGAGCATGTCATTTTGATGCTATTGAAAAAATAAAATAGAAATCTAGCAAATGAACCATGTCTAGCATTTGGTAAGATCTACACATCTTACTAATGCTATTGCTATCAACAATAACTTTAATAATATCATTAAAAAACCTCTACTCAATATGGTAAGTTTCAAGTACTTAACATTAAGAACTCATATAAAATATCTATTTTTTATATAGTTTAAAGGACATTTTAGGCCCAGCATTTATTTATTTATATTACCATTTTCCATTAACCATATTTTTAAAATATTCACCCAAGGATATGTTCACTGACCTTAGAGAAAGAGGGGGAGAGGGAAGAAGAGAGAGGGAAAGCGCCAGAAGGAGAAACATCGAGGTGAGAGAGACACCGGTCTGTTGCCCCCCGTCCGTGCCCTGAACAGGAACTGAGCCTGCCACCGAGGCGCGTCTGAGCCCTGCCCAGAACTGAGCCCCGCCTTCCGGAGCTCTGGGTGCCGTGCCAGCCAGCTGAAACACCGGCCCGGGCCCCATTATCCACGCTTCATACTCGTACACACTCCTCACAACAGAGACCCTCACAAGAAGCATGATTTCACGTTAGCAACCTCTACTTGGAACACTCCTCTAAGGAAACCCTCCTTTGATTTCTATAAACCAACTGTCCATCATAATTAAATGCGTAAGTAGGTCAGTTTCTGAAAAGTTATCACTGTAAATACAATCGGCCCTTGACCAATGTTGGTGGGGGGAGTAAGGGGCACTAACCCCCCAAATCCACAAAAAGCTTTTGACTGCCCCAAAATTTAATAGCCTACTGTTGACCAAAAGGCCTTACCAATAGCATAAAAAGTTGATTAACACATATTTTTCTACATGTTATATGCTTTATTCTTACAATAAAGTAAGCTAACAGAAAAGAAAATATAATTAAGAAAATCTTCAGGAAAATACTTCAATATATATTTTTTAATCCACATAAATGGACCCCTGCAGTTCTAATCAAAGTTGTTCTAAACCGTGTCGTTCAAGGATCAACTGTTTATGTGTCTTCTTCCTTCAGAATCTGAATTCAAATCAAACTACGTACAGCGAGGCATACTGCATATCAGTAATATTTGGGAAGTTAGCAGCTTCAAATGAACTTGTTGAAAATGGGTAGAATTTGGGAGGAACCCTGACTGGCGTGGCTCAGTTGGCTGGGTATTATCCGGCTGGTTTGATTCCTGGTCAGGGCACACGCCTGGGCTGCAGGCTCAGTCCCTGATTGGGGTGCATGAAAGAAGCAACCAATAGATGTTTCTCTTTCCCACTGATGTTTCTCTCCTTCTCTTCCTCCCTCCCTTCCCCTCTCTCTAAAATAAATAGATAATTTTTTTTAATTGGGAGTAAAGAGGAGTCAGTGACTATAGATAGGGCTGGGGAAGTCAGAAGTCAGACTATTAACAACCTTGTAAGAAATAATTAGCATTTTTAACTTTTCCTCAAGTGAATGGGAAATTAGTCATTTAAGTACGTTAAGTTCGGGAATAACATGATTAGACATGCATCTTATAATACGCAGTTTGACTTCAGAGTAGAAAATGAACAGAAGGCTAGACAAATTGGAAGGAAGGACACCAGAGAAAACAATACCATAACAATCTAGAAAAAACATGATGGTCACCTGAAGTAGAAAAGTAGCAGTAAAAACAGAAAAGAAGTGAATTATTTTTAGGATCTGGTGACTGACTGAATATAAGGTCAAGGATGACAAAATACCCAGATTTCTTGCTTGACCCAAGCTAACTGGACAGTGGCAACAATCATGGGTCTAAGATCACAGAAAACGAAGGGCATGTGAGAGCATGGGAGGAAAGAACATAGCTGCAGGGAAGCTGATCTAGCGGTACCTGTGATACATCCAGGAGGCATGCCTAGTAGGTAGCTGGTGTGTGAGCTGGAAGCTCAGAGACAAACTTTCAAATGAAAGATGGAAGTCATCAACATGCAAGTGACAAAGCCCTAGAAATAGATACAAGCATAAGAAGAAGATAAAGAATGGGTTAAAATAATAAGTAAGGAAAGTTCCCATTTATCAGAGGAAGAGGAGGCAGCAAAGGGGCCTGAGGAGAGTTAGAGATGCTCCAAGTACTGTCACAGAAGCCAAGACAAGACAGCAAATTGAGAAGTGTCAAATACCTCTGAACATTTAATAAAGTGACAGTTTCACCAGCAAGGAAGTCAGTGCAATCTGGATGTAAGCAGCTGTACTGAGGGATGGAAGAGGACAGGTCCTAGTGTATTAAGGAGTCAAGTATGAGGCTCGTAAGTCTAAGGGCAGGGGCAGAAGCCAGGAAGAATTAAGATTTCATTCTGGGGGTGATTTGCTCATTTGCTTTGTTTTAGGTGAGACATTTGAACAAACTCAGCAAAATGAAAAAGGATCAGAATTAAGGGACAGATTAAAGGCAAAGAGACAAAGCACATCTGGAGAATCAGCCTGAGACAGAAATGAGGACGTGCCACCCACGGGAACAGAAGGAAAAGGAAGAACAAACGGCACAGAGGAGATAAACTGGTGAGTCAGGCAGCAGGAAATCTAAGGGATCGCCTTTGATGGCAAGTAGAAAAACCATCTGTGGAGAATACTTTGTTTCTTAAGTTTAAAGAAAGAAAAAAATATGTATTAAAATAGTCCCAGAGGAAAACGCGAGAATTGCTCTGTAGCCCTGACAGCTCCGGCAGGAACTGCAGGCCATGCATTCGAAGTACCGCTGATCTGGTAGTTGTGTGGCTTCTCGCCATCAGGGCCCAACCAACACCTTGTATGCAGGCCACAGAGACAAGCTCATCCGAACCTGGGTTTTGCCAGATGCATATGACAGAAATTCAGCAGGGCATGGAAACCGAGAAGCCTAGCAGGAGGTAAGAAGTGACGGGCAGTGAGTCGTGCCTGCTTACACAGAAAGCATTTGCTGGAGAGAGCTCAGAGACCTGCAGATCTCAGAAGCGTCAACGAACAGATTTAGGACAAGGAGAAAAGAACAGTGTCAGGAGCAGAATGTGTAAATTAATGATCTCAAAGGTAAAGCTGATTTCACGAAATGGCGATGTCTAGAGTAGCTTTCCAGAGTAAAATGAATTAAGTGAAGATAAAGACCGCTAGAGATGAGGAAACTATGAAGTCAGGGTCCTGGGTGCTCTGTTCACATAAACAGTGAAGTCCCCTGGAATGGTGGGTGGCACAAGCTTGAGTGGAAAGAGACACTGTGACCCAGAAGCCTATGCCTTCCATGAGCGAGAGATGTATGCTCAACTACATGAGACTCAAGAGGGATTTTAACAGGAAGGTTTAATGGGCACCATGTGCAGAGAAGGACACCCTCTCCTACCCTTTCCTACACTGAGATGTGTAGAGAGTAAAAGAGGGTTCGAGTTCCGTTTAGAGAGGGCTTTCCCTCAGGAGAAAGACAGGTGCTATTTAAGCAGAGATAGAGTAACATTCCATAGGGAATGTGAAGATGCAAGTGATGATGTTAGCCTTAGAACAGGGGCGCAGTTTCTGAGGAGGGGGGAAGAGCAGGCAGGGAAGGGAGTGAGATGAGGTGGGGGGAAGGGCTTCTATTCGGGGCAGGAAAGGCAGCAGTGAAATGAGATGTGGCACGGTCACTTTATGGGAAGGTGGCCACTGGAGAGATTTCAGAAGTTCTTGGAAAAGACATCAGCCCTTCAGGAGTCAGCCAGGGCCTGGATAACTGCAATCAGAAAAGTATTCCTAGTGAGCGAGAAGACACACCTCTTCAGAAGGAGCCAAATGAAGTCTGGATGAATTGTACTGGCGTAAAGCTCCCATGCTCAGGCCTCATCTGGCACGTCTGGCCTGTAGGAACTAAGAAAGGCTCACCCTCTCTCTCAAATTGTAGAAATCAATGTTTGTGCTTGACTGTAAGTGACCACAGTTTGAAGCTTTTTTATATTTCACAACACCTAGTAGGGTGTGATAAAGAAATTTTTAAAATCTCATAACCACACAAGACATTCCTCCTTTAGACTTGATTCATTTGTAAAAGGAAAGAGTTGAACTAGAACTAGTACCAGTAAGAGCCAACTCTCCCCTCCCCCAAAAAGGAGGCGGCGACAAACCGCACATGCAGACGCGCAGCTGGGAATCAGACTGGGCAGCTGACGGAGCTTCCTAAGCCCACACTAGGGGCGACGGGTTCTGTGCTAGAGGCCGGTGAGAGACACAGAGAGGACGACCGCAGACCCACGTGCGATGATGGAGATTCACTCAACTCGTTGTGGAATCATTTTACAGCACGGCGGTCCCCCCTATATCGCGGGTCACTTATCGCGGCCTCACTGTATCGCGGGATTTTTAAAAAATATTATATTTAATTAATTATCGCGGATTTTTCACTGTATCACAGGATTTTGCGGTACAGTATACATATGTTGTTAAAGTTACGTAGGTTTAAGAGGGTAGAATATGTTTAAGAACATAGGTAGTGTTTATAAAAGTGTAGAAAAGGTAAATAAGGCACTGAGAGTGGTTTATAAGTGTGTGGGAAGGGTTTATACAGCCTTAAAAAATATATAAATACTAAAATAAATGTAAGGTTCCTACTTCGCGGGTTTTCTCCTATTGTGGGGGGGTCTAGAACGTAATACCTGCGATAAGTGAGGGAAGACTATATATATAAATCAAGTCATTGCTGTATAGCCTAAACTTCCAGTCAGGGTACATCAGAGAAGGAAAACTCTGACTCCAAAAAACCTCCGCTGCCTTGCGGCATACCTCTTCAGGGGAAAGGCTAAGGGAGTAAACCCTGACAGAAAATCCGGAGCCGGAGTCCCTAAGGCGGTTTGACGTTGTAGTCAACACCGGCAACTCCTGCGGCGCACCTGAAGCCAAGCTGTATTGACTCCGTCTTTCCCTTGGGCCCTTCAGCTGCGAAGAGAGGGGGGGTCTGCTGCATGGGCAACAGCAGACCCTCCATATCACCCTGCCCAGGCTCTGTAGCTTCAGCTCCACTGGAGAGGACACTCCAGCGTCATCGCAAGATGTCAATTCAACACGGGAGGAGACAGATACCGTGTCACTCCCGAGTCGGACTGCATAGCCATTCTCGGCGGTGCAGATAGACACTTAGGAAGCTACACCATCGTCTCTCGAGACGGACGGCTGCCGATGATACAATGCTGTATGTCCGTTATATACCTCAATAAAACAGAAAGAAAAAGAAAGTATATTTAAAATACCCCATTATCCTAAAAACTAAGAGGTTTTAGTCCCCATATTGCTAATAAACTATGATAGAAACGTTAAAAAAAAAGTGAATACACATTCACATCCCTAGAGGACCACCTAATCTAGTATACAAATTATAACACAATGTGATTATAACTGCTTATAAGAGCCCTGACTGGTGTGGCTTTGCATGGCCCGCAGAGCGAAGGGTCACCAGTTCGGTTCTCCATCAGGGTGCCTGCAGGAGGTAACCGAAAAATGTTGCTTTCCCTCTCCTTCTCCCTCCCCCACTCTCTAAAAATAAAAAAAAAAATCTTTAAATGAAAAAAGAATTGCTTATAAGAGACATGAAGTGGTATGTGAGCAAAGAAGAGGAAGAAAGTCACTGCCTAGGATTGAGAGAAATAGAAATTAGAGAAGACTTCAAAGAGAAGATAAATTTAAGGTTGACCTTAAAGGAGAATTGAAACCCAGGAATGATTAATAACAGGTGTCAATCTCATTAGTAATCAAATATTAAAACATACATAAAAACAAAGGGATATAGGGGCTTTTTTCCACCTAACAGATTAGCAAATAACGTAAAAAGCTATTAGGAGAGTTCAAGTTGCTACAGTCTTTTAAAAAGGCAAACTGAGATTATGGAATTTTAAATTTGCACACACTTTAACAATTCCATTTCTAGAAATCTACAAAAATATTCACACAAAAATATTTACAATGATGTTTGCTGCAGCAATATTTGTAACAGAAGAAAACAACCTGAATGTCTGTCAATATTGTTATAGTAAAATAAATCGTGGGAAACCCAGGTAATGGTACACTCCACAGCCCTTAACGACAATTAGACGAATTATAAATTCTGACTGGACAACCTCCAAAAAGAAATTTAAAAAGCAAGTACAAAACAATAGATATGGTGTAGTTGCATTGTGGTATTTAAAAAATCCTACGAGTATTAGTGTGTTCTTCTATATGCAATGGAAACGGATGTGCCACTATGCTGTTGACACACAGAAAAAGGGAATGCGTGATGCACAGCATGTTACAGAGCGGCTGTCTCTGAATACTGAGATCAGCGGGACAGAGCTAAGAGAACTTTTATGTTATATACACTTCTGTAATTTTTAATTTTTAAAAAATAGCATATATTACTTTTGTAATTCAAAAAAAATGATATTTGCTTTGTTTATTTTTTGTAAGCTGCCAGGGAAGAAGAGAGGGATCATTCCAGGTGGAGACAAAGAATATAAAAACACATGGTCTATTCAATTACCAGTAAGGGAATGTCTGCCTCTATCCCTGGTCCTGCTCACTTTAACATCTCTGAAGAAGCCTCCTCTACCCCCAAATCCCTCATCTGCAAGCCATAAAGCCCACCAAGACTGTGCCCTGATATTCTCTCCTGATACTAAGCACCTTCCAAAACCTCTCCCTGCTCCTTTTATTGAAAGAGACAAGAGAGACAGGCACCTAAGCCTTGACAAACCACAAGAGAGAAAGTCCGTGTTGAAGTTTCTATTCTAAGAAAAACCACTGAAATGTTTTTTTAAAGCAGTAGATAAAATTCATTTCCTAATTCATATATGCCATGACAGGGAAAATATATAATTTATCACCGTAATGGTGGCTCCCAATAGGCTTCTCCCCATGTTCATCTTAATTATGCCTGGGTACAAACCCAGTTTCCTAGCCTATCAAAGCACACATTCTAATCCCATGAGGTTATTAAATGGCTAGCAGTAGACATAAGACCCAACTCCGTTACCAAACCCTAAACTTTAAAATCAGCTTTGAAATTACACGATCCAAGAAAACAGAACAGTTACTGACTACTACAATGGCCAGCAATGTAAAATGATCATACTGTATACTATTATACTACTTACATATTTTTTTCTACATGATATATTGTAATTATACTGGTATGCCTAAGGAGCAAAATCTGTATCAGAGGTAAAACTGCATAACATATGCAGTTTGCATATTCCTAACTATTCTTCATAGCTGTTCCAAAACTGACGTTTCTTACTGAATGTAGGATGAAAGTTGCTTAATTCAGCCACAGATAAGAATTGTTGGTACAATCCAAATGCTCCTTCAAACTTTACATGAAGCATTATTAACATTTTCGCAAGTGAACAGTGCAAAGATTTAAAATTTCTATCATGACCTTTCCTTATATTTATATATCAGGATTGCTTAAATTTTATATTACACACAAACACCAGTCTGTTTTTGATAGTTCAAAATCGTAACTACTCAAAAAAATAAAATAAAACTTTAGCTGGGAAAAAGTGACATCTGGAATGTAACAGAATAATCTAGAAGATGAATATAAACAAATACTTACCCAATACAACTAATTACCCTCAGTGAATTTAAAAATACAAATGCCAATTATTTTATACTTTAGAGAACCTAGCATGTGCCCAGCAATGTGCTACCGCTCCGGGCGGTGGGGACGGGGTGACCACAGGTTGATACCAGGAAACTGATTCTGTATGCGCAGACACCTTTTCATAGACGCTTTCAGGCACATACAACATACGCCGTTTTACAAACAGTTCTCCAGTGGGTAAAAAAGCTGAAGTTCTGTGCAGTTTACAGAACACTAGCACATATAGTTAGTTTCTCACTGGACTTAAATCCACATGTTGAGGCAGATAGATATAGTCTTATAAAATATCACTTGCAGTCAAGAAGATAATAAAACACCTAATTAATACCAGTCTTAGGTCTTCTAACTTCAAAGCCAGTGTCCTATCCATTATACTACTCTGCCTCTCTTATAAAAATACACTTGAAAATAATCAAGTCATTTCCCTTCATTTTTATCTATCTTTAGTACCCTAGACCCAAAAAATTCTTTTAAAAAAATTAACTTATATTTTCATATTAATTAATGCAGGTTAAACAGGATCCATTTTGACTATTTTTTTCCCCCATTGCTTTTAGAGAGAGAAAGGGGGAGAGACAGACAGACAAAGAAACACCGATTTTTGCTGTTCCACAGATTGATGCATTCATTGGTTGGCTGTTGTCGTGCTCTGACAGGGGATAGAACCTTGTCATACAGGGGCAATGATCTAACAAACTAAGCAACCTGGCCAGGGCCATTCTGACTTACAAGTCTCCTCTTCCCAACTACCTCCAAAAAAAAAATCAGTAATTAACTTCTTAAAAATTTATTCAGTGTTTTACGTTATAATTTTCCTCTAAAGGAAATTTCAATTTCATAAGCCAATTTTGTACTAGAGTTTCCTTTTATTAGTTCCAAATTTAGTTTTATTTGCATCATCCATTGTTCTCCTATTATGTCAATGTCTCAAATATGGGAAACAAATCTGTTTTCAGCAATGCCTTCAATTTGTAACATTTCAGCTTCTCCCTTTTTACAAAAATACAAGGTTGCAGAAGAAATTGTTCTTTAGAACTACCAACAAATTTCTTTCAGTGAGTTTTCTCATTCTTCTATAGTGTCATCTTTCTTTTGTGACTAAATTTTCTTTAGCCTAAATATAACATTAACAAAACATATTCATACTCTAATTTTAAATATTGCAATCATGAATTATATATTCCTTTTAAGCTACAGTCAGACATAATGTTTTAGAATTTTTAGCCTGGATGTGCCATAACAAATCATGAAGTATCAAAGTTTTTGTCAGATATTTAGAAATGCTGGTGCATCGTGTATACCGAGGTGACATGGAACAGGGGTTCTAATCACCAGACTGTAAGATGTCTCTAAATCAGAAAAGCTCTTCCAGTGAAATGTCAGGACATGTAACAGGCTTCTCAAGGTAAGTGCAGACGTTTACTACGTCAAGAAAGAAGGGGCACCAGTTTCAAATGTTTCACATTCGTAATTACTTTCCTAGTCAGTAAAAATTTTGAAAGGATGGATATATTTAAATAGATACACTGTCACAAATCTTTAAGGCTTTAATGATGCTGTTCCTATATGTAAGAAATATTAATTAATTGTGCCTTGGCCACAAGTATATGCAATTTTATTAGCCACAAGATAAAATAAAATCTACAAAAAGTGAGTTGGTATTTCAAATACTAAAAAGAGACAAAAATTACAACTGCTATAACTATTATAAGAATCAATAAATGTAAATTTTAATTTTCAAATTTCTGAAATATGTATACAGCCCTTAAAAAACAAGATTAAAATGGCCAAACAGCAGGAAATCTGATATACAAATACTTTAGATGAGAAATATGGATATCTTATCTATTGTCTGTCTGTCTCACCCAAAGCATTTTTTTCACTGCTTTTAGAGAGGGGAAGGGAGTGACAGAGAGAAACATTGATTGATTGTCTCCTGCACATGCCCAGCAGAGGGAATCAAACCCACAACCCTTGGGTTACAGAATGATGCACCAACAAACTGAGCCACCGGCCAGGTCTGATTATCTCCTAATTTTACATGATGTGAAAAGAAATGATAATTGCAAAGAAGGTGCATGTTAAAAAGTTTAAACAGTAACATGTTAATAAGATGACTCCTTAATGTAGACAATAACTTAAAGACTGTTTTGAAAACAAAATTCTAGCCCTGGACTGAAAGAAAAGAATATTTCAAAACAGCTTACTATAGGGGTTTTAAATATTTTACTTTTTTGTTTTTTTTGCTTGTTTTTGAAGAGACTACAAAATAATTTTTGAATAATTTAATCATTTTTTTAATGCAGGTAATAACAAATATACATATACAATCCTGCTGTAGTTGCTATGCTCTGAAAGACAATACATTTCTAAATTAAATCAACTGTCAATGATTAAACAGTCACTATTTTTCCCATAACCCCTTATTAAATACAAAACTTCAAAATTATGTATTTCTAGGCCAATAACTCACTGTAGACTATATTTCTCACAAAAGGATAAGATGTAATAACATCTCTACATTATATTTAATCACAATAAAAAGCTTCTTCGTTTCTATTTTGTGTATCTTGTCTGATTCTCTCCCTTCAGAAAAGCTTGGCAAATTAAATTTCCTTCGAAAATAAGAAAGAGCCTTGGTCTGATTCCTATGGAGCTCTAAAAGAAGACAGAAAATGTAATGACCCTTGGTATTTCAGAAAGTCTCGCGGCTCTCCATATGCCAGCCTCTTCCACACACACAATTCTGTGTGCCAAAGAGATCTCAACTAGTATTTGTTTTAGGTTTTCTCAATCTGTCGGTACAAGAAACAACACCTACTCTGTTTCTCTACCTTTGACCTGTAGATTACCTGCATCAGAATCACCTGAGATGCTTGTTTAAATGCAAATTCCAGGCCCCCACAGACCATCTAAATCAGAAGATCTGACACCATTTCCATCAAGCATCCTAGTTGTGATTCTGGCTTCCATCAGATAATTCTGACTTTCTGGCTTCATCCAAGCCTCAGTGAGCCACGAAAATAAAGGAAGGAAAAAAAAAACACCTAGGTGTTCACCTTTTCTCAGATACATTTGGGACCCAATAAGCCCCTCTGCCATCTTTGAATTACAATATTGCACCCCTCAGCTCAGTGGTTCCCACATTTTCCTGCCCTTGAGGATCACCATGGAACTTTTAAAATTCCTGATCCCCAGGTCGTCCCACACAGCAATTACATTAGAATGCCTATGGTGAAAGCCAGTCTGGAGTATTTCTGCAGAACTCCAGTTGAAACCTATGTATACTAGGGTTTGGAAATCACTACCTAAATGAGGGAATTGGGAAGATACAGATTACAAAAATCATAACTTAAAAAGAGACAGTGTGTAAACTATATCGGTATTAAGCTAAAATTTTAAACTCCAGATACACGCACTCACACACACACAGAGGATTCTTTTTATTTCAATCCAGTAGGGAACTTTTTTTTAATGCGTTTATTAGATTAAAGCTCTTTTAAGATTACTTTTTTTGAATTTAAGACAAAAAAATTGCTTTCTATTGAATGCAATATAGGATCACAGCATGCACCTGAAGTTCAGAGAAAAGTTCATTATTACCTGATTTGCACATTAATTTGTGATTCTATTTTGAGAAATATAATCATTGAGAAGCCAAAATTCAAAGTTCCTGTTTTAGATATTTAAAGGCAACTCTGAATATTGAAATAAATGTTTCTAAATTTAGAATAACTGCAATATTATTAACACTAACTTTATATTTTGCATTATCTCTTTTCCGAGTTTCTGACCTGGTATCTCCTTTCCTTGGAAGAATATTGTAATTTTTGTATCTTTTCCTCAAATCTTTACTAATTTCCATAGATTCTGACTGTATGACCTGTTAGCACCTGATAAAATCTAACGATTTACTAAGAAAAAATTTTTAAATCCTGACTCTTTCAACAGAGGCAAATTAGTCAACCATAACACAACACCATTTTTAACCATTCAACTTCAACTTGAACATAATTCACTATGTAACACAATAAACTATGGCCACGTATATTCAAATGTATCAAAGTCCAAAAGGACCACAAAGCTAACTCTATAGTAATGTTATTCCAAAATGCTGAAACATCTTCAAAATCTTCCTAATATTTAGACATGTAATACTTTAAATATTTCTTTAAGGGTTTCACATACAAAAACACATTTCACTAAATCTTGCAGGCCTCAAAGTTCATGACAACTGCTTTAATGCACTTTCCTTTTAGAAAAATAAATATTATTACAACAAAAAATGTTTTTAATTCTTCTTTAATACAGACATCTTAAATTGTAAAGAAATTATCTCTTAAAATTTCCCTCATTGCCCGAATATCCCATGTGATTATCTTTAATAAAAACTCAATAAATTACAATCATCTAAAACTAAAGGGAAAACTTCAATTGCAATGAACATGCTTTCGATAGCAATTCCACTGCTGGGAGTACACCCTGAGAATACTGAAGCACCAATTCAAAAGCCCTTAATACACCCCGATGTTCATAACAGCGTTATTTACAACAGCCAGGTGCTGGAAACAGCCTAAGTGCCCATCAGTGGATGAGTGGATTAAAAACTGTGGTACATTTACACAATGGAATACTGCGCAGCAGAAAGAAAGAAGGAATTCCTACCTTTTGTGACAGCATGGATGGAACTGGACACTATTATGCTAAGTGAAATAAGCCACTCCGTGAAAGACAAGTACCATATGATGTCACATAAGAAAAATCTAATGAAAAAACAAACCAACGAGCAAACAGAACAGACATGAAAACAGGGAACAGACTGACAGCTGCCAGAGGAAAGGAAGGTGGGGGGAGTGGTGGAAAGAAGGGGTAGGGTGTAGTCAAAGAACATGTATGAATGACCCATGGACACGGACAAAGGAGTAGGGACGGACTGTGGGAGCAGCGGGGGGCAGGGTGACAGTCAGAGGAGGAAAAACTGGGACAACTGTAATAGAACAAACAAAAATTTTTTAAAGCCAAGAAAAAAACTTTTTTTAGTTTTAAAAAAGAATCATACTGAAATACAAGGCAAAACAATAAGGTCATATCTGATACACAACGCACAAATAAAGCAGGCACTTTTACATTTGGTTAAATTCCAAAACTTTACACGGAATGTAATCCCAAAAATCAGTATCCAATGCCAACAACGAACAAGAGGAGGCAACACCTGTATCTGGAGGTGAACTTCAGATGGGTACTCAAAGTATAAGCCAAAAGCCAGCCGTAGTCCATAGTGTTTAAAACACCCTCTGGAACCCACCCTCATAGGAACCAAGTTAAAAAATTAACACTAACAATTGTTTCCTGATCTTTACGTACAACAGGAAAATATCAAGGCAAGTGCTGGGTCAGGACGACGGGGATAAGTTCAGGAGCCCACTCACTCCACGTGCTCAGGAAGGCAGGATGAGACGGGAATGGAGGAACACTCAAAGGACATCCACTGAAGTCAGAGGTACCCCAACTTCTCTGTAGCTCAGAAACAACCCAACTGGGAAAGACTGCCATTTTCAGGGTCTACACAGCTAAGCGAGGCTCACTCATTACTTGGAAGCAGAAAGTATAGAGCAAGGTTTGGGGCGCAGAAGGAGGCTTCATATTAATTAGGCCTTTCAAGTGGAGACTCCTGCCAGGAGGATAATTCCACCTACAACGGAGTCCCATCTGTATTTATTTGTATTCTATTTTTCTAAACATCAGAACTGGCCTGTGGTACACAAAATGAAACTCCTACTACTAGACCACATTCATGCTACATGAGTAAATTCAAAGAACAAGCAAAATTCACACGCACATGAAATAGTACTCGGCATCATTGGTCTTTAGTAAGATACACCACAATGAGTACAACCACAAAGACAGACAACAGGGTTCCCTCGGGGTGTGGAGAAACTGGAAGCCTCATAAAACAGCGCAGTTTGCCAGTTTCTTAAAAGTCAGTGTCAGCTGACCACATGACCCCGCAGTCCCACTCCCTGATATCTAGTCGAGAGAGAGGAAAACATGTCCACACATACGGTGAATTCATAAACAAAATGTGGTATATCTATACAATGGGATATTGCTCAGCAGTTAAAATCAAAATATTGATATAGGATCCAACATAGATGAACCTCAAAAAACTGTGCTAGGTGAAAGAAGCCAGAGCAAATAACTTTGTATGGTGTGAGTCACTTGTACAGAATTTCCAGAAAAGAAAAATTTAGAGACAGAAAACAGATCTGTGGTCAGCTGGGGCTGGGACCGAGGACTGACTGAATTTCGGGGGATTAATGAAAGTGGGTTGTGATGACTGTCGCACAACTCTCTAGTTACTGAACATCAGTCCATCACTCACAATGGGTAGACTTTATAGTACATATATTACACCTCAGTAAAAAGAACTAGCAAAGCGAGTAAACAATGATACCTGTATTAAAACCCCTGCTGACTACTCTCAAATACTCAACTTTTATTTCAGAGTTAATTGGAAGCACAAATAAGAGTGAAACATGCCTTGTCAACTGTACTACATCCACGGGCTACATTTATTTATTCAACCAACAATTATGAAGGAGATTCGGTCAAGATGTTGGAGAGGCAGACATGGCTCGCCTCTAAAATACAGAACCACCATCAGCCAGAACCGTCAGAAATCTAGTTGAAGTCTGACAACTACGGAATTACAGAAACCACTTCCATCCAGACAGACAGACAGACAGACAGGAGGGGCGCAGACGTGGAACGGGCTGGTCCCCCACTCACGAGTGGCGGATAAAATTCAGGAAGGAGATCTCAGGAGCGAGGAGTCCCAGCCCCACACCAGCCCCCAGCCCAGGGTCCAAGGGCCAGGAAGATGAGTCCCCACAACTCTGGCTACAAAAACCAGCAGGGATTCAGTCGGGGGAAGAAACTGCTGGAGCCCCAGGCAGTTCCTCTCAAAGCACCCGCACACGACTCACCTGCTCAGACTCACTCCCTCGGAGCTCCAGCACCGGGGCAGCAGCTTGAAAGGCCCCAGTGGTTTACAGGGAGGAACTGAAGTGCCTGGCATCAAGGCCAGCAGAGGCCATTATCTCTTTTCTAAATCCTCCCCCGACAGAGCCAGCAAGCTGGTGCCGTAGCTGAGACTCCATCAACCTGGCTGACACTGTTTCACCCGCCTAGGAGATCCCAGAGACCCGGCCCCACCCAACTTACGGGCCCACCCAAGCTGCTTTTCTATATGAGTGGCTGGTCTTGGCTCCTGCTGCACAGCTTCCTAAATCCTCTCGAACAGGCAACAGCCGGCCTCAATGAGCCCCAGGCCTGGCACTGGCAGCAGCCAGCCTAGATTCACGGCGTGGCTTCACCTGGGCAGCTCCAAGCCCAGCACAGGTGGCAGCCATCTCAGATTGCTTTACAGCTCAGGCAGGGTGCCCCGGGCAAAACACAGGTTGGGGGTGACCTTGGCCTGCACCACCTGGGAAACCTCAGGGCCAGCAAGCCAGTGGACAGCTACAGACCACGTCCAAGCACGACCACCCTGCCCCTGCACAGCTGATCCTCCACGGAGGGCGGAGGTTGGTGGTCAGTGGTCACAGCCAGTCCTTGCAGCCAGCTGGCCTGGGTAAATCCCTCCCGTTGACCTGCCAACAGCAACCAAGGCTCAACTACAAGAGGAGGGTGTACTCAGCCCACATGAAGGGCGCACCTTGAGTACCCAGCTTGGGTGATAGGGGAGGCTGTGCCATTGGACCCTACAGGACACCTACTACATTAGGCCACACTAGCAAGGCAGAGAGTCAAAGCAACTCTATGCAATACACAGAAACAAACACAGGGAGGCTGCCTAATGGAGGAGGCAAAGAAATATGGCCCAGATGAAAAAACAGATCAAAACCCCAGAAAGAGAACTAAATGAAACGGAAATAGCCAACCTATCAGATGAAGAGTTCAAAACACTGGTGATCAGGATGCTCTGAGAAATTATTGAGTACGGCCACAAAATAAAGGAAGGAGGGAAGGTTATACAAAGTAAAATAAAGAAAAATACAAAGGGAACCAACAGTGATGGGAAGGAAGCCAGATTCAAATCAACAATTTGGAAAATAAGGAAGAAATAAACATTAACCTGGAACAGAAAAAAGAAAAAAGAATTGAAAAAAATGAAGACAGGCTTAGGAACCTCTGGGACAACTGTTAACATACCAACATCCGAATCATAGGGGTGCCAGAAGGAGAAGAGGAAGAGAACAAATCGAAAACTTATTTGAAAAAGTAATAAAAACAAACTTCCCAGATTTGGTGAAGGAAATAAACATACAAGTCCAGGAAGCACAGAGAGTCCCAAACAAGTTGGATCCAAGGAGGACCACACCAAGACACATCATAATTAAAATGTCAAAGGTTCAAGATAAAGAGAGACTCTTAAAAGCAGCAAGAGAAAAGCAGAGAGTCACCTACAAAGGGGTGCTCATAAGACTGTCAGCTGATTTCTCAAAAGAAACTTTGCAGGCAGGAAGGGACTGGCAAGAAGTATTCAAGGTGATGAAAAACAAGGACCTACAACCAAAATTACTCTGTCCAGCAAAGCTATCATTTAGAATGCAAGGGCAGATAAAGTGCTTCCCAGACAAGGTAAAGCTAAAGGAGTTCATCATCACCAAGCCATTATTACATGAAATGTCAAAGGGACTTATTTAAGAAAAGGTCAAAACTATGAACATTAAAATGACAACAAACTCACAATTATCAACAACTGAATCTAAAAAATTAAAACTAAAACAAACTGAGCAAACCAGAATAGGAACAAAATCATAGGTAAGGGGGTCATTTGAAAGGTTATCAGCTGGGAGTGGGGAGGGGGAGAAATGGGGAAATGGTGCAGGGACTAAGAAGCATAATTGGCTGGTATAAAATAGACAGGGGATGTTAAGAATAGTGTAGGAAAGGGTGAAGCCAAAAACCCATGGACATTAACTAAGGGCAGGGGATTGCTGGAGGGAATAGGGGTACTGGGTGGAAGGGGTGGGGCAAAGGGGAAAAAACTGGGACAATTGTAACAACATAATTAATAAAATATACTTAAAATAACAATTATCAAGGAATTACTGTAGGCAAGATATTATGTATCGCTCTCTTCTGTCTGCTACTAAACACCGTTAGCAGATGTAAAAGAAAAACTATCCTAACTCTAAATTTCCTTAATATAACTGTTTTAAATAAGATGCAAAGGGAACAAGAAAAATGAAGCATTTGGGTTTATTAGAAAGAGAAGAGATTATTACATACAATAAACAGGGATAGGCAAAAGGAGGTTTACAGTCATATCATATTAATAATACAATAATTAATAAATAACAATACAAGAATAAACTGTTTCAAAAACTCACCACTGTGAATCTTTTTCCCCACCCTGCTAGCAATCAGTATATTTGGTAACATCTGAAAAACTTTTCATAACAGTCATTCATAGTGACTTGTAGTAACACTCTTGGTTTCTGATCCAAACCTCTCACGCCCTTCGGTTTTGGTTTTACTTTTGTTTACAAATATTGCCTTATTATTAATAACGGCCAATGTACCACTTTAAAGAATTTCACCCTGCGCCCTGGCCCATGTGGTTCAGCTGGCTGGTGCTGTGCTGCAGACCTGAAGGTCTTGGGTAGGTTCCCGGCCCAGGGTAGGTGCCTGGGTACCAGGGTCAGCCCCTGCTTGGGGCACAGGGAAAGGCAACTGACTGATGTCTCTCTCCCTTTCTCCTTCCCCTTCCCTCTCTCTAAAATTGATAAGCATGTCCTCCGGTGATGATAAAAAAAAAAAAAACATTTTCCTGTGAACACACCATTTCATCGGCCCTTATTCACAAAGTGCCTTTTCAACACCGGCATTATTGAGGTATGTAAGAAGGAACTGAGTGTTTAACCAGGAGAAACGTTAGAGGTAGGGGAGCAGATGACACATGACAAATGATAACGCTGCTCAGTGCCCCACACGAGGTGTCTGAACTTCACCTAAAATACTGGGTAAAATTAGCTTAAATCCTTTCCAAGACAAACTGTTTCAGCAGAACCCAGAAAATACCCAAACTGCAATTAGTTTTTCCTGCTTGACCTCCAATTTATTCTACCACCCAAACCTACCCTGTCTGCAAATACATGTGTTTGCTTATCTTCCTTCCTACAGACAGGTAAGAAATAAGTGTCAGGAACATAGATCAAAATGTTCACTTGGAAAGTACTTCAATGTCTCTTCAAGCAGGGATATATTTCTACAGGTGACTCCTTGTACTTCAAAAAGAATGGTTCATTCAACAAATATTTACAGAACACAACAACAGGAAGACAAAAAAGACCCACCTCGCAAAACAGCCTGTATTCAGCCAATTAAATAAACTAAAAATCCAAGAAGTATGTACATAAGAAGACAACTCTTCCTATATTAAGATTCCTCATCACAATCAGGCAGGTAATTAAGATAAAGCCAACCATGCTCTGCTCTGCTTCTGTCCAAATAAAGCACTGCTGAAGGAGGCTCTGCTATTCATTTCTATGACATAAAAAACAACCCCAATAATAAATCATTAGAAGTCAGTTCCAAGTCCATAATCACTTTAAAATAATAAAGGAAATTAGACAGTGAATGCTAAGTGCTCAATTGACTATAACAAAAAAAACTGAAATGCACTTTAGGTATCTGAGCAAGCAACCCATGCCTTACCAAAACGAACCAATAAACTACATAATCATTCTTGGACTTAGAAACATTCCCCAAATACCAATGACGAACCAAAACGAATCTCAATATTTCTTTTTGTCACACAAACACATGCATGAAGAGAAATGCTAACCACGTGACTCAAATGTTTTCCAAAAGATGCGTGAGGGTCATTTGCGACAACTGCATAATTTAATCATACTTTAAAGAGAGAAAAAAAAATGTACAGAGAGAATGACTCCAATCAAGGATAAACGAAGAGATAGTTTTAGTAGAATCTCAAATGCCACCATCATTTCATATCAATTTAAATATTAAACTTCATGAAAGATAACAGCAGAAAATGTTACTGTGTTTTTTCCCAAAAGCTATAATAAACTTGCTCTGAGTCACTGCACATTCTCTTCACCAGTAAAACTTATCGCTGACAGCTCATATATTTTTTTAATGGCAACACAGAAGAGCATTTTAAGTATAGTTATAGAGTGACATTTCCATGAAAAAACTCAGAAGGCCCAAATGGAGACCAAACCCATAATCATTACCCTTTCCCCTCAAGCACCACTATCCAAATAGGAAGTTTCAGGACAGGAATACAGAGCTGTAAAGAGAGGCTCCCAATTAATGTTTTGGAAACTCTTAATACTTAATCAAATCTTCTGATAAAATTTTTGTACTCCTGCTTCATACTTTCCATCAGAATTCCAAAATGGCATAAAAATAACATTAAAAATAAAACCAAGCCCTGGCTGGTGTGGCTCAGTGGATTGAGCATCGGCCTGCGAGCCCAGTGTCGCTGGTTCGATTCCCAGTCAGGACACATGACTAGGTTGCACACCAGGTCCCCAGTTGGGGGTGTGTGAGAGGCAACCACATAGTGATGTTTCTCTCCCTCGCTTTCTCCCTCCCTTCCCCACTCTCTAAAAATAAATAAATAAAATGTTTTTAAAAAATAAAAAAATAAAACCATTATAAGCCCTGGCCAGGTAGGCCAGTTGGTTAGCGCACGGTTCCGACACACCAAGGTTGTGGGTTTGATCGCGGTCAGAGCGCAGACAACTATCAACCAATGACTGCGTCAATCAGTGGAACAACAAACCCACGTTTCTCTCTCTCTCAATTAATAAAAATGCTTTAAAAATAAGTAAAACCATTATAGTACTAAAAGAAAATTCAGGTATATGATATCATAATCTCGGTCATGGAAAACGTCCTAGGCATGACATCTAAACCAGGAATCACTCTACAATGAGAAGACTGGTCAATTTGACTACAAAGTAGTTCCTACTATTTGCTAAGTATAAAAAATGACAAAGCACATTTTAGTGTGATTTGGTATTTTTTTAATACTGTAATTTTTTCAGACATATATTTATACCAAAGTGTTAATTTAAACAGTGGTTATCTCTTATGTGACGACACTATATACAGGGTGGGGCAAAAGTAGGCAGTTTATTCCTGCATTATTATTTATTTATTATATTATTTTCCATACAAATCACTGTAAACCTACTTTTACTCCAACCTCTGTGTAAACAACTAAAAACAACGACAAAGTCTGATGTCAACGGTCATGCCAGTAATATGTCACCTTAACAAAAGTGGAAAGTGTGTTGACTACACATTGATTACTGGTCAACAAATGAATGGGCTGAACTGTTTACTGAGCAGGTACAATGTTTCATTTTTGAAAGCAGCCTTCATTTTAATAACTCAGAAGGCACTTTAATAGAATGTAAGGCTCTGGCCAGGTGGCTCAGTTGCTTAGAGCATCGTCCCACGTGCCAAGGTTTGATCCCTGGCCAGGGCACATTGAAGAAACCATAAAGTGGAACAACAAATCGATGTTTCTGTCTCTCTCTAAAATCAATAAATTAAAGTTTAAAGGAAAAAAACAGAATGTATATTACACACACAAACAGCTGAGGTTCAAGCTCAGAAGTAATCCTAATAATTATGATGAACATCAGCCACGACCCAAGCGGTGAAAGTCTAAAAATCGCGACCTGGGACTGAATATGAAGCTGATGAGCACTTGAGGTCAGCTGTACTATTTTTAACTGAACTTTCTGGCCGGAGGTCAAAGACTTGGTAGCAAAATGCCACCGTGAAAACGCCGGGGCGGGGCGGGGGGGGGGGAGCCCGGAGCCCTGCCCGGCCCAGCAGAGCGGCGCTCTCCGCGCCACCGGCCCCACCCGCGCGAACCCTCCCAGGCGCCCGCGGCAAGCGGGGCGGCCCCGCAGCGCGGGGACGTCGGGCAAGAACGCGCCGCCCGCGGCCCCGCAGCCCTGGGTCACTCGGCCGGCGCGTCCGGGGACCGCAGACGGCAGCCGTGGCTGCAGAGGAGGCGGCACGGCCCTCCCCGGCGCACGGTGCCCGGGCTTCTCCCAGCACGGAGCGGGCTGAACAGCTCTGACAGTTTATAAGAAATAAGAAAAGCCCACGATCGCCCCCGTCCCGCCCCGGACTCAGCCCTCCGGGGTTCACTGACATCCGGAGCGTCTGCTTCGCCCCCCCGCCCCCCGGGGACAGATCCACACCCCCTTGCCCCGTCCGCGCGTCCCCGCCGCCCGCCCCCCGACCGCCCGTCGGGGCGGACACAGACCCGCGCAGATGCCCCGCGGCGCGCGCCGGTGGCGGAACGCGGTCCTCCCTCCCCGCGAGCCCCGCCGCGGCCCGCACGCTGCTCCCAGCGCGCATTCCGCGCCCGAACTCCGGCTGCTCCCCCGGCCCGGCGCCGTCGTCGCGGGACGTTTCGTGGACGGAAATTACAGCGCCCCGAGCTGCCACCGTGACCGTGCACGCACGGCGGAGAGCGGGCAAACCTCAGGCTCGGGGCACGCAGCCGGGTCGGGGCGCGCTCCGCGCGGGGACCCCTCGCAGCAAGACACCCTCTCTACCCGGCTGCTCGGAGGGCACGAGGGACGGCAACGCCTCCGCCCTGCTCCCCCAAGCCCAGAGGGCAGCCGGGGAGGGGAAAAGGGGTGTCTCCTCCCCGGGCTCCCAGGAAGGGGCAGCCGGGTTTGACACCGGCCCCGGGGGCGATCAGAGGTGGCGCTCCACGCCGGGACCTCGGTCGCCGACGCGGGCCGGGGTGCCGGAAGCGGGGCGGGGTGGGGCGAGACCTCCCCCACGCGCGGGTGGGCACGGAGCGGCGGGCCGAGGCGGAGGCTGGGGGTCGGAGCCCCCGCGGGGAGGGCTCGGGGCGCCGGCCACCTACCAGCAAGCTCTCCACGTTGATGGGCGAGCGAGGGTCCCGGATCAGCGCCTCCAGCTTCCTCTGGCGGCTCGCGCCCGCCGCGTCCCCCGGCTCGTCCTCGGGGGCGCCGGGCATTTTCCCCGTCGGCGGGGGCCGGCTCATGCCGCCGCCGGGCCCGCACTCCCGCTCCCCGCGCTCCGGCCCGGACGCCTCGGGGCCTAGCGCCGCCCCCGAGCCGCCAGCTCCGGGCGGGGTTCCGCCCGGGCCCACCGCCCGCCTCTGGCTCCGGCTGCGGGGCGCAGCGCCGGTGCGGGGCCTGGGGCTGTCCAAGGGGCCGGCCCGGCCCGAGAGGCCAGGGGCAGGCGGCGGCGTCCCCGCCCCTCAGTCAGATTCGCGCCGCCGGGTCCGCTCGTCCGCCGTGAGCTCGCTCCCTCAGGACTCCGAGCGCGGGAGCGGCGCCGCCGCCGTGGGGCCCGGACCGCCCCGCCCTGCGGGGCTCGGGAGGCTGAGGCCCAGGCGCAGACAGCTACGGCCGCCGCCAGCCCGCTCCCATGGTCTCCGCCGGCCGCTCCGCTCCCGCAGGCGCGCTGCCCTCACACACTCCCGCGCCGCGCCGTCTCCGCCGCGCGCAGCCGCTACCCACAAGCCCCTCGGCCGCGGCCGCCGGCGCGCCCCCGCGAGCCCCGCCCCGCCCCGCGCGCGGCCCCGTGAGCCCCGCCCCGCCCCGTGCGCGCCCCCGCGCGGCCCCCCTGCGCGCCTCGCCCCCGCCTTCCCTCGCCCCTTTTCCTCCTTTTTTTTTCTGTTTCCTCCTGTCTGCTTCGCCGCGCGCTGGTACATTTCGAGCCTCCCTCCTTCCCCCGCCTCCTCCCCCTTCTGAGTTCTCAGAGGGTAAACGGTCGGGTGCGCGGTCGCCGCTTGACTTGACCCGCCGCGCTCCCCCAGGGGGAGGGGAGAGCGCGCCCGCGGCCGGGACGGGCCCGCGGCTCCACTCCCGCCAGACCCGGGGACCCCGAGGCCGACCCGACCGCCCCCACCGCCCGGTCCCGAAGCCTCTGTGCCCAGGCGGGAGTGGGGGGCTGGTGGGGGGGATGGATGGGTCCGCACCCCCACCCCCGCCCGGCCCGGGCTGACTCAGCGCGCAGCTATGCGGGTCTTGCATCACCCGCGCCCAAATAATAGCGACCGCCAGTCGCTGCTCTCGCCTGCAGAGCTCTGCGCTTGCAGGGGGCCTGCCTGCGCCGCGGAGATCTTACTGGGAAGGCTGGGAGGGTGTGCAGTGGGAGTGGGAGACCCGACCAGGACAGGCGGTCGGAACCCTAGTCCCGGGGCAGGAGGGCCTGGCAGAGTTCCTTCCGGCCCCAGGGCACAAGTCCTGGAGCTCCGAAAACCTTCCTGCGCCTGCCTCCCCGTCCTCTCCCAGCCTGGGCTGAAACCCTAAGCACAGGACAGCCAGAGAGCGATAGAAAAACGCTGTCCATCCGCAGACCTTCGCGCGGTCCTTGACTTTGGGGGGACGGAAGAGGGGCAGTTACAGAGGCCGCTCCTCCACATTCCTGGCCCTTGCCATTGGCCAGACCCAGCCAGGGCGCAATCTGAAAAATATGTGCCAAGAGCTATAAAACTGTTCATTGAACCCCTTTGACCCAGTAAACCCATTTAAGGAAGTAACATTTCTAAGGAAATGATCCAAAGGGGGAAAGAAGGAGGGGGGGTGAACTTGTATAAAGATGTTTATAGCAGGGCTATTCACAATGTTCATAATGGCCCAAACCTGGACTAGACCCAATTGTCCAGCCATCGGGGAAGAATCCAAACAAGCTCTGTCACATTAACAGAGAGAATCCTGGCATGTATGCCAGATGCATGTCAAGCCCAGGAGAGTTTTGGCAAGCACACGAAAAATGTATCAGAAATAAGATTAAGTGGCACAGCAAATACGAAATAGTTTGTATCACTATTTAAAACTAGGTAAAGCGAGCAGCTGTAAGAAGGAAGGAGCATATAGTTGTTTTTAAGTGGGATGTTTTTGCTGTAAAGATACTTAAGAGATCATTAAAGGTTCGATCATTGAAAGCTACTGTCAGATGGGCCACTCCAAAAAAGCTACAATCTGATCTGATAACCATTGAGTAATGAGTCTTCAGAACCATTCTCGCTGGCATGTCAGAGATAAGCCCACACTTGGCAACTTAGTTCTAAAGCCCTGACCTTGTATTAGTAACATCTTAATCAGTAAGTGTTCCAGGAACCCTATCTTTGGTGCCGTGTTAAAGCCACCCTTTCTTGGACTTAGGCTGGAAGAGACCCTGCACGACCCAATTCAGCTTTTTCCTTTCAGATAATAACACTGACTTCTAGTCATAAGGTAAGTCCTTGAGGTCTGTGTGGCAAAGTGACTCACTCATACCTCCACAGACCAAACCAAGAGGACAGAGTAAGCATATACGCCTGCTTATGCAGGGGGGCAAAATAATGAGATAATCCACGATTACAGATCCTTTTTCCTAAGAACAATATGATATGTAAAGCAAAAGGAACACCATGTGGTTCTCAGGTTCCAAAGTCATTTTTCCAGTGACGACCTTTATGTGTTTATGGGACCATGGACACAAATACAGGACATGAAATTTTTAGGTAAAAAGAAAACAGCAGTAAGCCACAAGATACAGCCAACGGGCACCTTTTACTGCGGTCATTTTCATAGGCTACAAAAGACCAGAGTGTAGATGATTCTTATCCGAGACCTCATCGTTGTCTGCGTGGAAGAAAAGAAAGCTAATCTCTTGGTATGAGTTAAACCTTTTTTATTTTATTTTATTTCATCCTTGGTTAGTAAAACAATTCTTGTTTTACCAAAGTAATGCACAATGCATTCCTGTAAAAGGTCAAACAAACCAGCAATATATAGAACATACCTTGAAAAATTACTCTCCCATATCTCCCCCCACACACACACATTCTCTTATTGTTCACGGCCTTTATTCATTCTCATACGTATGTATTTGTATGTACACATATGTATCTTTTTCCCCACATACATGGCATTATACCACATATGTTTTGCAACTTGATTTTTTTCCCTTGCTTAATATGTCTTAGAGGTGTCTCCATGACTGTACACAGAAACCTACCTCATTCTTTTTAACTGCTATATGATATCTCATAGTACAGACGTGGCATACTTTTATTTACTCTTGATTAGAGAGCACAGTAGTTAAGAACAGACTCTGGAGACAAAGGGTCTGGATTAAAATCCCGCCACCACCAATCACTAGCTCTGTGCAGCTCAGTTTTCTCATAATGTTCGTTATAAAGTGCTTAAATGAATTCTGGCCCTCCATAAATATTAATTATCATTAGTATTTTCTCACTGTCATGAGCATTGGTGCAGCTGACAGTCTTGTATTTCTGCCTTCATGTAGACATACTTAAATTGTATCGACTCCTAAAAGTGAAATTGTTGTATTGCTTTAAATTTACAGAGACTGCCAAACTGCCCTTAAACAGACTCTAACAGTTTACACTCCCACCCTCAGGAGAAGAAACTGCCAATTTCCCTTTACCTTTGCCAATATTAAATGTTATAAATCTTTTTAATTTTTGCCAATCTGATGGGCAACCAACATGCCATCTTGCTTTAATTTGCATTCCCTTAATTACTACTGGAGACGAGCATTTCATGTTTGTGTTTCTTCTGAAGTTACCTGTGTATGTCTATCTTCCGTTTGTTGGATTTCCTTTTTCTTACTAATTTATAGGAGCTCTTTATTTATTATGGATAGTCTTTCTTGTTATAACATAAGGTCAGAATATGTGTTATAATTTGCAGGGTTTTTTCTTCCAGTCTGTTGTTTGTCACTTAGTTTTGCTTTCAGCATCCTCTGTCACGCCAACATTGTTACCTTTTATGGATTCACATCTACCAGTATTTTCCTTTACATCTTCTGGGTTTTATGTCTGGGTCAGCAGGGATTTTAAACCCAGGCCTGAAATGGCAATAGGCTGTAAGGAAATGGCAGTTTCCTGACAATATCCAACTCATCCCATCCTACATTGAGCCACAGAAAGAGGGTCTCCCTGCACCTGCTCTTCTGAGAGCGATTCCTGCCACAGCTCTGTGATTCTGGCCCAGGGTGGAGGTTTTCCTTGTAACACTGTCCCTTCAGTGCCCTGCACACAGGTGCGACAGGTGGGACTTGGATGAAAACCTTTGTCCAATCCTGAGGAAGAGGAATGGGGAAGTAAACACAGAGAACAGAGGACATTTAAATAGACTGGCCTGTCTGTGTAGAAGGCTTTGCTTCTACGGTGACTAGCTTGCTCCGCAGGACATAGGAGCTCCACCCCCTTTTATATGAATTTTCGTCTATGTTTCTTTTCTCTGTCTCTTCATTCCCAGCCCATGGCTAAGTGGTTGGTGTCAATTTCACAGCCACTGCCCAGCGATGCCTTCCTAGCTCTCCAGACACATCACAGCCCAAACGGAAAGAACAGGGCCCCTCTGGGCCACCTGAGACCCATCTGCCCTGTCCCAGTTTTTAACCCGAGGGGCCCACCTCCTCCCCAGGAATGAATCCACCCTTCAGATGCAACCTTACCCTCTCCACCCATAAGTAGGGCTTTATGGACTTTTTTTGTCTTTCTATGTGGTACTTGCAATTACTTGCTTAATGATAATAATTATTATTAGGCATAAGGGTTTACTATGTGTTAGGCAATGTGCTTTGTAGAAACTACCTAACTTCTCAAAACAGCCTTCTGCTAATGGTAATATCACTATGCCCATTTTCCAGTGATGTAATAGGGACTTGGCTCTGTGATAATGGAATGAATACATGAATTAATGAATGAAAACAATGAACTCTGAATGGTCTGGGCATCACCAAAACACAGAACAGCCTTTCCCATCTTGCTTCGCATTGCAAGCTGGTGTTGTAATGTAGCAAGATGCTTCTGTCCCACGTAAGCCAAGATTTAATAACAGAATAAAGGCACGAGCTCTCAACTCAAAGGTGTCATTAGTTTTGTAAACTCCACTATTATGAAGGAGACAGGGTTTAATAGTTTATGAAATAGAGTTTTATCCTAAGTTTCATTCATGGCCCTGATAATAACTCTCAGCATGAATGAGAAAATGGCTATATCCCTCTGTGAGTCAGTTTCCTCATACGCAAAACAGAAATAATGAAGCTTGGTTGTCATTAAGGCTCCTTAAGATCTCCAGATGAAAAGATACCAGATGCATCCAAGGCAAATTATTCACCAGTATACTATGAGAGAGTCTCAGAGGAGAGAGAACTGGTCACAACTCAAAAGCATACTTGGAAGTAAGTGATATATGTCACTCCAAAAATATATACATAAGAGGGGGGACCAAAAAAAATGGAATTTGTGTACAAAAAACTGTATTTACTTACATGTTTAAATTTCAATCACCTTCAAAGTACTCTCCATTTGATGCAACACACCCATCAAGATGTTTTGTTCAGCAGCTCAAAACAGTGTTGGAACTCTTCGATTTTGATGTCTTTTAGTGCTTCTGCTGTTTTTTGTTTCACCTCTTCCGCATGGGCATAATGTTTCCCTTTGAGAACCCTTTTCATCCGGGGAAACAAGCAAAAAAAATGTCGCTCTGGGCAACATCAGGTGAATAGGAAGGGTGGGGAATGGGGATCTTCCCATTTTTGGCCAAAAACTGCTGAACACTCAGCCCAGTGTGGGCAGGTGCACTCATACATCACCCGTCAGGAAATCGGCAAATGTGCTGAAAGAGTCTTTAAAAAAATTTCACTAAAGCCAAATGCAGCCTCTCACAACAGCGCCAGCTGGTACTCTGATATAGACGGGCTCCTAGAACACTCACTTGGGGGGGAGCCTATACTACAAGAGGACTACCCTCCAGAGGACAATTCTAGTTTTTTTTTAGGGGGGAGGATTCCCCTTCATACATACATTTGAGAAGAGTGGTCCCAGGAAATGTCTGGGATCCTAGAAAGCACAGCTTTGATTCTGGTCCTGCTGGTTTGGCAGGGGGTGTCATACCTGGCAGGCTCGTTTTCCCCATTCGTGAGATGGAAATGGCCCTGGGACCCTTTATGTGATTTTTCTGCTCACAAACCTTCACTGGTCGCTCTGATTCTGTTGTCCTGTGTGGTGGGCACCTCTCAGCACGTAGGGGCACAGTGGGAGTGGGACTGGGGACTTCGTAGCAGTATGGTGAAGCGAAGTTGAAGGAGACCCGTTCAGGAGACATTTTCATCATCCGCAGGCCATCATTTGTGAGGAGGGGGTTTATGATCATGAGTAATTAAAAACTTACGAAGCACTCAAAGAAGAAAGCTGTAGTTAAAGTGGTGGGTCCCTAGAATACAGGGATGACACTTCATTTCCATAACCCCCCGACTTATTGGGAAACGAGAGGCCACTTTAAACTTCTTGGCCCTCAGAGTGGCACTTCAATGGCTAGAGTTACCCTGATCACGTTGACCCCTGAGTGAAGTGAACACAGAGGAGGCGGGCCCGCTGTGCATCCAGGCAGAGGCTGGGCGGGGTGGTCCCCACCTTTGGACAGGCAGCGAAGGGTTGTGATGAGGGGCACTTTCAGGAACGTCCCGGAAACCTCGTTCCAAGCCTAGCTCTGTGCCTTTCTGGCTGTGTGGCCTCAGGAAGATGAACTCTCCTCTCTGAGCTTCACGTTCTCTCCTAGGGTTTTTGTGGGGAACAAATAAGAGAAGGCTTAAACAGCATTAGGCATATTGGACGGGTGGGTCACTCTCCCCTGTCAGAAGCTGGCAAGATTCCGGACGCTGTTTCTTTCACTTCTGTTATTCATCCAACAAAGGTATTTGTGTGCTGGTAGCAGCAGTGAACGGCAGAGAAATAAACCCTGCGGGCCCTTATTAGGCTTATGGTCTAACAGAAGGGACAGATATGACACCAACAACCATGCAGGTAAGTAACTACAAAGGTGGCACGTGCTCTGAAGCTATCGAGAAGGTGCTGAGAGAATCACAATGGGGCTTAGTCCAGCTGGGGATCAGGGAAGGGTGCTAAGAAAGTGATAATTCTGGTGACGCCTAACAGGATGAATAGAGCTGGGAAAAACCGGGGCTCGGGGAGAACAGGGTTGCCTAGGCTGAGGTCAGGGAACAGGACAAATAAGGGCATTTCCTACCAGACAGGTGCTGTGTGGCTTGACAGGAGTGATGCCACCCGGGAAAGGTACAGTCCCGCCGCTGGCAGGCGGGAAACGCCTGTTTTCCAGAGCACTGCGATTTAGCCTCAGCAGGTTTCAAAAGTTTTATTCTATCCTTCCAAAACACTTGTATTTGCAGGGCCTTGTGTGGCCATTTCTTCTAAGTGCTTTTGGTAATCATTCCTCGACGCAGGTGAATCTGAAAGCACTGGTCAAATAGGTTCTTGTTCTGCTCACCACCGAAGACATCAGCATTTCCCCTTTATCTGAAGGAGCAGATCCCAATGGAAAATACGGAAGTTGGGCACGTGAGACCTAAGCTCAGGCTTTGGCGCCACCATTGCTGGGTCATGTCACCTTGGGAAGGCCACTGCCTTGCCGAACGCCAGTCCATCCTGCAGAAGGGCTAATCCACAGGGCTGGTTCTTGTTATAGCAACAAAATTCATGTGAAGCGCCATGCACACTGACTCTCAGCACACAGCCAGAGTCTTTTCTTTTAGGTCCTGCCTGTGTTCCAGGCGTGGAAGAGGAGAGAAAAGGGAATGCCAAAGATGGCCTCCAGGTTTGGTTAGGCTTCACAGTCACATCGCAAAGGCCGACTGTTGCATCTAAATGCTGTCCATGTATTTTAAGGCAGATAAAAATGGACAAGTTAAAAAAAATAAACAGAAGCAAGTGGTAGGATAGTCCTTTGTGATTCTTTTGCACTTTTCCTGAAAATATATACACATCTATCACGGCAACCACCAGCAAAAGCAGCTGAATGCCAATGACCGTATTCTTCAAGTCTTTCCATTTCTTGTCCATTTCTTGTTGACATTCTCCCTGACAGTGTTTAAACAGGGCCGGCTGTTTACACACAGTCATTGTTTGCAGTAGCCCAGCAGGATGCGTAAGAAAAAGCCACTTAGACCTTGACAGCTATCGCTCTGTCACCAGTGCCGAGATGACATGAGCCACGAGTCTGAAGGACAGGGGCCAGCTCTTCCTTCATCGGCTCCACCGCAACCCGAACAGAGCTGCTGCTGAGGCTTGGCAGCAGAGCTGAGCGCTCAGAGCTCAGAGCCAGGAGGAGCCCAGCAGAGTGGAAATGCTCTAGAAGACCAACACCAGTATCGTAACTTCCTGTTGTTGGAAATGGTGGAATTCCCAGAGCGTCAGGGCATCGGGGCTCAGATATAACCCTCACACTCGTCCCAAGACAGCGTGAAGGTGAGCTAGGCAGGAGCGCACCAACACCCCCTCCCGGTCCCAGAGAAGGGGAGCGGCTGTGAGGGCTCACTCCGGGCAGCGTCCTTCAGTGAGACTCCCAGTGCTGCTGAGTGCTGGTTGCTAACTATTTACGTTTCACAGTGGAGGAGCCTGACGCTCTGAGTCTGTGACTTGAGCTAATTTGGTGAATAAGCGGTGCTCTGCACGCACCAGTGGAATGGGAGGAAGACCTCCGACGCATCTCCGATGATGACTGGGGCACTCAGAGAGAGGGAAGTCAAGTTCATTGGCCTTACGCTTTGGTGATGGAAATGAGACATACCCATAGGGCCTGGCCAGGGGTAAGTGCTCAGTGCAAGCAAGCGGCGTGGACCAGAAGAAAGCTTAGGACCGGAAGTCTGAAGGGAGAGTTGGCATCCTTGTTCGGCTCACCCACTTGGCAGCTGGGTGTCAGGCTCGTTCTGGATTCGTTGTCCACCCTGCTCTGTGCCCCAGGGGTTAAGCTCTACTGCCAGCCTTCCTGGGCCCCCTTGCCCTCTGTCTTCTGATTGGGCTCAGCCAAAGGGACTCCCTGGAGAGGGACTGGGGGTTGAGGTGGGGCTTCTCCCCCTCCTCCTGGCTCGTGCGCTAGTCCCCTAGCAGCAGCCCTGCACCCAGAACATCCTGCTCCCACCACCCCATCCCACCCCCACCCCACTGCATTCCATTCACACGGGGTCCTTCCTTTGCCTCTGTGGCCCGGGCTTGGACTGTTGCTGATGGCTGGGTGCCTCAGCCCACCTTGTCTTCCTTAGTCCTGTCTACTTCTCTGCGAAGAGCTCCTTCATGGAAACCACCTGCGTCAATGCTGCTTCCTTTGGAGACCTAACTTATTCACCAAATGGGACTTCAAGGTCACGGGACTTCTCAGAGTATCCGGCTGTTCCACTATGAAGTGTAAATAGCAATAGTTAGTATCCAACACTGTCCTTGAACATGGGCTCTCAATAAATGCTGGCTGCTTGAATAAATGAGTAGATGGATGGGTGGATGGATACCTGTGAGAATTAATGACAAGATAGTAATGTATTAGGCCCAAAAATGTTGGTTATTATCATTTTTATTAAGTGGTAATTGAATGTGATAGATAGAATTAACTGTCCTGACATCATAAAATGACCATGGGTCAAGAATCAGGAAAACTGAGCCCCAGTTTTTCCACTTGTTATTTGTGTGATCTCAGGCTATTTCTCTTCCCATTCTGTGCCTCTATTTTTTCTCCTAGAAGACAAAAGAGTTGGCGTTAATAATCTCTAAGCAGCCATCCAGCCTGGACGGGCACCAAGCGTTCCAGAGAAACAGCAGTTGGAGCCGGAGGACTTAGGGAAGCGCCCAGGGCAGAGGCGGGATGTGAACACCGTGGTCAGAGCTGGAGCCACAGAAGGACATTCCAGGGAGCAGAGACCAGAGGGAATAAGGAGGCGGGAGGTCAGTCAATTCTGGTGGATAAGAATAAACATCTTCTTGGAACAGAAGTCGCCTGTGGGGACTGACGGGTCTTGAACGTCAGGGTGAGGAAGCAGCACTGTAAGAGGAAGACATCTGACATCCTCAGGGCCCCGGAAGCCACCCGAGAACTACAATGATAGCTCCCAAGGCTCCACCCGCTCCACCCTCTGAATCGCCACCAGGGTCCCTGCCTTCATCTCCTGATGGCAGCTGCCCTGCCCCTCTTGTGATTCCTTTCTTTGAAGGTCACTTGTCGAATTAGGGACGAGGGAAAATTTATTGGGTGAGGAAACCATTTGGAAAGAGATATTTTTGGCACTGTTCAAATCTTGGCAAAAGTACTTGTTCCTGTCGTTATCTTACTTCCATTTAAAAATTTGTCAGTTTGCATGAAAGTCAAAGGCAAGATAATCAAAAGAAAGTGATTTTTAAAAAAAATCATTGCAATAATGTAAATACAGAAAAAAAAAATTACTGGGCCTTAAGCAAGAAGGATCCTAGGTATTGAGTCCAAACACTTGGAAAAATTATAAAAACTATCAGTAAGAATAATAATGCAAAGCTACTGTAAGGTGCATGGAATTATTTGAAAATGCGATGAGCTGTGTGAGCTTAGGCACATCCCTGTATTCCCGGGCCTCAGTTTCCCCATATGTCAAATAGAGGAGTTAGATGCAAGGTGGGGCTCTAGAAGCCTCTCCTGCCCGGGCAGAGCCTGCAGCTCCCATTCCGCTGCCCTCTGTCCTCTGTCGGACACAACAGTCCTGGAAGGGGACAGGAGAATGTGCGCACCTTTGAGTTGGGCTGGCTTGCCCTCTGGCGCCTGCGTGGCCCCTCGCTGCTCAGCTCAGGCACTCTGTGTGGCTTCGGCCAGAGACGAAGAGGAGTCGGCGCCAGCAGCCTGCCGTCAGACTAGGCCTCTGTGAAGGGGCCGTCAGACACAAGCCAGCCTCACTGCCGCCACCGGAGTCAGGACTCGTCACCTCTGGGGGGTGTTCATCAGGGTGGCCCCCTGACCACTGAGCCACACTCCACGCAGCTTGAAGAGCACTCATTCTAAAGTGCTCCTCTGTTTTTGGTGGTGTTTATTCTCCAGCTCAGAAATGTTGGCGACACCCCCTTGTTGAGCCACAGCAGGGTCCCCCAGGGACACCTGTCCTGGGAGACGCTCCTCAGAAACCAGACCATGTCACTTGGGTTTGGAGAATGCAGCTTGCTCGGTCCCCTTCTGCGCTGCAGAGTCCTAGAGGCAAGGGACTCATTCAGGCCCATCGGACCCAGTGTATTTCAAAAAATATATACTGACATTTCACCCAAGGGCAAGGGACTGCAACCCCCAGCCATATGCTTTGGGGAAGAGGAGCACCGCTTGCTGGGATGAAATCCCCCATCCTAGTATTTAGGTGCGTCCGCCTCAGCCTGGCCTCTGATACGCTCGGCCCCACTTTCCACTACTCCTCCGCGCACCCTGAAGTCCAGGGCCATTGCGTATTAGTCGGCAGTTGATGATTCGTGTGTGTGAATGTTGCAAAAATATAAACTAGGAGAAAGAAAAGGAAAACAGGGTCTTAAGCAAAAATATTACCTAAGGATCCTAGGTTTCAGTTCAGAAGCACTTGAAAAGTTAAATTATACTAAATATTCTCCCGTTTTTCCCCCCCAATAAACTGCGTATTTTCCCCCTCCGGGCTTTGTTCATGCTGTTCCCTCTGTCTGGAAAGCCTTCCCCTTATTTTACCCAAGAAAAGCCCATTCATCTTTTGAAGCTTTACTCAAAATGCCCCCTCTTCTGCAGACCGTCCCCAAATCCTGTCCTGAGAATTTGTTACTCATTCTTCTGTGTTCTCCTGACACTTTTCATGAACTTCTACTGAAGTGCTTTTTATTCTGCTTCCCCTGGCAGTTCTGTCTAAGAGCTGTCATTACGGGCACCCCTCTGTGCCAGGCTTAGGTAGCAGGTACAGGAGGTACACTGGTTAAAGCAATAAAGACAGCCCCTGTTCCCTGTGTTTCTCAGTCCCCTCCCCACATCCGAAAGCCCCTCGGATCACCTCTTGGGAACTTCTCCGCGGGCATCCCTCCATCTGAGTCTGTCTCAGCCACATTGGGGGACCTTATGCATTAACATGCCGCGTAGTGAGAACACCTGTTGAAATCAGAAAGAACGTGGCTCTGAACCCTAAAAGAAAAGAAAATGAAGCATTAATGAGCACTATTTCCCAGATTAGGAGGACTGATCATTTCAAACAGGAAGGAAATTGAGAGCGGGCAGAACAGGCCTCCCAAAGCCCCGGCCTTGAAGGTGAGGCTGTCCCGCAAGCCCTTCTCTCCCAGAGGTGACCCTAACAGAACAATGGCCTGTTGGCAGCAGCAGGTGAGAGGTGTGGGAGGTGACGCAGAGACGCTGCCTGAGTCAGCGGGATGCCGTGGCTGACTGGGTGACAGAGAATCCGGGCAAAAGAAAAAGAGATCTGGGCCCCCGGGTGGAGGGGCAAGTCGCCCACTGATGTCAACGGCCTCCGCTTCTGTGGACGCTGCTGTCCAGCACTGATAGCCACAGAGGTGCCCAAATTATCAGGGAAATGTTAGACCACCTGCTGTAACCCCCCTTACAAGGCAGTGAAGACGCATAAGCTATTGGGGAAATTTTTCTCCTTAGAAGTATAAGGGTTTGCTCAGAAGATTGAGATCTTCCCCAAGATGTCCTCCCAGGTCATTCCTCTGTTCCCCGGTCTTTGCGCAAACACCAGCTTCCTGAACACCCTGATTCGCAGCCCCCCTCACCCCTGACACCCCGTAGCTTCCTTTCTTACCATCTTTTTCTTCATAGCAGTTGTCACCTAATGTCATAGATCACTTGTTGTTTGGGCGTTGCCCTTCTCTCCTACCCATAGGGATGTGAGTGTCACCAGGTTAGGGGTTGGTTCTGTTCGCTGCTGTAGGGTGGGCACTGTGTGCCTAGTACCTAGTAGCCATTCATTCTTTACTGTTATTTATTGTTATTTTTTATCCTCACTTGCAGCTTTTTTTTTCATCGTTTTTAGAGACAGTGAAAGGGAGCAAGGAGAGCAGATACAGAACACAGAGCTGAGGGAGGAGCGTGGATTGGTTGCCTCCCGTGTGTGCCCCGACCAGGGATCAGCGACCAGACTGGGGATCATACGTGTCCGGACCAGGGTTCCCGCTCGCCCGCACCTAGACTGGGGATCGAACCAGCAATGTAGGTACCAGCCCTGACTGGGACTCGAACCGGTAATGACACTCCAACCGAGCCACTGCGGCCAGGGCGGCATTTGTTCTTTATTGAATGAAAGCACGAAGGAATGGATTTAATTGCTTAGAAAACATATTTAAATTTTCAACAGTCATACTCTGGAAATATCAGCTAAATGCAGAAACACGATATGAGCATTTTTTAACGTAAGGCACATGAATCCACGGGTACATATGCATTAAGGCCAGACACTGTGCATCAGGGATTTGCTTATCCTCGGTACCCTCGCTCCTTTAAGCGCCCAGAACACCAAACCCTGCACACGCAGAGTCTCCCTGACACGCCTGGGGTGTGTGCGAACGCAGAGCGTTCTGGTTCCTCCTGCGCCTGCCTTTGATCTTATCCGCTCTCTCTGTCACGCTCGGACAAGTCTGCGCTCGGTCTCCTTCAGAAAATTCTTCGAAGTAGGAAGTGATGATATTGATTAGAAGTCCTAGCGCTTTCTACGAGTGAGCCTAGAATCAATATTTAACCACTGTTTGCTGTGACGGCTGAGGTCTGGAGGCAGACGTCGCATCCTGGAAAGGGCACCGAATGGAGAGCCGGGGACCCGTGCGGAGCCCTGGCTGGGAAGCCCAGTGCGCTTGGCAGGGTCCTTAACCACAAATACCTCGCTCTGCGTTTTTGTTTTTTTTAAACAGGGCTCCATAAACTATAAAGTGCTATACAATTTTATGGAATCCCCATTATTTTGTTGAGAAGTAAAACGTGTATTACATGTCACCGGAAACAGAGGTAACATCGGGTCCTGATAACTAATGGCATGGGAACCTGCCTCAGTATCTAAGCCACCTTCACAATTATGTTACTTCTGTGTGGCCTGCCCCTTTAGAACCTCAAGTTCATCAAGTTTCCAAAAGGGTTTTACCTAATTCCAGCATGCTGGGATGGTATCCCTGATTCTGATGAAAAGTAACAGGTCTGTAGGCCTGTCACAGTACATTGGGATGGGTTCCAATCCTTTTTGCAGCCTTACCTGGTAGTTCTCTAAGAGTGAAATGTAGACATTCTTCATTCATTTATTCACTCATTCATTCGTTCTCTCTCTCGTTCATTCCTTCCACGAGCACCTGCTAAAGAAAGTTACGTGGCAGAGGCCGTCCTAGATGCTGGGGACAACAGATGGAAGGAGGCAGTAGGCCTGGACCACTGATGATCCAAGTTGAGTCGGAGGGCCAGTGTTATAAACACATCATTGTCATATACACCGGGAGCCATGAGGAGACAGGAGGGAGATGCAGGGACGACAGAGTGAGGCCTGACTGTTCTGTCTGGAGGAGACAGAGACACCGCGTACAGGGATGCATTTTGGTGGGACCTGGGCAGACCGGTGGGAATCAGCCAGGCAGGGGCAGGAGGGAGGCATGTCATAAAGCAGGGAAAGAACAGCCAGACCCAGGAAGCTTTCCCATGGGTGGTTTAATAAGCATTTACTATGCACAGATAGTGTCAAGCTGATGAGGATCCGATGGTAAAGCACTTGAAGGCCGCACTCGGGACAGACGCATAGCATGGCTGAATGTGGACAGGAACGTTACAGAACATGCAGATGGTGAGACATGCTAACTACATGTGAAATACTGAGAATGCCGTAGCAAGTAGCACAGAACTCCTACTCAAAAAAACACATCATTGAAGTGCCTGGGTGCCAGGAATACTGAGCAGGATGCTTCGCCTAACCTGGGATGAAGATCAGCCTAGCAAGACTTCCTCAGGAGAGGTGACATTTTATGTCTAAGGATGAATAGAAATCATCTAGGTGACGGGAACGGGAAGTGTTCCCACCAGAAGCAGAAGTGTGTGTGAAGACGTGGAGACCGAGGAAGGTTCTGGAAGACGTCAGTGTGTCTGCGGTAGAGTACGCAAGAGAGACGCAGCCAGAGCGCTCAGGGCCTGGGGTCTATGGTAAGGACGTTGGGCTTCATCCCAAGGGAAGCCACTGGTGGGCTGAAGCAGGGCAGTGGCCTGAAAAATTTGTAATTTGGATATGTATATCTATATCCATGTAACTGACATTTCCTACCTCACCAGTTTGGTATTTAAAATAAAGTCATCCTTCCTGAATATTCAAATCGTAAGGCCCAGGACCACCCCCCGCTCCAATCCAGATTAGAAGAAAGACTTTGTCTCCAAGATATTCCCCAAATATTTCTAAAGACCTCCCTCCCCCTTTATCTGCTCTGCTCATACCACAGCTCCTTGCCAGACCCAGGCGGGCGGCACATCCCACATAACCAGGCCGACAACTAAGGATGTACCTTCCATATTTTTCTCCGTGATGCCACAATAATAAAACCCTACAGTTTATACATGGAAGGGAAGATACATCATCACATAAAAGGTTTTCTGGTCATTTGTAAAAAGAGATCATATTACACACAATTGGACACATCCTGCTATTCTCACTCAACAAAACTTTCTGGAAATCATTCCTAGTCAGTCATCTGGTAAAGCTCTGATTTTAATGGCTGCATATATCACGATGCAGAACTGACATACTTTATTCATCTGTTCCTGTGTTTACGGATATTCACTTCATCTCTGGCATTTGCCACTGTGAACAATGTTACAACACACACACACACACACACACACACACACACACCCCTTTGTTATGTAGAGTTTTCTTTTTTGGGAACAGATTTTCAGGAACAGGATTTCTGGGTGAACAGACAGAACCAGTCAACAATATTTCTAATGTACGCTAAGTGCTTAGGTAGTGCCTCGTGCGTAGTAATTACTCAATAAAATGATATCACTATCATTCTGATTATTAGCTAAGGAGTGACATTTTGGAAAAGTGCAGTCATGTATGACATCTCCATTTGGATAAACACATTTGCTTTAGAGATATGGTTTGTGTGTAATCACGAAACTAACAACTGTCCTTCCTTTGTTTATACAAAGTCAAAAGGAAACGAGGACTTCACTGGAAAACTAAAATAGACATGAAAGTTTACCTCCCCGCTTCCTCCTTCCCATTTCAAATCCATTTCCTCCATGAGGGAGGAACTCAGAAGCCAAAGGCTTTGCTCCCTTAATTGGACATTCTTGTTTTGTATTTTGTATTTTTTTGTTCTCAGCTTATTTGTATATCTGATCTGAAAAAGAAAAAGAGGGCTCATTACCACGGTTCCCTGTTGTGAACAAGGAACCAGTTTGCAGCCTCTGGATGAGATTAATGAGCGTGTTCCTGTGTCTTCGGCCTCCCTTGCCAGGGCAGCGGCTGTGAGGGGACACGAGGCGATTTCTGGTGTGAGGGTCCTCGTTGTCGTCAGCTGCCCTCTCCCTGGGAGGCTGCGCCTTGTGAAGAGAGGGCAGTGTGCAAAGTGGGGCGTTCTAGGTGCGAATGCTGCTCGGCCAGTTGACCAAAACGTCAACAGATTTCAAACTCCGGACTGCAATGGACTCTCGCAGGTTGGCCGAGCGCCAGGGGTTGGGCCGGGGACACAGTCTGAGCCCACAGTGTCCCAGAGACTCTGGGAGCGCAAAGGCACACACGCAGCTTTCATGAAACGGGAAACAGGAACCTCTGTTCATCTACCGCTTTGTTCCCTTTCTGTCTGGGCAGCAGCGAGCCAAGGGCAGGTGGGGAGGCCTGGGTGGTGTCCAGGGAGCTTAGTTATTGAACCGGGCTGGGCCAGGTCCACACCCATCAAAGAAGCTTCAGCTCCACCAGTCTCTCAGGCACTGTCTGCCTGTCCCTCATGCCCCCTCACTTTCTGTCTGGCCCCCATTTCCGTGAGGACCTGATTTCACCTTGTCCGGCTTTCAAACACATTTGAGGTTCCATGAGAAGCTCTTGGACAGAATTCTGCCCTCCTGGTTTGACCTTTATCACCCCCTCCTTCGGCTTTTGCTTACATACTGTAGAAATTCCCACTGTGATCCAACTTAGGCCCTGAAACTCTACGCATCCTCCGGGCTGTCCCCTGGGCAGAGGGATTGCGTTCAGTGATGGGGTCACAGAGCCCCGGGTAGAACTGGGCTTCACCACGGACTGTGGAGTAGACCAAGCAACCTTGCTCCCTACCTGTTGAATACATGCAGCCTGTGGCTGTTTCGGCCGTGGCCGGGAAGTATACTTTGTCTGCAGGAACATCCAACTTGAAGAGATTCAGCCAGAGCATGCACCATGCCGTCATTAACGTCATTAATGTGCGTTAGTGTTAATTATGCCATTTTCCCGCTGTAAGCGCCCTCTTCCCAGAGAAGGAGGAAAGAGAGGAGCCGATTCACCCTTAAACGCCCACTTTCTTTCCCAGCCTGGTCTGCATCCATTACGCCCTGGTCTTGAACGGGCTCCAAGGCCTGGTCCTTATTTATGGGAGACCCACTGCGTGCGAGTCCTGGCCTGAAATCAATGCTGCTGGGGCAAGAATGGCAACACCATGAAGTATTAGGCTGAGTCCTTATCTTCAAGGAGCTCACAGTCTGGCTTTGGAGACCCACATGCTCAGAGGTGAAATGGCTCAGTTCAACGTTTGCCGGGTTACCAGCCAATGGCAAGGGGAAGGGGAAGTGATGTAGTCTAGAGAGGGGTCATCCCTGGGGGCCAGGGCCCATCCTTAACAGGTGGGGAAAGGAAGGGGGACAGTAGTCATTAAGTGCCTACTATGTGCCAGCAGTAGTGTAAGAGCTTTGGCTGGTTATTTCTGGTAATTCCCAGGATTGGGGTTAAAGGAGAGGAGAGAAGAGGGTATTTCTAGCAGGAAAATGGCTCGGTTAACATTAATGCGCACTAGTGCTAGTAATGACGGCTTAGTCTGAGCTATGGCTGACTCGAACAAGGTGGATGTTTGTATAGATGATGTACAGACACAGTCTGCATGTATTAAATGGGCAAGGAGCAGGTCTGGCCTCCTCCAGTCATGATGGATTCCTTGAGTACCTGCAAGGCTTAGGGGCTGTGTACATCATGTGATGGGAAGAGAGGATTGTGGGTCAGCCCATTGCTGTGGGCCTCGGTCTCGCTTCTCAGCCGGGTGCTCAATAGTTTCAAGACGAGAAAGATTCTGGGAACTTCTGTGGCCTTATTGAAAAGTCCCACCCAAAACATTATTTCTCATCTCATATCTATAAAGAAGAGCAATGAAAAAGGATGGAGAATAGAAACTAATCAGATAATGTATGTTCAAGTCCTCCCTATCTATTTCTGTAGTTTGGGCAGCAGGTGTTTTCCTGAATGCCGCTGATGCACAAGGAGAAGGGTGGGAACAAAACAGAGAGGCCTCTGGCTCTCTGGTTTACAGTCTAGTTGGAGAAGCAGCCGTTAAATAAGGTGTGCACAATGAGGCACGTGACTGCAAGATCACCGCATAACGTAAAGTGTCGGGGGGGCCACGTGGGAGGAGGAGCATGGGGGGCCTTCACGAGGGGGTGACCCTTAGGATGGGACCGACGCAGTGGGAGGGTCCAAACGGGCCGCGCTCCTGGGCTGGCCACACAGCCACCTGCACTCAGGAAACGGTGAGAAGCGCTGTGGCCCGGCCCAGGGCGGCGTGAAGATTAATTACTGTGTGCAAGTCACCTGGCCTAGCGCCCAGTGCAGGCTGGGGGCAGTGAACAAATGTTTGCTGGATCCGATGCAAAGTCCCTCCCAGCGCTAGTATCCCAGGGTTTCTGTCTGACTTTGACCCCAGGGAACCCCACCCTCAGTGTAGTGGCCATGTGTGGCCTGTCTGGTTCCTGCTCAGGCAGAGGAGCACAGGGCCATTGGTGGACCCGAGACCGGCACTGCCCTGTGATGCTCACTGGCGCCTGTGGCAGCTTCTTGGTCAGCTGGCAGGACATGCTCTGCTTCTCTTTGGGAAGACAGCTGTCTGCTCTTGCCCACCTGGTCACAGTAATGGCAATGGCCATCATCCTGAACAAAGTAGATATGTGGAAGTCTTTAAACAGAGCAAATCGTCCCTTTATTGGGCTCTAGTTACAAAGTCCATACCTATCTGTCATCTCTCCACTGACCATCACGTGTAACTTTGTAAGCTAGACAGGCAGAGACAGACCATGCTACTTCAGAGATGAAACTGAGACCGTAGGAGAGACTGACATGCTCAAGGGTCTTGCAGATAATCGGTCGGTGTCCAGACCTGGGAATCCTGACCCCACTTGGGTTCTCCCTCCATCATGGCCCACGGCGTGTTCTGACCAAGAGGAGGCCCCAGGAGAGGACAGGGGCAGAGAGGTGGGTGCTTACTCTCTGCTCCCCGTTCACGTTCAAGTGCAAACCCCTACTGTGTGTGGTCTTCTGCCCGCACTGAGCTGGGCCCCATGGAGGCATCGGTGATGTTTTAAGGCTCGGGATGGCAGACAAATGCCCAGAGGAATGAGGGTTTTTCCAACCACTGCTGGAGTCTGATCCTGAATCGAAACCGAGCGCCAGCCCTGTGCTCATGCAATTAACCTCAGACACGTCGTCTGCTCTGCCTGTCCGGGGTGTCTGGCCTCCATGTGCCAAGGGGACAGCCAGAGGCTCTCCTTCCTTCGTCAGCCCAAAGTTCCAGAAGAAGAGGCAGAGTCGGGGCTGTCGGTGAATCTGTCATGGATGAAGCTGTCCCTTCAGGGGTCCCTGCTCTCCTTCTCGGGGCGTTTCTCAGTCGCCTCCTCCACTCCTGGCCGTGTGAGGGTTCCCTGCTCGCACTGACTCCCACCCAGAGACCCCCTCAGGCACCTTGTACTGGATCCCTGACAACCCCGGGCTCCTGAAAGCATCCACCCCCACATTCCAGCCAAAGGCCCCCAGTCTCCCAAGTGCTGTTCTCTTCACTAGGAATGTCCTTCCTCCTCTGGCCAGACTCCCACTTGACCTTCAGATCCCAGCTGGGCTACTGCCTCCCCAGCACCCTTCCCTAACGTCCCGTGGTTCTCAAGAGTGTTTTTCTCTGACTCCTAGAGCCCCAGAGACTTTTGTAACAAATGCTTTTTTGTCTAAATCCCCACTGGACTCTGTCTCGTTCTCCATCGCACCTGCAGCACCTAGCCAGTGCTCAGCACATAGTAGGTCCTCACGGTACTGAATGAATGGGAGTGATATTACCGTCCACACCCTCAGCCACACTTGCGCCCAGAGCCCCATGGCCCACGCTGGCCTTGCATGGGGAGACTGCCCGCTCAGCACCAGAGCCTCCACGGCTCTCCCCTGACCCCTCCCTGGAAATTTTGTCATCCCCAGGCTGGTCCCTTGCTTGTCACCTTTGACACCTAAATCGAAATATGCTGTGCTTTTCTAGGGGCCTGCTTCTTTCTGTCTGCCTGTCTCTTCCTCTGCTGGTCATCACCGTGATGTGTGAGGGGCATCTGAAAATACAGTCCATAGGGGTGTATGTCACAACGGGGTTGGGGAGGCCATGGAAGTCCCGGTGCTGGTGACTTAACCCACGATGACTTGCTGATCACCTCCTACATGCCTACCTGTCCTTCAAGGCTTTCAAAAATGAGTAAACCAAGTACTTGCCCTCCGAAAGCCTAGCTTGAGGGCCTGAGGGATGGAAGACAGAGCGAACACACAGGGCAAGGCAAGAATCCATGACATTCTCGGCAGGTACCCCTCGTCAAGCACCTACGACGTGTGGGGCACTTAATAGTCACCATCTTGTGTTTGTATCTTGACCTTACGAGGTGGGAGTTAGTGCTATTTTATAGGCTAAAAACGTGAGATAAGTAAGCCACCCTATAGATCAGAGAGTAGGAGCTTCCGGGACCAGGATTTGAAACCAGACCTTGGCACAGAATGACCACAACTCGGTCCTTACCAAGAGGGCCCTTGGGGGTGACCAATCTCAAAGAGCACCTGTGCGCTCCTCATCCCAGTCCCGACCGTCTTGAGTTCCCGTCATCTCTGGGACCGTCAAACAGTAGAGCCAGAGGGACAGGGCCCTCAGCGATGGAGCTCCGCTCTCCGGGCTGCCAAGAACACCCGCGTCTAATTTAGAGGGTGACTCCAAAGTCCCACTCCTAAAACGGGCCCCACAGGCCCACAAGAGCTGCTGTGGTCTCCTTCCTCCGCCTCGTGACAAGAAACCCAAACTTCCGGCCCTGCGTTCTGTGGCTGAAAACGAGCAAAGCAGTGGCACTGGAACAGCTGTCCCCAACTAAGCCTTGTACCCAAATTACGTCAGTGGGCGCAGATGAACAGGTCAGTTATTTAGTGAGAAACAGGCTGAAAACATGCAACTCACTACAACTTAGCGTGGGGGTGGGCTGTGCGTGGGCACCTGTGTGTAGTTTGTCCATATTAAGAAAAAAGTCTATTGGCAGAGTCTTCACCTTTCCTTTCCCAGACCAAAAGAGAGCACCCCAGATGCCAATCAGCTGGGGGGACCTGGCCACCGCCCACTCAAGGGGGAGGCCTAGGAGGAGGGACCTCTCTTTCCTCCTTACTGCTGGGCGGCCCCATGCACGCCCTAGGACCTAAGTCCACAGTGAGAAGCAGGGCTTTGTTCTAGATAAACGTATGTGGATAGAGACCCCATTTGTCTGACAATGATTCTGTTTAAGACTAACACCAGCCCCTTGCCCCAGAGATCCTTGCGCCACCACGTATCTTTGGAATCCACTCAGCAGGACACACCAGGGCAAAACTCCTCTGTTTGAAATGAGAGAAACGTGACGTCCGAGAGCAAACTGGCCTGGGACCGGAGGCCTGCCCCAGCCCTGGCTCTCGGGGGCCCTCTGTGAGCCTGGCCGAGCCCCCCTCCCGTCCGCGCTGGCCTGTCCCTCTTTCAGCAGCCCCTGCGTCTCTCATGAAGGACTTCCTTTAGCCGGCGCGGCTCAGGGCAGTTTTGAGGTCTCCCTGTGGCATTTCTGGAATGTCCGTCTTCCCCAGTCCTGCTGTTCTCGCTCCTTCGCGGGAAGGCAGAGGAATCAAGAGGCCCATTTAGACGGGCCGGGCCCCCGAGGAGAGCCTCTCAGTGCTGAGGACTGAAACTGTTGGTGTTCCGGGGACAGCCTGTGAATGGCCTGGCACCCCTCGAAGGCAACGAACGGGAGCTGGCACCCCCTGGCACGGGACCCCGGCCGCTCCCACTGGCAGGGCCACTGAGCTCCCCCACCGCCCCCCCCCCCACTGCTCCTCCTCACCGGCACAGAGCACTGAGCTCACGGCTGGCTTTGCGGGCCGGTGCCAGGCTGGCAATGGCGACATTCCTATCAAGGCTGGTCACCAGCCTCCAGACAGCCCCTGACGTCGACAGCACGCTTGCATATGCAAAAAAAAACAACAACCAATTCTCTGCTCCCAAAGCTCAGAGACGCTGGTGTCACTCTCCAGCCCATATAGCACAGCGATGGCTCCGACACCCCGCTTTTGTGTCAGATGACAGACTTCTCTAGACAACCTCTGCGGCATCTGCCTCCAGCCCTGCCCCCCCACCCCCGCTTTTACTTTGAGAACACACCCCACCTGCAGCCGGGCTCATGCAGTGTGATCTCGTCTCACATAAGCTTTAGCGAGCGGGACCAGAGACAGACAAGGGACCCAAGCAGGGCCAGCCAGCTGTTCTCGTGCAGTTTCGATTCTGGCTTCAGAGCTTGGTGCTGCTCACCCTCTGCTAGGCCCTTGGATGGGGAGGCCCGTCCCGGCAGGCCCAGGGCAGCCACTCCGATCACGTGCAAATGGAGCCGAGGAAGCTCAGGACTAACGATGAAACTGTCAGGCGATGACCCCCAGGACCCCAGTGTCACAGCTCTGACAGCTTCCCTGTTTCTGCCTGCAGCCACTCTGGAGGCCCTTTGGTTCCCTGAAACAGCCTTGTATCTTTTTGTAACAGAATGTTCTGTTAGGGCTTACATTTATGTAACACGATGACCTGTTCGAATTTTTTTTAAATGTAAATGGAAAAAATCTAGCAGCTGTTATCTAGAGAGACAAAGATACCAAGGTCACTGTGAGGACGGTGCTCAGTGGCCTCACTCGGCTCTGGCTGGGCAAAGCCAGACCCCCCGGGGTGGTCTGCAGAGTGGGCAGAATGACCCAGGAAAGTCTGGCCAGGAAAGGGCCCCTTCTTCCAATATCCGGGATGGGGAAGGCGACAGAGGTAATCTAAGGTGTCCCAGCCCAAGCCGGTGTCAGAAGGACAGCAAGACTGGAAAATAGCTACGGCATCGGTGAGAAAGACGGGGCCCCCTCCTGACTCCTGAGAGCACCCAGGCACCGAAGGGAGGGCCGCAGCCTGGGCGCTCGCAGCCCTTCCGGCCCTGGCCCTGTCCCTGCCCGAGCACACGGGCCGCTGTGGACACAGAAGAGGACGCACCGGGCTGCCCCCGGCCCGTGAGCCGTCTGAGAACCGGCTTCAGGCTCTGCGGGGCAAGCCCCAGCTGCCCTGCCAATAACATCGTCTTTGCTGCTTAAACAAAGATTTTGTCTCTGATCAGAAGAACCTGGTCCACGGCACAAACGGGGGCGGTGAGGTGGGGGAGCCAAACTGGAGTGACTTTGGTCCGGAGGCCTTTCCTCCCGGGAGACAGCTGCCAAATGGCTCAAAGCCCTTGTTCTCAAAGGGGGTGCAGCATCTGCCCTCCACCCTGGGAGCCCCCTGCCCATTTCAACAGGATTCCTGGAACCTTCGGGAACCCCCATGTCTCTGCAGTTCAGAGCTGGGGACTGAAGAGGACCACAGTCCAAGTGCCCACCCTGTCGGGACTCTGTTTACTTCTTTTTAAAACACAGGGTCCCCTGATTTTGATCTGCAGAGGAATCAACTGCTTCCTTCACAAAGATGGTCCGGGGAGTGGGAGATGGGCGCTGATTGCTAATAGAAATGGATTTCTTTCTTTTTTAAAAAAATATATTTTAACTTATTTGTAGAGAGAGGGGAAGGGAGGGAGAAAGAGAGGGAGAGAAACATCAGTGTGTGGTTGCCTCTCATACACCCCCACTCAGGGACCTGGTCCACAACCCAGGCCTGTGCCCTGACTGGGAATCGAACCGGCGACCTTTTGGTTCACAAGTTGGTGCTCAATCCACAGAGCCACACAGGCCAGGGAAGGAATGGGATTTCCTGTTGGGGCCGTGAAGACCTTCTGGCAGTAGACAGTGGTGACGGCCATACCTCTTTGATGAGACTGAAGCCCCCGGATTACACGCTTCAGAGTAGCACATTCTATGGCACGTGAATTATATCTCAATATAACTATTTTTTAAAACGTGGTACATGAGCTGAGAAAGAGAAACAAGAAACTTCAGTAAAATTAGGTCCAATGTTTTTCTCAGAGGCCCATGCTTTCTCCACAGAAAGCCTCTGCTTTTGTTCTGGGTCTCCTGTCTCTGTTCACAGAGCTGTGAGGACGCTCAGGGGGAGCCACGGCTGGGAGTGACTTGCAGAGGAAACCAGGGGAGTTGAAAGAAGCCTCCCCCAGCAGCCATCCTAAATGTCCCCTACCTCTCAGACCCCTCCCTGCCCGCCCTGCCCCCTAACCTCTGATGACTTCCTCTGACACCAGACCATTTGGGGAGAAATACATAAATCGATGCCAACTGTGGCTGGCTGGATGTCGTAGGATACTTGTGCTAAAAGAATATCATAAAACAGACCTTTAGAAAACAAAGGTCGAGTCACTGAGTCCCTAGGTACCAAGAGCAGGCAGGACATCGTGGGGATGCCTGGCCTTTCAGACCCCAGGCCAAGCCTCACCTCATTCTCTGACCCCCTAGGTTGACTTCTGTCCCCACTCTCCCCTGGCAGATGCCAGGTAATATTTACTGAATGAACGATTGTTGCCCGAGCTTAGAATTATTTGAAAAGAAATATTTAAAGAAATCAGAAAATTTGGTAAAAAATGGATCCTTGGCCTGGAGAAACTACACTTGCTTTCAGATTGGGAGGAATGGTGACCAGCTTCCCTGGGGAACGATATGTTCCCCTCCAGGTGACAAACATTGATGACACAGTTCACGACACTCAGCGCTCAAAGCCACCCAGAAAGGGCTCCTAGCGGTGCCATCTCAGGGGTGGGGCGTGTGACGTGGCAGGCGTTGAAATGCTCCCCCCCACCCCCAGTTTTTATTATTCGTTTGCCTATTAAGCAGACGGAATCCACCCGAGATCAGCCCTTCGCCAGAGTTTCTGGGTCGAGTGATAAAGTGCAAATATGTCCCTTTCCAAGACTCTCTGAACTCCCCGTAATATTTCTATGGCTGTCATTCTCCTTTTCACAAAAATAAACCGGCTGCATGAAGCTCTCCTGCCTCCCTTTGCTTTTTCAAGCCTTGGGGTGTCTGAAACAGCCATGTTCGTTGTTAGCAGCACAGGGGGACGTTGTCTACCGTGACAAATGGCCCTTCCCCCAGATGGCCGCTGTACCTCTGGGGACTTGCAGTGCCCTGATGAGGGAGAGTCTGGGACGGCTGTGGGCCCCAGCCACCTCCTTCTCCGTAAAAGCAGAGTGAGAACGGGTTTCAGAGCTGGACCGAGTCCCTCCACACACCCCCCCCCCCCCCCCCCCCCGCCGCCGCATGTGAGCCGCCGTAACAGAAAGGCTTAAACGGGTTTCAGAGCTGGACCGAGTCCCTCCACACACCCCCCCCCCCCCCCCCCCCGCCGCCGCATGTGAGCCGCCGTAACAGAAAGGCTTAAACGACAAACGTTTTTCCTCGTAGATCTGGACGCAAGCGGGTTCGGTGCCTGGTGAGACCCCACTTCCTGGTTCTTCCAGGGCTGTCGTCTCTCTGTGTCCTCACCCGGCAGAAGGGGCGAGGGCGCTCTCTGGGGACTCTTCAGTAAGGGCACTAATCCCATTTCTGAGGGCTCCACCCTCATGACCTCATCACCTTCCAAAGGCCCCGCCTCCAACCATCACAGCGAGGGGTAGGTTTTCAATGTATGAATTCGGGTGGGGGCTGGATGCAAATATTCCATCTATAACGCCTTGTTGAGCCGCTTATTAACCACGCCCAGGTTTCTAACTGTATTTAGTTGATCAGAGCAACAAATGAGATAATATGTAAAAGGCGCTTGGCTCCAACCACACTTTTACCAAGTGATCGATCATTCCTCCTTGCCAGGCAGGCAAAGACGAGTTGGGGGTGTGATACACAGCACGGTGACAGCGGTGAACAACCCCATAGCATACGTGTGGAAATCGCTAACAGCGTCGACCTTAAAAGTCTCTTCACAAGAGAAAAAACTTTTGTGACTTGTGAGGTGATGAATGTTAACTAGATGTATTGTGGTGACCGTTTCCATATATATATAAAGTTATTATGTTGTATACCTGAAAGTAATATAGTGTTATATGTCAAATCTATCTCAATTAAAAAAAAAACAGCAGGGAAAAATGTAAATGAGTTATTATTTTCTTAACTCACTATATTTTGCTGATTATTTTTACTGGGTTTCAGACCAAAATAAAAAAAATTTTCCCCACCCTGACCCAAGCTCCTGGACTAGCATTTGGGGACCATGAATCAGAGGACCAGATTATGGCTTATAAATTGCCAGGGGTGGCACCGAGTTTCAGCCCCAGGAACCAGACTTTTGGCTAAATACACTGTGACTCAAAGGTCGAGAGGCAAGGCTGCGTCCTTCCCTCCCACACCCAGCGCCCTGGTTGATCAAGGCTCATGTCTCCGCATGTGTCCGAAGTCCATGGACCCTGTCTCCCGGGTTAGCAGAAAGGCTAACCTTCATCCTGAGGCCTGACCACCCCTTGGGCGGCTTGAAGAACACCTCTGCGCTCCTGTTTTGCTCAGTTCTGACAAGTGCTGATCCAGCACTTCCAGCAGGACACAGGTGAGCTTTCCCATCCACGGTGCAAAGGGATGCACGCAGGGATCAACGATGTCAGGGAAGCAGGGCGGCTGGTCACCGGGGAGAAGTCCAGGGACGTGCTGGGGACCTCGAGTTCCCGTATGTACGCCTGGGGCCACCTCTCTTCTGAGGGGTGTTCGGGCCCTGACATGCTGGAGCCCAGCAATCCGGAAAGCTGATTACTACAAAGGGGTCCCACGTTTGGGTCTAAATTTCCTGGCAGATAACGTGAAGGGAGGAGCATAGTACTGGAACACATATTTTCTTTCTCAGACCAAAGAATGCATACCAAGTGATTTGCAAGAGCCTGACAGTTTCCTGGAGCGAAGCTCCTGCCCAAACTTTCTCTGAGTGGCTTTGTAAGAGAGACACGGGGTCACGGAGGGGACCCCGGCTTGCCCCGCAGTACTACCCTAGGCCCACAGATGCTGTTCAAACAGGTGATGCTTGTGGGATGTTGCCCCAAAACAGACGTCACAGGGGACGCCATGCCTCTCAATGGCTGCCACTGACGTCCCTGGGCGCTTCGGGCAAGAAGCACCGGAACCTAATGAAGACATTGCTTCACCTGCACTCACACCCACGTGGAGCCCTCAGCGTGGCTCTCCTGCAAGGGCCCAGCGCCTCCATTCACCGCTGACATTTTACTTTAAAGCAAGCACACACAGGTATACAGGTACATGCGCGGGAGCCGGCTCCCTGGGCATGAAGGATCACTCAGCCTGTAGTCACACGAACCTATTCTTGAGCGTCTACATAGAAAACAGAGAGACTAACATAACAAACGCCCAAGCGCCCATCACATAGCTCAAAAAACAAAACATTGCAAGTACCGTCCGCGCCTTCTGAAAACCTGTCACCTTCCTCGTAGAGGTAACCACGGTTTTGAACTTGGTGTTCATTCCTCTTGTGCGCGGTTTTGTTCCCCTACCGCTGCATCCGTTCACTAGGGCGGCCGTGACCGCGCACCGCAGACAGGGCGGCTTAAACACAGACCTGGACGCTCTCACAGTTCCGGAGGCTGGGCATCCCAGACCAAGGTGTCGGCGGGCCGGGACCCTCCTGAGGTCTCTCCTTCGGGTGCAGACGCCACCTTCGCCCTGCGCCCTCTCTTCTCTAAGCATGAGCCTCCTCGGGGTCTCTCCGTTTACATTTCCCCTTCTTATGAAGACTCCGGTCAGGTCGGCTGTCTTCCTTCTGCGCCGGTGTAGCTTCCAATCTCGGCTTCTCATAAGGGCGTCAGCCATATGGGATCAGGGCCCACCCTCGCGACCCTGTCTGACTTTAATCACGTCTCTAAAGACTGTCTTCAAAGACGGTCCCATTCTGAGGTCCTGGAGGCGAGGCCTTCAGGATATGAGTCTGGGGGACGTGACTCAGCCCTCCGGCGGACGGAGTTTTTGGTGTTACAAACAATGCTGCCGTGGGCATCCGCACGCAGAAGTCTGCGCTGCATTTACTCAGTAGCGTGGAGCGCACATGCCCAGGAGCGGAAATGCTGGGTTATTTGGGTTATTCATTGACTAGGTCATCTTTTGTCTTATTGGTCCGCGATGTCACGTTGCCAAACATACATGAGACTGTTTTTGAGTTCACTAGCTTGTGCGTGTATTTGTCTCTCTGGACCAATTCACAAAGGAGAGGGCCTCCAGTATGGGTTAACCCCCCCCCCCCCATTAATGTGCTGAAGTCGTTACCCCCAGTACCTCGGATTGTGACCTTGTTTGGAAATACAGCCGTTGCAGCTGTAAGTAGTTAAGATGAGGTTATACTGGAGGAGGGTAGGCCCCTAATCCAATACGCCTGGTGTCCTTATAAAAGGGGATACTTTGGAAGCACGACACAGGGAGGACGCCACGTGCAGATGAAGACAGCCACTTACAAGCCGAGGAGAGCCACCAGGAACAGAGAGGCCTAAGAGGGAACCAGCCCTCCCAGCACCTTGATTTTGGATGTCCAGCCTCCAGTGCTGTGATGAGATGGTCCACATTGTCATTTAAGGCACTCGGTCCACGGTGCTCTGTCGTGCAAGGCCCAGCCAACACGGTAGCTTCTGTTCTGCTCTTGACGTTTGAACCTCCACCCCCAGCTCTCCTCCCTGCTTGCAAAACCAGCACCGACACAGGAGAGGGAGTTAGGGCACGTGGGTGCAGTCAGGACTGGCATTGCTCAGGGGTACTGCCAACCACACCCTGTACTCTGAGCCCCACGAGTAACAGAAAGTGCAGAGCAAGGCACCATGGACCGGGACTCCCGGGATCTGGGTTGAGTACCAGCCAGCCACGAAAGGCCTGTGTATCTCTGATGAGGTGCTGACCCTCTCTGGGCTCTAGTTTCCTTGGCTGTAAAGTGGTGACTGCCAGGGCCTGGGGAGAAGGGAGAAGGGTGAAGGGACAGGAACTATTTAACGGGGACAGAGTGTCAGTTCTACGAGATGAAAAGAATCCCGGCGATGGGTGGTGATGATGGTGAATGTACAATATTTAATACCTCTGAACTGTACGCTTCAAGTGGTTGACATGGTCAGTTTTAGGTGGCATGTATTTTACCACAATTTCAGAAATTGGGAGAAACTAAGGCTGTTAGGTTTGGGATCTGGCAACTGCTCTGTTTATGACATAGCGTTTTAGGTCACGGAATAAAAATATTCTGCTGCCTCCCACGCTCTGCAAACTTGGGTGGCAGGGATGATTTCAGTTCGCTGAGCCATAGATGGTTCTCTCACATCCTCAAGATGAGGTTTTTCATTTTTTGTTTTTTTAATGTGAGCCTCTGCTAGTTTTACAGATGGTTATCTGTAAAAAACCTGTCTGTTATAAGACTGTGTGTGTATTGCGATTTCTTTAATTTTTAAATATATTTTATTGATTATGTTGTTACAATAGTCTCAGTTTTTTCCCTTTGCTCCCCTCTGTCCAGTACCCCCTTCCCTCCAGCAATCCCACCCCCCTTAGTTCATGTCCATGGGTCGTGCATATAAGCTCTTTGGCTTCACTCTTTCCCATATTATTCTTAACTCCCCCCCGTCTATTTTGTACCAACCGATTATGCTTCTTAGTCCCTGCACCATTTCCCCATTTCTCCCCCTCCCCCTCCCCCTCCCAGCTGATAACCCTCTAAATGATCCCCATACCTATGATTCTGTTCCTGTTCTGGTTTGCTTAGTTAAATTTTGTTTTTATTTTTTAGATTCAGTTGTTGATAGTTGTGAGTTTGGGGGATTTCTTGCAATAGCTGCTTACCTGACTTCACAAGGACGCTGTCTGGCCAGTGTCACTCAGGATGACTGAGTACCAACAGATCTTGGCCAGATTTGCACCAGAGCTCAAAAAAGAAAAAAAGAAAAAAAAGTAAACCTTCCCTAGCCCTAGACCAAGGGTAATGGAAATCATCAGATATGGAACAACCAGTGTGTCCCAGAGTTGGAGACTGAACAGAATCCTGGGGTTTCCTGTCTGGCATCTGGCTTCATGAGACCCTAAAAACAGGGATTATGGCCCTTTCAATTGGACCAATGAGTTTAACAATATCCACAGTGGCTGAGAGGTTATCAGAGGAAGCAAGCCAACCTGCTAGGCTTCTCTGCATCCTTGCTGTTTGCCATGGGCGGTGTCAGCCTTCTGTGTTAGCGACTATCCCAAGGTCACACTGCCAGCAGAGCCTACTTCAAATCCAGGTTTTCTGATTCCTAAACCAGCATTAAAAGAAGTATTTTTATTTACTTATTTTTTAGAGAGAGAGGGGAAAAAGAGAGGGAGAAAAACATCCATTGGTTGCCTCTCACATGCCACCAATCAGGGGACCTGGCCTGCAACCCAGGCAGGTGCCCTGACCAGGAATTGAACCAGCAACCTTTCAGCTCACAGGCTGGTGCTCAATCCACTGAACCATGCCGGCCAGGGCGAGCCCTGAGTTCCCACACCTCCGTAGGCTGATGCCTCCCACACCTGGGTGACCGAGATGCTGTGTCCGTGTTTGGACTGCCAGGCGACATGCTCTCTGAGGGCAGGGACAGGTAAGTGTCTCACAAATGCGGGTGCAGAGAGTGGGCAGCCGAGCCCACAGCATACGGGGAGTGCTAGCATCGGGCTTCCTGTGGCTCCCTCCAACTGGCTTCTGTTCTGCCTTCTGCAGGGGGGTACCGTTCGCAGACCCTTGAAGTGCCACCCAGAGGCCCCTTCCCTGGAGGGCTTGCTTCCCTAGCGGCTGGGCATGCTGTCTTCAGACAAGCTCAGCTGTCAGCCCTGTCAGGGTCTGCCTGAGCGGCCACGAGCTGGCTGGTCCTTTCTGGGCTGGCTGCGTCAGCTGGGAAGGCTGGGTCTGCTCTGTCCAAAGGGAGACAACTGTGAAGGTCATCGTGGCTCCTGTGTTCCCTGCAGGGTCAGCAAGGGTATCGCTGGGCCTCACCTTGTCCCTCTGCCCAACCCTCTTTCCTTCCTGTCCCCTCCCAGAGGAGTGACACTCCTTAACAAACATCCTGTCCATAAACTCTCCTCAAAGCCTGCTTCCGGGGAGACCCAGCTCGTACCAGCAGCGACTTCCCCTCCTTCCTCAGGACAGCCACTCGGAGGTGGGAGCAAGGCCCTGACCCGAAGGCACCTCTTCTCCGGGCCACCCTGTGACACCGTCTGCAGCGTGGCTCTGGCTTCTGGGGGCGCCATCCTCTTGGTGTCCTCGCGGGTGCCTCTGAGCCCACAATTCTGGGGGCTCGTCAGTGTGGCAATCCCAAGACCCTGGGCCCTTCTCATTGACTATGGTGGCCGTCACTGGACAGCTCTCAGTACAGAGTGGTACCCTGCTCACGACTTCTGCAGCAACCAATTTAGTCCGAAAGCTAACTGGGCAGGTGGCCCACAGCTGCATCTCAGCTTCTGCTTTCCGAGTCCCTTCTGTCCCCAGAGGGGACGGAGCAGATCAGGCACCTGGGAGAGACAAGGACCAAGGAAGTGCAGTGCTGCGGCTTTGTGGGTGTTTATGTTGAGGACCCAGCTGAGAAAAGTTCATGACCCTTTGGCTCAGCAGGTGGGAGTCACTTCGTTATTGTTAATGGGAGCCTGAGGAACAGAACCTTGGTTAACTGAATTCCTTCAGGGGTATCACAGCCTCCAACCTGCCTGCCCTCCTGCTGGAAGGGAGCGAGTACATTACTGCAGATTCTTTGGTTGCAAGTGACAGCAATAAACTTGATCTAGTCTATCAGCAGAAGCCAGCGTGGGTGGGGCGGGTATTTTAAGGTATTTCCCCAACCTAAGGTCAGAAATGCTGCCAGAACCCAGAAAGGGAGAAGACGCATGATCTGGGAACTGGGCATCTGTGCATCAGTCTGTATGTGTGTGTTCACATGGACATGCATATGTGCCTGCATTTGTGTCCTTCCCCAAATCAAGTGCCTCGTGGTGGCATACAGCCAACTGTCCATTCCAGGTTTTTGTATAAGCATTTTAAGCATATCAGGATACCGACTGAGCTCTCTCTTGGACCCAATCCTAAATTCCTGGGAGATGCCATCGGTGGGTTTCAGTTGGATATTAACTTCAGATGCAATTAGGCATGGATACGGGGGAGGACCATGGCGTCCAAACCTGCTGGCAGGACAACCCCCCCCCCCCCCCCCCGGGGATCTGATCAGCAGTCCCCGAAGTGGGCACTCGCAGCCGGCCTCGGAGGGCTCACTGGGACAGATGTCAGCAAGGCAGTCCCTTTGTTCTCTGACCTCAAGGGTGACGCTCCCGCTGCAGGCTGAAATCCCCAGGCCCCTGAGCCCCCCTGCGGTGCCGGCAGGGCAGCCAGGAGCCTGTGCGGACACCTGCCCACTCTCCCTGAGCGCACCGGGGTGCAGAACCCTGTGGGGCAGTCTGGCCTTCATGGATCAGACACCCCCCAGAGGACCAACAGCACAGATGAACATACAAGGGGCTGTGACATGGCAGGAGACCCTCTGCGTTTGATAGGACAGGCTATCAGGTGTCGGGGGACTTTTATGCACCAGGTGTTTTACCTCCAAACTTCACACCGAATTTTGCAGGAGACATTATAATACGTCCACTTTCCAGATCAGAAAACAGATGCACAGGGACGTTAACGAACTCACCCAAAATCCCACTGCTAGTACGTAACGCAATTCAGGATTGGATTCTGAGGCTGGTTAGTCCCAAAGCAGGAGTGTCCCCAGAATGGTGTGTCATGTCCTAAATAACTCCCAGATGCCACAAGTGGCACGTTAGCAATTCATAAATCGTATGATTCAGGAAGGCCATCAAAGGCTACGTGACGCTGAGCCCATTCAAAGGAACAGTGAAGCCCTCCAGACCTCAGTCATTTACGGGCCGGGAAGCGCTCGCTAAGCTAACTCACTATTCCTGTCTGGTGCTATGGATCGCTCTGACAATCCTGCTTGTGCTGACTTAGTCTGGGCCCCCGGTGAAACCAACAGTGGCCTAGGGAAGGAGGAGGAAGGCCCAGATGCTTAGCTCCCAGGGGCTCAGATTGATCGGGGCAACAAGGGCAGCGGTCGGCGTGTCTACTGCGCAGGAGGGGTTGGGGGACGGGACTAGAGCTGGCCTCGAGTCCCAATATCTGGCTTCTCCCTCTAGTCCTGGCTCTTAACAATGCTGGGACCCCAGCTGGCAGTCTCTTACTGTCCCTGGGCTCTGGCTTCCTCATCTCTAAGATGGTCTTATGAAACCCGATTTACTCCTCTCTGCTTTGTAGTAACAACAGCTAGTAGTGTGTACTAATAATGACACTTACCATCTAATAATGTTAAAATTTATTGTCACTTACATTTATTTCTTCACAACTATAAGGGGTTGATCTTCTTATCAGCCCCATTTTACAGATGAGGCAACTGAGGGCCCAACGGGTGAAATAATGTGCCCAAACCAAGTCAGACTGGACCCAGAGCCTAAGCAGAACACTGGTCTCCTGGCCTGGATAGAGTCTGTTACTTGTAAAACTGTCATTACTGTCACACAGGGTCCCTAACCCAGGAAGCCCAGAGTGTGAACTCTGCAGGGAGGGAGCTGGGGCAGGGGACAGATACGCTGAGCCCAACCGCCTCACCTTCCTCATCATCACCAAGGAAACAAGCGCCCCCCTGCTGTTGCCATGGAGACCACCTCACCTTCACCATGGAGACAGCCAACTGGAAGGCAGCTCCTGGACTGGGAGGAGGTACCCACAAAGAGAGAGGGGGGAATGTGCCCCCAGACACTCCTTCGTTGCCTGCGAGGCAGCATCCAGAAGGAGCTCGGGGCCTGGAAATTCCCACTCTGCTCAGGAATGTGATGGCATTCCCAGAGCGGCCAGAAGCACTATAGCGAAGCCAGGGTGTCCCTGGAGAAACATAGGTTAGAAGAATGGTTTTCTGAATATATTTCTAGCGGCTGCCTTTCCTTTAGCCCACCATTGTCCAGGTCAAAGGAAATGCCCCAATTTCCATGTCTCACAAATGCTGGAAACCTGCCGGGCCAGGTCCTCTCTTCATCTGATTTTGCTTCCAACCTGCTGGGTGGCATTGGGTAACCCAGTGATGTCTCCTGGCACCTGCTCAGTGGATTGGATGGGCTGCCTCAAAGGCCCTTGGGATGCCAGGTCTCTAGACCAGTATAAGTTTTTTTAGAAAGCATGAACCCCCAGCCTAGGCTGCCAGACTTCAGTTTGTGGGATAAGGACATAAAATTTTATAAACAGTGGCTCTGACCAGTGTGGCTCAGTTGGTTGGGTGTCATCCTGCAAAGAGAAAGGTCACCGGTTCGATTCCCAGTCAGGGCACATCCCGGGGTTGTGGGGTCAGTTCCCGGTCAGAGCACAATCGATCGAAGTTTCTCATATTGAGGGTTCTCTCCCGCTCTCCCTCCCTCCCCCTCTCTCTAAAAACAAATAAATAAAATATTTAACAAAAATTTATAAGCTGTGTTTACTCTCCAGAAGCAGAATGGTGTGATGGCCAAGTGTGCGCAATGAAATCAGACCGCCAGCTCGGGTCCGGACGCCATGACACGCTCCCGGTAGGGCAGGCATCAGCTGGACTTCTGCATCTGAGTTTCTTTGGAAGTAAAATTGGGTTAATAAGAGCACCTATTTTTTAAGGGTTGGGGTGACTAAATGAGACACACTCTGCCCAGCACATGGCAACGCTCCATACCGGCTAGCAAGTATGGTCACTCTCCCCATTATTTCCTAAAGGATATTTTCGCAACAAATAAACAAACAAAGACAAAAACACGCGATCTCAGCTAAAATGGCAGTGACTCCACTGTTCTCACTGATTCTCCATTCCACCAGGGTGGCCCCGAGAACCGCTGGAGTTAGTGACATGTAGGCTCTACGGGGAGAGGCTTTAATGATTCTCAATGGCCCTGATTAGCCAAAGGAGTGGCCAGGTGCCCATGGCCAAAGATGAGTGACAGATGAGGGGCCTTTTGATGGCCAGCCTGACCGAGTCAGACCTCTCCTTGTGGGAGTTTCAGGAAAGGAGGCAGCACAGACCATCACCACTGTCACCTGCGTCTGTTTGTGATGGAGGATTAAGCTGCACCAGCAGGTCATGGGAGTCCTAAGGTCCAAGTTGGGGACCCAGGTGTGTCTAGCATGACTTAGGTAGTTTCCCTCTTGAACCAAAGTGTCACGGCTGACTGGCCATGGTTGACATGAGTGACTCCACTTTGCTTTATGTACTTTATGCTGTCTTGACTGGACCAATGCCATTTTATTGGTCCTGCTCTCCACAGGGCCCGTCCTTGTTCGGCCATCCCAGCCGAAACCCAGCTCCCCACCCCCAGGGCCTGGGGGCAGAACCTCTACACAGAGGCTTATTGGAGAGGAGGCTCTTCCTGTTTAGTGTCCCTCCATGTGTCCCTGCTGGGACTGGGTGGCGGAGGTAGTGGGAGGACCAGCAAACACACACAGCCCGGAAGCCCGAGACAGCAGAGCCTGGAGGGAAAAGCCTGGGAGTCAGAATGAGTGACTTCGCCCTCGGACCTTCATTGATCTTTTCTGAAAAAACAGGCAATCTGGTCGCCTCACAGCTCTGATAAAATAAGGCGTGGGCTCGTCATAACAATATTCACGGCAGGGAGCGGGGGTGGGGTGGGGAGGGGAGGCTTTGTGGGACCCGAAGCTTGTTCAGCTGGGAGGGCCATTTTGAAGAAGAAGAACACACATTGACAAATACAAAATTAAATATGAAAGGGAATACTTACTTCGGAGGAGAAATCGCATCAAATTACAAATGAAAAGCTAACAGATACTATAAGCATCACAACACCCAGAAAAATAACAACTTACTAACTGACTTACAAGCTTCTGTAATGCTTTTTCCTACTTCGTTGGCCATGCACACTTGGATAGCCTCTTTATAGGACAAAAACTTTGTAACAGCATTTTTAAAATTTCTTTTTAAATATTTCAATTCCAGTTTACATTGAATATCGTTCTGTTAGTTTCAGAGGTACAGAACCGTGGTTAGACAATCGTGGGCTTTACAGAGCGGCCCCGCCGACGTTTCACGCGCCCACGTGGCGTCATACAATCCACGGGCACCACAGTCTTACTGACCCTGTTCCCTAGGCTGTACCTTCTAGCTCTGTGACTGTTCTGTAACCACCCGTCTGTACTTCCCAGGGCCCTCACCCTGTCACCCAGCCCCCACGCCCCTGCGCTCTGACAGCGGTCAGTCTGTTCTCTGTATCTGTGAGTCTGTTTCCATTTTGTTACTTTATTCTGTTCATTAGATTCCACGTCGGCCTGCGAGCTAAGTGTCGCTGGTTCGATCTTCCAGTCAGGGTACATCAGAGAAGGAAAACTCTGACTCCAAAAAACCTCCGCTGCCTTGCGGCATACCTCTTCAGGGGAAAGGCTAAGGGAGTAAACCCCGACAGAAAATCCGGAGCTGGAGTCCCTAAGGCGGTTTGACGTTGTAGTCAACACCGGCAACTCCTGCAGCGCACCTGAAGCCAAGCTGTATTGACTCCGTCTTTCCCTTGGACCCTTCAGCTGCGAAGAGAGGGGGGGTCTACTGCATGGGCAACAGCAGACCCTCCATATTACCCTGCCCAGGCTCTGTAGCTTCAGCGTCATCGCAAGATGTCGATTCAACATGGGAGGAGACAGATACCGTGTCACTCCCGAGTCGGACTGCACAACCATTCTCGGCGGTGCAGATAGACTCTTAAGAAGCTACACCATCGTCTCTCGAGACGGACGGCTGCCGACGAGATTCCACGTATGAACAAAACCATATGGATGCGTCTTTCTCTCTCTGCCTGATTTCACTTAGCGTAATGCATTCTCACTCTGCTCATGATGTCACAAAACGTAACAGCATCTTCTATACAAGGATCATAAAGTCAGTGGAGTTTACTCCCCAGCACGGTTGTTTTTTATGATGCCCAGTTAGATTTGAATTTCAGATAAGCAGTGAATAATGTGCAAGTATACATGTGCCTCAAATATTGCACTGGACATTCATGCACTTAAAAATTACTCCCTGTCTATACAGCCTCCATTGTCCTGTCTACGTTATTCTGCATCCTGCTACCTGCCTCCCCTGTGTTTCAAAAGCCTATCGTTGCACTGCTTGGGTTTTCCCCAGCCTGGAACATTCTCCCAAGTCACTACCAGGGGAAAGTACAGTTATTGGGTTGCCACATTGTCCCATACAATACTTGGAACATACTTATACTAAGAAAATATTTATTGTTTATCTGAAATTCAAATTTCAGTAGACGTTTCATGTTTCAGTTTGTTCAGTCTGGCAACCCTACTCTTTCTGTCGCCTGCCGGATGGCCTTGGGAAATGACATGTCCTCTGCATCTTTCCATAGAACACAGTCCCCACAGGTCTTCTGTCCCCACAGAACATAGCCACTCCAGCACGCCCACTTCCCTAGGCCTGTTCATTGCTTTCTCCACTACCTGCTACGGCAATCCGGCCATTTCAACGTTGCTCAGTAGAAAAACCACAAAGGGTCTCTTGCAAGGGAGGGACCCCAATATCTCACATTCATCAGCATCGCAGGAAACCCATCTCTGCATTAGCTATAACCACGTCCATTCTGGGGACGTCCGGGAACGTGAGCTGCTTCTCTTCCAGAGCGCAGCTGAGGTCTCCTACCCCAGCGAAAGGATGCCACGGACGAAGTTTTTAATGATCACTATGGCAGAGGTTTTTAAAAATTATTTTTAAAGACAAAACACCCTGGGTTGTAAATATCTAGGAATTTTGAAACTCAAAATCCTAATCCTTGAAAGATTTAAGGCATAAAGTTTGTGCACAAATAGAAACATACCTGATTACTGAAAGGCATTCTTCTAACACCCCAAACTATTTATTGCTTAAAGTGTCCACAGGCTGGAGTCAGGGTTGGGGTGCGGGAGGCAGAAGGGAGAAGAAGGAGAAGCAAGATGGTTAGATACATAATGCTACGTGACCCTGAGAAAAGAATTCTGGGCCAAGCCCTAGGGGAGTGGGCTTGGCAGATACTCCAGACCCACTTGGGAATTGGGTTCCACAGAGGACTTGGGCCTTGCTTCCAGAGTGGAGCCCCGAGGTGACACGTTTCATAGAGGATTTCCCCCACTGGTCCAGAGGAGAGAAGTGGCAGTAAGAAGGCTGCATGCTTGTCGGACTGAGACAGCCCTTAGTGACACCACCACCATTACCACGGTCAGCACCACATGCGGGGCGAAGCCAAGAATTTCTGTGCTCCCTAGAGGCTGAAAGAGAATAGGACCCAGAGAGGTCTTGCAGGTGGGACAGGCACCAGGAATCTGAGTCAGTGACGGAGACAATGGGCACACACATGCCTTGAGAGATGTCCACGCAGAAGCATCAATAAAAGCAGCTGTGCCCTGGGTACCCTAGAGTCAGGAACCTGAACTTCACCCATGTGGACGAAGCCCCTGGGGAACGTATTTCGGGAAGTCGATGGTGCCGGGATCCAGAATTGGCTGAAGAAACTATGAATTGCCTGAGATAAAGTCCCTGCCACCCATCAGAAGGGAGGCTCCCCATAAAGATCCAATTAAATGAGAGAAAAACAAAGTGTCACTCCCCGCTCCAGGGGAACTGGCAAGCTGAGGTTTCATAGCCTCACACGGGAATACAACAGGGATGACGTGAGACCATTGCTGGAGTCCCTGAGCGTAGTTTCTGCCCCGTGATACGTGCACAGGTCATGGCTGGATGGTTTCATTTCCCTCCAGAGCCGCTCCACACTCTTCCCCACCTGCTCTCAAGAGTGGGAAGCCGACCTCAGGACCAAACGCCCTGGGTGGAGCTGCCCTTGGGCTTCCAGATGGGTTTGGCCAACTGGCAGGCACCCACAGGAAATGGGAGGGGGCGGGAGGAAACAGCCATGGGAGAGCCATTGCTTGGCTTTGGCAATGGCTCCTGCCTGGTGGCCCTCTCCTGTGGACACAGTTCCCTCTCTTTGCTGCTCTGGGCCCGGGGGCGGCAGGGACTTTCCGGCTTTGCTGGCCTTAGGATGCTTCGTTATCCTGTCCCGATTTCCCTTAACGCTGTGCATCCTTTTGTAAATATAATGGTTCCTTCGTTTACGCTCCCGTGAATCACCTCTTTAGAGAGTGCCATCTGTTTCCTGCTGAACGCCTGGATGACATAGCTGTTGTTGGTATTACTTTTAGCCTGAGAACCGTGGCTGGTTTCCTGTGCCATCCTATGGAGTCAGCGAGGCTTTCGGAGCCTCAGTGACATGAGAACACGACACCCAGACTTTCCTACTTCAGAGGGGCAGTGGGAGAAGTCACTGAGTTAATACAGGTGAAAACACTCTGGGAAAAAAAATGTGTGATAGTAACTCTATTATTAGAATTATTAAAAATAATAATAGTAATTAAGGCTGTTCCTGCCCATGGATTGCCTCTGATCTGTCTCTCTCCTCTCCAGCACCAGAGCAATGACTCAGTCTTTGGTTCTTGGCAAAGCCATTGTCCTTTGTTGCGAAGCCCTGCGCTGCTGAAAGATGAAATGCTGTGACCAGACACAGCACCCAATTCTCAGTGCTTGGGCACACGGCTTTGCTGCAGCCCCTGGGAGCTCTTTCTCTGGGACAGACCCCACCCTGCCCTTGAAGCCTCCGGGCTGGGTTTGCAGACACTGGAGCCTGCGCCCGCACAGAGCCTCCGGGGCGCCAAGGGGCTCCTCCCATCGGAGCGAGCATGGGCGGAGCCTGACTCAGCAAGACCTGGTGTGGACGCTGGCTGCTCCCAGCTCCCAGCAGAAAGAAAACTGCTATGGAATATGCGTGGCCAGGCGGGCTGGGGTTACCCCGGAGCTGAGAGCCAGGACAGCGGCCCTGCTGAGGACAGTTTTAGTTTGTGCCCATTTCACAGAGGAGCACGCCCTTTGAGGACATCTCCTGCCCTCCTTCCAGCCCCTTCATCCAGCAGGTGCTTCCACTGACCCTTCCTCCCCGCCATCCTCTGCACTGGGCCCAACAAGGGAGGGACACTGTGTTAATAGGGTTTATCAGGGCCTTCCGACCGATCAAGAAATCTCTGCCCCAAGGTGTTTAAACTCAGGAGTCCATTCCCCTCAAGCTACAAAAATAACGATCATGAGTCAGTTTCGGACTGGGCTTTACTGCATTCAGCAGAAACCTGCCGAGAGTGGGTGATGATTATCCAAACATGTTTATTATTTCCTTTTCTACTTGCAGAGAGGTGGAGAGGTGGACAGCCGTGGACTGTTACAGCCACTCGAGGTGTGGCTTTTGTTCTGAGTTCCGATGGGGACTCACTGAGCATCCACCTCCTTTGCACCTGAGACAGGAGGGAGTCAAGGCCAAGGGTGAAGAGCTCACTGAAGGTGCCAGTCAGGTGTATTTTCTTGCAAAAGCAGACTCCGAAGTCTCACCTGGGATATCACTAACACACGTGGATTGCACGGGCTCCTGTGGCCTAGCCTGGGAATCGAAACCCTCATGGATCACATGGCACCCATGGGAACTTCTCCCTGACCTCGAACGCTGAGGTCCAGTTGACCTTTTGGATATGGACGAACACTGTCTTGGAAAATGCCTGCATCAGCTGTAATCAGACGTGTCAAATTCCGTGGTGAAACTGGACGTGGCAAGTTGGGTGGGGTTTGGAGACCTGGAGAGGAAGTGGCACACCAGTGTGACAAGGATGGGAAAGGGCAGGGGCTTCGACATGCATGGCTGTAGGCTTTCCAGAGCCCCGTCTCTGGTCGAGACTCCTCCCTGAGCATCGCTCCTCTGCCTGGCTCTATTTGATGGGAAACGGTGTCTGTGGTCCCCACCCTGGGCCTTCTCCTCAGGGTTCCTGCCGTTGGCTCAAGTTATGGGAGCCGGAGTATGAGACAGAGGCCTTCTGGAGGCTTTCAGATTTAAGCCAGGCCCACGAACATGAGGCAGAGTTGCCTATAGAGAATTTATTATAGCCAAGTGCCAGGGTATATATATTTATCTGTGCCTGAGAATCTCATCTCTCTTGAAAAGAAAAAGCCACACATTTGGCCACAGTGGAAAAAAAAATGTACTCTTAGACATTTTAAGTATTCAGAATGGTTGCTCAGAATGCTTGAAATAATGAACTGTGTGAAGAAAAAAAAATGCCCGTGGCAAGTTGTCAGCAGGCTATATTTGGGGGGCGGGGGGGTGTCCAATCCAGGGTACCCGCCAACTGAGTTCACACAGCCCTGGTGTTTTTCTGTGTCTATTTATAACTATCCACACAGTCACTCACCGAAAAATGCAGCGGACATTCAACTTAGTTTTGAAATGACTAAAATGTTCTGGCTGTATCAGGTTACAGCACGTGGTAGCCTTTAATTCAGCCTGAGAGTAGCCTTACTTACTGGAGAAGGGATTAATCAACGCGCAGAAAACAACAGAATCGGATCCTTTGGGAATTTGAAAGTATGAGAACAACTTCTTCACTTCCTTTTTACAAATGTAACTCCCAGCAACAAAACCTTTTAAAGCACCGACTGCATGGAAAGCTCACCGGGAGACCTCGATAGGAGGAAGTCAGTCTCTGATCCCAGGGAGTGTTCTGGGGAGGTACAGCTACTGGAACGCCACATATGAAAAGGATGACCAGTGCCTCAGTGGAGCTGCGGACAAACGTATCTGACACCCAGGAGTGACTGTCGTGAGCATTTGACTATCTCCAGGCACCCATCTCTGCGGCTCCCTTTGGGGAGACACGTGGTTCCAAGGGAGCAGACTCTCCCTTCCAGCTTCCGGTGTTGAGCACATGACCCGGCTTGGCCAATGACTGCACGCCACACCCCGGGGCTCCGTGATTGGCTCTGCAGTGACCGTGCCCTCTGAGCAGCCAATCAGGGTGAAGATCAAGCCTTCGGCGGAAAGGCTGAAACCAAGACTCACCTGTTCGTGGTGGACGTGGAGGAAGAAGCCCCCGGAGCTGCTGAAAGCTCTTTCGAACCTACGGGATGTAAGCCTTCAAGTGAGATTGACTTCGGAAAGCGCCTGAAGAGACGAAAACAAACTCGTCCCTAAATTACTGGAATGCTCCTTACCGAGTACCATTTAGAAGCAAGATTGGAGAATTAATTCTGACCTCGCGATAGTGTCATAAGTAAACTACTAATAGAACGATTTCCGTTTTGTTCAGCGATTGTAGATCACTGAACAGGAAAGTCACATGAGTTTGCTCTCCAGTTGCACGATGCAACGTTCTGGGGTTCTCTCAATAAATCCACACGGGTTTCCGTATGCTGATGAGAGCTGGCCTTTGGAGCGTCCAGGCAGAATTTTAACTGTGTTTCTTGGGCTTTCTTCACCATCATTTGGAGCCACCACCTTGGCCATGTTCGTGGGCAAGCTGGAAAGGGACACCCGTGAAGAGGAAGTGATCCCAGAGTTGAGACAAAACCCTGCGTTAGACGGGCTGTCTGAACCCACTTTGGCCACTTGACTTTTTGAGCCTAAAGAATCTTTCCATTTCTCAGACTCTGGCAGGAGTAAGGGAATATCTTGGATGTTTATATAATCCAGTGACTTCTTTAATCCGTTCCACCTGAAGGAATAAATTTCTGGAGCCCAGGTTCCCAAGGCTTTCCAGAATGGATGCATACCAGCGGCTCCCTCTGCAGGCCTGAGACCTGCCTGCCAAGGAATTCCTGGAGGTCAGCTGTGAAAACGGGTTCTGGAGAGACTCTAAATCGAGCCTCACAGATGGAACGCTTCACCTGCTTTGAGTTGACTCACCTTTCTGCTGGGAGCCACACCACCCAGGAAAGCACCTGGGGCTGAGCCGGTGTAAGTGCATGAATGTGCCTCAGGCAAACAAGGAGCCAACCAGGAATTCCAAGGCCCAGGTAGCACGTTCCTTGTACAACATGAAGGTTCACTGTTCTATTAACACTCTCCTTTGTAAGCATCGTGGCTCTTTCGTAGATTCGCCACAGATAAAATTGTCTCTGTGAGGACCATGTGCTAAGAAACAACATATGCCTGTGGTGTGTTAAGTTCATACGCTGTTTCTTAAGAAATTTGGGACTGTCCCAAATTTTATATGCTAGTTGGCTGATTCATTCATTCAGTAAATATTGTGATAGGCATTGTGATATGCAGTTGGTATGTGATAGATCTTGTTTTAGGCACCTGGATAAAGCAAAGACCAAGACAGGCTAAGGTCCTATCCTGACGGAGCTTAACTACCAGTGTGGAAGGCCCACAGCAAACAAATGTATAATATAATTTCATGTGGAGATAGTGCTATAAAGAAGAATAAAGCAGGATGAGGATTGGAGTGGCTGGTGGGGTACACTCTTTTCTAGAGCGTGGTCAAGGCCAGTTCAATCAGAACACGAGTAAAGTGAGACAATATCCATGCCGAGATGCGGAGCATTTGAAGAGCGAAAACGGCGAGTGCAAACGCCCTGGGGCGGCACTGAGCGTGCTGCGTTCTAGGAATAGCAGCAACGAGAACAGAGCGAGGTAAGGAGACCCGGACAGAAGCAGGCCGGGTCTTACGTGGGATCTTACAGAACACGGCAGGGAGCCTGGGCACTGTGGTGACAGGAGCAGACATTGGAAGCGTTGAATCGCGGAGCGATGCGATCTCCTTTGTGGGTTTAAAGCCTCACTCTGGCTGCTGTGTGGGGGCTCAAGGAGAACAGGCGTGGAGCCAGAGAATCTCGTCGGGCGCTGTCAGAGAAGCCCGAGCGAGACGTGATTGGGGCTTGCTGGTAGCCATTGAAGCGGTAAGAGGAGGACAAACTCTGGATGTACCGGTGAACTGAACGGGGAAGTGAGAGGGAGAAAGAGACCAAGTGCGGCGCCCGGTTTTTGGCTCGGGTAACCGGGCAATTACCTGAAATTGGGTAGACCGGGGGAAGGACAAGTTCAAGCGGGTGGGTGGAAGCAGGAGTTCTGCTTGGACAAGTTAAGCGGAGGAAACATATTAGTCACCCGTCTGGAGACGTCAAGCAGGCAGCTGGCTGTGAGCGTCAGGAACACGTGCCCGACGCAGGAACTATTTCCGGAAAGGGGCGTTCTGCTCTGTAAGATGTGGGACAGCGAGCTGGCAGTCTGCTCCCCCCTGGCCTTCCCTGTCTGATTTGTGAAATGACGGGGTCGGCTGTCTCTAAGGGTCCTTCCGGGTAGACCAGGATAGAACAGGACATCAGCATTTAAATTCACGGCGCATCAGGCGTGGGCTGTGCTGCTGCAGTTGGGACATAAAACCAGAAATGCGTCTTTGCAAAGCACCCATAGCGGCTGCTTGTTCCGAACGTGGAGGTGTCGGGGGAAGGACACACTCCAGCAGCGGAAGATGAACTTGCTCACACAAAGCAGGACCTGTGGGGCAGGGCAGCGAGGCAGCTGCTCAGTGCCCCGTCCCCTTAGCACGGTGACCCGTAAGGACGGACACCTGTCTGCCAGCAGCAGTGCCGTTCACGAACGAAAATGCCCAGCCCTGGCTGGGTGGCTCGGTTGGTTGGGGCATCGTCCCATACACCAGGGGGTTGGGGGTTTGATTCCTGGTCAGGGCACATATCTAGGTTACAGGTTCAATTCCCGGTTGGAGCGTGTGGGGGAAGCAACTGATTGATGTTTCTCTCCCTTCCTCCTGCTCTAAAATCAATGACTATATCCTCAAGGGAGCATTAAAAAGGGGGAAAAATGAATGAAAATATTTAGAGGACTTTTTGTTTCGTTTTTTGCTTTATTATTTTTGAGACTGTCCTGAATTGCCTAGACAAAATTCCACGGTATTCTGTCTCCCAGCGTTCTGAAGCAGTCCTCAGTGGGAAGAGACAATCATCTATACTTTGTCTTGCTGCCTTACAAAGTGCTTTCCTATCTCTATCATTTGATCAGCCAAATGGGAAGGGGACCCTCTAATCCTGTTTTACAGATGAAGAAACTGAGGCGCATGGAGGGTCACTTGTTCAAGACCACAGACAATATATGGACATCGCGCTCATTTTTGAACCCCCTTTTCCTCTTCTTATGAGCTCACGACTGAGGAGCATTTCAGGGTCACTGCCTGTCCCATCTTCTTTATCCAATGGTTTCTGTGGCCCAGAGCTAACAGGGGAGCTTTTTAAAAAGGCATCTTTTGGACAACTACATTTTCTTCTACTACCAAGTCAGTGTTCCAAACTGAAAGTGCCTCACGAAGGTCCCTTGGCCGCGTTCTTGGCCCCTGTTGTCGTGCACTGGGTTATTTAGGGCTTTCCTTTTGGGGTTGGAATATAATTAAAAATGAGCCAGGCTGCATATTTGAAAGTTGCTAAGAAAGTAGATCCTAAACGTTCTCATCACAAGAAAAAGTTGCTACTGTGTGAGGTGACGATGTTAACTAGCCTCACTGTTGCGGCCAGTTCACTCTATCTACAGATAGTGCATCATTGTTATACACCTGAAACTAATGTAATATTATGTCAATGATACCTCAGTAAATACGACTCTGGTTTGGGTTTTCATTTTGCTCAAAGTATCGAGAGCTGGGACACACTTCGGTAATTGTTTCTTATGGGAGGGGGGGAGCACTTTCGATAGAACCGTTAGACAGTGTAAGAAGTTTGACAGTACTGGGCTCTCTTCCACCGTGACACTCAGTGGACACGAAGGAAGATCGCGGCAGCACACTATCAAAGAGAACATTGAAATATGATGAGTCCGTGCATTTCGGTGTAGATGAGTTGCAGGACGAGATGGAGCTGGCTCTGACCCGGAAGAGCTTCATAATGTTGGCCGTTGCTATTGCTGTATTAACAAATTAGTCCCCCAGATGAGACGTAAAGAACGTCCTACCCTCACGGATCCTGTGGGCAGGCATTTGGACCATTCAAGTGGCACAGCCCCAGCCCCACTGCACTCCCATGCCCTCCATGCCCCGGCTGGCCGCCCCACTCCCATGTGGCCTGGACCTCAGCCCCGGGGTGGGCAGGGTCTCTGCCCTGGACTCCTAGTCTCGGTCCTTGATGTAATGGCTGCTCCTTATCTGCTATTTTTGTTCTTGAGATTTCCTTTTTTTTTTTTTTTTGTTAGCCAATCCTTTGTTACTCCCATCTCCTGTTACAGTTAATACTTCTTCATATTAAATTTTGCCCATTCAAATGAGTATGTGGTTCTTCACACAATTGTCCAACAAATGTTCAATCCCTTCCTCCTGGTAACAGCTATTTCTAGAAGAAAGATCTTGATACCACGCCAAGTCGTAGCTTCGTCAACATGTGCCAAGTGAGCTGTTTTCCGCGTGACGGCTCACCCACGTGGCGTCACCCCCCCCCCGCCCCCCCAACGAGCTCTAAGAGCTACCGCAGGCCTGACACTGACGTCAAACGCAGGAGTGTGAGAATTCTACACAGCTGATCGCTGGCTCCGAGTCCCAAATTGGAAACAGGAGCTTGCCCCAGAAGATGTTCCAACTAACTTGACAAATGAGTCCTCAGATGCTCCCTCCAATCACGTGTGTAAAAAAGCTCAAGTCCGTTTCCATCGGCTCGGACAGCTGTGGAAGGCCACAGTGAGAGGAACAATGGGCAGAAACCAAGCGGGATGTTTCCTGAGGCAGGGTAGAGAGAACAAAGTATGAAAAGGGACAAGAAGTCCCACTGCTGGGAAATCCAGATGGAGATTCCTGACCGAGAAAACACGTTTTTAGGAGCGGGCTGTGCTGTTTTATTTTTAAGACGCGATGGAATGACACACACTTCCCAGCGCGCAAGCTGCATACCAACCTCTCCCCTGGTTTGTTTTTTCTACGCCTGTTTGCCCTTTGCCCCACTTTCTTTAGCTCTCTTAAAAAAAAATTACCGTACTGCCTATTTTCGTAAGTTGGAAATATTGTTTGAAACAACATGAAGTGTAAGTCAAAATGCCATATTTCAATGCATTAATGGTAACCTTCCGGATTGCGGTGATATCCTTTTAGGTCAGTCTGCTGGAACGACCTCAAATCAAATTCCCAAACTGAATATAAATCAAGATCTAAACGTCACCCTAGAACATATCTCTGTGTACACATACAGCTCCGAGGAGACATGCACTGCAAACGCCCATGACAGTTCCAGGCGCGCTGCCCACCTGAAATAGCCTGGTTAGTAAGTTGCAAAGCCTAACTCAGAAACCAGTCCTCCCGCTCAGTCAGATGGCCTCCTTTCATCCGGGCTCATGATGCTGGGCACATTCGTGCTCATGCATGCTGGTCAAAGGAAGGAAGAACTGACCGGTGGTGGAGAAATGGAGCTAGGTCGTGTGGCCATCATGATGTGATAGTCATTGTCTGCCGCGACATCTGAAGAATTGTCAAAGATGAAGACATTTTCTCGTGGCTACAGAACTGCACCCAAAGAAGTCCAGAGGCTTGAATCACATAGCCTGGCAAGGTTGTCACCTTTGTTTATAAAGGGTGTCTGGGGACTGAGTCACACCGTCTTGGGTCCAAATCCCAGCTCTCATGGGGACTAGTTGCACGGCCTCGGCTTTCTCATTTCTAAAGCGAGGATAATGATACCTCCCTGATGAAGATGATTGGAGACAACCCTCTTTATACCCCTTACTCCAGTGACTGGCACATACCAAGGGCCCACTAAAAGGAGTCGCTATTTTAAGTAGATAATAACTGTAACTAATAAAATGTAGTATGATTCATAAAAGCAGATCTAGGCGTTGCTTGAAATTGCTACTAGTCATGGCCCAAACATGATGGAACGTCTACCACTCGATTTTTCTTCTGCACCAAATCAAATCTAGCAGGGTAACTGATAAAAATGGGTTGTTAGAAGGATTGTAAATATATCTTCAATGTGAAATATAAAACAAGGATCTGTATAGACAACCCCTGTGGCGGGTGATGATTTCCTACTGAAGCCCTCATGAGCGCATCTGGAAGAACTCTGAGGCCCTGGACATGAAGTTCAGCTCCTTCCAAAGGCTGACGAGTACTGAACGCTGCGGTGCCTTGTTATAAACAACAAGCTGGTGTCGCTCACCAGGTCCCATGACTGAATACGTCACCACATGCTAGACAGAACAACTCTTGAAAAGGGTTTTAACTAAGCAGCCTTTCAGTATTTCTTTGAAGTCTGACCTTTCCCAGCACTAACACATTTTCATCTATCCTAACAGAACCGTCAAAGCCAACCAGAGGTTAAAAATATTTTACAAAATGAGAAATCAGGTCACTGCATGGGCTCCAAACCCGAGGATGCAGCACCAGCCTGTCTTCCCATGTTGGTTTCTCTCCTCCGCAACGGTCTGTGGCCAGAGCTCCTGCCTTTACCCCTTGCTCGATCCCTGCACCCCCTCACCTCCCCCACCCAGCTGTCACCTGCTCTCCATCTCTGAGTCTGGCCCCATTTTCCTTGTTAGTTCGGTTTGTTCATTAGGTTCCACATATGAGTGAAATCATAGGATATTTGTGTTTTATAAGTTCATGAGAGAAAATTGAAACTGTTTCAGGTGAGGATCTTGTTTTTTTTTTTTTTACATCATCTTCTTCATGCTGAAATAAGTGAGGAAATGTATAGCTGTTTCTTTTCTTCTTAAAGAATTTATTGACTTTCAAGAGAAGGAGAAATACTGATTTGCTGTTCCACTTACTGATGCATCATTGGTTGTTTCTCGTGATGTGTCCTGACCGGGGGATTGAACCTGCAACCTTGGGGTATGTGCTCTAACCAACTGAGCCAGCCGGCCAGGACTCAGTGACTGTTAATTCTCCACCAAATGCAATCATTCCACAAATCTGTGAGGCTCTGGCTTCCTCAGCAGCCAACAGATGGATTCAGGAGGGACAGGAGGGGACCTGACCCTCAGATTGCAGCCTCCCTCTTGACAAGTGCGCGCACAGCACCAAGGGGGTCCTCTCCTGCGGGGGCGAGGGGCAATGAGGCACATGTGCCGAAGCTTCTTACAAAATGCAAAAGTGGGACAGAGTCCTTTTCCTCTTGTAGGGCAAGCTCAGTTTGGGTTGTTTTCTTGACAAGTCAGGCTTTGTTTTTTAAATTCTTGGGAATTGGGTTGAATGGAGTCAGGCCACTTTTCTTACTGAGCAAAACTGTACTGAACCCTGCAGAAATGTGGGGAACATAAACCCACTTGAGATACGGCCCTACTCTGAGACCACCCGATACCAGTGGGGAGCCCCCAGCAATCTGAGGGTGGACGAGAGCTGCCAGATGCTCATACGGCCGGTCCCTGCGATGGAGCGGAAGGCGGGCCTTAAGCTGGGCCCAGGATGGGGACGCAGTTCTGGAGCAGAGAAGAGGAACACAATTCTAGGCTGAGGACGAGCGCAAAGGCACGCGGGCAGGCAAGGGTGAGGGTCTCGGGCACAGTGACCGGACCAACGTGTCTGGGCTCAGGGCTCGCAGGGCAAACACGGTGCACAGGCTCAAAAAGCCAGGCAAGCCAGGCTGGGGCAGGCCGGGGCCCCCTGGACCAGCAGCGAGGACACCCGCCTGAGGGAACAGCGGGGACACTCCAGGTTTGTGATCGGGGTTGAGGGACACGAGGACGGTGCACATGCAGACGGCCAGTGACATCGGGATGCAGGGGGAGGAAGGGCCAGGGGCCCGTTCCGGGGCTGCTAAGCAGCTGCACAAAGACAGCAGACATGGGAAGACGGGGTGACGGGAAACACCCCATCATATGACACATCAATAGTTACAAAAACCTTCGGTTTACATCTCATCTTACCCTCGGACCCACTTGTAAAGCAGGACGTTTGCCATGTTTCACGACTAAGGACCTGCTGCCGAGAAGCAAAGCTGTGCCGTCGGGGCCACGCTGTTTTTGGGGGGTACTGTCTTTATCCTGCTCCCTGTTACTCCTCCTCCAGAGAGGCTTTGCTTCCTCCTTTCCCCTCCAGTACGGCTGTCTGCGGGCCTCTCCTCTCTGCTGTACCCTCCTTCGATGGCCCACCCACTCACGGCTTTGGCCGCCACATACACGCTGACACCTGCTCATCTGACTCTGCAGATACCGGGTCCTCTCGAGAGCGCCTGACGGACATACACATACCCCTGCCTAAGAGCCCCGGCGTGTCTCAAATGAGGGGTGCTACCAGCAGCCCCAGGCCTGGAGACAAGGCCGGCAGGGCCTGCTCGGAGGGAGGCCACACGCCATAGAGGGACAAGCCTGGCAAGACCCACTGGACAGATCATAAATACTCAGCGTTGTTTTTTAATATTTTGATTTTTGATTCCTTTTTGAAATCTTTTTATACATGGTCTTAATTTCAAGTTGCTTCAAAGTTTTCCTTGAAAGCAAGAAACGTTTAAAATATAAATCTGAACGATGCTCACAAGACTCCTGCATGGTAGACAAGCCAAGTATTACCAGTTTAATTTTACAACTCACTCAGTCACTGATTTGTTCAATCATTTATTGCGCACTTTCACGTGCCAGGCATGGTGCAAGGCTCTGGTGTAACAATGGTTAAGACGAAGTCCCTCAAGGAGCCCACAGTCTAATGGGAAAGCACTGAGGGAACCGAGGCACAGTGTGGTAGAGGACTCGCCCGTGAGGTAGAATCAGCCAGGAACTCGGAAGTGGGGACTGGAGCTGGAGAGAGGGCAGGGTGCGACTAACCCCTAAGCAAACCCCTTTGCCTGAAGACAAGGCTGCACACAAAAACAAAAACACATCACAAAATCTGGGGGCAAAAAGATTACAAGAGTTTCCCACGGCCAGCTGTAAGGAATTCGTGTCTTACACTCCACTGAGCCACTGCCTGGCGGCGCTTCTACACGTGTCCCTCCAGGCTTGGGGTCTGCCACCGGTCTGCTCAGACTCAACCCCTAAGGAGCCTGAAACCCAGTTCTAGCACTGGGCATCTGACTGAAATGCTTTAATCAAACCCACGAACTTTGAGTGTATAGCGTATTTACGATACTTCTACACATAGAAGTTTGGAGAAAACTCCCCTCTAGCCCTCATTCGAGGACTCTAGTAAGTTACAGACACGACAGAAATCAGAGAATTTGTCTGTTAATCTCCATACACACGTTATCTGGGCTATACAACAGTGAAGACTTACTCAGATGGACGTAAGTAATCGAAACGTTACGACAGATATATACAAGGACCTCGCACGCACATGCGTGTGCACACCCATCCAAGGAGCAGCAGCTCGCTGCAGACGTGAACTTGTGTAAGGCAACTGCTTCTGTGGTAACGACACGGGATCCTTGAAGGAAGGGCAGAGGCCACAAAGGCCTGTCGGTTTCAGGCCTGGCTGTCCGTTTAGGGATCCTCTTTAGGAGGAAGCTATTTCAGGAGGCAGGATGTCTATTTCACTGACAAAAAGCAGTGAATTATAGTTTTTTTTAATGCGGAAACCATAATAATCCTTAGTAATCCACTAACCTAGGCAGTGAACTGCTGCCAAGACGCTACGGGCCCTAACGCCGCTACCGACTAAGCGTGACGGACTGCGCGCGCGTGTATTGCTCTGAGGGTCGGACCTGCTACATCACCAGCCACGGGAGGCCCCAAACACACCCGCGGCCTGAACTCTCAAATCCTACTGTCAGTTGCTCACTTCAATCAGTTCTTCACTTGGCTGTGGAGGGTTTTCTTCTGAAAAATAACAAAAAGAAAAGAAATAATTCTAAGTGAGGGTTTAAAAGGCAACCAGGTGACAAAACATGTAATTCAACTGCTTTAAAAAAAACAGAAGAATACCAGTCACGAACCATATTCTTATGTTAATGGCATAAGGTTAATGTCTGATGGCACAAGAACAGACTGGAAGCCCAGCACGTACCTGAGAGCACCCGTCAGAGGGGGCAGACGGCGCCTCTACACAGACCCCCACCAGCAGGTACCACAGCGGGACCAAGCGCAACTCCTAAGTTCTCATTCGCAATTCTCATTCGACACCGCATGGAACCGAACTATAAAGTTGTCAGAAATACTCAACTCTATCAAGAATTATCTCGTAATTTTAGAGTCATGTTTTTGTAGCTAGGAAAAGTAAAACTATCTAAAGGTCATAACATGAAATTTATAAAACTATTACATATTCAGGTCCTTCGCCCATTTCTTAACTGGACTATTTTTGGGGGGGTGGGGTGTTGAGTTGTGTAAGTTCTTTATAAATTTTGGATATTAACCCCTTATCACTGGCAAAAATGTTCTCCCACTCAGTGGGTTGTCTTTTCATTTTGTTGATGGTTTCCTCTGTTGTGCAAAACCTTTTCAGTTTGATGTAGTCCCATTTGTTTTTCTTTTGTTTCCCTTGCTCGAGGAGATAGTCAGAAAGAATATTGCTACCAGAACTGTCCTGGATTTTACTGCCTATGTTTTCTTCTAGGATTTTTGGTTTCAAGCCGAACATTCACGGCTTTAATCCATTTTGAGTTTATCCTTGGGTGTGGTATAAGGTGTTGGTCTAGTTTCTTTCTTTTTTTTCTTTTTTCATACATCTGTCCAATTTTTCCAACACCATTTACTGGACAGATTATCCTCAAGCCATTGAATATTCCTGCCTCGGTTGTCAAACGCTGACTGACCATAAAGGTGTGGGTCATTTCCTGCCTCGCTCTGTGCCATCACCACACGTCTGTCTCCGTGCCAGCGCCGCGGTGTGCTCATTGCTGTGGCCTTGCAGTACAGTTTAATCAGGTGGCGTGAGTCCTCCTACTGGGTTCTCCTTTCCAAAGACTGCTGTGGCATTTGGGGCCTTTTGGGGCTCCCTATAAGCTTTCGGAATACTTGTTTTAGTCCTGTGACATACGCCACTGGTATCTTGGTAGGAACTGCATTGAACCTATAGACTTCTTCGGGTAGTCTGGACATTTCAATGACGCTAACCCTTCCTATCCATAAAACGGGGTATCGCTTCCACTTATTTGCATCTTCTCCAACTTTCTCCTTCAGAAACCTATGCAACGTTACTAACCAATGTCACCCCAATAAAAAGTTTAAAAACTATTAGGTAATTAAAAAATCACCAGAATACTTCATTTCCCCAGATCACGAAATTGGTGTGCTGACCTTTCGCAGGGTTTTCCGGGGCTTTGCTTTTAGACGATGCGCTCCCTGCACCTCCGGACGCCTTGCTGCTGGGGTGACGCTGCTCCACGTCACAGAGGTAGACGTCGATGGGCCCGTTGGTGCTCCGTATGTGCACCGTGATGGAGTCCTAGCAAAAGACATGTCACACAGCAGCAGCAGAGAACCCATTAAGGACACATTTTTCACTTACTCCAACTGCAAAAGTTTCAAGCGACGTTTTAGAAAACTTAAATTTAGGCAGCTTCCCTTCTATCACAGACTGGAGATCACGTACTAAGCTTCGGTCACCCCGAACCCACGGGCCCCCCGCGCTGTGAGAACCGGCCACGAGGCCGCTTTCCAACGGCCGCAGGGCCGTGACATGACCGCCTCAGGACTCCTGAGCCCTCCCTCTCTGCTCAGCAGTTGGCTGGCCCCTTCGAGAGACCTGCACGTGACCCAGAACTGGTGTTCTAATGACACACAACACCCAGGTCCCCTGCAGTCCCAAATGATAAGGCCGTGTTTAGGTTTCCAGACCACTGAAGAGCTAACTGAAAGGACCATTCTTGTCCACTTGAAAAGAGGATGAAATCAAGACAAAAGAACACCTCGTGTAATTTAAAACACTAACACCCAAGAGACATCAGGAAATCGGGAGCTTCTACTGAGCGTTATGCTAAATTCTTAAGGAACAGTTCCAGGTACAAGCGGCTCCTCTGGTGTGCTGATTGGTGGTGGGTCCGGCTGCGGGCCAGTGTCCCTCCCTTTGGTGCGGGGAGGCCTGGGCTGGGGACCGTGGCCAGCGCTGGCCCTGTGCGGCACACCTCACCGCGACTTCGGCCCGGTCAGCGAGACGCAGCAGCACCTGGGTCACAGGACCTCACGGGCCACCGTCTCTACCGCCTCCTGCTACCAGACAGGCGGGCCGGAGCGCACAGGCCCTCAGCTCGTAGGGGCCAGGCAGGGCCTGACGGGGCCGGCGCGCCCTGCACGACCCGGCAGCCATTTCCAAGCAAGAAAGAAACCGGCATGCAGGCGCCCAGGGCCGTCACAGCTGACCGGGCTGGGCTGGCAAACGCCTCCTGTGAAGAGGGGGACAGGAAGCACTTTTGGCTTCGTGGGCCCTCCCATCCGCCACAGCGACACAGCCGCCCGCGGAGAGAAGCAGCCGGAGCCGAGGCCCACACACACGGACTCGCAGCTGGGCCCACCAGAGCCATTTCCATAAAACTGGCGGCTGCGTCTGCCCTCAAGGTCAGCGCCCGCCCCGGCACTCGGCGCTCAGATCGCCGCAGGCCCGTGCGACGGGGCTCCACGGCACACGCGCGCCCGTCCGCCGCCCCGTGTGTCACCTCCTCATGGCCGTGCAGCGCAGCCTGCAGGGCCCAGGGCGCTGACGTGCCAGGACTCCGCACAGTCCGGAACGGCGCCCAGCGCAGGGACACCCTGACCCATCAGTCACTACAGACGGACTATTGTGCCCCAAAGGAAGGATGTGTTAAAAAACTGATGGTTAATTTTTTAAAAAGCAGAGGTGGGTTAAATACCTGTGAAATTACTCCAATTTAATATGTGACTTAGGATACTACTTGGAATATCTCTAAATCCAAATCAACTGGGAAATGTCCCCAAGAAGTCACGATCTGAGCGTGTGACGAGTAAAAGCGGGCTGCTCCTTATCCAGTTTGTAAGACGCTGTCCAGCAGGACAGAGGCTCTCACTGGGACAGCTGTCTGCTGGGGACAGAGGGAGGCGGGCGGTAAAACTCCCCACCGCGAGGAGGTCCCTACGGCAGTGATGGCCAGACCCTGAGCACCCGTGGGCCCACCAGGCTGTCAGAAGCTGGCAGCTTGACAAAAACAATGTTTTCATTTACCGAAGTTTTACTTTCCGTGCCTGATGCATAACCCGGTGCTCTCATGCGTTCGCCGGCCTTTCCCGAGCCGGTCGGCATGTTAGTTCCCTAGAACCTCGGCCGACACCAGCCTTCCCTCCTGGAACTTCAGGACCGAGGCCCATTCTTGGGGACTCTCCCACGAGGCGTTCTCGTTCAGCGGCTCAGAACAAGCTCTGAAGCCAGGCTGCCTGGCGGGGGACTCTGGTTCTGCTTCTCACTGTGTGGCCGTGAGGCTCCTCCGCTTTAGGAGGGGGCTCTCATGACCGCTTCGCCTGCGGCGTTACCGAGAACAAGTGACAATGTGCACAGTGCCTCGATCAGCAGCAGGCGGGCGGCCAGGTGGGCACGTCGGGGTCACGCACATACTGACTGCGGTGACGTACAGCCTCAGCAGGGAACACCCCCTCCCTTTAAATCTTCTTTAAAATCAGGGCTACTGACCTCTTTGGGCGCTGGGACGTCCAGCCTGGTCTCCGCCGGGGCTCTGACTGCAATAACAATCTGCTCGTGGAAGGCCTGGATGCTGTGGATGTCCTGGTACGTCACGTACGCTAGCGTGGGGACCGTCAAGGATCTCTAAGCAGAGGGCTGCTTTCTGGGGGGAGACAGCTTAGCCCTTGTGATACAGGAGTGCAAGGGTCATGTTACATCTTCAGTGTTTATGGGATACAGGCAATTAAGGAGGGCCCTTAGTTAAGACATTCTCATATATAATTCTTATCCTTTTATGAACAATTCTTAAGATTTTATAGTTTTACAGTATTTATAACTCAATTTAAAGAGTTCCTTTAAAGTGTACTACTGTGATTACGATGACAATTTCTGGAGAGAAGTATTAGTAAAGCCTGAACCCCTAACACCAACACAACTCACACAGGAACCAAATCCGCCCGCCCAGCCCACTCCCCGGCCGCTTCTAGATCTCACTGTGAGGACCTCTCGGGAAAAATACTCAGTTTTGGTGAGAACCCCCAAAAATGCAAGGTGGGAAAAATCTGTAAAAAGTAGAAACAGCTTAAAGGATAAGTTTTTCAGGGTTACCACCTACGCATGGGCTTTCTCTCATCCGAATTCTTGTCTCACTTGCTCCTTGAATTTCCGCGCCTGCTTACTGTGCTAAAATTATAGCAACTAAGTGTTTTACTGGGCGCCTCTGAAACCCTGGCTTCAGAGTGCTAGTCGGGCACAACCTTTAGAACTTGTGCTCTGATCCCTTTACCAACACACCCGACTTCTAAGGTTTCTCTCCTTTGCCTACAACCAGTTAACACCCGAGTAACTCATCTCCCTCAGTAAAACCATCGCCTTCAGTCACGGCCATCACACTGACGGCGCGGGTAACAGCAGCATTTTCCTTTCGATACCCACTGGGACGGCGTTCGAGCTGACGGGAGTGGGAAGCAGGGAACAGCAGAACGAGCGGCACCTCCCGAGGCTGCTGCAAGGGGAGCCGAGCAGCCTCTGACCCAGGGGAGCCAGAAGCCCCGCCGCAGAGACGGGCCTGCCCCGCTGATCCCAGCGACCCCGAGCTCAGGAGCGGCACCGACAAGCACCCCATCAGGCAGTGTAAGTGCCATTTCAATGGCCATTCACTGTTTCAGAAATAAAACGTACTTAACAAATTTAGGAAAACACGAACTTCACCAGAGCCAACAACTATTTTACCACCTTTATCAGAGTAGCCAGGCCACGAAAACCAACAGGAACGCCCCGCTGTCGGCCCTGGTGTGTTACTGGGGGGTCACGGTGCAGCATGACTGGGACAATCGCCGTACCAAGATGCTGATGGCTATGATGTGTCTGGGGTACGTTTGGGGGTGTATGACTAAACCTTTACTTACTTTAACTGCTAAAGGTCTAACTATGTTTCTTACATGTATTAACTAAATCCCAAGCTGACTCTACTGTTTCAAGTCACCTGCTTTGGAAGGAGAAACGCTTTAAAGAGATACAGAGTTAAAGGATATCTTTCATTTTCTTTGTTATCTGTTAACTCAAACAACTGCTGAGCACAATCTTTAATTAACTCATCCAGAGCATCTTCCATCGCTGACAGGTCAGAAAGTTCATCCTGCAGCTTCTTCTGCTGGGGCTGTGCTCCAAAATTGCTGAGATCAGATCCTCTTGAAAAGTATTAAAGAAAAAGGTCAGCGTCAATAACACTTAGGTTCCTACAATAGCAGGGTAATGCAGATCGCCACCACCACCATCTCGGTTTCTGCAATAGCAGAATAATACCAATTAGGTTACTGAAATGTCCCCCAATGTTTACATCAGGTGTTTCCCACAAGGACAAACACTACTTCGACCTGACCTCTGCCCTCCCATTATTGTATATTGCCATTATTCTTCCTGTATATAAAGTGGTTTTTGTCCCCATTTCCAGTCTCTTACACAGGGACTTAAAAAAAACCATATCATAACCCTATGGAAATTAATACTAGTGAAAGCTTAATGAAGCTTAATTAAGTGGGAAAAACTTAATGAAGTAACAGGGAAAGCTTAATGAAATGACCATTGAACTAAGAATCAATAATACTCAGTTTAAGCTCCAGCTCTACTACATACTGAATTTTTTTAAAAATTTCAATTATTTATTTTCAGGGGGAGGGGGTGGGAGGGAAAAAGAGGAGAGAAACACTGACTGGTTGCCTCAGCTCGCCCCTCCATCTGGGGACCCGGCCCGCAACCCAGGCCTGCACCCCGGCCGGAACCAACCCGTGACCCTTGGTTCACAGGCCCGGCTCAACCCACGGAGCCACACCCGCCAGGGACCAACCCGACTTTCTTAAATCACGCCAAGCCCCTTGGTCCCGGGACCGCTTCACGCCACTGTGCTTTTCGCGTCAAAATTCTCTCCTCCATGCTGACTTCTGACAAATTATAATCTTTTACCATTTAATTTCTACATACGAAAAACAAGGGTTACTGGCTAAATGACAGCGCCTCTGCTAAAGTTCTGAGTCTTCAGTCTTCTCTGCTGTGCGTATTTTATCGGGTTCTATCTGGATATAATGATTACATTCATTGTTCTTAAAAGATTTTCTTCACTTATCACTGTCTAGCCCAATATGATATGACCTGAGTGACAACTGATATTCATTCCTTTCTTTAGTCTTTAAGAGCTGTCACCACTACCGAATTCCCATTAGTGATTCAGAATACCATCAGCTAACAACCCCTTGAAGTGTTGTTTAATGTCACTTAGTAAACGCATTCGAGTTAGAATTCAATCCGCATTTCTGTACTACTGAAAAAAGACCTCCTTTATACACCCCGTTTTTAAAATAACTAAGTTAATTACTCAGAATCATTTTATGCATTTGGTGGCAGCTTCTTCATTTGCCTGAAAGGTCTCTATGACTTAAACGTTGGAACTGTTCTTTACTGCATGTTTGGAACCATTCCAAAAGTACTGGCCTGTCGTAACTATAACAGCGTTCTTCTGTACATACACCCCCCCCCCCCATTTCTCTCTCGAAGTCCTTCTTCCACGTGATCCTTCCTAATCATGTGCTAAGTCTTCAGCAACTGCCTTTTAGACATTAGGTCTAAGACTTTTCCATTCGGGGCCACGAGTTGCTCAGTGTGACCAACAGCGTACCTGCGTCATTATCACGCGGGGCGGCAGATAAGACTCCTGCTTTCTGCAGAGCAGCTGAGTTATAACCCGCAGGGACGCAAGCCTGTGCTCACCGCACTGGTATGCAAGAACCACTGTTCTTCCGCCTTAACTGATTTCCCCCGATAGCAACTGGGGCTGGAAAGGGAATTACCTTAAAATTAATCATGGTCCATTTAACTTACCCATAACATCCTGCTGTCTATGACTCTTAAGTAGGAAAAATATAGATTTTGTGAGACAATGTAAATTCTTTTTTACAGAATCCTTTTCTAACAAAGTCGCCCTTGCTGTGTTTTCCGCTGTTCAAACATTGCTGATGTCCAGTTCGTTTTCAGAACAGCATTGTCACTTAATGAGAAGAAATAAAAAGCCATGAAAAGTTTAAAGCCAACTCACATCCATCGAATGTGGTTCTTAGATTTTTTTTCAACTAGGTCGATCCCATCTAGGACGTTGGTGATGTCATATACTCTTCGCTTCCGCACGCCCAGCTTTGTTGCAACCTTGTTTAAGTCGAGAATACCGCCAGGCGCATTTCTGACAAGTTCCATAAATTTCCGAGTTAAATAAACCAGGGACACGTCAAAACGAGGTCTCTTCACTTTTAGAGTTTCTGGGAAAGAAAACAAGCCCATTTGTAAAATTTTAAATAGCCATTTCTTTCTCAATTCATTTTTAAAAATCATTTCTTTCCTCTTGATCAGTAAACGCAGACACATACAGAAATTCTATACACTGACCAAATATCATTGCTAGTTTTTATGAAAAAATTTTCAAACTTGATAAAAACTAGCTTATCCCAGGTAAACAAAGGCTTTAGGCTTATATTCAGAACACGCAACCCACGTGAATTTTTTTTAAAGTTGTATGTACTTATTTTTGGAGGGAGAGGAACATCGATCGGCTGCCTCTTGCACGTCCCCGACCCTAAGAGCAGGCCCTCAGACTTACCACAAGGAGAAATCTTTTCCTTCACTTACATCCATATGAGATGACGTCTGTTAACTACACCTGCTGTGGCAACCATCTCACAGTCTGGGTAAATCAAACCATCATGCTGTCCACCTTACACTCATACAGTGACACAAGTCAGTTATGTCCCAATAGAACCGGAAAAAGGTATTTCCTATTAATGACTGCGTAATACATAACATTCTTCTTTATGGCTGCATAACATTTAACTGCATCGAATATTTGCTTACTTACCCCAACACTGGAAATTCGGATTGTCTACTACTTCATGATTTTGCATAATACTTCAATAAATCTTGTAGCCACAATTTTATAAGCATCTTTGCTTCCTTTACAATAAATTACAAAATGTGGAGGTGCTAAGTCAAAGGGCACTTTTAAAGACACTGGGATCTATACCGCTGAACCTGCCATGCAGGCTGTGGCCTCTACCGACTGTAGGCAGCGTCTGCGGGCCTCGCCAGAACTAAGTATTATCACTCTTTTCATCTTTCCCGATTTGATACTAAAAAAAAAGTTACGATTTGATGTACAGAGTAAACAATGTTAAAAATAACTTAATTGTCCTTCCAGTGTAGAGTATATGGTTTTTCTGTTTCTCTACTTCAATAGCACAGTACAAGTCAAAAGAAATATTCACTACCTTCACTCAGAATGGCCCTTATCCAGGACCTCTGCAATGTCATATTCAGTTTAAAATATTTTATAATGTAAACATCGTCTTTGTGCAGATCATTCCTATACTTGAGATTAAACAGGATTAAAAAGAAATTAATTTTTGAAAAATTATAGTTAAGTCACAATTCTACAATAAACCTTGGGAAATTATAAATAATTCTAACTTTAAAAAGCATACATTTAATTATACTAGATTAGTAACAGCAACATGGTGTTATAAGCTCAGAATAAGTTTCCTTTTATAAAGGACAGGTATTAATTAAACATCTATAACACTGTAGTTGCTGAAGGGATATAATGATTGAGATGATCTTCAAATGAAAGGCTTTCAATAGTCTAGTGAAGAACTGGATTCCAATTCCGAGTACGTGCTAGGAGAGGCGCTCCAAGTCACTTGAGATGGAATAAAAACCCTAACCAGAGAGGGAGCTGGAAGGCCTCCTAATGGGAAGACACCAGGAACAGGGGACAGAGGGATGTGCAGGATGGTGCTCCCCGCCTCTGACTTGGGGGTGGGGGGCGGGGGGCAGGGGGCAGGGGGCAGGGCTGGGCGAGGCAGAGGGGCACCGTGTGAAGGGGGAGCAGCGCCAGAGGACACACGTGCGGGGGAGTCCATGGTCGGCACAGCTTCAGCAATGACTGAGTGGCAGTGCTGGCCGCCAGGCGAGGCAGAGGTGGCCTCCCAGGGCCCCGTCTGTCCGTCTGTCCGTTCCCTGCGGCCTCGCTTCTTTCAAGGATATGAGGTGGCATACGCATGTACCACAAGTAAAACCCAATACATGGGGAGCAGGGCTTCCTCTGTGGGTACCAGGGCCTCCCTGCAGAGCTCTAGGCTGGGCAACACCGGGTCCCATCCCCATCTCAGAAAATCCAAGGCAGAAGGGAGGGGCCTGGGGGTCTGGGAGAGGGGCAGCCTGGCCACGGCTGTCGGACACAGCGCTCAGGCAGGAGCGGGCCTGAGCCCTGACCGGGCCTCGGTGCACCAGGGATAAAACGTGGACAGTCCATACCTCCGTTCCGAGGGGCCGTGTGACAGTCCCCGCAAAGCTCTTCGAACAGGGCCATGCAGGGTACGTGCTCAGCACCTGTGAGAGGCCAGGCTAAGTCGGTGGCACGGGACGGGGATGTGGGCACATCAAAGGGAAAACTACGGGCGAGACTGTGACCAGGGCCGAGGACAAGTTCAGGGGTGACACTGACATGTCCTATACGGGCACGCGCGCCTGGTGTGCCCAATGAGAGCAAGGCCCCATTGGGGGGACAGCAGGGCTGGGCATGCTCTCACGCCGCCTTCCAGAAGGACAGGGAACCAGAGCGACTGGCATTCCACCCCCGGGGGCTGACTCTGAACACCGGCCCAGGAGAGGAGTCAAAGGAGGAGCCGCGGAAATCACAGGAGCCCGGGCGACGCGTCCCATGCACCTGTCCCCCGTGTGCCACGAGGGGCAGGTGACCGCGCTCCCCGCACCCCGGGGAGTACGACAGAGGATTAGCGCTCTGTGCATGCATGCCATTCCGCCCGCAACCCGGGAACTCCAAGCTTTACACCTCGGTGCACAAATACGTATTACTCATGTCTCTCATTAACTCATGTACATTTAGAACAAATCATTTAAATCACAGGAAGTTCAAACGACTGCGTTGGCCAAACAGTTAGTTTAGTATTTTTCTGTACGGTGGCCCTAGTAGTGCTCAGCTGTCTTGAACTTCATTCAAAACAATTTTGTTGGATTGTATCGTGACAGTTTTCATTTCAGCATGCACTTAAAAAAATCAAAATTGGGGAATTTTTCTGCATCCATTTTAATATTAAAGATGGAAGAAAATACGCAACATTTCTGGTGTATTATGTTTTATTATTTCAAGAAAGGTAAAAATGCAACTGAAATGCAAGAAAGATTTGTGCCGTGTATGGAGAAGGTGCTGTGACTGATCAAACGTGGTTTGCAAAGTTTGTTGGTACTGCTGACATTTTGGCTAAATAATCGTTTGCTGTGGGGCTGTCTGATGTACTGGAAGATGTTTAGGAGCACTCCTGGCCTACTCAAAATATCCAAATCAATAGTTATTAGTGAAAATGAAAAACATGTATTTTATGGAAAAAATTTAACAGACTTTTTGGCCAACCCAATACAAACCTTAAAACCTATTCAGGAATCAACTTACTTCTCATGGACACATATTGTACATTATCTTCTAAATTAATCCTTATTTTTGATGGCTGGAAAAAAGAAAAAAAAATAACAGAAATTTAACTTAGTAATTTGAAAACAACAATGCACATAAACAGCATTTTACTGAATATAGCCCCCCCCCCCACTCTGGGGTAATAATTTGGGTGTGGGAAAAACCAGTCCTTCTTCCAAATTATATCTACTCTAAGTGCACTCACATCTGACAATGTCACAGATGTAAATTTCTAAGGTAGTTAAAGAGAGAGGTGGGGGGGGGGGAGAAAATATGAATATGAGAATACATTACTGAACGAACGTTAATTTGTTGACTGCATCAGATCCTAAGGATAAAAAGAAATACAAGACACTGTCGCTGACCTTGGAACACTCAGGACAGAAGTAAGATGCGTCTGAATTGATAAGTGCTTCCCTCTTGCTCTTTAAGTGAAGTGGCTCCCCAAAACTTGCCCACAGCCTTTCACCGGCAGCGATGCATGCCCATGACAGTTAATGTACAAAGAGCAGCACTTCATGTGATGGAAAATAACACATGTTCCACAACTAGAAACTTTGTTATTTGGATTAATAAAAACTGTCTTTTAAATTCCTGAAACAACCAGGAACTTAGTGGTAGGTCCACTACCAATGCTTCACCATTTTATCAGCTATTTAGAGGGAATGAGAATTTACATAAGCTGGCAGTAACATTAAAATACTTTTAGAAATTGTTTTCGTAAAAAAATAAAACCTTTAGCCCTGGTCGGTGTGGCTCCAATGGTGGGGCAGCCTCCTGCAAACGGAAAGATTTCTGGTTCCATCCCTGCTCAGGGCACAGGCCTGGGCTGCGGCTTCACACCCTCCGGGTGTGTACAAAAGGCAACTGATGGATGTTTCTCTCTCTCCCCCTCTCTCCCTCCCTTCCCCTCTCTGAAATCAAAAAGCATGTCGCTGGGTGAGAATAAAATGCAAACAGAAAGCAAATAAAACAAAACCTTTGGATAAAGCCCTGGAAACAGGAACCCTTACTGGCCTTAGGCTTAGAACAAAGGCGCCTCCAAACAGGCTGTGATCAAGCAGGCTTAGCTCCTGCCTGAGGGAAAGAACTGGCCCCCACACTGGCTGTAGCAAAACTGGGGAAGTGAACCCCACCAGGTGCGGCAGGGCAGGAGCGGCGGGACTCCAGTGGGTGCACCAGGACGCCCAGGTCTGAAGGGCATGCTAGACGCGGGCCGTATGTCATACATGGTGGAGACTCCTCCCAGATTCTGAACGAGCACAGGACACACTCAAGCGCGCGGGTTAGGAACGCTGAGCACGGGAGACACACAGCAGAAAGCCCAGGGCGGCGTGGGGAAGCCCGAGGGCCTGGGGAGCGGCTCCGAAGCTGTTCACAGTGCGACGAGTCCTGGACACAGGGTTTGCATGTTGTCTGTGACAAGGTCACAGCATCTCGTAGCAAGTTACTGTGATATGGAATTAGTTCACGGAAACAGTATTCTGCTGTAAAATTAAGTGAGTTGTTAGAATTTAAAGGAAAACATAGACCTGCCAAGGTGTGCAAAACCAGAGTTGGGAACGCTGGTCCTGGGGGCAGGGACCACGCCTGGCGAGAAAACCACAGTGACCTACAAACACGGTATCTCCCCCCCGTGAAACACTCAAACACTGGACGGGTGTGACCAACTGTCACTGCCAGTCTTACACGTAACCCTCCTGCTAAGGTAGTATGAGACAGAGTCCAACTATCGTAGCAAAATTCCTGAATGAAAAAAACCCATCCTCATCACAATACCCCGAAACACGCGTAAACGAGCATCCTAAACTGTTACACAAACGAAGGCCTGTTTATGCGTGTCCTCCTCGGCCGGGGACCCGGTGCGATGTCCCCGCTTCCCAGGCTTTACTCCGGAAGGCTGTTGCCACAGCCCTGGGAACGCAGGGCGGCAGGGCTGGCGGCAGAGCCCGCAGGAGCCCCGTCGCAGGCAGGTTCCCTTCCCGACTCCGAGGCTTCCGCACAGGCTGCCGCCGGCCTGCTCCCCACGTGGTCTGGAAGGGCGCCTTTTCTGCTCTGTCCCGCCCGTCGGTCAGGCCTCGGCCCATGAGGAGCAGGGCTTGCCTTCCCCGTTACTCTTTGCTACGAAGGCAGTTACACTGCACATCGGCCATACGGAGAGAGGCCTGGAGGAAGGCGGAGTTCCACAGCGTCCTTTTCTTCTTTGAATGTGAAAACACTCTCTTCCATCTCGAAGGAATCACAGTGGCATCACGGCCAGTCAGGGGCAGACACCCCACCAATATGCATAAATGCTGCTGGTCTAAAATTCTGGAGAGTTCCAGAGTGCCCCCAGGAATGACACATTCATCTCCTTTATATTCAGAACAGCTCTTGGCTTGAGACTGGACTGAGGACTACTGATTACTGACTTCTTAGCCGCTAGGAGACCCTGACCTTTATCTGTCACTCAGTGCAGTGATACAACTTTGTTGCCCACTTTCCCAGCCCACGTGGAGATTAAATGAGAAACTGTGAATTATGATGAAACCTTTTGCAACCACGAGTAGTGCCAGAGTCATGCCTGGCACACTCGGGCCCTTGGTAAATATTTGTTAAACTCAGGAACGGAGACTGAAATAGCACCTTGTCAGCCGTGACTCTGACGGATAAACAGCTCAGCGCTGCGGAAGGACGAGTATTTACAGACTGCAGATGACTCCCTCTCAGGTCCACCATTCATAAGGGTCACGGGAGGAACACGAAGCCTCCTTTTCCAGTCCTACGAGTCCCGTAACTCCTGGCTGTAAAAACCAGCGGGCGTTGGGGCGGTGGAAGAAACAGCATCCTCTTTAAGGGCCCACAAGGGGTTTAGGCCTCACGCAGAGCCACCCACTCTGGGATTCAGCACCAGGGCAAGAGCCGGAAGGGCAGCAGCGAAATATGGGGAGAAAATGAAGTGTGAGTGGGGAGACAGCTTCTTCCCGGGCAAAACCCCAGAGACCAGGAAGCAGCACTGTCCTCCCTGCGAGCCCTCCCCCACAGAGCCACGGAGTGGTGACATGGCTGCCCTGCCCTGATGATTAGCACCTAAGGTTCCTCCCCATCCAACTTAACAGGTGCACTAAGTCAGGGAGTCAAAGCAGCTCTACCCAATACACACAAACACACACAGGGAGGCTGCAAAAATGGAGGAGACAAAGAAATGTGGCCCAAATGAGAAGACAGTAAGACTCCAGAAAAAGAACTAAATGAAATGGAGATAAGCAACCTATCAGATGAAGAATTCAAAACACTGGTGATCAGGATGCTCCAGGAACTCACTGAGTACTTAACGTCCTAGGCAGAAATGAAGGTTGCATTAAGTGAAATACAGAAAAATCTACAGGGAACCAGCAGTGGAAGGGATGAAACCAAGAATCAAATCAATGGTTTGGAACACAAGGAAGGAAAAAGCATTCAATCAGAGCAGCAGGAAGAAAAAAAAGAATTAAAAAAAAAAAAAAAAAGGCTTGGAAACCTCTGCAAAACTTTAAACATACCAACATCCAGACCATAGGGTGCCAGAAGGAGAAGAGGAAGAGCAAGAAATTGAAAACTTATTTGGAAAAAAAAAAAAGAAAGAAAACTCCCCAAATTTGGTGAAGGAAATAGACATACAAGTCCAGGAAGTAGAAAGTCCCAAACAAGATAGACCCAAAGGGGACCACACCAAGGCACATCATAATTAAAAATACCAAAGGTTAAAGATAAAGAAAGAATCTTAAAAGCAGTAAGAGAAAAGCAGTTTCCTACAGGGGGGTGCCTATAAGACTGTGAGCTGATTTCTCAAAAGGAACTTTTCAGGCAAGAAGGGACTGGCAAGAAGTATGCAAAGTGATGAAAAGCAGAAATATACAGCCAAGATTGTTCTACCGAGCAAAGCTATCATTTAGAATCAAAGGGCAGATAAAGAGCTTCCCAGACAAGGTAAAGCTAAAGGAGTTCATCATCACCAAACCATTATTAGATGAAATGTTAAAAGGACTTACATATTTAGGAAAAAGAAGACCAAAACTATGAACATTAAAATGACAACACACTCACAACTATCAACTACTTAATCTAAAAGAAATCAAACAACAAAATCCAATGAACCAAACCAGAATAGGAACAGAATCATAGGTATGGGGATCATTTGGAGGGTTATCAGCTGGGGGGGAGGAAATAAAATAAAATAAAAATAAATAAATAAAAGAAAAAAAAAGAAGTGGCAAGTATTGGTGACTAAATGTTAATTAGTTCGGGAAGATGGAGGGGGTCAGTCTGGAAAAGGGAAGGGGCAAGGATGATACTCTGGATAGGTGGGTGTGTTCCCATTTAGTACGACAGGAGGCAGCAAGGTTGTGGCTTGCTAGCAAGGAGCGAGTGAATTCCATTTTGGGCGTGTGAGCGTCAAATCCAAGTAGAGATGTCTCGTAGATAGCTGAAGAGCTCTGAGCCGGACACAGATCTGGGAGTTGCGGCGACCCGGTAACTGAAACTAACAGTGGATAAGAACAGCTATGACTTCAAGGGATGTGCGCATCTTCCGGCATTCACTAAGTGGGTTTTCCATAGGGAGAGTTCACCGCTTTTACTGTGTTCTCAAGGATTAAACCCATCCGTACAGATGGTCAAGGAAGTCACGTACGTGCGTGGTGGTGTGTGACACCCCACACGAAGGATGTGTACAAAAGGTAGAAGAGAACCTTGAATGACATCAACGTGAAGGACTAGAAGGAGGGGTCTGCCAGGACGCCCAAGAAGAGGCCCAATAGGTAGATGGGGCACCAGGGCTATGTGACATTAAAGAAGCCATTCTGGGGTGAGTTTCCAACAAAAGCAAGCAGTCAATCACGTCGAAACTATGGAGACGTGGAGTAAAACACCCACTGGAACCGACCGTGTTGGGGGCACCCTTGGCTACAACAATCTTAAGTTGTGCTGAGGACAGAGGTCCCCCAGCTTCGAGAGGTGAGCGAGTGATTTTAAGACGGGGCTGAATTTAGGATGCAGTTTAAGCAGTCAAGAATTTTATTAATTTACTAATGTCTGGGATCAGACATTGAGAGGTCAAATCCAGGCTCTCCTACACACTACACTGTTTGACTGGGCAAGCCACTTGTTAACTCCAGGTCTGTTTTGGCAACTACAAAACAAGAACGATAACCTCTTAGGACTGATGTGAGGAATTAAACAGGCTAATGTCATTAACTACTTTTGAGCGCTGCGTCCCCACGGGGACAGGGCTTACCAACGCGCTGTGGGAAGAAACCAGCAGAGAAGCTGAAAGTACGGGGAGAGATGGAAAAAGGACGGATCCATCGGCAGCCCCGAGAACCGAGGACAACATATGGCATCTGGTCCGGAGCAAGCACAGAGGAAAGGAGCCTTCTGCAGAAAGGGAGCCCGAGTTCCCATTTCTCGGTCCAGCAGGACGCAAGGCGATCCGCTGGGCGCGGGGTGGGCAATGCGAGGTGGGGACGAGCGTCCACACGGCTGCCTGCCGCGAGAAGAGGGAGGGGAAGCCGCGGAGGAAAGTGAGCCCGCGGAGATACTCCGAGGGCGAGCGGAGGTGGAAGGTTGGGCAACTGCCGCCATCGGAGCCCCGCAGCCCCAAGGAAACACCGAGGATGACGTCACCCTTGAGTACACGCTGCAACACGGCAGGAGTGGGAGCGGGCGGCCCGTTTGGTGTGACGAGCAGTGCGTGAGCAGCGGGAGCGGGGGAGCAGCCGCGGGTCCTCCCTGCGGGGGCGCACGACCCACGGACACTCAGTCCAGCTCCCCCGCGGACGGGAAGACGCGGCTGAGCCTGGGCCCCGGCCCCACCTCGAGCCGCGCTAGGGTCCCCGGCTCTCAGGACCCGGACCGCCCCGGGGACGTACCAGCAGGCTCTCCACGTTGATGGGGTCTCGGCACCGGCGGCGCACCGTCTCCTCGGCCGGGTCCACGAGCAGACTGGGCAGCTTCCGCGCCGGCCGCTGCTGACTCATGCTGCCCAGCCGGCTGCCCCTTGCCCTCGCCCCCGCCCCCGCCCCCCGAGAGTTCTCCCGCCTTCTCCGGTCGCGTCGGACACCGGCCCCAACACGCCGCTCCTGGAGCCAAGCACGAACAGAGCCCGCGGGCTGCTCGCAGGGGCTCCTGGCCGGGTCGGGCTGTGGGCGAACACGCCGCTGCCCACCGCCCCCGGGAGTTCTCGCGCAGAGGGCAGCCGAGCACGCTGACCCGCTACTCCCAGGGAGCCCCAGCCGCCATCTCTCCGCATGCGCAGTGCGCTGCCCCCAGTGCGCATGCCCGCGGCGGCGGCCCCGCCCCGCGCCCTACGGCCCCGCCCCACGCCCTACGGCCCCGCCCCACGCCCTACGGGCCGTGGAGGCGGAACTCGGGAAGCGCGCGGGCTCTGGTGTCCACGCAGAGGGCGCCGGGCGGGGAAAGGAAGAGGCGGAGCAGGGACCGGGAGGAAGGGAAGTGGGGTTCGGGGGGCGGGGGCACGAAACAAAAACAAACCAACAAAAAACCGCAACCAGGTGGCCGGGAAACCGCAATATTCTTGGAATTCTTGGTCCTAAAGCCGCCGGTATCTGAAAGTTCCGAGCGCGCAGACAGGCGCCTTTATTCCCGCGCTCCCTCCGCGCCTCCCGGGCACGTGCCCAGGGCGGATGGTTAGAGCACGCTGGTGACCGAACTGCGGTGCAGTGGTTTACTCACGCGCTTCCCTCTCTCTCCCCTTATTTCCTCTTTCTTCCTTGCTTCCTTCCTCTTTCACTCGAATACCTTATTGATCACCTGTTCTATCGGCTGTTGAGGGGGGCACAGGACATACTCATCTGAAGTTGACATAGACTCAATCTCAGATTCCAGGCGAGGGGACAGATAACGTTTAAAGCCGGACCTGTTACAGAACAGCAGGTTGGGGCCCTGCCACCTACCGCCGCCACGCTACACAGAATGCCAGAGGCAGAAGTTTGGTGATAAAGGAGAGGCGTCTTTATTCAAAAGATGTCACTGAAGCCAATTAAGTCACAGCTTTCATTACTCAAGCTTATCGATTAAGGCTAAACTCTTAACACCTGGGTTCTCCTAGCTTTTCTCCTGTTAGTCTGTGTAGGGTTAGTTTACAGACCAAAACAACCTAACACACAAAAACGGCACAATTTTGGAAGAATGGCAGGCTTCTGCCTCCGAGCCTGCTCCTTCTAGAACACCCAAGGAATACACCTGCTATCCTCTGCCTGGCCAGCCGGATCCTAGGCCAGGCCCTGAGTTCCTTCCCGTACAAAATACTGTCCTTTGGGAAATGCAGGCACCTGCAGCACCATCATCCAGGCGTCCTCAAGGAAGAAGAGCCTGAGAGCCAGAGCCAGCCGGTCCAGAAGCCAGAGAGCCCCAGCCAGCTCAGGCAGGAGCCAGAAAAGCTCAGAAAAGCTCCTGAGTGAAAGACCAAGCCCTCTTTGTATTTCCATCGGCTCCGGAGGCTTCAGCCTCTCAGGCAATTCTGTCCCAGACTGCCTTCCATTGCCTCGGCAACCTCCTCCTAGGGCCCCTTCTACTTCTCCCCGGGGATGTTAACCAGATTTCTCTGTATCCATTCCCTCATTCAACGCTTCTGGACCTTTGTAGTATGACAAAGGCAAACGGGCGTAGGTCTCATTCTTCTGTAGCTCCTTCCCACTAGCCATGGGCGTGGTCCTAACTATCCCTTGGCCCAGAGATGCCGGACAGAAAGGGGGGCTGGAGTGGAGGGAGGCTTTTACACGAGGGAGAAGGATCTTGCCAAGTCTGGGTCAGTTGGTTGTGCCTGGGAACCACTGTGTGTGATACCCAAAGGATGGCATTACTGGACGAGTTGGCATCTTTGTTGTATTCTGGAGGCAGCAGATTTGGCAAGAGCGTTAGAAGGCGCAATCAAAATGATAACAACTGAATGACAGAGGTCGGGACCAATTCTACAATGCCTCCGGTTAAGAAAAGAAAAAAGGGGATTTCTTGAGGAAGGCGTGTGAAGCATGTCACAGCCTCTTTACACTTAACTCAGGGTGAGGGGAAATATTCTAGGATTCCCCCTGTTGAACACCTCTGGGCCCTTTCTGTCCAAGCTAGTAGGGCAGAAAAGGAAACCAGTTTTAAAGTGAAGCCCTCAGACCACCCCATACTCCACCAACCCAACCACTTAGTCAAGCCAAACCATTGAGTCTCAGGAGGCAGCAGTACAGGTGGGCTTCCTGAGTGAGGCCTATATTGTGTAAACAACCACCCAGGTAATGAGGTCATGAACACAGAAGGAAGAACACACAGGGCAGTTTGCACAACAAATCACAGACCAGTCTGCCAGGCTGATTTTTGAGAAGACATTCTGTTGCAGGGCTTTTTTTCTGGAACCCCATCAAACAATGACCATTTGACCGATCTTTCTTGTTTGTAAATTGAGCATCTCTGATGCTGTCACAAATCCAGTTTAAATTTCCAAATAAAAACAAAACTTTGAAGATAGTTAGCCATATTAGACCAGTGTCCACTACTGAGCATTGTGATTTTCACTGTTACATGATTTTTCTCCTTAAGATCACCGTCATTGTCCTCAAAGACACTGTATTAAGTCCAGTTTTAATTTTGCCTCTTCTTTTGCATAAACACAACAAGAGCAACCATCGTTCCCATAGGCTCTTTAGTCTGCTTTGCTGGAACTCACAGAAGGAACCTTTAGATTGAGCCTTAGTCCGCCCTTCAGGGCACAGAAGCCAAGCCACCCTCCTGCCATCTGGCTTTTCCTGCAGGACCGTTCTTCCTCAAGTTCTTGAGATTCCTGTCGTGTCTTAAGGTTCCTCCTCGCCATCTTTCCAGAAAGCACTGTTTGTTCCTTCCCTGGAAAGACTGCCATGAACCACATGACCAGACAAGGGACAGGCCGTTTTTCCAGTGGGCTTTTGTTAGCTTGGAAGGTCCATCTCAGTTTCTCAAGACTTTCTGTAACACCCAGAGTCCAGTCAAGCCTTCTTCGAGCCTGACATTCCAGTGGTAACCCGTCTTGGTTTTACAGAGACGCCTTATGCCGTCACCCTGTCAGAATGCCAAATTCCTGAGGGATCAAGTCGGGAGAAAAACACGAAGCCTCAAGGGGAACCCTCGTCCTGCCCATATCCACCAGGGTTACATCTGCGTGCCGGATACCTTTCACTGTTTGCTCTCCACGTGACGTGGGGTTTTCATTCTCCTCGGGAGACCTCAGTCTCCTTCCGAAACCAAAGCGAAGCCCAAAGTAAAGACGGAGCTCTGAAAGGAGGCAGACTGGAACTAGCCTCAGAATCTTGTCCCATTTCCCACTGGTCCCAGTAACTGGTCACACAGGTGACCTTTCCTAGGTCCCAAATGGCCCAAAGCCTCGCTGGTAGAGGTCCTCTCTTGCCTACCAGCATGTCCACTGGTCCCTGGTCTCCCCACCCGGTCTCCTGGCGGAGACATGCTTTCTTGCCCCAAGCTGGATTCTACCAGCACCAAATGACCTATCCTAGGTGCCAAATGACAAGGCATTTGCTCCAGCCTGCTTCGCAGATGACCTCTTCTAGTTCCCAATGGCCAAGCATCAGAGCCAGAGGATTTCTGATGTACCCAAAACAGTCAAGTTCAAACCACATCCCCAAGCAAAGAAGCCAGACAAGCACAGAATAATTTACCCAAGAGTGAAGTTCCCTTTTCTCCAGGTTTAAAGCGTTCACAACCTTTCTATATATCTTTACTTGTTCAGAAATAATTATAACTCATTTTCAGTTATTGGTAATTTCCACAATGGAAGGACCATACTCAAAATCAGTATCTGGCAGCCAGAAGTTCCTAGCTTTCATATTTAACACCGAAAATGTAACTCCTATATCTACAAGGAAATCAATTGCTTTCTTCCCCACCATCAGCTGTACCTAGGGCTCTTGTGGGGACATAGTAATAGGTCAGGAGATGTCCAAGGGAGCCCCTGGGCCCCCTCATTCATCATCAGATCCCGCCCCCCTGTTCAGCATTTCTTGGTGAGGGTTCTCATTTCTATTTTTCCTTTTGAGTTTCAGGCATTCCCTGTTCCAGGGGCCCTCCTCCTTGCGATAGGCACATTGATTGGCACCTAGCGGTCCTCTCCTCCTTCCTTAGCATCCTGCTTCCTCCTTTGGCCTTGCCTGTTTCTAAGAACATCGTGGCCTGCTTTACCTTCCTTGCTTCCCGAGCACTGTAAACTTTAAATGCTATGTTTTCACCAGCTGAGAGGGATTCATTCCTAGTGCTGCAGCCAACTTCTGGAGTCTCCTTCTAACATGTGGGGCACGTAGCCCAAGAAAAGTCATGTTCACCATCCTCACATTTCCTGGTGCCTCTGGGTCAGCACCAATGTGCTTCCTATAGGCCTGAAAGATCCTCCCTAAAAACTCAGAAGGGTCCTCATCTGGCCTTTGTTGCATAGCCAGTATTTTATTCAGGCTCATTTGTTTGGGCACCCCTTTCTTAAGCCCTTCCAGTATACACTTTCTGTGACGTTCCAGGAAGGCTAGATCCCCACAATTTGGGTTCTAGTTAGGCTCTATCAAGGGCATTGCCCCATCTGGTTTGGAGGTCCCATCAGGATTCTCTTGGTAGAGAGGCTGGGCCTCTTCATTAGCCCTATTTATAACCAGCCGTCTCTCATCTGCAGTTAGTAGGATATTTAGGAGAGCCTGTACATCTGTCTGGTTGGGGTTATGAGTGGCAAAAACGAGGCATAAGATCTGCCATTCTCTGAGGATCCTCTCTATACGAGGGGTTGGAATTCTGCCGATTCAGGAAGTCTGAAGTGGAGAAAGGAGCGTGGGCCCAACAGTGGCCCACAGGCTGACCTCGCCGAGTCATTCCACCTGTAGGGTAGCGCCTCAGAGGGAAAGGCCTTGCTCTGGATAGGGGTGCTCCCTGGCCAAACTGAGTGCACTCGTGACGGGTCTTTGAAGGGGAGACCCATCCCTCGTCAAACAGGAGCTCTGTGGTCTCTACTCCAGGGGTAGTCATGAAGGGGGTGGTGGTGAGGAAACTCCTCCTGCCACCAAACTTGGGTCCCCCGGCTTCAGAATATTGATGAGGGTTATCTCCTCATTCTCCTGTCCTTCCTGTGTCCTACTGTTGGGAAGAGGTTTTCAGGCTTTCTCCCTTCTGTGCCATCAAGTGATTCTCTGTTCCTGGCGAAACCCTATTATGCAGTGACATAAATGCACTGACGTAATGGATGTCGTCCCGTCTGTCTGACTGGCAATATTGGTGCAATAACTCAGGGAGCCACGCACGGGCCACCTTTCCTCACCAGCCAAAACATACATAGGCTACACAGTAATACAGTAACTAATCAACACCTCCTTGGACATGGGATAGTAACAGTACGTGCTCCAATCTGCCAACATTCTAACCAGCGGGCTCCCTCGAGGAGCCAGCAAGCTACCTTATTGGCCCAGATGTGCAGGCCAAAAGCTATAACCAGAAATAGAAGGAACCTTAGAACATACCAACAAAACTGGTATCCACGACTCCATTATTCCAAGGAGCGCCCACAAGCAAATCTTCTGTTAAGCAGACTCACATATCTGGCCCCCACACAGTGGTTTTCCCAGAGCAGTCCTCACCTGGGCCTCCTTTCCTGTTCACCAGTCAGCCATGCTGAGGTGGCTGATGTCTTGAGCAGATGTGCAAAAAATTTTTCCAGAGACTGGGAAACCCCACAGTCCCACTTTTGGGGTTGACCAGCCACAGGCAGCAAGTTGGGGTCCTGCTAGCCACTGCCACCCTCTAGGCAAAATTCCAGAACCAAAGGGTTAGTGATAAAGGAGTCTTTACTCAAAAGCAGTCACTTAAGCCTATCAACTCACAGCTTTAATTACTCAAGCTTATTAATGAAGGCTAAACTCTAACACTTGGTTTCTCCTAGCTTTTTTCCCCTATTAGTTTCTATAGGGTGAGTTTACAAACCAAGACAATATAATACACAAAAGCTACACATTTCCTGAAGAATGGCAGGTTTCGGTCTCAGAGCCTGTTCCCTCTAGAACACCCAAACATTAAACCTGCCACCCTCTGCCAGGCCAGCTCGATCCTAGGCTGTGCCTGGAGTTCCTTCCCATAGCAATGGGGGGAAAATGGGACTACTGTAATAGGACAACAATAAAAATAATCAGATTAAAAAATAAAAATAGAAAAAGGAAATGTCATGGACTGAATCTATAGACATTTATCACGCTATGAAAAAAAGAAAAAGAAAAAACAAGACGCCATCTGTTGGGAAATGCAAGCAGCTATAGCACAATCATCCAGGCACCCTGGAGGAAGAAGAGCCTGAGAACCAGAGAGAGCCAGCCCAGGCGCCAGGGAGCCCGAGCCAGCTCAGGAGCCAGAAAAGCTCCGAAAAGCTCCTGAGCCAAAGAGCCAGCTCTCTGTATTTCCATTGGCTCTGGAGGCTTCAGTTTCAGCTTCTCAGCCAATCACATCCTAGACTGCTTTCCACTGCCTCCGCAACCTCCTCCTATGGCCCCTCCTACTTCTCCCCAGGGTTCTTAATTGGATCTCTCCGTTTCAGACCCAGAAGTGTGTTCTCAAATCCTGGCTCCTTCTTTGATTGCAAGACTTTAAGTAAGTTCCTTAATTGCTCTGTACTTCAGTGTCCTCGCCTGCTAAATGGGAATAATGACCGTACTTACCTCATAAGGTCTTTGTGAGGATTAAACGAATTGATGAATGTAGATTACTTACAACAGGGGCAAGCACATGTTTGAGACAGAAAGGCGTGGAATTTGGTAAGGGACAGAGGGCAGCAACTGAGCCAGGCAAGTAGACCAGAGGTTCCTACCTAGCCTGGGGTGGGGCGGGAAAGCTCCCGGAGGAAGTCGCCTGTCCGTAGACTATAACTTGAAGTTGGAAGCATTCTCTAATCTTTATATACCCAGCATATAGCACAGTGCTCAGTAAATGTTTGCTAAATGAATGACGTGAAATGAAGGGTAACCTAGGGGAAGTCTCTGGGAGATTGGATTTTGCTGCAGAATGGAGAATTTCCCAGAGCAGTTAAAAGATCCTTTGACCAGCCAGAGTCTGGGAGAAGGCAAACTCTGCAGACTAGGAATGGCCGCTTTTATAAATAAGGTGTTAATTAAGCATTTGCATTCTGCTAAATGTTCTGCATACATTTTCTCATGGAATTCTTATATCGAAACTGAAAAATGGGTGTTCTTTTGGTCCAATTTACAGATCAGGAAGATTAGCAAGATTATGAACATGACCCAAAGTCCTGGCTAGGAAGTGGCAGAGGCAGGATTTGACACCATACTGATTAATTAATTTGGTGTGTTGGTCCCTGATAAGATTCCTGGAAAGTGACTAGATTTTCTGCAGCCAGAAATGGGGTCGGGTGAGGGCCAGTGGGGTGTGGCTGTGGAGAATCAGGGCAATGACATAACCCTACAGAAATGTACCATACCTGTGACTCGGCAGGAAGTCCTGTGAGTTCACACTCTGAAGCCAAGGTCACCTGCTGGGAGCAAGGGGAGATGGTAGAACTGAAGATCTGGGAGACATAGCAGGCCCTCAGTACGTATTTATACAACAGTGACTGTATGGATGGGGCACAGTAGAGGAGACTGTCCTGGGGTCGCATGGGACATTACCTCCGTGGCCCATGGCTGTCTCAGCATCTCTAACATGCATATGAGATTGGAGGAAGAAGAGGTGTGTGCAGAAGATGGCAGAGGAGAAATGGTGGCAGCAGAACTGTCCCCATGAGTTTTCTGTAGGTGATAGCCTGGGTCCCAGAACATCAGAGCAGGAGGAGATCCTGGGGGTCACTTAGTAAATCTCATTTCGCAGGGGAGGGAACTGAGAACAGAGAGGGAAGGGACTTGCCTGAGGTCAGGAAGATCTTAGCAGAGCTGGCCTTTCACATCCCAGGCTGGGATGCTTTGTGGGAAACTGGGATGAGGTCCACACGTGCAGGAAGGCACTCCGGAGGGATGGAAGGGCGCTGAAAGGGGAGGGCGCCTGGGAAAAGGAAGCCTGTCCTGCGTTGGCCCTTATTAGCCCGCAACTGGCAAGTAACTTAACTTTAGGTCCCTCCGTTTCTGTGTTTGTAAACCTGCAAGTCTCTTGTATTAGAGACACTGGACGTCACATGTACAGTCTGTCTTCAATGGGGACAGCAACTTCACAATTTCACAGGGACTGTTTTCTAATCAAGCCTCAAAGCTTCCTACTCCCGTGGTGGAAAATGGTTGTAGAATGACATCAGGCAGGACAAAGAGCAGTGCAGTTAACTCTCTGTGCCGTTTTTGTTCAGAACGGGACGGGCTTCACAGGGCGCTCCCAGGACCACGCTCGCCCACAGGCGGTTTCATGGGTCCAGGCACATGGGTCAGCCTCTCACTTAGCAACAGTGTCTGCCTCCTGCGTGGGAATGAAACAGAAGGACTCCTGCAGTCATGGGCAAATCCCCATGAAAGCCAGTCCCAAAAGACCTGTGGGCAGGACGCACGGCTTATGCGCGCCTGGGTGACCCGCAATGGGAAAGCCACAAAGGGCGGGAGGGGCCCCTCCGAGGCTTGTCATCTCCGTTTCCAAAAAGGGTTTCAGCCCTTCCCTCCTCCTGCTTCCCACGGGGGGCGACTGCCCTCGTTGTCATGGTCCCTGGACCATTGTTACTGCTTCCTAATTCATGTCCCCGTCTTTCATCTCTTCACCTGTCACTGTCAAGAGACTCTACACTATCACTGTCACATGACACAGCTGCCCCCTCTTTGTTTTGGTAACTGTTGACCTCTCAGCGGCAGATACATTTTTCTGAAGCACACACAGATCTGATCTCATCCCTCCCCGGCTTAAAACGTGTCCGGGCACTTTGTTTGCACTCTCGGCCCCTGTGCGCTGGTCACTTGCCTGCCTGGCTGCCGCCCCCATCACACTTCCGGAGGGCAGGAGTTGTGTCCCCTGCCGTCAGCAGCCCCGACCACCTTGTCATGGGACATTGATTACATGATTCTCCCTGGTCCAGTTACATTAATCTTCATTCAGTTCCTTAAAACCTTTTCTTCACTGCTACATCTTCTCACATGTTTTCTTGGCCTAGAACATTCTCCCTTGGATGCTTCCTCTAGCAAACTCCTCTTTTTAGGCATCCTTCCCCGGGAAGCCCGCCCGGAACCCCCATGAGGCCAGGCCCCAGGCTCCTCCCCATGGTGTCTGATCAGCCCCTGGATTGATGTCCCTAACAACATTTTACCATCAATAGGTACATCGCATTATAACTAACCAGATAACAGTTGGAAAAAAGTATCTTTACTGTGCTGACTTTGCAGTGTAAAGTCTGGAGCAAACCAGGACAATATAAGATAAAAAAAATAACATTTTGTCTTAAGTCTTCTAAGCGTATCTTCCAATGGGTTTTGTTTGGATTCAGCATTATGAAGTTCTTGCTAAGTTTAGCAACTTCTGTTGTTTCTTCTGCTTGAATTTGAGGCTGGATGAGACTCATTTTCTTAGTATTTTTTAAACATTGTAGGTTTAAAGTAGTTTTAGTTGGAGAAAGTGTGCCCTACGGTCAGCATTGAGAATTCTCAGAAGTTTAGAAGTTCAGTTGATATGGAATAGGCTTAGGAAAACCTGTCTCACATGGTCAGAGAGTTGATAATTCATCTGACACAAATCTGCAGGGTTCAAATTTAACTTGTTAAACATTTTATCAAAGCAGAGCTTCAGTGGTAATAAGTCAGATGAGCCATTTGACTATTTTTGTCTTTTTCATATGTAGGGGCATGGTTAAAATTCATCTGAATTGTGCTGAAAAAAATAAATACAGTCAGCAAACTTGAAATTGTTTGTAAGGTAGTTATGTATCATTTACTTAATGAAAAAAGATAAACTATAATACCCTTTCCTGAAAGAAAAGAAAATTACTACGTATTAGACAATAGTAACATGGGTTTCAGATTTAGGATTCCAAAATGATTTATTTTCTTTTATTTTTTTCATCACCATTTATCTCTTCTATACCCTCTTCTACCTCCACCCTGCCCACCCCCCCAATTTTAAATATCATTAGACCTTTGAGAAATTTTGGTAAAAGAAAATTAAACAGAATATTTTAATTGCTGTTTTGAATAGCTACATTTACATAAACAGTGAAAAATCCCCTTCTCGTCCCTGTGTCTCGGCAGTAGGGTCCTCTCTTTGGGGGCTACCAGTGCGCTGCTTTGGTTTGGTTTGTTTTATATAGGCTTACGGGGATGCTTTATGCACAAATATTCATCTATGTTATCCCCTCCGTTTGCTTACACACTAATCATCATACCATTTCTTGCTTTTTTTAACCTATAAAAATAGCGTGCAAATTTTTCCCGAACAGTGCAACAAAAGTCTTTCTTCTTCTTGTGACGTCTAGATAGGGTTGTCCTACAGGCACGTGGACCGTAAGTCCCCCATGCTGTGCCCCAGGCCTGGACACGTAGGTTAGTTCCAGGATTTTACCACCGCAGTGAGCACCAGACATGGAGCAATCCTGTGTAAACGTCATTTCCCACGGGTAGGAAAATACCTAAAAGATCAGGTCAGTTACTGGGCCAGGGGCTCGCGCATTGGTGGTTTTGTTGGGTACTTTCAAATTGTTCTCCAAACAAGTTATGTCCATTTTACCTTCCTTTCAGCGAGAGCTAAGGGTGTGAAAATATGATAAAGCAAATACATGTTCACTTAAAGAAACAGCATTATTTACTCTGTATCAATACGTTTTCTTTGACAAAAGCATCCTTATTCTTCTTGATAAAAAGAAGCCACCCATCAACATGCTACCAATTGCTAGAACAGTAAATTATTTTGCTGATGCTATCAGGAGTTTTTCTAATCATTTTGCCTTACGGTCTGACATGTCAGTATGATATGCATATGACTTTTGGGATCCATTACAATAATCTAAGTTGGTTATACATGTTCATAATGTATGCAACGTGCATTATATGCTATCACATTTCTGGATATTGCTTGGCATAAACTCCCAAGAGGTGTTGGCAGAGAAGGGGAGAGAGTATGATGAGGTGATGAGGGTCAGTGTGGCAGATACTGACGTCTACAGCAATATTGTTCACATCCCTTGCATTTTCTTCAGTCCAATACAACTTTGTCCTCTAAGTGCCATTAGAGATTAGGAAGGTGGCCTTTACATGTTGTCACGCAACCGGCCCGGTAATTGATGGCATCGCTGCACACATTATTGGAACAGGGCATCTTCTCAACCAAACTCTTGTGCAGCTTTCATCTTTTCTGGATGGGGGGAGGGGCAGTGCTGGGTAGCTAGGTTGTGACCATGCTGCCACTGTGTTTTTAAAGAGCATTCCAGCAAAGCTGAATTCTTCCATTCCCGTCTGCTTAAAGTCCACACAAGCACAATTTAGTTTGTTTGCTAGTGTCTTATTGATGGTTAAATGTGTCCTACTTATGTTTTCACCTCCCATGAACTACCCCCATGAGGTATACCCGGTCCACTACATTGGTTTTGCCCCGGTGACTCTTGCCCTTGTTTATATCTGTCTACTTTGCTGACAACCAAGACGACATTAGCAGGGCAGGGATAATACCAGCTGGTCTATCATTGGCTGGCAGTGCCTTGACACCCCACCAGGTGGAGCAGTTTTGTTTAATACTTTAGGGAGTCCATTGAATGGGGCTCCTGAATTTTCAGGGGTCACTATTCTTGGTAAAATGGGGGTGGATTGGAGTAGAGGAAGAGCAGTCAGATTTCAGTTTAAAGTTTCAGATGAGGAATTCCCAAATCTTTAAGCGGCTAATTTACTACTGACCAGAGTGGAGTTTAGTATCTTTGGTCTGCCTCGTGTACAGAAACATGCCAGATGCCACTGTGACGGTTGAATTGTGTTCACCATCCCTGCCCCCTTCCAAGTCCCTACCTTGAAATTCTGACCCCCAGTACCTCAGAATGTGACCTTATTTGGAGTTAGGGTCTCAACAGAGGTAATCAAGCTAGAGGTCATTGAGTGGCCTCTAGTCCAATACGTCTGGACTGGTGTCCTTGTAAGAAGAGGAAGTTAGGTCACAGATACCATAGAGGGAAGGTGATATGGAGAGACACAGGGTGAAGACAGCCACCTACAAGCCGAGGGGAGGAGCCTGGGTCAGATCCTTCCCTCACGGCCCACAGACGGAGCCCGTCCTGCTGACATTTGAATTTTAAGCATCTGGCCTCCAGAACTCTGAGACAATAAATGTCCTGTTTTAGCCACCCAGCTTGTGGTACTTTATGACAGTAGCCTGTGCAAATTAATGCACCTCCCCATTCACATTTTGGGGTGATTTAAGTAAGCTGGGTTTAAGCCTTTGCGATGCCAGAGCAACATTTTCTACGTGGGAAATGATAACTAACACAAACTGGGTAATGGTTCGGAGATATATTATTGTAAGAGAATACACCCTAAGTACTATTAAGTACTAGGGTGGAATTGGCTGAGAAACTGAATGCCTGCAGACCCCATGGAATTATGGGTTAGAAGTCTCTGGCTCAGCGGCTCTCAAGCTGGCTCGGGCTCTCTGGCTCCTGGGTGGGCTCTCTTTGGCTCTCAGGTTCTTCTTCCTTGAGGAAGCCTGGATGATTATGCTGCAGCTACCTGCATTTCCCAATGGATAGTATTTTGTATTTCCCTGGCTGGTTTGGCTCAGTGGATTGAGCGTCGGCCTGCGAGCTAAGTGTCGCTGGTTCGATCTTCCAGTCAGGGCACATCAGAGAAGGAAACTCTGACTCCAAAAAACCTCCACTGCCTTGCGGCATACCTCTTCAGGGGAAAGGCTAAGGGAGTAAACCCCGACAGAAAATCCGGAGCCGGAGTCCCTAAGGCGGTTTGACGTTGTAGTCAACACCGGCAACTCCTGCGGCGCACCTGAAGCCAAGCTGTATTGACTCCGTCTTTCCCTTGGACCCTTCAGCTGCGAAGAGAGGGGGGGTCTGCTGCATGGGCAACAGCAGACCCTCCATATCACCCTGCCCAGGCTCTGTGGCTTCAGCTTCACTGGAGAGGACACTCCAGCGTCATCGCAAGATGTCGATTCAACACGGGAGGAGACAGATACCATGTCACTCCCAAGTCGGACTGCACAGCCATTCTCGGCGGTGTAGATAGACTCTTAAGAAGCTACACCATCGTCTCTTGAGACGGACGGCTGCCGACGACGACGACTATTAAGGCATTTAGAAGCCCCCCTTTAATAGAAACAAGTGACATGCTGCTAGCAAATGCCTCCAAACAACTGGGCATACGTGCATGGGCTTCTAAAGGTGTCCTCCCACGCCACGCTGCTGCATTTTAATTGGGCGGTTGTGATGAACGTGACCTCCGGAGGCAAGGAAAGAGACTGTGCATCTGTTCACACATGTGTGACTGGATAAGCAAATATACACATACACGCAAACATGCGACAGGGGTTTGTATCTGGGTGTAGTCCCGTGAAATATGTGTGTATGTTACAAAGGAAATGGTAGGAAATATGGGTGCAAGGAGCATGTATGTGTGAAGGGGAGAAATGCTGATGTGACCAAGTATGTGTGTGCATGTGTGTGTGGAGGAGAGGGAAAGAGGGAGAGAGAGAGGAAGAGAGAGTCGGTGTCTGTGGAAAGAATGGGAGAGACGAAGAGCCATATGGATGTTGGAGCATGTGTGCGTGTGAGGAAGCAAATGTGTGTGTGTAAGGAATACATGTGTGAAGCACCTGCATAGACATGTAAGGGGGAATGCGTGTGAGGAGAAGTGTGCGGGTGTGATTCTTTAGAACAATACTGGTCAAGGAAACAAACGTGCCCAGGAGCCATGTCTAATTGCCTTCCTGATCCCCTGGCGTCTGGCAGAACCTTCCACTCCCTGAAGGGCTTGGAGATTGACAGCTCCTTTGTCAGTTTCAGGGTGGCCACCAGAGTTTGTTAGTTTGGTCCCATTCTTGTCTACATTTAAACGAGGCTGACTCTCCTCATTTAAGAAAATACCTTGGAGTTATTTTTTCAGGTTTTGGTTCAAGTTCAATTAAGACATAAAGCAAGCGGGTCAGCTTCAGCTCAGGAAAAATAAATCTAACTGCTGTAGGTGTGTGTTGGTGTCTAAATCAATGGCTAGAAGCAAAAGGATGGTTCATTAAACATGAAAACAACACACAGCTTTTTCAATTGAATCTCATTTCTTGTCTAATTAATTCTTAATTGATAGGAGTCGATTCATTTTTAAAATTTATTATAGATTTTCAAAAATTGGATTCAATGATTTTCCCAAAGTCATTGCATTAAGTAACTAATGTATAGGGCATCTCCCTAAAACTTTTCCCCTAGCAGTAACATTATTTTCACTTTGATTCTTAGATTGAGCCAAATTGTATTTTTTATCTTTATTAAAAATGACTTCAAGTATCGGGTTTCAAGGAAAGAAATTAATTTTTGGAATGACTTTCTTATACCAGAGGTTAAACTAACCCTGTCTCAAATCTGCTCAGCTGCCTGTTTTTTTTTCCTTTTGTTTTTTAAAGTGGCCCATGAGTTAAGAATGACTTTTATATTTTAAAAGGTAATGTTTTAAATGTTTATACAAGTACTTGTATAATAGAATAGCATTGATTTTGCCTCTCGGCCAGCAAAGCCTAAATATTTACTCCTGGGTCTTTAAAAAAAGTTAGCTGAACCATGTTCTATAGAATTTTATAATGTTATAAAATGTAAGCCGTCAGAACGTAAGGGGAAAAAACGTAGAACTTCTCCCAGTGATGACGGGTTTAGCGAGCGCAGCAGCCTAAACCATTGCACAAACAGATAGACCGGTTGATGTTAATTCCACACAGCTCCTCTCTCCGTGTTTTTGCAGGGGTGGTTGAAAAAATGGGCCGTACCCCGGAGACGCAAGTGCAGTTTCAGCAGTGTCCCCCACAGTCACGTTTACAGTCACGGAGCACTGGGTCCACTCAAATGTCCACCGGAAGAATGTCTGTAAAAATCGCACCCTATTCACACCATCGGCAACAGCCTGAAAACGCGGATGGGAGGTTTGGGGACAGGCCCCGGCAGGGTGGGGAGGGAGGACCTGGGGTCCGCGAGGGCTGTCCTGGGGCTGTGACCGATGGAGATTTTTTTCTTACATGAACATCTGAAGCCGCACACAACGTGTCAGAGTGGCTGGTTCCTGGACACGCAGGGGCTCCTGGGGCGAATCCCGCCCCCACCCCCACCCCGTTAGGTGGGTTTGAAATGTATCATAAGAAGAAAAGGGAAAGGATGGTGCCGCCAGTCAGAATAGGGGAGGTCTGCCGAGATCATTCGGGAGACACTTTCCCTGAGGACCTGCGGCGCGGTGGCGCCTGCTCGGGGCTAACCCTCATTCAGCTTGGTCTCCTCTGTTTGAGAGGGCACGGACTGGCCCAGGGCCACATGGTGGGGCGTGGGAGTGAGTGGCAGCGAGGGTCAGGGTTGGTGGCCTGACTCTGGTTCTGCACCTCCTGCAGGTTCCTGAAATCATCCACCAGCCTTTTGCTTAAAGAAAGAAAGACATCTCGACTTTTGCTCCTGTGCTGTGCTCCCGGCTGGGGGCCACCGCGGCACCAGTCGCCAGGGAGGTCTGAAGAGACTTATTCGACGAGGTTCGTTCCTTCTTCTGATTAACACCAGGCACCGTGATATTTGGCCGGGGTCCATCCGCAGGTGCCCATCATTCCAGAATCTTCTTCGTCTGCTAGCCTCAGGCAGGAATCCTCTTGGGGACCCGGGTCCCCACAGCCCGTGCGCTTGGAGCCGGTCCTCTGCCAGGCTGTTGTGAGCGCGCGGCGCTGGCTCAGCGGGGTGCGCAGCACAGTGGCTCTCCGCAGGGCTCAGTGGCGCGGCGGGGAGTGGGGGTCCCGGGACGCTTGGCGTGGGGTCAGCTGTAGCCTGGGCTCTGCCAGGCTGCCTCATAGACCTGTCGTGTCCCCTCTGGAAGCCTGGTGCCAAGCGGCAAAATGACTTCTGTTCTCCCAGGATTCTTCCAACTTTCTGCCCAGATTTCCTCCCCGACTAAATCTCCTGTGGCTGGAGGGGCTTCCAGTTGCGGCGCCACGAAAATGCCTGGGGGTGTGTGCCCCGGGGTGGAACGGGGCTGCGGGTGGTTGGAGGGACACTTCGCTCGGAAGACAGAAGGAAACAATCTATCCTGAGCGCAGCGGCGCACCTCGCGCGGTGCCTGGCACCTCGGGTGACGAGTTGGGAATTGCATCGAGGTGGGCGCCGGGACAGCGCCCGAGGGCAGGCTACTGACCCGAAGTCGCCTGGGGCATGGGGACCAGGGACGGCGTGGGGTTACTGTATCCTCCGAGGGGGCAAGAGCGGGTCAGGGTCAAACTGGGGAGCAACTCCAAGGGGAGGGCGCGGGGGCTTGGCTCCTCCTTGTCACCCCCTCCCTTGCCCGCTGCCTCCCGGGTCCCAGCGGAGCTGCCACCACACGATCTGTCCCCAGTGCGGGTCCCAGGGTGGCCGGGCCCACCTTATGTCCCTCCTCCGCGGCCTACCCGAAGACCCGGAGAGGTGGATTCAGGGGCGGCCGGTGTCAGGGGTCGGGTCCTCTGCGCGGGCCGTGCTCCGCAGATCCGGGTTTGCCGAGCGCCCTCCGCGCGCAGAACCCGAGAGCCAGGGGTGTGCCGCTGGCTAGAGGCTGGGCTGGGCTAGCCCTCCGACGGCGTGGGGCGCATGGGAGCGGGAGCTGGAGCTGGCAGCGTCAGCGGGAGGACAAAGGGCCGAGGTAGGAGCCGCCCGCAGACCCGAAGGCAAGGCTAGGGGCGCGGGGCTGCGTTGGGAGGACTGGGCGGGTGGGCGGGAGGCAGGCTCCAGAGCGGGGCCCAGTGGGACCTCGTCCCTGCCCAGCCTGCGGGAAAGAGGCACCCGAGCTCGGGGCACGCGGGACATGGACACTTTCCCGGCCGGACCCGCGAAGGAGGTGCGGAAGTTTCTGGGTTCGGCCTGAGGACACCTGGGGACCTGGTTGCTGCTGCCTCGTGTGTGTGTGTGTGTGTGTGTGTGTGTGTGTGTGTGTGTGTGTGTGTGTGTTGGGCGGTGGGGGGGCGCGGAGAGGCAGAGGCGCGTTCGGCACATGGGGAGCAGCGCTCCATAGGTGAAAGCTAATAAAAATGACAATGACGGCACTGATCACTATTTTGAGGGTACACGTGCACGCGTGTGTCTATGTCTACGTGTTCAGAAAAGCTGGAGCCGGAGGTGGCAGCTACATCTCCTAGCATTTGGGATCTGGGAGAAAACGAGACTTCTCCCCAGAATGACTGTCTCTGAGGGGCTCCTTCCTTTGGACAGGCTGCTACAGGGGAGGTGGGGGCTTAGTAACAGGATCCCAGTTTTGGATCTTGGGAACAAAGGCTGTCTCCCTGAAGTCCAAGAAGGAGAGAGAGAGAGAGAGAGAGAGTGAGAGAGAGTGTGTGTGTGTGTGTGTGTGTGTGTGTGCGCGCGCGCCCGCGCGCACCAAGGCGCCAGGGCGACCCGCCATTCATGGAGAAGGTTGCTGGGCCATTTTGCTGTCACTCCTTTTGATCCCTGGTCAATGAGGACCAGCAGAAAAGAGGAACGACTTAATTTGTATACTCTTTTCTTTAATAAACTTCTAGTATAAAAGTAAGTTACTTCGCAGTTTGAAAGTTTTTTTTTTTCTCTGTAAAACAAGAAACATGTAAACTTAACTTGAATAAAAACTTTTATTCCCAGCGGGAACATCCTGATTTCTGCGTTTAACACTGGGTATTAGTCATGGGAGAGGTGGAGGTCTGGGAGGGTTCTGAGTTCCAGCTAAGATAAATGTTGTGATAACGTTGTCTGGTTTGCAGCACCTGGTAAGAAAAATTTTGGAAGTTTTAAAGGTCAATTAGGATTCCACTTCTATCTTTTAAAGTATATTAAAAATTTTTTCATTCGAGAACATAAAGCTCTTTTAAATTATAGTTGACGCTAACTATCTTCTTAGAATGGCTTAAGTCTCTGGGCAGGTTTGAAGAATTCTTGATAACCAATCCATTGCTTTCACAGCACTGTCTTTTTGGCTTTCCCAGAAAGGTTTGTTTCTAGGAAACAAAAACCAAATTTAAACTGGGAAACAACTAAACAAAATACCAGTGAGCAGTCATACCTGCAGGTCTTTTCATGTTGAAACCTCGTTCATTCAGAGTTTGCAGTGGGAAACGTGCCGTTTTCCATTCCCCACAGCTGTGGGCAAGGTCTTGTGCTGTTCCTTCTGGGATGAGGGTTCTGTGTGGATTAAGAAGTAAGCTCACGTTGAAGCTGAAATTTCATCCTGGTCTTTCTTGTTATTGCAGATGGTTTCGATGATTTACTTGTGGTTTAAAGTGGTTTTACTTAGTGAAAATAGCCCGTTGGACCAATACCTCTAATCTCTTACTGGGTGGGTTAATTTGCTGCTACATTTTAAGTATCTGAATTTTTGTCTTGTCATTTTAAAAATAGGACAGTTTATAATCTCCTAGAGCCTGTCTAAAGAATTCCATGCTTAATATGAAGTTGATCCCTCTTTCATTTAGTGATTTGCCAAACTATGACATTGGAGATTTCACTCCAGTATTATCATTTTACTTGACGTTAGAAACCCCCTGTTAAAGAAAATTGTGCCCAGTTTGTGGATTCAATATTTGAATTATTTAGAGAGTCCAGGGGTCCAGAGGCAGCCTCAAAGGAGCGCTTATAAAAGGTTAAAAACTCAGAATGAAACAAAGACAGACTGTGCAGGACTGGGGGACCAGGCCATTCAAACAGAGGCTGTGGTGGGGACCGTTTATGCCTGCAGTGGGCAAAGGGACCTTGCCTTTTTAATAATCATACCCTTTCCTCTGTCTAGCGTGCTTCAGTGGTTCTGCCCCAGACCTGGGAGGAAAGCTCCCACAGCATGTTCGGGGTAACTGACCGTTAGGGCTGGCTGAGCACAGCTCCCGGAGTCCTGGGCCGGTCCTTGCAGACCCCTGGAGTCCTGACCCCCCCCCCCCAAAGACGGCAGGCAGCCGACCTCCTCAGCTCCTACGCTGCTGAATGGGTGCTTTTGACTTCTTAGTTCAGTCTTTGGACATACAGATAAATTACGGTACTTTAAAGCTAATTGCCACTTAAAACAAAAGAAGAGATGGGAAAGGTTATTGTAGAAGTAATATATATTTGTGACATAAAACTTAAGGACATACAGAAGAGTTAAACAAAGAAAAAAAAAAGAATACCAGAAATCTATGATGCAGATATAATTACTGTTAACACTTCGGTGTATTTTTTCCTGGTATTAAAACTGAATTCTATATGCTTCTGACCATTGGTCAAAATTATATATTATATGCACTATATTTGTCATTTCGTATCTTCATATAAAAGTTGTCGATCATTTTTTGATATTGTCATTTTAAATGACAACTTTATGTCCTATTGTGTGGGTAAATTGTGATTTAACTATTTCTCTACCAGATTCTTGGGCTTTTGCTATTATTTGTACTTCTGATGTCTTTTCCATTTTGGTAAAACATCACTGATTAATGGTGATATACATTTCTAAAACTTGACTGCTTTTAGAAAGTGGCAAAATATTTAACTTCAGGGATATACAGTGGAAAAGGATTCGATCTTCCCCCTAATCTCTAGCTCACTCCTAATTGTCCCTTAGGCCACTTATCAGTCCCTGTGACACAACACTTTGCATCTGATTGACCCCACCAAATGATGGGCTTCTTGAGGACAGAAATGTGTGCCTTAATTTTGTCTGAGTTCCTCTAGTGCCAGCCAAGGCTTGGTATGTCACAGATGTTTCAAATATTCTTCTTTCTTGGTGGGGCGCAGGGTGGGTATAGTTCCAGGACTTCGTGGGAAAGCCGAGGCCCTCAGAGACATGCAGTGGCAAATCTTGATCCAGTGGGTTCTCCTCACTTGTATTACAGGAATCTTCTAACATCTACCAACATAGAAAATTTTATAATGAACTTCTGTGTGCTCGTCATTCAGCTTCCACAGCTGTCCACACTTGGTCAGTTATGCTTCTTCCGTCTTCCCCCTTTCCACACTGCAACCCGACTGGGGTGTCTGAAGTAGACCCGAGACATGATAGCATTTCGTACCCTTGCGTTTTTGACCATGACTTTGCCTCAGAACCGCATGAGAAGGGCAGGGCTTAGGAGGTGGGTTTGTCTGGAAGCTGAGTAATGGGAAAGAAACCTGCCTGACGTGTTCTGTTTGGGCCTTGCGGGGCTAGGTTCTCCTCTCTGCTTGTCATCTGTCACCTGGGAGGTCGGCCTAGGTAAGCTGTAAGCGTCCTTTGAACTGGAACTTTGTCCGAGCATTTATCTGTCATCCAGGCTGTAAGCTTAATCAATGTCACAGTTCTCCCCTTTGTCCAGAAGGCTATTAACTGTGGAGTGACTGCGGGATTTTTTCTTTTTCCTTTTTATCAGGAATTCTGATGAATATGCCATGTTCTTGACTCAAAGCAATATCACCATTTGTCGCGGCATGGATGGACCTAGAAGGTGCTGGGCTAAATGAAGCAAGTCAGACAGAGAAAGCAGACGCCACCTGCTGTCACTTATATGTGGGATCTAAAGAACCAAATAAGCAGAAACAAAACAGAAACAGAGTCATAGATACAGAAAACAAACCTATGGTTGCCAGAGGGCCGGGGTGTGAAGGGGCTAAAAACAAGATTTAGGAAAGGAACTAGGAGCTGACATATTTCTGAATTGGGATGCCTGTAGGGACCTTTCATTTAGAAAAGTCAGGCTGAGAACCATTTCACGTGATGCGCCACATTTGTAATTACATAGTTATTTGTTTGCGGTCCTGTCTGCCCCGAGGGCAAGGCAAGTGCTGGAAGGAAGGAGTCTCTGTTGGTCCCATGGTGCCCAGCCTCCAGCCCAGTGGCTGGTCCCTATTGTGTGCTCAGTAGATATTCGGAGAGCGAATGAGATTTTGTTCTCTAGGGAACTTACAGAACTCTGCGTGGAGTCGAGCCTCACACTGGTGGCAACAACGACAGAACGAGGAAGGCTTCTAGTTTGTGGTCTTGACTCCAAATGTAGGAGAATTTGAGCCAAGAGGTCAGCTGGTCTTGTATCTGTCAAATACAAGGATCTACTATGTGCTCAGCGATGTCTTAGACTCTGGGGAACAGTAAGGGGGGAGCTACGAGGGAAGAATAGAACAAGGAGCTCCCACGGGTGAGCGCGGACATCATTCCGTTACTTTCAGATCCAAGAGTTCGCTGAATAATGATTATTACTACAGCCACCGCTCCTTGGGCGTCTACCACGTAAGAGTATTTTACGTGAGTTGTGTAAATATCTATTCCCCGACGGGAACTAACCAGGAAGTTTTGCATTTCTATATTTTAACAAAATAAATTTAAAACCCATTGAAAACCTCATCTGTAAAAATTTAAAATAGGCTTAGAAAGTTCTTTCCAAAATTTATAAATCTGCAAATATGATGGTGTGTAGAGGCAACACACGTTTGGACAACAAAACCCCACCGTTTATTTAATACATAAACATTTACTGACTGAACTGGGCACCGAGTGCTAGTCTAAGTGCCGTAGATGCGGCGCTGAGCCAAACAGACAATTCTGCTCTCACGGAGGTTCTATTGCGGCAAAAAGACCAGCAGTGAACCTTTCTGTCCTAAGTGATTTCATTGTCTTTCCTTGTTTCCACAGGAAATATGGCAAAGATTTATTATAAAAGATCACGTAGAGGCTGTGATACGTTGTAGCCCGTGGCGAGCAGGGGGGCAGGTGCGGGTGTCCTGCTGGCCCCCTCAAGCTGTGGGGTACAACATACCTCTCACACTGTAGGTGACAGCCACACTGGGGGTGAGGGGAGGGGGTTGTCAATCCACTACCAAGGCTGAATGTATATATGATTTTTAAAGTAAAGGATACATAGGAACAAAAATCCAATATTCCTTCTTGCACAGGCCTGTATTAGCTCGGGCGGCCATAATAAAAAACCATAAATGGAGTTGCTTACAAAATAAAAATTTATTTCACACAGTTCTTGAGGCTGGAAGTCCAGGATCAAGGTTCTGGCTGATTCAGTTTCTGCTGAGAGCCCTTTTTCTGGCTTGCAGATGGCCACCTTCTTGCCATGAGCTCACATGGCCATGGAGAGAGAGAGAGAGAGAGAGAGAGAAAGAGAGAGAGAGAGAGAGAGAGAGAGAGAGAGGTGATAATACTGACTCTATCAGAGCCTCCCCTTTATGACCATACTTAACCTTAATCGCCTCCTTTTTGACTCTGTCTCCCAATACAGCCACCCTGCGTGTTAGGGCTTCAACATAAGAATTTGCGGGATGGTGGGGGGAGGAGACACAAGTCTTCAGTCCCTAACACTGCAAAGATTGCCCCTCCCCCCCCACCCCGAGGTGAGCACACTCAATTTTGGAGCCTGTAGGTAGAGGGCTGGTTCGCAAGAGCACACAGGGGCTCCCAGCACTGTTTTGGGGAATATCAGGGAGGGGGTGGGACTCTTCTGCCACAGTGGGTAAGGCTGCACTGCACCGGGGACACATGTGTTGTCAGTGATCACTTTGTGCCCGGCACAGGGACCAAGTGTGTTCATACTCCTGTTCCAGCCCAGGACAGTGCACGACAAGCTACTTATCCACGCGTGTCTGCTGGTCGTTAGTGGACAGTTTGGGACCCGTAACTGCACATAGAAACTACCCTATGAAGTGTGGGTACTATCATTCCCATATTTATGTGGGAAAGCTGATGTCCAGGGAAATTCAAGGTCTTCTTATTCCGGGCAAGTTCAAGCTCTTCTTGCTCAAGATCATCAACATTTGAACGCACTTCTGTCTGACCACAAAGCTATACAACGGTGAAGCCAAATCTTAGCATCAGAAAAGTTTATGTCCATTGTTTTAACTTTTCCAAATGCTCATCTGTTTCAAGTTAATTTCCGTGTGGAGTTCTCATTTGTCTGCCATTCAGTCTTCCCTTCTTTTGGCCCCGGGGCTGGTCAGATTAAGAGCCATATCTCAGGATAAATGTCCTGCCTTTGCCTTTTCTATCTTCTCTCCCTGTTTGTTTGTTTCTTTGTTTTCCTAAGAGCCTGCATTTTCTCTGAGACTGCTATGAGGGATTATTCTAAAAATCTTCTTTGGACCCTGTTTTTCACTAAGACACACTTTTTGGGTTTGCCTGGAGAATGAGGTGTTCCAAGAGAGATGTCTATGCCCGACTGTATCGAGGGCACTGGCTTGATTTTTACTTCATCCTCTAATCACAATCTTCTGGTTATCCTTGGTTGTCCACGGCATTCATTAGAATTGAGCAGAGGAAAGGGGGTCTTGGTTGACCAGAAAGCCAGAACTCCTGTAAATTCCCATCTTTGAAATTAACATTTTTCTTCTCGACATGTTTGTTTGACCAACAAAGCCACACTGAATGCTTACTGGGTGCCAGGTATTGTGTCATGTGTGGTGGAGACACGCAGGGTATCAGCCGTGGACCCCGCCCTCAGGGGGCTGTTTGTGAGCTATAGAGAGATAAAGGATTGTCACTGACCTTACCCATGGCTGCGGACATGAGACACGTTTAGGACAAGTAGAATCTGGGCCTGTGTGTTTGGGGACTTAGGGGAAATGGATCTGATTGAGAAAGAGTGAGACAATAAATACACAGCTGTTGACTTTGTCCCAAGCTTGGGGACTTGACTTAATCTTTCCTTGGTAAGATAGAGCATTGTATGCATTGTAAAGATGAGGCAATGGAGGTGCAGGAAAGCCAATGGGCTTGCTCAGGGTTACGTGGACAGCAAATGGTGGGGGACCCATGTTTGTCTGATTGCAAAGTAGGAGTCGGGGCTGGGCAGAGCCAGGCTGAGAAGATGGGCTGATGGGAGCGGTCTAGTCTGAGGGTACCCCAACATTAAAACCAATTTTCCTGACTTCTCATCTCATGAGACTTTGGACATGTAAGATACCTTCTGGATCCTCTAGGGTGTGTGGTCCATGGACCAGCTGGGTCAGCAGGGAAAGGGTTTGAATTGGAATCCCTGGTGTGGGGGCTCTGGAAGCTGTGTTTCAAAGCCCTCCAAGAGAGTCACACACATGCTGAAGGCTGAGAGGCCCTGCTCTGAAACTGCCCCAGCAAGAGGTCAAAGGAAGGATCTTTGATCTAGAAATCTGGCGTTCATTCCCGGGAAGCTGCTGACGTCTGGCTTTCTTCATTGGCCTGCCTGTAGATGCTGATAACCCTCCATCTGTAATGGTCCTCAGTTAAGCTAACGGTTAAGGGCTGGTCGTCTGGAGTCGCGCAGACACAGGGTCAAATCTGAACTTGACTACACTTGGGCAAACGACCTAATCTCCAGCTCTGTTTCTTCATCTGCAAAGCAGGGCCAGTCATAACGAACACGTCACAGCGTGGTGGCGAGAACTCAGGGTGCTACGCCTCAGGGCCTGAGAGCACTGCCTCGTGCGTGGAAAGAGCCCCACAGCGGTTGTTCTGTGGTTATTAATGCATCTCACCCCCGCCTGCTCTTGGTCCTAGCCGTGGGGTGCGTCCCCACAGTGCCGCTCAGTCTTCACTGTGAGCCCCCTCTCGCTCGATGTCCATGGCGATCGTGCTGGGTCATCCTATGACCCCTCAGGAAGAGGGTCCCCCCACACGACAGCAAATCGGGGACTGGGCCGGTCACACCACCTGCTTGTCTCCACCTCTTTCTCTTTAGCGATGTTACCATAAGCTGTGCCCTTTGGGCGCCGTGCCTGGGAAGCAGACAGCAGCTCGGACAGCTGGCGGCCGTCGTTCACGGGGCTCCTGCTTTGGCCCGCACTTGGCAGTGGCCCTCAGCCTCCCACAGCCTTGGAACCCGGGGCTGGAACACACGCCCTACGGACGCGTAAACTGAGGCGCACAGCCTTACCTGCCGGTAGAATCAGCTGCAGCGGCCATTTCCGTAGGTCATGCTGGCATGAAGTTGCCAATTTCATGGGGTTTAACCTCATACTTTTTATCAGACACCATAAGGAACGATTCTTATTTCTTCTAACCAGAATTATTACCCGAAAGGACACATTAAAGAAATTGGGGGGTACACTTTTCCAAGCACTGCATGCGGTTCTCACCGCCACCTTATGTGGTGCCTGCTGCATCAGCACCTTATTTCCCAGAGGTGGAAGGTGAGGCCCTGAGAAGTTAGGTAGCTTGTCCAGAGCCACCCCCGCAGGAAGAGGCAGAAACAGGATCTGGACACAGGCAGGGTGGGCCCGGCGCCCGAGCTCTTAGCTGCCTGTGTGTTCATCTCTTGAGTCTCTGTTAGGATACGAGGCTTTTTTTTTTTTTACGTTAGCAGGACTTTGGGTGTGGTGACGATCAGGGACCAGAGGGGTGGGCATCCCGAAGCACCCCCCCAAATCTGCGCCAGGGGCCCTGTGCACCCCGCCCTCTGATTTCACAGCAGCCCCGTGATGTACTAAGCGAAGGCCCCAGGTTACAGATGAGCAAAGCCCGTCCCCTGAGGGGAGGGGAGTCACAGCCCCAGAAAGGGGCCCAGCGGGGTTTCCAGCCTCCTGGTGTCTCCCGGGTCTGTCCGTCCCCTGGGTGCTTCTTCCCTCTCCTGTCACTCCTCCACTGTGACTGTTCTCAGGAATCCAGCTTCCGCCTGGAAACTGTCAGCGTCCCCGGTGCTGGACTCCTGGGGATGCAAATGCCTCTAGGAGGGTGGGATGGGGGTGGGGTCTTCTATCAATGTTGTGATCACCATGGAAGGGAACCCAAATGCCTTGTGGGGATTTTTACCCTCCTCTGTTTGTGTTTATCTGAGGTCATTTACAGGGTAAACAGGGACAGGCTCAGACCTGGCCGTTGGGTTCTCTCTTCTCATCTCCACGAGTGTTGTAGAAACCTGCAAATTCCCCGAGGGTCCTCCTGGGAGACAGGGCGGGAGCAGCCCCCATGTTCCCAGCCACTTGATGTCCGATGAACAAGGCCGGGAGCCCAGGCCATGCGTATTTTCTGCAGTGCTTTCTTTTCAGAAGGTGTATGTCCCGTGTATGTCTGTGACCCGTCTGAAGCTGGTTTTTGTGTAAGGTGTGCACGCTGAGGTCAAGATTCATTCCTTCGCCCATGGGCGCCCGCTCGTTCCAGCCCTGGTTGTTGAGAAGGTGGTCTGCCTGCCAGTGTGTTGCCTTTGTACTGAGTTCTTAAAAGGTTTTAGGGATCAGTGCTCTGCATCATCAAGTCACATATATTGGGCCCCAAAGTGCCTGAAGTGTGCGCCGTACACTTGAGCTGCTTATAACTCAGGAGACCCATAAAGACAGTGTGAGGGACGCCGCAGGCCCGCACTTGATGGCAGTGAGGTGGGGGTGCAGGTCGGGCTCGGGGAATCTGGGGGTGCGGATGGGGCGGGAGGCTGAGTTCCTGTGGCGTTTTGCTGCTGCTCCTCAGCCGGGTGGTGACGCGGGGTGTCCAGGTCAGTCTGGGGCCCGCGGACCTCGGCTGCAGTTGACCTTGCGGTAGGCATAGGCAGCACCTGGTCGGGCTCTCGCTTTGTTTCCCTGTCAGCTGCAGCCCCGCCTGACCGCTGACTGCTTTCTGCTGTCTGCTCCCCGCCCCCGAACCCCCACCCCCGAACCCCCACCCCTGACCCGTGGCTCCCAGCAGCTGGCTATTTAAAATCTGTGCTTAGAATACACAGAACTCAAGTGCAGGTTGGGAGGTGTGGGCTTCCGTTTTAAAATTTTCCATGATCTTAAAGTGTTCTTTTGCACAGAAATATGTTCCTTGGAGAAAAAGTGGGTATGGAATCCCTGTACCCCGAGATACTCCCTGTGAAGGCTTCCTTCTCACTTGAGCTGGGCTGTGAGGACCCAGCACTGGTCCGGAGAAAGGAAACAGAAATGTTCTCTCATCAGCTGAAGGTGGAGAGAAATTCTGGCTGCGAGCGAGGCTTGCGTGGGGCGCCGGGATCAGCCTGGGAAACGCGGCAGGGCCGAACGGTGGGCGCTGCGGGCCGCGGCGGCAGGACAAGCCTTTGTTTCCATGCGCGGCTGTCCAGGATGACGGCTGAGGACATCAGAGACACGTCTAAACACTGTTATCTGGCCCTGTCCTTTGCCCCGACTGTGTAAGGGTCTCCCCACAGGGAACCCTGGAGAACAGGACACCATCACGCTCTTAATTCTGGGCGACAGCCGATCGATGACATTTGCACTGGTTGTTTACACCAGCCCCCCTGTTTTGTTCTGGAGAAAATTTATTTATTTACTTACCTGATTAAAAGGTTAAAAAGCACTTTTTCCCCCCATTTAAAACATTAATTGTTAATTGCAGAAAACATAAAACACAGAAAAATGGAAAACAAAAGACTGTAATTCCTCTACTTAGAAATAACCACTCTAGCATTTGGAGAAGTTCTTCTTATCTTTTAAATGTGCATATATATACAGTAATGTAAATTTTATTAAAAATACTATCATACTGTCACACAGTTTCCCTGTAGGTGTTCTCGGGACCTTTACCCCTGCCATTACTCTGAATGGTCTACTACTCAAATTTTGATGTCTGTAGAGTATTCTATCTTAAATCCTTTTTACACAATTCCTTTACAATATAAAATGATTGCTGTGAAAAAAAGATTTTATTGTATTTATTTTAGAGAGGGGAAGGCAGATTGCTTTAAAATATATATTTTATTTTATTTATTTTTAAGAGAAGGGAAAGGAGGGAGAAAGTGAGGGAGAGAAACATTGGTTGGTTGCCCCCAACCTGGGACCAGGCCTTAAACCCAGGCGTGTGTCCTGACCAGGAATCAAACTGGTGACCTTCTGGTTTTCGGGATGATACCCAACCCACTGGGCCACACTAATGAGGGCTAGAATTGTTGCTTTGTAAAAAATTGAAATGATATTGTTGCATTTTCTGGTCAGTAATTCTTTTTGCAACAAGTAAAAACATTATAAATCAAATTACCTGCTGTGCTGGCAGGAATACTTTTGATGTTTTTATCATCAGGGAGAACAACTATTTGGAGTGTATAGCCTATTGAACTACCTCATTTTTGCCAACTAGAGCTGGGTTTTCTGCCACAGTGTCCGTTTGAAACCCCTCCACCTTCTATGTTTTGTGGAAGACTAGATTTTAACCGGGTAGCCCCATTACTTGATCTCCTGCTGGAAGATTAGAAATTGGTCTGAACAGGAATAAGTGGTTGGTGCAGAGGTTAGGAGAGGCTGGGCTAGGTGAAAGGTGCAGAGGGGAAGCCAAGATCAGGTGAGGGTTGTCTATATATGCATAACCAAGGGTGACTGTTCCAGGGATTGGGAGTCACATTACACACCAAATCCATCCCTCACGAGACTGGGCTAGGCTTACCGTGCACAACAAGGTGTATGCGTGTGTGTGTTTGTGTTTGTAAAAAAAACATTGATAAAGATAGGTTTTAAAAACAACATCTCTCTACCCACCTGGAGCAGTCCAGGGATGGATATGTGAGGCCACAACTAAACTCCTTAACCTTTAGCAATTATCTGCTTTTCCTCTTGGCTTCCAGAGAGACCATAAGTGATGGCTTCTTTGCGATGCCCAGCGCCGGTGTCCTGCCCTGCTGCAGCAGTGACTGGTGTCATAGTAGCTGAAGGAGAAAAGCAGGTTTCGTTTATGTGCTGTGAAAGCACCGGAAACCTACCTCACTGTGTTGAAACAGGGCAAATGCAATAGAATGCATTGGGTTATGGATGTCTGATCCTGGGTTCTTGCCTCCCCCAGTTGCTGCCCCCTCTAGTTATTGTATTTGGGCTTTGAGGGACTTCACGGTAGCTGATTTGGTGATTGCTAGGTGACCTAGTTTGTGTAAATGTGTTGGTCTTTCTCCATGTGCTTTTGGGGTTGTTTACAAACTTCTTTTTGTATTGCGAAAAAGAGCCAAAGCATCTTTGACAAAAGATTCTGCACCAGCCAAAAAAAGATCTGAAACATAACCTGGGGGACCCCTCTTCTTGAAGTGGGGGTCATGAATCATCCTTTCTTTTGTTTCCTCATCCCCTATTTTCTATTTTGGATCAGATCTTCTGTCTTAAAAACTGGACTCCTACCCTATCTCCTCTTCTGTGTGCATCCCCCCCAAAGCCCACATGCCCAAACATACACATTAAATGTGTGGGGTGTCACCCTATCTCTTTAGTGATTTGTGCAAAAATTCTGAAGAAGCTAAGAATATTCCATCCCTTCCCAATATCCTGAGTCCAGACTGTTCCTTGATATGTGTGTGATTCATGGCAAACACTTAAGATTGCTGTATTTTAATCTGTAATCCTAGAGTAGAGAGAAGCAGTGAGGGGGCCTTTCATTTTGTAAGTGGGGTTGGGAGACCAAGAAAGGGAAGATGAATGTATATCCAAGTCACTCAGGAACTCTGATGCAGGTGCAAAAAACTGATGTCGAAGTAGCTACAAGATTGTTTAACAGGAGACGGACGAATGTAACTCATGTTTACTGCTAGAAACCAAAGCTTTGTGTGAAATTTTGAATTTATGGGTGGGAGGGAGGGAGGGTAGGAAAGCATGTACCTGTGTTCTTTCCCTGATTCCTTCTCATTTCTGAACTATAGAAGGCTGAGCCCCTTGGGCTTCGGTGAGCTCCGTTACTGGGGACTGTTTATTTGATGGTTGGTTTTGCTGTGCCGGGTATTTCCACTTGCTATCTATGATTTTGTAAAACACATGCTAACTTTTTCCTTCTCCTCTTTTCCCTGGGAAAATAAAAGGAAAGAATAAAAGCTTATTCCTACTGAAAAAAAAAATTACCTGCTGTGCTAACAGGAATTTTTCAAAAGTATCATTTAAGTAACAGATCGTTACTTTGTCAGTTAAAATGGTCTCACTGAGTTGAGACTCAGTTTTAGTTTTGTTACAGTATTATCTTTGTGATGATTAATCAAAAACAGAACGCCATCACGCTATTAATTACCGAATCTCTGTATTATATTTAATGAGTGTAGAGAAAGGTACACATACAGCCTGCTCATGATCGATAATAGACAAAGCACCAGAAGATTGATTTTGTCCTTGAAGAAATTCAATAATAACAAATCAATACATGTCCACGCATGATGGAAGTGTTGAAACTCCTTGTAAACAGACGTCGGAAGGAAAGCAGTACTGAGGTGTGCTGTCATCACTATTAAATTAGGGACAATGACAATGTTTGGTGTTGGCACACCTCCAGGGGTGGTGCAGGGGTGCAGAGAGACTGAGTGATTTACGGACTGTTCTCTAAGGACAGAAATGACGGCTGGTGTCAAAGCCTTCGTGTTTGCTTATTACTATGTATTTATACAGGGAGCCCCTAGAGCGGGTCAGGCAGCAGGAGCAGACTGGAGCCAAATGCACGAGGCCCTGGGAGTGGACGTTCGCTTGAGTGGGAAAGACAGGCTTCCTCTAACAATCCCTGAATGAACAAGCAGGCAGGTCCTCGGATGGGGACAGAGGTGCCTGGATAGCGGAGAGCAGAGGGCAGAGATGCCGGCAGAGTCCTCGTCTGCTAAGCAGCCTTCTCTGTTCACAGATGCTCTCTGATCACTCCTCACTCCTCTGTTTGAAGCTCGTTGTCCACACTACAAAATCTGGGGGAAAGGGAGTATTAAGTATTAATGACATGGATGCAGGCAGGCCCTCGATGGCTGAGTAGGGAGGGTCCGCCCCACTCCCCGACGCACACTAGTGACCCAGAGCACCTGGCAAGCGTCTGCCACGTGACATGCCCAGGTGGAGAGACGCCAGCTCTCCTCATCCCTTCACTTGCCTGAATGCCAGCGCGCCTGACTCCAGCTTCTTTGACGAGTGACGGAACCAAGTCAGAGGGTCAGACATTCATAGATGCTGCAACTCGATTCAGATTTCCTGATTCTGCACTCGGTTCGCTACCAGCCCCCAGCTGCTGAAGAGGGAGCACAACCTTCATCCCTGGCTCCTTCCTGCATCTGTAGGCTGTGTCTGTGTGTGATGGGGGTAGGGAGGGAGTAGGGGAGGTAGGGGGACATCTTCTCGGTACCTGAGAGAGTGCAGAGGGAGCGGAGCTCAGGGTCCGTATCATCAGGACCTGAGTCCTGTTCCCAGGTGAGGGACAGACACTTGATCTTGGGGCACAGACATCTTCCCAAGGCTGCTGGGTAGATGCATAATTAGTCTGTCCTCACCTTTGGCATCACTGGGGAGATGAAATTCATTTAATCCTGAAAAGTCAAGTAGGAGAGGCATGTTTGCCACATGTAAGGGCCCTGGTTTCTCCACGACTTTAAAAATAAATAGAAGTAACCCATGTGGACATGAATGTGTGCAATGTACATCCTTTTCACGTAAGGAGATGTTTTCAGAAAGTGTAGCGTGAATGCGTGTGCCATGGATTTTCTTAGAGATTTGGTTCCTTCAGGTGGCAGCATGGTGGAATCAGGGGCTGGGCAGGATTTGGTCCCCGACTTCCCTGGGCTGCCCCAGGAGCCTCCTTGGGTGGGATTTCCTCACCTGGGGAAGGAGAGGATGAGACAGGTCCCCACTCAGCGATTCATTCTCTGGAGCCCTGCAGTCCTGTCTGCAGCCGCAGTGGGCCACCCAGAACATGCTTGCCCCCGTCCTTACCTGGGTGGGGATGCTGGGCCTTCCTGTCCTTGAGGGGCGCGGTTCGGGAAGGCAGGCGGGTGTGTGAGCGGGCGGCTAACTGCAGGCTAGCCAGGGCGGAACCGGCCGTGCTGGGCACAGAGGTTCCTCTGGGGCCTCAGCTTGTGTCCATGGCTGAAGGGGAGCCGGCGACTTTCTCACCAGAAAGGCCAAGGGGGGGAGCCCCCGAGGCCCCTGTGGCCCAGCTTCTCTCCCCACCATGGCCCTCCCCGGCAGGCCTTTGTGCAAACCTCCCCGACCAGCGGTGTCCTGTGAACCAGGTGATGAGAAGCCTCCCGGGGCCAGTGGAGAACATTAGCGGTTTCGTTGGGGTGTTGATTACTTTTCGTTAGGCCAGATGCCTGTGCCATTGGTGTGGAAGTGGAGGTGGCTCTTCCCAAAGTCCCCCATTTCTCTCCTTTGTTCATTTATTAAAAGTTTGCTGAGCCTGAATGTGGTCCTATGTGCTGGGGAGGAGACGGGACTGAAACCTGGGGCTTGTAGTTTGGTCGGTTGTAGAGGGGCTACGTGCACCATAAAGAAAGGACACAAGCGCAGGGGTGACAAGGAGCCCCTCTGGGTGGCGATGTCACAGAGAGCTTCATGGAGGAAGGTCATACTTTAAAGGGACATGGTATTGGCACATGGGAAGCAGAAAGGCCATTCCCGAAGGAGGGAGCACAAATTTGAAGGTCAAAATGTTCTGAAACGATACGGTCGCTCAGCCAACTCTCTGCAGCATCGCCTTAGAGACAGCGTGGCGTTCACGGGGATGGAGCTTCCTGGGCTCACGCTTCCCACAGAGCTGAGGGGGCTGGCTTGGTGATTATGAAGATGTCACCTCAGGGCAGGTGTCTGGTCTCAGGTGACAGATGAGACCCTCCGAGCAGGTAGAACAGAGAGGAGGCCAGCCCTGCCCCCGCTGCCGCTGTCGCCTCCAGCTGCCCAGCGTCTGGTCTTGAGCTGTGTGTGCCGGGCATACATGTTGTTGCTCCTCTTTACAGCAATCTCGGCAGGACTGTGCCCTCCCTGTTTTACAGATGAGGTCCTGAGAGGCTGGAAGGTTAGGTCACAGGGTCAAGAACACAGAGTACCTGCAGCAGGTTCGAATCCAGGGTCTGACTCAGCCCCGTTCTATAGATGTGGACCCCCGAGTACTGCAGACACCCCTGTGCGCTCTGGCAGAAGGCATGGAGATGAGCTCTCTGGGGTTCAGAACGTTCAGGGCCAGAGATTCGTCTACTGCAGCGACAGTCTTAAATGCAAAGTACCTATGTCATTTGATATATTTTGCACGAATCAATAAACAAGTAGGCTGATTTTAATAAAAATTACACAATAATTAATAACTCATTTAACCAGGAAAATTAATTAAAAATCATCCCTTTTTTCGATATACCAGTTTTGCTGAGTAGGCAATAGAACAACCATTACTTCCTCGTGATGAGTCCATCATAACAACAATAAAGCAATAGCAATCATAGCAGTAAAACTGACCCTCAGGTGACGGTCCACTCTGTTCTAGGTACTAGATCAGGGGCTTTATATTCGATATCAAGAGGTGATAATAGTGGATGCGCATGCTGCCTTTTGCAGTTTCAAAGACCTTGCCCAGAACTTGCCAATCTGTGCACTGGGTATTGTTATTACTGATAAGGGGTCCCTGGCCCGGGCTCTCACCTGTACAGGACTAGCCTCCTGCTCCCCAGGGTCCCTCTGCCCTGTGACGGTCAGGTGGCACCTGCAGCAGCTGGGGACCCTGCCAGGCTGCAGGCCGGAGTCCCCTGACCATGAACTCGGCAGCTGTTGCTGCCGTCACCATGCTGGCCTTGGTGTGGGTGGGGAAAAAGGCCGTATGCTTTCTTTCCTGGATTACTCCGAGGGGTGGGGGGACTCTGGCCCTGCCCTCATTCCTTCCATTAACTCATCTAAGTCTCCACTGTGCTGCTTTATTTTTACAACAATGTATCGAAGCTACGATCCCAGGAGGACTTACAGCCCGGAAAATGCAAAACCGCATTTGAGCCGTGGTGGCTTTCAGAGGCTCCTGGACAGCTTCGCACCCCTTTCTCGGAGGCGGAGGTCTGCTGGCTTGTCCGCCAGCGAGATGGGGCAGGAGGGGGAAAGCAGGAGCGGCAGGGTCCCCAGGCTGTCCCCACTGCGGCCCAGTCCCGGGCCCCCGGCCTGCTGTCCTGGCCCACCTTCCACCCCCAGATCGTCCTTCTCCGGAGACTCTTGGCAGCTGGGATTTCTATTTCCTTCAGGAGAAAACCCCGTTCCTTACAGCCAAGGTTGGCCTTGTCCTGTGGCCGCCCTCACCCCATGCACCCAGAGCACAGGAGTGGGCCTGGGGTGTTCCAGAATGTTCTCTTCCCAACGTGCAGCGGCACCCCACGGCTCTTCCACGGAACGAGTGTGGTCCCCTCAGCCCCTCACCTGGCTTTGGGTTGCCATGCCCGCTTTTCTGTGGGCAGCTGCCTGAATGAGAACACTCGGGGTCCAGGGACAGTCATTTTCTAGGACAGTGTCGTCTAAGCCCTTATTTAGAAAGAAAGCAGGTAAAACAAAACATTCCTTTAAAGCCGGTGTCAGCGATGGAGATTTGGCTTCAACCACGTGGGACATGGTTTTCATTCTGGATGCGCAGCATTTCCAACGACGGTTTGCCAGGACGGATCTCCGCCCACCCCCACCCACCCGAGGTTGTCTCCGGGAGCACAGGTGGTCTCTCCGCCCAAAAGGTGAATCCAAAGTTTTCCCCAGAAATTGCCATTTTTTCCCAAGTGAAAAAAGGTTCCAGGGCCGGATCTGCTTTTTCTCCTTTTCAAACTTTCATTATGAAAAAATTGAAGCCTATACAACAAGACAAGAGAGACTATTATAACAAAGCTTTAAAAAAGTCAGCAATATGTGGACAATTTTGTTTTCTCTATTACCCCCTCTCATTTTAAAACAAGTCCCTGATATATTGTTTCAAACAAATACCTTTGTGTGCACCTCCACAAGTATTCCCTTTTTAAGGCACATCACATCGAAATAAAAAAATAATAACGATTCCTTTTTATCCCAAACATCCAGTTGGTGTTCGATTTCCCCTGATGTCTCATTAACGTGGTGTTGCAGTTGGTTTGTTTGTTGGACTCGGGATCCAAACCAGGTCTGTGTGTTGCATTTTATTGATACGTCTCTTACGGCTCTTCGGATCCACAGCAGTTTTTTTCCTGGGCCATTTATTTGTTGGAAACGCCAGGTCGTTGGTCTCCTGCCGTCTGGAGTCTGCGGATTGCATCACTGGGTGCCTCTGCCCCTGTGTGGTCAGTAGATCGGTAGTTTGGTGCAGAGGCTTGGTCAGATTCAGGTTCAGCGTTGGGAGGATGGGGACCTTCTGTTGCAGGTTGGCCCCCTGAGGAACGGCCAGTGGGGTCAGGGCTTATCAGCGCCATCCATTTACTTAAAAGTCCCCCGTTAGCCTTCCGGCGTTGGGTTTAGCCGTGACTGACAGTCTGCCAGGATCCCGGATTTCTTAGGTGGTGCCAGCCAAGTGATGATGTTCTAGTACAGAAGGTCTTCATTTATTTGCTGGAATCCTTCTAGAAAGCACTTTGCATCCTCGACTCCTTGGTGACCCTTAAGTGCAGCCCACACGGGCAAGGCAGGCACTGGGCTGGGCCCTCTCCCTTAATCCACCAGTTCTTAGGGGCGCGAGGGGCTCCTTCCCTAGCTTCCTCCAAGGCTGACCAGCGTGTGTTTTTCTGTTTTTGTTTATAACCAACATGTGAATTTTAAATATATTCACTGTGCTCAATTCGGTGAAGTAGTTTTTCTTTGGAAACAAAGCTCCTTCCTGCTAAGTGGCCTTGGGAGCCAGACTTTGACGGAAGGGCAGTGAGGGTCATTCCCTCCACCCTCCGTCACACGTTTTCCCAGGGGCCATAGCTGCTTTGGTGTGATGTCATCATCCCCATGTGTGCTGAGGGCCCGAGAAGTTCCATGTCCCTCGAGACGACACAGCCAGTCAGAGCAGAACTGGGGGGCCAAGCCAGGCACCAGGGCTCCACACCCCGGGAATCAATGAGCAGAACCAGCTGGAGGAAGAAAAGGCTTGACCCGAGGCCTGTGGCTGAGTAGGAGTTGGCCAGAACCAGGGTGACTTCGGGGCCGAGAGGAGAAGGAAGAGGCATCATATCTTGGATGCCTCCCCGATGAGGAATCAGGTGAAATCTGGAGGCGACTAGGTTGGGGTGAGGGGCGGCTGGAGGTGCCACTCAGCTGCTCGCTCTTGGTGCCGCCCAGTTCCTTACGGTCTCCACTGTGGGGTGCGTCCTCCTTACCCGCGACCTGTCTGCTCCCTTCCACGTGCAGGCGGGGCTTCTGGGAGCAGGGCCCCTTCCTCGTTCAGCAGGGGGCCCTCGTCTGGCTCACAACAGACCCGGGGCACAGATGCACCGAGTGTCTTAGCTGAGTAAGCTGTGGTAGTAGGTCCCGTGCCTTAGGGTGGCTGCAAAACACCTGAGATTCCGTCCTTGGGTCATAGTGAGGACGGCCGCCCGTGCGGCCACTGTCGCTGCTCTAAGACCATTTCCCTGCCTAGAGAAACAAAATCTTGGTCCCGTCGGCCTTGCTTTGTTGCCAGCTGATTTTCAGGCTGCAGCTGGTGGAATTTCCACAGCACCAGGCAATGGCGTTCCATTTGGGAAACGGTGCTGAAAGCGTTTTTTATTTTTATTTTTGTGAAATTTTCATAATATAAAATTACCCATTTTAAAGTGAAAAATGTAGTGGCATTTAGTGCATTGGCAATTTTGTGCCAAAGCGGTCTTTAAATTCTTTTATTTTTGTTTTGAAAAGTTTGGGCGGGGCACGTGTATTAACTTTCCACGGATGAGAAGTCAAAAGTAGCAACTCTCCATTTTGTATTTGTTCTCCTCCCTGGCTTGTTCTCCCAGAGCGGGCTGAGCAGGCACTACTTTGCCACCCCTGTGCCAAAGAACATTCTGGCCGTGTTACAAAGTTTCAATCCGCACCCCGCCCCCACGAGGCCTGCTGCCCCACTGGTTCCCACGGAAGACCTCCTTTTCCGGGAACCAGCATTTCATTTTGTAAACCTTGACAGCATTATCATTTTTATGGGGCTGATGTAGGACATGTTTGAAAATTAGAGGAGCGACTCTTTTGCTATAGATAAAAATTAATCACTCATAGTATTTATCGAATGCTTACTCCGTGCCACACCCTGGGTCCTTAGTAATGCCCTAAACAGATGTGATTTTGGCCAGGGTCTTCTTGGCAACAGTGGGGCAAAGAGAAATTTGCTTTGGGAAGAAAAAAATTAATCCTGAGCCTCCCGGGCTGAGGATTGCTGAGCAGCACCCCGTCTGGGTGGGAGGCACAGTGGGCTAGGTGGCCGGCGGTACCTGGATTGCCATGTCTGTCCCATCAGCTCTCACAGGAGCCAGGTCCCCCACCCGGAGCCTCTTTTTCTCCATAGGACAGATGCGCTCAGACCTCTATTCTCACAAGGCGGTCGGACGGCTCCTGGAAAGCAGGCCGTGCCTGGCCCAGGTAGGGGCCTGCTGCTGGCCCTGATGGGTCCTCTTGAGGGAGGAGTGAGCAAAGTGCCCCCTCCCAACAATGCAGGAGGCATTTTGAGCAGCTGAGCGAGTTCTAAGTTTTGCTTCAGTGAATATGATTTATGATTTATAGACAAAGAATATCGGGTCACAGTGACCCTCCCTCCGCTGCTGGAGCGGCTTGCGCAAAGGGACCCAGGGACGGTGGGGACATGGCTCTGGATTCTGCTGCCACCTTCGGCCTGGGACGGAGAGTCCGATGAAGTCAGAGCTTCTCTCTTCTAGAGCTTAAAGAGAAGTTTAAAAACATAGGCTCAACTGGATCTGATTGTTTTCCTGTGTGTTATTTATAAACAGGACTGTGTATGTGGACAAAACTCGGCAGATTTATCAGATCTGTTCTCTTTATGTTCCCAAGGACGGTCATGTTTTTACCTGTCCCAGGCTCTGATAGGGATGAGTGTGGCTCACCTACCTGACAGAGGGAGTGGGTGTCTTGAACATGGTCCCAGTGTGGGGAGGGCAAGCCCTCTGTTATCCTCGGGGGGTTTCAGTCCAAGAGTTGAAGGACGGGTTCTCAGGGTAGGCAGTTTTAAGTAGCCCAGTCGTTATAATTAATTTATCCAGGATCATTGTAATTAATTTGCTCATGGTCTTTGAAATGAACTGGCCACTCTCTGAGTCTCTAGCACTGTCCTCGGTTCCTAGGGAACCTCTTTGTCATTCTTCAAGACCCACTACCTTCAGGAAGCCTTCCCAGATCTCCTTAGCTGATAGAATTTCCTCCATTTTCTGAACATCTATAACCCTGCGTGGGAATTTTATTCTGACCCACCAGAAACTTAAATGGACAGGATCATCCCATTTCCTGATCATTCTAGTTCATCGAGGGTTCTTGGTCTTGCTTAAAAAAACAAAAACGAAACCAAGAACTGTGGCTTCCTTATAATAATTCACACTTCCTCAGGACCTAGTGTTGAGGAAGTGCTTCTCCAGGCCTGGCCTGTCTTGATACTGAGAGTGACGTGTTGACTGGGAGCCCCGGCTCCACGTGTCCAGCAGCACTTACGTCGGCTTTAGTGGGATGGGCGGTGGCAGCATCATTTCGGGTGGCCTTCAGCTGACATGTCCTGAGTAACAGTCAGTGCCAGGTCCTGAACTGGGCTCAGGGGCTGTAGTGCTGCCAGCTCCCGGTCACTGCCAGAGCTCAGACTGGAGAGGGGAGGAGGGATCTCCTACTCACTCCAACAGAATAGGAGCCGGATCTGTGTGGGATGGGTGCAGATGGGTGGAGAAAGGGATATTTTTGATGGGGAGCATGGGCCAGATGCTAGAGAGTTGGATTTTATGACAGAAGATGTTGGGAAATGAAGGTAAGCGGTCACCACTGAGGGCCAGATGTCAGTGTGCCGGAGGCTGTATGAGGTTGGTTCATGTGTGGTTCTCACTTAGTCCTGTAAACGGCCCTCTTGTGCAGATAGTACACGTCATCATTTTACATACGGGAAAGCCTGGGGAGTAGGGAAAACAAGTCCTTTTCCCAAGTTGGCTACTGCATGGTTGAACTTGGAATTCACCATGCCCCTTCGCAAACGGGCACTGCCACACCCCCTCCGTACCCCTGTCGTCAAAGGGTAGTGTTGTGTCTTCGGATACAGGTGCCATTCCACTGCTCCGTGGGGGAGGGGTTTGGCCCACAGCACAGCTTGTCACGGAAAAGGGGAAGCGGTGTTGATTGCAGGGGCCGTCGGAGGGAAGGGACTAGGATGAACTCTGGAGATGTCGCCGGGGTAAAGGAACGCCGCCGAAGGTGTGGGAGATCACAGGCTGAGCCTGGCGACAAGGGACACTTGGGAGTCTTTCCTGACTTAATTGGTACAACCTCTCTTTGTGCTGAGACCCTTGTCGCCTGCCTTGGGTACAGCACTTACCATGTACTGACTTAGTGTTGTGGCATTTTGCCCTGTCTGATTCTGAGTTCCTCTGAAGTTGAGGGCAGGCGCCCTCCATCTCTGTACGCCCAGGACCTAGCTCTGTGCTTGGCACAGCGTAGGCACTTGGCAGCTGTTTGCTGAATCCATCCATCTGCCCACTCAGCATCCACCAAGCTGTTCATCCGCCATCCACCCGTCTATCCATCCAGCCATTTATCTACCCAACCACCCATTGGTCTGCCACCCACTCAGCTACCCACCCACACATCCATCCATTCCACCAACCACCCACACATCCATCCACCCACTGACCCACCCCCCCACTGACCCACCCCCCCACTTACCCACCCACACATCCACCACCCACACATCCATCCACCCACTGACCCACCCCCCCACTTACCCACCCACACATCCACCACCCACACATCCATCCACCCACTGACCCACCCCCCCACTGACCCACCCCCCCACTTACCCACCCACACATCCATCCACCCACTGACCCACCCCCCCACTGACCCACCCCCCCACTTACCCACCCACACATCCATCCACCCACTGACCCACCCCCCCACTGACCCACCCCCCCACTTACCCACCCACACATCCATCCACCCACTGACCCACCCCCCCACTGACCCACCCCCCCACTTACCCACCCACACATCCACCTGTCCACCACCCCGTCCCGACAGCCGTCCTTCTCCCCCTGCGCTCACTCAGTCCTCCATCGGACGTGCTCCAAACAGCACGGTGCGCCTGGTATTAAGGCCAACGCTGAGGTCACAGAGGCAGGTACAAACCAAGCTCTCAAAGAGCTCAGCGTCCAGGAGCACTGAGAGGAAAATGTGGCAAACAGAAAAGCATAACCAAAGGCGGACATGATTGTCCCCACGCCTGTGACTCTCCAAGAAGATCTTAGTTGTTTCTTTTACCTTAAATGAAGTAGATATGAACGAGGCGACCTCTGTCTATGCTATTTCCCTTGTGTCTGGGCCCCTCTGAGAGTGAGTCCCCTGCCCCATCTGGCGCCTTCCTCCGCGGGAAGCCCTTTGAGACGTGACGCTCTCCATAGGAGGCTGCGTGCGGAGGGGGTGGGGGAGGGGGCACTGACCTGGTGGCTTCCAGGTGGCCACATCCCTGTCCCCTCCTGTGTCTCCCCAGGGGGAACGCTGCCTAAAAGGACAGAGCAGATGTTCTCTGGGCAGAGTGGTCATTCATCAGCCCCTCCTCTGGGGACAGGAGGTGACAGCACATTTATTTGAGGGCAGGGGCTAATCCCTTCGGCCTTAGTCTTGATTCAGTCTGCTGGCGTCTTGGGACACACTCCAGACGCCTGAGGGGCAGCGCTCATTCATTCATCTTTGCCAGCCTTCGCGATGGAGAGGCCAGCGTGGAGCTACTTCGCGGTGACCTAGAAACACAAGATGACCTGGTGGGCAAATCCATAGCCCGGGCCTGGAAAGTGGGAATGTGACGACGGCCCGTCGTGGTGGGTTTCATGGGAATGACTATAAAAGTCACCTCGGAAGAGCAAGGAGCTGTAAGGGATGATGGCATATTTCCTAGCCCTTGTTTAAAAGTCTGTTCTGTCTGCAAGAGTTAACCTATTAATAAGAATGTGTGCATTGATACTTTTTTTCTGGTATAACTTATGACTGACTTTGTTCAGTGGGTGAGTGACTTTTCCAGCATGTCTTGATCATGTTTGCAAATATTTTTCCATTTGCTTCTTGTTTTGGAAGTCTCAGGAGGTTATGGTTCCCTGACGCTCTCCTAAAATATTTGTTGTAGCATTTCACTGGAAAGTTTCAGGCACTTGGAAAATATGCTGCTTTAAATGAATGTGCCTTGACCTTCCTTCCCGCTTTGGGAATTCTTTCCCTACACTGATCGTGGGGCAGATATGCCGGCATTTGAAGGCAATCAAACGTTTGGGTCTACTGTCCTTTCCTGTGTGATCAGCCTCGGTGTCTCTATCCATAAAAAATGGTGACAATAAGAGCCACCCTACCCCGTCAGTTATTGAAGATGGGTGTGCTTGGTTTATTTATTGGTTTATTATTATCTCCCAGTACAAGTTGACCTCTTGCCCCTCCAGTCATTGTTCGAAGGGACCTTCCCACCTACTCATCTTCTTTTGTATGCTGGTCTGATTCTGGTGTCTGTGCGTCTCTTGTTTTAATGGGCTAATATAATTCAGGTTCTGTTAAGTCACAGGACTCTGAAAGTTGTCTTAGAGAGGCTGGTCCCCCCCCCCCCCCCCGTTGCCTGTGGACATTTCACTAGAGAACGTGATTTCGTGCCGCTTTGCAGGAGCAAAGGAGAAAAGGGAGCGCGCTCTAACACAATGAAACATGCATGCCTGACTTCTCAGGAGCTCTGTCTGCCCTGCCATCAGGGGTGGGCAGCCTGATGGGAAACCGGGGGCTGCTTTCCACATAGGTGTTTAAGGTCAAGGTCACGTTTAGGTGGGCACTTATGACTTAGAAATCACTGAATGTTGAAAAGGAACACATTGCTGCACCACACGGTCAGGGAGGGGCAGGGGGTTAGTATTCCCTGACTGTGGTCTTTGTATCCAGTCCCCGCCAAGGCTAAAACCTGCAAAGACAACTTGCTTCAGGCTCTGATGACACTTTGGTGACAATCTGAAAAGGACTTGGGCAACTCATCCATGTCTGTGAAGTTAATAGAGTGAAATGGGGGAAAAGGTGTATGCATGAAATATAAATGTGATTTTTGTTTTTTTAATGTTCACCCGAGGACATTTTTGAAAAATTGATTTTAGAGAGAGAGAAGGGGGGTAGATTGAGAGTTGATGTGACAGAGAAACATTGATTGGCTGCCTCTTGTAGGCTTTCCAACCGGGGACCGAACCTGCAACCCAGGTGTTTGCCCTGACTGGGAATCGAACTCACAACCTTTTGGTGCATGGGATGATGTTCCAGCTAACTGAGCTACCCCAGCCAGGGCTAAATGTGATTTTTTTAAAGGAAAAATACCCTAACAAGTTATCTTTCTCATTGAAAGATCTCTTCCAGAAAGTCTTGACTGAAAGGCTTCTATTGTTTGTTTTCTATTTTAATCAGGGCAGTAGGTCAATATGATTTGGAATAGTGTAGGCAGATCCAGTTACCTATACTGTCGGAAATAGTGACTACTTAGATGTCACCGTTTGTTGGCTTGTTACAGGAAGACAGTTTGAACTTGGGAGGTGACTGTTTCTGAAGGTCTTTACCGGGTCTGCCTGAAGTCAGGAAGCCCCCCCAGCTGTCTCCTGACGTCCTCTGTCCCTGTCTTAGCCCTTTCACGTTCTATTATGATCATTTGTTTAATTGTCCCCCACCCCCCACGACTGGAGTTCTGTGAGGGCCCGAACTGTATTTATCTCTTCCACCATTTGAAAAATGAAATGATAACTTCATTACTTCTTATAGGCCAAGTCCTGTTCCAAGCGCTTCTGATAGATGAAGCTTATTTCCCACCCCCCAACGACCCCTTGAGATGGAGCATGAACTTCCTGTTGCTGATGCAACAAGTCACCACGACCCTCGACTATCGACTGTTGTGGCTTCAGACACATAGGCCTGTTCTCTCCCAGTTCTGGGGACCAGCAGGTCGACACTGGGCATTCTGGGTTAACATCGAGGGGTCTGCAACGCTGTCTTTTTTTTTTTTTCTGGCAGCTCAAGGAGGAGTCTGTCTCCTGCTCATTGGGGTTGCTGGCCTAACTCCCGTCGGGCTGTCCCCTGAGGGCGACTCCCATTTCTAGAAGCTGCTGCACTTCCTGGCTGTGCCTTCCTCCATCTTCAAAGGCAGCGACAATTTGGAATCTGTCTTCCCCCTCCCCATCCCCTCTGCATTTTCCCCCCTTCCGCCCTCCTCTACCTCCTCCTGTCTTATCTCTCTCTGACGTCTACAGACACACAGGCTCTCCTTGAAGGACACATGTGATTAGATTGGACCCACCAGATAAGCCAGGATGATGTCCCAGTCTCAGAGTCTATAACCTTGATCTCATCTGCAAAGTCCCATTGGTAATAGTCACAGGGTCCAGGGATGGGGGTGTGAACATCCTTGTTGGGGAGGGAGCATTATCCTGCCTGCCACAGGCAGGTACTATTATAACCTTTATTTTACAGACAAGGAAACAGAAATGCAGAAAGCTTAAGTAACTTGGTAAGGTCACACAGTGAGCAGGTGGGGGACCTGTGTTTCCGGTGTGGCAGTTGGAGTCCGGCGCCAGCGTTCTTAAGAATTCAGCCGTCATCTCCTTGTTCGGCAGCTCAGCCGAGTGCTGGGTTCGCGTTGCAGACCCGACACTTACCGATGAGGGGTGAATTCCTGCTGGACTCTTCTTAGAAGAGAACTGACTGATACTCAAGGTGAAGAAGAGTTTGGAATACGAGAGTCCCTACAATTGTGAACGATAAAGCCACATATGCCCTGCGCAGACATCTGTCTTTGCACATTTACCTGGGTGTGAAACGCTGCCTTGCTATAAACCCAGCGATTTCCCTCCTGTTCATCTCACGTCCCTTAACCCCAGTCGGGGTTCTCCTTACAATACTGAGGACTGACAGCCTCTACTGTCATTGTCTTCCTGAAACTGTTCATTTTCAATATCGATGTTCACCTGTAAACAAGTCTACTTGTAAATGTATTTGAAAATCGTATAAAATGCAGATAACACGTACCATGTCTCGTTCATCAGTGTGTGTCATCTGTACAATTTTTCCATGTTGTATTTGAAAACAAGTCGCTGTTTGGCCTTGGGATGCCTTAGTAGGCACGCCACAAGAATGTGTTGATTGGAACCTTCACACAAACGCAGGCTTCTGGAATGCGCGTCTTTCATTGGACACAGCAAGTGGGCGTCTTGGCCCTGAGGGAGATCTGCAGAGATCTTACCATCCTCAGGCCCTAAGGGACATTCCTTGGGAGAGATGTTGGGCAAGTGTGTTGTGATTCAAACTCAAACCAGAAAGACAAGGGGGCCTGGAATAGCCCTGGTGTTGTCAGTCTCTGGTCAGTGTCTTTCCTGCTTCTTATTCCAGGTGGCTCATGGGGAGCATTGCCCCTCAGACCGGTCACAGGAGGCGCTACCTGCTGCTGTGCCCCTGGCAGGCTGTGCCAGGCAACTTCTGTAGCTCACAGTTTGGGGATCTCTGTCAGTTGCCACTGTCTTTCCCACCTCGTTTGGTACAAACTGCCTGGCACAGATAGGAGGCTCTCTGAGTACATATGTGGACAGTCTTTTCTTGGGGTTCATACAGGCTCAGCCCAAGAACTCTCTGTTCACAGAAGAGGATAACAATTTAGTGTATCTGAAGAAACAACCCTCCCACCCACACTGATAACATGGCATTTAAATTTGCCGGTGGAAATTTGTATTCCTAATACACAAATGCCCAAATATCGAGTTCACCCTTTTCTCCTTGCTCTCAGTAGAAGGTGTTCGTTGCAGAAGACAGTGTGGGCGTTATTGTCAAGGCTTGGTGAGGACCCAGAAAGGAAAGAGCTTGTTGCAGGGTTAGTAAGGGCTGGGCCGCTCCAGGCCAGACCAGACCAGCCAGGACTAGAGGCAGGCTTCACAGCGCAACAGCGTGAGCAGCATCAACCAGGGATCACAGCCAGGAGGCCGGGTGGCAGGACGGGCAGAGGGGAAGGTCTGACTCTGGAGGACAAAGCCAAGGTTAGAATGTGGCACTGGCAGACCTCTCTGTGGGAGGTGGCTCCGGCCTGGCTCAGGAGCCAGAGGTCTGGGTTGAGCAGAACAGAGGCCATCTTGCCCATGTCCTCAGGCTAGTGTCCTGTGTCCAGAAGACTAAACTGCACAAGAAGAGAGGTGGAGCGGTCCTAGGCTTGGGCCCTTGATAGATTTGTGTTCAAATCCCACCCCTGCTTCTTCCTAGTTGTGTGTCCTTGGGCAAGAAGACACCGTCTCTCTGGCCCTCCCATTTCCCCTTCTGTTGAGCTCCTACAACTGCATGAGGGTAAAATGAAGAGACGGGCAGAGTGTCTCACAGAAGGAGCCCCTGGGGATGTTCATGTGCCAGCTTTCCCCGGGGGATAATAAATCCTCTGCAGGACTGTAAAATAGCACTTTGATATTTTTCCTTCTGCCTCACAGTGTACCATGTCCGTCTGAACATCCTCTTCTCCCCAGAAGGTCAGCGCGACCTCATTGTCTGGGACGGATTTGGCCTTGGCTTGTTTGGGTCTCATCATCACTTTTCATCCTGTACTTTCCAAAACATATCACTCATCCTGGCCCTGGCTGAGCCGACGTGGGACTCCGTGCAGCGCAGGGCAGACAGCTCTGGCCATCCCTGTCCTCCCCGACTGACGGAACCCTGCTTTTGTTCAGCAGAGCAAAGGCCCAGGCTAAAAACTCAACATCCGGGGTCCCTTCCGGAGGGTGGGTGGCCGTCAGGCCAAGTCCTGGCCAGCGTTTCATAAGCAGAGATCATTTGGGTGGGACTTCTGGGAGAACAATTGCCCAATGACACGTGGCCTCCTGGTGAGGGAGCCATGTTCCTTTGCCCCTGGCCTTTCTCTCCTCTTTCAGTCTGGAATAGGGACAACACTCGCCACCGTCCGAAGCAGAAGGAGCTTTGGGCTTGGATGTCAAGGTCAAGATGCCTCCCTGGCTCTGGCCTCCTCCCTGCAGGCTTGTTACATGGGAAGAATGAGTCCCTGTTGGGTTGAACCTCTGTGGTGGGGTTTCTGTAACATGCAACCAGATATGATTATTGATGTATGAGGTGCTTTCCTGAGCCCACACCCACACGGCTCCGTCAATTTAAATGTGTTTAATGTGGCCTTTTAAATGGTGCCTTGGCCACATCCTCTTTCTTGTGCCTCTTTTCTTTCAGAGTGACACGCTCTGTAGATTTACTAGGGCTTCTTTCATTGGGCGTTCGGCCAACACCCGGGAGACCGTGTTCTTACAGAAACTGGGCCTCTAGGGGTAGGAGGGAAGTACTTGCAGGGGGGTACAGCCTTCCAGGGACAGACCAGCCCTGAAGAACGTGTCATGAGTTGGAGGTTGGCACCCAGGCTCAAGTCGCAGACTTGGTTCTGATCCCTTCTCCTGGATGTCCCCCTCTCCTGACTCTGCCTTGCTGCATGGCTTCCCTTCCGCCCTGACAGTCAGCATCCTTCCTCCCACCATCTCTGAGGTCCTCCTTGGCCATCCAAGGCTGTGACGCTTCTCACTGCAGGGGGCTCAGGGCCCTTCTGTGCTTAGCTGGCCCGAGGACCGGTGACCGCTCCGGGGGGTGGGCAGTGCTTCCAAAGGCTTGTCCCAGCTTTGCACAGAAGGATCAGACGCTTGGCAGGCTTTTATCAAAGGCTTACTTTTATAAACGCCAACTTAGTTTGTTCTGGCAAAATTTGAGAGCTTGACTTCATGTGCATTAATTTCTACTCTAACCCTGGCTTTATGAATGGCCTTAAAGGTTGCCCTTTACTCTTCATTTTTGTCACAGAAAAATGTCTTCATGTCATGTGGCATTTGATGGTATCACATGGCTCTAGTCTTTCTTCCTTTTTGTCACTAGTTCTCTTAATATGGCAGAATAAGGACAAGAGAGGGAGCATAATGTAGGGGAAAGGCCATGAGCTTGGGATGTCAGTAAACCTGCATTAAAATCTCAGCTTTACTTGCTAGTATGTGATCTGGGTACATAATGTCTATGAGCCTTAGTTTTCTCATTAGTAAGATATGAATTTTAATGAAGATTAAATAAGATATTATATCTTAAATAGTATTTGCAGTCTTAGTCTCAGTCGCTACCTATCTACCCCTTGCTCTCTTTTGTTGTTCTTGGGAGGGAACAACTTTCAGTCCTTTCAAATGGTTCTTCTGGTAATGATCTTGACATTCCTAAAGAACACAGTTTGCTGCTCCTTGGTTTTTTAATTTTAGGGAATGTTCATTAACTCCCTAAGGTACAAGGTGAGAATTTTCTCTCTGACATCTGCCCTGTTCTCCCCACATGGATGCATATATGCTGCTTGCAATCGTTCCAATATAGTCTTTTATAGTTTTTGATAGCTCAGTTCAATGTATACATGATTATGGCCGTGTAAACACTTGACAGCTGAGCCAGACATGTACCCACTATTAGTTTTTCTTTCTCCTGCACAGCTCCCCCCGCCCCCCGAAATTAGTAATTACTGTGTTTTGTATGCATTTTTCACTCTTACTCTGGTGGTCAGAATGAAGTGGGCAGGTAATCAGTGCTATAGGTGAGTTATCAGACAGGGAGAAGCGTGACCATCCTTCAGGAGAAAGGACACCGCCCACCCCCGCTGCCTCACGTTAAAGTAATTTCTCCTGGGTAAATGACGTTGTGATGCAGTGGATTCATTTGTTAGCAAATGCCCACACCAGTTCCACGTGGCTGTTTTCCATGACGGTGTTGGAAAAAAGTCAAGGTTATATTTACCACTGCAGTGCAACTCCGGGAAGGTGATTCCATGCGGGACCAAGCCGGTGGGGTTTGAGACGCCGTGTGGCGAAACTGGACCCTCGAGGAAACTTGGGAACCTGGTGGATTGATTGGACGGCCTGTCTCTGGCCCGGTCCTTCCTGTGGCTCAGCCTCTCTAAATCGCAGGACTCCTTCATTCAATTAGGAAGTGCTGAGGAAGACAGACAGCGTGGCCTGGGCTCTGGAGAGTCTGTAATCAGCAGAACAGATGTGCTCTCTGCCCTCACGGAGTTCATGGTCTTGTGGGAAGACGCACGTTGAAGTGTGGCTTGCTGGAGTGACAAGCACCTCACGTGAAGGAGGGAGGCAGGTTGGCCTGGGAGGGTGTGCCATCTCGTCCTGATTTTGCTGTGGTCTAACAAAATCTGCCACCTTCGTTGCCCTGCTGACGTGGATTTCCAAAATATTTTAGGATCTGTGGCTATCCCTAGGTCCCATAAATTGCCTTTCCTTGAACTTTTTTTGAGCCCATATGGCCTTTTTGCATTGATACTCAAACAGCAGTTGAATAAATACACAAGAGCTCAGATCTGTCTTTTTCAGGCGATACAATCAAATTCCGTCACCTATGACCCTTGCTTGTGGAACAGTGCACCAGAAATTAGGGTGGACAGCCTTGTCCCTGGCTCTCCACACTGGGAAAGGGCATGTGTCTAAGGAACAAGTCATGAAAACCCAGGGCCACTCTTCTGGTAGACCAGAAGAACAATGACTTTTGTAGGATGGAGGTCTTTCTGTCATTTTAGATCTACTCAAAATTCACATTTACATCTTCTTCATCTATAAAATGCCAGAATTTATGAAGTGCAAACACTCTAGTTGAAAGTAGCAGAATTATGGACTTGGAGTGATTGTTCTATTTCTTGCCTTTAAGTGATATAACAGTTTCTTATTACAAGGATGACTGTAGGACCTGGGGTTAGTTTTGAGTCCCCTTTCAGCTGTAAAACCTATGGTTACAGAATATTTTAGAAAGTCTTTGCCGAGCTATGCTCTGTCTGTATGCATTAAGTGGTCCCAAGTGTGAATTTCCTGGGAAAAATCCTTAATACTAATAATACTCTTATGAAATGACATGTTTGTCAAGTTTCTTTTCTGTTGTTGTTGCTAGCTATACATTCTTGTCCTAAAAGAATGACCAGATAACTTTTTTAGATTGAAAGTCATCCAGTAATTAGTTTGGATGAAGAATTAGCTCTTGGCAATCTTTTTCCAACTGGCTCAGGCAATTCTCAACATTATTAAGATGTGACTTTGGTCACTAGAAGTACAGAATTGTATTACAGTATTTACTACCTTCAAAAAATAACCAGAAGACTTTATGTTTATTTTCACCTGGTTTACATGTTTATTTCCCACAATGACCTTGAAAATGCCCATTTACCAGGGTTCAGAGGGTCTTCCTCCTTCGAAAATAATGGGAAGATATTTTTAAAAGATTGAAAATAATGAAATTGCCAAATCTGTATTAAACCTGTGAAGATGGAGGCGTTCTCCTTGTCCCTATCAGGGGAAAGAAAAACTTTGTAAAACAGTAAAAAGAGAAACTAGAATATATTTCAGGGCAGGGACTAAAACTTTAAAGTAAAAGTGAGGTATTAACATTCACAGAAGTTTCTTTTTGGTTTGGTAAGATGAGCTGAAGGGACAATTTAGGAATTTATAAAGGGGCGAGGGAAACAGACAGCTAAAAAACATATGAAAAGATGCTCCCTCACTAGTAAAGAAGGAAATGAAGATTAAAATCACAAGATACCATTTCATACACACTACATTAGCAAATATTTACTGTATTTTTGGCACTATAAGATGCACCTGACCATAAGACACACCTAAGTTTAGAGGAGGAAAACAAGAAGAAGAAAAAAAAAACTGAACCAAGTGGTGTACTAAAATATTTAATAAAATATAACAGAATAATATTGCAACCATGTAAAGTGGAGAGCAGTCAACAGTGGTATTAAGAACCATCATCACTGTCATTAACAGATGAGGAGAGACTTTAAGGTTCAAGTACTCTTCCAGTTTTCTGGGAACCCCAAGAACTCATCATCGCTAGTGTCAGAATTTGTGAAGCTCAGGTGCTCACGATCACTGATATCACTTTCTTTGCTGTCTTCACACTGACCAGACGCCCTGAGACTCAGCAGTAAAGTGGGACATTTAAGCGTCCCCAGGGGTTACGCGTGGGGCCACCGCTTCCTCTTCTAACAGCTGTTACCACCGCTGACAGGTCAGGTAATGCACATCACGGTCTGTGACGCAATATTCTCTCCATAAGATGCACAGACATTTCCCCCTCACTTTTTGGGGAAAAAAGTGCGTCTTATGGAGTGAAAAATCCGCGGTAAGTCTGGGCAGAAGCTAAACTGGTACCGCCTTTTTGCTCCAGGGGGCGCTGTTTAGTAGCCTCCAAGATGCACGGTGCCCGGCAGTTACGGGGCACCCTCGAGACCTGTGTGTGTCGCTGGGGACATATGTGACAATGCTTATGCTAGTGTTATTTGTAATAACACACAAGAAACAGAATCTAGAAGTAACCCCGATAGCCGTCAGCTATAGAGTGGAAAAAGAAACGGCGGTCTATTTATACCGTCCAGTGCTGCTGAGAGTGAAGGTAAGAACCCGAGGACACAGGCCAGGTCATGGGTGAATCTCGGAAACATTGCATTGGGCCAAAAAGCAGGTCATAGAAAAATCATGCGGTGCCAGACAGAGTTTTATCAATGTAAAACTGGACAATGCGTTGCTTAGGTTGAAGCTTAAATTAAAATAGTTAGGCCTGGACCCACGTGGCTCAGTGGGTTGGGCATTATCCTGCAAACTGAAAAGTTACCGGTTCGATTCCCGGTCAGGACACATGCCTGGCTTGCAGGTTTGGTCCCCGGTTGGGCAGCTGATTGATGTTTCTCTCTTACATCAATGTTTCTCTCCCTCTCTTTTTCCCTCCCTTCCCCTCTCTCTAAAAAATAAAAAATTAATAAGTAAGTTAGATTAGCTTGTCAGAAATGCTGGATTTCGGACGCTAAGCCAGACCTACTGAAACAGAACTGCATTTTAAAAAGACACCCCACCCCCAACCCCTGTGATTTGTATGCACACCAAAGTTGATCTTTGCCGAGAAGGAAAAAAAAAAAGTTAAGTAAGTCTATGTTAAATCTTAGGTTAAAACTAAGTTAAATTTAAATTAAGAATTTTGTTAAAATTGTAAAGGAAAGTAAGGGAACGATAAACATAAAATTCAGGACACCAGCTCCCTGGGTGTGGAGACGGGGGGCCAAATGAGGCACACACGGGAGGTGGCAGGGACCGTGGGGCGCTCTTGTTCTTAAACTGGAAGTGGACATGTGACTTTCCATCGTGTCATGGGTCTTTATCACATACACATTTGACAAATATCCTTTTGTATCTGCTCTAATTTAATAAGCACATTTGAGAAAGGAAAGGGGATCAGAGTGAGGGTTGGACCAATGTGTTGGTGTGTTGCTGGGAGGCTGGGGGGCTTTGGCCTTTGTGGAGGAGAGGTCACCTGAGTCTCTCTTGGGTCCGAGAAGCTGTGGACAAGCCTGCCCACCCCAGCCCATAACTATTGGGTGCTGAAGCCAGCCCGGTTCCAGGCAGAAGGGGGTACATAGGCGGTGGGCTGCCTCCCCGCTTCCAGACAGGGACTCAGGCCCGCAGCTGGAGCCTAGCTCTGGGGACACTTGCTCCCCATGTTGTCACCTGAGGCAGCTGTCGAGTTGGAGCTGTTGGCTCTAAAGAGCCGATTGAGCCCTGACCCATGTGAAATGACGCGCCTGCCAGGGAGTGGCAGAGTCGAGGCTGTGTGACCCCGGCACTCAGGTTCTTTCATCTGTTCCATGTCATGCTGCCCCAAAACGGAATCACACTTGATGGAATGTCATGATAATAACCGCTTCCCCCCGAAGTTATCCATGCAAAGAGCACGTGATCATTTTTTAAAAAAAAATGTAGAAAAACACAGAAAATTAGAAAGAAAAAATAATTGTCCATACTTCCATTTCCCCCTGTTAACATGTTAGTGTATTTCTTCCCCGTCTTATTCCAGGGCAGTTAAACAATTTCAGTTATATCAGGTGCTAAGCACGTGTGGGAAAGAACTTTCCACACTCGGACATGCTTTCTCCGCTGACCATGATTACTGCCATGCTTTTCGTTATTTGGATATATCATATCAAATAGGTAGACACTATCCTTGCTAAGGAGTCCACATTGGTAGGAGTAAAGTGGGAACTGTTCATTTATTCCTGGAGAATTTAGCAAAGGTCCATTATTTGGGGTCATTAAGTCTCGTTTTCTTACTTCTTGAAGATGAACCTGCTTCTAGGAGCACTTCATTGATAAACAGTCTCAGAGGCCTTATTCTGTACCAGGTCCTGGGGAAACAGATGGCCAAGGCAGGTTTCTGGGAGTTCAGTCGTGGGGGTGGGCAAAAAATGACGCTTGTGTCTCGTAAAGTAAGAGACCGAGCGTTAATGGCTTCCGGGACTGGCCTGCTTCTGAAGAGCAGAGCTGATAACGTCTTTCCCCTGAGCTGAAGCCCCAGTGCGAAGTCGTTATCTTTTCCTAGGCTTTTTGTTTTTGTTTTAAGGTTCACCGCAAACTTTAGCAGGAAAAAAAAAAAACGGGCAGTAACTGGGTCATTCTGACCCAGAATCAGCCAAAATACTTCTAATTACTCCAGCTGACAGAGATGAATCACGCTGAAGCAAGCCTGCCGCCTTTCCCTCCGAAGTGTTCGTGATCAGACTCCCCGTGCCGGCCAGGGAGACGTGTGCCCCAGCACGCGGGGGTTGGGGCCAGGGGAGGGGTCAGCGTCCACTTGCTTGGCTGTGCCCGTGCCGGGGAAGGGACCTTCACCTTCTCGGGGTCGGGGCTTAGTCATTGTCATGAGGCATGCCTGCCCTGTGCCAGGCAGTGTCAAAGGGGCTCTCGGGTCCTGGTGTCACTTGAACCTCCCAGGAGATCAGCCTGACCAGGCCTCAGGGACCTGAAGAACTCTCCGGGCAGCATTTTGTAAACTCTAGCACCCAGTTCTTTGGAAGGGGTGGCTATCATGGTCTCCAGGGCACTTGGCTGGACAGGTAGTGGCTTGTCTGCTCCTTAGAGGTCAGCACTGCTAGCTTTTGTGGTCACGTCACAGCCTCCAATGCCGGAGTCGACCGCTGGCAAGGTGACCATGTCCATGCCTCTCCTATTTAGTTGGGAGGGACTGGCCAGAGGAGGACAGCCAGGCGATACGGGACAGAAGAGAAGGGTTTACGGCCAGGAGAGATGTTGACCTTGACCGTAGAATTGCAGACCTAAATTCCGACGGAAGCCCCCCAGCAGCGACGCCGGTCAGCGCTGACACTGGGCAGTTCCCCCTGTCAGTTCACGCCACACGGCTGTGTGCACAGTCACGGGAGGGCGGTCAGCCCAAAGCTGTCTGTTATAGGCCAAATGAATACAAATTCTTCCTTCCTCATGTTCTCCTCCTGATGATAACTCAGGCCAATTTAAAAAGTTAGCAAAGTACAGGAAGAATTAAGGAAGCATGAACACAATCTTGAATTCTTTCACTTAGAGGCAGCCGCCGTAGACATTTTTTCAATCTCTTTGAGGCAATTTATTCATTTACTTCCAGGTTGAAAGCTTAGTAATGATAGTTGTTACTATTATTATGGCCTCTATAGTAAATACCACATATGAGCCGTTGGGCTAAGCATCATATATGTAGTAATTCATGCAGTCCACAGAGCAACCCTAAGACACAAGTCGTCTTATCCCCTTTGTCAGATTGGGGAAACTGAGGCAAATCGAGAGGAAATAAGTTGCTCAAGGTCTGACACCTAGTAAGGCGGAGTTCAAACCCAAGCCTGGGCCCAGAGCCCGCCCCTGCCGCTTTCTCTCCCTCCCTCTTTATATACCTATCTCTATATAATAAAATGTCACATGTTACATTACACATACATACATGCGCGTATTTTCAGTTCTTTATTTCCATAACAGTTTAAAATCTTCTTCTTGCTGAATGTTGCATCCTAAGCCCATCCGCGTCATTTAAAAGCTCTTTGCGCATACAGCTTTCAGCAACCTGGATAGTGGTGACGGCATTAACATTGCTTTCACGTGGGCATTTCTGTAGTGTCCTGAGAAGGCGGCAGGCACTCCGAGCATGGTCACTTCCTCACCAGCTCCGGGGTCCTCCTCACACCTGATTTGTCACTACAGGTGAGTGAAGCCGGGGCAGGTCGTCCCGGGTTCGCTCTGACGCCCCTTGCCTTTTCCCAGCAGAACCACCAGGGGGCGCTCCCCTGCCCTTGCTGTGACGGGATGGTGACAGGTGATGTCCCCAGTGGCTCTTTCTGGGGAGAGAACCCTCAGCCCAGGAAGGAATAAATAGGTCAGCAATGGGGGCACATCCCCCCACTTTAGCACTTGGTGCTTTTGGGCACTGGGCCTAGAAACAGCTGAGATGGGGACACCAACAAGAATAATCCAACTCCTTGACTTTTGTCACCAAGGGTAGATGGCATGGAAACCCCTGGGTCCTAGCCAAGTCATCTGTGCAGGCAAATAAAAGACCCTGGCGAGAAGATAAAAATCAAAGTGAAAGATCTTTAAGATCAATGGAGTGGTCTCCCATTATTTTCTTTCCTTCCCCAACTCGGGTTTGAGCAGGATCCGTGATTTATGAGTTAGCCGCAACAGGAATGTGTAGGGAGCTCGGGCCCAGCGCTGCTGTTGGCTTGATTCCACAGCGGTACAAGTGGTTCAAATGGAGGAAGTGCAGGAACGTGCGTCCGTGACCCTCGGGTGTTTCCCCGGCATACACGGAGGGGGTCAGCTTCAGGGGCACACGCCACCCCCTGCCCCCAGTCCGGCACCACACCTGCGGTCCCCTGTCTGCAAACCCCGCTGCCTGTTTCCTGTGTCAAAGCCCTGCGCTCCCCTGACCCTTTGTTCTCTGCGCAGAAGTACGTTCCACTCCAAGAACAGAACTTTCATGTTGTTTAAAAAGACTTGCTTTAATTGCTGGTGGTTAGACCGACAGATCAGTATGTACCTGCGGGGAGAGCGTTCTGACCCAGCAAAACACTTCAGTGCTCAAAAGGCAGAAAACGGGGGCACTTGCCATCTGACCCAGCGGGAGCCTAAGACGGATGGAGCTCAATTTAGAAGGTCTGCTGCTGCTGTTTTTCCTGGTTGGTGTAGCCTCGGGAGCAGATACTGGCTTGGAAACCTTCCCCCTGGCAGGCTGGCTGCCTCTGCTTCCCGGGCAGGGGCTGGGGAGCCCAGGTGTCAGGCCAGCTGAGCACGGGGCCGCCGCCTCAGGGGCATAAGGGCTGCCACGTGGATGGAGGCAGCCTCTGCAAACACTCCCCCTGTGCCTGCCCCGGGCTGGCTGGGACAGGGCTGCCTGAGATGACCAGGTACTTTGAGCATTTGACTTGGGAGCAGGGCACCGGCTGGGTTGGGTGGGTGGAGAGGTTGGGTTGGCCTTTTGCTTAATTGTAAGGGTGGCATCAGCCTGTGTTGAGCAGAATAATGGTAAAGCATGCGCTTTTAGTAAGGGGCAGGAGGGGAGGAAGCCGGGTGACTCCCCTGAATGAGTGGGTTTTCTCATTTCTCTTGTTTGCCGTGGTACCTAAAGGCGGTGGTGATATAATTATAAAGTGATTTGCTAAGGAGACAGACAAAACGTTTTGGATCCCGCCTGGTTGGTTCTGGAGAGAAGTTTTTCCCCAGTTATTTTCTTTCCTGCAAATCTCCCCTGGCTTTCTTCCGAAGGTGCTTCCCTCCCCGGACATTTTGCCCTGTGGGAAGACGCGGGTGAGGTGGCGGTGGAGGGCTCAGTCTCCGTTCTGCGGACAGATGTCTAGGCGGTGGCTGTGAGCGGGACTGTCCCCGTTGGAGAGACAGCGGATTAGACAGAAGTCCAGCCCTCGGCCTGGCTTTTCTTCCTCCAGAGAGGCCTGTGGCGTTTACGAGTTCCTGTAAAGACACTGGGGAGATCTGCATTAGAATGCCGCTTCCTGCCAGGGGGGTTGTCAAAGAGTTTATGGGAGACCCTTCTGCAGTCTGAATGCGTTTATGGCCATATCATATATTCAGGGCTGGCCTCTCTCGCGGGACCAGAGGGCCACCGTGCTGCTGAAATGACAAAATGAGGCCGAAACGCAGTCCTGAGAGGCTTTGCTTTTGTTTTCCGAAACTGTGGGCTCCTCGTCAGAAATAAGTCACTGCACTCACATGCTGGCTGCAGGGACGTTGAAGGAGGAAGGGGTAGGGCCCGGTGGCAGCTCTGATCTGAGCTGGAGTTTGGAGGTGTCTTCCTGTGGGGCCCTGAAAGGTGAGCAGGGATTCTCGAGGAAGGCCAATTCTAGAAAGAGAGGGAGCCCCAGGTGGGAGGGCCTGGGAGGACAGTGTGTTTTGGATGCGACTCAGAAGAGGGGCAGATGGCAAAGGAGGGCAGAAGAGGCCGGCAGGCCGCTACAGGGTTTTCTCTCTCCTGGACTTGAACTCTGGCCCTTGACTCCTGGGCCCGCCCCCATTTTTCTCTGCAGTGGTCCCTTCTCCAGGCGGGGGTGAAAAGAGACAGAGGACAAAGACAAGGGGGGACCGGACTGAGCACAGCGTCACATCTACGAGGGCTCAGCCAGAACGGGGCGGGGGGTGCTGGGGGGTCCCGATCCCTGGCGTACTGAGCTCCTCTGCCGTCCCAGCACGCCTTGGTCCCACACCGCCATGATGACACTGCCCACTTCCTCCACTTTCTGGTGCCCCGGCTCCCCTTCCTGTGCGGGGCGGGGGTCCTCTTCTGTTGCATGTACGGCAGTGAAACCCACAGGCCTTCCTTTGGAAGCTAAGTAATGTGGTCATGTACCATCTCCGCAGGCTTCAAGGCCTCTCCTGGCTCCACAGGGCCGAGTCTGGACTGTCCCCTTGTCACTGTGCTGCCCCTGCTCCCTCACATCCACCTATGCTCCTGCACCCCAGGGACCTGTCTTCCTAATCACACAATGGGTGTCGCCCTGGGGTCAAGCCTGGGCGCACGGTCCGCCTTCTGCCCGCAAGGCCATTCCTTCTTTTCAGCCGGCAAACTCATCCTTCCAGACTCAGCTCTTCCCAGAGGCCCTCTGAGCCCCTCTTTCCACTCCTGTCTCTGTGTGAAGCTACCTTCTTGACTGCACAGGGTCCTTTACCTGCTTACCTGCGTTCCTACCTACCTGTGACTTCAGGTCACGGACCCTGCCTATTACACTTTCACCATCAGCTCCAAGCAGGATTGAAATATTTCTCCCATGTATCCAAACGAGATTCTTTAACTGTTTAAGGCAACACCATGAATCTGGAAGAGGAAAGCTCTCTCTGTTCTTCACAGAGGAGGCACAGAACCAGCCAGAAGCTGTCGATGTGTGGCTTAGGACAGACCCAGCTGTCTGGAGTTGACCCTGAGACCCTGAAGGCCCCCAGCTGCGTCTTCTCTTCCTGCCTGGGGTGGCCCAGGTGGCAGGATCTCAGGCAGTCGGGGGTCATTGGCGGAGACTTCGGCCATCCCTTGCTGGATCTGCCGTCTATAAGACACCGTCCTGGGCTCCGTGGGGAATGAGAACATGAGTGGGCTTGGTCGCTGCATCCAGCTGTTCAAGCCCCTGAGGAGGCGGAGACACAGACAGTCTCTGTGGCCTTAAGGGGGATAATGCAGAGCCCAGTGAGGTGCCAGCCAAGTACTGGGCGGGGTGGCGTAGGGGGGAGACGAGGGAGCGATGACTTTTCCTTCAGGACACGCAGAAGGAACACCGAGCACCAACCAGCAGGCCCAGGAGCAGCAGTGCGTCCTTGAGGAAGGAATGAAAGGACACATCTTGTACGTGAAGCTCATGGGAAGGGCTCCCCTCTGACCTGCCTTGGGATGGAAACCATGGGGGGGGGAGAGTGCGGGTGATACCTGGGACAGAGCCGGCACGGGCCAAGTGCTCTCTGGTATCCTCCTAAAGGAAGCCAGGGGTTCATTTCCACCGGAGTACAATGAGCCCAATTAGGTCAAGATCTCTGGCTAAATTAGAATTTAGAATTACAAGCGATTAATTCCAACTTTAGAGAGGAAATTAGAATTTATTCAGATCTACTGTATGCCAACTGCGCTCCGTATGTTTGCTCCTTTAGCCTCACCCCAACTCTGGAAGGTGGTCCTTGTTATCCTCGGTTTACACATGAGATGCTGGAAGCACAGAGAGGTTAGGTAACTTGCTCAAGGCCACACAGCCGGAAAGAAGCATAGCCGTGAATTAAGCCTCTGTTGGTCTTCCTCATGCTTTTTACCACCTAGTAGGCAGATTATGGAGGAGATGGGAGGTTGGGGACGTCCGTGGGTTAACTGAGACCTCTGCGGGCCCCGGGGAAGGTGGTGCTGGGTCGAAGGGAGCACAGGAGGAGGTGACTGCTTTATTTTGCTGAGCAGAATGAGGGGTGTGCAGCACCAAGGAGGGGAAGGGGGAGGGGGATGCAGAGCTGCGCTGTCCCAGGAAGCGAGTTCCAGCCCATCGGGACCGCAGTGGCTGTTGAGAGCTCAGGCTTCGGGTGTAGACAGGTGCCTCCTTGCTTGACTGATAAGAGAGACAGGAAAATAATCGTGGGATCCAGACCCATAACTCAGCCGGTCTCCGTGAGCCTTTTCAGATAAGTGGATTTTCTGCTTCTTTGGCAAACCTTTTGATATTCTAGTCTTAAAAAAAAGAAAGAAAGAAAGAGAAAAAAGCAGGGGGAGTCACTTCAAGGAGAGGCGGGAGCCAGAGTATTTTTCTTTGGCTGGGCCAGAGTCCCAAGTCTTCTGCTTTAATCTCCAGGGAGGGGCCCTCCGGGCTGATGGACAGAGAGGTGACACTGCCCAGGCCCCAGGGCCCCGGGCCCTGCTTGTTTGTTTTGCCTGCCCCCTCTCCTCCCTCTCTGACAGACTGGTCTGCAGGCGACATTCTTCAGATGCTCTTGGTTTTCTTTGTCTGTCTGGAAATGTCTTTTTAAACGGGCTTTTCATTTAAGGAGGCTTCATTTTCTTGCCCCGGCAGCCCCCCGCTTTAGGAAAAGCACCACTGAGAACGAAGCTAAGGCAACCCTTTTTCTAACCAGAAGTTTTAGCTTGGCTGGGCAAGGGGACGGCATGAAAACAACAACAACTGTAAAAAATGCTCCTTTTCTGAAGTCAGCAGCTTCATTGGAAGCAAAGATTCTCATGCTCAGGGGCATTACTGGACCTTCTAAAATTGGACCCAAATGTGGGACCCCAGGCAGGCGCCCCAGTCTCTCTGTTTCCTAGTGTGTGAAAGGAGACCCACGAGACTGGGCCTCAGAGCCGTGAAGAAGACGAAGCCCAGCTGCAGAGGAACCCACGAGCAGCGTGCGCACAAGTGGCCCTAATTAACGGCAGCTATTATTTTGATTATCACATAAAATGTTCTCGGGCTTTATGGGGCTAAAGGAAGTAATAAAGATGGGGAGACAGCAGATGCTTTTACACTGAAGTCTGTTTATCTGCAAAAGGAAGATCATACTGTTGTCACCGAGCGGTTGGCACGTGGTAGATCCTAAGCAAATACTGGTTTTCCTATTTTTTGAATCAAACTCGAGTCTTTTCTCTCTCTCTCTCTACGTATGTTTCTTGATTAATGAATTGTATGCAGGGACTGTGGTATATGACATATCTTTCCATTATAAAGGATACACAAAAATAATTAAGGGAGATTGGATAAAATAGGTAGGGAGAGGTTCTGATATTTTCTTTTTTGCGCTCCCCTTGACTATCTGCCGTGGTGTGTAAGCGCTGGAATCGCTCTGGCACGTGATGTGGCTCTGTGCGTACAGGCAGGAACTTCCATGATAATTGCAGGGTTTTATGGGCTCCTGGGGCAATGACGGGAACAACTTGGCTCAGGGGGAAGTCTAGTGGCGCCTAAGAGTTTCTGCTTAGTCTCAGAGGCCAGCCTCCTGGCGCTGTCCCTCAGAAGTTTAGCAGCATGACGTGGCTTTCTGTAAGACGGGCCATGTCTTGTCCTTGAGAAGGTAATGGTAATTCAGATTTACAACCCTTCAACGGAGGATGTCTGAGCTGTTACATTCTGCTAGTTGAAGCTTCTTAACACTACTTTTCATAGAAGAGATTCTTGGGAGACGGGCTTTCAATTGCAGACCAGGCACTAGCTGTGTGCCATTAGGCAGGTCTCACTACCTCTCTGAGCCTTGGTTTCTTCCTAGGGATAAAAGTAGGGGGAGAAATAACACCAACAGGATTGGTGCTAGGATTAAATTAGCTAGTGCTGGTGCAAATGCCCAGCAGGGCGGCCTTCTTTGGCTCTCTCTGTAGTTCACCATGACCTTCAGCTGCCGTGCTCCTGAGATTGTTTGTCCCTTGTTCATTCTTATGCCTGCGTCTCACTTATTTTTAAACGTAACCCCCAGTTTTTAATAAATTTAAATGTGCGTGGTCTAAAGAGTCTATTCTGAGCTTTAAATGAAAAACAAGTCTCCTAGCCTATTTCCACTCCACTTCCTGCTCCCTAGAGGCACCCACCTTCTAACTCTCTAGCTTTTATTCTTTTCTGGAATTTACCTCATTATTTACAAATAATAACTAGCGCTGCAATTCCTTATTCATTTCTGGCTCATCCTTTAATTCTCCCCGTGGAATAGGAGAATTTAGCTTTTTTACACCTCTTTCTTCCTGCCTCAAAACACAGCCTCACTGCACACAGCGCTGTCCATCCCCCCGCTTCCAGAGCGGTGGTCGCGAGCTCTGGTCGGACAGCACTGAGCACAGACTTGCCGGGTGCTCTAATGGAACCTTCAATTCCCGGACAGCCTCGTGTTTTTCCTGCAGTACTAATTGTCGCTTTTCTTGTTTACCTAAGTTTTATCAATCTGTCAGGAATTCGTCCCCCTAGTCTGGTAGAACCTGTACGGCAACTTTCAACAGAGCTGAACACTTCCGAGAGTCACGTCTGTTCCCCTGTCTTCTGCCTGATGTGTTGGGGTGTGGAAGACACCTGCGGTCCCCAAACCAAGTGCAAGGCCAGCAGGGTCTGGCACAGGGATGGTGCCCAGGGAGGGAGTGCCAGAGCCACACAGGATGGAGGCCTTTCGTTCCATGAGGCGTTGGGAGGGATTAGGCGTCTGTGTTTGAGCTTGAACTAGCCCTGTGGTTCCCCGTCTGACAAGTGGGGGACTCTAACGCAGCCAAGGGCTCCAGCTATGCCTCCACTTCAGCCTGCTCTGCCCTCTGGTCCCCAACCCCCCTCACCTGGCTGGTGTCTTGTCTGTAAGATCGAGATGGCTGGCCCTTCGATTGTGGTCCAGTGGGGACTGACTGAAAGGGCCACACCATTTCCTGTGGTCCTCAGCGCTCCCCATCCTGACCACCAGCATTTACTTAATGTGATTTCAGGTCATCATTTGATAGGGAGCAGGGCACATTTTCTCTGTTGCTGTATGCTTAGACCCAGGAAAGCTCTGATGCTTGCTCAGGGTTGTAAAATAAAACTTCCCCTTTGTTTGAGTGAGTTTAGGCTCCTGCGCCCCTGTTCTTTTGTTTGTCCCCTCCCCACATCTCCTTCCACACTCACTCCCGATTCTACTTCTTTTCTTTCCATAGGAGTTCCTTCAGGTTACTTATCATCTGCAGGACTTGAACTTGTCATCTTTAGAACGAGCTTCACAATATCCTCTCCTAGTCACTGTGTGTGTGAAGCGAGGGAGCGTGCCCAGTGCTTTGCACACAGAGGCTGGCCCATGAACGTTGTATGTGTTTTTTCCTCTTTTTGGTTCCATCCATATTAGGCATTGATCTGCTTTAAAGGGTGAAGTCCTCTGGGCTCCAGGTGCCAATCAGCTGTCAGATGAGCTGAACAGGACCTTGGGAACCTAGTGTCTGGATGTCCTGATCAATCTTTGACTGTGATTCTACAGGAGCTCAATGTCAAATGGGCTGGACGTCAAGCTTTCTGTGTGTGTTCAACTCCTCAGACAAAGCTCTATAGAAAGAGGGGACATTTCTGATCTTATTAATTGACAGTGGCTTTAAATAGTCCACCCTGCATGGAATATAATGCAAGGGTCCCCACATGTGACCAGTAAGCCCTCATTCATGTATTGAAGTATGCAGCAGGTCAAGCAGAAAGGCAGACAAGGGGGCCCGGGGCCTCTTCTGCCTGGTCCGTTAGCCGCTCCAGCAGCTGGCCTCTCTCTCTCAGGAGCCCTTCCTTTTTGTTGGGGCTCATTCCTGAAGCAAGGTTCCCAAGGGCTCTGTTCGCAGGCTGAAAGCGGAGGCTGACCCAGGGGCCGAGCTCAGGAATTATTGCCGCTAGCAGGAAGTGTCTAATGGTTTCCATTTTCTTTTAGTTGGAAGAGGAAAGGCTTCCTTACAATAGAGGCAGAAAATCAATAAGGAGACACCAGCCCTTTTTACCTTCCAGAGAGAACCAGAGCCCCCCAAGGGCACCAGCTGGCTCTGCCACCCACAGAATAAGGACCAGGGGAATGTCTTACGTGCATCTTGACTCTCAGCGGTGTGTGAGGCAGTGCCTGGCTGGCAAAGCCAGGCTCGCCACCTGTGTGGCCGGTGTGTGTCACTGTAAACCTACCAGGACGCTGCTGTCCTGTGAGCACCTTGGAGCTGGCCTCCTGGGCTGTGTGTGTGTTTTATTTTAAAGATTTTATTTATTTATTTTTAAATAATTTATTTATTTGTTTGTTTATTTATTTTTAGAGAGAGGGGAAAGGAGAAAGAGAGGGAGAGAAACATCACTGTTGTAGTTGACTCTCATTCGCGCCCCCAACTGGGGACCTGACGTGCAACCTAGTCATGTGCCCTGACTGGGAATCGAACCAACAACACTTGGCTCTCAGGCCGACGCTCAATCCTGTGCTGTGTTTTAAGTCAAATGCTACTTTGAAAAATCAACAGTTATAGCCCTGGCTGGTGGTTCAGTTGGTTGCAGCATCAAAAGATTGCAGTTTTGATTCCCAGTCAGGGCACATGTCTAGGTTGCAGGTTTGATCCCCGGTCGGGGTGCAAATGGGAGGTGGCAGATTGATGTTTCTCTCTCCCAAATGAATAACAATAATAATAAAAAGTTCAGGTGAAGATTAAAAAATGTATTAAAAAAAAGAAAATCAACAGTATAGTAGACAGGATTGTCTTATTTCACAATCACATTCATGCCTTGAAGAGGGTTTTTACATCTCTCTTCTCATATTGATAGTCGTCGTCGGCAGCCGTCCGTCTCGAGAGACGATGGTGTAGCTTCTTAAGAGTCTATCTGCACCGCCGAGAATGGCTGTGCAGTCCGATTCGGGAGTGACACGGTATCTGTCTCCTTCTGTGTTGAATCGACATCTTACGATGACGCTGGAGTGTCCTCTCCAGTAATATTTATAGTATATTTATAAAAATCCATTAGGTGTCCCCCCAGAAGAAATCCTTGACCAATTTAAAAAGTTTCTAACACTGCAGTCATTATTATAGTCCAATACAAATTAGAGAGAAATAATATAAGGTTGACCCCCTCCTCCTCACTGGATAATTATCATTATCAAGTCAAAAAGGAAATCAGAACGGAGATCATAAAGTGTCTAAAGAGAAAGGGAAAGGAGAATACTTTCTACTAAACCTACGTGCTGTAATAAAAGAGGTGCCCAGAAAAAATGGATAGTCGTGTCTTCATTATTAAAGAAGTCAGATTGAAAATAAAAATGATAAAGTAACGATTTTAAGAAGTTTGGAGAAAGTACAAGAAATTAAACCAAAAGGAAATGGAAAGAGGGTACCATACACAAAAGCTAAACTTAATGATATAGAAAATACATGGAAAACATTAAGACAGAATATAGACTTTAGTGGCGGTTCTTGGGAAGGACTAAACATGAGACGTTTAATCATATGTATCACCTGGGAGAAATGCTTGAGCGAACATCCGCTCCTTCTTGCAATGGAAGGATGCAACCTTTAATATAGTTTTCAAAGCAGTTGTAAGAGGGTTGGGTGGAAGGCTTACATCACGTTTAAAAAGCAGAATAAAAACTCATGTCACAGAATGATTCTAGGCTTGTGGACACAATCGCCCATCTGCCTCCCACCGCCAAGTTCTGCAGGGAATGAAGTCTGGAAAGAAGCCATTACAATATCACTGTCGGAATGAAGTATGAGGCACGCTACAGGCAGGGGGACCTCGAACGTCGTGCTGAGGGGAGCCCGTCACAGGGGACCCCACACTCTATGATTCCGCTCATGTGAAATTTCCAGAGTAGGCACATCTACAGAGACAGAAAGTAGATTAGGCGCCCGGGGCTGGAGGCTTGGGGCAGGGGGAGTTGGGAGTGACAAATACGGGTTTCTTTTCAGAGCTCTGAAATGTTCTAAAATCGGACCTGTGATGCGCGCGCAACGCGGAGAATATACTCCGTACCTTTGAACTGGGCACTGGCAGTGGGCGAATGGCATGGTATGTGGATTATATCTGCTTCAAGAAAAACAAACAAAAAAAATCGCGTCGCTGATCTCGGGGAATGGAAACGTCTGTGATTTTCTTCACTTTCCACCCTCTTCTGTAATTTTCAGATGTAGTTCTGCGTCCCTTGTCTAATGAGAGCATAATAAACGAAAAGCCATTTTAAAGGAAGAACGTTAATAATTGGCCTTTTCGCAGCAGAGACAATGATGGGGAAGTCTGGAGCCTACCTCCCGAGAAGCCAGGGGAGGCTGAGTGGATCACGGGGATGGGGTTGTCCGCTGCCGTCACACACCCACAGTGGCCCAGGGCTATTCTTCTGCGAGGCCAGGAAAAGAAAACCTCATTGGTCCGGGGTATCTGGGGGCAGGATCGCAACGCAGGGAAAAGCTGGGCGGGCGTGTTGGGGCGGGCAGTTGGTGAAACCTGCGGAGAAGTGCGAGCGCATTTCTAGCTCAGTATTCTCGGAGGTGTCCGAGGGCTAAACTCGAGAAAGCTGTGACTTACGTAACTTCCTGCACTCGCCCAGCGCGGGCCGCCTCCTCTCCGCGGAGCCGGGGCTCGCGTCCCGCCGCTGGGCCTCCCGCGCGCGCGGGGCCGCCTTTCTAACCGAGCCTGCATTGCCGTTTTGAACAGCCGACCCCATCGCGCCTGCTGAAGATGGGCAACGCGTACGCGGGGCAGCTGAAGACGACGCGGTTCGAGGAGGTCCTGCACAGCTCCATCGAGGCCTCGCTGCGCTCGCACAGCCTGGTGCCCCGGCCCGTCTTCTCGCAGCTCTACCTGGAGGCCGAGCGGCGGCTCTCGGCGCTGGAAGGTACGCGGCGCGCGTGGGGTTCGTTCTGCGCCGCGCGAGCCGCGGAACGCGCCCCTCTTTCCCCGTCTGCTCGGTGGGTGCAGAAAACGTCGAGTCTGGCAGAATAGAATCGTTAGGAAAAGGAAGTGGCCCATAAACTCATCCCCGTCTGAAGTTAAAGTTACGTTTCGGATCTAAGGCCGCGAAGAATAAAGTGATTCGTGGGCCGGATAGGGGAAAGGACGCGGGCCGAGCGAGGCTGTTCTGAGTTGGTGGTGACTTATTAAAAGGTTTGATGTTTTCACTGGGATCAGCGAGAAATTTTAACGCGCCTTTAACAACTCAGCTACTTTCTCTTTCTGCTGTGACGCACGGCCATGTCTCTGCAAACTAGTCTAGGTGGTTTCTCTTGTCGTAGCAGGGACAAGAAGCCTCTGGAAAGTGTTAAAAAGCCGAGAGCCAACCTTTATGAATTTTCGCGTGTGCCAGGCTTAGATCAATTATCTTCAGGCCTGGGGACCACTTTAGAGTTGACTTAATTATCCAGAGAATAAAAGGGCTGTATTTTTCTGTCTTTCGTTTGCATTTTTATAGCCGGGAATTGTCCTGTCGAGAGTGACACCCCCCTGCCCCCCCAGCCATCCATAGTACAAGGCTTGTTCCTGTAGTGAGAATTCTTTTTGCCTTTCCCTGGAAGTTACCTGCAGACTTCGCTGAGCAGTTGACGTGGCCCGGGGCTGGGGTTTATTTAAAACAGACCTTAGTTCACTAAGACGAGAGCGGGCAGTATGCCCGGTCCTGTGCTGGGTGGTCACGGCGCGTGAGCGTGTGTCAGTGTGTACGTGGACCTGTGTGAGAATGAGTGCGTGGGGGTGGGCAGGCGCAGGGCTGCCTACGAGGAGAAAGGAGGCAGGGACCTGCTTGTGTGATACCCAAGAACCCCTTATCCTAGCGGCGAGGCGTTCCTGTGTGCCCCTCGAGCTCGTCCTTACTGAATTCACCTTGTAGATAGCAGCAGCTAAGGACTCAAAGCATGAATTAGGAAAACCAAGAGTTCTCGCTTCTCCACGCTGCCGTTTCTGGCCTAGGAAACGTTTCTGTGACGTTGCGGGGAGGTGAGGAATAACAGAAGACTATTTTATAGCAGAAAGCCTTGGGAAAGACCTCTTAACTGGGCATCCTTAACTTCTGACTGCATTGAAAGGCGTGGTTGCTAATGATCAATTAATGATAAATAATTTAGTGCATGTGAATGGCACCTTAACGTCTACAAAGTGCTTGGGAAGAGGGAACCCTGGTTTGCTTGAAGCTTGAAGGATGCTCCCCTGGGGAGGGAGAGAGGACACTGTTGGAGGGTCCCTTCCTAATGCTGTGACCCTTTCATACAGTTCCTCATGTTGTGGGGACCCCCAACCATAATTTTCATTGCTACTTCGTAACTGTAATTTTGCTACTGTTAGGAATCGTAATGTAAATGTCTAATATGCAGGATGTATTTTCATGGTTACAAATTGAACATAATTAAAGCATAGTGATGAATCACAAAAACAATATGTAATTATATATGTGTTTTCCGATGGTCTTAGGTGACCCCTGTGAAAGGGTCGTTCGACCCCCAAAGGGGTTGCGACCCACAGGTTGAGAACCGCTGGTCTAAGGGTCTCCATAGACAATGCTTTGTGACCTCTACCTGCATCTTGGGATGCCCCCCTCTGCCGATAGCATGCTGGGCAAGTGACACTCTCCAGGGACAGTTTTGAGGCATTCTCTCGTGTACCCCTCTTGGGGGCTGAAGGCCCCCTACCGGCTGTTGCCCCCCCCCTTTGTTCTGCCCTCCTGTTGGTATGAAAGCCAGGGTGGCCCTCTGGATGCTTTTCCCATCCAGCAGACAGGATGGAGACAGCCCCTTGAGATTTTGTTTTTCCAGCAGGCGGGAGCCTCATTTCGGGTTGCTCAGTGCCCACCTGAGCACGCTGCTCTGGCCCCTGGTGCCCGCTGCCTAAACCCTGGCGCTGACGGCTGGCATGGGACGCGCCTCCTGTTGTGATGTCCGCCTGCCTCCCCGTCAGGGTCTCTCCTATCTTATCGCCGCCCTTGCTCGGACAGGAGCCTTAAAGATGGCCTGGGTGACCGGGGTGCAGGTGTACAAAGCAGCCCTTGCTCAGTGACGTTTCTGTATTTGGGAGGGTCACTCAGCAGGGTCCTGGCTACTCTGTTCTCGAGTTAGGGGTTTTATCACCTCCTTGGAGGGGAAAACCCTTTATGTGTCATTTATTTTTTAAAAAGAAAGACCCGCCAGACTGAAAATAGACCAGTCCAGCATTTTGAGGTATTTGTTAAAGAAGACACAGGTAAATGTCTATAACCCCCTCTCCCCGAATATCACACAGTTGCTTTATGTGCACGTCGGGATGAGCAGCCCCAAACCCCAGGAGCAAAGTGTTGCTGCAGAAGCTCTGGGTCCCTGTTGTAGTTCGCGGGCCTCGGGCCCCCACCCCGCTGGCCGTGTCTGGCGCCATCCAGAACCCTCCCGCTCCCAGGGGACCTTGGTAATCAGTCCAGTTTCGTCCCTCCAGGTTAGGAAGCCTCCTCAGGCTATCCCTGGCTGACTCATCCCTGCCAAGGCCCTGGAATGTCTCCCGGAGACCTTTGACCTTTAATCCTGCTTTCTTCAAGACTGGATTTTGAGCTCTTTCTTTGACTTTCTGAGGCTTAAGACCCTCTTCTTTCATGCTCTCTGAGAGCCTGCATTCCTGTTCTTCTTGGCTTAGCAGAACAGTGTGTAGACCTTCCTGGGTGCGCCCTCGGCGCTCCCCAGACTTTCTCCCCACTTCTCCCTCTGCTTCTTGTGTCCTCGCTGTCTGCTCTGAGCCTGGAGTTGTGGCTGCATGTAGGCTGGGTTTTGCAGAGGAGCCGTCTAAGCCACCCACACCACAGGTGGCCAAGGACAGTTTCCGTGCCCACGGTGCGCTGTGCTGTGTGCTGGTGCCCAGGGTCTGGGTGGCTGTCCCTTCTGCTGAAAGGCCCCTTACCTGCAGTTAAGGGCAGGAAGGGTAGTCACCTCCCACCCCTTGTGTTCTCCCGGGATAATCTTTCACACTCTTCCCGGCACCTCTGTGTCCCCTATGCCCAGGACCGAGACACCAGGACCCTTGCTGCGCTCCTGCTGTGACCTTCGCAAGGTCGTGGGTCTGAGCTGGCTTGACATGTCCAGTTTCTTCTGCCTCTTGGCCCTCAGGCATGTGTAAAATGGCGGTCGCTGCGAGGCTCTGTTGTCGGCACCTGCACTGAGTAATTACCCCTGGAATGTGCTGAGGGCTCGATTTCTCCATGCACAGAGAGGCTAAGGAACTTCACTGCGACCACACAGTCAGTGGCAGACCCAAGTTCCCTGATTCCCAGTCCCATCTCTTTCTACTGCACACAATTTCAACATTAACCTAAAACGACTTAACCCCCTGGGCCGGTGGGGGGTGTGAGAGCCAAGTCATGGGAGAGCAGGAGAAATGGCCGCCAAGAAGCCAGCACTCAGAGAGGGGACGGGGGAAAGAAGAAACCAGTCTCCTAGCCTCGTGTATTCAAGGGTGTTCATAGTGACCCTGTTCCATGAAGAAATCCGTGTGCTGTTTATTAAATGATATTTAAAGACAAGTTAAAAGAGACTTATTTTTAAACCCAAAATGTCTGTTAGAAGGAGTCGAAAGGACTACACTTCAGTGGTCTTGAAAATTCATTGACTTGAACCCCCCTCCCCCCTGACCTTTCTCTAGTGACACTGGGTACATGAGGTGTCACTGAACCGCTTGGGGCAGCTGGACAGGTGTGAGCTGAGCTTCTGTAGGAGGCATTTTGCTGGGTGCCTGGGTGACGGACAGGAGGAGGGGTGGGTCCCGCTCTCCAGGAGCCGAGAGTCTGTGGGGAGCAGTGGGGTCCCTGTGGCTAATTCCTGGCTCTCCCGGTCAGTTCTACATTGGACAGTATTCCTAAAATACTGTTTCACTTAAGACGAGTTTCCTGAGCTTATAACCTGCCTTGTTCTGTGCTGAAATGGCTTTTTGTGGGTGGGTGTGTTTGTATTTCTAGGGGTGATACCTGCCTTCCTCCCTGGGGGTGAATAATAACCACTCTGTGATATACGTAAAGACTGAGCGGGCAGCTGGTGGCCAGGACATCTGCGTGGGCATCAGACACACATGGGGACAGGTGTTCCTCAGCTCTTCCTTGAGCAGCTGTGCGCCAGTCATTGGTCTCTCTGAGCCTCTGTGTCCTTGTCTGTAAAATGGTCTATTTTAACACCACCGTACTTCCCACACAGATAGTCTTGGAGAGCCTGCCATGTACAGGTGTCATGCTCCAGCCTTGTCAACCAATTACTAGGCTGGCCAAGAAGTCTGTTACATTTTCCCGTAAAATAAAAGCGAACACATTTTTTATTTTCACGAACAACTTTATTGATGTGGCTATTTTGAGTATGTTGGCTCCTTCCCTCTACCGGCTTCTAGTGGGCAGAGGCCAGGGGGCTGCTAAACACCTTCCAATGTGTAAGACACAGCAAAAGATTTTTTGGCCAAAATGTCAACAGTACCAACAAACTTCGCAGATCACTTCTGACACACTCCATCAGTCACAGCACTTTTTCCATTCACGGCACAAATCTTTTCTTGCATTTCAGTCGTACCTTTACCTTTCTTGAAATAATAAAGCAGAAGACATTGAAAATGTTGAGTATTTTCATCCATCTTCAATATTAAAATGACTGTTCAAATTTCATCCATTCTGATCAGTAGTTTTAGATGCACGCTGCTATGACAGCTGTCACAATACAATCTAACTAAACTGTTTCGAATGACGTTAAAGACAACTAAGCGCTACTAGAGCCATCGTACAGAAAAACCGAACGGACTTTTTGGCCACCCCACTATGTACAGACTGACCCCCAGTGCGTGCGCAGACATGTGCAACTCTGGTGACTGGGAAGGGGCGTGACCCTGAATTTGGAGTCACGAGACTCTGAGCCTGGCCTTGGAGAGTCATGGACCCGAGCAAGCCTCCACTTTCCCGCTAGTGAAGACGGCGGGAATGCCCGGCCCACAGTGTGGGGGAAGGACTGATAATGACTCAGTAGCTGGGACTTGCTGAGAACTTACCTCTGCCTTCCTCCCCTCTCCCCTTTCCCCCGCTCTAGGCAGTAGCCGAGCCGACAATGAGGAAGAGGAAGAAGAGGGGGAAGTGGGGCTGGAGCCGAGCTGTGTTCCAAACTCCTACCAGATCCACCCTCCGCCTGAAGGATGCTGCACCACGGATGGTGAGCCTGCCACCCTGCTGGCCGGTGCCCGCGGCCCAGCAGTGGCTGTGCGCCGTGGGTGGCCCCTGTGCCCGCAGTCCCCAGTGAGCAGTGGCCGGGGCCCTCCCGTACCTACAGCCTTGGCTGCACTGCGCTGTGGGGACTCAGTCAGGCTCACAGCCCCTCAGCTGCTCTGTGCACAGCCTCCACTTTATGAGTGGATTCGGATCCCCACGTTCATCTTTCTACCTTAGGGACTTGAAAACTAAAATATATTTTCGCAGCTCAGGCGTGGCTCCACCGTGCGACTGTTGAACTCAGAACTGATTGGTAGGAATAATCTTTCACGTATGTTGGTATTTTACCGTTGAAAAAGCAGATATATGTTATTTCAGGAACCCTGTAAAGTCAGCATGTTAATCCCATGTTGCTGTTGAGGAAATGAGTCTCGGACATGCAGAGCGTGGTGACAGCTTGGTCCGGTGACAAACCTTGTGCCTGACACCCAGGGACACTTGGATAGACTCCTGGCTCTGTCGCTCACTGGCCAGACCACCTCTGAGTTCACGTACCCTGTCACCAGACCAGTCAAGAGGGGTCACTAGGTAGTGATTTAGTCAGTTAAAATAACGGAGCCCCTGAGATGAAAATAAAAGGCAAGCAGACACTTCACTCGTGCTGTAGAAAGTGCTAGTAAGGGGGTGGGGTCAATAGGGGTCCATGCAGGAAAGGTTCCTAACCCAGCTAGGGGAAGGCTTCCTGGAGGAGGTGGTCCTTTAGCTGGGTTTTGAAGACTGAGCAGGAGTTAGCCGGGAGACGCTAGGAGGGCTGGGGGAGCTGGGACCTTCTGCACAGAGGAGCAGCGTGTGCAAAGGCTTAGCAGGGTGAGCATATAGCTCATTCAGGAAACTGCTAGCAGTTCATTTAGATCGGGGCCTGACGTGGCAGGGCAGGGCATGGAGAAGTGATCGGATGGGCTGTGTAGGCCGCGTGCCCTGCCCGTGGGCCTGGACTTGACCTTGTGCAGGATGGTCGGCAGGAGAGGGAACCAGCCCTCACTGGGGCTGCTATTCCAGGGAAAGGGAAGCCAATACATTGGCTCTTCAAGAAGTAGGGTTTCCAGTGCCCAAGTGTTAAAAGGCCACCTAATGAAATAAGATGGTGGATTCTCCAGTGGCCGTTAGAGTGATTTTCAAAGAATTTCCAAGGAAGTGTGTAACCGCTCTGACTGCGCACAGCCTACTCCCCACTAGCTCTTCCTGAGGCAGGGGCCCCTCGGAGACTGGGAGGCGCCCAGGTCACGGAGGCTGCAGGCCTGGAGCTCAGAGAGTGTGCTGAACTTCCCCAGGAGAATGAAGGGGAACCGCCCAAGCCTGCGAGTCAGACTGGGCCCCACCTGGCCCGCTGCTCAGCAGTTTTGAGCCAAGATTTAACCTCTTGGAGCCGTGATTTCCGTACCTTCACGCTGGGGGCAGAAACACTTCCCCGTAGGTGACTGAGGGGAGCTTCGCAGAGCGTACCTGGCCTGGTGCCACACACCGTGGGCACACAGGTGCCCGGGCCCCTGCCTTGCCCCAGGGGCAGAGGGGCGCCCTTGGAGACTGCGTTGTCAATGGTGAAGCAGGTGCCGGTGGAGGAGAGTCGTTCGGAAGGGCCGTAGTTTGCAGGGCAGGCCTCGGGAGCATCCAGGTTCCCGCTAACTCTTTGTCTCGGTTGGAAACTAAAGGCTCATCGGGGATCAGGCTGAGTATGCCTCATCGAGAAAACCCTGGAAAGGGCCTGTCCCCCCAAATTCAGCTGTTTCCTTCTTTTTCCAGAAAATTTTGGACACCTGTTTTTTCAAGTAGGAAAAGTACAGGGGTGGGCATAGGTAGGTTTGCTGATGTGAGTGTGGGAAACAGTTTATTCTTGTATTATTTATTTGTATTACAGTTGTAAACCTACTTTTGCCCACCCCGTGTTTAAAGGTTCTTCAGGATAAAAGGTTCAAAGGGAATAGAGTGACAGCCGTCTATGCTGGGAGTCTCCTCTGTGCCCCTCTGCAGAGGCAGCCAGTGTCACCTGGTCCTCACCCCTTATCCCTGCCACTCTCCTGTCCTCATGCATATAAAATGCAGAGTGTGAAAAATATCAAGTCACTCGCAATTTCTTGCAGGTTTATCTTGTATGCATTTTCACTTACCACCGTTTTCCTGTGATTTTTCCTGTTGCACTTGGTTTGTAGTCATTCTGTGGTGACTCTACAGTCATACAAACAGGGGTCATTAATACCCAGGGTTATAATTTTCTCTCTCACAATCAGTTCTGAAGTCAACTGCCTCCAGAGGTAGGGCTGGTCCTAACAAACCCAGACTGTCCTCGCCCCTTTGCCCGTGTGGACCTGGTTCCGGGAGCCCCTCAGCGGTGCGCGTGAGCCCTGTTCGTTCTCCCCAGGGTTCTGCCAAGCGGGGAAGGACCTGCGTCTGGCCTCCATCTGCAGTGAGCCCATCGACGTGCCTGCAGGCTTCCTCCTCGTGGGGGCCAAGGCCCCCAGCCTGCCCGGCCATCTCCTGGTGTGTGCCGTGGACCAGAGGTTCTTGCCGGATGACAGCGGGCACAACGCTCTTCTTGGTAAGCTCCCCCTTTGCCCTCCTCCTTTGCCCTTCTCCACGGCTCCATCTGCGTGGTGGGTGGGGACAAGGGAGGCCTTGGGTGGTGGTGGGTAGGCCACCTTTGGGGCCTCTTCATCAGCATGTCACACACCCTATTTATGTCCTCAGTAGACTTTATAAGAGGAATGGCATGGAAATGGGATTGATTTTAAAACATGACTCCCTTCCTGCAGAAAGCCCATCGCTTAGTATTCATTGCTTTGTACCTGTGTTCACCCAGCCTTCCCTGGGTGCTCACCGGGTCAGAAATGGTACCCAAACCATGTCCTAGGCCCTCCTCGAGGGGATCAGACATGAGGCAGAAGGAGAGTAAGGCGTAGTGTGTGTTCCTGCTTCCAGAACGTACATATCCTGAGCACCCTCCGTCCATTATCTGCTTTGGCTTACCTCTCACCTCTCAAGAGGGGTAATTCTTGTCCTGGTTTTATAGGTGGGCTTGGACCTGTGAATGAACTTGCCCAAGGGTGCATGAGAAAAGAAACAGGGCCAGGATGCAAACCCAGTTCTTTCTGGCTCCACATTCTACCCTTCCATTAACGACCATTTCCCTGGGGCCCGTGTCCTGGTCAAGGTCAGCCTGGGGGAAATCGTGGCTTTGGTCTTTCAGACAACCTCACGGAAGCCCTGGGGTTGGTGCAGAGTTGAGGCCAAGCTTGCCAAGCCCGGCTGTGTCATTTATTGCGCCCTTACTCTGTGCCAGGCCCTGTGCCCAGCGCATCGCCCCATTAATGGAGCAAAAACCAGGGAGTTGTGAGGTTTGGACCGAGAGCCCAGAGGGCTGGGTTCCAGCCCTGCATGTGACCACAAGCTGCGCATGGCGGTGAGGCCTCAGGGTCCTCATCCGGCAGATGGGGCGGCGATGCCTACAGTGCCCTGCCCCTCCGCAGTCTGGCCCCTTCACCCGGCCACACGTTTTGTGGGCGCAGGAGGGCTGGTGAAGATCTGTCTGTTTCACGTGGAGAAGCTGGTTTGATTGTGAGCGTTTATGGGAAAAGCGTCTAGGTTAACACCTCTCCCCCTTTCTTCTGTACTTTGCATGTGTACAAACCCTGAAACTGCCCGTTCTCTTCCAGGTTTATGCTGGGCAGGTAAGCGTGCTTCAGCGGGGATTTATTGAGCACATTTTACGCCTGAAGTGCTGTGTTCGGGGCTGAGGGGTGGGGTCAGGAGGGAGCGAGGGCTGACTCAGAAAAGAAGGAATATTTCCTGCCGTGAGGGTGGCAGGGGGGGCGGGGGGCATCGGCACTTGTAAACTCTGAAACAAGGCAGATATGTGCTGACTAGGGGGACAGACATTGCTTGGGGACAGTGACCAGGGAGAGAAAAAAAGTTTAAGCCAGCTCTCTTTTGGGGCAGGTTCATGGGCTTATTGTAACTAGTTCTTGAAAACAAGAAAAATCCCAGTCGTTGATTGGCTCTCAGATTTAATTCGCTTCTAAGGCCACTCGGGGTGACCCGTGTTGGGAAGACGGCCTGGTGGCTTGGTGGCGTTTGATGTGGCGGCGGTGGCCGGGGTTTGCCTGACTTCCACTGCTTTGTGACTGTAAATGAATGGCAAGAGTAGTAAATCGAGGAGGTTCTGGGTCTTGAAACGTGGAGACAAGAATCTCTCAGTGCGCCCCCCAGCAGCCCCCAACAGCTTTAGCTCCTCAGGCGGAGTGCAGAGGAAGTGGTGGCCTTGTTAATTGCTCACCAAAAAGCCATCGGAGGTGGGTAATGAGGGCCGGTTGGTAATAACCCACGCTTTCTTCTTTCAAAATAACTTTATGCTCTCAGCTTGCACAGTTAACACTCTTTAGGCTTCCTGCAATTAACTGTGATGTCTGCACAGGACAGGGTGGCCCCGCAGCCCTCCGGGGACCGGGCTCAGGGCTTTTTAGTGATCTATAAAATGAAAGCTGTGGATAATCTTGGGGGAAGCAGTGGCTAGCCGCCCCCCCGCCCCCCCCCCCCCAATAACTGATAACGAAGAGAATTTTGTTTTAGCGACTTTGAATCAACTAAGGGATTTTGTCTGAGAAAGCTGAGAGATTAAAATCTAGGCGTGTGTTTCATTTTGGTTTTGGTTTTGTGTTTTTGTTTTTGGATGGTAATTTCTCTTAAGCTGGCTGATGGCAGAAACGCAGGAGAAGAAAACATGTAAGCAGAATGTTCATTTTTCAGATGGGAGCTAGCATGCTTTTGTTCATTCAGGCAGCAACAAATTAAGCGTTTTTGGCGTGTATAACCCCAAACTGAAGGGACGCCCTAAGTTCAGCCTGCAGCCCCACAGCCAAGTCAGACCAGGCCCCTCTTTGGGAGTTCCGCGTCTGGTGGGAGAACACAGGCAAAGCGAGACTCAGATCCACACCAAGTGGCCGTGGCAACAAAGCTGGGACAGGTCTCTGCAGCACGCTGTCGCCCGGCGTGCGACGTGATCGCTGCGGGATTGCAAAGGGCGCACAACTCCTAGTGATGGGAGACCCGCCGTGGGGCACGTGGGGCCCCAGTGGGGCCCTGAAAACAGGGTGACATTTTGCCAGCTGGAGAACATGAATGGCAGCTACTTTACAGAGACTTATCACATGCCAGAAACCCTGCTCAGTCGGCAGAACCCCGTGAGGTGGGCGTGTTATTATCTAGCCTTTAGAAACGGAGAAGCAAAGGCCCAGAGAGGCGAACCGACTTGCTCAGGTCACCCAGATAGTAAGTGGCAGCCCCTGGATTTGAACCCAGGTGATGCGGCCCTGGTGCTCGTGTCCTAGAGGACAAAGGGCATGTCAGGTAGAGGGGCCTCGTGCCTGAAGGATGGGGAATGGTGAGAACTTCTGTGGCCGCAGCAGGGGCTACAGAACGGGGCTCATTTGGGTTCTGCTCGGAAAAGGTTACAGTGTCCAGGGAGCCATTTTCAAATGAGAGGGTTAGACAGAAGAGGTAGAATCTACTGTCTCTGTCTTCCGTCTGTGACGGCCACCACACATGGCCGCCCTGTGTCACGTGTAGCTCTTCCTTCCTCTGCACCTTCCACATTGTTTCGAGGCAAATCCCGGACATCATATCATTTCATCTGTAAATGATTGACATGTGTCTCTAAAAGATAAGGGCTTTTTGCTGGAAATCCGATAATGTCATGCCTAAAAAATTGAACATTAATTCCTTAATATTCTCAAATCTCCAGTGTGTTCAAATTTTGTTATAAATTTTTCTCACAGTTGGTTTTTTAGATTAAATCAGAATGAGGTTCTCCGAAAGCATTTTGTCACTAGGCCTCTTAAATGTCTCTTATTAAGTCTCTCTTCATGTATACGTCCTTCCTTCCTAGCTTTTCCTTTACAGTTTCTATTTTAAAGAAACATTGGAAGGATTCAAGTAAGGCGATTACTATGTATTAGTTTGCGTTTTAGAAAGGTCTCTTAGAGGTCACATGAATAACTGATTTTCATTAAAAGAAAAACTGAGGCAGGGCAACTAGTGATGAGCACGTGGCAGGATTCCAGATAATTCCTGACAGTTGGAGCCTCCGAGTGTGATACCACCCACCCCCCCTGGAGTTTTTCCCAGATGGGCCTCCTGCAGCCTGCCATTAGCTGTGCTCACCACCAGCTGCCATGTCTGAAGGAAGCCACTGTGGATGCTTCAAAGAAGAATCATGTAACTTTGGTTCTGGGAGGAAGCATAGGGTTCATTTGGAGCCCCCCCTTCCCTTTTATGGTTGGGAAACTGGAACCCGGAAAGATGGAGCTACTTCCCCCATGTCTCTCCTGGCCGCCCCCCACCCCAAACTCTACTCTCTAATACAGCTGTGCCTGTTCAAGGGAGAGGAAGAAGAAATGATACATTACGAGCACCTACTATGTGCTGAGCACATAGTGGGCACTTTGCCCTCCTCATGCACCTTCAAGATGGATTTTTATGAGGACATACCATAGCAGAATAGTTCAGTCCCAACCCCCAGACTTCCCACCCTGCCCCCTGTGGGTGAGCTGCTCCCGCTCTGTGCCCTCGTCTGTGAACTGGGGAGCCTATGCGTTGTTTTGTAGGGCTCCTGGAGGTTTAAATGAGAACACTTATCTAAAGTGTTTGGCTCAGTGCCTGGCACCTGGTCTGTGTATAATACATGTTTGCTGTTACCATGTTTACAGATGAGAAACACAAAGCTCTGATGGAGTCGGGAGGAGGATAGGAACTTCCTTCCCGACAGAAGGGAGAGCCTGGCTTGGTGGTCAGCACACGTTCAAGATACACGGCTTAAACAAATGCCACCCACAGCCGCTAAACACGGCAAAACCAAACCCGCAGGGAAATCACACGGCGTCTCTGTGTGTGGTCGAGCGCGATACATTCTTATGGGCTATTTCCCCGGGGATAGTTCATCAGAGGAATGATTTCTCTCCAGTCTGGATATTTGGGCCTGGCAGGAATTTGAGGATTTGGCTCTATGGCACGCTTTCTAGGCCTGGCTCCTACAGAGATTATTATCGACTTCCAAAGAGAATGACATATTATCTTCCTCCTCATGAAAATTTCTGTTGCCTTTCAGACAGTTTCTTGACAGATGTTCAGCTGGGGTGGCTTAAACCACTTCCCAGTCCCCTGGGCCCGGTTGGTAAGCAGCCCTGCAGTTTTCTGCTTGGCTTTCAGCCGTCTCTCTGGAGAGCCGCGGAGTCTCCCGACCAGAAAGTCTGTGCCAACTCAGGAGGGCAGTTAGCTGGCTGGCTCCCTAACTACCTGCTGTACCAGGAAGAGCCCGGTTTCCATTTCCTTTTCGGAACCACAAAGAGGAGCTCTTGTGGTCTGTGGTTCCCACCCTGCTTCTGAAATGGCCCCACAGTGCACATTTGTGGCCAGGGCTGGCAGGGCGGGCCTTAGCAGGTTGCTCTCAGGGTCCTTGGTCTTGCAGCTCCGGTTCTTGTTCCTCCATCTTTTCCACACTCGGGGTCAGAATCCCTTCCAGGGAGCTTGGGAGGTTTCCCTTAGATGGCCATGGAGCTGTGTATCTCAAGGTTCCCATGTTGGGGACAAAGGGACTAATAAAAATGTTAGATTTCTGCTTCAACATGCACCAAAAATTTCCCACTGTTCACTCTTTCAGTTCCCTTGTTTCCTGTCTCCTTCCTTCCCTCCCGATACTTACTGACGATCTGCCACGTGCCAAGCACGAACATGCGTGTGTACAGAACAACACACAGCCCTACAGTTACACCATGACCCTGGCACTTGGGAAGCACGGGATAGTTCTGGGAGCAAAGACACGAGTTGCAGTAACTGTAACACTAAGGAAGAAGTTACCAGGCCCTCTGGGCAGCACACGGAGGCTGCGGGGGTCTGGAGAACAGGGAGCCCGGCCCTTTGGGACAAGGACGTCTCTGGAGGAGCGTGTGCTGGAGCTGAGTGAGGGGTGGAGTGCACGCAGACATGGCTCAGGGAAGTAGAGGACATGCCTGGAGGTGGAAGCAGGGGGGTGGGGGGGGGTCCTTTGGAATTAGACACAGCAGAACGTGGGCCAGAGATAAAGCTGCAGATGAGGGTTGGGGGGTCGGGGGCAGCCTTGGATGCCATGCTGTGGGTCTAGACTTCATCCTCATGCTAGGCTCGCATGCCTCACTTCCTGCATCTGCTTTAGACTGTTACTCAGCCTCTCTGGTTCTCGCGTTGCCCCAGAGAAGGCTTTGCTGTCCTGACTGACTGGTTATTGTCCAGCCGAGTGACTGGTCTAGGGGACAGGGCCTGGGCAAGGACGCCACTGCTTCTCTGTGCATGTGGGTGCCCTTCCTGCCCCTTCAAAAGACAAGGAAATACAGAGCACAGTGCTGGACACTTGCTTGGTGCCTCCCTTGTTTGCTCTGGTGTCGAGGCAGCAGGATTCTGGAAGATTAAACTAACCCGTACTTGTTATATGTCTAGACCAAGAGGTTCGTCGTACTTCTAAGGGCTTTCAAGGAATATTCAATTTGCTTAAAATAAAGCAGGTCTGAGAACCCACTAGGTTTCTGTATTGTAGATGTCTCATCTCTCTGTAGGGATGTTCTGAAGCGTCACCCACTGCTGTTATTTTGAACACTGGTCAGAGGCCTCAGGAATGTGTTTAAAGGCAGACCTCATGCCCAGAGCCACGTGGCTCTGTAACTTGTCAGCCAGAGAATATGATAAAGCAAGTTAGTCTCAGCCTCAGGGTGCCCCTCCCAAAGGGCTTTGTACCATAGAAACCAGATGCACCAGGGGCCAGGCAAGGGCTTAATTCAGATCAACCTTCTCAGGCGGGGTCAGTGCGACAATCAGGGACCAATGCCGAACTGTCCCGTCTCTCTGCAGGTTCCGTTGGTTCTGACAGGTGCCATTTGGATAGACGTCACGGTTCCTAAGGTCTTCCCAAGCTTGTTCTCTGGGTTTTAATACTTTGTAGGCAGTGCATTTGCCGTCACCACTGTGTAGACAGCCTTGCCAGAGCCTCACAGCTGATGGCAACTCCCAGAAAGGTCCGTTCTGGCCTCGGGTAGCAGGACGCTGGCCCTGTGACAGCCACCTCCTAGCATCGTGTCCCCACTGCTCCAGCAAGGGAGCCCCCAGAAACCCCTCCCCACTGCCCTGGCCATGCACTGTGGGGCGTTCATTTCTTTTCAGCAATCCACTGAATCCAATTTCTTGACTCCAGGATGGGAATTTGGACTCTCAAGGGGTCTCCTGGTGTATCTAGTGTTGGTGAGCAAATGCTGAGGGTCTGCACCTGGCCAGCGCCGGAGGAAATCGGGGCGGGCCAGGTCACGGCAGGTACTGGAGCAGCGCCGACCCCTGAACGAGACGTTCTCGTCCTGTGAAGTTTGCTCTCCAGGCTTTCAGAGGTGCCCCGAAGCAAGCCCACCCCTCCCAGCTTGCCTGGGTCCATCTCGGGACCAAGTCTTTCCTTGATCCTTCTTCTGTTGGAGCCCAGGCCATCCCGCGCCCTGCAGAATTCTGCAGTTGGTGGTGGAGGATGCGAACGGTCAGAGTTTTGATGAAACGTGTGTTGTTTGAAGAGGACTTCGGGGCTGAGTTGGAGACAGTGATGGTTTGCTTCCTCCTCTAGGATTCTCCGGGAACTGTGTCGGCTGCGGAAAGAAAGGCTTCTGTTACTTCACAGAATTCTCCCAGCACATAAATCTTAAGTTGAGCACTCAGCCCAAGAAGCAGAAGCACTTGAAGTATTACCTGGTCCGCAACGCACAGGGCGCTCTGACCAAAGGGCCTCTCATCTGCTGGAAGGGCTCAGGTGAGCGGCTCCGCTCCGTGGGACGGGGTGGGTGACGGCGTGTGGGACCGAGGTGCCACTCAGCATCACGGGTGTGCAGTTTGTAGTGCCCGCCTACTTGTGTGGGCCGCTTAAAAGTTGCCAGAGGGCCACCCCACGCTGTTCTTTCCCACTGCGAGTGTTTGGAAGGTTCTCACGTGGGGTGGTTTGTCCCCAAGGAACACTGCCATCGTGTGGAGACGTTTTCGGGGGTCGTGCCTGGGAAGTGCTGCCGGCCTGTGTTGAGTAAAGGCCAGGGGTGCTGCTGAGCACCCTGCAACTCACAGGACGCACCCCCACCCCCCAGCGAATTACCCACGCTAAAATGTCCATGCCGTGAGGCGGTGAAACATCCATTTAGAGAAACTTGGCTTGAATAATGGTGTCTGGCCCCCGAACAGAAAGACCAGCTCCCCAGGGCCCGGGCCCTGGAAGAAGTTGCTGGGCCTCACTCCCCGCATCTGCCTCCCCTGTGGGGGACAGGGGCGCTTCGCTGCAGTCACCTCTGGAGGGGGGGGGGCGGCGTGGAGAGGCAGGGGGTGGATTTCAGGGGCCCAGCCTTAGCGGCTCCCCGAGATGCCCCCCGTTAGCCAGTGTGGAGGGGCATGTTCCAGAAGCGCTCTCAGGGAGATGACCAGGAGCACCAGCCTTGGGGCGGCCCCTCACTTGTCCACATCGGTTCGCTTCCGGCCCCCTGGGATCTCCCAGCCAGCTCCCATGAGCACAATGGGGGCTTCAGGAGGGGCTGCCTCCTCCCCCCAACTGTTCCCACCACTTTCCCCTTTCCCTCTCCTCTTCCATCACTCAGTAAAGACTGATACCTTTTGAGATGCCACTATGTGCCGGTGCCAGTCACTTTTGGGGTCCCGGGGGGGGTGGGCAGTGGAAGGGTTTTGATCACTGGCTGTGACCAGACGCCTCGCAGGTTATGTGCGTCACTGGGGCAGCAGGCCACGCACAGGCTGGAGGAGGGGACCGGCTTTGCCTTTACCTCTGAGAGGTGCTCTGTTCCTTCCTTGGACTTGAAGGGCAGAGATGAATGACACATCTGTATCATCTGCTTTTCTTTTTTCCCCAAATGCTCACTGTTGTCCTCTCCTGACAGTCTGTGTGTCCCTCAGGTGGACCCCTACGTTTGGCTTAGAGCTGTGGGGGTCATCACCCCTCCCCGCCCCCACGCCGCCCCTGCTGCGCTGAATGGAGCGAAGACCAGGGAGGCGAGGGCGCCGTTATGGTGTCTGAGTTCCTGGCTCCCCTGCAGGACACATCCCAGCCTAGGAGACCGTCTCGTGGTGGGGGCAGCACTGAGCTGGGTTTCATGGCCATGTCTTGTCCCCTAGAGTTCAGAGGCCGGCAGGCCACCGCCGGTCCTTGCTCCAGTTCCGTCCTCCCGCTGCTGGACAGCTCCGGAGCCCTGGCTGCCTTCTCCAGCGAGCCCACTCCTGGCACGAACCCCAGCATCCCCACGGGGGCCCAGCTGGCAGGTGAGGTGACGGTGACGGAGCGGCCCGAGGAGCCACACCCATGGCCTGGCACGCCCCCCAGTGGGGCTGCTTGGCTGTGGACCCGTCCCAAGAAACGGGCGCGCTTCTGCTCTTTCTGCAACAGCTTTGCATTTCGTCTTGAATTTGGAATGGTTTGCCACACAGAATGCTTTGTTTTCACTTCGGAAACGTGTTCTGCATTCCTCTTTGCTGTGTCATGTGATCCTCTGGGTGGTGGGCTGGTGGGATCTGTCTGCACCCCTGGTCTGCAGCACAGAGCTCGCTGGGTGACGGGCACCAAGTCAGTGTCGGGACTGGACTCCTGGGAGGGGCAGGTGAGCCTGGACGTGCCCTTTGGCCAGGGCCCAGTGGGTCCCCGCGCTGGGCCTGTCTCACTGAACCCTGACGAGCCCCCTGAGCGCAGGTTCTCGTGTCTCCATGGTACGGCCTGGGAGGTGGGGGCTCCCCGGTGCGGGCCGGGGTCCTACAGGCAGGCACAGGGAAGTCTGGAGGGCAGCTATTTCCGGTGGAAGCGTTCAAATGTGAAGGATGTCAGCACAGTAGGGGGCGGCCTTCCTAGGGATGCGGGAAGGCTGGTGGCTTTCATTCCCCTTGCCCAGAGGGTCGGTAGACCTGCCCTGAGAGGGGGCCGGAGCCCGTGCCCCACCTGGCCTGTCCCGTCCATCCCGAAGAGGTTGCACCTGGGCTGAAACACGCGCTCCCCCGGATACCACGCCTCCCTCCCACGTGGTGTCTGCTGTTGTCCTCGTTGTGCCGGGGCCACCTGGGACCTCTGCCACCAGGCAGCTGAGAGGCCAGGGCTTTGGCATCAGAATGCCGGGGCGTAAGTTCCAGCACTGCTGCCTTCTCACTGGCCACTTAGGGCAAATACGTGACCTCTTTGAGTCGTCCCTTTCCTCACCTGTAAGGCTGGAGAAGCTCCGTTCTGTCTCATTGGCAGGTGGGCTGTGAGAATTAAGTAGGATTGCGGTGAGAGCAAATGCTTAGTCTTACTGCCTGCCGGACACTTTTCCACGGACTGGACTCGTCCTCCGCAGAGCAGCTCTGTGCGGCCCCTGTTTTGTGGGTGAGGAAGTCGGAGCAGAGGGAGGTGGAGGAGGGTCCCAGAGCTAGCGCAGTGAGCCTCCGAAAGCCAGGACCCACGGCTGCCCCCAGCATCATCCTCAGACCCGGGGAGGCCCAGCCTCCAGGAGCTGCCTTGGCCTTGGCGACAGCAAACTCGATCGCTGTCCTGAGCGTGTCCGATACAAACCTGACCCTGGAGGGTGAAGGAGAAGGTGGGAGAGGGCTGGAGCAGTGTCGGGGCAGTCCTGAGTTCACGGAGCCCCACTGGCCGCTCCTGTCCCTCTGGTCCTTCCTCCACCAGGGAATGCGTGTGCACATGCGTGTGTGTGCGTGTGCATTTGTGTGCGTTTTCTCAGTGGGGAGGAATCGCTGTGCTGTGAGCTGACCCGCCCTGTCTCGTTCTCTCTGCGCAGGACCAGCCCCTGATCACCCCCCACCAACCGCAGCAACGGGCCTGGCTGTGTTCAATGGCAAAGGCTCCCCGAAGCACCAGCCCCCGGTGAGGAACAAGCTGTCGGTGGTGACGCAGCCCTCAGCACTAGGTAGCGTGGCCTCTCCTGGGGGTCCTGCCCTGCTCGGGTCAAGGCTTTGGGGGGGGGGGGGGGGGCGTGGGAGCCTCCTGGAATTGGTGTTGCTCGGAAGGAGAGTCTGGCCAGGTTGGCAGGTGCCTCCCGAGTCTGCGGGGCTGCGCCCAGGCCCTGGTGCTAGGTGCTGGGTTAGACCAAGAAGCCGTGGGAGCCTGTCACGAGGCGGGCGACTTGTCTCATTGTGAGCCACCTCTCAGGAGGGCTTTCACGTCTGGAGAAGCAGGGGACAACATGGTATCGTGGGAACAACATTAGATAAATATGGATCCAAAACTCGACTCTATCTCTTATTAGTCGGGGGATCTTGGATAAGACTTCTGGCTAAATGTTCCCTCATCTGGAGGTAAGAGTTCTGCTCTGAGGGCTGTATGGAGAGTCAGAGAACATCTGACAGCTCACTAAGGGCAACTTACTGCCACCCATCATCAGCATCATCATTGAGCTGGTCTGCTCAGGGAGGGCTTCCTGGAGGAGGTGACAACTGAGCTGCAACTGACAGTTGGAAAAGCATTCATTAGAGATGATTTGGGGGGAAGTGAGGAGGAGGGGTGAGGAGGCGAGGACCTGGGTGAGAAGGGGGTGAGTAGGGGGTTAAGCAGGCCCCCTGATGGAGCAGAGGCCGTGGGCTGAGGCAGGGTTGGAGGCAGAGCAGGAATCAGTGCTTGCCAGGAGCCTTTCCATAAGCCAGGCTTCTCTCTGCTCCCTCCTTCACGTGCACTACCTAACAGAACCTTGGGATCCTCAGTTGTCACCCTCATGCTGGGAGACCCCTTAGAAGCCATCTGGTGCCACACTGTTTTGGGGAGGAGGAAGGGGAGGCGGGGGCGGGGGCGGGGCCGGGCCCCCTGCTTCTATCACACGGTGGCGAGGGCCCCCCTGGCGGAATCTCCCTCTGCACCGAGGGAGCCCTGTCCATTTGGAGTTGGATCTGAGAACCCCAGCCTGAACCTGCGGGCTTTTCAAAGGTCTGAGGTCAGGCCTCTGACTTCCCCGGTGGGAGGAGCCCCAGGCCGGCCCCCACTTTTCTTCTTGTGTCTCTTTCTCCTTTGGCAGGTGCTGGTTTTAGGGCAGCTGTGTGGCTGAGGATTGGGCCCGGGGACAGTGAGGGTGGAGGCCTAGGTGCTTGCTGCTGCCCCTCCCCACATGGAGGTCTGGGCAGCCCTTACCCCAAATGGCAGGGCAGGGAGTGAGGGGGCACCCCTTTGCCTGGGCCCTACAAGCCAGGCTCCAGGAGCTTCCTCCTGTTGTGAGGGAACACACTTTCCTTGGAGGGGAAGCAGGGAGCCCCCAATTCCCTAGTGTGGCATCAGGCCCGCTGGAGTCCAGCCCCAGCCAACCTGCTGTTCCTGCTCTAGAGTCACGTGTCCCGCTGTACCGGATGGTTCAGTGCCCCCCCCCCCCCCACTCACACATCTGTGCCCTGCAAGAACACCTGCCTTCACCTGCGTTTCAGGTGTCACCTCCTCCCCATTGGTGTCTGTCGGGCCGGTGAGGAGCAGGGCCACAGTCACATGCAGCTCAGAGCCCCGGGCACCCAGCTGTCCTGGAGCCTGGCACAGAGGGGTCAGCGGATGCTGGCCGAACGGCTTTGCGTTGTTCAAGAGCCCCGCGGAGGACCTGGGGTCCCTGCCTTCCTGTCCGCTCTGTGGAGAGCCGAGATCAGGTTTAAGAAACTGCCTCTGAAGCTGCGAGGGGTGTTGAGTGAGGGCTGAAGGCTGCCTCAGTGGGAAAGGGCTGTCTCTGCAGGGTGGCAGAGCAGGGACCTTTTTTGTTGTCCTGGAGGGTCAGGGAGCTCCAGGTCTGCAGGGAGTGCTCTGCATCAGGAAGGACTGAGTCACCCCAAATGCCATTTGGTACGACAGGGGCAGCTCCTGGTGTCATCATTTGGGGAGAGTTCACGGCTTAGAGTCCACTTAGAGGCAGTTAGGGCCAGCGTCTCCAAGGGAGAAAGTATCTGTGGATCCTCCACCCTTAGCACCGAGGCCCAGTCCCCCGATTGGCAGTTCAATGTGGTTTCGAGAGGCGGCGGCATCTGGGGCTTTGTGGGAGCTCTTCTGTGGACCCCTGAGGACAGGTGGGGGGGCGCGGAGCTGGGGTCTGAACAGAACAGCAAGAACGGTAGCTGCCTCAGAGGCTGCGGGGGCGAAGGAGGCTCCTGTTTGAAAGCTCTTTGTAGACAAAGTACTTTATGGTTTTCACTCTTTACTCCCTTTTTAAATTAATTTTCTGTCCGTCTAAAGAAGAGGAGAAAGGAATTTTGGATCCCTTTTCTGAGACTGTGAAGCAATGACTCTGAAATGGCAGTGAGTTTGAGCGGAAGTGTGTGCTTGTGAAGAAGGCATTTTCTCCCTCTCCAGAGATCTTTCCTGAGATCTGATTCTAAAGGCCTAGGCGGGGCCGAGAGCGGGCAGTTTTAACAGGTCCTGCCGGTTCTGTCCAGCTCCTCCTCGGGCCGAAATCAGAGAAATGTTGCTCACGTGGTGGTTCTCAACCTCCATGCTGCCTTAGACTTACGCGGGGCCTGGGGGTTATCAGCCCGCCTGCTCCCCTCCCCCACGGCAGGTGCTGGGGCCCTGGTGGGATGGGGCTTCCTTGGGCATCGAGGATTCTAAACGCATTTCAGGTGAGTGTCATGTGCATTCAGGGTTGACCACGGAGCTCTAAACGGAGGGGAAATTCTGCACCAAAAAACTGGTCCCAAAAATATGGTAACCAGTTCTTGATATCTAGAATAACCCACGACGTAGGTGAGTCATGGGCATGTTGTCATCTAGTGTGGGCAGGGTGACTCATGAACAGCAGTGGGTCCCAGCTTCTGTTCCCGTTGATTTTTTTCCGTCTGAAATTAGCTTTCACGCCTGGGGTGGGGAGAGGAGCACCGGTGGGGCAGTACTGCCCCCCAGTGGTGGGACTGCGGTGGTGGCTTGAATGTGCTGCGCCTTGTCTGCAGGAGGCGTGCGTGATTAATACATTGGAATGTGAGATGGTGATGATGATGATGTGGGGGTCTTGGTGGCAATCACTTATCGGGCCCTGACTGCGCTTTACACGGATTCCTTTTAGTCCTGATCGAGGCACCTTTCAGAGCACGTTTACTATCCCATGTTCAAGGTGACGGAGCGCAGGCAACGGACTGAATTTCATTCACCTGCGCAGCCTTGGAATGAAACATTTACAGAGGCGGACAGGGTGCTTCCTTATGCCTAGATACTTCCCTAGATGCTAACACCCACTGTAAACTGTGATTTTAAAAAGTGTAATAAGTACGTGGTCTCCAAGTCCGGGGAATGTTTTCTTGAAGCTCACGGCTAGAGACAGCTTAATCTACCTTCTGAATGTTGTCTAGGTATCTTATCAAACTCCGGGCCCCCCAAAAAGCGGCACAAAGGGTGGTCTCCAGGATCCCCATCAGCTGCAGACGGCGGCTACCTCCAGGGTGGTGGGAGCAGGGCCAAGTACGGTAAGTGACCGGGGCTGGCTGCAGATCCGAGGCGCGGGTGTGAGTGGCGGCGGGCTGCAGGGTGGGCGTGTGTGCGCGCACTTTCGTGTGTGGCGAGCGATGGCAGGGAGGCTGACTTCGGTACCACTGAAGGCTCGCTCTCCCCCGTGTTAGCATGTTAGCGTGTTAGCGTGTTAGCGCCGCTTCACGAAGCCCAGGCTCCCTGCATGGCAGGGAGTTCCCTGATCCGCAAAGGAATTTGAAAAGGATCTTGCCTGTCACTTTTCTGGGGTCACAAAGAGGAGACTGGACCCTTGGGTGGGGATGGTTGGACCCCATGACTTTAAAGATGCTTTCGATCTCAGAAATTTGTGATTCTAAGACTCAGTGGGGGGCAGGGGAGGGTCACATTGCAGCAGATGCATTGATGGCCTCACGTCTGGTCTGCTGGGGGGCTGCCTTGTCTTTGCGTCTCCCTAACACGCTTGGTGTGTTTCCAGAGAGCGCGGCCATGTCCTACATGCCCCAGGTTGGCTTCGTGGGACCAGCTCCGGTCACCTTTCCTGTTATGGCCGCTGGAGAGCCGGTAGCTGTTCCAGACAACCTGCTGAAAATATGCAAGGCCAGGCCGGTGATCTTTAAAGGCAAGTAGAGCCGGGCAGCGTGGTGGAGGTGGAGGTGGAGGCGGAGGCGGAGGCGGAGGTGGAGGTGGAGGTGGAGGCGGAAGGGGTGGGGGGCTGGAGGGATGCATGAGAAATGGACAACATGCAGACATCCTTCCAGTCTGACTCCAAGGGTGTCCCCGAGACACACACCGAGACTCCTTCCAGGGCAGTGAAAGACCCAAGCAGAAAGCCCTGGCTGCTGTGGCTCAGTGGATTGAGTGCTGGCCTGCGAGCCAAGTGTCGCTGGTTCGATTCCCAGTCAGGGCACATGACTAGGTTGCATGTCAGGTCCCCAGTTGGGGGTGCAAGTGAGAGGCAACCACACAGTGATGTTTCTCTTCCTCTCTTCCTCCTTTCCCCTCTCTCTAAAAATAAATAAATAAATAAATAAAAATAAAAAATAAAAAGACCCAAGCAGACTTGCCCGTCATGGGGGAGCCCCCGATCAGATGCCAGCAGTCAGGGAGCTTGTCAGTTTTGCACAACAGGCCCGAGGGAAACGATTCCATTCCTGGCTGTTCATTTGCTTGTCCATTTGCTCTTTCCTTCCTTCACTCGCTCAGCCTCGCTGACAGGCTCGGTGCTGAGAACCAGGGCTTAGAGGTGCAGCCTCGGCCGCTTGCTGATGATGGGACCAGGAGCCCTGGTCTGGGGATGGTCTTGCTCTCACCCCCGGCCACCTGTCCTCTTGACTGTGGACTCTGACTTTGGTTGGGCAAAGATAGCCACGGTCACCCTGGGGAGTCAGGACACAAATTAGGTTTGATCTCTGTGTAGGTCAGTGGGCACATGCACACGATGTGGAGGTCGATTTGGGGCTCAGTGAAAGAAATCCCTTTTTCTCAGGAAGTGGGAGGCCTTGCAATGTGAGGACGCGGCAGGACCTGTTAGGTGATAGCACCCACCGGTACCATGTGCTGGCATCTAGTAACACACACACAAGCATACAGACGCACATGCACACATGTGCACACACATGCAGTCAGGTCCTTCTTAAATACGTTGATACTGTATTTGGCATCATGTTTATAGGAATAGAGGAGAGGGGCGGTAGGAAAGTGGGAGAGAGATCTTACTGTTAATTAAGAAATAAGAAAGGCCACTCCTTTCTCATTTCTTAAAACTAAACATGTAGAGGGTGTTCAGGAAGAAGGGCACAACTCTGGGTTTTAAACTGGGCATGAGGCAGGGCCAGCCATCCGTTGGGCCCCGCCGGCTAACGAACGCAAATGAAGGTCAGCCTTTAGTCACGCCCCATGTGTTCTTGGCATGGCCATGTGTGTCTGTGGTGGACGCTGAGAACACACTGGCAAGGGAGTACAGCGGGGCTGGACCCAGGGCGTGGGGGCTGGGCAGGGCGCACTGCTCCCACGCTGAGCCGGGAACCTCAGAGCCTTTGGGGCGGGTGCCCGGCAGGCCCACGTCTAACCGCCACTGATCTCAGCCACGGACCGCCCTCCCTGTGCCCGAGTTCACTGCGCTTCCTGCCATGGCCCCTCTGGTTCAGCGGAAACCCTCTTGGTCACTACCTTGCTTCCCGGCTCCTTCCCCCACTACCACCTGCTCAGCCCTGCCTGGGACTTCAGATCCAACCCTGCACCTTCCCCGTGAAGCCACCGCAGCGTCCTTGTCTCTGGGCCTCGTCGCAGCTTCTCCGCCTCTTTTATGACAAATATCACATCCTTCCCTTCAAAGGGACTCTTTACGCTGCCTCGTAGGAGCCGTAATGTCCCTAAGCAGCGCTGCCCAAACTGTGGGCCAGCGGAACCGGCATCACCAGAACCTTATTAGAGGTGTGAGTGCCCAAGCCTGCCCTGGAATTAGGATCAGGCCCCATTCCTGAATCGGAAATGCTGCGGAAAGGCCCGGCCTTTCAGGGGACCCTCATGCACCTCTGCTACATTTGTTCATCTCAGGAACCCCATGTGGACTTCATAGCTTTACCCCGTTTTAGAAACGGGGATCACAGAGCTAATGGGTGGTACAGGAGAGATTTGAACCTGGCCTTGGCTCTTCCATCTCTGAGAATCATCACCAGGTTCATCTTGTCACCTTTGCTAAAGCCTTTGTTGAGTCTGTCAGGATGCAGCGTCTCTGGTCTGCACAGAAATTTATTTCCCAGGTTCCGCTTCTTGGAGAGTTCTGGGAGAATTGAAGCGGAAACCAACATGGGGTCAGGCGGAAGGCTCAGGCTGGTGTAAAGCCTGGCAAAGATCCAGAAGGCAGCACCCGCCACGGTGGCCGTTCAACCTCGGGCACCACCCTCTGGGCCTCCACTGGCTCACGTATAACGCAAGGCCTAAGTGAACAAGCAGATGCTGTTATTGCCCCATCAGTGAGGAGAGCCGAGGCCCCAGATCAGCACTGGTGGGAAAGCAAAGATGTCCCCGGAAGCGGCACTAGGTCACTCCAGAGCGGCCCGCCTGCCTGCCTTCACTCCATCCCGTTTCGAGATGCACGCTCGTGGGGCCCCGGGCTGGGCCCGAGGCTGGGTGATGAGCGAATGCTCTTCTTCCTCCGCAGGCCACGGGAACTTCCCTTACCTGTGTGGAAACCTGAAGGATGTCGTGGTGAGTCCGCTTCTGTACGCGTGCTACCAGAACTCCCAGGCCGTCTCCCGGGTGTACGAGCAGTACGGGACCTCCGCGATACAGCCCATCTCGGAGGAGATGCAGCTGCTGCTCACTGTCTACTACCTGGTCCAGCTGGGTGAGTCTCCCTCCGCCCGCTTCCTGGGACCCTCTGGTGGCATAATCGCTAGAGGTGGGACGTGCCCGAGCCCTCCTTACTGACCATCACTGTGAAGACCTGCTCCGGCTGGTGGAAATGAAAGCCAGGGCACAGGCTGACAGATGTTGTTAGGGACCACAGTGGCCACCACCGAGGGGCTGGGGAGGACTTGCAACAGGTCAAAATGTAAGATGATTCAAAACTGATTCACCTGCTGAGAGCTGAGTGAGGACTGATTGCCCGTTGGGTTTGAGCACAAGGCAGTGATTGGCAGCACGTGTCACATGCCATTAGCGCCATCGAGGTCGGCACAGTAGACCACCTAGGAAAAGTCTGACGGTAGGCACTGGCGGGCACCTGTGCGAACTGAGGCGAGGACATGATGCTCTGTACAGAGAGCTGCATCCTGCAGAATTGTTTATACCGCTGACGCCGCGGAAGCAAGGCAAGGACTCACAGCAGAGGCCTTGCTGAGTACCCGGAGGTGCTGCAACCTCATGTGCCCGTTGTTAGTGCTGTTTGTGAAGACCTGACACAGCTGGGCGTGTGGCTAGGGTGTGACGCGCAGGGAAGCAGACCAGCCCTGGAGTGTAGGCTGCAGTCCTTTCAGCGACTTAAAACCTGCCCGTGGGGGTGGGGGTGGGGACGACTGAGAAATAGACGTAGTTCTTTCCGTTAAGAAGGCGACATTAGGGTTGCGTCCTGTCCTCCCTGGGTTTCCCAGCGGTCTATAATACGATTTAATGTAAGTAACTCAGTTTACGTTGTTTTTACATTAGCTTACGCACATTTCCCCGGAATTGCGCGTTCTATTTGTATGAAGCCTGCGCGTGGGGCGGGAGGGGGACGCGCAGCGCGTGGGGGCACGTGGGCGCGCGCTGAAGCGTCCGCCGCGCCCCTGTGTTGCCAGCGGCCGACCAGGTGCCCCTGATGGAGGACCTGGAGCAGATCTTCCTGCGCTCGTGGCGCGAGTCGCACGTGACGGAGATCCGGCAGTACCAGCAGGCGCCGCCGCCGCCCTTCCCGGCCGCGCCCAGCGCCGTGGCGCCGGTCACCCCCGCGCAGCTGCCCTGGCTGGCCGGCCTGGCCGCCAGCTCCTGCAACGACAGCGTGCACATCATCGAGTGCACCTACTCCCTGGCCGAGGGCCTCGCCGAGATGTTCCGGCTGCTCGTCGAGGGCAAGCTGGCCAAGACCAACTACGTGGTGATCATCTGCGCCTGCCGGAACGCGGCCATCGACTCCTGCATCGCTGTCACCGGTGAGGCTCTCTGCGCGCCCCCCGTCCTTTGCGCTTCCGCCCCCGAGGCTGCTGGGGTCGGCCGGCGGGGCTGCGTCTGGGACTGGGCTGCCGGACGTGGAGGGAAGTGGCCGGATTCAAGGTGCATTTGGAGCTTGGCACCTTCAGGGTGTGAGGGGGAGTCCTGTGTTGAGTGGGGGGTCGGGGGAAAGCAGGGACTCAGGGACCACCCTGTGGAGTTGAGCCAGGGCCACTGGACTCGAACAGGAACCGTCCATTGAGATGGGAACAGGTGTTGTCAGTTTTAACCCTGAAGTGTTTGTATCTTTTAAAATTTACTTGAAAAAACTCACATTGTTACTGTGCAACGTCTGAGTTGTCTTTCACCATTCTTCGATGCAAACCGTATTCTGTATTTTTAAAAGGATTACTTTACATTGATTTTAGTAGTCTATCCGGTCATAAACCCGGGGCCCCTGCTGTGCATCAGGCGTTGGGCTAAGCGTCTTGTAAACATGGTCTTGTTAATCCTCGCCACAGTCCCACGAGGCGGACGGCTGTGGTCAACCTCCCATTCCCGACGGGAGACTGGGTGCCAGTAACTCACCCAGGCCACGCAGCTCCTGAGTCAGGGGAGAGGCAGGTTCCAAGGCCAGTACCCTGGGTTCCCCTCCTGTGACACGGGGCCGGGACGGTGTTTGCCGCCTGTTCATTTAACCACCACGAACACCTGCTCTTAGCCAGGCCTGGCGCCGGGACTGGGGGTGGAGGGGGAGAGAGATCCAGGCACACCTGCCATCAAGGAGGGGCCTATGGAGAGCGTGCTGTTTGTTTTCCAGGGAAATACCAAGCCCGGATTCTTTCCGAGAGCCTTCTCACCCCAGCGGAGTACCAGAAAGAAGTCAGTTACGAGCTGCTTACGGGGAAGGTGGATTCCTTTGGGGCCTTTTTCAGCACCCTCTGTCCAGGTGGGCTTGTAGTGAGACAGGTGCAAATTCACACGTGGATCAGGCAGAAGTAAACAGACCCGGAGAGGGAGGTCGTGGTGGAGCCCGTCCCTCGTGACCTGCTGAGGCTGCCCTGACGCGCATGCGCAGGGGTCCCCTCTGGTCTTTGCGTCAGCGGTTCTGGCCCTGGCTGGCGTGGGCGCTGGCTGTGGCTTCTCCTAGGCTCTCTGTGGTTTCCGTCTCCTTGGGAGACCTGAGGGTCTTGAGCCTGTTCCTTTGTGTGTCCCTCCACACCCTCCTGCCTCCCCCTTTGAACTACTCGAAGCTTCTTACGGAGCGGTGTGCTCTCTGGGCCTCGTTCCGTGGGGGCTGAGTGTGCCCTTCTCTGCTCTTCGCCTGGCTACTCACCCCACCTCCCCCGGCCCCGCAGACTCACGCGTAGTCCCAGAAACCTTCTCCAGGATGGGCTTAGACACCTTCCTCTGTCCTTCAGTCATTGTTCCTTCCGTCCTAGCACCTATTCGTCCCAGTGTAATTTCCTTACCAGGGTTGGACCCCTGGATAGGCCAGGTCAGGTCCTCTTTTTATCTCTGTTACCCAGGCCCAGCACAGTGCCTGATACATTGTAGGTGTTCCCAGACGTTTGCTCGGCGTCACGAGATGGAAAACCCATTTCTGTTACTCTGTTTTGGACAGAGGCTGACATTGACATTTTGCTGGACAAATTTCATCAGGAACACCAAGGCCACATTCCTTCACTCCCTGCTGCCTCTGCCACCATATCAGCATCCCCGGATGTCGGTGGGGTCCCGGCTTGCACAGGTGAGTAGAGTGGAGGAGCTGGTGGCCGCGGTCTGGGCAGCTGAGGCAGCGTCCAGGGACCCCTGGGCCTACAAGGAAGCAATGTTAGAAGCACATCCAGAGGGCAGGGCTCCTCCTTAGGATCAGACTAGACCTAATGTCTAATTTTAATTCCAGTTCCTAACGAGAGAGATAGTTTACCCGGAAACAGACCCTCTATAGTTTTCCTGAGAGGCACATTTCTGTGTGGGAGTCCATCTCATCAATGCGTTGTTGAAATGTTTATTCATACGAAGTCTTTGAAGTTGTCTTTTTGACAACTTGCAACCTCTTCCAAAGTCCAAGCTCAGAGTCCACTTCCCTAGGGTGCTGTCCTTGTCCTCTCCAAGAAGGACAGGTCACAGCTTCCGTGCCCTCTGAGCACTGTTCATCCTTTGATGATTAAATGGGGGCAGGTGTGGGAGATGCCTCTCGTGGTCAACAGCCCAGAGCAGGCACCCAAGAAATATTGGCGTGTGTTCCCCTTCCCGGTGACCTCATGCGTAAGATGGGGGACACACAGATCTTCCCTGGCAGAGGTCCATGGCCGTGGCCCTCTGCTCCTGGGCGCCTCATCTTCACGAGCTCTGGTTCCAGGTTACAGCCGGGAGCCCCTCCACATCCGGCCCTTCCAGCTGGCCGTGGCCCAGAAGGTCCTCTCCCACGTGTGTTCAATCGCGGATTCCAGCACCCAGAATCTGGACTTGGGGTCCTTTGAGAAGGTGGACTTTCTGATTTGTATTCCCCCCTCAGAAGTGGCCTACCAGCAGACCCTGTTCCACATCTGGCATTCGGGTATGGGCCCTCCGGGGGGTGAGCTGGGATATCGGCAGGGGGGGCGTTTCTGTCTGCTTAAATTCACTCCAGGATTTGGCCGGCAGTCTTTGCTTCTGAAGTAGGCAGGGCAAGAATTATCACCCCCATTTTGTAGATCTTGAAACTGATGCTGAGAGATAGTGACTCACCCAAGACTTTGTCGTCTGTTTAAGGGAGAGGCAGCTTGAATTCTCACTCTGTCCCGCTCAGGCCAATGACCTGTGTGTGGATGTCCTGCGTGAACGCGTTTTCCTTCCTCTTTCAAGGGACTAAATGTGAACTGCACAGAGAGTCGATATCTTAGAGGAGTCACTCTGGCCCACCCAGTGGCCCGGTGGCCTCCAGGCTGGGAGATGACCTTGCCGGAGCGTGGGACCTTCCCTCCCCTCCCCTTTCCTTCCTTCTGCTTCCGTGCTGGGATCGGCCACTGCATGAAGCCAGCTCTGCTGTGTCCCCTGGGCGCGCTGCTGTGCACCTCCCGGCCATTAGTTGTCTGTCTCTGGGCCCAGCCCCTGGACAGGCAGTTTCGCCCCTGTCACTCGTGTAGGACCTGTCCCCGACTCACCCGCGTCTCACGCAGTCCTGTAGCCGGGCCGTGCACAGTGCCAGCCATGCTCATCAGGCGTCCGCGGAGTGAGCGGAAGCTGCGACAGTGTGTGTGACGTGTCTTCACTGTGACGCAGGGGTTTTACTGGAGCTCGGCTTGGAAGAGGAGCACATGACCAAGCAGAGGGTGGAACAGTATGTTCTGAAGCTGGATGCCGAGGCCCCGACAAGGTTTAAGTCCTTCCTGCAGAACTCCTTCCAGAATCCGCATACGCTCTTCGTCCTCATCCACGACCACGCCCACTGGGATCTCGTGAGGTTAGCGTGACGTGGGCGCGGGGCAGGGCTAGCACATTCCTTCTTCCAAATGGTAGTTGTGATGATGCCGGGGACGCGGCACGGCCCTCGGAGGGTGAGTGCTGGCATCAGTCAGCAGGCGCCGAGCCGCGCTTCAGACCTTCCAGCTGGGCGTCATCGCGGGTGTCCAGCGCAGCCTCTGAATGGCACTGTTGTGTAAACTGAGGCTGGAGGAGGGAATGCAGTCGTCACAGGGCTGGGCGCCGTGGGATGGTGCTGGCAGCATGGCCCGCCTCGCATGAAGGCCCGATTTTCACACGGGGGCACATTTTCTGCACCCCACTCAGCAACAAAGCCCCAGACCAGTATGGGGCGGGCGTGGTTCTTCAGGGGGAGCTCAGCCCAGGCCCCTTCCTGAGGGAGGCCCCATTGGCTCCGGGCCTGTGGGTCCCAGCTGGTGCGATCCTTCTTCAGGAGGGGCGTTAATTCAAATAAATGTACATCTAGATGAGCTTCAGAGTGTGAAGCTGGGAGCCTGGCAAGACTCCGGTGTCTGTCGGGATTGGTCACCTCCAGGAGACTGGCCCAGGGGTGTGCATTTAGACCCTGCCACTGACGTGGCTGAGGAGGGAAGGGAGGTCCCGAGTCAGATCGTGGCGGAAGGCTTCGGTTCAGCACAGATTCAGAAGACTAGGGCTGGCCAGAGCCTCAGAGAGCACCCAGATAAAGGGCTTCCAGCCTAGGGCCCCTGTGTGGGCTTGGGGGAATCTGATCACCCTGAATTATATAAAAAGGTATGTTCTGAATATTTATTTTGAGGGTAGGTTTCTCCGAGTGGCCCCCTGCCTGCCACCCAAAAGGCGAATCACTGATGCTTCTTATTGCCCTGGATTTCCAGATGAGGATGCTGAGGTTATGGTCCCTTAGAGACGGGCTCAGTGGCACTGGTCTCTTTGGCCCTCTGTTCAAAATGATGCCATTCCGTTTCTATACTTAAAAAAAATCCCCCCCCAAGGACATGCATACTGACGTTAGAGAATGGGGAACGGAGGGAGAGAAACATCCATTAGTTGCCCCTCATGTAGGCCCCGACCGGGGATCGAACCTACAGCCTTTCAGTTTACAGGACGATGCTCCAACCAGCTGAGCCACAGTAGCCAGGGCTCCATTCCTATATTTTAAAACTGAATACGGACTCCATCGTTTTATAACTGCTTTGGATTATTGCAGAGTCAGTAGGCCTTTAGGGAGAAGAATTTAAGGAGACAGCTTGGGCCAAGGGGAGAGTCCCTGTTCTGGGGGAGGGGATGGGTGTGTTTCCTGCAGGTAATCCTCTACAAATACCGTGTCCTGGCCGAGTTTTTAATAAGTAACGAGCCGCAGGGGCGTCCCTGACAGGCACCTGTGGTACAGACTTTTAAGAAATGTTTATTTTCCTTGTCAGCGGCAGACCCACACGCTCCGATTGTTGGCAGCGTCAGGGGGGCTAGTTATAAACTCACTCATTGCTTGATCCTTGGACAATTATCGATCAGGATCAGTCATTCCACGCACGGTCCTGTCTCCCCCTTTTCCTCCCTCAGTAGCGCTGTTCATAATCTCTACTCGCAAAGTGACCCGTCTGTGGGATGGGTGGACAGACTCCTCAACTGCAGGGAGGCGAAGGAGGCCCCCAACATCGTGACCCTGCACGTGACTTCCTTCCCGTACGCGCTGCAGACGCAACACACCCTCATCAGCCCCTACAACGAGATCCACTGGCCCGCCTCCCACAGAGACGTGAGTGCCCCGATCTTGATGAACTGGCATACGTGGGGGTCCCGTGGATCCCAGCTCCTGCGATCTTTCATTTGACCCAGGGGTAGATTTTAATCCTTCTTGGTCGTTGGAAACATTCCTGAAATATATCCGTTGGCTTCTCCACTTTAGAGCAGAAAAGGTTTTGTCCAGAAGCCTTAGAAATGTCCCCGTTGGTGCTGTGGCCGCATCCACAAGGTTAGGCTCCTTCCTCAGACGGGACGCACACCCACGAGACCGGGCGAGCTGTCGTCTCTCACGTGCCCTTTCTCATCAGAACAGACGGTCACGGCAGTTCTGGTGACCGGAGGATTCTGGGGGGTGACGTTCTAGTTAATGGCACAAGGAATAAGCAGAAAGTGGTTTCTGGACTTGTTTGGAGTGTCTCAGGGTCATCTGAGCAGCTTTTGTTTTTATTTATTTACAATTATTAGAGGGGAAGGGAGGGAGAAAGAGGGAGAGAAACATCGATGAGAGAGAGAGATTAGTTGCCTCTCGTGCGCCCCCAACTGGGGACCTGGCCCACAACCCCAGCATGTGCCCTGACTGGGAATCGAACCTGTGACACTTGGTTCACAGGCTGGTGCTCAATCCACTGAGCCACAGCAGCCGGGGCCACCTGAGGAGCTTTTAAGGCTCCCAAGCCTGGCTACAGTCCCACAGGTTTGGACTGAGTGGCAGCGACGGCACTTGTTTATGTGACATTTGCGTCCCCGTGAGCCAGGTCGGCACTGTCCCAAGGGCTTCATCACAAGAACATACTTAAGATGCAGGTGCCAGGATTTCTGATTTACCAGTGGGGACGATGGGACGGAGAGGGGTGGGGGTGGGGTTGAGCCACTCACCTAAAGCCATTTAGCTGGAAAGGGGCGGTGGGATGTGACCCAGGCCTGCGGCTCCATGGCCCTTGCACGTACGTAACCGTGCGCTGTTTGAGGGGAAGGTCTGTGTCTTTGTAATTTTAGCGACCTCCCCAACCCGGCTACGCTCTGACGCTTAGTGTGGGAGGAATTTTACGTCCATGTGAGTAAAATGGGTTCGATACATTCTTTTCTGTTGGTCTCAACAGTGGAACACAAGAGAGTTGATTTGACTGTTCATAGAACCAGCATAGAGCGTGGAAAGGAGCAGCTTTAACAACCAAAGTTGCTTGTTATAAAAAAAGATAAAGCTGGTTCTCTTCTTGGCAAATACACTGGGGTCAAAGGAATGGAAAAGTCGTGACAGATGGGGAAGTGCCATCCTTTAAATAGGGAGTGCGCTGTGCTCGGGCCTGCAGAAGAAAGAAATCAATGAAATGGCACCCAAGGGACTGCAGAGTCGGCACAGTTTGGTCTGGATGCCCGTCTAGGGCGTCTGTGCTCCCAGCACATGACCCTCTGGGGCTCCGCACACGTGATGTTTGCATGACCGAGGCTCCTCTCTGTTCCAGGGTGTGGATTTGTTTCCCGAGGACAGAAAGTACTTTGGGCTGTCAGAGTTCATTGACTCGACCCTTTCAGGGCACAGCCTTCCCCTGCTCAGATACGACAGCTCCTTCGAGGCCATGGTCACCGCATTGGGGAAAAGGTGCGTATGTGTCTCTGGTCGCAGCTCCTACCAGTGCCCACCTGCCAAGTGCGAGCTGAGGTGGGTGCAGCCAGGGAGTTCCGGGACAGGACCCGCCCCCCTCCCTTCCTGGGTGACCGACCGGTCCCTCCGGCGAAGGGGCCTTGTTTATTTCTTGTCCTGTGTGTTGGGCCAGCGAGCTCTGTCATGCTGTGGCTCTAGAACATTTGAGAGACAAGGATGGGCGGCAACATGCTGGACTGTGGGATCGCGTGTTTGAGGCTCAAGGGAGCACCGCCCAGTGGGTAGAAAGATACCGGAAGGTCTCACGGGGGCGACAGTGACAGTCGCGGTCCCCTTCATTTTAAATTTCCTTTGCGCATCATCTGTCGAGTGCCTGCTTCGTGCTCTTCACTGTTCTGAGAGCCTTAACTGTCATGGTCCTACTCAGTCCTTGCCACCTCTCTGAGCCCGCTGCTGGTCTTGTCCCCATCGGGCAAATGCACAGAGGCCCAGAGAGGCGCCGTGACCTGCCATGACTTTCTCAGGCCACGTGTCTCACGAGGGGCGGAATGGGGTGTGACGTGACAGCTTGCCCTTGAACCCCATCCCAGTGCATCTGGGAGGCAGGGGTCCATGCTGCCGTTCTGCAGACGAGGAGACCGGCCCAGGGAGGCTGAGCGACTGCTGCCGTCGCGCAGTTTGTAAGTCGCAGAGCCAGGCTGAGGTTGACAGACTGACGCGCCTCATGAGGAGTGGGCGCTCCCCCCGATGGAGGGTGTTGAGCTGGGCGCTGCCCCCTGCCCTCATGGCACCTCTTTTTTCTTGCTTGCTCGTGGAGGAATTAAATTAGATGCGTGCTTCTCAAACTGTGTTCCAAGGTGTGCTGCTTTGGCTGGACACTGATAGCCCCTCGCCAAAGGGGCTTCCATGGTCGGACGTGTTCGAGGGACCGTGCATTTAACTAAAGGATTTCTTTTTCCTGCTCATTCTCGAGCATCCATGAGCCAGGGAGGCTGTAAATCTCGAGACAGCTAGCGTGTGTGGCACCCCCAGTATCTCCTGGGATGAGAAACCTGACCCCTCTGAGCACTTGGATGCTGAGGAATTGAGTCAGGCCACTCCTCCAGCTCCCGATGATGGGGATGGGCGGCTGACCGCTGATGAACTTGCTGAGGGAAGAGGCTAGTTGTGCCCGAGGTGGCCAGAGCTGGCCTTGGCCCTGCTGTGTGCTCGGCCTGCTCCCGGCTTGCTTTGCAGTAAGCCTCTGGAGTGCCCAGTGAACCACTGTCCTTAGAGCAGAGTCGAGTTCAGGCACTTCCCGCCCCGTCAGAGGTGGGGAGAAGAGGGCGCTTCTGCCTATGTGACATCCCGCCCTTCTGACCTTGCTCAAGGTGACCAGGGGCCGCCACAGCTGGGGCAGTAATGTAGGCAGGGGAGACTGTATTCTCCACACTGCCTTCTTCCTTCCTGGGCACCGCGGCGCAAAGCAGTCGTTGGCCCACGGAGTCCCTTTGCACTGGAGCCTACGGGCCAGTTCAGCCTTCCTGGGTAGCTTTGGTAACGGCGGCTTGCTGAGCTTACCCCAGTCTGTAGGATCCGAAAGGTAGCAGAAGTGCTCGGGAGAAGGAATGAGGAAAAGGGGAAACGTTAATGGCAGGAGGCGGCGTCAGAGCTGTGGCTGGAAGGTGAGCTGGCTGCCGTGGGCACTCATCGGCCGTGGCCACGGGAAGTTCCTGGCCTTGTAGGTCAAGAAGTTACTTCAGCTTTGGTCCAAGAGGGGCTCAGAGCGGGGCCTCGTTCCAGCGAAATGAACACAGATGAGCATCGTGTATAAACTGGATGTCACTGTGTTCCTGCAGAGAAACACAGTGCCCTAGTGTTCCGGAGTCTGTTTCTGACGTGGGGGTCAGAGCTGCCCTAGCTGCGCACATGCCATGGGCGGAGGGTCACCACCTTCACCTGGAGACGTGTATAGTGGCCGTGGCTTCTAAGGCAGAGCACTGGGACTCCTGGCTTGACGGGGTGTGTTCTGATTTGTATAATTCACTCTCAAAGTAAATCACACTGCGTTGTATTTCTCTTAATTGTTAACTGACTGTACGTGAATTGCACTGATGTGCCTTTAGGATGGTCCCCCCAAATCGGGGTATGTGGTAGCCTCACTCACAGACTCATAGCTCGAGGTTCTATTTCTAGCGGGAACTGGGGCCGATGGCCTTATCTGGGAAACTACAAATAGCCGACGATAGACTAGGCATTTATTTGGTTCATTCATTGAACAAATATTTATTGAAGCACCAGCAATGACAAACCCGTCCTTGTGTTTCCTAGCTGGACCCACCAAAGCAGGGAGGCTTCTCTCTCAGGTTCCCAACAGCCGGCATCAAAGGGATGTGGGACTTGTTTGTAACCTGGGAATTGTGGGCATCGTGGGTGACTTTCTTGCTGTGCACAGGCCCCCCTTCGTCCAGAGCCACCTGGATGGCTCTGGGCCCTGGGCTGGCAGGGCGGGCTCACGCCGGTCTCTGCTGCAGGTTCCCGCGCCTGCACAGCGCCGTGATCAGGACCTTTGTCCTGGTGCAGCACTACGCGGCCGCCATGATGGCCGTGAGCGGCGTCTCGCAGATGAAGAACTACACGTCCGTGGAGACGCTGGAGATCGCCCAGAACCTCATCAGCTCACCCAGGCAGTGTCCCTGCGGCCACGGGCTCATGGTCCTGCTGCGGGTGCCCTGCGTGCCACTGGCGGCTGCGGCCTACGAGCGCCTGGTCCACGTGCGGGCGCGGCTGGCGCTGGAGCAGCACTTCGAGATCATCCTGGGCAACCCCAGCTCCGGCATCACCGTCGGGAAGCACTTTGTGAAGCAGCTCAAGGTGGGCGCTGTGGTCGGGGGCCGGAGGGCTGACGGGCCTGGGATGCAGGTGGGGCGTGGCGGCCAAGGGGCGGGGAGGCCGGCTGGTGACAAACTCTTTAACGTGTCCACCCTGGCCTCTCCACACCTTGCTGGGAGGGCCGGTCTCCTGATCAGCGGATGGCCGAGCCCGAGTCAGCAGTCTGTGAGGGGGACCGCTCCTTGTGGTTTTGGGAATTGCAGCCCAAGCCGTGCGCCAGGCACCCCACCTTGGGGAGGCCTCTAAGTCTCCGCAGAAAACCGGAAGGCTGTGTGGCAGACAGGACCAAAGGCCACTTGGAGGGCTCCCATGGGACTTGGGTGTAAAGAACACATGATGCTTTAGAGCTTGCTCCGCTTTTCTTCTCTCTCAGCTAGCTATAAACAGTGTGTAGCTAAGGATGCATGAAGCCTTGCACCTGATGCCGGTGCCCCGTCGGGGTGTTTAGCAGACCCTGACGGAGACCGGTCACAGTGTTCTCTATATTGACAATCTGTAATCAGTAACTGTCAGCTGTAACCCAAGTGTCTGAAAGCTTATTGATGATTCATAAATCATGACCTTGTATCTCCCGAATCCCCTTCTCAATAAAAGGCACAGGAGGTGGAAGGTCTACGTTCTTCTCCCCTAGAGAGAGTAGCCACCTCCCATCCCTCCAGACAAAATCCAGTGTCCTGGATAAATTCATTTTTCCGCCGTGGTCCTAAAACCTCTGCTGGACAGGGAGTTCCCCACCGAGCCGGGGCGTTGGAGGCAGGTCAGCCTCTCGCTGCCACCTCTTCCGCTGCCGCTATCGCCAGGTCTCCACCTGCATCTTTCAGTCCGGAGGCACCAAATGATCAATGCTACCCCCCTGCCCCGCCCCCCCAAACTCACCATCCTGCTCTTTCCATCTGAGTTGTAGTGGGCTTTCTGTCCTCCTGGGGGGGCGCATTTCTTTTCCTCTGCTTAGCTGCTGCCTGTCAGCCGATGGGACTCAACTCAGGGTCTTCTCTTCTTTCAGAAAGCTGCTCCTCCCCCACACGTGCCCCCCCCAGGGGGGGCTGCGCTGGTGTTCTCTGGCTCTTCGCCCCCCAGGCGGTGGGTGGAGGGCAGGAACCACCCCCAAAGGTCTCAGTCCCCCACACTTAGCACAGCGCCTGGCTCCTCGCAGCTTCTCACTAAACCCACTGGTGACGGAAAAGGCAGAAGCTTCAGAAGGTTGAAACAGTGGGTGAGGGGGAACTAGGAGTGAAAGCACAGCACCATTATTGAGAAACAATCCAGCAGACACACTGAGGACAGGCGCTGCTGCCCCAAGAGTCAGGGAGCAGGTGTGTCACCAGCAGCCAATCTGCACAGCGGGGAACTGAACGCCGTGGGGAGGAAGGTGCCCTACTTATTTGCATACAGAGAACTTCCATTCTTTCAGGGGTCACATGTACCGCCTTGAGTCAGCAGGAGGCCGTCAAGGCTCCCCTGGAGCTGGGGCGGGAGCTGGGCTAGCTGGGACTTCCGTCGGGAGTCTTAGGTTCTGTTTCTCCTTTGTTATCTGCAGACGTGGCAGAAAATTGAGGATGCGGAGTGGAGACCTCAGACGTACTTGGAGTTGGAGGGCCTGCCTTGCATCCTAATCTTCAGCGGGATGGACCCGCTGGGGGAATCCTTACCAAGGTGAGTGGGCGGGGCTGTGCACGGGGTGGGGGGGGGGAGAGGGGGGCGCGTTGGCCAGGCTGGGCTTCCACTTCCCGACTCTAGGAGGCGCATTCCCCGTCATGGTCATCATAGGTTTGTATCTTGATAAGGACGGATTTCTAGCTGATAGAGGTGAAATGGGTCTGAGACGGGGGACCCTTTACCTAGTTCTCTGAGGGACACCATTTGTGCTTGTGGGGGTGGGGTGGAGGCCCTACAGTGTTTCCCGGGGTGGGGTGAGGGGGAAGGAAGCTACCCTGTGTGTTAGGCATTGGCTGGTCCGCTTAGGAAAGTGTTGGATCACCTGGGGAGGCGGTGGCGGGGAGGGGTCAGGGCTGCCTGTCCCGCTGGTCTAGGCTGCTGGGATAGCTGGTCCCTCAGGGTTTAGGACGTGTTCTGGAAAGGGGCAGGTGGCTCTTGCCCCTTGGGGAGAATTCGTTCTTCTGGCTCACAGGGCTGACTGTCTCAAAGGCCGCGTTCCCCGGCTGTCACAGCCAAGCACGTGGCAGCTGCAAGCCCATGTGGCATGTCTTGGGGTCTCCACACAGACTGGCAGACACTCAGGACAGAGGTCCCTGGGCCTTCAGTCTGGCAATTGCTGGGACTGGTTGTCACAATTTGGCCTTTAAAGATTGACTTCACACCCACAGAGACGAGCAGGCAGCCACGCTCGGGTCCTTTGCATGTCTCTGCTTACGTAACAAAATAGGAGGAGCTGACCGTCACTAAGTTCCTGCTGCATGCTGGCCGCTCTGCTGGACTGTCTTTATGTGCTTTAGGTCACTTGACTCTCATAACCCTGGGGGAGGGATTGTTCCAGGAGTCCCGAGGGACTGATAAGGCACCGGGGCGGACAGAGGTTAAGCAGTGTGGTGGACCTTGGACACCAGGGCTGCCTGGCTGCCCTCCACTGGTCTGCACCCCACTTATGCAAGGGTCAGTATGCACTGCGTGTGCACGAGCCCAGAAAAGGGGACTCCAAACCTTTGACCTTGGCTATTGCTATTTCACAAGGGTTAGCTCTTCTACTCCTCAGCTCCGTAGGGACTAAGGCAGCGTCCTGATCTCTCTTAAGTTTGGGTGTTTACGGCGTATCTTCTCTGTGCGAGGCACTGCGCTAGACTTTTAATGTAGGGCCTGCTCCTCGCGACAGCATTTCTGTCCTGCTTTCTCCATGAGCAAATGAAAGGCCATCTGCCCGAGGTCACAGAGCCTCTCCCCAAGCCCTGTGCTGTCCCCTCTCTGCACCCGAGCCCTGGCCTGTCCTCTGTGCCCACTTCCGCTGAGACCCCATTCCTTGTTGGCGTCCGGCCTGCCAGGTACTCTCGTTTTCAATACAGGGATGACCTGTCATTATGTTCCTAACATCTAGGCCGTACCTGGCACGTTTTAATTGTCGATTGAATAATTGAATGTCCGGTTAGTACATATGCTCTTCACAGGAGGGCACTTAGGTGGTTATTAACATTCATTCCCATGTTTGAGAAGAAAGCGTTCTGAGCCTCCGAGAAGTTGCCCACCGTGGGAGGGTCTGCCGCTGGGAGTTGGCAGAGTTGAACTTGGAGTCTTATTTTTGTTCCAAGTCAGGGCTTTGCTGACTGCATGCAGCACAGGCTGATACCGCAGGTGCCCCGAGAGACTCGAAGCTCCACGGACGCTGGCGAAGGGCGCGCAGCAGTGCCGTTGGCTTTTCCGTGGGCGCTGCCCTGGGCCCCAGGAAGTCGGTGCCGCTCAGCGTCTCCCTCCGCGCAAGGACACCCGCTCTGTTCCCTCGCAGGTCCCTGAGGTACTGTGACCTGCGTCTGATCAACTCCTGCCTGGTGAGGACGGCGCTGGAGCAGGAGCTGGGCCTGGCCGCGTACTTTGTGCGCGCGGACAGGGTGCCGGAGAAGGGGCCTCGGAGCGAGGGCTTGGAGAGCGAGGCGGAGAAGCTGAGCGGCACAGACAACGAGGACGAGGAGCTGGGGACCGAAGGTGGGCTGCCTGCGCTCTCCAGACGCTGTGCCCCCGGCGCGGGCCCTGGGGCCGGCCTGCTGCAGGAGAGCCATGTCGCTCTCACTGAATTCGGGGCTGGCCGTGTTTCCTTTTCTGGTGCTGTAAGAAAATGGAAATCCTGATTGGTTCTTCCTGGCCCTGGAAGTCCTAGTGACGAGGCAGAAACATGGAAATGTCTTAGGGTACAAGTTCATGCTTTGTCTGAATTGTTGGTGCAGCGACGGCCTGGTACGAGATTCATGCTCTCGCTCCCTCTGTGGGAACCAGCCCCACTGCGTGTGCCCATCATTGAGACTGATGGCAACGGGCCAGTGGCATCGGCAGACCTGGAGGTGCCACCGTGCTTTTAGGGAACACGCAGTCTGCGGTGCGGGGCGTTTGGCTGTAGTCAGAAAAAAACCAAAAGCTCTGAATACAAAACGCAGAGCCCTTTGGTGTGGTGAGATGCGTATAGGGTCAGAGTGCCGTTTTTCCTCTTCCTCTTCCGCCTGCTGCCTGTGCGACCTGTCACCTGTCCTAGCCTCCGAGGGCTGCCCTGCAAAATGGGGGTGGAAACCCCTGCCTGGCAGACATCCCTGGGGCTGTGGCAGTCTTTCATGAACGTGCTTGTGACCCTGCCCGTGGGGCGAACCCTCGCTGCTGACCTTCCACGACCCGCCTTTTTCACTTCGCTGTTCCCTCCTCTCAACTCCCCAGCCCCCGACGCCACACCCGCTGCTCTCAGCCACAGCCAGCTGTAGTGGCTCCCTGGCTGTGCTCTGCTCTCATCCCCTCGGGACCACACAGGTGCTCTGCCTGCTGCTCCGAGTCCCCTCTCCTGCGTGCTTCACCTGGAAACCCCTGCCAGCCCTTTAGGACCCAGGTCGGGGTCCTCTCCCTTCCTCACGTTTCCTGCTTCTGCGTCTCTGCTGCATGGGAGCCTGGCCCCCACCTCTCCCCTCCTTAACATCACCTTGTAGCTGTGACCCTTGGGTGAGAGCCCGCACTGAGACACAGGTGCCTCGCTGGCCTGCCCTGCCCCCCACTCCTCCTGTCCTCTCAGTGCTGTCAGATGTGGGCGCCTGGAAGATGAGAAATGGAAGGATGAGAGCATGGATGGGGAGCGGTGATAGGTGTGAATGCGCTTGGTGAGTGCTGGGTGAACGTACGGGACGATGATTAGCAGGCATTTTCACAGGCGTGTGTGTTGAGGCAGGTGTTTTCACAGGTGTGTGTGTTGAAGCAGGTGTTTTCACAGGAGTGTGTGTTGAGGCAGGTATTTTCACAGATGTGTGTCGAGGCAGGTGTTTTCATAAGTGTGTTGAGGCAGTGTTTTCACAGATGTGTGTTGAGGCAGGTGTTTTCATAAGTGTGTGTGTTGAGGCAGTGTTTTCACAGGTGTGTGTCGAGGCAGGTGTTTTCACAGGGGTGTGTGTTTTTAGGCCGACATTTTCACAGATGTGTGTTGAGGCAGGTGTTTTCATAAGTGTGTTTGTTGAGGCAGTGTTTTCACAGGTGTGTGTGTTTTTAGGCTGACATTTTCACAGGGGTGTGTGTTTTGAGGCTGACGTTTCCACAGGGGTGTGTGTTGAGGCCAACATTTTCACAGGCGTGTGTGTTTTGAGGCATGTGTTTCACAGGTGTGTGTGTTGAGGCAGGTGTTTTCACAGGGGTGTGTGTTTTGAGGCCGACATTTTCACAGGGGTGCGTGTTTCGAGGCAGACGTTTTCACAGGGGTGTGTGTTTTGAGGCCGACATTTTCACAGGGGTGTGTGTTTCGAGGCAGGTGTTTTCACAGGGGTGTGTGTTTTGAGGCTGACGTTTCCACAGGGGTGTGTGTTGAGGCCAACATTTTCACAGGCGTGTGTGTTTTGAGGCATGTGTTTCACAGGTGTGTGTGTTGAGGCAGGTGTTTTCACAGGGGTGTGTGTTGAGGCAGGTGTTTTCACAGGGGTGTGTGTTTTGAGGCCGACATTTTCACAGGGGTGTGTGTTTCGAGGCAGGTGTTTTCACAGGGGTGTGTGTTTTGAGGCAGGCTCCACCTCGGAGAAGAGGAGCCCTGGGCAGAGACAGAGGTCCCGCTCCCACGACTCTGCATCCTCAGGCCTGTCCTCCCACCACTCGGTGTCCTCAAAGGTGTCCGGTAAGTGTCCCAGTGGGAAGGGCCCCCAGTTGCGCTGGTTTTGTGAGAGTTCAGAGGTTGATAAAGAGAGCCTTTATTTTTGCCTAGAACTGGAAAGAGAGGGGAATTGAGAGGAAGTGGACTTCCTAGAAAATAAACGTTTTTCTGGACTGGGGTGCAGGGACCTGAGGTTTGGCAGCACCATGGGGTTCTGTGGCCCCTTTCCTGGGGGAAGATTGGGGACCGTCCTGTTCAGTGGCCTGTGTGGGGCGGAAGCAGAGAGCCATCTCCTTGGGGCCCCCAGGTGTGGATAATCAGAGGAGAGGAGCTAGGTGCAGCGTCTCGTAGAGGCTGCAGGCGTGGAAGGGTGGACGCAAGGCTTCCCTGGGGGAAGCAGCCTGCGCCCGGGGTTCACAGACCAGGGTGCGGGAGAGGGGATGTGGATAAAATGCCCCAGGTCTCTGCCCTCAGGGACACCTGGGTCTCCAGGAGCAGCTAGGACCCGCACATAGTATCAGAAGCATTTATTGAGAACCTACCTGTGTCTGAATCCAGGTGTTAAAGGGAGACTAGACACGGACCGGCTCCCAGAGCCTGCACGGTCCCTCGTGAACCATGCTGTGTTGCAGTGCTTTCTCTGCACAGATACTCACACAGAGAGCGTGACGGTTGCATGTAGGAAGTAATCTTGTCTCGGGTGGGGGTACTGAAAGAGTGGGGGGGCAGTCACTGCAGATCTCAGACATCTGCTGACCTTTGACTGGGCCTTGGAGGAGGAGGTGTCGCAGGTGGAGGAGGAGGTCTGGTGGATGGAGAAGGTATTCCAGGTAGAGGAAACTTCACAGGATAAGGGTGCTCAGAGCATAGAGGTGCAGTGGTGCTTGGGGGCAGCGAGGGGCCCCGAGGGGGCTCAGGGTGGGGGTGGGGGCCTGGGGGTTGTGAGGTGAAGGTGTGTTAGTGCAGAGCAGGCCCTGGGGTTGGCCCCCTCCTCCCGCAGATCAGGGCAGGGATTGGAAAGGAGAGGCCTCTGAGGTGGTGCTCAGGGGGGGGCAGGGCGGCCGTGGGCCACGTCATACCATGTGGGTGTCACTGCCCTCCCCTCAGTGGGTCTGGGTTTGTCACAGGACAAGAGAGGCTATACTACCTCCCCCGTGGTGCGATTTCGTTGCCAGAAAGGCCCAGCGATGGCCCCGGGAAGGTAGTTTGTGCCGCAGGAGCAGGCGGCCGGCAGGGTTCAGGACGGGCCCTTCCTGGCCTGTGACCGACAGGTTCATCTCTCCCCAGGCTCCGCGCTCGGTGGCGAGACCTCGGCCCAGCCTGGGGGGCCCTGGCAGGGGGAGCGGGCCCCGTCCCCACAGCCCTGCGGCTCGTCAGAGGAGGGCAGGGCCCCTGGTGACAGCCGGGGGCCACCGTCAGTCACGAGCAGACACAGCCCCGGGCTGGCCGTGCCGCCCGATCCCGGCCTCAGGACCAGCCAGAGGGGCGCGCAGGCGCCGGCCGCCGCCCCGGGCCCGTCGTCCTCCTCCGCGGCCCCGGCCCCGCAGGCCCCCCAGTGCGCCCTGAGCGCGGCCTGCCAGCACCCGCCCGTGGTCTTCCTGCCCAAGCTGGTGTACGACGTGGTCACGGCCACGGACAGCGCCGGCCTGCCCAAGGTCACCTCGCTGCTGCCCTGCCAGTCGGTCACGTGGGCCAGCTCCTTCCGCCCGCTGCTCAGCAAGACGATGACGTGCACGGAGCAGTCCCTGTACTACCGGCAGTGGACGGTGCCCCGGCCCAGCCACATGGACTACGGCCTCCGCGCCGAGGGCCACCCCGACAGCTTCCACCCGCGCCGGCTGCTGCTCAGCGGGCCCCCGCAGGTGGGTGCGCGCCGCCTGCCGCGGCCTGGACTGGGGGGGCGGGGTTCTTATGCTCAGGCCGAGGGGCTGTCGTTCCCGTGGCAGCAGCTGCTGGGATGGCCACCCCGTGGGCAGGGGGACGGAGCGCAGGGCCTGGGTGGCTCCCGCCCTCTCACCTTAGTTTCCTCTTACACGATGTGGGCTGGGGGTGGGGGGACGCTCCAGGGTGCTTTTGCTCCTGCAAAGTGTGACTCTGTGGTTCCCACCTGTTTCATTCGGCCCCCGTGGGGCCAGTCCGTGTGCTTTGCTGACGTGAACCCTTGAAGACCTGGGTGCAGCGTGACAGGGAGGCCGGAGGGTGGTCAGCGTCCCAGCCCTATTTCCCCGACAACGGAAGACCGTTTCAAACCTGTCAGATGGCAAAAATATTCACGTTAGGAATGTCAAGTACCGTGAAGAGGATTGTAGGGGGGTATCTGGTCTTGGAAGGGGCTTTGCCCGCGCAGTGCAGAGGTGGAAGGTGGGCCCTGGAATGGGCTCCCTGGGGTCAGATTCTGACTTAAACGTCCCCTGATGCCCTCGGTGGGTCCCAGCCGTGCCGGTGCCTCTGTGTCCTCAGCTGAGAACGGGGACAACAGTCATCCCTAAATCGCAGAAATGAGAGCATCCATGAGAGGCCCACCGCAGGACACCTAGACGTGGCCTGACGCTCGGCGTCCCCCGTTGGCCTCACCAACATCGTCACTGTCACAGTTCACGAGGGGCCGCCTCCTGCCTGAACGTGTTCATCTTCAGGAACCTATTCCAAGAACTAGAAACGCACACAACGAGGTCTAAGAATGCTCCTTTCAGTATGGTTTCCGGTCGTGAAAAACACCTGGGAACGATTCCGTGGGTCAAGGTTGGCTGAATAAATTCGGCCCAGTCATGACAGGGAGCCCTAGAAAATTGGAGGTGGATTTCCGTCGACGAGCACTGAATTCTCCCTAAGCTAGTTAACGTTTTAAAACGTCGCAGAATAATATATCTATATATAGTGTAATATCAATGAGGAAGAAATCAGCGTGTGTGCACGGTCTGTGAGTGAACAGCCTGAAGCAGCCTCTGACAGAACAGCCAGTAAATCATTATCCGGGGGAGGGGAGTGGGATTTGCAAATATTCTTCTTCGTTATTGATCTGTATTGCTTGAACTTTTCAACGAGCATTTATTGTTGTAATTATTTTTAAAACAGGAAAAAAATGTTTTAAAAAATGAAATGACAGCTCCTCCCTCCCCTCATATTACTTGGTGTCATCCGTCTTGACGACGTTTGCGTCACTGCGAAGGGGAAAATCGTATTTTGTTCTGTTAGTAAGGTTGAGTATTTTTATTTATTGGTCATCGGTGCATTTTGTACGGTGGTTTTTCTGGTCTCTTTTTCCGTGAGGCCATTTGACTTTTTCCTGTTGTAGATGCGCTTTGGAGATGATAGATTTTAGCCCTTTGTCATATAGGTGCTGTAGAGATTTTCTCTGACGCTCCCCCTGGTCGTGTTTCCTATTTCCTTTTTAAGTTACCCGCATTCATCAGCATTTGCTGAGTACTTACAGTGACCCGGGCATTGCACTGAGAAGTTGGAAGGCGCAGTCCTCGAGCAAAGGGGGCGGGGAGGGAGGGGAACCTTCTAGGGTACCCAGCTGGTGCTCATTTAACCGCTTGTGACCAAAATAAACCTACAACCAGCAGTAGACTCTCCTAGAACTCTGCCCAGGGAGCAGGGGACTCGATGTGATGAGAAAGAGAAAGAAGAGGAAAACCATTTTCTTTTTTTTTCCTGGACTTAGCAGGAGATGCTAACTTTTTATGTCTTGTCCAATGAATTTTGTTTCCTCACTGCGATGTATGGATTAAGACAAGAATAGCAATTTGCAATGCGCAAGACTCTTAAGAGATTATGTCTTATATCGGCAGTTTATTTTCTCCGAAGCAAACTTTCTTTTCCTTGTGATAAAGTCCCGTTTCTAACAGCTTGAGAAATGTGGCCGGTCAAAGCCAGAGACGCCTGTGTGGTGATTTATAAGCAGCAGCGTCCCATGATCCGGGAAGTTCACCTGTCCGCCCGCCACGCTTCGTTAGGCCGCGTTTCCCCTCCAAGGTCGAAGCCTCCCCCGGCTCTCGTTTAAATTAGGCGAGGGCTTTAAAAGAGGGAGACGAAAACCGGTGCCAATTTCCCTGTGCTCGCAGGTCGGGAAGACGGGCGCCTACCTGCAGTTCCTCAGCATGCTGTCCAGGATGCTCGTTCGGCTGACGGAGGTGGATGTTTATGATGAAGAAGAGATCAATATCAGTGAGTTCCCCTTTGGCGGCACTGGGGCTTGGAGTCGTCCTTAATCAGTTCCTCAGGTGACTTTGTGTCTGTTCTCAGGTTCATGGGCAGGCTGCCCCCGAGGGCCTGGGGGATGCTTGGATCTTTCCTGGTGCTCATTTTGCTCAATATCAGGGTAGCGCCTGGGAGGCCTCGGTGGGATAAAGTTACTATGCTAAAAACAACCACTGTTGACTGAGTTAGGTCCCAGTGTCAGGCGCTATGCTAGGCACCCTGCAGAAGTTGCCACATTTAACTTTCTCTGGAACGCCATTGGTTGTTCCTGGTGAGTGATGAGCTTGATCCATTTTCCTGGAAGTAACCTGCCCCGCAGCCCAGCAGGGGTGGCAGAGCTGGAACAAACCTGGGTCTGATTGCTGCCTCTAGAAAGTGGGAATGACCATCAGGGAGGTTTCCCCCTCGGCAGCGGAGCACGTAGGTCAGTATCGTGGGGCAAAGTGGGAATGGCCCTTCCTCCTCGTTTACGGAACAGGGTTTACCCTGATGGCGGGGTGGCCCTCGGTCAGCTGCTTATGCTGTCACAGAACGTGGCCTCCAGGGCCTTCCCCCAGGAGTCTTCCAGTGGCTCATGAACTTGGTCTGGTGAACAAGTTGCTGTTTGGGGAATTAAAATTTGTTAAGGCATTCTCAAGGGAACCAGTAAGCTGCACTGGCATCTGAACAGAACTTCTGCAAGCTCATAGCTCTGGCCGGCGTGGCTCAGTTGGTTGGAGCGTCATCCTGTAAACGAAAAGTTGTGAGTTCAATCCCTGGTCCGGGCAGGTGCGATGCCCGGTCCCAGCGCGTACGGGAGGCAACCAATCGATGCTTCTCTTGTGCGTGGATATTTCTCTCTCTCTCTAAAAGCAATGGAAAGATGTCCTCAGGTGGGGATTAAAAAAATTTAAAAATTATATATATTTCAGGTGTACGATTTGATATATGTACCTGCTATGGCATCATCACCACAATCAAGCTAATTAATAGAACCACACCCTCACATGGTTGCCGGGTTCACTGCAGCCTTATTCACAGTAGTCAGGGTGCGCAGAAAATCGTGTGCTGCCCACGGAGGGGTTAATGGCCGTCTGCAGATGAGCGGGTCAGGGAAAGGCAGACCGACTGTTATGGAGCCTTGAAAAAGAGCGCGGTCCTGCCGTGTTCACGCTCAGCATTGCTTCAGTTTGGGAGAACGCTGAGAGCCGGGAAGCCCGCCCAGCCCCGGTCTTGCCTTTGAAGGAAAGAGGCCCTTCCGGCTCTGAGTCTCCGCGGTCCCCCACGGTTTGGAACTGTATTTCAGGTGGAAATCTACTGTGTGTCAGATGAGAACAGGCCTGTCGAGTTTCTGTCTCCTCCTTTCTTGGAGATACCAGTAATGAAGGCAGGCTTTGAACCCAGTTGGTTAAACTTCGAAGCCCATTTTGTTAAATACTGTTATCATCCTGGTTTTCTCTTCGGGAAGACCTGGGTAATTCCTGTTCTGCAGGGTGCGGTGACCATTAAATGACATTACACACGTGACATGCTGAGCTCCTACAAATGCACAATAGACATTCCTCTCCCTCTTCTTCCCTCTTCCTCCTCCCGGTGGACATGCCCTCTGCCCGTGTTTGCGGTGGAGAAGGAGAGAGAGATGTATGTGATCCATACAGAATCAGTATGTTACGTAATTTAACTTGGACCAACCGGACCTCCTTTAACCTTCTGACCAACAAGCATTTAGTGAGCCCCATAGACTACACCAATCATAATGGAAGCTGGTACGTCAAATGGAAAGGAGAGGCGTGGCCCATGAGTGGTGCTGGCATTCACGGGAAGAAAGCAATGAACTTGAGCTCTTAGAAGAGGCTTTCCAGGGATGCCAGGGTTGGAGCTGGGCCATGTTGGCTGGGTAGTGTTTAGCTGTAAGAACAAGAACCCCCATGAAGTTCCACAGGCTCTGGGAACCAGTGTGGTGTATTTGGGGGGTGGGGACGGGGAGAAGCCCAGAGCACAGGGAGGGGCAGATGTGCTGGGAGGAGCTGGAGTTGCTGTGGGGGTCGGAAGAACAAAGGCACCTCATAGCGAATGCAGTCTAAGGCTGTTCTCCTGGATAGAGAGTGACTTGTGTGTGCCTTCTTGCCTTCACAGAACAGTCCTGGGAGTGGGATATGAGCCAGAGACACTGGCGTCCCCCCAGGGACCACCCCCCCCAGACTCAGTAACAATTCCACCCTGCGCATCATCCTTGTGCACATCTAAAGCCGTTCCCTCCTCTTCTTCGGTCCCATTTCTGTGTCTCTCCCAACTTGTAGACCTCAGAGAGGAGTCCGATTGGCGCTACCTGCAGCTCAGTGACCTCTGGCCGGACCTGGAGCTCTTCAAGAAGCTGCCCTTCGATTACGTCATCCACGACCCCAAGTACGAGGACGCCAGCCTGATCTGTTCTCGGCGTCACAGCATAAAGCGCGAAGGTCAGACTTCAGGGCCCCCAGAGAACATGGGAGCGGCTGCTTAGAGGAACGAGCCGAGTTTTGTTAGCAATGAACGTGGTTATCTAGAGGTGATGAATTCATCAGCGGTGCCCAGAGCTGAGGCCAGCACCTCCCCGACGAGGAAGGGCTCTTCCTGAAACCCAGGAAGGAGGCCTCACTGCCCAGCGAGTGCTGAGGACGATGAGGAACGCTGGCTGTTTGTCACGGGCAGAATATTCTGAAGGTCCTGGTTAACAGAGGATACAAGACACGGATCTTTGTTTATGAATTTGGCTTGTGGTAACAAAATGGTCGTCGTGCCCTCTCCTTCCCCCGTCTGTTGTTTCTCCCTCCTCCTTCAGGGGCCATTGACTGTCACTGTTTATGGCCCTGCGGTGTTCCAGGGTCACCATCAGCGAGCGTAGAATACCAGTGGCCGGTGTGATTATCAACACTGATAGGGAAGTTCGGTGGGCGCAGTGTGAGAGGAGACTATCGCCAGTGTCTCTTCCACACCAATAATTTTACCTCCGTGGCTCACCGAACAGAGCACCGTCTCTGCGGGGTCCTTTGCGTGGACTTGTCTCTAATGACAGTTCCGTGCTGGAATCTTACTCCTGCATTCCGAGCATCTGTGTGTTGCCTTGGCCATCCGTGTCCTCTGTCACGTAGTGAGCCCTTAACCTTCCCAGGCTCACGAGGAAGAGGACACGTGAACAGTAGCCGTTTATCCCGTTTCTGACCCGCGGGGTCCCTCAGGGCCCAGGTGGGCGAGGGCTGTCCCAGGCGACCCCCGCAGATCTCGTGGCAGCGTTGGAGCGGACAGGGTGGGGGAATGTCCGCTCTCCTCTGCTGCTCTGTAATGCTGGGGTGTCCTGCAGACAGAGGGACGCCCAGGAAGCTGGAGGACCCCTACATGCGGCGCCAGACGACGCGCATGCGGCTGTCCAAGTACGCGGCGTACAACACGTACCACCACTGCGGGCAGTGCCACCAGTACATGGGCTTCCACCCCCGCCACCAGGTAGGCCGCCTGGGTTGCACCTTGGCCTGTGCTGTGGTTTCGCTGTCTGTGTGTTCGTTCTGGAGTGCGAGATGGAAAGTTCTGGAAGCCCTTGCTTCCTGGACTACTTGCACCCTCCCTTCCCTTCAATAATCTGTGGAATCACTGCCAACACTACCGAGCACGGATTCTCCAGGGTTACAGGTTCATGAGCAGCAAGGTGAACTGACGGCAGGCGTGTTAGGTTTATTTATGCCCTAGCAATTCCAACAGGCCGCGCAGCAGACACCCCCCGAGTGCTCAGTAGTGGGCTGGCCAAAAAGTCTGTTTACTGTTTTCCATAAAATAAAAGACACATTTTTCATGTTTACCAATAACATTACTGATTTGGATATTTTGAGTACATCAGCTGTCTCCCGCTATTGGCTTCTAGTGGGCAGAAGTCAGGGGGCTGCTAAACACCTTCCAATGCGTAAGGCAGCCCCACAGCACAGAATGATTTGGCCAAAATGTCAGCAGTACCAAGAAATGTCAGAAACCACCTTTGACACGTTCCATCAGTCACAGCACCTTCCCCATACACTGCACGTATCTTCTTCTTCATTTCAGTTACATCTTTACCTTTCTCGGAATAACAAAGCATAATATGCTGGAAATGTTGCGTGTTTTCTTCCATCTTCAATATTAAAATGGCTGCACAAGAGTTCACCAGTTTTGATAAGTTTAAAAAATGCATGCAGATATGACAGCTGTCACAATACAATCTAACAGTATTGTTTTTTATGGAGTTAAAGACCACTAAGCACTGCTAGAGCCATCCTATGGAAAAAACTAAATGGGCTTTTTGGGCCAACCCATCATGTACCGGATGCGCGCACACAGGTGGATCAGCTTTGTGTCTGGTCTTGTGACTCAGTGTAGCCACAGAGTGATGTGCATGAGCAAAACTTGAGGGTCCTGTGAAGCCCGCCAGAAGAGCGGCGTGGTTGCAGCATGGAAGTGATGTAGGTAGAAAGGGATGCACATTTACTGAGCACCTACTATGCACCAGGCAATCTGCTAGGCACTTGTATATCTCAGTACTTCCCCACCTGTGTATGTGGTAGGAAATGTCATTGGCTCCAGACACTGGCCCAGGGCTCGGGCTGTCCCAGGCCCTGGCGCGTCCCCTGAACCAGTCTTTGTTCAAGCTGCACCTGTCATCCATTCCAGGAGCACTGGTTAGGAACTGTCCTGCCTCGTTCCTTATTTAATCCTCACTAAAACCCCATGAGGCGTTAGTGTTATCCCCATTTTATAAACGAAGAGACTGTCTTGGGCGGGAGCACAGGAGAAGGCTTTGAAGAATGAAGCAGTGCCAAGGGGTCAAGGCAGTTAGAAGGAGAGGGGACTGCGTGTGCAGTGGAGGGCAGACCTGGGGGCTCCGGGGGGATTGGCAGTGACTGTAATCGGGTGCTGTGGACGTGCCAGGCTGGGTGGTCCCAGGAGAGGAAGCTGCAAAGCTGGGGCAGAGACCAGACCACAGAGGCCTCCACGCTGTGGGGATGGATGTGCACTTTCTCAGCGAGAACTTCAAGGGAGGGCCTGATGCAGGCAAAGCTGCATTTGGAAGTCTCTTCATAGCCCCGTGGAGGTTTTCAGAGGGTCTGCGAGGCTGGTTATTTAGAAGTGGAGAGAGGGTGGGATTTTACACTTAGCATTTCTTTTCAGAACCAAGCAAGGGCAAGGGGAGGAAGGAGCGGGTGGGAGCCAGTCACCCACTTGGGCAGGAAGCAGGTGTACAGGACAGCTCCAGCTCTTGGTTGCCTCCAGAAAGGCCCGGGGCGGCCGTGGCCGGCCTGTCTGTCCGTCCCTTTCACAGAGGGAGCAGCAGACAGTGGTTCTAGTTTTCCCGGGTCATCCGGTCGTGGGCTTAGCTGTCAGTGAAGGAGCACTTGTCCTCCTTTAACACTGATGTTTAAAGACTACGTAGTTTTGCTCTAGGTGTAATTAGAAAGCACGTAGGAATGACTTTTAAAAGAATTGCAAATAATCAGAAATCCCACTTGCTCCAGATAAACTCTCCTGACATTTTCTTTCCCCCTTGGGGAGTTTTGCTTTTGGGCAGAGAAGAATATAGGCAAAAATGTGTTCTCGATTTTGAAATTTAAAGAACTGAAAGAGATGTGAGGGTTTTGGTCACTGTCCCTTCAGAAAGTGTCCCCAGGGACTGCACAGAGGGAGGGAGCGTGGCAGAGGGAGGAGGTGAGCGCGCGGCCAGCTGGCCCGTGGCACCTGGTCTGTGCTCAGACCTGGGGGCCAGAGCTGAGGGGACTTGGCACCGAGCTCCCAGGAGCGCCGCGGGCCGCACACTAGTTCCCTCTGCTCGCTCTGCTCTTTCCCTCATCTCTCAAGACCCTCTGGACCCTTCTGTGAGATTTCCTCCCCAAGTCCAACTCCATCTCTCCCTCCTCTCTGCGCCCCGAGGGCTTAGTGGTTTGGGAGGAGCCACAGGAAGAGTCTAGAGCTCATGCGTCTCCGGGCCTGTCGTTCCGGCGAGTGCACAGGCCACACTGGTTGGTGGGGAGAGGGGGCGGGGAAGGCCCCTCTGTGGGGCCTGAGCCGAGGCCTGCAGGAGGCGTTGCCAGAGAGCAGCTTCAGTGTGAGTGGGGAGGCCTCTTCGGACAAAGTGACCAGAGGCCAGGCTGGACCTGGACACAGGAGGGAGCCCCAGGCCTCTGAATGTCCGTTTCTACCCCCGTAACGGGGGGCTATTGACAGTACCCGCTTCGTAGGATGGTTAATGACAGCACAAAAGGGACAGAGGGCGCTGGGCAGATGGGAGAAGTATACAGGGGTGTTCAGTTCTTTTCATTAATGTGCTGCAACATGTGTGATTATGCAGGATGGGATGGTACGTTCATTAGAACTGAACATGTGATCTAGTTAACCTGGCCCTTGGGGTCTAATCCAGTGTCCAGAGCGCTTGGCACCTCCAGGGGCGTCCCTGGGTGAAGCGCGATCGGGAGAAGGGACAGGATCAGGCTTCGGCCTAGTGGGTGTGGCCCCCAGGAGCAGACCCAGGTGCCCACCCCTCCTACGGTTGCTGCCCTGTGGGTGTCCCCTGCCGTGTGTGGCCACGGCCAGGATGGGCCTGGGGTCTTCTGAGAAGTTACGCCGCACGCTGATGACAAGCTCTGTCCTTTCCCCCTCACACCTCAGCTCTATGAGTCCACCCTGCACGCCTTTGCCTTCTCTTACTCCATGCTAGGAGAGGAGATCCAACTCCATTTCATCATCCCCAAGTCCAAGGAGCACCACTTTGTCTTCAGCCAACCGGGAGGCCAGCTGGAGAGCATGCGGCTGCCCCTCGTCACGGACAAGGTACTGGCTCTGAGCCTGGTGGGTCAGATCAGAGTGGCTGCAGGGGACCACTGAGCTGGGGACCTAGAGACTGTCATTGCCCAGCAAGTCCGGGGCCAGTGGGGTGGGCCGGAGAGACCCATGTGGGGGCAACCTGGAGGAGGCTGGGGAGCAGGAGACTTTGGGGTCACCCAGAGCCACGTTTGAGATTTGCTCCACCAGTTACTAGCTGTGGTATTCAAACTTTCCATGTCAGGTCTCGAGCCTCAGTTTCCTCATCTGCACACCTGGGTGGTAAGCTGGGGGGAGACTTGTTGGCGTAACCGCTGTGAGGCGCCAGCGCAGCCCTGGCAGCTAAGCGCTGAGCAGATGTTCCTCCATCCGCTCTCGTCGCTGCCATGCGCTCTGTCAGGGACCGTGCAGACGGGCCATGGGGGTAGGACAGTGGGACGCCCACGGGACCCGTTACCGGCTCCCGCAATGGCTAGCTCATGGCCCGTCCTGTCCCGTCGTCTGTCCTTCTGCCTTCCTGTGTTACAGGGAAGCAAATCCCAGACACCTTGTCATTGTCACTGAAATGTTGCAGTGTTTATCTCTATGGGAGAATCTTCCTCTTTTGAAGATGTTGTTCTCTTTATTTTTTTTTTTTAAGTTTTTTTTCTTTTGTATTTTTCCCATTACCATTTATCCCCCTTATATCCCCACCCCCAGAATCCCCACATGGTTGTCTCTGTCCGTGAGTCTTTTTGCCTTTCTGCTCAATCCCTTAGCTGTCATCCTGCTCTCTGTCGCCTCTGTGACCACCATTGTGGAGACGCCCCTCGCAGGGGCATGGGAGGGGTGTGTGGCCCTGCCCTGACAGTCTTAGCCAGCTTGCTGTCCTTAACCAGCCCCGCCACCACGAGCCTCGAAGGTGCCGCTTTGCTTCTCCTGAGGAGCAAGACGTCTAGGGTTGAACCTGGCCTTTTAGGCCATTATAAGGCCCTGAAAACATTTGTAAAGTCCCAGAGAGACCTTTACCTGGTCTCCTGCCCCGTGGGCTGGGCTGGGTGGAGCTGAGGTCAAGGAGTTATTTATACTCCCAGCCCCACCCAGTTTGACCAGAACAGGCTGTGAGCACCAGCAGCATCATGGCGGCTTTGGGGGTGCTTAGAGGAATCCACACCAAGTGGGGAGACCCAGCTCAGCCCCAGGGACTTACGTTGAGGGAAGGGTGTAGACCACATAGTGTCTTTCTTTTCCTTTCTTTTTTTCTTTCTTTCTCTTTCTTTCTTTCTTTCTTTCTTTCTTTCTTTCTTTCTTTCTTTCTTTCTCTTTCTTTCTTACTTTCTTTTCCTTCCTTCCTTCCTTCCTTCCTTCCTTCCTTCCTTCCTTCCTTTCTTTTTTAGAAAGAGCAGAACATTTTATTTTCTATGATTTTTATTTTATCTTTAGAGAGAAGGGACGGGGAGGAGAAAGAGAGGGAGAGGAACATCCATGTGAAAGGGAAACATCAATGGCTTGCCTCTTGTACGCACCCCAACTGGGGACCAGACCCACAACCCAGGCACTTGCCCTGACTGGGAATTGAACTGGCAACCTTTCGATTTGCAGGACAACACCCAGCCAACTGAGCCACACTGGTCAGGGCCACGTAATTCCTTATATAAAAGATGCACATCCCACCTGGCTGCTGTGGCTCAGTGGACTAAGCATCTGTCTATGAAGCAATGGGTCGCTGGTTCGATTCCCAGTCAGGGCACATGCCTGGGTTGCACATCAGGTCCCCAGTTGGGGGCGCGAGTGAGAGGCAACCACACAGTGATGTTTCTCTCCCTCTCTCTCTCCTTTTCCCTCTCTCTAAAAACAAATAAATAAAATAAAATAAAGATGCACATCCCAAGCATTTACTTAGCTTCTGATTCTGGGGGCTAGGAGGCTGGGCTCGGTTCTGCTGGGTGGTCATCCTGGGCTGGGCTGAGCTCCCTCATGTCTGCAGTTGGCCCCGGGCCGGCTGAGGCTGGCTGGGCTAGGGTGGTCTCCGTGGGACGCCCGGCTCTGCTCCACGCGGTCTCCCTCCTCCAGCAGGCTTGCTCAGGCCGGTTCCTGGGAGGGCTCAGAGAGAGGGGCAGCCGGCTCAGAACTGGTGCACCATCATTTTTACTGCATTTTACCCGGAAAAGGCCAAGGCTAAGTTGGATTCAAGGAGTCTAGAGACAGACATTTCAGAGAGAGGGGAATCATTGTGACCACACTTAGAAACACTTTCCCTCCTTATGCCTCTACTTTCCAGAGCTTTGAATGTATAAAAAGCCCGACATTCACCCCGACCACTGGCCGCCACGAACACGGGCTCTTTAACCTGTACCACGCGATGGACGGAGCGAGCCACCTGCACGTGCTGGTGGTCAAGGAGTACGAGATGCCTATTTACAAGAAGTACTGGCCCAACCACATCATGCTGGTGCTCCCCAGTATCTTCAACAATGCCGGCATTGGTAGGCACCTTGCACTGTCCTGCTCGGCCAGGTTTCTGATGATGGAGACATGAGAGAATGTCCTAGAGTCGACAGAGTTAAACGTGTTCCTTTCATCCAGCCTTGAGACTTTTAAAGCATGTTAATCTGTTTGAATATTCTTTTCTCTTTGATGTTGGGTTACTGAGTTCATTCACGTTCTTGATTTTTGTTAGAGAAGCAAGGATAAGCAGACAAGTGTATGTGCCCATCCGAGAGGTGGGCTTTGTCCCCTAGAATTCTCCCTCCCAAGTCAACAGCTAAGGGCGAGTGGACGAGCAATGGCGGACAAGGACCGACCGTTGGGGGCTTCTGGCCCTGGGGTGGGACCTCAGTGGGCAGCGCTGTTCCCACCTGGGGCCTCTGCTCTGTGGGACGTCCAGCGGGACAGGCCTGAGTCAGCGGTGGCTGTGCCTCTTGCAGGTGCCGCCCACTTCCTGATCAAGGAGCTGTCCTACCACAACCTGGAGCTGGAGCGGACCCGGCAGGAGGAGCTGGGGATCAGGCCGCAGGACATCTGGCCCTTCATCGTGATTTCCGACGACTCCTGCGTGATGTGGAATGTGGTGGACATCAACGGGGGCGGGGAGAGGAGCAGGTGAGGTGCCGCCCCAGGCCTGCGAGCAAGACGGGGGCGCATGCGCTCTTTCCAGGGGGGATTTCTCCACCACCCCGCGAGGACCGTGGAGGGCACTCTCATTAGAAAGCGCAGCACATAGCGGACAGAGACTCAGATGTGGCGGGCTCACATTCCAAGCTTCACTTAGGAGTTAAAAAATTGTTTTAAAACTTTTATTTTAGAGAGAGGGGAGAGGTGGGAGAAAGGAAGAGAAACATCAATTGGTTGCGTCTCATACACACTCTGACCAGGGCCTGAACCCACAACCCAGGCAGGTGCCCTGACCAAAATCGATTGGAGACCTTTGTGGGACAACACCCAACCCACTGAGCCACACCAGCCAGGGCTGGAATTAAATTTTTAAAAATTTTATTGAAGTATATATAGGAAATCACATCATAGATATTCAACATAAATATATACAAGAGAAAAATATAGACGTGCAGAGTGTCACAGACAGAACACGCCCATTTAACGAACTCCCATGTGAAGAAAGAGACCCTCACCACCCCCAGGACTCCCTCCTGTTGCCTCCCAGCCCCTACCCCCTCCCCCAGGCCAATTCCTCACGCCCGCTTCTATTTTTACTTGCTGTGTGACATCAACTCTTTAGCTTCTAGTTTCAAAGGGGCATTAATACCTGTGCTACAGGTTTGTCGTGGGGGTTAACGAGTCTGGGGGACAATGAGGAGCGCCACGGGGAAAGGGCTCGGTAGATCCAGCTGCACCTCAACATCCCTCACCAAACATTTCCTTGTGAGTTTGCGATTTTGCTCTGAGTGTTCCCGCTCAGGGCTGCCTGATGACTTGGATGGTTTTGGCTTGTTCCTGGGAGAGACCTCAGTACGCTAGCTCACCTCCCAGGTGTTGGTGAGAACCTAATGTAACAAGTCCTGCAGTCCCTGGTCTTCTAGAAAAGAAAGTTCTCTGGGGCACTGAGCGGCCCAGGACTGAGGAGGATGTGATCTTCTTTGCTTGCAATGTTCTTGCTGTGACCCTGCGAGGGCGGGAGCTTGGCCGAGGGCCGGGCCGGGAAGAGGGCTGAGCTTTCCTTCTGCCTTCCTGAGTTTCATTCCGAAACAGCATTGGAAGTCCCAGAGCGTCACATCAAGTGGGGGGGGGGGGTGGGAATTAGCTTAAGTTAAAGAAAAGAAAGCTGGGGTCCAGAAAAGTTGAGCAGCTTGCCTAGGCCCTCATCTGGACCCCATTCTCGTCCCTGACGAGATGGGGTTATGCTTGGGATGTTAGCACCTCTGCAGCTCGATGCATAGAAAACAACGTACAGAAATGACTTTACAGTCTTCTTCTGTGTTAACGCTCCTAAAAAGCCACGTGCTCAGAAGGGAAGCCAAAGAAGCAAAACACATAATCACACAGTACGATGTAAGCCACTAACTAAAGTACCGTGTGAATCCCTGGAGGCTGTCACCCTCCCTGGTCATCAGGTGTCCCTCTCTGTCCTGCCAGACCTCAGACACCATCCTGGGCGGTCTCAGGCATTCACGGGCCACGGCCGCCTCCCCATGCTCCCACGTGGAATTCACAGCAGGAAGCCTCGCGCTTTCCCACCGTTTTACCTTCGAGTCGCAAGCCACGGAGGCGGGGTGGTGTGGCCCGAGGGGGAGAGTGAGGGCGTTGGAGACAGCTGTTCACACCCAGGCTCTGTTCGGGGACACCGCGCAGGTTACTCGCAGCCTCTGTCCCTCATCGGTGACGTGGGCGGGGGTGGCCGCCTACGTCACGGGACTGTCGCGAGGACCGATGATGGCAAATGTGAGGGGCTCAGCCTGGCGCCCGGCCCTCGGCCGTGGCTGGGATGGGTTCCCCCCGCGCCAGCCCCACCCGGCCCTTGAGGGTCAGCCGGAGAGCAGCGTCCTGGCGGCCTGGCCCGGAGGGCCTCGCTCTTCCTTGCACGCCACCCTAGGGACGCCACTCTCCCTCCTTCGCGCAGAGAGCTGTCCTGGGCGGAAAGGAACGTGTCTCTGAAGGACGTCATGCAGCACATAGAGGCGGCCCCCAACATCACCCACTACGCCCTGGTCGGCCTGCGGAAGTGGTCCAGCAAGGCCGGGAGCCGGGAGGTGCGCGAGCCCTTCTCCCGCTGCCACGTGCACGACTTCGTCATCCTGAACGTGGACCTGACCCAGAACGTCCAGTACAACCAGAACCGGTGAGCCTCCCGCCCTGTGGGGACGCCAGCACAGCCCACAGCCGCCCCGGCCCTGCCCTGGCTCTGGCCTGGCCCCCGATTTCAGCTTTAACTCCCCCCCTCCCTCCCTCACCCCCTCCCTCCCTCCCTTCGCTTCTTTCTGTAGTTTTGTTGTATAATTTTGGGGAGGGGAGATCAGCATAAGATTATTCCGCTTCCTTCATGGGTTCACATGATACTTTATTCAGTGTTTACTCTGTGTTTACGTGCTTTGCTTTTTGGCTTCCATTCCGAGCACGTAGCTGGTCAGGAGCGTGAGCACGAAGACGACCGTAAAGTGGTTTCCGTGTGGTGCTTTGCACACGTGGAGCTGCAGAGGTGCTCACAGCCTGAGCGTGGCTCCAACCCTGACGCTTCCCGAGCGTCCCTGCGGCTGGCAGCGGCACACGCCAGGGATGGCCCGTGTAGGGGTGTCGACCTGCTAGGAATCTGGGTGCTGTGACTCACCGGCATGGCAGTGAGCCTTGTCCTCAGCTATAAAAAGTGGCTAATTTTTTTAAACCCTGGGACGATATTTTTCTTTTTGAACAAAGAGACGAAAAGGGTGTTTGTAATGTCTTCACGTGCCTGTGTGGTCAGCAGACAACAGTCCTTGGGGGGTTGACGCCTTGGGGATACCGTGCCCTTCCTGGTGCAGGAGCGTGACGGCCTGTCCTGTTTCCCTCGTTTGCTTTGCCTCTGTGCGCACCCAGAGGAAGGCCGGTGGGGCGGCACCGAGCCTGCTCCCCGCCCCTGTGTCTGGGGCAGGTTGGGGTGTGCCTGGGCGTGAGCAGCACCCCGTCTGACCCGTCCCCTCCTCTGGTTCTGAGCAGCTTCCTGTGCGACGATGTGGACTTCAACCTGCGGGTGCACAGCGCCGGCCTCCTGCTCTGCCGCTTCAACCACTTCAGCGTGATGAAGAAGCAGATCTCGGTGGGCGGGCACCGGTCCTTCCACATCACCTCCAAGGTGGGCAGGCCGGGTGCCGGGCGGGCGGGCGCCCTGCTGGGTCTGCCCCGGCTGCCGTGCATGGTGTGCAGACGGAGGGTGGGAGCTGGCAGGGGGCTGCGTGGTCGCCTTCGAGCCAGTGGGGTAGGCTTGGCCGCTGCCTGGTGTTAGTGAAGGCTTTCAGCCGAGTCCCCCCAGTGGACTCCCGTACACCCCAGTGCTCCCAGGAAGGTCCTGCACACGTCTGCGTCACTGCGCTCTGCGCTCACGTGGCTGGTTTCTCTGCTGGACGGAGCTCTGGGCTGCCGGTGTGGTGCATGGTCTTCTCTGGGCCCCTGGAGCAGTGCCTGGCCAGGTACTGTCTGAACGCACCGACCAGCTAGCTTGAGAGCTGGCTCAGGCCGGCCTCTGGGTGGGGAGAGACAGGACCCACTTGGGTCGGTGCTGGCAGAGCAGGCCTGGAGCTTCAGTGTGGCATCACAGCAAGCCCAGAGCCCCGTGTCTTCAGGAAGGCACGTAGAGCTGGCATCTCCCTGCCTGAAGGTGTCTCACATCCGTGGGCCAGAGCCCTGTTCTCTGTTTTTCACCTCCGTCCACCTTAATATGCCCTGATGACATCAGCCAGTTCTAACACCAGCTGCCTCTTCCAGCCTCTGCCCTTCCTGGTCTCCACTAACTCCTCCGTGGCCACCCTCCCTGGCCTGGGCCAGGTCTGAATTCAGGTATCAGTTCCATCCCCTCCCCGCTTTCTGACCAGCAGCGCTGAGAGTCCCCCTCACATCTTGTACTAACGACCAAGACACTTAAAAGGCCTGCACCTCCAGACTTAGGAGTCATTGAAAGTCGACCCCCCCACCCGACCCCGCCACCGCCCCGACTGTGGAGACCCCTCACTGGAGCCACAGTAGATTACAGCTGAATTTGGGGAGGTTCCAGATCTTCACCATGTTAAGTCTTCCCACATAAAAGCTCAATGTGCTTTGAAAACCAATTTTTCTTTTAGTTCCCTCAGCGTCGGTTTTTAACTCTCAGGTATTTTATCTTTATTCCTATGTTGAGATAATCTTATTTTTTCTTTGGATTCAATGGCACAGTTGACTCTCTAGAGCAGCGGTTCTCAACCTGTGGGTCGCGACCCCTTTGGGGGTTGAACGACCCATTCACAGGGGTCGCCTAAGACCATCGGAAAACACATATATAATTACATATTGTTTTTGTGATTCATCACTAGGCTTTAATTATGTTCAATTTGTAACCATGAAAATCCATCCTGCATATCAGATATTTGCATTACGATTCATAACAGTAGCAAAATGACAGTTATGAAGTAGCAACGAAAATCAGTTTACGGTTGGGGGTCCCCACACCATGAGGAGCTGTATTACAGGGTCGCGGCGTTAGGAAGGGTGAGAACCACCGCTCTAGAGGGCAGCTGGTAAGGTTTTGTACTACTTTGAGTGAAATCACTCATTTTCCTTTATTTACTCAATAACCGTTGACCGGGCCCCCAGCCCCTTTGCCCGTTTGGCCTGGCAGCTGAGACAGATGTTAAGTAAAGACGTCGTGCGGTGCCTCTGTGACAAGCAGCCAAGGGCGACGTGTGTGTCACAGGGAGACCTAACCGCACCAGCAGTGGGGGAGGGGTCTGTGGGTCTCCCTGAGGAAGTGACATTAAGGCAGAGACCTGGAGAATGAGGAGGAGCGCTGTGTCCAGGCACGGGGGAAACCCTGGGAGGCCGTGCTGAGGGGTGGGAGCAAGCCGGTTGGTGTGGAGGAAGGTCAAGGTCAGAGGGGAGAGGAGCTGGGAGGAGCTGGAGAAGTGGGCGGGACCTTGTTGGCCGTGGGAACGTTCTAGACTTCTCTCCAGGAGTAATGACAGATCCCTGAAGGGTGTCCAGCCGAGGACTGGATTGGTTCCCTTCATGTCCGCGGTCTCGCCAGCGGGGAAAATGCGTTGGTGATGTCGGATCCATGTGGGTCCGATGGGGGCCATGGGGGTGGGTGGGACCTGGTGGTCAGGGAGGTGGGCTGCGCCCTGAGGTTTGCACCCCAGGATTTGGGGAAGCCAATTTTCTATGTGGAAAGACCAGTGTCTACAATTTTTACTGATCCTGTTGATCGGTTTTTACGTGTCCCCCTTCGGTAAAGCCTGATTTTCCGTAACAGAGACCTTTGCTGTTGAAGTGTGTGGTCTGCGCTCACAGCGCCGCCTGACACACAGTCTCCCGGGACGGGGCCCCCAGCCTGGGCGCCCTGCTGACGCCCGCCCTTGCCCTCGCAGGTGCCCGCCAGCCCCGCGGCCGTCGTGCCCGCCCAGTACATCTGCGCCCCGGACAGCAAGCACGCGTCCCTGGCGGCCCCTGCGCAGCTGCTGCTGGAGAGATTCCTGCAGCAGCACAGCCACCGCTTCTTCCCGCTGTCCCTGCAGAGCTACGGCCACCCCGTGCTCTTGGTCGACTGCTACCTGAACCTGGGATCTCAGGTAACTGCCCGAAGGGGCCCCGTCGGAGCCCTGGCCCCGAAAGACGTCTCAAACAGGGGCGCGAGACCCCAGGCCTCGGAGGCGTCCCCAACGGCTTCGTCTCAGGTGTCGACCCCCCGTTACAGCTGATAAAGGCTGAGAGAATTCAGATGGTTTGCTCCGGTATCAGAAGTCAGGGATCAAACCTGAGTCTCAGGCCAGAGCAGTTCTGAGCCTCAAATGAATGAATAGATAAATCTGGATAAATCTCTTGGAATTGATTTTTAGGACAGAGATTTGGAAGTGACACCAAAGTACTGTTTCCGGCTCCCCAAGCCCTTGAACTTGGCCCAGCAGTTAGCACTTTAGATACAGAGCCCTAGCACAGTGTTGCGGAGTACTTCACGGAAAGCGGTGTTTTCTCTCTGCTCCCCACTTTCCCCAGATTTCTGTGTGCTACGTGAGCTCCAGGCCCCACTCCTTAAACGTCAGCTGCTCCGACTTCAAGTTCAGTGGGCTGCTTCTCTACCTCTGTGACTCCTTCGTGGGAGCTGGCTTCTTGAAGAAGTTTCATTTTCTGAAAGGTGACTTCCCGTACTCTTAACCTCAGACCTTGACTTGAATGCTTGTCGTCCCCTGGTGTCTCCGGGGGGGTGACCTCTGGTTGTAGTCCTCATTTGCCAGTGGGTAAACTGAGGCTCAGAGGGGGAACGCAACCTCCAGGAAAGTACAGGAAGGTGGGGATGGGATTCCGGGGCGACTCTCTTTCCCCCCAAACCCGTTTGGGCAGAGATGAGTCACAGCCCCTCCCCCTTTTAGGCCCCTGTTGTGTTCTTTCCAGTCCAAATTCTTACAAATGCCGCTTCCTCCTGGTGGCTGAGTTCCTCTTCCTGGTCTGGGGACACTGCACGCTTCCGGACTTGTACTCGGATCTTTCTCCTTCTGTAGTTTTCTTGCTAGAGTGGTTCAGAGTGACAAACATCCATTCTGTGTGACAAAGCAAAGTGTCCTGTCTGGCTGGGGTCCGTTTCTGATGTGCACGTTTTCTTGGTCGGTCCTCACTCTGACCTTCTTGTCTAGCAGGTATTCAGAGCTAAGGCCTTGGGAAGAAGAAAGAGACATCTGCAGCAGTCTCTGCCCTTGGGAATCATTTTGTCTAATGGGAGGAAAGTAGGAAGGGAGTAGAGACTGACCAGCTGAGTGAATGAATGAGTGAGTGAGTGAGTGAGTGAATGGGCAGCAATGATGTCTAGATTATACTAGCATTCTAGAGGAGGGAGAATTCACGTGCTTGAGCAGGTGGGGAGAGGTGGGAGCTGCATCGGCCTGGATGGGTGGTCACCTTAGGTGGGGGAAGAAGGTGGGGTTGGGCCTTGAGGGGGCCGGCTCACACCCAGGGCTGTGGCTGAGAGCGCTGGTCTGTGACCTGCCCGGTGTCTCTTTCCAGTTCCCCTTCTCTGTTTCCTCCTTTGTCAGCGCTTCTTCTGCCTCCATGCTATCTCACCTGCCAGACCTGCCAGCCGCTGGCTGTGTCTGTCTTGCTAAGATTGTGAAGCATTACAAAGAAAAGAGGAGTCCCTTGGACGTCTGGTCCTTCCCTTCCCCCCAGCATTGTGTTCATTTCCTTTTCTGCAAGCAGAACCCAGGCAGCGGGTGTTGGTTGGATAAGCTCCTCACCTGTTTTCTTCCCACGCCTCTGCCGTTGTCCGTGCAGGTGCGACCTTGTGTGTGATCTGTCAGGACCGGAACTCGCTCCGCCAGACCGTGGTCCGCCTGGAGCTGGAGGACCAGTGGCAGTTCCGGCTGCGTGACGAGTTCCAGACCGCCAACGCCAAGGAAGACCGGCCGCTCTTCCTTCTGACGGGGCGACACATCTGAGGGACAGACGCGCCAGCAGGTTTCGGGGAGGGTGGAGCCTTCGGAACCCCATGCTGCTGAGGGCAAAGGAAGAATCAGAAGCATGATGGGTTTGAATGGAAATGGGCCCAGAGACTATTCTGTGCAAGCTGGGGGGGCGGGGGCGGGGGGGCACCAAGGCCCAGGGGGTGATGGAGACTCAATGAGAGCGAGGAGCATCCGTGGGGGGCAAGCAGGAGCTTGGACCCAACCCCCCGAGGGCTGGGCCAGCACATTGCCCTGGGCTTGGTCAGAGTCCGTTTTACCGAGAACACAGTTTTGCCTACTCTCGTGTTATCCAGATGCTTCCATGGACAAACTTGACTTTTCTCTCCATTCTAAACCTCTTCGATGATCTTAGAGGTGCCAATATTTCAGGCATGATTTGAGCTACATAGTTTCCTTATCATCGACTGCAAAGCAATATTCCAAAAGAACATTTTAACTGTAAAGGCTGGAAACAAGAAGAAAAACCGAAGTGGGCCACTGAATAAGAATTATGTAATTGCCTAGAAGTTTGCTTTTTAAAAAGCTAGCCCAAAGGTATCAACTTTAATAACGTAAAACAAATGGTTTTACTTCATAGCAAATGCGATTCTATTAAAATAGTATAGGGTAAACACCCTACCTCTTAGAAAGGGCAAAAGAGAAAAGAAACTTTCTTTAAAACTAAAAGGTTCCAGGAAGGTTATTTGGTTACAGAGAAGTTCACCTTAAGAAACAGAATTTGCCTTACAAAGGAAAGAGGACCAAATGGCTTACTTGAAACAAATAACCAGTGAAAACAAAATGATGCATAAGCAACTCGATAAGAACTGGACTTCTGACTGTAATTTATTGAAGCTCAGTTTTCAGTTTCTTAAACAGCTTGCCTTTTCTTGTGAACGCCTGGTCTCTGACCGTAGAGGAAGGGGACAGTCAGACCAGAGGTGGCCGCAGGGATGTCCCACCATACCGTACGCCCACTGGCCCACCAGAAGGTTTTTTCAGGCAGCATTGGGAGCACTACCTACAGGCCAGGCGTCGGGCATGTGCCAGATCCTTCCCACCGCTGGCGTGGGTGGCCTTCTCCCGTTCCGTTTGAAAGAGGAGAAGGTTGAGATGCAGAGAGCCCCTCCCCATGATGGCAGAGCTGGGAAGGCACAGAAGCACACGTCCAGCCGCTGGACTCTGGGCCCCTGAGTCCGCCTTCCCCTCACACACAACCCTGCCTTTGAAGTGGCCTGTAACGGAAGGAGAAGTTGAACAACCCTCAAAAACGAATCATCAGATACATTTTTGTGTCTTCATCTTAGACGTTTATAAGCACTCTCCTGGATAACAGTTCGAGAAGAAACTATTTTGAAAGATGATGCCAAAGAATTAATGTCAATCTTTTCTCCCCTAAGAAGAAAAGCCTGTGGGTATAAAAGATTTAGATTCAGTGTTTCTAAAATCATCACTCTGTACCTATCATTATTCCTCTTTTGGAATAAAAACTTATCTTCTTTCGTTTTATGTGTCTTTTGTAAATAGCTTTGTGCTGTTCTCCATTTTATTGGTTAATTTAAACTCAGAAAAACAAACTATTCTTGTTTGTTCCAGCATTATAAATAAAACTTATAATGCATACATTGTTTCTTTGGTGGGTATTAATGACATCATTTTGAGAGGAAGTTGTGTGGCCTGTGATTTCCAGGGCTGCCTGCTTAAAATTTCGACGGTCTGACAGAAAAGACAGTTTTGGAAAGGAAATAAGAATTAATCCATACATGTAGGGGCATGTTAACATGGGGAAGAATCGCTGACAGAGAAAAAGGGGACCGTTGGAAATGGAGCTGCAGCTGAACATGCATGAGGGAGCCTGCCACTCAGGAAGGTGGTTTTTCAGGGCGCTCTGAGCTCCACTGTGGCTGGAAAAGCTGGAAGGGGGCCTGGGCTTTTGTTCGGGGGGTTGATGGGGAGTAGTTGGAGCAGCGAGGCCCTTTGGCTTCTCCCAGCTGTCCCTGCCATGCGCCCTGTACTCCGTGGACCTACGCAGAGTAGCTGGAGTTAAGAGCGGGTGCAAGTCGTGTCTGGGCCACAGAATATAAATCCGAGTGGGTAAGAGCTGTTTTCCATTACAAGCCTTGTAGTAATATTGTCTGACTTACAAAAAACAAGTTTATATACCTTGTGTTTTGAATGTTTAACTTTCAAAATTCAAAATATATGTGTTTAGGGGTTTTCTCCCAAGTTCCTTTCCTTTGCAAACATTAAAAAAACAAAACAAAAACAAATAAAAACAACATTGTAATAGCACTTTAAGATCAGTACAAAATATCTGAATTGGGTGCTGCACCCTTTTAAGAAGTGATCAGCCATGCGTGTTCACAGGTAAACCCCAAGAGAAATATAAAACACTGTTCCTGAGTTATTTTGGTTCGTTGGGGAACCAAACAGGTTTTTATTGACCGTGGCATGCTTGCTACCAAATTGTAACTTTGATCCTAGTCAAGACAGAAATAGAAGGTTAAAATATGTTTCAAGTTAGTAATTAATCTTTGGAGTTTTAAAATATTTCTGGAAAAACCCTACAGCTTTTGTACTTTCAAAAACTATGAGCAATTTTGTTGGTTAAAAGCTCCGATTAATGTAGACAGTGAATCCACTCACTGATAAGACAGTAAAAAGAAAGGTGGACCAAAATGGCATAATCCTAATTTGAGTTTGGTTATTTCGTTGGGTTAACGCAGACTGGATGTCTAAGTTAAACATTTTTTACTGTACTGTGTGTTGAATAATGCTGCCACACTGAAAGAATTCATAGACATAGCATCAGAAGCTTGCCTCTGGTACATTTCACGGTCTTCCTTGCGTCGGTCAGTCTGCACCTCATGAACTCTGCAAGTAGCACAGATTGAACACAGGGCTTGCTTGATACTTTCCCCCCAAATCCTAACTCCGAAATATGCACAGCCTAGATGCCACCGGTCTGTGAGGCGTGGGTGAAATTTGTGTCTCGGCTTCGTGAGCATGCGGTTGCAGGTTCATGGGCAAGGCCGGATCGGGTGCAGCGGCCTGCTGGCTTGCCCACTAGAAAACGCTGCTGCAGCTCGGAACCCCTATGGAGGCTGCTGGGAGATGCATGAGTGTCCCATGCTGCTCTGTGGCCCTGATGTCCTTGGGCCAGCATGGGGCAGGCAGTATTCGGACGGGGCTGCTGAGGTCTGAGGTCATTATCGGTCCACTTGATGTCATGATAGGAGGAGCAGCTCCCACTGTTCTGACTCCTGCTGGAGTCCCTGCGTGACCAGTTCCATTCATATGGTTATTGTTCTGCTGCTGGTGGGGTTGGGATTTTGTTGGGGATTTTTTTGGTCTTTATTATTGGGTCCAGATTTGGGTTAGGAATTTGATAGCCTGCAAACATGCCTGATATAAAAAGTAGATTTTTAAAAATAAAGGTTTCTTCCTAGCTGTTTCTGAGTAATTCTCTTTATAGGGACCATGGTTAGCAATTCTGAAGCAAATGGAATGTTTTCTTATTGGGTTTAACTTTATATTTTCCCATGTTCTTGTTAAGGCTGCGGTTGGTATATGCATTTCTTTTGAAATCTTCATTAATGTTTGATGTTCAGGCCTCTCTTTTTTATCTGCACAAAATTCCATCATCCTGGTTGTTCTGTCCAGCTGGTCCTGGGGCTGAATATGGCTAGTTTTGCTGATAATAAAAGAGCAGAAGCCTGGGGTGGGATACAAAATCCCTGCCTTTACAGGCTCCCCGGTAATTCTTACACCCCCACCTGCAGGAGTGGGAAGAGCATAGACTTTCAGAGTTAATTTTAAATTCTGGACTTCTCTTAATGCCTCACCTTGGCTATAAAATGGGGCAAGGAGACCCAATTTTCTGGGTGGTCCTGAGTATTAGAGGTGAAAACGTAGGCGGTCTGGTCCTCCCTCCCCGTTATCTGAGTGACAATCTGGAGCAATTACGGGTCACTAGCTCGGGATGCGTGCGCAAGGCGGGCTCTGGCTTCCAGGTCACAGCCTTCAGCTCCTGCTTCGGCAGCACGATGACGGCTGTGGGCGGGGCCGGCCGGGCGAGGCCCCCAGACAAGCGACGGCAGGGTGCGGGTCCCGTGGGCACCAAGCAGTGGGCGCGGCAGCCCAGGTCTCCGTAGACCAGAGGTAGTAGGGCCACACGAAGCTGTGGCGGCCCCTGGCACGCCAACCAGCAGCAGCAGCAGCGATGGGGTGGAGAGAACCAGGCTGAGCGCACGGGAGCGCAGGCGCCCCGGGGTCCCGCGCGCACCTTCAGCACCGCGGGCGTGGACAGCGAATTGCTCCGGGCGCCGGCGCCAAGGTGCGGGAATGCGCACTGGTGAAGGGCACCTTGGGTCAGTGCTGGGCTGGGCTGGGTCTGTGTCTGGGGGGCGGGGCCGAGGGGGCCTAGGCTGCGGGTCTCCATCCCCCTTCCAGTCTAAGCTCGCTCTCAGCGCCTGGAGACCGGGCAAGCTCCCAGTTAGCAAACGGCCCCTCCTCTCTGAGAACTTCCACGATGAGAGCCGCCCCCCCCCCAGCCCAAGGGTGCCCCTGAGCAAATGCAAGACCACGAGAGTAAGCCTGTTGCCATGTTCACATTTCTCCCCTCAGTCCCACCCAGAGGAGCACGTGCTGGCTGGAAAGGGGCTTCCTGCGGGACCTGAAAGACACGCGTGGGCCAAACGCTGCCGCTTCCTGTGTGGCCTTGGGCAAGGTTTTCAAACCTCTCGTGACCCATTTTTGCATTAAAAAATATTACCTACACTGCGGAGGATCTGCCAAGAATAAATGAGTGAAGCTGCGGAAGCCCGGGCCTGGCGGTGTAGCAGGCGCTGTGGGCTGCGCTGCTCTGTGCTGCCCCAGACACGGCTGGTCAGGGCCTTGCCCGCACGCCCCCGTTTCTGCAGCTGTTATTCTCAGGGCTGTTTCAGTGCCGCCCTGATGTCCTCAAGGAAGTCCTTTGTCACTGACTGATGTGTCCTCATGGCATCCCGCTTTCCCAGTCCTTTGAGGGGTCATTCTCATGGAGCAGTGGGAGGCGTCCTACCTGCTTTCTGCTGGGACCTCGACTAATCTGAGTGTGTGATAAGGGACCGTTATCCAAAATACACCCACAACTCGGAAAGCTTGACAGGAAGAAAACCAACAATTCAATTAGGAAAAATACAAACGGGCCGAAGACCTTCATAAACACTTCCCTAAAGAAGATCCACAGATGGCAAATAAACATAGGAAAAGATGCTCCTCATCGCATGTCGTCAGAGAAATGCACATTAAAACAATGAGATCGTGGTACACGCCGACTAGAAGGACCAACATCTGAAATGTGGACGACGCCCCAGGAGCTGTCACTCAGTGCCCATGGGAACGAAATGTGGTCCAGCCGCTTGGGAGCACAGTCCGGCGGTTTCTTACAAAACTTAACACACTCTCATGACAAGATCCAGCTATTGCGCTCCGTGGTGCTCACCCGAAGGAGCTGAAACCTTATGTCCGCCCAGCAACCTGCATGCAGGTGCTTGGAGCAAGTTTAGTCCCAATGACCCAAACTGGGAAGCAGCCCACATGGCCGTCGGCGGGGGAGTGGGTTAACAAGCTGTGTCCGTCAGGCGATGGATGTGGGTCAGTGCTGAAAGGAAACGCGCTATCGAGCCCTGTAAACCCACAGAAGGATGAGTGGGTGACGGGGTGAGTGTAGTGATGTTCAGGGCGCTGGAATTACTCTGTGTGACACTCCCGCGATGGCTACGTCATCGTACAGGTGTCCCAACTATAGAGTGTGCACCGGGAGCGAGCCTGACTGTAAACTGGGCTTCGGGTGGCAGTGATGTGTCAGGGGAGGCTCGTCTGTGGTAGCAGGTGGACCACTCTGGGGTGGGATGCGGACCGTGGCAGAGGCTGTCTTGATGTGGGAACAGGGCGTATATGGAAACTCCGTACTTCCAGCTTGATTTTTCCTAAACTGTTCTAAAAAAGCCCACTAGTTTATTAATGAAAAAACAAACAAACAGATGTGACTTTTGTTCATGCTGTGTCCTTCCCACTGTGTGAGGTACTGTGGGGGCTAAGGATGAGTAAGGACAGCTGGGATGATGAGGCGTAAACTCAGGTTACTCCCTGGCACACGCTAAGGGGAGTGGACGGTGGGGACTCTGAGCTCCTCCTCCTGGCCAGGTGAACCTCTCTGAGCTCGTTTCCTCTTCTGGGACATGATCGTGCCTAACCGTGAGAATTAGAGAGGGTAAGTGTAAGAAAAACACTTGGCATGTGGAGCGAACTCAGCAACGTCAGTCCCAGCCCCATCCTCTCCCTGAAAGGTCAAAGGATGGAAAAGTCATTGTGGGGTGGGGAAATCAGGGAAGGCTTCGTGGAAGAAGGAGGTTTGACCTGGGCCTAGAAAGTGGGCAGATTTGAGAAGGAAGAGGGAAGGGAAAGGCCTTCTGGGGAAGGGGGGGTGGTGGTCATAGCATGAACTAAGGCTTAGAAAGGGAAAAACTGAAAGTGCTCTTGGGGGTTCACCACTGACTCCCAGACAGTGCTGGCAGGCCCAGGGGAAGGGACAGCCTGTGGGTTTGTCACAGCTGGTGACACACAGCAGGAGTGTCTCAGGGGGTGTTCCGCCTGGTCCTGGCTGCAGCCCCTGGGGACACAGATGGACTCCCCGGGAGTTCTTCTGCAGGAAAAGCTGGGGAGTCTGCAGCTGATGGAAGTGCAAAGTAAGACAGAGGCTCAGTTTCTTTGCCCGTGAATGGAGCTGTTCACACCTGCCACATGCACCGCTCCTGTGAGGATTCATAGCTGCGGCTGCGTTGGGAAGGTCTGTGCACGCCAGACTGTGTGTCAAGGACTCTCGGTGCGTGGCCTCAAGTATCCACACAACAGTCCTCTGAGAGAGAGCCTCTATTTTTGTCCCTGTGTTCCCCAGATAAGGAACATGGGCTCCTAGAGGCTGAGCGACTTGCCCTGAGTCAGAACTGCTTCTAAAGGTCAGCACCCAGATCGGCGTGACTCAGAGTCTGCGATTTGACCGACGCACGGAGCTTCTGGGAGCCCTGCCATTGGCCACCTCCCGTTTCGAGCTGTACCAGCCAAACCAGGGCTGGCTCTCAGCAGCCTGCACAGAGCGGGATGCATGTCAGCTTGGCCACCCTGTCCCTGGCACACGCCGCCGTCTGGGCCCAGAGCACCGAGCACTGTGCCCCTGTCCTTCTTATCAGCGGTGGCACACGCCTGCACCTTCCTAATGGCAGCAGTGACACCGGGCTGCCGCCCTCAGACCCCCTACCTGCTGTGTGCATGCTGTGGCTCCGTGGGACTCCTGGCTCCATGCCAGACGGGCCAGGCAATCACTCGCAGCCACCGCTGGCTGCTAATGAGATACGCTGACAGGGTGAATAAAAGCAGGAGTGCTGGTGAGCAGCTCAGCAGAAGCGCCTGAAAGTGGTGATATTTCCTCCGTTTGGGCTGCAGGAACTGTGCCGGCGTGAGGTGGGGGCACCCAGCTGTGAGGCCGTGCACATGGGTCCCTCCCCAGTGCACTCCATGCTTTCCAGGGTGAGGAAGGCGGGGACCCCTGTGTGGCCGGGGCCATGGCACAGTGGCCTGGGAATGGAGACCCAGGACCCAGTCCTTCTCTGTGCCTGACCAGATGCAGCACTGGGGAAGCGTCTGGCCCCTGAACCTGTATTGGGAGGGTGGTTAGACCCCTTGCAGGCACCTGGCACCTTTCACGTGCTCCCATACTTCTCTCTCACTGCAGCCCGGGGTCAGGGGTACCCCGGAGGGAGGGAAGGAGGAACCTGCCCTGAAACCAGAGAAGGCCTTGGGGGGAGGGATTTGGAGGCCTGGGTAGGGCTGGAAGACTTCAGGGGGCCGTCACAGAGTCACAGTTTGCAGGGACTCAAGTGGGGGGGTGGGTCTCCGAGGTGAGAGCTGTCATGGGGCCTGACTTATCACTTGGCACAGCACGTTGGCTCCAGCTGTCCTCTCTCTGACCCTTCTTCCTTTCCCGCCCACATGCTCAGGTGCCCATATTCTAAAGCCTCTGCCTTACCCTGCCGGGTGCTCAGGGTACCGTCCTTCCTCTCTCTGGGTGAGATTGCAAAGTGCCCCCCACTCTCCCTGTCACACTAGATTGAAGCATCTGACACCCGTCTTGAGGTGCACCCTCGGCCCTCAGCCTCTCCGGAAACTGCCCTGGTTCTGTGTGTCCCTCCCACCCCGCGGCAGGTCCGTCTAACCCCCAGGCTAATCACCGTGAGTCCCGGGCTCCTGAAGTCAACCTGGCCTTGCTGTGCCTCTTCCTCCTTGGGGACCCGGGGCCAGTTCTTCAGGCTCCTGTTTTTGACCTGTGACCTTGCAGGGTTTCTAGGCAAGTTGAATGCCAGTATGCAGCTTAAGTGCTTAGCTCCTGGTGTGTGTCGGGGGTGTTCCAACCCGGGGAGCTGTCGTGATGACTGATGCTGCTGAGTGTGATGGAGGTGATGGGGCTGGCCCACTGACCCCAGCTTTCCTGACTTCCCGAGGGGTGTGGATGCAGCTCAGAGGAACAGAGAGAAAGGGTTCCCCAAAGCGCTTGCGCACGATCGGCACAGTCTTTGGTGAGGCTTCCTGCCCTGGTGTACAAGGTGGTCTCTCCCTCTCACCTCCTCCTGTCCAGTCCCCTCTGGTCCGAATCCTGACTCTGTCCTGTGCAGCTGTGTGACCTTCAGGAAGTTGGCCAATTTCTGAGTCTTGCTCCAAGAGCTGGCGAGGAGAAAATGAAAGGTGCTGGCTGCCGGCCAGCGGGGGTCCTGCCCCCGGCCCGCTCCCGCGCCCCTCACCCAGGCCACTGAATCTGGAACCTGTGGGACACTGTGGCCTTTAGGGGCGGGAGGCGGCTCCGGGTGTCAGCCAGTCCCCAGGTGGGAGAAGATTTGCAATTCAACACTCTGCTCTCTATCTGAACCTTGTGACTTGGCTGGGCTCCTGGGGTGTAAAGGGAAGCCACCTGCCTGGGGTTCAGTGTCCCAGCCCAGCCTCCCTGCTCCTGAGAGCATGAAATGAGCACTGGTGACATTTTTCTCCCAGGGCTCGGTGGCGGCGGCGAGGAGGCAGCCAGCCTCCCGCGGGCGGGACCATGGAGGAGCAGGACCAGACCTGCAGCCCCACGTGGGAGCCCCCGAAGGACAAGAGCCTCCCGGATTCCCCCTGGTCATGGGTAAGGGCCGTGCGTGACAGTGACCGTCCCCGGCAGAGCAGCCTGGTGGGACCTGTGGGGTCCTTTGTGCCGAGGGGGTGCCGTTTCGGGCTTGAGCATCCGTGTTTCCTCAGATAGGTGGTGGGACCGCTGGTTCCCAGGGGCTACTGTTACAGAGGCTGCACTTATAGAGGTTTTAGAGCTTGTTCAAGAGTTAAAGACGTTTTTCTTTGCTTTGATAGAAAATAAGTAGTGAGGGTTTGGATGCTCGAGACAGGGACACGGGGTGTGTTCTGAGGGCTTCCTGCTCCCAGGCACTGTGCTGGGACCTCCAGCTTTCTGTGCGGGGGAGGAGGGGCTCCCCCCACCCCATGTGGTCATTTAACCCCGTGTCTGAGTGTAGGGTGTGTGCTGGGGGCTCCACTGGATTCTGTCCTGCCTGTTTAGATCTCGTCCCCAATGCCAGGACTTTGTGCTGGGGGGCGGGGGGGGGGCGTGGTGGGGGGGCGGGGAGAAGGCTGCTCATGGTGGTTTTTTCACAGAAAGCCCCGAAGCAGGAGCAGAGGGTGCTCAGGTAGCACCCAGCGGAAGTGGTACTAAGGGTAACACCTGGGCCAGAATTTGGGCCCTGCTGTTTCTTCCAAAGGCCAGGGGCTTGACACATGGCACCTGGGTCACCGTGACCCTCCACCTCTGGTCCTCACCTGCGGACGGCTGGGCTGGCCCTCCCGGGTTCTGAGGGGTTCTGCGTGCCTGGAAGCAGAGAGAACCTAGGGCTCTCTGTAAGGGGTGTGGCATGGGGGGTGGCTGATGGTCACCTGTCGCTTCAGCCAGCTTCATTCTAAGGGAAGCTTCCTGATGGTACACAGGCTGAAATTTGGGGGTGGGGCGCGAGGAGGAAAGGGGACCCAGATTCTGCTCCCTCCTCTTTCCCATTGGGCGAGTGCTGCTGAGTGGATGGATGCATGCAGAAGTTCCCCAGGCTGATCCTCAGCCTCTACAGGCTGAGGACGGGGTTGGGGCCTCCCCCACCCCCGCCCCCAGGATTCCTGTGAGGTCAAAGGCCCCACCTGCTGAGTAAAGAGGCTGGTTGTGTGGTGAGTGGGGTTCACACGACTGGGCCTTGTTTCCATTCCTGGAAGTGCCCCGACACGCAGCAGCCCCGTGCTGGCTGAGAAGCACACCCGCCTCCCCCCACCCCGGGGCCGTGTGGGTCTCCCGCAAAGCCCCCACGCCTCCCAGTCTCTCCGCCCGGGTCTCAGCATGGGAAGTAACTCGGACAGCCTGGCCCACACTGTCATTCCCATTTGACAGCTGAGGCACCCGAGGCTGTGAAGGTGGGACTTGCCCCCAGCAGCTCGGGGGGCTGGTAGGAGGGGGGCAGGAAGCCGGCCCAGCCCTGGTACTGTCAGCTCGGGCAGCCTCCAGACTCTGTGATTCAGGGCAATATCTGGGTTTTGCTCATTTTCTTTTTTATTATTCCTTATTTTTCCTGAATATACAAGTGCGCTCGTTATAGAAGACCTGGACTATACAGCAAAGTGTAAATAACGCGATTCCAGTCAGCCCGCCGCTCACGGAGCCTGGGCGCACAGAGTTGGCTTCGTTCCCTGGAGGCTTATTATAATGGCGCCACAGAAAGGACTTCAGGGCCACCTCGTGGCCGCTTTTATTCCATAACCCTTCCAACTCCACCCAGCGCCCTGTGGGGTTGGTTCTAAAGGCCCCGGTTAAAACCGCCAGTGGCCCTTGTGCTGTCCCACCAGCCGCCCTGTGACACTGTGACTTTCTTCCCCAGTGGGACGCGCTGTGGCGGGGAGGGTGCTGGGAGGTAGGCTCTGAGCATGAACCCCGGGCACCGGGTCCGCAGGGGCCTGGGAACTTGGGCTTGGCTCGGACTTGTGCGCGTGCCTGGGAGAGGCTGACCTGTTGTGGGGCAGGGCGGCTTCAGAGCGGGGACACGGGGAGCCCAAGCGGCCGGTCCCGTGGGAGAGCTGGTGCTCCAGGACAGAGGAGGGCCTGGCCCAGGGGGGTCTTCAGCAAAGCAGAACGGGAACAGGAAGCAGGAAACGGAGGCAGATGCCCAGAGGGGCTGTCAGTAATGCGGGAGAGCTGAAGAGGAGGCTGCCGCTGCTGCGGCTCAGCCTTTGTGGGTGCTTTCATCCAAGGGCAGGGACGGGGCGCTGGCCGCACTGGGCACCCCCGGAGACACGCGTCACGTTGGCACCCTTCACCTGCGACATTGGCCACAGCCATTCTGGGAGTCTGTGGGCTTGGTTTCCAGGCCCTGAGTGTGTGCAGAGCCCCGTGGGGTGTAGAGACGGGGAGACCTGGTCCCCGCAGTTGGGAGGTCAAAGCAGGATGTGAGTGAGGGGACCTGCCCGCAGCCAGCTGCCCATGTCACGGGGGCCGCGATCCGGAGGAGTTCCCCCTGACCGGGCCAGGGAAGGGGTCTCTGAGACGCGGCGGGTGGGGTCCCGCCTCAGGAAAGAGCAGGATTTCCATTTCGGTAACCAGCGCCCAGGGCAGGTGGAGCCGCTCAGCCTGGCAGGTACTGACTTTGAGACGACAGGCTGTTGCCTCAAGCTAAGTCCACGGAGCTTGTGCCTTGGCCACTTGGGATTTCATTCCTCCTTAGCTGGGGCATGCACGGTGACATCCACCCTGGTCAGACACTGCGCTGTGACAGAAAGCAAACACTCCGGGCCAAATAAAGACACAGGACCCAGCGTCAAGGGGGCGGGGCGTGCGGATAGGCGGTAGGAGCTTCAGGCCTGGGCTCAAGTCCCGGCTTTGCCACTTACACACGTTGATTTCCTGGAGCCGCTGCCGCCTCACCTGTAAAACGGGGCTTACAGTACCTGATAACGTAATACTCGCAGGTGCTTAGTCAGTGGCAGCTGTTATTAATCATAGCACAAAACGTGAAAGACGCCACCTGCTGTTACAGGTTGGCAGAGCATTTCCTCGTGGCCCATTGGTCTTAGCACCTGCGGAGGAAATGCCCCAACCAGACCCCTTTCTCTGCTAATACAGAGCAGGACTTGGGGGTCATCTTCATCCAGACCCTGGAGCTCGGCTGCGTTCGGGCCGGAGCTGCTGGAGTGAGGCAGGGCAGGAGGTGAGCCTTCTGTGGCAGGTGGGCCTGATGGGGAGGGGGGCTGCGAAGAGAGGAAAAGAGAGACGAGGCCTGCGTTGGCCTCCGAGGTGAAGCCACAGGTGCGCGCCCTCGAGAAGGCTCACCTGCGGCTGTGCTGATGCGAGAGGGGCGGGCAGGGCGGCCCCTGCAGGGGTGCCCCACACCTGCCCCGTGCCCTCCCATTTCCACCTCTTCAAAGTGCCTCTGAGCCTCGAGTTTGTACCCTTGGGGCTGAGAACCTGCTCTTCCAGCTTTGGGAAGATAAGTCAGGTGAATTTGTAAGTCTGATTATCTTTTGCTTAGCGGCTGCTTGGCGCTGTAACAAAGGCGCTGTGGGTATGAGTTCACTGAGACGTAATGCAAACTGGAACGTCTGTGACCCGCAGGCTGGTGTCCTGGCCCTTCCTGGCCCCAGCCAGAGCCCTGGATCTGAACTGGCTTCTGAAGCTGGGGGCCGGCAGAACGAGTCTGACGTGGCCGCCGTCAGCTGGAGCAGGGCCCACCAGGAGCACGTGGCCCTCTCGTCTTTTCTCCCCGGAGGAAGAGCCACAGTGACGTAGAGCTGGAGGGCGGGGCTGGTGTCAGTGCCGATGTCACCAGTGCGCAGTGGGGAAGAGACCAGGACCGAGGTCTGTGGTGTATGCGCCGAAGCGGCTTCGCCCGCTCAGCTTTCCGGGGCAAGGTTGTGGCTTATTCGGAGAGAACGCACGGCCCATCTGGAGCAGGTGAGCGCATCGGGCTTTTACGAAATGATTGTAACATAGGCGGCACTTCCCTCCCTCCCCACCTTATTCCCTTTTCCTTTTTCAAAGAAAAACCCTGCGGCACTCACCCCCCATGCTCCCCCAAACAAGAAGAATAAAAGACTATTGTTTCTTCGCTCCCGAATTCATTCCAGTGCTAAGTGTCCACTGGGCTCCTATACGCAGCAGGAGACCGGGCAGCAAATAGAGCGGACAAGTCCACCCTGCTGGCACATGCGCTCCAGGTGCGGAGGGAAGGGCGAGCGAATGAATTAAGTAAGATCAGTGCCGGCTGGGGACGGGTTATAGGAGCTCCGCGTGGAAGTGGGATGCTGTTATAAAGGGAGTGGTCAGGGCAGGTCTCGTTGAGAAGGAGACATTGGAGCAGAGGTTGGAGGCCGCGAGGGAGCAGGCGGAGGGCTCCATTGTGGTCGAGGCCTGAGGGTGGCCCATGGTGGCAGGTTTGAGGCCATGTGGCTGCAGCTGAGGGAACAAGGGGGTGGAAGATCATGTCCGAGAGCAAGGGGGCGGGGCTAGCCCAGCGCCCCAGGGCCTTGGCCTTGACTCTGAGTGAGACAGGAAGTTGTGGGGGCATTTGGAGGCGGGCACTGCCTTAGGGGGAGGGTGTGTGCATTTTGGGGACCAGTATCCTGGGTCCGGAGCCTGTTGCAATAATCCCAGTGAGAGGTGAAGGTGGTTCGGACCACGGTGGGTTCAGTGGAGGGCGTGAGATGTTTCTGGAGCTTTTCTGAAGGCAAAGCTAATGGACTGGACGTGACAACGGAGAGAAGAGGGGTCAGCCCTGAGCGATGGACTACAGAGCTGTCTGCAAGGGTTGGGCCGGATGTCGGGGGTTTGTGTGGAGCAGACATGCACTGTGAGAAGGCAGTCGGATATATCATCAGAAATGGCAGGAATGTGACCGTTGACATTCCTAGTCAGCCGGTCTGTGGCCGGGACTCAGAGTGACATCTCCTACAGCAGAGACAGCAAGGCAGGGGCAGGAAGGGCTTGCCTCTGAACCTCTGAAGAGCTTATTGTCGCTGGGATGAAGAGAACAAGACTCTCTGAGGAGACTTGTATTCCACAGAGGAACACGGGAATTGGAGTAGTCGGGGGGTGGGGGGTGGGTTCTGGGCTCCTGGCGTGGCTCTGGGCTGGCCTGCAGTGACTTCGGAGAGGTGCCACTCCTCCCCTAGGACTGTCTGCAGTCACCGTGAGCCTCTGTGTGTGCAGCTGCAGGCGCAGGGTGCCACTGGAGGTAGCTAAGCTCGTCATTACTCCCGGGGAGGGGGCATGGGGGACGAGCCTGATTGGTCACTTTGGTGAGAGGAGGTGTGGCAGGGTGGCTGCGAAGGGCCCTGTAGTTTGTGGTCAGCACAGAGCGCTGGCCCAAGGCCCCTGGGAGCTGAAATCCAGCCTGTGCTCCGCTCACCCTGCCCCTGCCAGCTGGGCTCTGGATGGGCGCAGGCTGGCTGGGAAGTCGGGTGGGGCACCTTTCTGAAATCTGTTCATCCAGATGCAGGATGCACAGAGGGGCATCCGGGAGTGTCCTGACCATGGTTCTCAGCACCTGCCCTCCCAACAGGGGATGCTTGCTGCCAGTGAAATTATCCAGATCCCTCCTTGCAGACTCTGGGCAACTTCTGAAGACGCAAAGATGGCGAGCTTGGTGTCCTCTCTTCTCAAGCCTCCTTTCCTTTTCCCAAGTCAGGCACTTCCTTGCCAGCCCCCACTCTCCCTCTGCAAAGGCAGCGCGTAGTGGGAGGTAGCTTCCTGCAGGCCATTGGACTCTGGAATCGCGGGCTGGAATCCTTTTTGGAGCATCCCAGAGTCTTCAGGCCTCCAATTGGGGGACTGAGCCTTTCTGTTTGGCCAGGGCTGGGAGGACCCTGTTTCCACACAGTTACATCCTGCAGGCCCTGTCTGTTCCTCGCTGACCCCAGAGAAGGGCAGCAAGCCTTGAACTGCGGTCATGGGCCCAGTGTCCTGGCTCGGAAATGCCACCTAGAGAGCGCTGTCCCACAGGCATATAGGAGGATGCCCCCCTGCCCAGCCCCATGCAAGTGGAGGACCCATGAAAAATGAACTAATACATAATACATTCTCGAGTGAATTCTCTTATTCTAACGACAAGGTGATCTGAACTTCCAGGTTGTTCAAAATAAAGGAAAAGGGGACTTGGCTAGTTGGGGTCTTCCCTGATTTGATCTAGGCAGAAACCGAGGTTATTAATAGCCATTTGATAGACACTTCGCAGTTCATGGTGAAGCTGAATGGGATCAGGTTTCTGGGTGTTATCCAATGAGAGACGCCCAGTGGGCGAGAGGTCACCAGCTGGAAAGAGAAAGGCCAGTCTTCCACGCTGAACAGCGAGTGGCCATCTTGTTTCACGGGATTTTGAAAACATATGAGTTATTCCCAGTTTATGGATCATCTGAAGTGCTTTCCGAAATGATAACTGTCCAGGTTTATTATCGCTTTTTGTTGTTTACAGAGTGCTTTCTCCATGCTGGGGGCCCTGGGAGGCGTGTTCCCTTTTTTTCTGATTGGCCTTCCTGAGAACCGTGGGAGTGGGTCACTAGCCAGCTCCTTCACTGGCCCGAGGGCTAACGACTCGCAGGGAAATCCAAATTCCAGCGCAGCCCTCCTGCTTTGAAAGACCACGGGCTCTCTCCACCGTGGATGCTCCCTTTTTTACTTTTCTCTGTAGAGCATTTGTAGGAACGACCCCCAACTTTCCCGGGAGCCACTGCTCCCCGCCTGTGCATGTCTGCTTAGCCCTGGTGGTTAGGGGCAGAGATCTGGTTCTCCAGCAGGGACTGTGGTCACTTCCAACGGGTCCTGGTGCCTCTTCATAGGGTGATGGTGGGGGTGGGGTGGGGACAGCAGGAGAGACACTGTCCTCCATGGGTCCCACCCTTGCAAACTTTTTGAATGAAACACCACTTACTGATATATGGGATCCTCAGTGCTGGGTGGGAGGGGCCTTGGGGCTGGTCCTCTCCTCTGGCTGCACTCAGAGCTGGCCGCGTGGGGGTCCTAACAGTCGCTCTCAGGCCTGGACGTCCGAATCACTCACGGAGTTGCCAGTTGATCCCAGAGGTGCAGACAGCCTTCGTGACCTTACGAGGAGTTCTACAATTCACTGTTGGAGTCTTAGTGTATCTGTATGAAATGTCATTTCCCTGGCTTTAGACCTGTCCAAGTCCTCTGATCCTGAAATTCTGTTATCTGATGTGTTCTTTCTGTGACCTCTGAAAATCCGACTGACATGCTCCCCTTTTCTGAGTTCTATCGAACTGGCGATTGAAAAAATACAGTTCTCCATCCCATCTTCTGTTTTCCTTTCAGCAGATTTTGTAACGATAGACTGAATCCCTACTCTGTTAATGCTTCTCCCTGATTTTCAAACATATCCACTTGATGCCTAATTTAGCTTAAACGTCTTTAAACCCAGCTCCCTCTGGGTTGCCATTGTTTCCCCTCAGTATTTAAAAAAAGAAATTAGTCTCTCGTGAGACTTTTAAGCTTTCTCCTTCACCTTGTATGTCCTACCGTCCCTACAATGCGTGTCGATGTGTCTTCGTTTGCTCTCCTCGACGCTCAGAGCCGACTATCATTCGTCTGTCCTGTCCTGTCTCAGTTTTAGACGGCAGTCAGACCTCTTTTCAAGCTCTGCTCCTCTGTGAGGCCATTCCTTCTCTTTTCTAGAACACTTACCAGACTCCAACGATCTCGTCATCTCTTTGACTTGCTGTGCGGTTGAGGCCTTTCTTACTACACTCCGCTTTGTGAATTCTCTCTTTTCCTGCTGCTTCTTAGATGTTTCCACCGCATTGATATTTTTGTTTTACTTTAAGGGACTATAGTGTTCATTTCCAAGGCATCTAATGGGTTCTTTTCCCTCGATACTGGGCAGTGTTCGACTTTTGTTTCTTTCTGGTACATAATTTCCACTTTTAGTGGAAATTGTTCCTTAATCTCTATCCTTAAGTGCCCTAATTATACCTGCTTAGAGTCACTGTCAGGCTGTGCAATGAAATGACTTTGGTGTGGATCCATCTGAACTTGGCTGCATTTCCCAGCGTCGTATTTCTTCATAAGTGTGAGGAGCTTTGCTTTGGGGCTCATTGTGAATGGATATTTTATTTGGTGGTGTTGTTCCCCTTTTCTGACAGCCCCCTTCCCCATGCCCCGGTACTTTGCTCTCCGTCGCTGAGGCTGGGTGATCTGAGACACACTGCAGGCTAGTTGCCCCCCAGGCCCGAGGGGTGCAGCTCAGAGCCAAGGTCCACCGTGCAGACTTCCTTTCTTGTAGTGAGAGTGGGGAAATTGGACACACAGACTCCAAGTGAGACAGCCACTCCGTGGGATTCCTGCTGGGAAGACTGTGTCATCATCCCGCCCCTGCCCCGAGAGCCTTGGCCCTAAGCGGCGGGGCTGCATTTTTAAGTTTCTTCTGCCAGCAGCGGGAGCCACTTCCCAAGTCAGGCTCCAGTGTGGAGCGTGGTTCCTGTGCCCAGTCTCATGTGTCCGTGCCCAGGTGCCGGCCACACCGTCGGCTTCTGGATTAGAGCCTCGAGACCAGTGGCTTTACGTTTCTAATCTGTCTTTGGTTCATGACCACACTTACATTGTTTCTGAGACTCACAATGTCATTTTGTTTTATCTTTTATATACTATGAGGAGGCATGATTCGAAGTATAAATTCACTATACCATCTTTGACCGTGATTCACAACAGGCTTTCTATTTCACCTCAATGTTGATAGAATGTTTAAGGAGGAAAGAGGTAGAATAGAGCCAGTGGCATGCAATCATCCGTCCAAGCCGAGTTCCACATTCTTCAGGAATGTTAGTTTAGCTATCTGTACTTATTAAAATATTACCCAACCCAGGTTATCCACCTGATTCTTTGGGGCATCTTGAAAGATTTTATCAAATGCCTTGTTGAAACCATTGTGTGCCCATGCCGGCACGTATGTGGACGCGTGCCTCTGCATGTTGGTGCAGATGATCGTTCCCCACCGGGGAGCCTGATTATTTTATGAAAAACAGGTGGGCTTGTTTTGGCAGAGTTGTTCTGTCTGAATTCTGGTGTGTGCCCCTTCCTTACAGTTGCCAATGTCTGTGGCTTTCCAACACTAAGAACAGCTCACTTGGGGGCTTCCAGGGTCAAGTTCACATGGTGACTGTGCCCCAAATGGAACCTTGCCTTGCTGTGTATCCTCAGGAGATGCTGGCATGCTCAAGGCAAAGAGCCATTACGCACCCCAGGATTCTGAACATTGTTACTTCCTGTGAAAGTGCCAGTAGACAGGCTGGTCCCACTCTCTTGTCCATGCTTTGAATATGGCACCGTGTGGGCTCACGCGAGTGACCTCGTCTGTACAACGGGCTGCTGTGAGGGTTCGACGAGGTCATATAGAGCCTCCCGTGGGAGCTGCCGCCGGAGGGCTGACTCCGCAGGCTGGGGTGGGGCCTGAGAAGGGATGTGTTGGTGAATTCTCCCGTCGATCCTGAGAAGCGAGCAGGTTTCCATTCTGAGCGGCCGTGTCTGTGAAGTGCTTAGGAAATAGCGCTGGAAGCCCAGCAGGTGCTCCACGGAGCAGCCACCTCCCTTCCCTTCTCTGCGTTTCCATCCCTCCGGCCCCCCCTGAGGCTCAGTTTGGGTCCACAAGGAGGAACCGCAGGATGCAACTCATTTTAATTGCTCTTCCCCAGAGGTTTTCCTGTGATGAAAATGGAATGCGGAGCTCAAAGTTTTCACTTAAATTTTACGGTCATTGTCACAGAGGCTAATACTCTCTTCCGGTGTTTACCCCAGGACAGGAGAGAACCAGGCGTCTGTCCCCGCCCCTGAGATCTTGGGGTGATATTGCAGCTGAGGAATGGAAGGCACTGAGACCAGCTACAGGGACAGAGAAACCCTATTTGGGGTCAAGGGCCAGCCTTCCCCCGGTCCTTCAAATCACACCCCAGGGGCTTTCTGGGTACTTGCATCCCATCCCGTTGGGAATGGAAGCCGGGCGGTGGTTGGGCCTGGCAAGGTAAATACGGCAGGTGGGGCTAGAGAGTCAGGGATGGAAAGGCAGCTGGGCCTGGGGCGCAGGAAGGCCGGCCTTTGCAAAGGGCTCTGCACCAGAATCCCTGAGCAACTTAAAACAAACAAACAAAAGCAAACGAACAAACAAACAAACTATGGAATCCCAGACCCTATGCCCCCGGAATCCAGTTTCTGGCTCTGAGCCGTGGGTGAGTTTCACAAGCTGCCAGTGTGACTCTGATGTGCAGCCAGGCTTGGGACACACTGATCGAGTGACGCTAGAGTGATCTAAACGGGACCCCGGCTCTCCACGGAGTGATCTGGTCGGCAGTGGGAGCTGGTCTGAGCTCGGAGCCCTGTGCTGCTCAGAGTGTGGGCCTCAGACGAGGAGCAGCGGCAGGATCCCCTGGGAGCTGCTCAGACATGCAGGGGCTCAGGCCCCACCCCGGAACCTGCATTCTTTAAAAAAAATTTTTAGTTGATACTGAAAATATTTTATTGTTTAGGGTATTACAGTTGTCCCCCTCTGCCCCCCTCTGCCCAACCCCCCGCCCCCCTCTCTCAGGCAGTTCCCGTGCTCCTGGTCCATGTCCATGGGTCACAGAACCTGCGTTCTTACCCAGAGGCCCCTGGCTGCCCCAGGCCCGTGTGCTCCCCGGGGCTGGCTCCTGGCTGCTTCTGAGAGAACGGCCCGCTGGGAAGCCGAGCCCAGCTCGCGCTCTGGCAGCAGCCCCGAGTCTGTCTCCTTCCCGGCTGGAGCTGCCCTCCTGGTGGCCTCGGCCCGATGCAGGGGCACAGAAAGGAGCCCCTCTGGCCACGACGGGCTGAACCAGGAGTCAGGCTTTGGCTCCTGCCTCTCCCTGCTTTGGCCCGAAGGCCCGGAGCCTGCGGGACTCTGTGTATCATGACTCAGGAATTTGGTGTGTCATCCCGGCACGAGGGTGCTCAGTGTTTGCTGAACCTTGGTGACTTGCTTGCTCCTTCCTTGCCTGCCACTGGTAGTGACTCGGCCTGGCCTGGCCGGGCCTGGGACAAGGAAAGGCCTCCGTTCATGGAGGGCTGAGTGGAGAAGACCTTGGCTGGCTGCCTTTGTGGCTGAAGGCCCGACTCACACCTGATCGGCCGACCTTGCCGGCTGTGGGCACCTGCAGAGCCTGGCACCAAGCCCCCAGTGTCCCTCCCCATCTCCCATGTCGCCCCTCCCACTCCCATCTAGCCAGGAGTGAGCCCCAGCCTCGGGTCCCTGCAGCAATGCCACGGGGCAGGAGGGGACAGGCTCAGCTTGTCACGCCTGCCTCAGCTTCGGGGAATTCCCCAGCCCGGAGTCCAGCTTTGCTTATGGTCTTGCCTGGGGCTGTGAGTGGGCCAGGGGTGGGTGGCCAGACAGTGTCACTGTGCTCAGTATTGACAGACGTTCCCTTCAGTGCTCCTCTCTGCAGGCCCCGAACCCCCAGGGACGTGGGTGTGTTGTTTCGGCCAGCTCAGCCCGAGCCGGAGGAGCAGAGGCACACTGTGTCCTGCAGTGTCCCGCTTCTTAGGCCACCACCCCTCTTGCCTGCTGCTGGCTCTGCAGCCTGGCCGGGGCCCAGCTTCACGGCAGCCGTCCCGGGAGACTGACCAGCTTTCGTAGAAGGGACTGGCTGTACCCAAGGTCAAGGGGCTTTCTCGGAGCTCTTAATTTAAAAGTCCTCCCCGGAATCAGGGCTGCTGACTGGCTCCCGAGGGATCTGCCTCTTCTGAGAAATGCAGGAACAGTGTCACGTGGATCTAATGTCTTCAGAGGCAGCCGTTTCTTCACATTCTGGGTTGGGGAAATGCACCTCCTTCTGAGTTCACGGGTCAGGTGGGTCAGGACCTGATCTTTAAAAGCTGGGCTTTTAAATAGCCTGATGCCGTGTCTGCAAACTTGGGAGCACTGGCCAGCTGGACAAAGGCAGGCAGGGCCATTTAGAGCAGACAGAGTGTGTCAGCTGTGTGGCCTTGGGAGAAGTACTTAGGCTCTCTGAATTTCGGCTTCTCTGGTGAAAAACGGGATGGCAATACCCACAGTGCTTAGAGAAGAAGGCTAGGAATGAACTATGTACCTGGCTTGTAGTTATTATTCCACACTGAGGGGGGTGCCTGCATGGCCATCCGCCTGCCTTGCTCCACAGGTCAAAATCCCTTTAAGTGCAGCTTCTAATGGTCACCATGTCTCAGGAGTGACTGGACTGCTGGGCATGGTATCCACAGTTCATGGTCGCCTGCAGTCAAGGATTCAGTCTGCCCCAAGTGTAGCCCCAAGAGTCTACTCAAGTGCAGAAGCACAGCCCTGTGTCCAGAGCTGGACCAAGCTCAGTCCGGTGCACAAGGCTTGGGGCATTGTGGGTGGGCTGAGATCAAGGCTGCCCAGAATTCTAGCTTGTGTGGCCATCACAGCCTCTGTCCTCCTGACCTCTGCCCCACCGTGCTCTCTCTGTCCCGGCCCAGTGCCACCACTTCGTGCCCTCCTCGTGGGCTGTAGCAGCAATCTCAGTGCCTCCTCCCTGCCCCTCTGAAGGCACAGCAGAGAGAGAAGAGCGAAGGCTTTAGGGTTGGACAGACCTGGGTCGGGTGTCTGCTTGGCCCCTTCCACAGCATGTGACCTTGGGCAGGTCACGTGAAGCGGCTCCGAGCCTCAGTTTCTTCATTTCTAAGTTGATGCTGATGTGACTAACTCCCTGGGAGGCAGGGAGGCTTCAGGAGACGTGGGTATAACTGACCAGCACGGGTCTCAGCACCTGGTGGGTACCCACTCAGTGGCGGCTAAGACCACCCCTCCCCAGAGCCGCGGTGCACACCTGGGCTTCCAGGCCGCCCCCGTGACCATGGCGTGTATCACATTATCGCTCCCCTGGACTAATGCCCTGGAGGCACCCGATTCTTCGCATCTCAGACCTCAGCTCCTCTTCCTAATCCGCAGCGTTGTCTCTCTTTCTTAGCTCTGCGTCCCACAGCCACTCTGGGTTCTTGTCCCCTCACTCGTGTACACGATGACTCCTGCGTCCTTGCAGCATGTGTCGTGGCTTGGCTTCTGCGGGCCACGTCCTCCCTTGTGGGCCCAGCAAACTCCTCCTTGATCATCAATACCCAGTTCTTCTGCGATGTCTTTCCTGACCCCCCCTCGTCCTCCCCAGGGGGTTTTCCTCCCGCTGGGCGACCCCAGCGCTTTGTTCATGCTCCACGATAGCACGCACATCGGGTTGGATTTGAGAGGTCCGTTTCTGCACCAGTTTTTCTTGCTAGACTCTGAGTAACTCCAGTGATCATGTCTTAGTCAGGCTTTGTGATTGCCCCAGTGGTGAACTCAGTACTTAGCGCAGAGCATGACGAGTCGTAGACGCTTACCTGATGTATGACTTAATTTGGCTCATCTCGTGCTCACTGGTCTCTCTCTGAATTACAACAGCTTGCGGGTTCGTCCCCAGCACCTGGCCCGGGAGGCACACTCAGAATGAGTCATCGCACCACACTGTTGCCTTTTAGTGACGTGTGTTGACGGTAGAAGTAATAATAATGATAATGACAAAATAGAGCACTTATTTAATGCATAACATGCACTGGTTTCTGTGCGTAGTGTTTTAAATTCATTCACGTCTAATCCTAATGAGAGCAATGTATTCTTATGCCCACTTTACAGATGAAGGGCCTTGTTTTACTTGCTGGTGTGTCCAGGGCTGACGGGTCCTTTTTGGTTGGTTGGTGTCTCTCTCTGCCTGTCCTTCACCACTGTGGCACAAAGAACCACTCCTCCTCAGCCCTCCCTGCCCTCCTTTGGCTGATTCCATGAGTCCCCCCATTCAGACCTGATCTTCTTGAATCTACGACCTTATCTTGCCGAGGGGTGAGGGGAAGAGGAGGAGGCAGGGCGTGTGAATGACTGGCCCCCGGGTCACCTGTTATTTCTGCAGCAGAACTTCTCCCAAAGGAGTTACCCGGATGCAAACACCACCATGTGCTCAGTGAACGAAGGGAGTTTCAGGCTTATGTGGTCTGGGAAATGCTACATTCTGTTCCCCCCCTTGGAAACTGACACTGTGCAGCGGTGTCGTAAGGGCACTGAGGAGCCGGGCGGGAAAAAAATCTTTCTCTCTGTTTCTGAATGTATCGGGCCCACCACCAAACTGGCTTTTATGTGACATCCCCTGGCACATGCTCAGGGATTGCTTGGTGGGCTGGCGTGGAGGTGGCTTGTCTCTGAGCTGCCCACGCACGGGCTCGGAGGGACCAGTCTTCCAGGCGTGGTGGCTGGGGCTTCAGGGTACCGAGGAAGCCCTGGGGCCGCCCCAGCTCTCCGGGGTCTACTCCTGGCCGCGTTCTCACGGGGCCTCTGCGATGCCGCTGGCCTTGCCCAGGGACTGCCCCAGGGTTTCTTCTCCTGGCTCCTGGCGCAGCGTGTGAGAACAGGGGGTGCTCATCGATGGCCTGTACTGAGTTCCGCGTTAGAACCCACCCATCTGAGGCTACGTCCTCATTTTCCGATCAAACCTTCTCGCGCAGACACATCCACACGTGTGTGTATGTTTGCGGTCTGTGTGGGTTCTCTTCATCAGCCTGTCGGGCCATAAACGCACACACAGACACACAGAAAATGAACAACACACATGTCCAGCACTCAGAAGCACCAACTGTATAGTTAAGAGCAACATAGGGACATCTTACAAGATCACACTCCACCATGGAACAGATAGGTACAATTTTATACACAATCACACAGAGAAATACAGTCCAGACCTTCTCCCCACACATGTGTGCTCTGTGCTGGCTGTTTATTCCCCCAAAACAAACGGCTTTGAAACTTGGCTCCTTAACACGATGACTGTTTTCTACCTCGTGATTTCACAGGTCAGGATGTGGGCAGGGCTTGCCTGGGGGATGGTTCTGCTCCTCGTGTGTTCCCGAGATGACTCAGTGGAACCTGACTGCTGGGTGGGCTGGTCTAGAAGGATGACAATGACTTCCTTTGTGTGTCTGGTGGCAAGGTGGGGGTGGCTGGAAGGCCGCCTAGCTGGCACAGTTGACAGGAGGACCTACAGAGGCGCTCACAGATGTGGGCCTCATGGGAGTCAAACTTTGGACACCTCTGCTGGCATCCCCAGAGAGAGCGTTGGCAGGAGGTTGTGGGGGTGCTAGAAGGTCTCTAACAACGTAGGACTCGGAGAACACCGCTTGTCCTGCCTGTTATTGAGCCAGCAACCCACATAGGGCGGGCTCAGATTGAAGGGGAGGGCTATGAGACTCTACCTGCCAGTGAGAGGAACAGCAAAAAATCTGAGGTTCCCTGTAATCTAACACACACACGCGCGCGCGCGCGCAGACACACACAGCCGATGTGGCCCACGCGAAGCTCACACCTTCCCTAGTGAGCACACCACTGGCTTTCGTCTGGGCCTGTCCGCCTTCCCCGTGGGCTCTTTCTCCTTCCCTTCCCCTCTCTCTAAAAATAAGTAAGGAACATCTTAAAACAAAACAAAACAAATGAAGAACAGCAAAAACTCAATCTTCTCATCTGTAAAGAAAGTAGTTACCTTGCAGAGCCAACATAAGAATCGGAAGAGACATTACCGGACAGAACAATAACGCACCGTACGGATGTTAGTCACGCGTCCTGGGTGCCGATCAGAAAAGGGAAGCTCAGTGTCAGGAGCAGGTGAGCACCTTCCGGATGGGCTTGCTCTCGCTGCCGTTACACTACGACCTGTGTAATTATTCGGGGCTTTCTCTAGCCATCAGCAGCCAAGGCCACCTTTCTCTCCACTTTTTGCAAATAAATAGGACCCACTGAAGGGCACGTTTGCGTTGGCCTCATTCATGACTCTGTTTTCTGTCTCTACTTTTTTCCTTTTATTCCTCACTTAAATATTAACATATATGACTGTGATGGACTGAATGTTTGTGTGCCCCCCCAATTCGTATGTTGAAGCCGTGATAGCCAATGTGATGATATTTGGGGGGGGGGTGCCTTTGAGACTTAGAAAGGTTAAATTCTTGAAAGGCCACACGGCTCTCAGTGAGAGAACTGGGATTCAAACCCAAGTTCACTTTTTGCTTCCGCTGAGATTGACAGCTGCTTGTTGCCCAGGGCCCCAATTCTGTGTCAGAATTTTGAATGACAGCCAATAACTATGGGTGGAATGAGGTTATTTCCTTCTTAGCTCTGAGAGTAACTATGGTTGAAGCCCATGGGCTCCTCACTGGGGGTGTTCTTATGTTTATATTTGATCTCTGAAATCCACCCAAACCCTTGGAGGCATCAGAGTCATTGCCCCTATGGCAGTAAAACATACACGGGCTGGGACAGAAGCAGGTTGGCCGTTGTTCGTTTGGAGAAGAGCACAATAATTAATAAATAATAACAAGAATCAGCTTTCGCGCACTCACAACTGTCAACCCACATTGGCTCCACCCTGTATATGTTTGGTATTTGATTTGAAACTTTATTTGTAATCAGGACCTAACCCAGGCCTCGTGAGGGTGGACTGCTGCCAGCCTTCCTGGCCCACCTCGTTAGTGGGAAGTCAGTGCAAACCTTGTCCCCAGCGAGTGCTGGCGGGCACGTGACTGCTTGTGCCCCCTGTGGAGTTTGAGTTGGATGGTTCAGAGCATCTGTATCCAACTGGCATGGTTTTTTGCAGCAGGCCGTGCTATTCCACAGGCGCTGAAATGGACTCCAGGGGTGTGTGAAACGCGCCGCTCAGCTGAAACCAGGACTGAGCTAACTGCCCTGTGAAGCAATGTATGGATGAAGAAACCGATGGCCTTTACCCCACTTTCCCAGCGAGGCTCCAGACCTGCGTAGCGTCTGTTAACTCACATCTGCCTTCTTTCCCAGGCTCTGGCTCATAGCAGACCTGACCGTTTTATTCCCGAAGTGATTCCCGGTTACTGCAGTCGTCCTCCCCAAACCGACCCTGCGGAACTCAGGCCTGTCGTCCTGCTCGTCGGTAGCCCCCCCGTCACGCACAGGGATCGCTCTCCGACCACGTTGTCTGGACTCTCAGGGCTCCGCAGCCCAGGCTGGGGACTCCGGGCCGCTTCCTGGATATGACCATACAGTTCCCCGTCTCTTTACACACAAGCTCCTGCGAAAGATGGTGTGTGAGAAGGGCATTAAAAGAAATCAAGGAAGGAAATGGCCCCACTTGACCCACGTCTCCCAACCACGGACCCGTCCCAGGGCCCCTGTGTGTCCGCTTGCAGCCACGGGTCCTCCTCACTGTTCCCTAAACGTACACACGTACCAACGTACGCGGGATGTCACTGTGTCTTTGAACACGCTGCCTTCTCTGCTCGGGATGGCCTTTCTCCCTCCTCTCCTCTCCAAGCGCCTGACTCAACCCTCAGACGCCTCTGAGACGTCACCTTCTGTGGATGGGAGCCCTCCCTGGGGTCCCTGCTGGCAGGACTTTGGCCCCCTCCCGTGCTCCCACTGTCGTGATGGTGACCCTTTCTTAAGAAGCAAAGGACGTGATTTAATAAAGGGTCGCATGTGACATAATCATTAAAATATTACAGAAGAGCAAGTTTAGCTTGGATCACGGGGGAGATGATAAATGTTCTTGAGCCAAAGGCAACTGGGCAGGAGTCTCAGGGTTGCTCTTCCCCCCCGCCCCCACCTTCCTTCCTTCCTTCCTTTTCTGTCTCTCCTCTTTTTGACTGTGCCACTGGATAGCTGCAGAATCCTTGTAAAGAGATTAGTTGTTAACTTATACCATAATATAAGTATTTTTTAAGTTTTTATTAAATTTACTGGGGGGACAATGACAGACTTTTCTGATATCGTCTTCCTGCTTGTCCCCCTGACTAGATTATGAGTGACTCAAGGACAGGATTTGCATTGTACTCATCTCTGTGGTCCCACCACCTAGCGGAGTCCGTGGCCTCTGAGAGAAACGCGATAAGTGGTGGCATAAAGCGATATCATGAGCTACCAGCCAGTGAACGTGACGGGCTGGGACAGCTCCGTGTGCCAGCAGGTTGGCTGACAGGGCGAGGGACGTGGGAGTCAGAGGCCTCGCGGGTTGTTGACGCTGGGCCGCTGAGCTGAACTCAGAGCGTACGTGTCTCTGAGCGTAACTTAAGTGTCATCAAAGGTCCAGGGAGACAGCCAGGCGGGGCCTCAGCAGTGTGGCGGCAGCTCCCTGCCAGGTCTAACTGGGGTGCTGGTAGGGGAAGCAGACTCTGCAGGTCCCGTGTGCTTGGCTAATGCCGCCCCAATGGTCATAGCTCACATTCCCACGCTAGGCTTTGCTGTGTCACCTGAATGGACTCAGTTACGGCTCAGAGCACGCCTGTCTGCTCCGGGGGCGGTGTGCCTGCCTGACCCACCAGAGAACAAGCCCTGAGCAGGCACCCAGCTCAGGGGCCGTGCAGGCTGCCCTTGAAGACACGTCTTGTGACTTCAGATCCCGTCGCTTTTCCCCAGTGCCTCATCTCCTGACGTTCCGCCAGCAGGTCAGGTGTGCTTTGGGAAGGTCAAGATGAAGACGGGAAGGAGGAGGAGACTTTATGGAACTCCGTGTGACGGAGACCTCCCACTGATGGAACGTGCTCTGAGAAAAGCCACCACGGCGCTTTTATTTAATTTCCTTTCTTATCAGTCGCAGACCACAGGATCCACCGTGTGCAAGCGTCCAGTTCTGTGGCATTTAGTATATTCACAATGCTGACCCATCACCACCACTATCTAATTCCCGGACAGTTTCATTAATTCACTTCTAATGTTTTTGATTTTCCCAGATTCCAATACTGAGAGACCCTGGATGGATTTGAAATGTGTGGTGTTCAAACATTAATGTGAGTGAAGGCGCTGTGACTGTCCTAATCATGCTTTTACATTTCAAGATGAGAGGGAAGACTCTTGGTCAGACTGCGGTTCATTGCTGCGGGCAGGTGCAGGCCCCACGCTGGCACCCCGCCATCCGGCCGACGCTGCAGAGCTGGCCGGCAGCACCTCCCTCAAGTTTGCCGGAGCTCAGAACGCTTTGGTTAGTTTCTGATCTCCTCTTGCTGCGATCCATCCTCCCTCAGGCGTGGGTATGATTTTGTTGCCTCCGTGATTAAAAAGGACTCAGCAGCTGCCTGGTGCCAACGGGAATGTTTCCTGTCGGCACCTGTGACACTTGCTGCCTCGCCACGTACGGTCACATGTATTTGACAAGATACAGGCAGCTGCCTGCAGCCCCTCAGGGTCCTTTAGTAGGTTCTGCCTCCTCCTCCTGTACCCCCCGGCTCCTCCTGCCTCGTCTTACTGCCCTGTGCCTGGTCCCCAAGCCTTAGCCGGGCCCTTCGATTGTCTGGGATTGTGCTCAGTGCTTTGATCTCAGCTTTGCCCATAGGCGCTGCCTTTTGGGATCTCCCTGCACCCCAGGTTCTGCAGCCTGAGGGCCACACCCTCCCCTCACGCCAGTTTCAGCTTCTAGACTGTCCTCATGGGTCTGTCCGTCTGAGCCTTCATCCCTTGGGAGCAGTATTCACACCAACCCCCGATGGTGGCCCCGCTCACTCCCCTAGGGCGTGCCCCTGGCCCTGGAGTGCACGTTTAGCTTCAGTGACATCATACGACTTGCTGTGCCCCATACACCTTCCCCCTGAGATCCTTGCCTGTGAAGAATAGATGTCAGGTGATAAGCTTGGGGGCGCAGAGGTTCAGGGACAGACTTGGGGGATGGATGGTCCAGGGATGAAGTGGGAAAGCCTGGACCCTTATTTGTTCCCCTGTTGCCTGTTCTAAGCCTTGAGGATGTAGGACAGGAGTAATACTATGTCTTCACTTTTGAAGAGCTCATGGTCTGGGAGAGAACAGAGTGGGGACCAAGGGGGTTTTCAGGGGACTCATGAAGCCTAGCACAGTGTTGGCTGGGGGGCTCTGTGAAGATTGGCAGGGACGGGGCCCAATCAGAGGCCAGGAACGCTGGCCAGCCAGTAGTTAGTGGCTGTTAGGCCTGGAGTCGGGGAGCTGCTGCCACAGAGGAGAGATGGGGTAGGAGGGCCTGGTAAGGGAGCCCCTCTCCTGTGGGTAGGAGAGCAGGGGAGCATGGGTGGTCTAGGGCTGCTTCCCATGGCCAAGCCCGCATTCTCCAGACACGGCGGCAGCTGGGACTGGAGCCCTCGGCCACCAGTTTCCTGCTGCAGCCTCTGGCCCAGGGGCCATGGGACAAAGAGAGGCAGGTGGAGAAAGGCAGACCATGAGGTCTCTACTGCGGGCCCTGAACTGGGCCCTTCTCAAAGGTCATCTAGTGACCAGACAGGGAGCCGTGGAGAAAAGAGGCGAAATGACAGAAAGTCGTTACCGTCTGAGCAGGAGAATTGGGTTAGGAGTCCAAAGTCCTGGTCACAGCTCTGCCACTTAGAGTAAGTCTGACACTGGACAAGTTAGCCGAGTGCTCCGAGCTTTGTTTCATCTCTGTATACACAGGGAGTTAGTTCTTTCCGCCCTAAGCAGGAAGGGCTTGCTGGTCACCACAGGCTCTGTGTGGAAGACAAGTGGGCTTGCTACTCAGCTTGGGGGGTGGAAGGCTTAGCTGCAATCTCAGAAAAATGCCTCTAACAGGTGAGCGTCACTCAGTCCTGAAAGGGCCTAAGTCCTGGAGCTTGGGAGGTGGGGGTCGGCATGGAGGAGGCCGAGGAAGCCAGGTGCTGATGACCAGAGGGCCTGTCCACCTTTCTGAGGACCTTGGACGCTATTCTACAGGTAGCAGAGCGGGTGGCATGGGAGGGTGTTAAGCAGGTGATGCCACATGATATCAGCAGCCTTGTTAGAGCGTAGTCATGGGTGGTGGGGGCGGTGCCTGGACACCCAAGTTCATTGTGGGCCTGTTGAGTTTGAAGTGCCCGTGGCCCATCCGCGTGGAGGTGTCCAGCAGGTACCTGGATGGTCTGCAGCTGAGGGGCAGGGTCTGGCCTGGAAATCCTGACCTGTGTGGGTCAGCAGGGGAGCAGCGTCTCTGAAGGGAGCCAGAGTCACATAGGGAGAGCGTGTGGCACTGGGAGGTGGACAAGGGCGTAGAGGTGGGCTTCCCATCAGAATCGTGGTATTTGGTAATTTTTTTTGCTATTATCCTTACAAGGGAGGTTCATAAATTCCAAAAATGCTTAATGATGAGAAAACCAAAAATGATGGGAAGGTAAACCAGAGCAGAAGTAAGACTCAGAATCTCCCTCTGCCTCTGCCTCTTTGTCCCAGTCTCCCTCCTAGCTACTCTGAAAATGTGCTAGGCACCAGGATGCAGGGATGAGTGTGCCCGTTGCTAGGCACCAGGGTTCGGGGATGAGAGTGCCCGTTGCTAGGCACCAGGGTTCGGGGATGAGTGTGCCTGTTGCTAGGCACCAGGGTTCGGGGATGAGTGTGCCTGTTGCTAGGCACCAGGATTCGGGGATGAGTGTGCCTGTTGCTAGGCACCAGGATTCAGGTATGAGTGTGCCTGTTACTAGGCACGGGGATGCAGGGATGAGTGTGCCCGTTGCTAGGCACCAGGGTTCAGGGATGAGAGTGCCCGTTGCTAGGCACCAGGGTTCGGGGATGAGTGTGCCTGTTGCTAGGCACCAGGGTTCGGGGATGAGTGTGCCTGTTACTAGGCACGGGGATGCAGGGATGAGTGTGCCCGTTGCTAGGCACCAGGGTTCGGGGATGAGAGTGCCCGTTGCTAGGCACCAGGGTTCGGGGATGAGTGTGCCTGTTGCTAGGCACCAGGGTTCGGGGATGAGTGTGCCTGTTGCTAGGCACCAGGATTCGGGGATGAGTGTGCCTGTTGCTAGGCACCAGGATTCAGGTATGAGTGTGCCTGTTACTAGGCACGGGGATGCAGGGATGAGTGTGCCCGTTGCTAGGCACCAGGGTTCAGGGATGAGAGTGCCCGTTGCTAGGCACCAGGGTTCGGGGATGAGTGTGCCTGTTGCTAGGCACCAGGATTCGGGGATGAGTGTGCCTGTTGCTAGGCACCAGGATTCAGGTATGAGTGTGCCTGTTACTAGGCACGGGGATGCAGGGATGAGTGTGCCCATTGCTAGGCACCGGGATGCAGGGATGAGTGTGCCCATTGCTAGGCACCAGGGTTCAGGGATGAGTGTGCCCGTTGCTAGACACGGGGATGCAGGGATGAGTGTGCCCATTGCTAAGCACTGGAATGAGTGTGCCACAGTTGGCCTCTCTCTTCAAGCGTTCACCGAACAGTAGAAGAGACAGTATACACGACACAGTGACAACGCTTTGTGCAGTGTGCCACAGAGGAGTCACACGTGGGCTCATTAGTACAGAGAAGCCAATGATTGATTCTTCGCGTGCCTGAGGAATGTTGTAGGACAGGCTTCTCTCAGAGGTCTGACCTTTGGGTCAAACCTGGCCATGGGATGCAGAACCCAAAGACGTACACTCTCACCCCTGCCCCTACCCCACCTTTCTGCGCACCACACAGACTCATTCAAGGCAAAGGCCCTGGCTTCTGGAGGGACAGGTGAGCCATGAAACGCTCACCAAAACCGCTTAGCCAATCTTGCTTGCTAGAACAGGGGCAGTGTGTCACATCAAGCCTGGGCCATCTTCTTGTTGCCTTCAGAGCAGCGTGTGCTTGAAAACGGCCCCCCCTTGGCCACCCTCTGCTTCAGTCACAGCGTTTCTAATAAGAGCGACAATTCCCAGAATCCTGGGTTACCCTGGCCCAGTCACTTGAAACCATACTTTGCTTATTTCTTTTATTTTTTCTTGTCATTAGGTTTGACAGAGGGCTGGATTTAGAATGTTGTCTTCTTGGAGGGAGCACATTTTTGAAGGGGGAGGAAGTGAAAAGTTTGTCTAGTTTTAAATTTATTTTTGAAAGTTTTTATCAAAGTGAGTCATGTGTCTGGTTTCTAGAAAACCAACCAGGAAGCACTGGGTCCCTGTAAATGCCTGCTGCCTCCTCCTGCCCCCAGTCTGGGTGTGTGTCTGCGTGGCACAGTATCCTGTAGACTTAAACTGATAGAAGGGAATCTAGCCGATTCGCACGGGGCGTCCTCTGCAGACACCTAGTCCTTCCTCACGCTCTGCCACTTATGAGCACTCTACCCTGCTTTAGGGTGTCCGACCTCACCTTTCTCATAGATGGAGCTTTCCTCGGGGGGAGGCGTGTGTTTCCCGGAAGGTATGCTTGCCTTTCATTTTCAGTGCTAGGAGAAACAGTTTCCCATTCTTTGCCTGTGTAAACACACACACACACACACACACACACACATACACACACACACACACACACACACACACACACACAGCCCCAGACCCCGTGCAGGTATTCCAGGTTCTAGCCTGCATGGTATGACTTCTTCAGTCAATCCTTCCCTGTGCCTTCACCTTCCACGTGTCCTCAAACACCTGCTCCACTGAAGACGCCCCTTCTGTTGCGAGTTTTTAAGTTCAGAAGTTTCCTTGAAATGCAGTAAGCTATCCGGAAGTAAAGGGAAAATAAACGCGTGTTTGTCTGTTCCGCTTCACCTGCCGTCTGCCCCAAGGTTTTCTTTTCTGTCCAGAATTGTTAACAGGACTGATGTGCAAGTGTCTGATGACAGTCCCTGGGTTCCTACCTGCCACTGCACTGTGGCGTCTCTTCTAGCCAATTTCTCTCCTCTGAAACACGAATCGTTATAACCTCGCTCTGCAACCCTTGTCTGGCATAGGTTAGGGATAGGCAATACAACAATAGTGTATTTAATTAGATTGTGTACAGAGTGGTTGTTTCCTGGTCAGTGGATTCTCAGGTTTTACAGAGGTATCCCAGGGTCCCCTTGTCATTTGTGCAGACACGTTGCACGGACACACGTCTGCAGTACGGAGCTGAGCGGGCTCCCTGCCCTCACCATGGTCTGCTCCCCGCTACCTCCATGTGACACAGCCCAGACCCATGAAGGCTGAGGACAAACCCGGATACTGTCTGGAGATTTTACTTCCCTGCCCTCTCACCATGGTACCTCTGTGCTGGCACAATAAAGGTTGCAGGAAGGCCAGGAAGCGCTGTTTCTACAGCTGCAGATGGCAGTGCACAGAGCCATGGTTGAGTCTGGATGGAGGTTGAAACGCCTTCTCCACTGGGCCTGAGAAGATATGGATGGTCCAGGCTCAGACTCCGATAACTGATCTCCTGTTTTTCCATGTTATCCTCGTCCCTGAAACTTCCTTTATCAGAGTTCAGTACTTATTGATGTGAAAACAACACAAAGAAATAAAGTGTTATGTATTTAACATGAACAAACAAAAGAAACATCACATGAATGTCTCGTTTTAGCATATACGAGGTCTGTCTGGAAAACGTCCAGCCATTGTTAATACAACGAGAATGGTTTATGCAACATTGCTGTAACCCGGCAGCCAAGGAGAGGGGACTGGAATGCACATGCATGAACAATGGCGACTTCACTGTGCTAGTCAGTGGGGGCGATGGATGCCATTGACTGAGCCTGTGTACTGTGCAGCTGTCGCATTCAAAATGACTGAGCAGGTAGAGCAATGAATCTGCACCAAATTTTGTGTTAAGCTTGAACATTCCTCCATGGAAACTGTTGTATGATTCAGAAGGCCACAGCTGTGGCACTGGTGATTGGCAGCTTCATCAGGACAAATGTGTCCACTCATGCATCATGTCTCGTACAGAGATTTTTGGTGAAACATCAACTTACCCAGATGTCTCAGAAACTTCTGGCTTTTCCCAAAACTAAAATCACCTTTGAAAGGGAAGAGATTTCAGTTGGTTGATGAGATTCAGGAAAATACAACGGGGCAGTTGATGGCTATTGGGAGAATTGTGTGAGGTCCCAAGGAGCCTACTTTGAAGGGGACTGAGGTGTCATTGTCCTATGTACAATGTCTCTGGTATTTTGTATCTTCTTCAATAAATGTCTATTTTTCATATTACGTGGCCGGATACCTTCTGGACAGACCTTGTATTTCAGTCCTCCCATGTACTGACCTCTCCTTCCACCCAGAGAGCATCTTGGTATGAATTGCCTGTCCTTGTTTTCTCTTGCTGAAGACACTGTCTATCTACTAGACCTTGACCTCTTTGAGGACAGAGGCATCTATTAATCAGTTGCCCCCACTGTACCTTGCACACAGTTAAGTGCTCAGAAATGGCTTGCTGCGTGAATGAGCCCATTCTGTGCAACCCAATGCCACAGAGCTGGGAAAATGCAGATGTCTGGGCTCTTATTCTACTGATGCCGGCAGCTGGAATCCTGTGGCCCACTGAGCATGGTGGCTCAGTGAGAATCAGGGTTTAAGAAGCAAGTGAATATTTTCAGCTACCCCCTGCCTCAAAAGTAAGGAGGGGTTGCCACAATCTGGGGAGACTACAGAAGAGCCTAGTGTTTACCTGTTGATATGGTAGGTATTGCGGCTTCTGGCTGCATTTGCTTAGGCGGCTGAACACGCTAGATTTGCACCTGATTTACTGAAAGGTGCTCTGTTGCATGATGACCAGTCAGCAAAGCAACGTATAAATGCTGGGCAGTTACTAGAACCTGCTGGCCAGCCTTTCGCCACCAGAACATCTTCTTTCAGACTCTGCAGTAACCGCAAATCTATCTTGAAGTACCACGAACTGGAGAAGAAAAAAAAGGTTGTCTTCCTTGAAGGAATGTCTCTCGTATGTGACTTTTCACCAAGATTCAAAAGCACCAGCCAAAGATGATGTGGGATGGGATAAGCAGGTTTTGTACACCTGGAAGACCAGGAGAGCTGCCCCCCGCCCCCCACTGTGCATCTTCCCAAAGAATGAGAAGGCCCAAGGTTCGTTAAATGATATTACCAACTTTTCCCTTCCATTCTGCTGTGTAACATTTGAGTGTAGGCATTCTGGCCATGCCAAGAAAATTGCTGGTGAGAAGAGACCCTCACTCTAATCTGAGCAGCTCTATAAAGTCCGGGCTCAGACAGGCACTGGGCATTCCTTGATATTCAGCCAAAAGTGTGGGCTCCCGGGGTCACACTTGAGCAGAGACTTCTCTGATGGTCCTATAGCAGTATTGTCATATTTTATAGGACTTTGTTCTGATGCTGTAACATTTCACTTCTATCGCTGTTTAAAACTAGTTTTAGTTGACTGACCAATAATTCAACAATTGTATCCTGTACTTATTCATCATTTTTGCCTGTGACTTGGGCTTTTTAAAGAGCTCCTACAACGCACACCTTTCTTGGAATTGATGCTTTTCTGCAACAATATCTCTTAAAGGAATCTCTTAATAGACTTAACTGATAACACCAAATTCCCATGCTTTGTAAAGAAATAGATAAGGTAATTTCCTCCTTCAACATTTCTTCAGTTTGTTGGACTGTAGCTTTCTGAATTAAAAGTGCCTTCTAGTTAGCTTGTTGTGCATTCAGAAATCAGGAAGGCAAAACCCACCTTCACGAAAGGATTTGGTCATGCCATGCTCCAAGCTTTGTACCGCCCGGCTGTTGACCAGGCTCTGTCCTGAACCCAGTGCTGGTCTCAGACCAGCTCCACACAGCGGCCCACACTCACCTCTCCTCTCTCTGTCCTCCTCTGGGCACCACCCAGCGCTGACGTCATAACCCCAGTGGAATCACCAGAATCCTGCCACCCAACAATGAGTGTCTGCTGGACCCTTTGCGGAGAGCGCAATGGAAGGATGATGGAGGCTGGAAAATGGGAGGGGAGGAGGGTGGGTTGAGAGTCGAGATCAGGAGGCAAGAGAGAGCAAGGCCAGACCGTGAGGTTGGGGAAAGCCAACCATGCCTCTGTGAGCAACAGCCAGTAAGTGGGGGACTGGGCTGCTGAGAACTAGAAAACTAGGAGGAAGAGGGAAACTGACCAGGGAGCCAAAGTTCCCAGGAGCAGGGACCTCCATCTGAAGTTAACACAAGTCCTGTGGAGCCTTCGCGATGGGGGAGACCAGGCTTCTTCCAGCAGTGAAGATAAATGCCAGGCAGGGAGGATGGAGCCTCATTATTAGGTCTCAGTAGCTTCCCCACGTGCTGGCTTCTCGGGCACAGAACTCACTGAAGAATGGCACCCGGGACCGAAAGCTGGGGACACTAGAGCCCTGGACTGTGTAACTCTCGGAATGTGGATTCTACTTTCTGTTATCTGGTTCGCTCTCTTCATCTGTTAAAAGTAACCGATGGTCTCCTTATGGAGTTCTTTTAAGAATGATAAACTGTGGTCTGTATTAACAGTAAATTTCTAATTTATACAAATACTTCCCCCCCCACCATTTTATCCTATTAATGTGGGAAATAACAAAGGCAACACCCCTGACCTGTGTGCAGCAGCACATGACACAGTATATTTTCAGGGAGTTCTCCAAGTTGGCGTCTTGGCAGGAATCTCCAGAGTCTAATTCCCATTAAAAGGACGAGAGGCAGGAGGAGCAGGAGCTTCGATTCCCAGACCGGGACCCAGGAGCCCAGAGCACCTTGGTGACGTAGGTGAGGTTTGCCTTTGGCTCCCCTCGCCCCTCCTGGCCCTCTCCCTTCGTATATTCCACACAGCTGAGGTATTTGTAATGCTGCGAGCAATTTGTCATATCATAGTAATCAGCAAACGAGTGTTTATAGGAAGTGCAATTTCATTGGGGTTTTGAGATAGTGGGTTTTTTCTTTGCTGTGTTTTTCTTTGCTTTGTTTTATTTCTGACTTGGGAACGAGTAGTTGCCTGAGACTTCTCAGAACAGCCAGCTCGTGCAGACAGCCACCGACCCTGGGCCCCGGCCAGGACACCTGGGCACCGGGTTACCAAAGTGCTTTTTTTCTCCCTGGATCTCTTGGCTGTGGAAACAAAAGGGGAACCAGTTTTCCTCCGTCCGAGAAGGACTTCAACGTGGGGAACTTAGAACGGGCTCCCGTTTCCCAGCGTGGGGTCAGGACCATGCCCACAGGTGCTGCCTGCGTGGTGACGGGCGGCGTTACTGCTCATACTCTGTTTTCACCCACTCGAGATCGGGTACATCCGTAAGTGGGTCTTCCCTTCATCGGTCCACCCCTGACCATTGCTTGACCCTGTAACTGGATGCCTAGACCCCTGCAGAAGCCGCCCTGCCATCCCGCACGGTCTGCCCACCACGGCCGGATTGCGATGACAGACAGATACGTCACCCCCTTATGCAGCCAGGATGATGCAGCCCTTTCAGTACAGGCTCTCAAGTTCAATGACAACCGCTCCTCAAGTCAGAGGGCTCGACACCACCGTGTGTCACATATGGCTCGCCCTGCCTGCTTCACCTGGTAGGGGGGTGGCCCTCTGTGTTAGCTTATTGCTTTTATCTAAAGGAAAAGTACAACTCCTGGTATCTTTATGACAGGAGATAGTTTGCACCTGGGAACGAGGCGCGGCACCTGGCCAGGTTTGGTGCCCACCCTCCCGGAAATGAGGAGACAGCGCGCCCCCTTCCTTAATGCTTGCATGTCACACCCATGGCTTCTAGGTCCTCAAAACATTTCTGAGTTGCACAGGTGTCCAGAGGCTTATTTAGCTTTAAAAAAAATTTACTGATGTCTCAGGGGGGCAGAGAAAGGATTTATTCGTGGTAAGTGTTCTCTAGTAAATGTTCTAAGAAAGGAGGGGCAGGTGATCCCTTTCCCTTTTTGCACCAGGAAAGATTGGCTTTCTTCTGGGTTGGCATTGACCCTTATGTCAGAAAGGGGCAGTTGAGTGACAACTGTCCAGTTCCTTTCACAAGACGGAGGGAGGAGGGATGGAGAGAGAGAGGTCTGAAGGTCACCGAGACGTGTCCCCATGACGCCAAAGGAGCAGTGGGGCGCTGCTGCTCTGTCACCTTTGATGGTCCCTGTAGGTGCTTTACTTGTGTGGTATTAACGTTCTGCTCTGGGCCAAAGGAAACTCAGTTTCTCCCTCCCGAGTACAAGGGAACATGTGCTTTAATCCAGGAAATGGACTCTCACTCTCTCTCCTAAGTGGTTAACTCCTTCCAGTGCTCACTTAGCTTCGCCAATCAAGTCATCAGTCATTCGGGGACTTCCGAGACCTCCCTTGGGCCCCACACACGCGGGGCCCTGTGGGTGAGAGAAGAAGAGTATGCATTCACTTCTGCATTCAAACCGGGTGTCCGCGTTGGAGCCACAGAGCACCGGCCGCTCAGCCTTCCCCATGGGCCGTTATCCTGCCTTTCCAGGTGCTGGTTCTTGTCTGAAACGGCTCCTCCCGCAGACCCTTCACTTGCCGAGACTCCCCCCTGCCTGAAAGCCCGAACCCGATCCTGGGTCTGTTGTCAGGCTCCTAGGTGTTCGTAGTAGATAACAATAATAATTGGTATTATGATAGGACTTCCCAGAGTGGGCCGTGTGTGCTGCGCCACACATCGCACTAAGTGCCTGAAAGCATTTATTCCTTCAAGCACAGCGGTCCCCTCTATATCGCGGGTCACTTATCGCGGCCTCATTGTATCGCGGGATTTTAAAAATATTATATTTAATTACTTATCGCGGATTTTTCACTGTATCACAGGATTTTGCGGTACTGTATATGTATGTTGTTAAAGTGATGTAGGTTTAAGAGTGTAGAATATGTTTAAGAACATAAGTAGTGTTTATAAAAGTGTGGAAAGGGTTAATAAGGGAGTGGCAAAGGTTAATAAGGGACTGGGAACAGTTTATAAGTGTGTGGGGTTTATAAAGCCTTAAAATATATATAAATACTAAGATAAATGTAAGGTTCCTACTTCGCAGTTTTTCACCTATCGCGGGGGGCCTAGAATGTAATACCCACAATAAGTGAGGGACTACTGTAGCCCCGTGAAACAGATATTGTCACCCCAAGTTTGTGGGAAAGGAAACTGGGTGTCAGAGAGGTCAGCTGTCTCCTCCCTTAGGTCACATCATGACCAGCAAGAAGTGAGGCGGGGGCCAAATGGGTTCCATCTCATAGGCACCCCCTGGGTGCTCCCCTCAGGTCCGTCCTGTCTTCCGGGCCCTTCCATAGCGTCTGTGTGCCGCTCTTGCTCTTTCTACCAAGTCTGTCCATGTGTGACAGAGGTCAGGAGGCCTTGCAGGGAGGCGTGCGTGTGGCTCTGGCTCCATCTCCTGCCGTTTGGCACGGTGTCTGGGCTACAGCAGGTGAAGCAAAAGGGCCCGCGCGCAGAATGGGGGAGCGCTGGACCAAGGATGGAGTGTGACCCAGAGGTGACCATTCCTCGGATACGTCAGTGACCCATTACTTGTAGGTTTAGACGATGTCCTGGGTCAATCTGCTTTGTCTCTCGAAATCTTAGAGTTGGGGGCCTGAAGTGCAAGGTCCTGTGAAGGTCATGTGAAGGGGAGAGGTGCGCGATGAGCTGTGTGTGGCCAGACTGAGAGCGGGGCACCTGGGAGGAAGCAGCATTGGCACTCTGTAGTTAGCAGATACAATTTGTTGGCAAATCCAATCCTTTTCTGCTTTCCTATTTGTTTTGAGCTGACGAAGCATTATATAACTTAATATCTTAGATTTGATCTTCACTGGGGGTAGAAGTCTACAAGCTGAAAAGTCTAGTAACAAGTGTTCAACTGTTCAATTGAACAATTACCCTGGGGCTGGCTCAGAGCTCACAGCACCGTGACAGGTTGCACAGGGTCTTCTCGGTGGGAACCTGATTTTATTCCAGAGCCAGCTTCTCTCACTGAGGTCAGAGACTGGGTCGCTATGCTTAGCTCTGTGGTCCAGGCTTCTGGGGGTGGGGGGGCCCTCTCCACCTTCAAGACCTCATCTGAGTCTAATCCCCTCCCCACCTCGAAATGCCATCCTGTCGGAAAGTAAGGCTTCAACATAGGAGCGTGGCAGTGCAGGGCAGGGCACAAGCTTTCAGTCCGTAGCAGATGGATTTCTGTTAAGTTCAGCTCTGTGTTCTTCTTGGGTAGATTCATCTCGTATAAGTGGATATAGCCTTGCCAATGACTGACATGGTAGAAAGTTTCATTCCTGCCATCCCCCCTCAGCTCTTCCCTTTCCCCTCCCATCCTGCGCTCTGTGTCCCTGGCATCTATGCTGATTGGCACAAGCTCATGCCACACCAAGTAGTGCATGCATCAGTCCCGGGACTGGCAAAGAAGAGACCAGTGCTCACTCTGATGTTTGGGGAGAAATGCTGGGAGGGATGAAGGCCGTGAAGCTGAACTTGGCCGCACTGATCTGAAATACACACCAAAGGCCATAATTTCCCAGGCATGTGGGCTGGTTTCTAGAGACTGGGGCTGGGAAGTGGACCAGGAAGCAGGGACAGCTAATAGTGGAGCAAAAATGTCTGTCTTGTCCTAGCCTGGCCCGTTAGGAATCTTCCCTCTCCAGCCAGAGGGGAAAGGGTGTCCCAGCCTGTCTCGATGACAGGGAACACAGGCTGGGACCTACCAGCCGGGCAGGCAGGGGGCTGGCTGTGCTCCCCGAGTCCCCCATCAGAGGCTAGCCTGGTTTTCCTCCAGCCTTGCACGCACCAGGCCGCTCTGCACATGCTGTTCCGGGCCCCAGCCACCCTGTTCAGCCGAGTCCTCTTCTTCTTCAGGGTCGAGCCGGGGAGATCTGGCAGATATGGGTAACCCTTAGGTGCTGAGCAGAGTGATGGTTTTGATGTGTATTGGTGTGACTGGCCGTGCTTACTACCCCAGCCATACACCCACTGAGGGCAGACACCCTGTCTGCTCTGCTCCCCAGAAGGCCCGGCACAGGGTAGACACTCAACAAATCAGGGAGGAATGAAGACGCGGGCGAGTGATGGAGAAAGGCAGGATGGTGACCGCTTTCTGAGCGAGAGACACAGTGGGGGTCCCTGGGGCGCGGCTCTCTCTGCCCTGCGCCAGGGAGTTTCCTTGCTTCTCTGTGGCTCTGTGTGCTGGCGCACGGTGCTGCCCAGTTAACGTGTCTGTTAGGGTGAGTCGGGGTGGTGTGGCCTCCGTATTCGCTGCGGCCACTGGCAGCCTCTCCCCTTTATCTCCCCATGACTTCTTTCCCTCTTGGACACCTCAGCCCGAATCTATGATCCTCACCCTAATTTGGGGGTGGGCCCTTCCAGACATTTACTCTCCCTGGTTTACCCTCCCCCCCCACCTTTCTCTCCCAGTAGAACCCAGGGACTCTTATTCCTGCCTCTTCCCCCCGTGAAACTTGCTTTGGTCAGCCAGCCCCCGGGCACCCAGGGGACCCACTCCACCTCTGGTGGACTCCAGGCTGCTCTCTCCCCTGTACACCGAGGAGGTGAGGCCCCAGCAAGGGAGTGGCCCGGCTGAAGTCACCTCATCAGGGGCTCCAGACAGGGACTGGCCTCGGACACCAAGGAGAGCCCCTCCCTTCCTGTGAACCCGGGCCATCCTGGGCCTCTGGAGGGGGGTAATTTACTGTTTTTTCTTGGGCATCTTTTTTTGTTTAGGACATTTGCAGAGCTGACCACTGATGCCACCCCCAGAGCAGTCAGGAGACCGGTTCATTGTACACCTGCCCGCCCTGTCTCATGGGATGGTCACCCACCCCTTCCCCGTGCAGAGCCCTGTCTGCTGTAGAGGTAGTTCATCTGGCAAACTTCAGAACTCCCAGGGGAATAAAGCTGTTGTCTCTGGCTAAAAGCAGGGAGGTTTCCAGCCAGACTAGGACGGCTAACATCACTCTGGTTGTCATTGCCTAGCCTGGCACATCCTCAGCAATGTGGTCCTCTCTGGGGGTCCCTCCTGGATCATCAGGGCGAGCCGGGCTAAGTGCTCAGCAGATCCTTCCGGGAACCGCCAGTCCTCAGTGTATGCGGTTCTAGAAGTTAAAAACCTGTCAGGTCGGCAGTCGGGCCACATGGTTTACATGATGGCCTTTGCCATCCTCAGAGTGGGTCTGTGGGTGGAGCATGTGCCGCCACTTTCCATATGGTAACACCTGAGTCTGTAGAACCCAGGATGCTTGCGTCACTTTAGGCTGGCATCACCCGCCCTTCTTCCGCCAGCGCAGCGGGAGCAAGTTGAACTCATCTGATGTTCCTTCTAGTCTGAGCTGGGCTGAAAGCGGCAGGTCCTGGAATTGGCCAAAGGGGATCACCTCAGCCATCCAGGCTGAGTCACCTGCTTTTACTCCCCAGTTGCAGACAACCCAGGAAGGGCTCTCCTAGGGGGACTCCAGACAGGGCCGGATTAGAAGTCCTGGGGCTTTGGCAAATCCAATTCAGCTTATAGTGAACTGTGTTCTGATGAGTGTTTTCTACTAATTGCTTGATTGACATCCCCTCCTGCTCCGCCCCTTTGAGGCTGGCCCTGTTTAGAAGTTATGGCAATAACAGGGACAGCAGGGAAAGTGCCTTCTCGGGGTGGCAGGCTAAACTGGGAAGCCACCAGACCTTACTGGCTCAGGGTCCAGGTGGACCCTGCTAATTGGCACCGACTTTGGATGAAACCCAACCCCACTCTGCCCCCAAGTTCATCATTTGTAGAATAAGTGCTTTGGCCTGGATTTTCTGTTTTGGGACCTCCAGACTTCAAATTTTAATACTGCAAGATTTAACCTAAACAAAGGCTTCCCTTAAAAAGCCCGAAGTTGGACTTTGCTTCCAAAAAGCCTTTTTGTTTCGGGTAGACTTGCTTCCGGACACATCTTCGAGGGAGGGGGAGAGGAGAGCATAAGACCGCTTCCTTCTGGGGCCCTGCATTTGTACCCTCCACTCTGGTCTTTGAGATATGCTGAGGAAGGGTCTCCCCTGTAAATGCTGATCCCCCGTGTAGCACCCTCCTCTGCAATACAGCATGGGAGGGGGGCGCCTGGTTTCCTGGGGACAGGGGTGTCTAGGTGTCAGTTAGCCCAAGACCAGCCAGAGGGCATCGACACATGGCCAGCTGGAGGGAAGATGCACCACCTGGGCAAAGCTCCCAGGCAGGAGACCCCAAACTCCAGCCAGCCCTCCTTCTCCGCCCAGCCCTGGAGGTCTCCCTGACCTCGCGTCTGAGGTGATTGCTGAAGTTCCTTCCCCTTCCCTCTTCCTTCTGTCGCTCAGTGAAAGGCACCGCAGTCCCTCAGCGGCTCAAGCCCCATATGGAGCTGGCACCCCTGATTTTTCCTTCTCTCATCCTGCGCCACCCCGACCTCACCCATATGTCTGCCAGTCCAGGGGGTTTTCCTCCAAAACATGCCTGAAGTCTCCACTTCTCATGAACCCCCCGCCCCAACTGTCTGAGCCCCCATGATCTCCCCTGGTTTCCTGTAGTAGCTGCCTGTCTGAGTTTCCACTCCTGCCCCCTACACAAAAAAGTGTAAATTAGATTCTATAATTCCCATGTTTACAACCCTCCTAGAATAGCAAAGCTTCTTGAAATGGGCCACAAGACCCTAAAGGTTTGGTCCCTGCTACCCTTCCTTCCCACTACCCCATGGCTCCAGGAACCCACAGAGAGCCACCTCGGGGCCTTCAGCTTGCTTTCCAGAAAGCTCTGCCTCTTCCGTCCATCTTTGTAGGACTTGAGTGTTTCTTGTCATTTAGGATTTTGGATCATCTGATTGTCAGTGTAAGAGCATCCAAACCTGCAGAGAATTTTTATGAATTTATCTGAGCCAATCAGTATATATGCCTGGAAGAAAGATCTCAATAGATTGAGAAAAATGCCTCCTAGAACAGCAGGTATGCAGTTTCTTTTATAATTAAGGTGGGAGAATGTAAGCCTTTCCTCTCCCACAGGCATGCACCCCAAACTCTAGAGGTCCCCACAAGACTTGCCCCCAGGGGGTTAGTGGGCAGCAGCAGGTCACCCTGGGCTGACCCCTGACCCCGTCTCCAGGGGCTCTTCCCTCCGACTTTGCGGGGGGTCAGAGCAGCCCCGCTTGGGTGCTCCTGTGGTATCTCCTGTGGGGAGCCCCTTGTTCCTTGTTTCACTGTCCTGGGCTTTAATAAATGTACAAAAAAAAAAAAAAAAAAAAAAGAAAGGCTTGCTTAAGGCAAAGATAAACCTTTTACCATGATCTGCCCGTTTAGAAGTTTATGATCAGATCGCCCTGTGAGGTTACTTGTGGTCTGTACACTTCTCAGTATTATCACAGAGCCCCCCTTTCATCCACACGATCTAAATCATTTCACTACCGCAGATTACTGTGTTTTTCATTTATTTGCCCCTTACCTTGTCTCCTGCTGCTGATTGGAAGCTGCAAAGGGGCAGGGACCTGGTCATCCTGTTCATTGAGGAGTACTTGCTAAATGAATGACTGAAGCAGAAGTGATTGGTCGTTCAGACAAAGCGCAAACGTTGACCCGCCATAAGAAGCTAAGTGTAAACACCCGTGGGATCAATGCAGCTGCCACGTGGTGGTTGAAGAAATGAGGGCCGGAGTCGGAAAGGTTAAGGGTCAGGCCCAGAACCCCCTGCTCAGGAAGAGCAGAGCCCAGGAAACCAAGCCCTGGGGGCTTCCCCGCCGTCTACCTGGCTGCACACCTGAGCATTCCTAAAAATCAGTCTATCCAGCTGAATTAAATGTATGACTTTGGCTTGGGGGAGAAAAACCAGAAACATGGCCGAAAGTCCGGCAGCCACAGGAAAGGTAAGGTGAGCGATGGCGGAGGGCCGGCGGACTTGGGCCTTCCTCCGAGGCAGGCTCCGTCCGCTGCCTTGGGCCGGGTGGGCTGTGAAAGCAGCCCCGCGCGCGTTCTTCCCGAGGCCCCCTGGCGCCAACCCGCCTTCCGATCCCGCCCCCGCCCCGTCGCCCCGCCCCCTTTAGCTCCGCCCCCGGCCCAGGCCTCCCTGACAGCGGGCGCGCTGGGCTGGGTGTTTCCATACAAAGGCGGCTGCGCGCGTGGCGCCTCCGGGTGAGTGGCAACCTCCACGCCGCATTGGGGCCCCGGGCAGAGCCTGCAGAGCCTGCAGAGCCCGGCCTTGGGCGAGGGAGGGGCTACAGCCTGGGCAGAGCCGGGCTGGGCGGAGCAGGGGCGGCCCGGGACTGGGGAGCGCGCGCGGCGAGGCCCGAGCCCCGAGCGGACTTGACGCCGGGGGATCCGGCTTTGTCCCCGCGGCCCGTTCGGGGTAAGTAGTTCCGGCAGGGAGGCGGAGAAACAGGCCCGGGGTGCGGCGGCCCCACCGGCATCCTCGGGCTTTTGCTTTCGGAGCCCCCGCGGGGCTGACCTTGAGCGGGCTGTGGGACCGGCGAGGCGGGGTTGGGGGGGGGGCTGTGCTGACGTTCGCCCTGATCCCTGGGCGGGGGGTTCTCTCTGGGCAGCGAGCAGCCCCGACGTTTGCCGGGACTTTAATGAAAACATGCCCTGGGGGGGTTAAAATTCCTGTTGTGCCGTTTTGGAAACTGAGGCACTGGGAGGTTGACCTACGGCCCAAGGTCACGCAGCTGCTGGGCAGCCGAGAACCGGGGTTGGAATCTGGGTTCTCAGATGACAGGGTCCCAGGACTTCCAGGCCTCTGTGCACCGATCCTGCAGCCCCTGGGTGCTCAGCCTGGTTGGTTCCATCAAACGCTCCTGCCAAAGCCAGGAAACTGTAGATGGAAAGCAGGGAGCGTTAGGAAATAACTTTAATTGCCATGGCGCTAGAGGGGAGGTGACGGGCGGGTAATTTGAGTGGGGGGTCATGCTGGAGAAAGCAGATGTCAACCCTGTTTTTGACCGCCACACAGGACGCGGGAACTAAAACAGCTGGAGGTATTAATTCGGGGAGGTTTTAGAACCCAATAGTTTCCCCAGGATAGTAGGAGTGTTTTGGAAACGATGAGCTTGAAAAAGTTCTTTTCCTTTTTTTCTTTGTAATTGGGGGTGTGACAGTGAACTTAACTGTTACTCTTGTGTCCCATAATTTGGGCCTTATGAATTAAAGTAAGCAATTGAGGAAAACGTATAATAATCGAGAAATAAACACATGCTTCTTTCCTTCCCGGAAATGGAAGATCTAAGCATTTGTTTTTGGGTTCTGTATTTTGATAACGCTTCGTATTTGCCAACATTGTTTGATGATCACGCGTTTTTGTGTGTGGGTGTTTGCTGGGAGCTTTTATTCCTGGTTGCGCGTAGGGCAGTGTGGTGCTGTGGAGCAGGCCTGGGCCCTGGGCCCGACCAGGCCCGTGGGTCTGAGGCCTGGGCTCTGGTCTTAGCTCTGCTTCGGCCGGCTGGGGGACCCCACGTCTCAGTTCCCAAAAAACCTCATCCTTCTAGAAAAGAACGGGCTGCAGGGGCAGACCTGCTGGGTCTCTGTGCACGGGGGAGAACTTGCGGGGTCAGGTGAGGGGCCCGGAGGGTCTCTTGGTCCTTCAGATGGAAAGATGCCCACTGACTGACCAGCTGAGAAGTTGGGTGGAGGCGAGTGGCAGGGCTCAGTCTGGCGAGGAGCAGGGAGCTTTCCCACGCTGGTGATCGTGGCCGCGTCTCTCAACCCCATGACCGAGTTTTGTGATTCTTGCAACAACTTAAAGTTCTCTGCTGATGCTGAATGCTGGGGCTTTCCTGAAAAAAAAAGCTGCAGGCTGTTAGACCAGAGTCATGGCTCTATATAGGCTGTGCTCCTGAGTGCGAGGCCCTTTGCATTGCTCACAAAGCGGACCACAGACTGTGACCCATCGGACGCACCTGTTTGCCAGCTGCTTCAGGGACAGGATGAGCACATTTACACCAGGTACCTTGTTTCCAGAAAGTCCCTCTGTTTCCTTGCAGACACGTGCTGTGCTCTTTCTTTTTGCATTCGTGGGTCTCATTAGGTAGGCAGACACCTTTGCTTTACCAAAGATGCAAGCCACAAAGGTCATGGGGCAAGAAGGCACCATCGCCCAATAAGGCACCCTCCCTCAATAAGGCACCCTCCCCAGCAGCTGCTTTGGCAAGAGAATTTCCTGCCGGTCAACCTGCCTAATGGTAGCATGCTGCCCAATTTGGGGTTGCCTTTGGGCTCAGGTTTTTGGACAAATGGAAGTGTATTGTCACCCCATTGGAATATAAACATACCCTTGTAATATTTCTGTATTCATTTTAACCAGTCGTATTCTTTGCCCCTGTGTTCTGGGGAAGGTGCATTTAAAATAGCTGTCAGGCAAGCGCCTTCACTAAAAGTCCAGCAGGTGCCCGGAGCACCTGTGACCGTGGCCTTAGCACCTGGCTGTCATTTGTACATGCCCTTGGAAAAGCACTTTGCAGGCACCGCCTCATAAACAGTCCAGCGAGGTCGGACTCTGCAAGCATCATCCCATTTTGTAGATTTGAAACTGAGGTGCCGAGAGGTCAGTAACTTGCTTGTGGTCCAAGATTAGCCGGTAGGGGAGCTGGGGCCAGAACACCAGGCTGCGCTCTTACCCACTGAGCACTCTTGACCATCATCCAGCTGGTATTCCCCCCTCCGTGCGCTGCTGGGTGGAGTGGGTGGGAGTCACACAGGAAGTCACAAAAGCTGTGCATTCTTTTGGACCAAGACAAAGCTTGGACAAAGGGTTCTTGCCAGCACGTGAAGAGCAGAAGCAAAGCCTTGTGCTCAATTAGTGAGTCAGATAGTTAACAGCCAGAGGATCAGGACCTAAATCTGACCATCTGTATGTAGTTAAGGCATCCCCACCCCCCCCACCCCCCGGGTCCAGGCATTTTGTGTCCTTGGCAGGGACCAGAGAACACACATCACATGAGGTGGTAAGATCCGAGCATTGCAAAACGCTGGAGGATCTGAGCCGTCACGCGTCTGACCTTCCTGTCCAAAGCAGGACCCCCCTGTACCCCCTCTTGCCTCAGCAGTTTCAGTGACGGGGAGAGCCTGACATTGAGCCAGTCAGAGTTTTCTGTTCCTCATCCAGTTCTCCGAGGTCCTCACCAATTAGTGTTAAAGTAATACACGCACCTGTAAAAATCTCACTCAGAACCCAGCACTGGAAATACATATGAGAAGTGAGGGTCTCCCGTCCCCAGCCAGGCCTGGCCCTGGGTGAGCCTGTGAATGAACCTTGTGCAGCATGGAAATCAGCCCAGAACTTCTTGTGCATATCAGAATATATGTAAATGAAATTCTTTAAAAAAAAAATTATTTATTTGTTAGAGAGCAGGGAAGAGAGGCAGAAAAAGATGGAGAGAAACATTGATGTGAGAGAAACATCCATCGGTTGCCTCTAGGATGTCATACCCTGACTGGGGACCAAACCCGCATCCGAGGCATGTGCCCTGACCAGGAATCGAACTGGCGATGTTTTGGTTTCCTGGATGGCACCCACCTAACTGAGCCACACCGGTCAGGGCTGTAAATGTAATTCTTAACAAATGGGTTCATGGTGTAACTATGTGCTTTTTTTTCACTCCTCCATTTTTTTTCAGCCGACTCATAATATTGCATCATCCGGTGTGGCTGGTCCATACTTTACTTACCCGGAGTCCTACAGATACTTAAGCCGTTTCCTGTCTTCCCTGTTGTAATTAATACGGTAGAGAGTTGCTGGCGTTGGCTAGTACCTGCAAAAAGTGACAGATGTTGCCAAGTGCTTACCTCTTTGTCACCCGCCCCTCAGTGAGTGATGGGTGTGCTCCCCCCACTTTCACCAACCCTGGGTTTTTACGAAATGCTCTGATTTTGGACCACCTGAAGGGCCTCCTTTGATCTGCATGGGTTAAATTATGAATAGGGTAGACGATCTTCTCATGTATCATTGACCAGATGGAATCCTTCCTCCTTTCCGTTCTTTTCTTCCTTCCTTCTTCTGCGAACTCTGCCTTTCTACATTTTGCCCATTTTTCATTGGTCTGAGGCCGTCTTAAACTGACCTTAACATTGTAGAGGTGGATGGTGTTGGCAAAAACTCCTGGGTTATGAAAGCTATGGCTGGAGTTTTGAATCTTGCATTAGTTCCAAGAAACCAGTGTTTCTTGGCAGTTAGCGAACCCTGAGAAGGGTTGTGCCAAGTTGGGGACAAAATGCTGTGTTTTTTTCTTTTCTTTTTTCCTGACATAACAAGTAGGTGAGGAGTCACGAGATCTCCATTTCCTAATCTTGACAGCGTGTTAGCAGCAATACCCTCCTGAGCGCTGTGAAATGCGGGCAGCGAATGCTCTGGCTCGTCTGCTCTGTGCCGGCGGTTGTACGGACTAGCTCCAGTGAGGGGCGCCCCCGCCCGGGTGGGGGCCCAGGCCTGCTCTGTCTGCTCCCTGCGTGCCCGATCGTTCTTGGGGCCTACTCTCTCGAGCCACTTCTGCAGGGTGATGGCGCCCTGCCTCCTGGACGCACTCGCCTCCCGCCTCCCCTCCTTCCTGCAGGATCGCGTGGATCCGGCTGCCCCTCCTGGTCCTGAAGCCGAGCTGGCGTGAGCAGGACTCTGGATTTATCCGGCCTGCTTAATTCAGACAGGGCTTGGCGGGGGCGACTCTGGGGCCGGCTGTTTTTGCCGCTTCATGGCTTTTGTCAGGAAGTGTTAGTCTGACTTGCCTGCTTTTTAAAAGTACCTCAAGGATTTCTCCTGAATTCTCTTATTTTGGGGTCCCATATCCCGAAGGGTATTGATGGCTTTGCTGTTTTGTTGAAGAAGCTTCTCTAAGCACTCTGCAGGATGGCTGAGCTCAGTGGGTGGAACCACTGATGGACTCACACAGTCCAGGATTGGCCAGGAGGGAAGGGACTTGCCCACAGGTGTGCTGCCAGGTGTAGGGGTGAGACCAGGTGTGCTGCCAGGTGTAGGGGTGAGACCAGGTGTGCTGCCAGGTGTAGGGGTGAGACCAGGTGTGCTGCCAGGTGTAGGGGTGAGACCAGGTGTGCTGCCAGGTGTAGGGGTGAGACCAGGTGTGCTGCCAGGTGTAGGGGTGAGACCAGGTGTGCTGCCAGGTGTAGGAGTGAGACCAGGTGTGCTGCCAGGTGTAGGGGTGAGACCAGGTGTGCTGCCAGGTGTAGGGGTGAGACCAGGTGTGCTGCCAGGTGTAGGGGTGAGACCAGGTGTGCTGCCAGGTGTAGGGATGAGACCAGGTGTGCTGCCAGGTGTAGGGATGAGACCAGGTGTGCTGCCAGGTGTAGGGGTGAGACCAGGTGTGCTGCCAGGTGTAGGGGTGAGACCAGGTGTGCTGCCAGGTGTAGGGGTGAGACCAGGGGTCTTGACTTTCCGTCTGGTGTTCTCTCTCCTGCATTATGTTACCTCTAAGGCATACTTCCCTTTGTTGTCATGTAAACATAATTTATCATCCTAATCAGCTGATAAATACCCACAATGCTCTAAAAAAAGACTTCTTTGCCATTAACATAAATCTCAAGAGGTAGATACACTGTGTGTAAGCCAGTTTCCTTTCATTGCAAGTCTTATTAGTTATTACGTCATTTCAGGGATTTCTTAGACATTGTCTTTTTTTTCTTTAATGCTTTGGATGAAAACCAACATTTATTTTATAATCTCTCAGATGAACGTGATCTGGGCCAGCCCAGTAGCAGTATGGTGTTTTCTGTTTTTCCTCAGGGTTGCTCAAAGTCAGATTTGGATCCCAGACACAGAGACACAGACTGGAAAGTGATCAGAGAGCAACCGGGGGTAGTCAGTGTAGCCCCCACGCTCCAAACTTACTCAGCCAGGCTGGGGGGCTGACAGGGCCTTGCTCCAGTGCTAGGGCCCAAGGGACAGCCCCAGAGCTCTCCTCAGATGGCCCAGGGACGGCCAGGAGAATGAAAACTGAACTCTTTCTGGGCTTCGGGGACCTGTGGGGGCCCCAGAGAGGCAGGCTTCATCAGGCTGTTGAGGAAGGACCATCCTGAATGAGAGCCCGAGGCCTTCAGCACTGCCTGTGTGGGTGCTCGCTCTCTGGAATCCAGTTCAGTTTTCAGGAGGGTTGTAGGTGGCCATGGGTATCCAGGTGTTCAGTAACTGAGCCAGGTAAGGTGTAAGGCTTCCCATCTCCGGAGAGCAGGGATCCGCCTTCCCTGGTGCCGAGTGCTGGGCCAGGCGCAGGGTGACGCCCGGTCACCTCGGCTGCTCGAGGGGAGGAGGGGTGTGAGCCGAAAGGGTGGGTACTGGCCAGGCGCTCACCCGTCTCAAAGACAGCTTTTACACAGACGAGGTAGATCCGGATGGAAAGGAGGAGGAGTGGAGAGATTTCAGCCACGAGTAGTTAGTTTCCTAGTAAAATCTTTTCCCCATTTTCTTCGTGAACACAAAGGTGACGAGACCCCTTTTCAGCACCGCAAGGCGCCCAGGGATTTCTCCTGACTCCGAGAGCCTGCGGCAGGCCCAGCCTTGCCGGTGCGCCTAAGCCAACACCCGCCGCGCCTGCGTGTGCCATCCGGACACGACGAGGGCGAGGCTGTCGCGGCTGCCTACCGACCAGCACCCACGGGCGTGCCTCAGAGCAAGCGCCCCCATTTCCAACCACACGCTAGCTTAGGAAGAGGAAATAAAACGGTTAACTGTACCACGGTGGATACTCTTGGCCTTACCATTGGAGAAGGAAATACGCTTTCACACAGTACATGTTCTGCGCTCCTGCAGCGCGTAACTCAGAGTCTGTGGGTACAGCCACGCCCGCAGCTTGGGCGGAGGAGTCATTCGGGATGTTTGCGTGATTGTCACGACTGGATACAGACGTGCCTGCATCGGAAGGACGTGCCATAGCCTAGAGCTTGGCGTCCCGCTCTGCAGAATAGGAAAATCGTATCTCCTATCGCTCGCTTCATTGTGATGAACGGGAAACAATTTTAACCGATTATCATCATCTGGACAGCGTACCGACCTTAACGGCACGTGAAAATGGACAGCCGATTTAAAGGTTTGTATCACTCTGGCCGACTGCCAAACTGACCTTTGCCTGGTGGTGTTTGTTAACTCGGTGATTAGATCAAAGTCTCTGATGTGCCGTGTCACCAAAGCAGCCAGCAGGCTGGGGCATGACGGACCCACCCGTGTGTGTTGGCCGCGGCGCGGCAGCTGGTTCTGTGCCCAGGTGTGTGATCGTGCTGCTGATCCCAGGAACCGGGGCAGGCCTTGCCGTGAGTGAGCAGAGGTTGAGTGGGTTTTCCCGTCCCGAAGCTCCCTGGTTGTGCCTGAGACCCAGACTCGGCAGGTGTCGCTCAGCACCTGCCGTGGGGGTGGAGGTGCCACACAGAACGTGTGTTTTTCTGAGCGCAGCGGCAGAGCAGCAGCAGAGCGCTCTCCAGGAAGTGATGACTCACTCTGAGGACAACTGCCAAACGAAGACTCTTCAGACGCAGACTGAACAGACAAGGGCGCTTTGACCTTCATCCTCCCTGGGACGGGGTGTTTTGAATTTACCTTCTAAGAAGCCCCGAGGAGCTGTGAATACCCTGGAGATGGCTCGTCAGAGCCATAGTGAGTGAGCCGTCCTGTCACTCACTCAGCGAAGGTCCCTGCAGAGAGGGCGTGTTAGCATCTGGCTCCTCCGTGTTGGGGGAGGACCGTCACCTCCAAGCCTTCTGACCCCAAATTCTGTGCTGTTCCTGCTTCTCAGCCCCTTGTCCTTTGTATCCCATGGCCTGTTTGTTGGCAAAGGTGCCTCACGAGCCTGGAATTTAAACTGCAGTGAATTTTGTTTGGGGGGATCATCTTTACCAGTTTTAACGGCAGAAACATTTCCCGTTTTCTTAATTTCTTCTCATTTTTAAATTCTGGCACTTTCCCCTCATATCCTGACTAGCCGGATGACTTCGGGGGTGGAGAGTGCACCTTGGTATCTGCTCATCTTTTACTCCTCTCCCCCCACCAAGAGCCCCCCCCTCCCCTGGCTTCTTGCTTGGGTTGAAGACTTGATTTCTTGGTGCTGTTATGACCGGGCCATAGAACATAAGCTTAGGGCCCCGTTGCGTTCCTGGGTTCCCTCCATAACCTCTTTGCCAAGCGGGGGCTTAGCTCTGAGCAGAAAGCAGAAGCCTTTGTCTCGGAGACGATGCTTTCTACTCTGGTCCCGGATTGGCCTCTCGGTAATGCCGACTTCATGACAGTCTGTGACCTTGGGTACGGCACCGGGTACCCTGTAGACACGTGCTGAACAGCGTTTGTCACTTAGAACTTGGTGACTGCCATCCGTTTTGTTCAAGCCACACGAGGGCTTTTTCTATAACTGGGCCTCACACGTTGATCCCCGTTGTATCTGGTGAGACGGGGGAGGCAGCGCTGTGCCCAGGAGAACAGGGTGTCCGAGGAGCACTCCGGAGAGTCAGGCTCCTCTCTCCCCTCCGCCCCTCCCTGGCCGCGCTGCTCTGAACGAACGTCGTGCAAACTTAGCGCCCCGGTTCCTCGTCCCAAATGGGGTGATAACGCTGGTCCTGGCTGCTGCGCAGGGTTGCTTAGACTTGCCTCAGGTGCGCTCACCTGGGCAAAGGGGTTTTGCATGTTGTGAGATGCTCTACAGAGGTAGTGGGGAGGTTCGCGCCGCTTCTTCTTGGGGTTCAGTGAGTGATACGTTAAGGCTTTGGAGCATAAATGGGGGTCAGGCCTGATGGCTTTGCGTATTACTTTCTCTCCGAAGTTGGTAGCGTCCCTGCGTGGTTTTCCACGTCCACTCAAGTCTGTCTCCTAACCAGCATTTTATCGGCGTGGCCCACAGTGATGATCCCGGGAGCTGCTGGCTGTGTGTCAGGCTGGGTACCGGGGCTGCGTCTGCCACCCTTGAGAGCTGAGTGCCGGGGGCCGGGGGCCGGGGGCCGGGGCTGTGCAGCGGGCAGCCCAGCAGTGAACATCGTCGGGGCAGCAGGATTTGTGTCCTCCCAGAGCCTGGAAGCCCGTCTCCTTCAGGATGTCCTTTCAAAGAGGAATCGAAGGTTAGCCTCTGCCGAAGCCCCAGTGCAGGTGGGGAACCTGTTTTCCGTTGTCTGCCCCATGGCTTCTAGCGCGTTGCCCCGTTTCTGCCCGTGTGCCGGCTCGTTCCTCCCTCCAGCGCGAGAGGCTGTCGGGGGCCCTGCAGCGGCGGGGCCCTCTGCAGCGCAGGTGCCGGTCCTGCCTTCACGCCCCCTTCCTGGCCGCCATGGTGTCACCAGAAATGCATACGGTTCCCCGCTGGTCCGTGTGCCGGGCACGCCTTTGGTTTCAGGTGCTAAGAGGGGGAAGGAGGCAGCTCCGACCCCGCATCCTGTCTCCGTTGTGCCGACTGAAACGCGTTCTAAACCCGGGGCCACAGGAGTGTTTGAAACACTCCACACCTGACTGTTGAGTCAGGGGCACCGACCGCTTTTTCCTTAGATTGGCGAAGAAAAGCATGACAGCAGCCGACACGTAGCTGTCTGGTGTGAATGCCCTGTCTTGAACTATAAATATACAGGTCATGTAACAGAGCTGCATCTTATCAGTCATGTTGCATAATAAGGCTGCGTCTGATTGGTTACTTCTTCGTACCAGAAGTCCTTACGTACAACAATAGGCACCTGATTTTTAAAAAAGTCACTCTGGAGCAAAAAGGGTAGGTAATTACTACTACTATTATTTTTTTTAATAAATCAATCAAAATTATATCTATTTTTTGGTCAGATCAGTAAAAAATATATATTTTTTGGTGTGACACACTTTCACTTTTGGAAGACAGTCACCGTATAGATTTAATCCAATCCTCCCAGAGGTGCTTTCCTCAGGAGAGCAGACCAGTTTGGGGGACGAGGTCTGTCCAGCCCCTTGACAAATGCCAGCCCCCGTTTATCAAGCCCCTGTCCTGGAGGGGAGGTCAGGTCACACACTGAGCCGGAGGGCCGCGGAAGAGGCTGGGCAGCCGCCAAGGAAGGACGAGGAGGAGGCAACGGGAAGCACGAATGAAGGAGGGACCGTGGGCCTCTTGTAGGGCACCAAAGTCTCAGAAGAAAGCAGAACGAAGAGTGGAAGTGAGGAGGATTTAACGGTGATGGCGATGCTGAGAACTGTATTTGCTGAGTGTTATGCATTCATTTTTGCCCTTGGCCGAGGCGAGGTTCATGCCCGAGCCCTCCTGGTCTGCAGCCTTCCCGGAGAAGAGGGGCAGCGTGGGGCAGGCTGGGTGCGGCACCCCGTCCCCGATGCGCTTCCAAGGAGCAAACCCGTGATATTAAAATGGAGACACAGTTATTTCCTAGATAACGTGCCACTGATAACATCACAGTTGGGAGAACTGGAAAGAGAGTGGGAATCACTCCTACCCACTCGTGTAATAAACAAGTGGGACTATTGATTCCTGAATTGATGATTAAGGAGCTTGGCCTAAAATATTTCAAATTTCCACATTTAGTTTTAATAGTTGACCCATTGCAAGTTGAACATGCTATTATTAAAGTGGTAAGAAGAGTCCCAGGTGGACATAAGCTTCTGGATTTTTAAGTTCCTGGGGTGTTATCTATGTGTGTCTAATGTAAGTGTTGTAGGAGTTTTTCATTGAGGGAGGAATAGCTGGGAAAACGGTAGTCCAGTGGGATATTAGAGCCTCAGATGGTTAGCATTAATCCAAAAAGTCAAGCTGTCAAGGGTGGTCGCAGGAGAGAGTCTGGAGACCGGGTGTCAGGGACAAGCCGTATACAGAGCAGGTGGGGACCGAGTGGGATGGAGCCTATCCCCGGGCCACCTTGGGGGCTCGCAGGAGTAGGGGCTGCTGGGGACGCCCAGCCCTCCTTGAGGGCCCGTAGGAGACCCCCCGGCCTCTGCTGGGCTGCACCTCTTAAACCCGGCAACTCTGACCGCCGTGGCGCCTGAGGCTCTGGGGAAGTTCCTGCTTAGGGAGCTGTGAGCCCCGCGTTTGTTTTCCTGGTCACGGGGTCAGTCATTTTTCAATCCGGCTGCCTCGGGACTGACAGTTAGTTCCTGGCACAAGCAAAATGTCACGTTAAGAAAATACATGTACTCGTTTCTTAACCTCCGCGTTACTCTGAAAATCCACCCCGCAGCGCGGGGAACCCCAGCTTGGCCAGAGGGTTTTGTGAGGTTGGGCCTAGCTCGCTTTGGAAACCTTTCGAACTGGGGTCGCGGAACCCTGTTTCAGGTGGGACACGGAGCCCTGACGGGCGAAGCAGCTCCTTCGGGCCAGATTTTGAGATTAAAATCAACGGATTTAAAGTAATTTGGTACGGGATGGGGGTGGGGGGCATGTCTCCAGGCTGTCCAACTGGAAATTTAAGCGTTTTGTTTTGTTCTCTAGGGTTTACTTCTGTTACTCTTGGGGCAGTTAGATATCTCTCCTTCAAAGCAGATACTGCCCCCAGGCCTGGTCACGGGTCTCAGTGGGACAGTGACCGCCAGCTTGTGCGGGGCGGTGAGGGTGTCGGGCTGGTTTGTCCGGCTTCTTCAGGCAAATTGAATTGGCTTCTTTCTCGACCCTTTTACTTCCAAGGGAGCTGCAGGCCTGGAACTGGGAACCGGCGCCCGGCCGGCGTATTCCTCTGCTGTGTGCGTGTTTACCCCACTTTTATTTTGGGGGGCTCTGGAGCAGGGGCAGATGAAGAAGAGCCGTTCTGCCCCCAGCTGGCCAGCGCCCCTCAACCACACAGGTGCCCCGGCTAAAACTGGCCACCCTCGCCCGTGCCTCCAAGGCCCAGGGGCTTCCAAAGAAAACTTTTAACCAGACAAGATTCATCTTCTTGAAACGAGTTCTGGTTAATACAGCGGTCTTCCTCTCCCCCTTAAACATTTTTTGAAATTGCAGTGAAATACGCATAATGTAAAATTTACTGTCTTCACAACCATTTTTAAGTGTACAGTTCAGGGCACTTACCATGCACACATGGGCGTTGGGATGCCCGCCGCTGCCCCCCAGCTGCAGACCGGTGCTCGTCCGCGGGAAGGAGCTCGGTGCCCCTCACACACCGCCTCCCTCCCCCACCCCCTCCCCGCGGCCCTGTTTCTGTGAGTTTGCTCCAGCTGCCTTGTCTAAGTGAGACCGTAACGTATTTTGTGTTTTTTTTCCTGTGACTGGCTTATTTCACTTAGTATGATGTCCTCGAGGTCCATCCACATTGTAGCATGTGCCAGAATTTCCTTGATTTTTTAAAAAAATATATTTTATTGATTATGCTATTACAGTTGTCTCAATTTTTTCTCCTTTATCCCCCTGCCTGGTACCCCGCCTTCCCTTCAGCAACCCCCACCCCCTTAGTTCATGTCCATGAGTTGTGCATATAAGTTCCTCGGCTTCACCCTTTCCTATATTTTTAACTTCCCCCTGTCTCTTGTGTTCCTACCAATTATGCTTCTTAGTCCCCGCACCATTTCCCCATTTCTCCCCCTCCCCCTCCCAGCTGATAACCCTCCAAATGATCCCCATACCTATGATTCTGTTCCTGCTCTGGTTGTTTGCTTATTTTTTTTTTCTTTCTTTCTTTTTTTAGATTCAGTTATTGCTAGTTGTGAATTTGTTGCCTTTTTAATGCTCATGGTTTTGATCTTCTTCTTTTTATACATGAGTCCCTTTAGCATTTCATGTAATAATGGCTTGATGATGATGAACTCCTTTAGCTTTACCTTGTCTGGGAAGCACTTTATCTGCCCTTCCATTCTAAAGGATAGCTTTGCTGGAGAGAGTAATACTGGTTGTAGGGCCTTGCCTTCCATCACTGTGAATGCTTCTTGCCAGTCTCTTCTTGCCTGCAAAGTTTCTTTTGAGAAATCAGCTGACAGTCTCATGGGACCACCTTTGTAGGTAACTCTGTTTTTCACTTGCTGCTTTTAAGGTTATCTCTTTATCTTTAACCTTCAGCATTTTAATTATGATGTGTCTTGGTGTGGTCCTCTCTGAGTCCAACTTGTTTGGGACTCTGTGCTTCCTGGACTTGTATGTCTATTTTCTTCACCAGATTAGGGAAGTTTTCTTCCATTATTTTTTCAAAGGAATTTTCAATTTCTTGCTCTTTCTCTTTTCCTCTGGCACCCCTATGATTCATATGCTGGTACATTTAAAGTTGTCTCGTTGTTTTTTTGCATTCTTGTTCCTTTTCCCTGTTCTGGTTGAATGTTTATTTCTTGCTTGTGTTCCAAATTGTTGATTTGAATCCCAGCTCCCTTCCCTGTAGTTTTTTTTTTTTTTTAGTTTCACTTATTGTAACTTTTGTTTCTTCCTTTATGTTGTTGCTGTACTCAGTGAGTTCTCTGAGCATCCTGATCACCAGTGTTTTGAACTCTGCATCTGATAGGTTGGCTATCTCCATTTTGTTTAGTTCTATTTCTGGGGTTTTTTCCTGTTTCTTCATTTGGGCCATATTACTTTGTTTCCTCAATCTGGCAGCCTCCCTGTGTTTGTTTCTGTGTATTAGGTAGAGCTGCTTTGACTCCCTGTCTTAGTAGCATGGCCTATTGTTGAAAAGGCACCTGTAAATTTTGGGGGTTGGAGCCTTAGGTAATCTCTAGGGTGGGGTTACTTGCCCCATTTCCAGTCATCTCACCCACTCCCCGTATGCAACTGGCACTATCCAGTTGTAGCCCTGGTGCTGAATCCCAGAGTGGTTGGGTTTGCGTATGTTTTAAGACCATGTGGGCCCTTTAAACTGAGTTTCCTGATAATTTGGCAGCTTCTTCCACAGCCCCAACCCCCACTTGTTTTTACAATCAGAAGTTATGGGGACTTATCTTCCTGGTGCTGGGACCCTGGGCTGTGTGGTCTGGCCTGGAGCTGGGATCACTCCCTACCAGGGTATCCCTCCCAATTTTTGTCCACCGCACATGAATGGGGGACAGTCCGTTCTACCAGCCCCTGTCTGCACCACACACCACCTCTGCTTGTCTCTGTGTCTCTGCCCCTCCTACCCGTCTGGATGAATGTGGCTTCCTTAAATCCTTGGTTGTTGGACTTCCATACAGTTCAGTTTTCTGACAGTTCTGGGTGTTACTGGTTTTGAGATTTAGTTGTCATTTTTTTTGTGGTTGTATGAGGAGGTGACGCGTGTCTGCCTACACCTCCATCTTGACTGGAAGTCCTCCTTCCTTTGTAAGGCTGACTAATATTCCATTGTGTGCGTATACCATGTTTTATTCATTCTTTTTTCGATGGGAATAATGCTGCTGTGAGCCTGGGTGTGTGGATATCTCTTCAAGACCTTGCTGTCAATTCAACTTTTTTGGATACATACCTAGAAGTAGAATTGTTAGATCATACAGTAGTTCTGTTTTTAATTTTTTGAAGGATCAGTACACTGTTCTTTAGTGGCTGCGTGATTTTGCATTCCCATGACCAGTGCATGTGGGCCCCGGTTTCTCCACATCTTCACCAATGCATGTTTTTTTTCCTGCTTTTTGATAGTAGCTGTTCTAACAGGTGGGAGGTGGTAGTATTCTCCCTTTTAACAAATTCTTAGTGCTCAGCTAAGGTAGCCTCAGGGTGTAGATGCTGGGGACACGAGAGTATTGCCGTTGGGGCCATGACACTGTCATTTGTTAGGAATTATGAACAGATTTTCTGCTTCTAAATGGAAGTATTTTCAGATTTGCAACTAAGTTATGCAAGGGAGGGGATAGGTAAAGATGTCATAGCAATATCTAATTATTTATGATAGGAAAATAATTCAGGCCAACTCCCGTGTCATGCACAAAGCAAAGATCGCAAGAGTGGAAATCGGGAAACCTGAGTCTGGGCTCCGTCCGCCTCTGCCGTGGAGGAAGTCTGCCTAAGTCGCTTCTCATTTCTGGGCTTTATTTCTTTAAAACCAGAGTGTCAGACCATCAGCTCAGTCAGGATTCTGCCAGCTTCCAAATTCTCGGATTCTGCATGATAACCTTGCGTTTGCTCATTGACAAGGGGGACGGATGCTTTGTTCTTGGGGACAAGAGAACAGAGGAGCATTGAGTTTAAATTATTGAAGACGCCCGTTCAGTCGCTCAGAGTTCAGGAGTGCGGCCTTTATCTTCGGGTGGTTGGAGCTAGAATTGCACCTCCAGGTCATCCTGGCCAACGTCCTCGTTTTACAGATGAGAAGCCGGGGAGGCAGAGATGGGGTCCTCCCGTCCAGTTCTGAGCTTGCTCTTTCTCGTGAATGAAAAATGTTTGTTGGCAGGTCCTGAGGTCTTCTCGGGAGCGGTGTTAGCAGCAGCAGTGGCACTGGGGTGGGTTCAGGCCGTCCCTGCTAGGGAAAGGGTCACATGCCACTTAGTGATGAGTGCAGAGGCTTCATCCTTGGCTTCAAGGAGAATCCAGCTTCACCAATGGACAGGAAACCCACATGGCAAAACAGACGCATCAGAGCAAGGAAGTTCGCAGAACCAAACTGGGACTGGAGGCTAGTCGGGCACAGGGGTGGTGGCTGCAGGAATCATTGTAAGGGACCTGAGGTGGACGGGGTCAGGGTGTCCCACCTGCGCCATGGGTAGGTCAGCGCCTTGGAGAATCGAGGCCCACGGACTGGGAGAAAGGGCCAGGTCTCGGGGTCCATGGATTGAAAGTCACATTGTGTAAGCCGTTCCTACTCAGGTATTTGAACCACATGGTCCCACAAGTTCACCAAAGAGCTGTGTGTGCAGAGAGGCAGGGAGACGAGGGTGTGGACCAGGCCCCTGGTGTAAGGCTGCTGGAGCTGGGAGGATGGGACCCAGAGCGGAAGGACCGGTCAGCGCAGCCCCATTCTTGGGAGGCGGTGGGTGCGGTGGCCCAGTGAAGCTGAGTGAGGAGGAGGAGGGCACAGAGACAGGTTGCCGTGTCAGACCTCAGTGCCCTGGGCCCATCAGGACAGGTGACAGGGCACTGCCATGGGACTGGAGGTGGGGCTGTGGATCAGCACCGGGGTGGTGGGCGGAGCCAGAGCACAGTGCCAGCCCCGCCCCCACTGCTCTGTGCCTGGGTGTCTCCTGCATTGTCCCTTTGCTCCCATTTCTTCTGTCACTCACCTTTCAGTCTGCACTGTCACACACAGCTGCCACTTGGTCTTGCTGCCTTCAGTTTCTTTTCTTGTCAGCTGTCTGTACTTCTACCATGGCGCTATTTCCAAATCGCGGTCTGAAGCACCCGTGTGTTATTCCCGCAACTCCTGTGGCTTCACGTTGCTACCTGGCAACATCCGAATCTCCTGGCGTGGTTCCTACACTCCCCCCGCCGTTCCCTGGTGCAGAGACAGCCATGCCTGTGTCTTCACATGTCTTCACACACCCCTCTCCTCCTGCAGGACCCTCGTCCACGGTCCCACCTGAGGGCGCGCCAGCCCCCTCCCAGCCCCATGACCCGCCTCTGTGGTGCACCCCCCAATGTCCTGTCCCGGCTCCCTCAGCGCGCACTTAAACTATAGGGACACCCACAGTGACGCTGACCGTGTTTTAGGGACCCGTGCTTCACTACTCCCTGCTGCATGAGCCTGCTAGTCCTTTCAGTGGGTTGGGACCGTGTCTCCTTTGTCCCGTATCAGGGTCCCCAGCACCAGGCCCTTTGTAGAATAGGTGCCTTGCACATTGGCTAAGGGGACTTCAGCCGATTATCTGGGCAGAGAAACCAAAGCTGAGCCCAGATGGCCCCAGGAGTGTGGAAGAGAGTCACGTGGGCAGGCAAGGACCAGGGTGGGATTGGTCAAAATAATAATCCCTTTTTTTCTTGTCCAGTAAACATAGTAATTTTTTTCCAACTGATTTGGCATGTGGGGGATACTAAGAGGTCTCAGATACAGTCTTGCTCAAGAATCTTGAGATTTAGTCGGCCAAACCTGCACGTAGACCCAGAGCACGTGCGGGCGGCAGGGCCGCGAGGGCGCCTTGGACAAGGAGTGTTGTCCTCCGCAAGGAAGGGCCTCGTGCTGATGGCGGTTAGGCCTCTTGCGTCTCCACAGTGGGGGCTGGTGGTCTCGCTGTTTGGGGTGAAGGTGGGCTGGGGGGGGCGATTAGAGACCATGCCAGGGAACCTAATGAACATGTGATCCATGCTTTGAAATGAGGATTCCATTTTGACTGGCTCTGCGTGGCTGGCCTGCCCCGAATAACTGATCGCTTGTGTGCATTTTGCTGTCTCTGTTCTAGGCGGACACCATGAACTACGTCGGGCAGTTGGCGGGCCAGGTGTTTGTCACCGTGAAGGAGCTCTATAAGGGACTGAACCCTGCCACCCTGTCGGGATGCATCGATATCATCGTTGTCCGCCAGCCCAACGGGAGCCTGCAGTGCTCCCCGTTCCACGTCCGCTTCGGGAAGATGGGGGTCCTGCGCTCCCGAGAGAAAGTGGTGAGAGCCCGGGACCTGGGTCCCGGGGGGCTTCTCTCCGCAGAGAAAGTGACTGTAGCTCTGTGTCTTCACGTCTCCAGAGCTTGTCGTGGGCCCAGATGTTTAGCTCTCTGTTGGAAAGGGCTGTTCACCGAATCGACAGTTCATTCGAATGGTTCTGGTTACCACGGCTGTGAAAATCAGTCCCAGATTGCCTGACACGGACCAGCTGTTCATTAAGCTCCTGGGCCCTGTGGTCAGGAATCCAGGCCGAGCATGGTAGGGCTGTCTGCCTCCACTGTCGCCACCTGGGCCTCAGCTGGAGGACTCAGAGCCGGGGGCTGCAACCCTCTGAGTATGTTCCCGCTCACACATGACGGTGGCCCGTAGCTGGCCTCTCGGGAGGCTGTGGGCCTCTCCACGTGGCCTGGGCATCCTCACAACATGGTGGCTGGCCACAAGGGCAGACGCCTCCAGAGAGAGAGAGAGAGAACCAGCTGAGCGGATGCTGCAGTTTTTTCTGACCTCGCCCCTGAAGTCCCACGTGTCATTCTCTTGTGTTCTGCTCGTGCAGCTAGTCACAAGCCTGTCCGGGCTCAAGGTGGGGGTGGGGTGGGGTGGGGGCTCGACTCCATTTCCTGATGGGGAAGCGCAGGTAGGACTGGACTGGCCGGTCGGGACTGGGAACGGTGGGATGTTTGCAGCACGTATGTGATTCAGGAGCGGGTATCCTGTGGGGGTGTGGCCGTCCCCGTGAGGTTCGTTTCCTGCCGTGGAGACACCTGTTTTCCTTTCAGGTTGACATAGAAATCAACGGGGAATCTGTGGATTTGCACATGAAATTGGGAGATAATGGAGAAGCATTTTTTGTTCAGGAGACGGATAATGATCAGGTAAGGCCGGCCGGCGGTCGGGTTCCTTCCTGGCTCTGAGCTTTGAGCAGTGCTTATCTGGGGGACAGCGGACGTGTCGCGGGGAGGACGTTGACGCCTGGCTGTGCGGACAGACGATGGCTGCAGGGAGAGCGGGCGCCGGGCTGACCTGGGGACCTGGCCAGACAGGCTGCCGGGTGCTGGGTGCGCACGGGACGCAGCCGTCCTGGCTGCTGGCATTTGCTCCCTGTTTGCGGGGAGACAGAAGGACCGAATCGCCGTGGCCTGAGCCCTTGTCCAGAGCATGCGGATTCTGCTGCTGTCAGGTCTCAGGTGGCTGAGCGTTGGAATTTTTATTTAGTGAGTGACCAGATTACTTTTTTTTTTAATGTTAAACTTTCTAACAGCGTTGAGATAATTCTCGTACCCTAAATTTATCCATTTCAAGTGTGCCATTCAGTGGTTCTTAGTATTTTCACTGATGTGTGCAGCTGTTGCCACTGTTAATTTTCGGTCATTCGTCACCTCAAGAAGAAACGTTGTCCCCTGGAGCTGTCACCGCCCCATCTGCACCCCTGACCCCACCTCCCGGAGCCCTGGGCAGCCCTGGCCCGCTTTCTGCCTCAGTGGGTTCCCCTCTTCTGAGATCTCCCACAAACGGGCTCCTGTCATACGCGGTCCTGTGTGCCTGTCTGCTGTCACTTACCATCGCGTCCTCAAGGCCATCCGCGTCCCAGCACAAGGCCATCTGTGTTCCAGCGGGTGTCGGTACTTCGTTCGCTTGTCTGGTGGGCGGTGGCCCCCTGTGTCCAGACACTGCGCTCATGTCTCCTCTCACGTGCGGAGGGCCACGAGGGTTGTTCTCGCCTTGTGGCTGCTGCGGAGGGTGCTGCCGAGAACACCTGTGTGCCGGTCCCCACCTGGGCGGTGCTTTCCTCTCTCTTGGGTGTGCACCTGGGGGCGGGGTTGCTGGGTCCGATGGTCACTCGGCGCTTAACACTGGAGGAGCTGCCAGTCTGTTGTGCAGAACGCTGCGCCGCTCACGTGCTCAGCAGCAGCACGTCACGGTCAGACGCTCATGGTCTGACGTGGTGGCTGTCGCCGTCCCAGAGCGTGGGAGGTGGCGGCCCGTTGTGGTTTTGAGTTACCTTCATTTCCCTGATGACCAAGGATGTTGAGCTTCTTTCCAAGTGCTTATCGGCCAATGATGTATCTTCTTTGGAGAAACGTTTATTCAGGTCCTTCGCTCATTTCTTAATTGGGTTATTTGTCTTCTTCTTATTGGGTTGTAGGCATTTGTCATATATTCTAGATACAAGTCCCTTGTCAGATATGTGACTTCTAGATATGTTCTTCTGTTATCTGTCTTCACTTTCTTGACGGTGTCCTTCGAAGCACAGAGTTTTACACTTGGATGTCGTCCGATGCATCCACTTCTCCTCTTGTTGCCTGTGCTTTTGGTGTCATGTCTGAGAATCCTTTGCCAAGTCCAAGGTCACTAAGATGTATCTCTGTGTTTTCTTCTAGATAAACCACTTTTTAAAAACTTTGACTCACTGAGAAAGAGAATAAAAGTGATCTGATGTAGTGATCACTGAAAAAAATCTGCTTGAACTAATTCCTTTATGGGAAGGCAGCCTGGTTAGAAAGAAATGGCTCTGAAGCAGACGTCCCTGTGCTCAGTTTCAGGACAGACCCGTCTCACATTTGGCTTCCTTGTGATCTGCCCACAGGTGTGGCTCCAGGGGGCCAGCATCCTTGTCCCCCGCCTGCCCCCTGGCTTCTTCTGCGACTGCCCCCTGGCTGTCAGGGGCCCCTGCCTGCCTGCTCTGATCTCTCTATTCACAGGGAAGGCTGAGAGATTACGACTTGTCCCTAATGGTGCTTTGACAGGAACTCTTCCCACCTCAAACGCACACTTGCCTTTTTAACTTCTCTCTGCACTTGGCTTTCAACAGATGTTATGTCGTAAGAGCTGGGAAGGAAGCATTTTGGGTGAAGAAGCTGCAAACCGCAGAGGGCCTGTTGGGCTGGCCTTCCAGGGTGGATGCCGGTGGCCGGGACGGGGTCAGGTGGCCAGAGTGTGTTCTGTCCCATCGGATGGCCCTTTCTGTCCCTAAGAAGCTTCTGGAAACTGAGGAGCCCTGTGTTTTTCCTCACCAGACTGCGGCAGGATGCCCCCGCCCCTCCGCTGCAGGGCTCCACCCCTCCGCTCCTCAGTGGTGGGACCTTCCTTTGGGCTCTTGACCCAGTGTCGGTGCTCTCTCTGTTCCTTCTTCCCTTGGTCCAGTTGAGCAGCTGGGTGAGATGGCATCTCCTGTCCCATCCGGTCTCCCCGTCCCGCCCGGCCTCCCCGTCCCGCCCAGCCTAAGGCTGTGCCTCTCAGATGCTGGTTTTGTGTCCGTTCCACACTTGCTGTTCTCTTCTAAGCCGCTCTCTGCCGTCTCCCCTTTTACGTGTATTCTTCCCTTCCTGTTACCAGGTTTCTCATAATAAATGAGTCATTAACAAATGATTCCTATAGTTTTTAAAATGCTGGTGAATCACCAACCACCTATTACATTGACAGGCTGTGTATTTTTTTTCCTTTTGTTTTTAAGAAAAGGGTCAGTGTCTAACTACTGGACATCACATGTCTGGATGTCCCCTGGCATGGGCGGGCACCTGGGCGCAGCACGGGCTCTGTCCAGTGCTTTTCTAAAACTTGTTGTGGACATCTTAATTCAGTGCCTATTAAAAACGTGCACGCAGTCCCTTACTGTCACTGAAATGCAAAACTGAGGCTAGTTCGCAGGGTAATGTGAGGACTCAAAGTTCGCTTTTCCTTCTTTAGCCTGAAGCGTTCAGACAAAGTTGAATTTTGGTGCCTGAAATCACTGACACTTGCCTGCCTTTGTTATAATAAGGAAAAGGAGGATTCAGGGCACGGTGGCATTTAATGAATTAATTGTCCACGTGTGGTCTTCTGTCCAGGTCGCTGGGTGGTCCCTTCCCGCTGCTGCGTGGCCCTCCCTGAGCGGGGCTGGGGCTCCTGCAGGAACACTGGCCGGCATGCCCTGGGCACGATCCTGCTCCTTAGACCCAGGTGAACGAGGCTATTTTATAAAACATCTTCTGTCCCTCAGGAAGTGATTCCCATGCACCTGGCCACCTCCCCGATCCTGTCGGAAGGGGCCGCGCGAATGGAGTGCCAGCTGAGGAGGAACTCGGTGGATCGGGGGAGAGGCCTGGATGCCGGCACGCCTGCCCCGGTCCTGGCTCCCAGTGAGTCCCCTTCCGGGGGCTCCTCGGTGAAGAAGAGGAGAAAGAGGAGGAGGAAGTCCCAGCTGGACAGCCTGAAAAGAGACGACAACGGGAACACTTCGGAGGACGAAGACATGTTCCCCATAGAGATGAGCTCCGACGAGGAGGTGGACCCACCCGACAGCGGCAGGTGAGTGTCAGGCAGAGGCAGGACCCCGTTAGAACTGGGCGACGTGACTTTTTAAGGGGGTTCTTATAATCCCTCCCTGCCCCCGCCCCCACCCCAGAATTCCTTATTCTTCTGTTAATGCCTTTTAGGCTGAATTTTGGAATCCTGTGGACCCAGTCTTTAAGTAGCAAAGATTAAACAAAAATTATTTTTAGAGAGAGGGAAAGGGAGGGAGGGAGAGAGAGGGAGAGAATCATCGATGTGAGAGAGGAACTCCAATCCGTTGTCTTTTGCATGAGCTCAGACCAGGGACTGAACCTGCATCCCAGGCATGTGCCTTGGCTGGGAATCGAACCTGCAGCCCTCTGGTTTGCAGGACAACGCTCCAACCCACTGAGCCAAACTGGTCAGGGCAGGCAGCAAAGATTTAATGTAGCTTATAACTGAGAGGCAGCTGGTGACGCCAGACCTCCGTGGCTGCTCCCCTCCGTGCCCCAGAGCAGAGCAGAGCAGCAGGAGCGGAGCGCACTCATCCCGCCCGCCCGAAGCCACTGCTTCAGCACCGCGTGGTCTGAGCACCCTCAGTGCCCGGCCTTTGGCTGACGTGCCACCCGGGGCGGACCTGTGAGAGACTTAGCCGTACGGGTCAGTGCGGCTGAGCAGGACCGCTGTTCTCTACCTGCCGGCTTTTCCTTTTCCGAGCTGACTCGGCCCCAGGTGTAGCGGACATTGGTTTTCTTTGTCTTTGCTTTTAACAGTGTGGTGAAACTCTGTTTCTGTACATCACTATTTTGGTGAAAAATGCCAGTTTTGAAGGAGAACGCGTTTGTAAAGAATATTTGATGTTTCCAATTTTTGTGTCATTTTTGATCATTGTTTTTGTATCGTGTTCACATAAAGAAGGGCTAAGGAACATCAGGAAAATCTCCCTGCTTTGTTATTCAGAAGAGAGTGTCTTTTCCCCTGGCTAAAAATAAAGGCAGATTGGCAATGTTGCTTTTCCTAACCACGGCCTCTTGTCTGCGGTGGGCTCAGGAACAGTGGTTGGGCCTTTAATTCCAGAATGTAGCGATAGGTAGTATTTCAGGTAACACAAAGGAAGCAGATGGCCCCGGCTGCTGTGCTCAGTGGACTGAACGCCGGCCTGTGGACCAAAGGGTCGCCAGTTCGATTCCCAGTCAGGGCACAGGCCTGGGTTGCGGGCCAGGTCCCCGGTTGGGGGCATGAGAGAGGCTGTTTCTCTCCCTCCTTTCCCTCCCTAAAAATAAATAAAATCTTTTAAAAAATGCAGACAGATGACCTCTGCGTGAGTAAAACAGCGAATCGTATTTTGTAATGAGTGTGTTATACCTGAAATGAGGTAGCTTGGCAACCATTTTGTAATTTTAAGATACATTTGGTTTATCTTGTTTATTTATTCTGCTGGATGAAGCATAGATTGTGTTTGGTCATTTAGTTTTTCAGCAGCTCCTCCCGTCCATGGCCAGAGCTTTATGACCCTGGGGTCCAGTTTGGGGTCCGGTCTGCCTCTCAGGCTTTGTGAGATGACACGGGAAAGGGGACTGGGTAGGGTGTTACATTGTAAGTGACAGGCAGGGCAGTCATCATGCCTGTAGGCGAGTCCATGTACTTGAAAAAAATAATGTCACATTTCTAACTCAGCCACAGCAGGGACAGCACAAAGCACAGTTGTATGTGTCTATATCCCGGTTTTCCCCTTCGCACCGCCAGGAATAAGGCCCAGTGGTTTGAAGAGGTCATGTGACTCTTCAAAGCACGTAGAGGTAATCATGAAAAAATGGAAACGTGTCTTTGCTGTGAATCCATTGCTAATAGCTCCTTGACTGGAACTATTATTATTGTTTTTAAACCAGACCTCTTTCTCATGATATGCCTCCATTCCAAGAAGACGTCCCTAAGGAAAGCCTGGCCCCAGACATGCCCTACCCTCCGTCAGCATCGTACCCTAGCTCGGAGCAAGAGTGGTCGCCCAGCACGAGGTGAGCGGCTGGGCTGTGTGGGTGTGAGCGAGCTCACCGGTCCCGGGCCAGAGCGTTTGAGGTCAGTTCCGGGCCAAAGTGCACGTCAGGGCAGGAGGCACAGGTGAGGGTTAGCGCGACCTGTGCAGGTCATGGGCTTCTAAGGTCAGAGTGGCTCCTGGCTCCCTGAGGGGACACAGAAGGTTATGCAGTGCGAATTGTCAACTGGAGAAAGCGGGAGGACAGCCTTTCTTGATACTTCACTATAGATCCGAACCCTGAGGTTGCTTCAGGGGCCTCCGAGCTCCCTTGGGACTGTTAGAAGGACGCCTTCTCCCCGAGCTCAGTCCGTTCTGCTGGATTCAAGGACACTGACGTCCCTGAAATGGGCTCTCAAGTTGGCCTTGACTTCCGGTGTAAGCTGGACAGCGCAGGCCACCCCGCGTGCAGATCGCCTGGCTGAGACTCCCGGGACTTTTAAGTCAGTGAACCCATGAGAACGTATGTGAGCCCTCCTGGGCAGTTCTCAGGAGACCGGTGCAGGGGGCACAGATCTAAACCATGCCATCTCAATAGTGGCAATAGCCGCCCGCCCATCGGGATGAAAATTGGTTCGTGGTGGCAAAAACCATCAGGCTTTCTGCTGGTCTGTGGCTTGTGATGAGCCCCAGCATGTAAACAGGTCCCCAGTCCGTCCTCGGCGTGGACTTTTCACAGGGGAGGGTGGGATGTTATAGGGAAAAAATGTCTCACAGTGCTCAGGAGTGTGGGCATAATGAAAGGAGGCTGAAAAATAGGGATCTAAGTGATGGTGAACAACATCCTCGGGTTATTCTTATTCTTAGCGTGTTAGACCGACTTCCGGTTTAACGTGGACGTACGGGAGCCCCCGCGCACTCCGGGGCTTGTGCCTGCAGCCCGTCCCCTGCACTCTGTCCTGGTGCCCTCAGGGGTGCTGAGCCTGAGGTCGGGGAAGTCTAGACGGGTTGTCTGCCTGGGTCCAGCCAGGACTGGGACAGTGACTGTCAGCCAGGGTGGGGCTGGGGGCCTGCCAAGTCCCCTCATTGAGGCCCCTCTGCCTAAGACCAGCGCTGTCCAGCAGAAGCTTAATGCGAGTCCCGTAGGTAAATTCCAACCTCCCAGCAGCCGTCCTTGAAAAGTAGAAACTGATGATATTAACTCTGATGGTGTATTAGCTCTGACCCAGGGTATCCAAACAGCATTTCCAGGAGTCAGTTTTTACAAACATTAGTGACGAAAGGTTTCCCATTCTGTTTTCGTACTGTTTGAAATCGCTGTGTAGCTCATGTGTACAGAACGTGTCAGTCTGGCCTGGTCACTTTTCACATGCTCAGCAGTCACAGGCAGCCAGTGGCTGTCCTGTCGGGCAGTGCAGGCGGATACCCTTCTGGAACCTTAGGGGTCTGTGCAGATAAACCCCAGGAGAGAACACCACAGTACTTCAGGAAGAAAATATGTGGAATGGGCAGAAACCACTAAGAGGTGGAAAAATCTGTTCAAACACTTTATTAATTTAAAGAATTTAATATAAATATTTTCAACATAGCCCTGAAGAGCATTTCTTAGTCTTTCACGTTTTACTCTGTGAATCCAGAGGGACGATCACGTCAGACTATGTGGATCTGACCACTGTCACATGCGATTACAACTTAGGATAAATAGATAACTTCCGTACTTGGAATTATGCGTTTTCTTTAAAGAGCCAGCTGATAGCCCAGATAATCAAACCACACACCCCACAGACTTGGTAAAGCACTAAATTCTGACCCAAGGAAAACAGTCTTTTATGGGCATATGAATGAAACAAAGTGACACAGGCCTCTGGGCAGTTTCCTGTTTTTGAGGTGAAGGAAGTTCATGTTGGCTTTCTTAGTGATTTCAACATATCCTTAGCCTAAGTGATGTGCATGCTCTTACAAACGTGACTGTTGAGAGCGGTCCTATGAAATGGCATCTCCTCTGACTGACCTGTGATCTCTTTCCTTCTCCCGTGTGTCCCGCGGTGCCCAGGAGCCTGCTGGATGGCAAAAGGACGCCCCCCTGCCTGGCAGACGTGGCCGAGGCAGGGCTCTCCAGCTCCTGCCCCCCGCAGTCGTCCCTCCTCCACGCTTCGGAAAGGTAGCGGCCATGGCCCCGCGCGGCTGCCTTCGATGACGAAACGTTCCATTGAATTCTTACAAATCTGTTCTACCGTTGACCAACATTACTTACGCAACAAATGCATAGAGATTCTGTGAAGTGAAAATTTTGACCTAACTCTTACAAATCTATTTTGCTAACTAATCAAATTACTTGTGATGAAAATACGTATCGATTACTATTCTCCTTTCATTTCAAGCATTTGTAGATCCTTTTTGAAGTGCTGACTTTGACTCTGGGGGAATTATGGTTGAGCATCTAATTCTTCCTAATTCTGTGGAGTGCTTGATAATAGAATACAGAAGTATTGGGAATGTGGTCTTTTGTTCTCTGTCTAGGGTTGTTCTGCAAGTAAGTTTACAAGGTTTTCTTTCTTTAGGACATCACGTTAGTGTAATGGAAGCTATAGTAACTATTTAAATATCTCATTAGACTTTCTGAATAATGGCATCGGCAGTTTTCACAGCATTCTAGAATAGCGTTTTGGAGAATAGGCTTGGATCGATCCCAAGGCTTTAGGATCATAGGTTTGTGTTCTTGGTTCATGCAGCGGTCTCAGATCTCTGCTCCGTTCCCTTGGGGTTGCCCACACTGTCTCGCTTAGTGGACTTTTGGGGTTTCCTTTAAAACTGTAGTGAATAAAGCTGTGATTAATTTCTAGATTGGGGAATTTTTTCTTTTTGATTGAAGAACCAAATCTCAGGCTATACTTCATTCAGAGGTTACCTGTCCAGAAGAAAGGCCTTTTTAAAATGAGGTACACTGAGTAGTTATAACCAAGTTGCCTAATTGGGACTCACAGAAACACTGAAAACTTGGAAGGCTCGTGAATGCATTACTGAGGAGAAGCAGGCAGTGACCTTGTAAGCTTATTTTCTGGAGCAACCCTTGATCTCAAGAGTCTAATGCGTGACAGTGGAAAACTCTGGAAGCCTCTCTCTCATCAGTCATGTTGGTATTGGGAATCTTTGACTAAGTCACCTGCAGCTGAATTCCCGCAGCAGGCAGCCCGGGTGAGCTTGTGTTGGGTGTAGACTCCTCGGAGAGAGGTCGGCTGGCCTAAGGGCACAGACGGCGTCTGTAGCGTTTCCACGGTGAGAGGTGGCACCTCCGGCTTCCTTATGCCTTTCCCCAGGGTTGGCTTCTTTGTGAGGATGAACTTGCAAACCCGAATGCCTCAGGAGACCTTGTGGCTTTCCCCGGAGGGATCAGAATGGGGGGGATCCTGGAGCTGGGGCCGGCTCTGGAACTGTTCAGCATTTACACTCTTCTGGCGCGGAGGCTGGCAAACTCCGTGCAGCCCGGGGCCAGATCTGGCCCGCCACCTGTTCCTCCGGAGCTTTCCTGGAGCTTCGCCAGCGTGTTTGCGCACTTGTCTCTGGCTGCTGTCGCGCGCTGATGGCAGAGTCGAGTAGTTGTGATGAAGATCGCGTAGTCCACAACGCCTGAGATATTTGCATTCTGGCCTTTGACAGAAGAACTTTGCCGACCCCCCCATCCCCCCAACTCTAGAGCAAGTTCAGCCTAAAGGGCTTTACTTAATTTAGTGGCAGTAGGTGAGACAATTTATTTCACAGAATTTAAAACAAATTATAATAACAAAAGGTAATACAGATTCTCTGTTATATGTGATCAATATAGTGAATAGTAGGGGCTTTTCAGACACATGATTTGAGGTTTGGGTGTGACTGGTGATGACCCTGGAGGAGGCGTGGCCTCTGGTTCCAGTTTCCTGTGCATATTTCGTGAATATTGAACATATAATCGTGGACACTGCAGGGTCAGAAAAGCAGTGACCCTTTGGAGAAAAGCATCATGACAGAACGCGAGGAAGCAGAGAGGTTGGGGAGTGATCACACTTCCCCACTCAGACGTGTAGAGGTCCCAGCATCCTGCTCACGGGGTCCTTCCTAGGGGGCAGGGAAGCGTGTGTTAGGGGAGGCCTCCCAGTTTCCGTGCCCTCAGGACATGCCACCTCAGGGCCCTCTGCAGGAGGGAGGAGCAGACCCGGGGGCTACCCCACAGTGAAAGCGACCCGTCCCGTAGGTGGATGGTGTGCGGCGGGCACCTCGGGAGAAGGAAGCAGCCTTTGTGCGCCTCAGTGTGGGAGGAAGAGGAGCGGGCTTAGTCCTCTCGGTCCCCAGGGCTTGAATAAGGACGTCCTGGATCAGTTTAGCCACCGAGGGTCCCGCTTTGATCCACGAGCGCCCCTGGTCCCGACGGGAAAGCTGTATTCCAGCCGACACAGAGGGCCACGCGCAGCAACAAGAGGCGGGACCCGTGCAGGAGGGGACCTGGGGCAGCCTGCTTCCCGCCCTGCCTGAAAACTGCCGTCTCCCTCTGGGGGGAATCCGGCAGGAGGATAAAGACAAGAACTAACGAAACGGGCATTCTGTTTTTCCCGTCGGCATGTTTAGCGTGCTGCGAGTTTTGTAGATCAGTTGATCACTCCTGGCAGGTGACTGGCTGGACAGGAGTGAGACTTTGTTCGTGTCTCGAAAGCAGAAGTAGAGAGAACAGAAGTGAGAACACAGGTCACAGCCACCTGAAAGCTGGGCTTGAGAACGAAGTGCTGGGATGTGCTGTTAGAGAAGGGGCCTTAGCAAGTCGGGATCTTTGAAGTGTCCCTGGAAGGTGTCATATTTTCTGAAACCCCAGCATGGAGGCCGCTGCCACGGTAGCGAGTTTGTGGCATCTGGCATTTGTAGTCAGGTTGACCCGTGATGCCATTTCCTCTTCTCAAAGCCAGCGCAGGTTCTAGTCTATGTTTTAAATGGAGGATAGAATGGGCACATGTCAGAGATGGTGCGCGCCCTGCAGCAGCTGTCGGACTGATTAGAAACCGGGGGTGCAGGAGAGGCGCGCTCAGGGTGAGGGGCGGAACGGGGCTGGTTGTCTCTTTCTTGTCTTTTTTATTTTTCAGTTTTCCCCTTTTTTAATGCTACCTCTCATCTTTTCTACTTGGAATTTGGCAGTAGGTTGGGACCAGGTTGCCCGTATTGGGAGTACCTTCCACCTGGACGGGTGTGCTGGGGACCCCTGGCGGCCACAGCAGGGGCGTGCCACAGGGCATGCTCATAAGGCAGTGGTTTTCATCTGACACGCCGCAGGGGCTTCTGAAACATGCAGCCCCTGGCTCTTTATTTCGTCAGGGGCATTGACCTCTTTTCTCTCAGACTGTCACCTAAAACCAGTGACAACAGACAACATAACAATAGCTGCCCAGTGTGACTGAATCAGAATTATACCTGTTTCTTTGGTCAGATCGGAAAAAAATGTATTTTTTGATGCGCTGCAGAATTTTAGTGATGAGTTGATGTCACCTGAGAGGACAAAGGTTGAAGATCGCTGTCATAAGGGGCTGGTGGTTTGGGTGCATCTTCTGGGCTATTGAACCATGTAATCGTGGGCCAGAAACATTAGGAAAAGAGCTTCTCTCCCCGCTTTGATCAGGGGTTTGTGTTTTGTTAAGTCCTTCAGGGTCCCGGCCTTCAACGCCTAAAAGCGATTCCGAGTTGGTCAGTAAGTCCGCGGACAGGACGATGCAGAAGAATAACCTGGAGATGCTCTGGCTCTGGGGAGAACTGCCGCACGCTGCCAAGGTGAGCGCCGCTCTCCTCGGCTCCCGCCGCAGGCCGCAGGCAGTTTCTGAAACCGTGGCCAGGACACAGGGTTTTCTTTCACGAAGTGCTATTTTACATTCTCATGTATTTTAAGAGTCTTGAATTTACTTATTGTAAGGCTCTTGGAAGGAGCCCCAGCCTCTTGTATCCACACTGACTGTTTATGATCCCAGCGACGGAACGGGTGAGCCAGTGAGTGAAGGCTGAGAGCATTCTTGTTCAGACTCAAGACGGCCTGCTCTTTGGAGGTTGTGGGTTTATGCCCTTTCCAGGTTATATTTAGCTTTCACGGGAAATGCTGGGCTCTCTGCCCATGAGCTGTCGAACTGATCCGTGTCACGAACCCATGCCCCCGGTGGCTGGAGAAATGGCGTGAAAGCGCAGAGCCACCCCCTCTGGGTAAAGCTCCACCGCGCACGGGCCTGCCGCACGTGGATACGCGCTGTGCTCGTCTGGGTGGGAGCCGTGCGATCAGATGCCGGGCTGGTCGCCACTCCCCTGCCCTGCTTTCTGACCCACAAATTGCATTTGAGTTTTTATTTGGATGAATCTTTTCCTTAAGTGGAGACTCCTTGGAGAGACAGAATCAGAAATGCTAATTTCCCACGCATGTGAACCAGCCACCAAATAAATCTCCACTTACATTTTGGGGGTGAAATACCCACACACACACGGAAATACCCAGATCATCAGTGCATACACAGGGCAGTACGTTTTCCCACTGTGAACATGCCCATGGGACCTGGCAGCCAGACCAAGAAGCGGGGCCACCTGGGAAGTCCCCCTCTTTGCAGTGGCTGCTCAGACTCACCCTCCACAGGGATAGACGTGACCTTGGCTCTAATATCAGAGAGGAGTTTTGCAAGCTCCATCATGTTGTATATGAGCATTACTCCTTTATTCTCATGACTGCAAATCCCCCGCTGGGTGGACACACTTCCTGTTCTCCTGATGGAGCTTTGGGTGGCGGCCACCTGCCGGCCGTTGCTAACCTCACTCACGTCTACTTGCCCGTGGATATTTTATACAAAACATGACTCCTGAGGCTTAGGTGCCCCCTGCGACCTGCGGCCACTTCAGCAGACTCTTTTTTGGTGAACTGTGCTTCTTCAGTTAATGCATTTTCCTGTCTGTCTGTCTGTGCTCTGACCCCTCTGTCTCTCCCTCCCGCTGCCCCTTTGGTCTAGACGTCGCCGCACAAGATGAAGGATTCCAGCCCGCTGAGCAGCAGGAAGGTCTGCGAGAAAGTGCACTTCCAGGCCATTCGCAGTGAATCCTCCGACACGTTTAGCGACCCGTCGCTGACGCTGGCTGGGACGCCGCCTCTGCGGGCGCTCGGGGAGCAGAGCGGGGCTCAGATAGAGATGCAGTTTGTGAACGAGGAAGACGCCGAGGCCTTGGGCGCTGTGGCCCCGCCGCTGCCGGCCGCCGAGGAGCCCAAAGCCCTGTCCACCACCGCGGGCAAGACGGATTCGCCTTCCCGGAGAAAAGGTGCGGCCTGGCCAGGACGCCCGGGACCCCCTGTGCGGACGTGACGCCCTGCTAGTGGTGGCCCCCGCGTCAGGAGTTCAGAGCGCTGGGCCGTGACGTCTGTCACGTTCAGTTGTGCCCCTCTGCCGAGTGTATTAGTTAAGAGAACGGAGTTGTAGGAGGTCTTGGGGGTTGTGTAGTGAACCCCTCGTTTTCCAGCTCTGGGAGGCTGGGATCCAGAGGAAGAACGTCCTGTTCGGCTGATCTGGTCCCTTGTCTCTCCCTGGTGCGTCACTGTTTGAAGTTCTGCTCATCACGTTGCAGGTGCTCACTTCTCAGTGTGTTTTGCCTGACCCTCTGCGTGAACACAAGTGCCCTGGGAGATCCAGCCTCTTCGGTCTGGCTCACCTTTGTCTCTCGGTGCTTCCAGTGTGGTGGGCACGTAGTAGGCGCTCCATGAGCCCTAGCTTAGTGCGCCCCCGGTGGCACGTCTGAGTGATGACGTCAGCCCCGACCTGTTAGCCAGTCAGCTTTGCACAGGGTTCCGGGTGCCTGTGAACCAGTGACGTAACTCTCTGCTGGAGGTGGCAGGAGCCTGCGGTCAGTGCACCGTGTTGGTGCGGTGCCCCAGTGTATCGGGCTCAATGAAAACTTGTCACTTGATGACGATGGTGATCACCTCAGTAGAGGGAGCGCACTTCACAGACGGGCAGTGAGGCTCAGCAGTTATGTGACTCGGTCCCAGCCACGCAGTCAGCGAGTGACAGCGTCGCGTGCAGCCCCGGGCACCTGCCTTTGCAGCAGTGCCCTGCCGCAGACCTCTGCAGCGGGGCCGGGCCGGGCCGGGCGTGTCTGCGCGTGTTTGCTCACTGTGTGGGACGTGCTTCCTGGGGACCCTCACTGGTCCGCGGGTGTGTTTCCGGAACAACGGCGTTCTGACTCGACTCCTGTGCTTCCACAGATAAGCGGAGCAGACACCTTGGTGCCGATGGCGTCTACCTGGATGACCTCACAGATATGGACCCCGAGGTGGCTGCCCTGTACTTCCCCAAAAAGTAAGCTTGCTCGCTGTTCTTCACGTCATTTTCTGTGAGCTGAAGAGTAATCTGTGTGAGTTTGCTTTTCCCTGCTGTTTGATTAGAAAGGGAGAAAAGGCAGCAGGAGGCTCACGTTTTACTGGAAAAAGCAACCAGTAAGCACTGAGCGCTCTCTGCAGACAAAAGCGTGTGGGATGTCTCTGGGGGGCTGGCTTTGCCCCTTTGTAACAGGAATGCAGGCACGAGGCTGTCTCCCCCGGTGACACCGAGGTTGTGTTGCTGTGGTCAGTGACCCACAACCCAAAGCGGTGACCCAAACTGGGCATCCCTGTGGCCCTCTGTCTCCCCAGGAGAGGGTGGCCCTGGCCTCGGGCACGGCTCCGTGGAGGGTGCCCGCGCAGAACTGTGGCCAATTAGGGCAGTGCTGTCTCCTCAGCCCTCTTCACGTGGGTTTGGGAGGGGATTCGAGGGGACGTGGTTGGCACAAAATCGTGTTCTCTCCTGCGGTAAGTCATTTCACGTGTACTGGCTTCTCGCGATGCTTTCCTGAAAAGTCTGTCCCGGAATGAGCCCACGTGCTGGTTCTGCAGGGTCGCCGATGGCAAGGGTCGTTCAATGTCTGTGTGAGACCCCAGACCAGGACGACCCTCAGACCGCCCTCCCCTCTTCCTCCTTCCAGCGGAGACCCTTCTGGGCTCCCCAAGCCTGCCGACAACGGAGCGCGCTCGGCCAGCCAGTCCCCGCAGTCCGTGGGCAGCTCTGGCGTTGACAGCGGGGTGGAGAGCACCTCCGACGGCCTGCGGGACCTGCCGTCCATTGTCATCTCCCTCTGCGGTGGCCTCAGTGACAACAGGGAGATAACCACAGGTACCGCCGGGCTGGGGCGCCGCTCCTCAGGCCACGGGCACCCTCTGGTGGCAGTCGGTCGGATGCCCTGGAGCTTGGGCCGCTGTGCTCGGTCACGTTGGGAGTCGCTGTGACTTCACTGGCTTAATGACAGCACCGATGATGCCTGGCTGTCCGTGAGCCACGTGTGCTGGCTTGCGCGGGTCTGGCCTCAGGGTTCTGTTCACCCACAGCTCCAGGGAGCAGGCTCCTGGGACTGCTCGTTGTCACGGGTGTGTCCTTGGCCCATGCCAGCCCTGCGGAGGCGTGGGAGCCGGCGGTAGGATGGGGGCATTATGGAAACACAGGGCACTGGAGGGGTGCAAAAGCACGCTGGGGTCTTGGAGGAGGGAGGGACCTCTGGGTGAGTCCGGGGACACTTTCCAGCTGTATCTGAAGGGTGCTCTTAGGGTTGGATTAGGGGCTGAGTGAGTTCATAGCACCCATCAGTTTCATGAAGTGACCTCTCAGTGCCTTGGGGCAGTTACGTGGTGAGGTGGTCCAAGACCCCCCATCGGGGCAGCCAGCCATTACCATTGACAGATTCCCTGCGGAAGCCTCGGGATCCCTCTCCCAGCTCCCACCTCCACTGTCCCCGCCCACTGCCACCCCGCACTCCCACCGTGGTGTGAATCTCTGGCAGGGAATGGGGTGGGGTCCAGGACCTCTTCCCCTTGTCACTCGTGAGCCACCTTCCTGCCTGGGACGCCACCCCAGACCCTATCTCCAGCCTGTGGCCCCTTGATGGCTTTGCGGATTCCTTCCTACGCAAAGACTGGGGCCCCTTACCCCAGGCCCTGGACCTGCTCATCCACCAGCCCGATGAGGGTGAAGCAAAGTTGCCTTCTGACCCTGGGCCCTCCCGCCCGCTCCGGGCGTGAGTGGGGCTGGCGCAGCGGCTGGGCCTCACGCGGCCCTCTGCGCGTCCCACAGGGGACAGTGGTCAGAGCCCCAGCTGCGGGCGCTGAGGGGCCCTCGGCTTAGGCAGGACCCTGCCTTCCATTCACGGCCTCTTCTGTCCCACAGTTCCCACGGAAGTGTCCCCATGGGACAGATGAGGGCACGGAGGCTTGGGGACATTGGGCACTTGCCTGAGGCCACAGCAATGAATGTGACTTAAACCCAGGTCGCCTGGTGTCTGAGGCCCGCTCACCATTCACCTGCCTCCTTAGATACGTACGCAGACGGTATTTTCCACACCCCTGCCACTGCATAGGCATCTGCACCCCAACTAAGGGGACACTTGCCCCGAACCCCCAGTCTGTCTCAGGCTCCCTTCCTTCTGCGTGGACGCTGCCCCCAAACAAGCTAAAGTGCCCTTTACGCATCCCGGGGAGGAGTTACCTGCGCAGTTGGAATGTGTCAACTCTCAGAAAACCTTCCTGTGAACATGAGTCGGTGACAGTAGGCCTCCTTTTTGTGACCAGGCTTCTCTCCCCTTCTCCCCCGTCCCCTGTGATCGCTTCCCCAGAGGCATTTTTGGAGCACGCTGTGTCGTACCAGCAGTTTGCGGACAACCCCGCCCTCATCGACGACCCCAACCTCGTGGTGAAGATTGGGAATAAGTAAGTGTCCCCCGAGACTCGCGTCCGCGGTGGCGGGATTCCGTTTCCGCGTCAGTTTGTCAGGTGCAGAGACCTGGGCCGTGAACCTTAGAGGCTATTCCACGCACTTCTGTCTTTTCTGTGTGTCCCCGTTGCGTTGTATGGACTCGGTGGGCTGATGTCAGCACTGGCCCCGTGGGTTTCCGTGGTCCCCTGGGCGAGGTCTTCCGTGGACAGTGAGCAGTCACAGGCCCGTGGGGCTCGGGCCCAGGTGGTCCTCGGGTGTGACAGACAGAAGGGACTGCGTCTCCACCCTGACAGCTTCCTCGCCTGAGGTCAAGGGGCGCGCAGGCATTTTCTCGACTGTTGCCGAGCTTTTCTCCCTGAGAGGAGGTCGTGGGCGTTTACCTGTGAAGTTGGGGACCCGGGGGCCTTTTCCTAGGGGCGTGGCAGGCAGTGCCCCAAGCACGTTGGTGACCTGATGCCCAGCGAGTCTCGGGCTGCTCTCCCGCCGCCTCCGCTGGGGCGGCTTGGCTCCTCTGTGTGGCCACGGGCAGGCTGGGGCACACGGGAGGGGGCTGGGGTGTTGGCAGCAGCTTTGGGCTCTTCACGGACTCGGCTGCAGTTCCAGGACTTCCCGTGACCGCGTCTCGGTTCGCGCTGGGCCTGACGCTCATTTCACTGTTCCCCGTTAGGTATTATAACTGGACCACAGCAGCCCCTCTGCTCCTGGCCATGCAGGCTTTCCAGAAACCTTTGCCAAAGGTGAGCGTTAACACGAGGAAGAAAAGCAGGTGCTGAGCACCATGGACGGGTTGTCCGGGCGGCTGCAATTTAAATTTCACTTAAAAAGTCACGCAGTGAATTGCGCTGTGCTCTTCGGGAGGTCCTGAGCGTCAGCGTCAGGGGTTGTGAATCTGTTTCTCTTGCACCTGGACTGTCCTGCCCGCTTCTGCTTATCAAGGCAAACCTCCCAATCGTGGGGGTGCCGGACCAAGCCCTGCCCCCTCCAGGGCTCCTTCCCCAACCCCTGTCGTGCTAGGGACGCAGGTGGGGGCAGAGCAGACAGATGTGGGGGTGCCGGAGCCTGGGGATGATGAGGAGGGGCGCAGGGAGGCAGCACAGCGGACCGCAGGAGCCAGTGCTAGCCTAGCTCGGGTGTCGCTCAGCCAGGAAGTGGCCTCAGGGCTGACGGGCTGAGGGGGAGCCGGGCGGCGCTGGGGCAGCCCCATGCTGCAGGTGAGAGCAGGTGAGAGCAGGTGAGCAGAGGCGGGGCCCTGGCAGGGGGAGGGGTGCGATGCCCCAGGGCAGCAGCCGTTATTCCCCCGGGCCCTGCCTCCCCCCCCCCCCCCCCCCCAGTCACAGACGGAACGGTTCACTTTCCCAGCGCTGTGCCTTCCTGCTAGACCACACGCCCTTTCTGCCACGGAGGCCAGTCTTTCCCTTGCGCCTCTGTACACTCAGCCCACGCTTTGTGCTGCGTTGGTGCCGTTCTCTGCCATGACCCCGAGGCCTGAGGTTCTGGAAGGTCTGTCTGACCTTGATGAGTGTACCTGCTCCTCCTTGGGTGTGTGTGTTGTGTGTGTGGGAGTTTGGGGCCTGGACCTTATTTACGTTATCTGTGAGTATTGCACACTGGGCAGAGGGCCCGCTTTCCTGGGTGTTTCTGCTGTTCTTGCCAGGTTCCTCACGGTGTGCACGGCTGGGGACACGTTTCTGTGTTACATGTTTCAACTCTTACCCCTCAGTACGAGAAAAGACCAGTGCAGTGGGACTGTTGTTCAAGGATTTAGCTTACAGCAAGGGAAATTCCCATGGCTTCTAAACTTAAGGAAAGGAATCTTTGTGAGCTCCGTCCAAAATCTTTTCACAAGTGTCTCAGTAATTTTCTTGACTGCTTATGGTGTTTCTCGACACAGAATTATATTTGTACGTAGAACTTGTCAGTCTTTTACCACTGTTGGGTTTTGTATCATACTTAGAATGGCCCTGCTTCCTCATTTCTAAATCTTGTGAAAATGTGCCCTGTCTCTTTCTTCTTCTAGGACTTTCTTAAATCTTGGCTCCATCTAGTTTTATTTCGAGAGCAGTGGGTGAGGTCTCGGGAACCAACCCGTTTTGCTTGCAGTTGGTTGTTGAGTTAGGGCGCTTCGGTTGCAGGGAGCCGTGACTGCAGTGGCTCAAATGAGCAGGGGTTACTGTCATGCATAATAAGGGTCTCAGAGGCCGGGAGTTCCAGACTTGATGAACTTGGGTTGGTTCGCGCGTCTGTGGTTGTCTCGGCTTTCCCTTCCTGATCACAAGATGACCGTTCTCCGCAGCGTCTTGTACAACCTCATCCAAAACGGGGGGACGAAGGCATTTCACTGGCCTCGCGTGGTCGCATGACCACCTCCCGATCTGGAGCCGGCAAAGCGGTGGCATGACTGTGAGCGGTGTAGCCCGATTCTGGAAGAGCCGTGGCTGCGCCGGCCAGCGGGCAGGAGCGGGGCTGGGGCCCAGGGTGGCACTGACAGGGTCACCATGGCCACCACGTTACCCCGGCACCTCCCGCTGGATACGTCCTGCCCCCCACCCCCAGGCGGTTACGGCTCTATCATCTGTTGCATTTCTCTGCGAACTTAGATTTATTGCTGAGCTTTGTCTTCCGTTTCCTTAATGTGTTCACTCCTGTACCAACTGCATTTTAAAAAGTGACTGTGGTTTCAAATATACTTTACTACTTAGTGAGGCTTGTGTCTTCTTAGTAGGCTCCCGGGAATTTTCTTGTTTATTTTTGTTTGTTTTGTTTTTCCTATGAACTTTAGACAACAATCCTGTTGGGTCTGACAATAATCCTGTTAGTGGTTTTTTGTTTTCTTTTTTTTAAATGGGGGTTTTATACGTTTGTAGATGAATCAGGAGGAGTAAGGAAACTGACGTCCTCGTGGACGGTCCTGTTCATGAAGAGGCTGTGTGTGTTTGCATTTTATGCATTTTAGTGTTTTCAGGCTTTTCTTTTTTTTTGTATTTTATTGATTATATTGTTACAGTAGTTTCAATTTTCTCCCCTTTACTCCCCTCCCCCCAGCATCTCCCTCCCCTAGCAATCCCCCCCCCAAGTCCATACCCATGGTTCATGAAAAATAACTATCCCTCCCTCTCAGATATTAAGACCCTTTGTAATCTTGTCAGGCAGGGATGTTTGAAATGCTAAAAAGAAGCATCCTTCAGGCTAAATATGGGAATTACTTACCTTTCCATCTTCCGGCAACCTGTTTGGTTTGAAAGGACCAATCTTTCAGTCATTATTAGCTGACGTGCGGGCTACCTGACGGTTCTAGGAACCAACAGGGGGGATTAGATAAATGGACCCCGGGACTGGAATTGGCCTCACGGGGGATATTTTGTTTTTTGGAAATACTTAGAAAATGATTGGTTAATATTGAATCTCCTCTCATTAAACTTCCATTTATTTAGGGCAAGAGTATGAATTTTTTTTTTAACACTTGATGTTTTAAATGCGTTTATGAATGTTCAGTTTGTCAAAATTGAGAAATTTACACTCACTAACAACATTTTGTGCATTTTTGCCCTGTACCCCGTAATAATCACTTCATCTTTTATTTTATTTTGAGAGTGACAATATCCTAACCAGAGAGCCACTTTAATTTGAAAACTTCCGGTCTTACGAATCACTAACGATTTTCAATGCTTTCTTTTTTTTTTGTTTGTTTTATTGTATCTTTTTGTTGTTTCTTTATTCCTTTAACATCTTCTTAAGTCTTCATGCTTAAGTTACCTTCATGTAATTTTGGACGCCATTCGGTTTTGCTTCTCAAAAATTTTTAATTCACAAATCGTATGTTGTGTTTTCTCTCGTGTCTTTTTTTTTTTTTTTTTTTTTAATCTTTCTTTAATTTGCACGTGTGCGTCTTTTGGTTTGAATGTGCTCCGTTGACCTTTTTTTGGTTCCGTTATTTATGTTGCCATCCGTTTGAAACAGGCCACTGTGGAGTCTATCATGAGGGACAAGATGCCCAAGAAGGGAGGACGGTGGTGGTTTTCGTGGCGGGGAAGGAACAGCTCGACCAAGGAGGTGAGCACGGGGGTGGGGTGGGGGTGGGGGTGGGTGTCTCACACTCTTACGTCAGAGAAATGGGCATCAGCTGTTTTGGGGGCCCGCTCCGCTGTGATTGGCGGGTATGGTTCCCCAGGATGTGCGGGAGGTGGAGGAGAGGAGGCTAGGGTGCTGGGCTCCCCACCGTGCGCTCCTGCCTCTCAGCTCGGGGACCGCGGTCACGTGACTTCCTCCGGAGCGTCTCTTCTTCTGTGAAAGGAAGGGGCTCCTCCTGATAGTCTGAATATATATATTTTTTATGTTAAATATTTTCCTTCTGCTGGTGAGGATGATCTCAGTGAGATGTACTCGGCTGTGGACGGGTTCTCGTCAGTCATTTTGCTCTGACAGCATTTCTGTAAATGCCTGTCATTGTTTTCGGGTCTTTTACCTCCCAGCCCATTTGTCGGAGGCTTCCCCATGTCCCCACACCTCTGTGTGCACCTGGCTTGTCTCCTCTGGCTCAGCCCTCAGCAGGGCTTCTCAGGGGTGGTCTTGGGGATCTTCTCTTCTGCTTGGTCACCCACTTTGCCCACGACAACCTCGCCCACACCCCAGGGAGGACCCCGTTGTTATTTCCAGACCAAACATTCCTTGATATTCTCTGTCCACTGAGCAATCACCGACCCAGGTAGGCATCTCCACGTGATTGCTTCCGGACACCCTAAACCTGTCACTTCTGATACTGAACTCAGTTTCCCTGTGAATTTGTCCCTGGACCACTGGCCGCCCACAGGCTAGACACATCCTTTTTCTCACGCCTCACGACACCAGGTCTTACCAGCTCACCGTCCTAAATCTTTCTCAGATTTTCCGTTTCTCTCCCTTCACTCCCGCACGTCTAGGCTGCCAGGATCTCTCCCGGGCTTGCTTCCGCATGATCTCTTGGTATCCATTCTTGGCCTCTCTCTTCATTCTCTGTGCTGTGGTACATTGCTCTGTTTAGGACACTGGCCCAATTTATGACACTCCCTGCTTAACCTTTTAGTGGGTTCCCAGGGTTCTCTTAATGAGGACCAGTAGCTGCAACGTGGGATCGCCTCGTCCCCACCTCCCTCTTAGCCTCATCTTCTGCCATTTCCCCTGCCCCTGAGCTTGAGCTTCACTGGCTGAGAGTACGTCTACCCCAGGACCTTTGCACGCGGCACCTTCTCTGCCGAGGGCTCTTAGGGCCCTTCGCACTCAGCTGGCGGGTCAGTCCGGTCTGCGGCTCTCAGCTCTCACAGCCCTGCCTGCCGACTTTCCCTGGTGAGCTTTGTCAGAGTTTGTAATTATACACAGATTAGGGTGACTATTTGATCGACGTCTTTGGCCCTCCAGACCCTAAGCTCCATGGAGACGGAGACCGTGTGTGGCTTTGAACCCTGGGTATTCCTGGTGTCCGTGTTGGACCCAGAGCAGGGCTTCGGTGAATATTCGTTGAGGGAGTGCTGATTACTTCTGCAGTGTAGCATGAAGAAACCCCAGGGACAACAGTCAAGTTGGTGATTATAATAGTAAAGGAGCCCTGGCTGGTGTGGCTCGGTTGGTTGGAGCGTTGTCCTGTAAGCAGAAAGGTCGCAGGTTCGATTCCTGGCCAGGCTCGTGCTTGGGTCGCAGGTTCAGTCCCTGGTCGGGGCATGTATGGGAGACATCAGGGGATCGATGTTCTCTCCCTGTCTCTCCCTCCCTTCCCCTCGCCCTCAAAATTAATAAGCATGCCCTTGAGTGAGGATAGGAAAAAAAAGTACAAGAAACCCCAGTGAATTATTTATTTATTTATTTATGAGTTCAAAGGCAAAAAGTCTGTTGGAAGGATTTTATCAAGATAAAATTGTTCTTTGACACTTTCTGTGAGCATATTTGAGTTTTACTGACTGTCCCATTGTTTCCAAGGGATCTAAACATGTGAGAACAAACACATGCTTTAACTTGAGGAGACTTAAAGCCTAAAAGGCCATTTTAGCTCCCTTACTAGAGGGCACAATGTTCTAGAATTTAAGCAGAAGGCCATGTCAAAGACCTATTTATTGTAGAGTAGACAGTTTCTCACCAGTTTGGATTGAGGGGAATGCTGGCATGAGGAATAGTTATAAAATTAAATATTTCTAGAGAATACATGTATTTATTTCAGATAGATATACAGCAGTCCCTCTCTATATTGCGGTTCACTTATCACGGTCTCACTGTATTGTGGGATTTTAAAAAATATTTAATTTTTTATCGCGGACTTTTCGCTATATCGCAGGATTTTGTGGTACTGTACACATGTGTTGTTAAAGTTACGTAGGTTTAAGAGTGTGGAATAAATGCAAGGTTCCTACTTCGCAGGGGGTCTAGAACGTAATACCTGTGATAAGTGAGGGAATACTATACAGTTCTAGAACCCCCCCACCCCGTGCGATAGGTGAAAATCCACGAAGTAGGAACCTTATATTTTAGCATTTATATATATTTTAAGGCTTTATAAACCCTTCCCACACACTTAAAAACTGTTCCCAGTCCCTTATTAACCTTATAGCAAAAAATCTGTGATAAACAATTAAATACAATATTTAAAAAAATCCCACGACACAGTGAGGCCGCGATAAGTGAATCGCGATATAGAGAGGGATGACTGTCTATTTTTGAGTAAGTCTAACAAAGAGGTGTTAACAGTGGTAGCTAAGTTGCTCAATAAACAGAGTGAAAATCACCGGGCATGCTGTCACATCAGCTGGGCACTTATAAAAAGCTAAAGAGTATTTAAAGATACTTAGTACTCATTCTGTGTTAAGGTGATCACCCTGTTGTTACATTTTTTATATTGCTTTTTAAAAAAATTAACATGGAACACATTAATGTACCTCCGGAGCAAATGACCAAAGTGGTGACATTGAATTGGACACCCTCCGCCCGCCGACACTTCCGTCTGGCGTCTGACAACTGCCTGCAGTCCACGGGGCAGTCAGGGGTGCACTCCCCCCGCCTCGCCTGCTGTGGGCCGGGCGCTGTGCAGCGTCTCTGTAGCCCTCCCAGCCATGGCAGGAGGTGGAGGGCCTCACCCCGTTTTTCGGGTGGAGGTGCCGTCACTTGCCCCGGGAGCCCAGGCGAGAGCAGGACTGGCCCCGATCTCTGAGAATTCCAGAGCTCTTTCCAGCCCCTCAGAGGAGCATTTTCTATGAAAAGAACGCAGTTTGAGAAAGAGAGAATGTGTCCACATTTTCCCAAGCAGACCATGGTGTGAAAGTATTTTCCGGCAATTCTATCAGCAAGTATAAGAAAATGTTTTGAAAGCCCTTGCGGTATCCAGGCAGCCGTCGATAAAGCCCCCGCGTAGAGCTGCAGTGATGACGCAGTAGCTTTGGTGCCGCAGACTCTTGTGGAAAACAGACCCGTCTCTGTTGGAAGCATTTCTCGGCTTCCCTGTGTACTTCTAAGCTGAGGGGTGACCAGGTCCGGCTTTCCTTGGGGCGGGGGCGGGGGGTGTGCTCTTGGGGAAGGCGTTCGGGCCCGGCCCTGGGCTTGGGGGAGCCCCCGGTGGATCCCAGCTGTGACACGGCTGCCTCTCTTTGGTGCCCACGCCCCTGACTCTTTCTCTGCTTCTCCAGGAAACGAAGCCAGAGCAGTGTGTGGCTGGCAAGAGCCACAGTACCGGGGAGCAGCCCTCACAGCTCGGCATGGCCACCAGGTACGGTGCAAGTCCGCCGGGGTGTGCGAGGCCGTGGCACAGGCCTGGCGGCTGCTGAGAGCACAGCGCGCCCCGGGCTCCAGAGGCCTGGCACCCGGGTGGTCCCCGGTGGCAGACCTGGGGTCCGTCCCTGCCTCAGGCACTTCCTCGGTGACCCGGAGCAGTTCACTTAACGTGGTTTCCCATTAATCAGAGGGAGACGGTTGCTCCCTTAGAGATCTCATTTCCAAATAATCGTGAGGCTTAAAGATGATACAATGGAACTAGATCACTTCGCATGGCCTCAGCATGTGGTAGCCTTCCGTGAACATGAGATACTAGTAGTGATGATGATGATGATGGTGATTCGCAATGGCATTAACAGTGACCTGGATGTAAATTTCCCTTCTGAAGAAACTTGCCTTTCTCTGTAGTTTAACTACTTACCAGGACTTATGTTGCTACTTTTCTAATTATTGGTAGGGATTCATATGAACTTGGCATAGGAGGCATTAGATTCCCATAATACTGATCAGCGTGGGTGGTGTTGTGTTCAGGCTGATCTGTTTGTATGGGACTTGGGGTAACGCTGCTCTGAGGGCAGTGCCGTCACCCACTAATGATGATGTTGATGCTGCGTACCAGCACTGAGTGAGCTGGGGGCACTCCTCTTGCACCCTGCGTGGCCTTTTCTGTGTTCCTGGGCTTTAAAACGTGGGGTTGCATTTCTTACTTGGCAGACAGAAAATGCCGGCAAATTAAGTGAAGGCAAGAGGCCTATCTGAACCGTTTTTGCACCTTGGAGGCCAAGCCAGTGCCTGACACGTAGCAGGCATCTCATAGGTGTTGCTGAGCTATTAGTGAGCTGACGGGATGTTCCCAGTGTGGTGTTGATGCGCAGCGGGGTGGGCTCGGAGTTCAAGTCCTCAGACCCCTTCCTGGCTGAAGCTTTCTCTGAAGCTATTGCCTTTCTAGAGTTCACTGTTGGAAATAGAAACCCAGCTAGGTGGCGGGTAGACCACAGTCGGATTTCTCGCTTGTTCTCTGTGAAGAAGAGTGTGCAGGGCCCGGTGAAACTGTCTGTGGAGATGACTCTGTGACCCAGCCAGCTCCCGGCGGGGATGTTACCGGGGGACACCCTTTCTGTGCTCCTTGGTGGTGCCCTGGCCCTGCGCATCCCACCTGACCCCGTGTTGATCCACATGGCAGAGCTGGTGCCCCCCCAACCCCCCACCTTGGCCTCCTTGTCTGGGAGGGGCTGCCAAGCATGATCATTTGGCTACTAGTGTGGCTTTGGGAGTGTTGGGAGGGAGACGGCAGGTGTGTTCGTGGTGGACGCAGGCTGAGCCCGTGCGGTCCCTGATGGGCCGTGTGAGCATGAGGCAGAGTAGCCGGCGATCACCAGGAACTGGCATTGACCCCTGCTGGAGGGAAGCAGCAGGCTGCCGGCAGCAGGCCTGGGACCACGCGCACCTGTCGGGATCCTGTCCTCGGCAGACTCCTCGCCACGCCTCCGCAAAGGAACAGCGCGATGCTCATGCCCGGAGCAGCCAGAGGGAGGCTGCAGGGCGGCGGGATGCCGCGAGGGGGCACAGGCTGGGATGCAGCCCGTCGGCTGGCCGGCCTGTCCGGAGCGGTGTTGGCCTGCGCTTTGGCTGCACTGGGACCGTGCTGGTCTCCTGGGACCCTTTTGAGAGCCCTCTCTGGCCTGGCAGTAATTTCCACGCACGAGTGACGGCACAAGCAGGGACTTGGCCGACCTTCTGTGTGTGATCTCTGGGGACCTTGTCAGCCCCTCGGTGTCTCCTCCTCCACCTGTGAAATGGGGACAAGAGTGGCACCAACACCGCAGATGCCGGCTCATTAATCCCCAGACAGCTTCACGAGAAGGGAGGTCTGGAACGCAAACCCGACTGGGCCCCAGGGCTGTGCCCATAGCAGCAGGGGACACGTGTTCGTTCATCCCAACCGTGCAGTTCCGGGATGTGGCCCAACACGGACGCCTGCTGTATTCAGCCACGATCTGCCGACCGCGGGCGCCGAGGCTCCCAGAGGTTTAAAAGGGGCGGAGCATGCCAGCGCCGGTGCAGGGCCTGCGTGCGGAGGACCCGGTTCCAGGGAGCCCCGGAGGGCCCGGGGGGCTGGCAGCGGGACAGTCTGCCTCTCTCCCCACCTTGGAGCTCAGCCGGTGCGGTTTACCCGAAGTGTGTAGATTTTCTCACTGCCTGGTACAACCCCGGTCAACGCTGGTCAACATGCTTTTCCCAGTTGAATAGTCCGACGAGTCCCCGTTCTGAAGGAATTGCGCCACACCGCTCTGTTAAACCCAGAACACAAAGAACGATGCTTGTGAAAAGGAATCGAGATTTTGAGAAGTTATAAAGTTCTTTCTTGAAAATGCAAATCTTTTAATTTTTACTGGCATCTTACTTAGACTTTTAGTCTCCTAATTAGACTTCTGCAGTCGACTAAAAAAAACGGTGTCGGAGTGTTTTCCTAATTGACGGCCTAGATCGACAGAACAGTCCCTGAAGTCCCCTAATTGAGCAAACAGCCTGTCCCCATACAGATCATTAAAGCGCCGTGGGAGATCCGTTCCCTGTGATAAGTGCTAACTCAGCTGGTCACAGCTACAGCCTGCAGGCGGGCTGCGCGCTCGGTTTGGTCTGGTTGCTTCTGGCAGGTGCTGTGAAGTGAGCGACGTTAGCTGAGTGGTGAGGAGAGTGGGCGGGGGGCTGGGTGGGAGCCACGTTGTCCCACGTGGGGGGCCAGGGGAGCATGTCCACAGGTGACCGTGAGCTGGCAGCCCCTGCGCGGCTTCCCTTTTAAAAGGTCCCCGTGTCTGTTTTCCTTGCTTCTGTGTTCCCTCACACGTGGCACGCTGCACACGTTCAGGTCTTTTCTCAAAGCAGCAGAGGGGAATGACAGCGGTCCTGCCTTGTTCCCGCGCGCACGGCCCGCGGAGGCGCACGTCCGTCTTCTGTCCCGGGAGCCCCGGTTCCCACTTGGGTCTCATCTCACTCCAGGCTGTTTGCATGGGACGTAAACCTTTCCCGACTCCATGTTGGCCTCATTGTCTTCTGCTCCTAGCCGGGCGCCTGTCAGGCCCGTTGGGACCGTGCCCTCTCCATCCGTCTGGAAACCGCGGGGCCGCTGGTTCCCAGGGACCAGCATTGCTCGTAGGGTCTGCAGGAGGGGGCTCTGGTTGGAACGTGTCATTTTACAGACGCGCCCCCGAGGCCCAGAGAGGAATCCTCGAGTCGCGAGGCCTTTGCCGGGACTCCCGGTTCAGTTCTTTACTGAACTGCCTGCATCCGGAACTGTTTTGGTGACTGGGATGCAGTTTGTCCTTCTGCATTTTAAGGTAAAGAAATCGGGGCAGAAAGAAAAGGGTCTGTGCAGCGTAATGCAGCCTGAAGTCCCCGTGGGGCCCAAACCTGGCTTTCTCGGATCCTGCCAGCTGGGCCACTTCCACTGTACGTAGGACCAGCCACAGGGTTGCCGTGTGGGCTCACCCACCTTGGCTCAGCCCTGCCACGGACCAACCAGGACCCTGCCCGTGGCCCACTCCCCAGGCTGTGTCCCAGGGAAGGCCACGTCTGCCGCTGCAGCAGGTTCTCTGTGCAGCTCCGGGCCCCCAGCCCAGCTGCTCCGTGGTGACCTCTGCTGGCGACTGTGCAGAATGAAAGCCCCAGGAGAGCAGGGCCGGGTTGTTTGCTGTCTGGGCAAGGCCCCCCCACAACCCCGCACAGTGCACGGGAGTATTGACCAAGTAAGCTCCAGCTGTCCGGCCCATAGCCCGCCTCTTCTGGGGCTCGGGGCGCAGGTGCTTAGGCAGGGGCAGCGGACAGGAGAGGTGGTAGAGTAACAGAAGCGGGGGCGCCGGGTAGCCCTGTCCTCCCTCACGTCTCCCCCCTCGGTCAGGCAGTAGAGGCTGTGGGTGCTGCTTCTGGAATGAACACGTGGGTAACAAAGCAACAGGCTGTGCAGGAGCTATTGGATCATTTTCCGGGAAGTAGCGGGGAGACAGGAGGCCGGAGGACAGGGGACGTTGGCACTGAGGGTAGGAGCTTATGGAGATTAAGAGTTAAGACGAGCTGCTCTGTTGCTGAGTCCTACCTACCTACAGGGAGGGGCGGAAGGAAGGAAGCTTTGCAGGAAGGGTGCACACCAGGAGGTGGGCATGCCCGCTGGGGTCGGGCACTCACCTGTCCCACTTAGCCGAACTTTCTAAGCACTTCGTGTAGCATTAAAACATTTTTAAAGGACTTCTGGCCGAGATGGAGGCCTAGACAGACACGCTGCATCTCCCTCCACAACTAAGAAGGAACACAACTACCTCAAAGTTAGAGACAACCAGAAGTTCCAGAAAATTGAGCTGCATGGAAGTGCAGCAAAGATATAAAGAAGAAAGACTCAGCCAGACGGGAGCAAGATTGGCCCACGTGGAAGGCAAACCGAAGGACCAGAGAGGTGATGCTCCCGAGCAGGTTCCACCCACCAGCCAACAGCCCTAAAACCACGACGTGGGATTGGAGACCGTAAATGTCATTCCCAGGATGGCGGGACATGGACCGAGCCGTGTGTAACAGCCCGAGTGCGTTGGGAGGGTGCCCGTGAGGGGTGCAGTGGTCACAGCGATCTGGCCTTGGGGATCGGGACCCAGCAGGGTGAGAACACCCACGTTTGAGACGCCTGCGCCCGCCTCAGACGGCCTTGTTCCTGAAGGTCACAGGGCGACTATTTCAGTGCAGGTTCATGCACTGGGTTCCAAACTTCTCAAGAAAATTCCACAGCCTGTGTCTTGCCTAAAGCTGATTTTATGTTGTGCATGAAATATTTTAATTAAAAAGGAAGTTTTCTTTTAAAACTTACAACTACAGACAAAAAACAAAAAACACATTTTTAAAGCTAATGGACCGGGGAAGCAGAGGTAACGTGGCTGGGCTGGGGCTTAGCACCCACAGCAGGACTTTAATCCAGGGAAGGACGCATGACTGATGTGCTTTGTATGAGCTATTTAAAGACAACAGACCTGCTTCCCACCTGCACCTCCCAGCCCCCGCCAAACAGGAAAGTTGAGAAGAGGCTCGGCCTGTGGATTCTGGACAGGCCAACCGGACAGCCTGCTGGGGATCCTGGGGCAGGGCTGGCGAGTCTTCCTTGTCCCCCCTGGTACCCTTGGCGAGGCCCAGAGGGTCCTGATTCTTTGGAATTGTGGGCCCGGAGAGGTGGATACAGGGCGCTGACTGATAGACGCATAGAAATCTGGACTCTTTGCACCCGTCCTGCGGCCTCCGATAGGGGAGAAGGGAGCCTCCTTGCAGGCCAGGCGGGCACCTCCTTACCAGGACCACCCGGTTCCTCACAGCATGGTGGTCGCTAGTAAGTCAGGAGGTGACTGGGGACGGGCAGCCCCCGCTGAGTGAGGCCCAGTGACACACGTATGGCACACGGTAAATGACCCCTCGGGGCTCAGTGCTCCGGAGAGACCCAGCGGGCTGTCATGGATTCCGGCCGCGTGCCTTTTTAATGGCTCCCCAGAGGCGTGTCCGAGTTGGTGATGCCGTCCCTGTGTGTTCCAGAATAAAGCATGAGTCGTCGTCCAGCGATGAGGAGCTCGCAGCCGCCAGGCCGTCCAGCGCCAGCCACCTCCCTGTGCTCTCCACCGTGGGCTACAAGAAGACCCTCCGGCTCACCTCGGAGCAGCTGGTGAGCGTCTGCGTCTCCCCTGGCCTGTCCGTGGGCGCTGCTGCGGCACGGCCACCGGCCTCGGCGTGGGCGATGGTCTGGGCATTGCGTCCCTGTGCTGTGGGGCTTCCCGGCACCTGGGTGTCCCAGAGTCCCTGCTGCCCCTTTGGAACCCCGCATTGCTGTCCTCTCACCAGCGCTGTCCAGGCAGGCTCCTGGGTCACTTCCCGCCTGTCTCTTCTGACACAGCCCTGGGGGCACCTCTTTCTTAGCTGCCGAGGAAGGCAGCCTGGCCCGGCTCATTTACCCCGAGGCGTGAATGACCGAGAGACCAGACTTGGGGGCGTTGCTGCTTTTAGATGTGTCTCCTGCACGGTGGGGGGGGATCGAGCCCTTGTGGGGTTTAGAGAATTCCAGGGGGCAGGTCACAGTGCCCCCTTCTGCACAGGCGCACGGCTGCTCATATGAGGCCCTGCCTTCTCTGGGCCCCGCTCCCCGTGAGCGGTCAGTGAGCAGGTGTCCCAGGCCTCGTCATGATGGTGTTGAATGGGGAGCGGTAATGGGCAGGCTCTGACACCCATGAAATACCATGAGCGGCTGCGGCCCGCGACCCCGGGGAGGCCTGGCGGGGGCGGCCTCTGCTGTGGTTTCCTGGGTCCCGAGCGCCTGCTGCTGAGCGTGAGCCGTGCCTGCTACCAGACGCTTGCCTCCACTTCGCGCCAGTACGGAAACCGTGGGAACCATGGCTCTGCAGGGCAGCGGGGCTGCACGCCCGGCTCCCGCGGTCTCCCAGGCGCGGCCCGCACGCGTGGCCGTGGAGGACTACGCCTGGCCGCTTCTGAAGTGGTGGTTCATTTCGCTGAGCCCAGTGGCCTAGGATAGAACCCTCTCCGGGGATTCTGATCCTGAAACATGGGGTCAGGCTGGCGTCGTCCTTGGAAGTGGGGGGGCCTGTGTGCGAGGTACGTGAGCTGCATTCTGAGTGGGTCTGCGAGGAGAGCTGGGCTGCAGGCCGCCCACATCCTGGAAGGAGCCCTTCTCCTCTGGAGCCGGACAGGGGAAGAAAGAACTGCTCGGGCCGAGGGCAGGGATTCCCAGAACATCCTCATCCGGCCTCTCACGGGACAGAAGCCAGCCCCTCAGCGTGGGCCTCCCCTCAGGTAGACAGGTCGTGTTTTCCAGGAAAGCTTAAAGCTGAAGAACGGCCCCAATGACGTCGTCTTCAGCGTCACCACGCAGTACCAGGGCACGTGTCGCTGCGAGGGCACCATCTACCTGTGGAACTGGGACGACAAAGTCATCATCTCTGACATCGACGGGACAATCACGAGGTAGGTCCGGCTGACCTGGGCCCCTGGGTGGGCTGACCTTCACAGTGACCCCGGGCCTGGGGCCCGCACTCCCGCGGTCTTCCTGCGGCGCGGGGGGCCCAGCCCAGCAGCTGCCCGGAGGGCTCGGCGGTTTCCAGCTGGGGTGCCGGCTCCCCTCTTGTTTGTGCGGACGCCTCTGAGGAGCGCCTTGCTGGGTGGCTTTTTACGTCAGGTTAGCCTCTCAAGGACTTGACCTGCGATCGGATGGGAGGTGCCCTCGGGGTGCTCATGCATCCCCTCCTTTTTTTTAAAGATTTTTACTTATTTTATTTAGAGGGAGAGAAACATCAGTTCATATTCCACCTACTTATGCAGTCATTTGTTGGTTCTTGCATGTGCCTCGACTGAGGATCAAACCTGCAACCTTAGCACATCAGGACAGTGCTCTAACCAACTGAGCTACTCGTCCAGGCATGTCCCCTCCTTCTCGTGGGCCTTCTCATGTGTGCACTTTAGTTCTTCTGTGTCCAGAAAGGAAGTCGTGGGTCCTTTGGCCGTTTGTATGAGGCACTATGGTGCCGTGGGTTGGAACACAAGTTTTCCCCCGTTTGTGATGCCCTCTCTCTCTGTTGTTTTTCTCGTTTCTATTCTTGTTTAGGTCAGATACTCTCGGCCACATCTTGCCCACCCTCGGGAAGGACTGGACCCACCAGGGCATCGCGAAGCTATACCATAAAGTGAGCCAGTAAGTACAGACAGAGCGCATGCCCGCCCTACGCCCCGCTGGGGCGCCCACATTGCCCACGGGAGGGTGACTGCCGGGGTGACTCACTGCTCAGCCTGGGGTGCCAGCCGGCGTGGCGCTGGGGAGTCCTGAGTCCAGGTCCCAGAGTCAAGAGAGGAAGTGGTTAGTGAATCTAAACGGACGGAGAGAGAACAAGGTGGCGGTGTTGGGGGAGGGACTGGGGCTCAGGTCGTGCTGAGGAGTGTCAGGGAGTCAGGTGACGAAGCGGAGTCTGAGGTTTGCCAAGGGTGGTTTCATGCTACCAGGGTGCAGCTTCCACGCAGCGTGTAGCTGCGGTCTGGGGAGCGCTGCGCCAAGTGGGCAAAGCACAGGGCAGCACGCGCTGCGGGCCTCTGCCTGGGACGACCAGCGGGGAGGGTCGATCTGGCCGTGTTCATTGACTGGGCACACCTGTCACATCGCTGACATCTTACAGTGATTTCGAAAACTAGTGAGATCAGTTCTGTTTTTGGGTGAGTGAAATACACTCAGAGTTAAAGCACTTTGTCTAAATTCCCGGAGCCGCGAACAGGCAGAACTCAGTAAAGCCCTGGTCTGCCCAGCTCCAAGGCCATTGCTTCTGCTCTGGTCTGTCCCCAGGGTTCAGAGCCCACCAGGCCCCCCCCCCCTCCTTGCACCCTGTTCTCCAGCCACTTGGAGCTGGGAGGTGCCTGTGGCTGACTTAGGACAGTCCCACCTGTGCTGGGGCGGGGGGGCAGGGGAGGTGAGGAAGTTACACAGTTGGTGAATGTCGGGATCGAGACCCAGGCCCGTGGCTCGGAGCCTGAGGTGCTCCCCTCTGGCCCAGGTCTGGGGTGGTGGGGAGTGGGTGCTCAGTGCCATTTCCAGCCCTCCGCAAGCAGACGAATGGAGTGTGGACTTTCTGCTCCTCCTTCATTCACTTATCCAGCGTTTCCTGAGTGCTGTGGAGGGCGCGGCCCTGTGACAGGGGCTGGGAGTGACCATGAAGCAGACACAGCCTCTGGTCTCCTAGACCCTGTGCTCTAGTTGGGGAGGGGTGGCTGGGAGGGGGTTTATATTCTGGTGGGATTGAAAACTTCTTTTAAAAAAAAAAAAAAAAAGATTTTATTTACTTACTTTTTGAGAGAGGGGAGGAGAAGGGAGGGAGCAAAAGAGGGAGAGAAACATCACCGTGTGGTTGCCCCTCACTCGCCCCCCCAACTGGGCACCTGGCCCGCAACCCAGGCATGTGCCCTGACTGGGAATCGAACCGGCGCTCATAAAAACTTCTGATTTCTTAGCTGCTCAGATCCTTGGCTTGACCTGACTTTTCTAGATCTCATATATAAAAAATTACCTAAGTAGGGCAATGGAGAGCAGCAGCGTAAAAATTGGGACAACCGTAACAGAACAACAATAAAAAAGAAACAAAAAATGACCTAAGTAATACATGCTTCTTTAAAAAAAAGAGAGAGAAAGAGAGAGAGCTAAGAAAAGGTAAGAAATTTAAAAGTCCAAAGGCTGTGTCTTCTTTCCTGCTCCAGTGCCAGGCTAATCCACGCCCTACAAGCGGAGTAGTGTGAGCAGCTCAGTAATACGTCCTTAGGTTTCACGACGTCAGGTTTCCGTCTTCCTCAATGCCGCGCAGAATTCCGCCCCAGGGAGAAAGCACTCCGCGTCCAGTCCTCCGTGGGAGTACGTGGTAGGCAGGCTCCGCTGCCACACCGCTTCCAACAGAAACGCACAGGCGCTCACACACGCCGTGTATCCTGTGTAATGAGCATGTAAAAAAGCAAAGAAGGCGCACTCCCTGGGGAGGCTGCTGTGACCGGGACTCCCCGGAGGCCGGTTGCTGGTCAGAGGCCGGGCCCAGCAGGAGAGCTGGTCCGTGCTGCCGAGTTCCCCCGTGCGGTTCCCCCCGCGCACGCTCCCGCAGACCTGCGTGAGCCCGCCCCTCTCGCCACAGCCTCGCTCGCCACGGGCAGATCTTTTTTTAGAAGGATTAACTGGCTGCTTTTCAGTGACTTCCATGACTCCGGCAATGGCATCTATTGTGGGTGGAAAGAAACCATCTTGGGTCAGGATACTGAGTAATTCACAGTTCGCAGCTTGATTCATTGTGGTTTTTGGAACATGAATCTATTCCTGTATTTATTGAAACATTTAAAAACAGCACAGTTGCCTTTTTTATGGGGGGTGGGGTCTTGATTTGTGTCTATTTGGATTTTCCCAGAAAAGATATCTATGAAAAACAAAGTTGTGTAGCTCACCCAGACCCGCCCGGCCCTTCTTTTCTCTGGTCGTTAGCCCAAGGGAGCTGTGTTGGGGAGGGTCTGAGGACGGTGCCCAGGGCTTCCTGCGTTTCCGCGGTGGCCGAGAGGAAGGAGCAGCACTGGTCTGAGTGCTGAGTTTGACACGTGTTCCCTGTGGCTCCCAGACATTCGGACCAGTGATGCCCACGGCTCCCGGAGCGGCGGCCCTACCACCGCCTTCAGGGGCTCCTCACGGCGCAGCTCGGGGAGGACACGCAGGCTCCGTGCTGTGGCGTTGGAAACCCGGCAGTTCAGGGGCCCGGCCCTCGGCTAGGTCCTTACTTTCTGCTGCTTCTTCCCAGACCTTCCTGCTCTAGTGCGGGCCGTTGGTGCGCCTATGTCAGGCCTCGTGTTCCTGTCTTCCCACCTTTGCTCATGTGACGGTGGCTCGTGGGGTGTGCCCTCCCAGGCCATAGGCAGCCAACGTGGGGAGAAGCCCAGGGACGAAGAAGTGATAAAGGCTGTGACTCACTCTGAGTCTAGATCATTTCTTTCAACGTCAGGCTTGTGACTTCCCGGAGGCACACGTAGAGGAAGGTTTAGCATGTTGGGGTACCAGGATTTTACTGGCCACTCTTTCCAGACATTGCTTTCCTTGAATTCGGGTCCTTCTTAAATTTTATGCACCGCAGGGTCTGTCTCGTGGGGAAAGCCATCTTGCAGATAGCCACTTGCCTGGAAACAGCAGGAAGTGAGGGCAATTTGATTTATTTTTGTGCTGAGTGTAATTACTTGTCTGGAGTGTGGGCAGCCTGGGAGATGTGATCTGTCAGGCTGATTAGTACCTTGTTCACAGAGAGTGCATAAGGTTTGTGTGGTTATTGATTAAAAAGAACTAGATCAGATGCAGATGGAAGGCATCTGAAACCCCCTCATACTCAAACGTATTCTGTAAGAAGAAAGGAAGTTAAAAGGGTGTTTCCTGAAATATTGAGATCTTTGAGCCAGTGGGTCTTTGGGGGGCTAAATCTGGACAATAATTGCTCTGGTTTTCTCCCTGACGCGACGCGTATTTTTATGTTGCTGTAACCAGAAATGAGCGTTGCCGAGACTTGAGTGGGAGTGGACGCTCTGTGTGCATAGACAGCTGAGCCGCCTGCGGCCTGGGCGTGGGAACGGCCGTCCACAGGCTCGTTGGGGTCTCTGTTCTGCACGCACCGTCATTCCTTCCTCTCCCCTCAGGCCCCGTAGGTCCTTGGAGTCATTGCTCTCTGCCGGGGAGGGAGGCTTGTGTGGTGAACAGGACGCAGTCGGGCCCCGCTGGATTCCCGGGGGGACAGCCATCGGCTCACCATGGACGCTGGGACCCCGTTCCCCACTCCCAGCCTGGTTTCCCATCTCTAAAATGAGGACATGAGGCTGGACGGGCCCTTAGGTCACTGCTAGCCCAAAATGATCTGCTGCCGGGTTGTGGGGTTGAAGTCGCAAGTGCGTGTGGGGACAGCCGGGCGTGGCTTTCCCCGCCAAGCTGGGCCGGAACCCCACAGCCTGAGCTCAGGGCCCCGGAGCTGTCCCTGGTGCTGTCCCTGGTGCTGAGCGCCTCCCTCGGGGGCTGTGGCCTTGTCAGAGCAGGCAGTGGGCCTGCGGTGGGCGTGGGTGAGGAGCAGGTGACAAGGAGACACTCGTTCTGGTCGGAGGGACGAGGAGTCAGAGGTGCACCCGAGTTGAGCCTTCTCAGATGAGCAGGGTTTCAGAGAAGGGCAGCTCATCACGGGTGCCGTGGGAGTGCGAGGAGGGGCTGTGACGTGCGTGCACAGGTGTGTAAGGGTCGGGGGAGAGGTGGGGGAGGGTCAGGAAAGGCGGCCTGCTCAGAGGGCGGGGCCCTGCCGGGAACCCAGGTCGCAGAGGCCCCGATGCCTGGCCGAGGACAAGCCTGGGCCGGCACAGAGCACTCCTTCCCGAGGCTGCCTGCGAGCCCCTTCCTGCAGGACTGTGTTGGGGCTCCAGGGGTCCCCCTCTGTGTGCAGTGGCTCTCAGCTGAGGACAGGCTCCCCCCCACCCCCTGGGACACAGGGCAGCGTCAGACACGTTCTTTGTTGTCAGGACTGGGGCGCGTCGCTGGCACCAAGGGGGTGGAGACCAGCAGTGCTGCAGCATTGTAGGGGCCCCCCTCCGCCCCAGCAGATACAAATGTGGCTGTCCGAAGTATCAGGAGTTGAGAAACTCCAGTCTAGAAGCTGGTCTTGGGAAGCATTCCCAGCGGTCATCTTTCCCAGCTGAGAGGGACACAGAGGCTGGGACAGAAGGAGACACTGCCTGTCCTAAGCCTGGGCATGGCAGGCTCTTCCTCTGTGGCGTTTCCCCGGAGCCCGTGTGCTGACTGTTCACTGGCCACTCGGGCGGGGCCCGCTCCGCCCACCTTGCTCTGCCACGTGTTCTGTGCCACGTGTCCCCGCTGGGGGCCTGGCGCAGGGGTGCCCAGCTGGTGGGAGGAGCATGTCCTGCTGGCCATCCTTCTGGGCAAGGGGTCTTACCCCGAGGGGCACCGTGCAGAGTCCGCTTTGGGGACCAGGTGCCGCCTGAGCATGGGTGGCAGCACTTGGTGTTCCTGACAGCTGTCAGGGGGCAGAGGCTCTGGAAAGGCAGCCCCTGCTGCCACCAACAAGCGTGTGCCCCCTTGAGCTGATTTCCACCTGAGTTTAGTGGTGGCCTGGGGAGCAGAACACTCAGGTGGTGACAACCACGCCGAGGCCGATGCAGCGGGGAAGTGCCTTTGAAAAGCAAGGCTGGAATAGAATGAGCCTCTCAGAGGCCTGCAGGTGGCAGTTAGGACTTGGATGTGAAGAACAGTGTATGGAAATAGTGGCTTCGCTTCTCTTCAAAGGCTGCGTGCATTAGACGGTTGAAGTACAGAGGTGTTTAATTAGAAAGACTGCTTGATGTTCAGATGCAACCCCGTATTCCAGACAAGCTGACATTTCTATATTCTCTTCCACCTTAAGACGTGCCTGCTTTTTCTCTTAAAGGACATGTCGTTAACCCAGCCTGGGACAGGTCCTGCGGCCAGCGTGTGGTATCCGTGGGGGGACGGGGAGTCGGTGGGAAGTGGGTGGTGCATACCTGCTCACCCAGCAAGTGTCTACTGCGTGTCTACTACATGTCAAGCGCTGCTCTGGGCACGCGATTCCAGCCAGGACCGAGACAGAGTTGCCGCCCTCAGGGAGCGTGCGGATTAATGAGACACAGCAAACAAGGGACTGCAATATCATGTCAGTGAGGGGTGACATGGGGACAGACCAGCAGAGCCGGGGCCAGTGCCTGGCATGGGGGCAAGGGCAGGTGTGTTCTCTGTTACATGGAGGGGGCGGGCGAGGGCCCTCTCAGGCCACGACGTCTGAGCACAGCCCTGGTGATCTCGGGGGATGGTGTCGCAGGCAGGGGAGTGGCGTGGGCACGTGTGTAGCGCAGGAGCGAGCTCAATGAGAGGGAGGAGCGGCGAGAACCCCGCGTGCTGGCCGGGAGCAGACGGGGTTGGAGAGCAGGCAGGTCACGGCAGCAGACGTGGGCCCTGTCTGAGAGAGATGGCGAGGTCTGGCGGCTCCTGAGCACAGTGGGGTTAAATGTTAAGTTTTCAGTTTTCTTCCCGTGTGGAGACTGGACGCAGGGCAGGGACATGGTTCAGGCGGCGGCGGGAGGGCAGGTGAGGGTCCCTACAGGCTGCCCCTGTTCCAGACGCCGGGGCCAGTAGCTGGGCCCCAGATCACCCACACTTCTGCCCAACACGGCTACGGATCGGCGGTTCCCGCAGCCCCTCCTCAGGTTTGGTGCTTTGCTGCGATGGCTCAGAGCTCAGGGAAGCACGTTTATTGGTAAATTATCAAGGATGCAAATGAACGGCCGATGAAGTACATAGAGGGAGGCCTGCAAGGGTCCCCCTGCCCCGCTGTGGAGTTGGGGTGTGCCGCCTTCTCCGCATGTGGACACGTTCACAAACCGGAAGCCGTCTGAGCCCCATTGCTCAGGTTTCACGGAACACGCTTGATCGAGTCCTCAGACGTGGTGACTGAGCTCTCACTGCGTGGTTTGTTCCCCTGGAAACCAGCCCCACCCTCCTTGAGTCACCTCCTCAGCAGAAACTCAGGCAGGGATGGAGGGGCTTCTTGGGGGCAGCGCAAGGTACTCTTATTCCAGCCACTCAGGACGTGTCAGGGGTTTGGGCAGCTCTGTGCCGGGGACCCAGGACAAAGACCAAATGGGTCACGGCATCACAGTATTCACCGCTGCTTCGGTTTGGGGGTGGTATTCAGAGCCACAGAGGTGGGTGAGCCCCCAGGGAGGAGAAATGGGCCCCAGGACCCCAGAGCCCTTGTGCCTTTCGAGGCCGGGACACTTGGCACCACGGCGACTTGTCTGGGAAGAAGCGGCCAGCGCGGAGGCGGGTGGCATGCGTAACCGGGTTTTATGGACTGTGGCCTGTCACTCGTGAGGGGACTGCACGGATGGATGCGGGTCAGGGTCCGTGGGCTCCCAGGAGCTCTGCTGTGTGACCCCGCTGAGTGTGCCCGTTTGGTCTCTTCCAGAAACGGATACAAGTTTCTCTACTGCTCTGCGCGCGCCATCGGGATGGCGGACATGACGAGGGGCTACCTGCACTGGGTCAACGAGAGGGGCACGGTGCTGCCGCAGGGGCCCCTGCTGCTGAGCCCCAGCAGCCTCTTCTCCGCCCTGCACAGGTAGGGCCCTCGGCCTGTCCCCGCCGCCCCGCCCCGCCCAGGGCAGGCCCTGTCCCCAGCCCTGGAGGCTGTGCAGGAATGGCCTCCGAACGGTCTTTCCGCCGCTCTCCCTGCTCCATAGGGGGCCCTGGAAAAACCATCCCAAAGTGCAGGGGAGCCCTGCTCGTCCCCTTCACGGGCTCCCCCCGGCTCAGGGCCGTCCAGTTTCCCCTGCTCGGTGTCACGTGCCTGCACGTGAGCTGCCGGCCTCCTCTCCAGTCCCGCTCCTCTCTGGCTTCTAGAGCTCAGTCGTGCTGAACTGTCCCCACTTCCCAGAGTGCCGTCCCCCCCTTGAGCCTGCGCATGTGCTGCTCCCCTTTGGTGGCGGCCACCCCTCCTGCTCCCTTGCCCCTTCCCCTCCCCACGTCGCCCGGCCGAGTCTTTGAAAATAAACTTGCCGTCTGTCTAATCGGGGACCCGGGTTGGGTTCAGTGGCCCCTGTGCTAGATGCCGCCGCTCACCTGGCCTTGGACGCCCAGAGTACTCGTCCTCACAGGGAGTAATGGTCGCTGTTTCTTTTAATGGCGCCAGTTTCTGAGTCTCCTCCTCCATCCACGCCTCGGCAGTATTCAAGGCAGCCAAGCCAGGCTCTGGCCTCCGGGGTGGGGGAGGGGAACACTGGCCTCTGTGCTTCCGGACGCTCTCATAGTGTGACCTGCTGTGGCCGTAATGGGACTTCAGTCCCTCTGAGGGCTGTGTGGACGAATCCTATAATCGTGTCTTGAACGTCCGATGAAAAGCTTTGTCACGATCGTGCCTCATTTGGGGACCACATTTGCTGCGTGCGGCTCTTAACCCTGCCAGCAGTGGGAAATCCAGATGGCCCCAGCGACGCGCTGGTTCCTCCTGACAACTTCTCTTCAGCTCTGTAGCTACGTTTTCCGGCGCAGCTTTGTGTTCTGCAAGTAGTATTTTTTTTTTTTCTTGAAGGAAAAGATGGTACATTGAAACCAGCTCATAAACCAGCTCATCCTGGGGAGGAAACGCAGGCAAAACCTCTGGATGCCATAGTGCATTTCAGTCCCCGAGAGCGGTCGCGATGCAGACCTCAGTAGAAATCCAGATGTTTCAGTGAAATGAGTCCCTGATCCAGATATTTTAATGACCTGCGTCTGAGTCATCTGGACAGTCTGCAGCAAGCTGCTCACTAGTGTCTGGTCGGCGCTAAGGCTTCGCTCGGCCACGTATGAAGCTGACGTTTCTATTCTTGACCTCTTACCACCGAAATGAATTCAGTGTGATCCTTTTCAGTTTTTCCTTAGTTAGTTGTTCTTGTCCAAGATATGTGACTTCTTCCTCTTGAGGAAGTATTGAAGAGAGGGGCCCAACCTTTGCAGCTCGTGCCCCCTCTCGGGAGCTGGAGGCGCTCCGATGGCGTGGCCCCTGGCCCCGGCCCCGGCCAGAGCCGTGCTGCGGGTCTGGCTGCAGATGTCCCGGAACTGACGGGAGGGTCTACCATAAGCACCGTCACCTTGTCCAGCAAGGCTCTTGAATTGGGTACAGTTGTGATTGTGCCGCCCGGGTACCAATTGCAGTGTAGAGTGTGTGCGTGTGCATGCGTGTGTGTGTTTGTGTGTGTGCGTGTGCGTGTGCGTGTCACAGTCGGCAGAAATAAGCTCTGGGTGTGGGGTGCAGAGGGTCTGGAGTAGGGCCCGGAGCCCCATCCTCTGACGCTGCTTGGTGACTAATGAATGGTGTTGCCACTTTGCTGGGTCTGTGTCCTCAACTGCCAGGTGACAGGGTGGGACCAGAGGCTCTCCAGCATTCCTCTTAGCTCTCAAATGCTACAGTCGAGGAAGGAGTGGGTAGGCCAAAAAGTGCAGGTGACTTTTTTTTTTCCAGTAAAATAGAAGGCTCATTTTTTTCACTTGGCTTCATTTGGATATTTTGAGTGTGTTGGCTGTCACCCGCGGGGCACAGCGTTGCTTGTTCTCAGTCAATGTCTTGGTTTGAGCACGATCAGCTTCAACTGGTCTCCCCGAGCGTGGAGCAGCGTCCAGTGAGAAGAAATCTCCAGCAGGAAACCCCCCAAACCACCTTTGACACATTCGATCAGTCACAGCACAAGTCCATACCCTGCATAAGTCCTTTCCTGTGTTTCAGCTGCATTTTTACCTTTTTTGAAATAATAAAGCAGAACGTGCTGAAAACATTGCTTATTGTCTGTCTTCAGTGTTAAAATGGCTACACAAATTCACCAATTTGTATAGGTTTTTAAAAAAATGCACTCGGACATGAGAGCTGTCAATACATGTGACAATCTAACAAAACTGTTTCCAAAGAAGCTCAAGACAACTAAGCGCTACTAGAGCCATGTTCTGACAAAACCAAACAGACTTTTTGGCCAACCCGCTATGTCGGAACAAAGAAGGTGAGAGTCCGTTTCACACACCTGACCTTTTGGGTCAGGAGTTTCCCCTGGGAAGGTGGAAGGTGGCTTTGAGTCATGTGACTCTTTTCAGTGACCTGCCCCGTTTTGCTGTGGTGGCGGAGCTTGGCGGAGCTGTTCAGATCATCTTCATTAACCCTTTCTTGGGGCAGGTCCACTCCTGCTAAGTGTGGCTGCAGCCTCATGGGTGTCACCGGTAAGTCAGGCCGACAGGCAGACGGGGTTGGACAGACCCGCCTTTGCTAGTTCCCCGTGGCTCTGGGTTCCTGGGCAGATTGGAACTTCTGGACGTGGTTTGGCACCAGCGCCGTGTGTGTGGAGAGACCGAGGCTGAAGCAGGAGGCTGAGTTTGGATGGTTTCCCCAGTGCATTGAAGTTTGAGGCTTAAAATCCCACGATCATTGCTAAGAGCGGATCTTAAAGCTTCTCATCACAAGAGAAAAATGTGTCACTCTGTGCGGTGATGGATGTGAGCTGGACTTAATGCGGCGATCATCTCGCAAGGAATTATTCTGTTGTGCACCTAACACTAATGCAGTATTCCATGACAGTTCCGTCTCAGTGGAAACAGCTGCGCGATCACTCATACGTGTATCCCTGAGTCCCAAGACGTGAGTCCCGTTCGTGTTAAAAGAGGGCCCGGGCGTCCACAGACGTCGGGGCAGAGCCCGGAGCAGCGCTCGGGCCCTTGGACATGCTCGGGGCTTGTTCCCATCATCACTTCAGTCACGTTTGCATAGGGATGGAGAGCACTTCTAAATTACGTGCAGGGGAGAAGGGGTCACCAAACAGTGGGTGGCAGCGCACCCATGACCCAGTGCCAGCAGGTCCCGGCTGCTCTCGTCCCTGCCCGCTCGGTAGTCATGGTAACGGTCACCCCTGAGTTTCGTGTTGGTGTTTCTTGCTGTAATCCTCACCAGTGCGTGCAGCTGTGCACCCCCGCGGACCTTACATCAGCGCGTCACGTTCTCCAGGAGCGGCCCGTCTTTGTTCCCGACATGGCGGAGGGTCACTGTAGCCCGTTCATTTTCACGTCCGTGTTGGGTCCTGGCGTGTGACCCCCCCCCCCCCCCGCGCCGTTACTTAGTTGGGCGATTTCCATGGCGCTGTTGATGGGGGTCCTTGAGCCCCTTCCAGTGTTTTGCTACTAGAAGCAGTGTTTCCTGGGTGCCCTGGAGGGGGGGGGGTGCAGGCGTGGTCGGCGATCCACGGTGCACGCGGAGAGTGAGGTCGCTGGGCCTGGGGCGCTTGTGCATTCGGCATCCTGGCGTGTCCAGACTTTTTTCTGACAGCAGGGGGACGCGTCCCATTCGCCCCTGTTTCTTGCCAGCACGTCAGCCTCTTACGTCGTTGCTAGTCCGCTGGGTAGGAAATGTCTCCATTCCTGTAAGCAAGTGGCTGCTCAAGCCTTCCGTCCGTCCTGGTTTTGGCTGTAGGAGTGTGTCTCAGGGTCTGTCCACCGAGGCTTTGTTCGGGGGGCTGCCAGGTCTTTCCCTGGTGCACGGCTCTTGATGAACCTCAATTCTTGGCTTCACGTAGTCAGTCATCCCCTTTCCACGCTGGTTTGTGCTTTTTGTGCATGTTAAAAAAGCCTTCCCTCACCTGTGGGCAGAGAGTGAGTGTATTTTACCTAAAGCTGTCGCCCTTCACGTTTCGGTCTATAATTGACCAGGAACTGGTTTTTCCGTATAATGTCCAGTGGGGTCCATTTTCTTTCTTCCCTTTCTTTCTCCCCTTAGAGGGACAGTGTATTGTCTTAGCACCATTTCCTGGAAAAGCTGTCCTTTCCTTCTGCTCTGAATTGTCACTGTGGTCATGGGCCAAGTGTCCATAAACGTGTGTTCTGCTTCTGGCCTTTGCACTTCTGTGTAGCCAGTGGAGTCAGGTTTTACAGGAACATACACACAGAAATTACAGTGAATCTGCAGAGATCATTTTAGGGAGAATTACCATCTCCTCCTACAATAGGAACCTTCCAGTCAAGTCATTCGGTCCATTTCTTCATTTATTCAGGTCTCCCCTGATATATTTTGATGAAGTTTTAAGATTATTTAGGAGTTTTTCACGGACGTTGACAAAGGAGATGGGCCCCCACGTTGCTTGTACTTTGTTCCCGTGGATGTTGTTTCCGGGGCTGCACTCGCCTCATGAAGGGAGCTGGGGGATGCTCGCTTGTCTCCTGGGCTCTGGGGTTCTCGTTCCTCGGCTGACTGGGGACCCCGGGTCCTTCGCCTTCTCTCTGTGGGGGACTTGGAAGTAGGGATTCCCTCTCCGCCCAGGGCTTTTCTGGGACAGCTGAACCGGCCGACACACACACTCAGCCCCCGGAGATAAGAGGGTGGCTGGGGTCGCGGCATCTCTGACGGCTCACGATAGCGCGACGCGAATGAAGCTTACCCTCGCCTGCTGCTCCGTTCTTTTCTTGTTTGTTTCCCCCAGGGAAGTGATTGAGAAGAAGCCAGAAAAGTTTAAAGTCCAGTGTTTGACAGACATCAAGAACCTGTTTTTTCCGAATACAGAACCCTTCTATGCTGCTTTTGGAAACCGACCTGCTGTGAGTACTAGCCGGGGCGGAGAGCGCTCCGGAGACCCCTGTCTGTTCTGAGCGCAGGCATCTGAAGGGCTGTACGTGAGGCCCGACGCATCCGATTAGAAAGCGCGATAAAAAGCCATTTACCTACGGCTAGAGGCAAGGGGACCGCCAACGATTTCACGGCCTCTAGCTTTCTTTGAGGTTTGGCCGGTGAGTTTCCGTCTGAGGCATGAAATGTGGGACCGGAAACATTAAATTCGGAATTATCTGCTAAACAAGTAAAGCAAGAACACTGACTAGGGTTGGATGCTTTCCGCCCGAAGGGAACCAGGGAGCCTGTCCTAGCACAGGGGTGAATTCAGCGTTGCAAGTTTTATGGGTACAGTAGTCCCCCTGCTTATCCGCGGTTTCAGTTACTCGTGACCCACCGCAGTCTGAAGATATTAAATGGAACGGCCCAGAAATAAACAATTCATAGGTTTTCACTTGCTCATCCCTCTGAGTAGCGTGGTCAAGTCTCACGCGTCCCACTCTGTCCCACCCAGGAGTCTTCCTTTGTCCAGTGTGTTCACGCTGCAGATGCTCCCCGCCTGTTCGGTCAGGCACCATGCAGCCGCCTCGGTCCTCAGATCCTCTCGTGGTTTCCCAGTGTTCACGTCACCTGTGCGTTACTTAGTAACGCCACATGCACATGACCTTTATTACGATATGTGGTTATAATTCTTCTACTTTAGAGTATCGGTTATTGTTGTTAATCTCTCCCTGTGCCTGATTGATAATTAAACTTTAAGGGTATGTGTGTACAGGGGAAAACATAGTCTCTGTAAGGTTTGGGACGGTCCCCGGTGCCAGGCATCCACTGGGGGTCTCGGAACACGCCCTCTGTGGATAAGGGGGCGGCTGTATTGGTCCGTGTGGTGTAAGAAACCCTCTGGGATTTGGGGTCTTCTGCCCTAATTTGCCGGAAGAAGTTCAATGTTCTGGCAAATAGAGTAAGAAAACTCTACTTTTGAAACTCACGCCCAAGAAAATGGGTCAGAGAAGAGCCGTTGGGGACGTGAGGACCCAGGGGCGTGCCGGGTGGTCCTCCCTTCGGCTCACTTCCTGAGTGGGTGAGCGAACTGGGCTCCAGAGGGCAACGCCGACTGGACAGTTTCACACCCAGAGGTTCCCCCGTGGGAAGTGGACATCCGGCGCGTGAAAAGGGCATTACGCTGCGTCAGATCCGAAGCGTCATGTCCTTGTATTTACACGAACTCCTTTTCTCTCACCCTTTACCTAACGTAGGACGTGTATTCGTACAAGCAAGTGGGAGTGTCTTTGAATAGGATATTCACTGTGAACCCCAAGGGGGAGCTCGTGCAGGAGCACGCCAAGACCAACATCTCCTCGTGAGTACCCGCGCGGCCGCCGCCCCGCTGTCCCCGCCGTCCTGATTTTGGGGTGGCCCCTTGCTATTGACGGCCTGCCCTGTGGTCCTTTGTTGCCTCTGCTTTAATCCCTCATTCCTACAAGGAAGATTTATTGTCAGTCCTCCTGTTCTGTCCCGAACTCCACGTTTGGACCACCCGGATTGAGTCAGATCCCCTCAGGGCGGAACCTTTGACCTCGGGGTTACATTCTGCTCCAGAGTGGACCTGACTGAATTTGAAAACGGGTGCTTGTGAGTCACCCAAGTTAGGCTTCCAAGCCTAGAATGCGACTTAAAGGGGCCGCCGCGTTGAAATGCCACAGGCTGTCATCTGTAAAGGTGACGAACTGCGTCTCCCTTCGCATTCCGGCCTGTGGCAGCGTCCTCCCGGGAACACTGCTGTGTGACGCTGGGCTCCCTCCCGGGGTGCCCGTCCCCGCTGTGGAACCCCTCCTGACTCTGACGCCTCTCACTTTGGGTTCCTCGCATCTCGGAGTGGGGGGCTGTTTCCTCATCCCCGGTGTTGGGAGCTTTGCCCACCGGGTGCCATCAGGCAGATGCGGGGGGCCTGCTGCAGCCCTCTGGGTGGCGGAGTTGGAATGGGCGCCTTTGGGGCTCTCCCGGCGCCTCTCACGGATTTAGGGAGACCGTAGGTCTGGGTCTCCCTGGAGCACATTTTCACTCCTGAGAGCTCCTTAGCCCAGCCAGAGGCTAACCCAGCTTCACTGCTGCACTTGTGGAGGAGTAGCGGGGACCGGCTCCCCTCGGTCCTCTCAGCGGCTTCCCCTCCTGAGTGCTACGTGGCCACCCTGTGACGCCAGGCCACCCTGAGGATGTCACGGCTCCCTTGGCCCCCTCTCTCCCCAGCCCATGACATTCCCACGTGAGGCTGGAGAAGATCTAGTGGGCTTAGAGCTAGGGTCAAAAAGAACTCGCTGCCCAGAAACGACATAGGTTTCTGCCAGGCAGCAGCCAGGGGCGGGTCTTGTTATAAGGCGCCTGCCGCGAGGGATTCCAGCGTCTGCGGGGCTTTGCCCAGGAGGCCCCGGAGCTCAGCCCACTCGCTGAGGCTCAGGTGGAATGCACACCATGCCCGGGCCTTGGTCTAGCGTGGACCTCCGCGTGCGAGAACACGTATCGCTGAAGGAAGCTGTCTTCGGCCTGGACTGGGGGATGTGGCTGGTCGCGTGAGGGAGAGACTCCTTTTCCCCGGAAAGCACACTTTCCCACATTTGGTACTGAACCGGGTGCCACCATTTCAACGCCAAGTGGGACGCTCTCTCTGAGAAGCCATCCAAAGGTCTTTGACGGGTAGGGGGGCTTCAGTGCCTTCTCCCTGAGCCCCGTGCCCCGGGGGAACCCTGTGCAGCAGAGAGGGCTGCCCGGGGACAGGCACACAGACGGAGTGGGGCCCAGCACCGAGCGCCGGGCGGCGGGCCTGGAGCTGGGACCCCACACCCTGGGGGTGAGCACTGCAGTGCTCCCCGCGGGTACGGCCGCCTCCTGTAGCCACAGAACTCAAACCATCAGGTCTGAAAGCCAGGAGGTATTTCAGACATTTGTGTTAATCCCCAGGAAAGACATAACTCTTGCTCGTTAAGAGAGACTGTGAGTTTGTTTGCTTTATGCAAGCATGATGTTTCTCGGAAGCCCTTTGGAGGTCCCTTTATTAAATACACACACTCATTCTTATTTAATAAGCTACTTTGTGCCTCAGAACACGCTAATTCCTAGAGGCTGGGTTTTTGGAAAGCCCCCTTTGGTTCCCAGCAAATTGGAGCTGGAGAGGGACCCAGGGATTGTGAGGGAGGACACCGGGGATGTTCAGAGAGGCCTGGGCCTGTCCCAGTTTCTGGTTGGAGGCGCCCAGAGGTCTGAAAATGCATATTCAATACAGCAACTTGCTTTCTGTAGCAGAGGCCACAGAAACTAACACGCGGCAACTTCTCGGGAATATACAGGAAACGGAGTGCGGGAATTGCAGAGTGCGTTGACAGACACGGGTCTAGTTCCAGCCCGAACTTGGGAAGGACGAAGGGCCTGTGGCCCAGAGAGGGCGAGACCCTTGCCCCGGCTTGCACAGCGGTAGGGCGGGGGTGGGTCCCAGGGCGTGCGACCCGCGTGCCGGTGACGGCTTTTCTTCCTAAGGCTGCTAATTAGCCAGCGCTAATTCCTTCCTGCCGTGTTGTTGAGTAGATGCAGTGGACACCCAGCACGCACCGTCTCACTGTGGCCTACACTACGACCTTTAATTCTCGTACGAATAGTGTGGCAGCGCTCACTTCCTTCCCTTCACAGCTGAGGAGGTTGCGGCTTAGCAGACCAGGCCGTTTTCCCAAGATCCCAGAGCCAGTCAGTGGCAGAGCTGGAGGCACGTCCATGTCTCCTTAACCCCGGGGCCCAGTGTCTTTTCACTGAACAGAGACGCGGTCCCTTGATGCTCCAGGGAGCTGGGGTCCGTTCCCATGGTGCCCCCGTGTGAGGTCTGCGGCGGGTGGCCGTCCCCCTGCAGTGCTGACGTCCTCCTGGCCTCCTCTGTCCTGCTCTGCCCTCCTCCTCCTTGGTCCTTCATGCCGCGTCGGGTCCCGTCGGTCGCCTCGCTGTGTGGCCCTCTCTGACTCAGGCTTGGCATGCCCTTCAGTTTCCGATTAATTAGTGAGCCATTATTCTAGACCCCCCTCTGGTGTGCTAACCCGCGAGGCCCGTCCCTCAGGGTTGTAGATTTCTCCTAATTTCCAAACAGCGTGGGGGGCGTGGCAGGTGTTTCCCGGGCCCAGGGGTCCCTCGGAGGCGATGACACTGTCCGTCTCCTTGCAGGTACGTGAGGCTCTGTGAAGTGGTTGACCACGTTTTCCCGTTGCTGAAAAGAAGCCATTCTTCGGACTTCCCCTGCTCAGATACTTTCAGTAACTTCACCTTTTGGAGAGAGCCGCCGCCACCGTTTGAAAACCAGGACGTCCGTTCTGCCTCGGCATGAGCTAGTCCAAGCAACTCCTACGTCGTGTGAAGACCGGCCTGCCCCCCATTAAAGGATAGGTTTTGGGAGCCCAGGAGCGGAGCCCAGGACCCTGGAGTGTAGTCATTTGCCTGAGAGCAGAGAATGGAGATGCACCCTCCCTACCCCCGCTGCCCCGGGGGCTGATGTTTGTGAGTCAGACATGAAGGGTGCGCTTTATAGGTGGGGACCCAGGTGCACTCCCGGTGGATGGCTGAGAGCCAGAGCCAGCCCTGTGCTTCCGGCCTGTGGGGTGTCCTCAGTCATTGTGTTGCGTGTGCCTATGAACCCGAGCGGGGGTGGCTGCCGGGCCCTGCTGGTGGCAGTGTGACTGAGGAACACCCGATGCGCACGACTGTGGAGTATGGGCCACACTCCCTTGTGGCGGGTGGTACCCCTCCTCTGCACCTGGCGGGGGGATGTGTGGGGTCATGCGACCCTCATCTGGGGTCTTTGGAGAAGCTCCAGCCCTCACTGTCCTGGGCCTCGGCCCTGTGGCTGTCCTTCCCCTGCAGTATTCGCCAGCTCGTCTGATTTTTAGGTGGTAAACTCTTCTTTAAGTTCCTTTGGTTAAAGATAAGCTCTGTAACTGCTGCTCCCCTCCGCCCCCTTTTCTGTGGCCCAAGGCTGGGATACTTAGGCCTTAGCGCATCCGTGGCTGGCTCTGGCTGGCTCTCTGTAGCGCTGCGATGCCTAAGCTCAGACCCTAGGAAGTGTTTCGGGGGCGGTTGCTGTGATCTGTTGAGCGCCCCGCCTGCAGCCTTTCTTTCATCCAGCAAGGCGGTGCTGAAAGTGTGGGCTCGAGCGGAGCGGACGCCAAAGGGGAACGAGGTCCGTTTCTATTGGAACCTCTCAAAAGAAACTGCTTGGTTTTAAGAAAATAGTTTCAAGAAGTTAAATTATATTCTTTGTAGATATTATTTATTACTTTACTCTGATTGGGTTATTGTTATAAGCACTTAGCCATATTCTTTCTATTAGAGCTGTCATTGATACATTAAAAAGATATACATTAGACTACCCAAAGAGCCTTAGCCTATAAATCTCACAACACTGACCTTCTTTTGGGATTTATGACTAGTACTTTTTATTTTCCTTAGCTTTTTCCACTCAAATTAAGGGCAAGTGGATAAGTAATGATCTGAGTGACATTCTTTAAGCCGCTAGAAGATGATTCTCTTACTTGTTTATTAAACTGGCTTGTAGAGAGAACAATTTGAAACGTCAAAGAATTATTTTGGTAAAAGATTTTGCTTTATTTTTTGAAGTATTATTTTTCTAAAGGGCGTTTTCCTCCAATGATTGAAATGCTTTCCTATTTAAATTGCATTGCTAGAGTCACGGGAGGCCAGGGCACGGAGCAGTTGAACGGAACTTTACTCTTTCTGTGAAAGACAGTGCAGGGCTGGGGCCTCGCCGCAGCTGTGGGCTCGCCGGCCGAGGAGGCCTTTCCTGAAGGGTTGGCGGGGCCCTGCAGAGAAAGGCCAGGGCCCGGCCGTTGGCCCCATTGGCATAGACGCGCAAACACGCATGTGCAGACTCCCTTTGGGGGGCATTGAAAGTAATTTAGAATCGTCCTGCCTTAACTCCTCTGGGCTTGCTCAGTAGTGACCTTGAGGCCACACTCACTTTCTGTCACGAGGGTGTTTTGGGGTGAATTCTAGCTGCTGTGACCTCAGTACAAGCTCGGGGCCCGCAGAGGCCTATGCCGTTTCTCCTCGCTGGAGGAGTGTGGCCATGTTGGGGTGTGGGGCACCCCTCCTGCCCTGTGCCCTTTGTCAGACAAGCCACGCTAATCCACCCCGCGGATTAGCCTCGCCTGACAGCCTTGCCTGACCTTCTGAACCAGAGCACACCTTCCAGAAAGTTGCGCTCTTGGATCTGGGTCAAGTTCAGTGTGACACCGCCCCTCACCCGTCCCCATAGAGACTGCAGCATTTGCACCTGCCTTGTTGCTTTGGGAAATGAGATTTGCAGATCTCATGGGCGACACTCATGCATGTGTGCGTTGGCTTACCTGTGTTGACACAACTGTAACTCAGTAGCCCCACAGTCGCGTGCTGGAATGCTGCATGTGGACCCCGCGTTCCAAAGCCGCAGAGTGACAGATGTTCGTCACCTGTGATGGAGAAAATATACATACACCTGGCACAGCGGAGGAATGATTTCACCTGCAAAGAGAATTCCCTGTTGAATCTCAGGTGTGGATCACTCCTTTAATCTGTTCTATCTACAACTCCTGACCTGTGTGTGTGCGCTGGTGCCGTGACGAGCATCATTGTCATGCCATTGTGCTGTGCTGGACGCAAAGCGAGAAGCTGTTGTAATAAAAGATCTGCGAAAGACTTCTGGAAATAAGGTGTGTGAATTTTACACGGTTTTTGGTGAATGACTAGATTGCTGATTTTCTAGTGTGTGATACCAAACATTTTATTCTCAAGGAAAAAAAAGACTGTGAACTATTCAAAATTTGGAATAAAGGAGTCAGCCTTTCTCAGTGCCTTTGGTAAAATTCCGACCTCCTGGACTTGGGAGGGTAGGAGGGTGAAGAGGGAGAGCAGGGGGCGGCCCCCGGGGTGCGGCCCACCTATGGGAATGGCTCAGGAGCGGGGAGGGCCCCTGGAGAGCCACCCAGGGCCTGGCCCATGGTCAGTCAGTGTTTCCCATGTGGCTGTTACCTAAGCGGGCTTTGTCGGGGGGCCTTTTATGTGGGGGGCAGTCAGGTGCGGCCACATGAGAGGGTACCAGAGAGGCTCGGGGAAACCGAGTGCATTCTACTCACAGGCCCAGGAAACGGGAGGTGGGGGGGCCGCGAGGGGGGGCAGGAGTGAGGGGGAGCCTAGACTCCACTGGGTTTCCTGCAGCAAACGCGGCAGGCCGGAGTGGACGGGTCAGGGTTGGCTCGGGTGACTCACTCAGTGGCCTCTGAGCCGTAGGGCTGGTCCCTGGTTGCCTGGCACCTGGCCTTGGGATGGTTAAGGCAGGGCACCATTGCCTCCTGCGGTGTATGGACCAGACAGGAGGTCACGCGTTGCCCAGGTGTGCTCCAGTGGGGCCCGTCATGGCTGCCCACCGTTTTTCAGGTGTTCAGACACCATAACAACATACAGAAGACAAGCGTATAAACAGGGCGGGTCCCTTCACCTCACATACACATACATTGTCCTCAGGGTTTGGGCTCTTCCCTGTGGTGGACCGATTCCTGGCTCATTGTGAACAAATCAATTAAAACCCTTGCCTCGTTCACCCAGATCACTTGAAAACTCGTATTTCCTTTTGATTTTGTGGATTGTCAACATGCCTGAGACACCCTATTGATTCACCTGTGTCAGCCTTAGTGTTTTTGGAATAAGGGCAGGGGCCCCTCAGTGCTTCAAAAATGGCCCCACGGTGCCAGGCTGAGCTGCTCGTGGGGCCCAGGGCCAGCGTTCATCTCGGGGTGTCTGTAGAATGGATGCTGTGTCCATGGAAGACAGAACAAACCCTCCCATGGGGTTGAACCCTACAGATTTATTCCAGTACAATTTCGGACGGTAAGCTCTTTTATCTGTAAAATAAAAACTAGCATCGACTGCGGTCCTGGGCCCAGACATCCCCGGCCTGTGCTGGACCTTCCCCGCGACCTCCCAGTGGTACCACCAGGCACATGTTCCCATTCCTGTGGGCAGGGAGCTCCCACATGTGTGCGGGGAAGCTATTTCCGTAGCTTGGATTTCTCCATGTCTCAGCTGCAAGCACCTGAATATTTAAAATACTTCCCATCTTGGTTTTCAAAATCGACACACCCCACCAGACTCACCAGCCCTTTCTTTTTTCACTGTGTGGTTGCCTCTCATGCGCCCCCAACTGGGGACCTGACGTGCAAGCTAGTCATGTGCCCTGACTGGGAATCGAACCAGCGACACTTGGTTCGCAGGCCGACGCTTAATCCACTGAGCCACAGCAGCCAGGTTGTCACCAGCCCTTTCATCAGAGGCCAGGGGACATTGACAATGGGCAGCGACCATCAGCTCTGATCCTCCGAGCGCCCTCCCCCACCAAAGGCAGCGCGTGGGGCCTTGGTGTGCTCCCTGGACAGGAGAACGGGGTGGAGGAACGTTCAGCAGGCCTCATTTAAAAACTAACCAACAAACAGAATAACTCCTCTGGAATCTGAATCTGCCCGTTTCTAGCAGGAGGGGTGTCCTAGGCAGCTGTCCAGGACAGCTCTGTCCCTGTTTTGTCTCCAGATCGGGGGCCTACGAGAGAGCACTTCTGCCCTAAATGGAGAGACAGGAGTTAAAATGTCACCAGGGTCCCCCTCCGGCCTCTGACCCCTTCTCCAGCTCCCGCTGCCATCGAAGGAGCTGAAGCGTCACTACCATTACCAGAAGGCCTGCTGCCTGAAGGAACCAGTGTGATCAGATAGAAGTTGGCCCTGGAAGTCAATGACCCCAAATGGCCACCGGGGGGCACAATCCATCTGGGTTTGGAGGCACAGCCTTTGGAAACCTGGTCCAACTAGACAGGGGCCCCTCCAGTGAGTGCGTGCCTGGGAGCCCAGCCGGGTGTGTTGTGGGGTCAGGGGGAGGGGGAGGAGTTCCTTACAGGACTGTCTGGGTATCAAAGGGCCTCCAATTAGCACAGCTCAAGGTCAAACATCACTAACTGGCTGGGAGGAGGGAGGTGTTTACGGCTGTTTGTAGTTCAAGTCTAAGAATTGTTTACTTTTGTGGCTCTCAAAGTACAGCCTGGGTCCTGCTGCTCCAGCATCTGGTGGTTTGTTAGAAATGCAAGTTTTTGGGCCCCGCCCTTGACCTTCTGAATCAAACTGGGTGGGGGGCCCACCTGTGTTAATAAATCCTCCCTGATTCCGATGCACACTCAAGTTCCAGAAGCTCCGAGGCCTGCTTCCTGGTTCTGAAGAGCAGCTGACATTGAACTTGGATCTGGCCTGGCCAGAGCGACAGAAGGGATCTGTCGAAGGATGGAGGCCCCCGGAAACCCAATACTGGGACTCGAGTGAGTCCCAAGCTGTCCTGAGCCTTGGACTCACAGCTGCTGGCCCGGGCCACCTTCCCCGAGCATCTCAGCCTGAGCTGGTCCAGGGCAGGAGGGGATTCTGCCTGCGACGAGGCCAGGCAGCTTGGGAACCGGCAGACCTGGGCTGTGCCCAGATTTCTGATGGCTCCCTCCCTCCCCAAAATCGTCGGGGCCTGGAGGGGCTGTCCTGATGCCAGAGATCTTTTCGCTGGTGCAGGAAGTCCATTCAGCCCTGCATGGCTTTTAATGAGTTTTGCAAGCAAGTGGCCTTTTCCGGTGACTCATTCCGCCTTTTGTGCACCGGAGGCTGTGGTTTTAAGTTTCACTTTGGAAAGTAACCACTACTCTTGTTGCTTTCTCCTCTGCTGGGACCCGAACAAGTCACATTCATTGTGCAACAAAGAAATGTAAACGCGGGCGGCCCAGTCATGTTTCTGCTCTGATTGCAAAAACATCCTTTTCCGAGGGAGAGGACAGAGCCAAGCGAAGAAGAAACGGTTTGTATTTTCACGGAACACATTCATTTGGGAACTTTATATGTTTCCTTGCGGAGTGGCTGGACAGCTTCGCTTTTGTTCTTTGTCTTCTTGATTCATAGTTCAGAAATACCCTGAAAATAAATAGCACGTCTCGGTGGAGCGAGGCAGTTCACCTCTGATTTATTGAGAGAGACGTGGCCCTGGACGAAAGTTTGTGTTCTTCCTTCCAGGCGGCAACACAAGAGGTAGTGATGGCGGAGACGCGCTCCGTGCAGCGAAAGAGTCTTCGTCCGGATGTCCAGAATTCAGCGTACGGTGCCCGAATCGGTGAATCTCTTAGGGTTAGCCAGCGTGTGTGACGCGGACCAACGGAGACGTTTTTCTCCAATTCAAATGATAGCGTCCTCTTCAAAATGCTTGTGTGGAACTGAATTATTCTTATCCAAGTTTACTTAAAGGCACGCAAACTTAAAACAATGGCCCTCACACCATTAGAGAGCCCAAACGCATGTAAAATCCAGCGCAGATATACCTGGAGCGCTGATGAAACGCGGTTTCACGTGAGTGCTGTGTGTTGGAAAGTGTTGATCCATGGATGCTAGAGAAATGATGTGGATCACAGAGGCCTTCGCGTTTGGCATTTCATTTGTTGACTTGATTGTTTTGATTTTTTGAGCATGATGGACCGCCACCATTTTGGTCATTAGCACTCACTCCTACAAAACCCAGTAATGAAAAAGTTCCTCCGCCTCCTCGGGCTGCTACTGCAGATTCTGACGACAGGCTGGAGTCCTGAAGACATTGTCTGCTGGCTGGTTGCTCACGGTTGTCGCAAAGCCAAGAGGCCTCAGCCAATGGGCGTGTCTGCACCTTGGAAACGGTAGATAAGGCCCAGCTCCGAGTGTTACTCTCCTTGCGGTTCCAGATCCCTTTTCACAGTCACCCGCTCCTTCTTTATGAGCAAAATTGAAGTTGAGAGGGAGAGATCGTGGCTAGTTGAAGGCCCCCTGACTAGGAAGAGGCAGAGCTGGAACGCAGGTCCCCAGATCCGGCGTATTTCCAGGTGTCCTCAAGCTCTCCTGTCACAAGAGTAGCAGTCGTATGGGTGGCGGGGACGACAGAGGGGAAGTGAGTGAGGATCAGAGCCATGGCCGTGCCGTGGGCCCCTCGCACGAGCCGTCCCCCAGAGCCCTGTCGCTGAGACAGCTGATGGGGACGAGAGGACCCGGAGCAGCGACCAGGCCGCCAGACAGACACGACAGCACCCACGTGTTCCCCAGGGTTGCATCCTGGTGTGTGGCACAGGGCCTCTGCTCTTTTAAAAAGGGAACGCACTTTGAACCGTGGGGTACGCACCTCCTTGTCTGAGCAGGAACAAAGGCAGACGAGACCTGGTTTCTCCTCCCCAGCAGAGCGTGACCTTTCCAGGCAGACACGTCCGCACAGACCAGGCACGCCTGGGTGCGGGAACGGAGCACATGTGCCACGGGGTGTGAGCTGGAAGGCCCGCCCCACAGCCTGAGGCCCCAGTAGGAGCTGATGAAGCAGCGTCTGGGACAGGAGGAGTAAGTACGTGTGCTCCTCTCCCGCCGCCTGTCCTTGGCTCGCCTTTACTGCTGCTCCGCCACAGCAGCGTGATGACGCCAAGGGGACCCTCCTGTTCTGCTGCGGGACTCCTGAGGTTGCACCTCTGGTGGCGACGTTGATGGGTTGGGGGCTCCCTGTGAAAATGGGGCTGTGTGGAGACCCGGAGCCTTGGGAGGGGCAGAGGTGAGAGCCGCCCTTCGGGAGTCCCGCATCGAGGGGCCGCTGTGCCTCTGTGTCTTGGTAGTGGGAACAGGAGTGGCGGTGGCAGGTCACCGCTGGGCTAAAGCAGTTCAAACACAGCTGCGCCCTTTCCACATCCCCTGTCTCTACCTGTCCACGGGCACAGGAACCCAAGGCAGAGACACAAGATGGAAGGAGCCTGCGACCCTGAGTTGCTAGATGGCAGGCAACTGGCCAAATACTGAAACGGGCTTTGTGGAATGAGGCACGTTTCCATGGCGATAATCTCTGAGATTCTGAGGTTATTGGTGACCGCAGGTAGCATTATCTCACTGATACAGACTGCAGATTCGGGAAGATCCAGATCAGGGAGGGGCAGCCTCCGGAGAGAGGCCTCCTGGGATGTTCAGGGTCAGCACGTTCTAGCAGAAGCGCGATCGCATCCTCAGTTTTGTGCCTTCCCTTTCTGCTTGTAAAAGGAGAGGGAAAGAAAGGATATATTTGACAACGTGGGAAATGCCTCTGAGAAGCTTTTCTTTCCTCCCGTTATGTTTTTGGCGGGAGGGAGGGGTTGGTCATATATTGAAAAAATAACAAGTAATAAAGAAACAGGAGCGACTCTCAACCCCCGGAGAAACCAGGAGTGATAGAACTAAAAAATCATGTTGTTACACCAGGAAGGTTGGGCTGGAAAAAGAGGGCACGTGGAAGGTAAAAGCTTCATCTGTCATTAAAAGTCAGTAAGTACTATCTGACTTTAGTAATCAAAATATTGTAGCGCATTTATATTATTTAGAAATACAAAGTAAATACCAGGATAAACAGCTGAAAAAGCGTTACCTTCGAGGGGTGGGGGATCTGCGTGGGCAGAAGGGCTGTGGGGGCGGGCGGGGCTCGCCTTTGGGTGACTTTCAGAGTTATGTGAATATATTGTTTTGGTCTCAATAAACTAGTATGATGAGAATTATATAATGTCAACAAAATAAAGTAAAAAGGAACAGAAGAACAAGGAGGAGGGGAAGAGGAAAGAGGAGAGCGGCTGATCTCGCCTGCCTGTGTCTGCACACTTTCCAGTTCTCTAAGGGACAAGTCTTCACTGGCCACTCTCTCCAAGGACGGTCCCTTTCATTCCATCTAGCGGCCAATTTTGAGAGTAGCAGTCAGGTTCTTTAAAGCTGCCTTATGCCTGGAGAGAGTGTTTCAGAAGGAAACCCCATTCCGTCTGTCTGAGGGGTGCCTTGTGCCTTAGAACTGGTACTTGGCAGGAAAGTAAGCGTTTGCAGGGAGAAACACACTGGAGGTCTCCCGTGCACCAGGTATGATGGCAGGATCAGGGGATCCGAGGAGCTCAGGGCCTGTAGGAAAGGGATGTTTAAAAAAATCACGCATTGAAGGTGGGCAGGTGCAGGGACAGAAATGTCAGTGTCCCGGGAGAGCACCATGAACGGAGGGGAGGTCAGGTGTTATCAGGGGCAGAGGAGGGCCTTCAGGGTGGGGGTGGTGCCTGGACTCAATCTGGAGTGATGGCTGGGGAGCAGGGAGAGGCCCAGGGAGTGACAGCGTGGTGAATGAAAGCAGTGACGAGCTCCATGTGGTCAAGACATGGGTGAGAGGCGGCTTCACTAGGAGTGGCCAGGCCAGATGGTCTGGTCTCACCTGCATGGCAGTTGGCGGCCACCTGAGTGGAGGACGGGGGCCTGAGCGGGTGGTGTTGTAGAGAGATCACTCAGGTAGTGGCGTGGAAGGACCGGGGAGGCTGGAGACTGGTAGGGCAGCTCCGGTGGGAGAGGCTGAGGGCGCAAATCTAGGCCGTGATATGGGGGCGGAGGAGAGGCCAGGAGGAACCCAGGACAACTCCCAAGGGTCAGACAGGGACACGAATGCCCAGAGGTGTCCCCGCCAGAATTAAGCTGTGGCTGATGCTAGAAGTATTAGGTCTCAGTAACTGGGATTCTCAACCTTGTTTGTACGTTCGAATTAATGAGAAGGAAGGATTTAAAAAATCACCACGGTAGAAGTCCCTCCCCAGACCCACTGACTCTGAGGCTCTGAGTCTCCAGCTGCCAGCGGGCTCAGCTTGGCTAGGACGTGTTTGCATTATAAACTCTGGTTGTCGCCGATTGGAGAGACCCAGACTGCGGGTGCGACCACAGCAGTGTGGTGGTGGATTTTATCTAGGAAACGTTAAAGACCTTTTGAGCTGGTGGGGGGGCAGGGAGGAGCTGTTTTATGAGGGGTATTCCATCCTCTGGAGTAACGCAGAGAAAACACCAGAATGGGATTATCGGGAAACCAAAAGCTAAAAATAACTCCGGGGATGGGCAGAGTGGAGGTGGGTCTGACCCGTGGTTCAGCACTGGGGTGCCAGGAACATCTGGGGAGACGGAAATAAAGAGATTTGAAGAGGCAGAAGGAGCCTCTAATAAGATACAGAGTCTTCACATTGATCAAGTTTGCAGGAAGATGACAGTGCCTCAAATGTCACTGACCAGGGAGCGGTCGATTTGCAGATCCCACCATGAACCTCCTCAAAGGTGAAGCCTTCCGGTTGAATTTGTGTTTATAAAAAACACGTCCAACCATTGGCCAGACTCACTGGTATTCTGGTGGGGCTGAAACCAAGAATATGTAACGTTTTCATATATTTTCCCTTCATTCCCCTCCCCGAAATGCCCGGAGTCTCTGTTGTGGGATTGGCTGAGGCCCGAACCGCTGCGTGATCCGGTCCTGTCCCCTTAATTTCCTGTGGGCCTGCAAATGGCTTGGGTTTCCTAACTTTTGTGGGTGTGGGGGTGGTATTGAGATGATCTTGAGGTTTTTAATGGCTTTTTGGAGAAATGGGACATGCAAGAGACTTGGCTTTGGAGCTCTGCTCCTTTGCAAGTGGTCCCAGAATTACATCCTCCCACGGGCAGGAGCCGGGGCAGCAGCAGCTTTGGAAGAAATCCATCCTAAACCCACTCCCACTAGGAACCCCTCGTGCCACCGCTGAGCGGAATGAGAAACCGGAAAGAATTATTTTAGGTGTCAATTTCGCTGGCCTTGTCTGAAATAGAATTGGCTGGATTTCCAGAACAGGGGAAAATGTGACCTTGGGGATAATTCACTTAATGTTCTGTTCGTTCTTATTCCAGAGCCTTTGGTGAGTGGCAGTAGGATGTGAAGGAGTGGGGTCCTAGCTTGGGAGTGACGTCCCCGTGGGAAGACAGCTGCCCTCAGAGACTTGCTTGCTCAGCTGAATCAAGCCCAGTAGACACAACCCAGGGTCTGGTGACAGGGCCACCCTCTTGGTTTGGTGAGCACTTGATCAGGTGGAATGGCCCGGGGATCTCTGGGTGCCATGACACATCCAGACGCTGTTCCAACAACCTACTCATTCACTGACCTTCCTGGGGTTGGAAAAGTCATCCTCAACAGCTATCAAATTGCAGCGAATCATCTTCCATTCTTTTTAGTTGTGCAACATTCCCGGTAGAGTCTGGGTTTGACACCCCCGGCCCCCATAGCAACACCCACTCTACGGGTGGCTTATGTGTTCTGTTTAGTCCAAGGTGCAGGCACGTAGAGAAGGTGAGCGGGGGGACCACAGAGCAGAGCGCGGGAGACACGCAGGAATGCGTCCTTGGGTCCTTCAGGCTCCGTTGACTTGCCGGACACTCGTCGGGTAATGCAGGCTCTCGCTGGGTCCACTGTTTCACAACTTCCCAGAAAGCCCAGAGCTGCCCCGTTCACCCCTGGTCTGTCATTTAATGCTCTGTCTTCTCTCTGGCGAGAGACAGAGAGGGAGCGGAGGGAGGGAACGGAATTGGTCCACACGGCTGGGGGGAGGGTACAGAACATCTGAAATGTGCAGGGCAGGCCGGCAGGCTGCGGGACGACATGACGTGGCCGCTCAAGTCCGGTGACTGTCTGGACGCAGAAGTCCTTCCTCCGCAGACGCCCGTCTCTTTCTCTTACGGTCTTCAGCTGACTGGACGGGGACCACTCGCGTTGCTGAGAGCCGTCTGCTTTGCTCAGAGCCTACTGGTTTCAATCCCAACCACATCTAAAAAGTACCTTCACGGCGACAGCTGGGCTGGTGCTTGACCGAACACCTGGGCACGGTCGTCTAGCCAAGCTAATGCATAAAACCAGCCATCACAGAGGCTAAAGAAGTCACGGATGACATAGCTGGGACCTGAGCTGAGAGCTGTCTGACTCTGGCATCTGTTCCATCAAGCCACGCTATCTGTGTGTGTGTGGGGAGGGGCTGGGGTGGGGTGGGGTAGGGGGCACTGGGACTATTAGCGCAGGGACTACTGATGGCAGCAGTCCCTCTTCCTGCCTGGGAAAGCTTCTGGCCCCCTGACAGGGAGAAAACCTGGTGTGTTCCCAGGCGTCCCCACGTAGCCTCTCTGGAGGACGGTTGTCCAGGACCTGGCATTGTGGGAAGGCAGGGGTTCCTGGGTGGATGTAGGAAGCTGAGCGCAGGTCTGGTTCCATGTGATGGGACTCAATCCCACCGGCACTTTTAGTCCCTACCATGGGCCAGTTTGCTCGGGGCCGCAGCGCCGTCTGGGAGCAGGGCGTCCCGTGGCTCTGGAGGAGGTGGAGGCAGACAAGCCCAGAAGCAAAAGGACTGGGACACAGGTCACAGCGGGAATCCAGGGCTGTTCTTGAGGATGACCCGCCACAGGACTCAGGCCAAACATTGCTCCTTTAGTCCTTAATAGACGATACTGAAAATGTAATTTTTTTCATTGCTTTAATTTTTAAAAACGTAATCTTTATTGTGTTTTTTTCCCCCATTACCACTTAGTCCCCTTATGCCCCCTCCCCCCAGCATTCATTGCTTTTCGATACAGAGGAAGGGAGACTGGCTGCCTCCCATACACACTGGGGCTGGGCCAGGCCTCAGACCTGCAACCCAGGCATGTGCGCCGGCCGGGGACTGAACCCACGGCCTTTCAGCCACGGGATGATGCTCCAACTGAACCACACTGGCCAGGGCAAAAAAATACACATTTGGAAAGATCTATTTAAAGTTATGTTGCTTTTATATCTCAACCAAGCTTAGTTTGCCTTCGACAGCTTAATGCAGTAACGTGTGTGTGTGTGTGCGTGTGTGCGTGCGTGTGTAATTAATTAAAACCAACAAACTTGGCTTTGAATCCTAATTGGTGCTAAAACTAAAGTAAAGGTAAAATCATGACTCTTGTGGAACTATTTAATGAATACCTGTCAAGGATTGTATTTAACTCATTAATTAATGAAGAGACCAGTAACATGTAAAAAGAGGTTCAGTGGAGAATTCAGAGGATACACAGATACATGCCAGGAATCGGAAATGATCTTGCAGATGGATTCACAAACGGTCCAGTGTCCACAGGGCAATAGTCAATTGCCTCTCCAAGGACCATCTTTATGGACAAGAATTGCTTGCCTTCTTAGCAGTTTTCTGCAATGTACCGAGTGGTGAAATAGACAAAGGATGTGCAGAAGATACAGATATCTTGGAAGAATGCTCTAGAAAAATGCCTGGTAATCTGCATTTTCCCACTGCAAAGACTTCCACGGTCTCAGCCTCTGCTTCTGTGAGACGGGGCTGGTATTTCTTCACTGCAGGGCAGCATACTAAAAACACGAATGCATGTAAATGATCTGCCACAGAGGATGCGTTTAATCAGTCTTGGCTTTTTCCAGCTGGCATGCGGATTTGTTCCCCCCAATCGCCTCATTCGTGCGTTCGTCTGTTCAACCTGTGCTGAAGGCCTGCTACACCAGGCACACATGCTACCGCCAGCGAGGGAGGGAGGCGGTGAAATGCCGCGAGTCGGGGGCCAGACCGCGGGGACCGGTCAGTGTGTCCCTGGGCAAGTGACTTAAACTCTTTGTGCCTCAGATGCTTCATTTTTGCGTGGGGCTGGTCCCTGTTGGTTGTTGTCCAGATTTAAATGAGTGAATGTTTATGAACATTTGGAACCTGGCCCCTAGAAAGTATATTCTAAGCATTTGCAGTTATTGTATGACGATCAGATGCATAGGTTAAACCGAAAGTAGTTTCTACACAAAACCTCATTTGAGAAATACAAAATCATAAAACAAAATTCACGCATCCTCACTGCTAAACTGAACCGTAAACCACGCCGCCGTGAGAAGGTGATTTTACAGGGCTCCCCCCTGCCCCCTGAAGCTCCCCCCGGCCCTTGAGGGAAGGGGAGTAAAGGCTGCACATGGAACAGACCGGGGATAGGAACCCAGGGCGGCTGCCAGGTTGTGAGGCTCTGTCCCCCAGCTCTGACCTGCTGCCGGGCCCGCTTCCTGAGACCCGCGCTTCTGCGGTAAATGGAGAGACGGATGGACAGGGGAAAGGGAGGGCATGAGGGACTTCTCCCAAGGCTTGGATCCCGCCCTTCACATCTGTCACGGCCCCCTGTCCCCCGACAGACCAGCCCCCCAGCCCTGGCCCTGCGCTGCCTGTACGCTGTTTCCTCCACTGAGAAGTCGGGGGACCATTCCGAAGACACGTTAGGCGGGTACCAACCAATCCGTCCCCTTACTTCTGCCATTGTTTCCTGGTGGCAGCATGGAGGGGCATGAGCATCCCCTGGCAAACGCGCAGCTGAAACAAGCTGGAAGGTCACGGGGTGGCTGGGCTCAGAAGTGCCCTGCGTGTCAGGAGACCTCCCTACTCCTGGTGGCACCTCGGGAAAGTCCCGCCCCCTCGCTGGGCCCCTGTTCCTCCACCATTAAGTTAACAGATTAGCCTGGACCACTAGTTCCCCAGAGGTGGTCTCTGGGTCAGCAACCTGATGTCAGCATCACTGGGGGATGCACTAGAAATGCAAGTTCCCAGGCCCCACCCCGGACCTAACGAATCAGACCCTGAGGGCACGGAGCGCAGCGATTGGACCTCCGAGTCCTGGGGACGGGGTTCTAATACAACCTAAAGTTGGAGCACCTCTGGTTTAGGTGAATGTTAAGTTTCCTTTGGTTCTAATAGCTTAGGATTCTCTGTTCTCATCTATGAAGAGGACAGATCGTACCTATTACGCGGCCTCGCATGACAAAAATGGACCTCAGATCGGTGGCTGTCTACACGCCTCTGAAAGCATCACCTATGGCTGCCTTTACTTGGATTCTGCTCTCTGACTTACTGATGCGAAAGCGGAACGGAGACCCGTGGGAAGGCTGTCCCTGAAAGGCCCGGAGAAGGTTCCCCGAGGCAGCACCTGGAGAGGAAGATGAGAGCCGCTCTGTGCATCTCAGAGGGGCCCCTGTGTCTCCTGCTGGGCCTGACACAATGGGCCAGTGTGCCCCGGCCAGCGGCCACAGCTGCAGCTGGGCACCCCGTGCTCCCTGGACGCGTGCCCGCAGCCCGAGAAGGCGGGTCTGTGTCTGCAGGACGCACCCCCGGCTCCCGTTGGCAGGTTTGTCATTCCCGCACGGACAGTCCTGCTCTCTGGAGCTGGCCCGGGGCCTGGGACCCAGCCAGGAAGCAGTTCTCTCAGGGATTAGCACGTGGTAGGTGTGGTGAACATCACGTGGTGGGGCGTTTCTTAGAATGGCTTTGGGATTCAAATGAGAGCCCACAATCAATTCTGGACAGATCCTTAGCTCCCTGGTGCCATAGGGAGGGACAGGTTATGCCCGACTCCTGCTCCCCCAAGCTCCTGTCTCACAGAGCGGCGGAAGTAAGTGACGTTTTGCCGTGTGGCACGCTCGCTGGTGTCACATGTAGGGCACTGTGTCATACTCTCCACAGGGCTGCTAGCTAGTAGGGGCTGTTCTCTAATTTCCAGAAGAAAACTCTGGGGCCCAGAAAATAAATATCCTGACCCAAGTCACACACAAGAGTCAGTCTAGAGTCAAGATACGAAGTTCAATTTTATTTACTGAGTATTTGCTATGCAGCTAAATAAGAAACTAATTCTATAATGGGTTTCTGTTTCTAATTATTCTGTCTGTCCAGTTGGCTTTGACTCCTTTTCTCTGTCTTAGAGGGCTTATGAGAAGCTCCTGCTCCTTCACTCCCTTCCCACTTAATGAATGTTTGCTGAGTATATAACTTACATCCAGGGCATGGGCAGGTGAAGACAGAGCTTTCTGTGCTGCAGTAAAATACAAACAAAATCACTGGTATTCAGAGAAGGGAACAGCTAACTAGTGAATGGGGTTGGAGAGCAGGTTTACATTGGAGATGGGTCTTGCAGGCTGAATAGGAGTTCACCTGAGCAGGAGCGTCCTCCCAGCCAGAGAGAAACAGGGGAATCAAAGTACTGCACAGGTTCAAGGATGTGACAGATGCCTGTGTGGCTGGGAACGGGGAGGTCTCCCAGGCTGGGGTCCCTGGCTGGTGCAGTTTTTGCCTGTGTGGAGGGTTTTGGATAGCAGGTGTGTTTATGGGTTCAGAGTACGGGTATGTGTGGGGGCTGGGAGGCTGGCTAGCAGGGGATGGATGGAGGGGTGGGCAGGGCCCGGCACGAGGACACCTGATGGGCCTGAATCTCACCAGACATTTGAGTAAAAAAAGGGGTCCTCGCCTGGAACAGGAAGCTGTCACAATAGCAGATGGTTTTTTCAAAACGCTCAGAGGTGGCCCGTCCCTTGTCACTGTGGAGGTGGCCCGTCCCTTGTCACTGTGGTCCGGCCCCAGTCGCTCTGACATCGGTGCCTGCCCATGCAGCTTGCTCTCCTTAGAAGAGGTCAAAGGGGAGCACGACCCATCCCAGCCGTTGAAGTAGTCTGTCACCTTGGAGCATGGTGTGGAGGCAGAAGACGCACTGGCGTGTCCTGAGCACCACCTGTAAACGCAGCACCTTCCTCCCGCCTGCATTTACCTTTTCCTCTTGAGACGGGCTCATACAGACACGTGGCCAGAAGGGGGGACGCTCCAGCCTTGTCCAGCCGATCACTCAGCGAGCGTTTCCGCTCCAGGCCCCGAGGACTTCAGAAAGGAACGGCGCCACAGTGACAACAGACACATCCGTTCTCTCCCTGGGTGAAATCAATCATGTCCCCGAACCTGCGTTCCCCGTCGGTGAGACGAGCATAGCAGTTCTCACCTGACAGGCACGCAGCATCCAAAGGAGATGAAAGGTCGGTGGGCGATCTGGCTCATCCCGGGTGGAAATGTTTTTTGCTCTTCTCGCCACGCACATACCTTCCCGGAAACATGGTTGGATTTCGTTGGACCAGGCGATGGGTGTGGTTCCCGGAGCCACCAGCAGATGGGGCCCGAGAACCCCCCGCCTGGAACAAGTCCACCCCCCCTCCCCCTCCCCCCACGCCAGCCCCTCCCCCTCCCCCTCCCCCCACGTCAGCCCCTCCCCCGCCTCCCTCCCCTTCACAGCCATTCCAGGTCCCAGGCAGAAAGTCACACAGAACACCCAGTGTCTGTCAGCAGATTCCTGGAAGGTCACGCTGAATGATGAATGCTCCTGGGTAGGATCGGAGGGTTCTTTTTATTTTTTTTTCTTATTTCTTTTTTTCTTTTCTTTCTTTTTTTGTCTCCCATGAATTGCATCACTGGGCAGCCTCTTGGCTTTATTCATCAGACTCCTGTGGTGTTTAGACCTTTCCCAATTCTTCTGCATCCGCTTCCTTTCCAGGCCCTTTCTGGCCACGGCAGGATATTCGGGGCTGTGGCCAGGGCGCTGGTCCTTGTCCAGCACTTTCCACAGCCCGTCCCTCTGCCCGTTCCATCCCCCAGCCCCAGAGCTCGAACAGACTGGGGTCCTGGAGACAGACACCCGACATGCCGTGACCCCAGGTGACCGTCTCTCAGCCCTAATTCCCACGTAAGGGGAGCCTTGCCTGGTGGGGAAATGGGCCTGATTGTCACCAAGTTCAGGGGACCTGGGAACCCCGGCCCGTGGCACGCGCCCCTCTCCCCTTCCCCAGCCGCAGTTTAACCTTTGCCCGCTCTTTAAGGAACTCCCCAGCTGGGTAGCCATTTGTTTTGCAGGTATCCTGGGGTGGCCCCCATTTCACACGTGGACCCCTTGTCCCTGTATCAGGTATTAGGACACAGTCTCGATATTTTGTTGGAGGAACGTGACGCAGACCATGCAGAGAAGCGCGCGCTGTGTGCTCCAACCAAACACGCTTCTTTATTCCTCCCCCATACTGAGTACTGAGCAATGTGATTTACTAGATGTACAGAGATAAATTAAAACAGACTTTGTCTTCCAGGAGCCCTTGGGCAAGGGGACGGAGAGGACAGTCACAAGCCTCGTGGCTGGAAGGAGACCGTAGAACAGCCAGAACACGTGCTCCAGGTGCTGAGAGAGGGAAGGCGGCGCGGCTGCTCGCCATCGCCCCTGGTGGCCGGGCGGGGTCTGGCCGCGCCTCGGTGCTCCCCACCCGGGGAATCCGGCCAGAGCGCAGTCACCTTAAAGCTGCTGCAGCTGCGGGTCGTTTGGGGCTCTTCGTGCCAATCAGCCATCATCAGGCACAGCAAGGTGTTCTCTCTCGGGAGGGCTGATGACTATCATCACAAGGAAAGGGGCCGTGTCCCGATGGGGACAGGGAGAACACGCTTGGCATGGAGCGGACTCCTAGGGCGCTCGGCTCTCGCACTCCCGCACCGGATTTCCACAGCAAATGGGCAAGTCCCCCGGCTGGGACCTGCTCAGGGCGTGGTCCCCGGCCTCAGGCTCCTCCGGGGAAGGCCTGGCTCCCCTGCTCCCTCTGGAAAGTCCCACCGACCCCTCTGCTGGCTAGTGCTGGCGGTGGAGGAGGGAGCTGAGTTTCACACGTGACCTTGGGGCCCGCTCTGGTAAGTCTCCCCAGGACTTGTGACCGGTGGGAACCCTGAAGAAGCTGTACCTAGATGAGTAAACTTACTGCGAGAGGCACTGGTCTGTGAGCGGTGCACAGGGCGCGCTGCAGTAGGCGACACCGCGGCCCTTCGAGGTCCCTTCACCCAATAGTTTGTCCTTGACCACGAATGTTCCTTCCCTTGAAGCTTGCCCTGGATCGTGGGTGCTGCTCGGGGTAATGGGTGCTGCCCTGGATCATGGGTGCTGCCCTGGATCGTGCGTGCCGCCCTGGGTAATGGGCACTGCCCTGGGTCGTGGGTGCTGCCCTGGATCATGGGTGCTGCCCTGGGTAATGGGTGCTGCCTTGGATCATGGGTGCTGCCCTGGGTAATGGGTGCTGCCCTGGGTAATGGGTGCTGTCCTGGGTCATGGGTGCTGCCCTGAGTAATGGGTGCTGTCCTGGATAATGGGAAGGGGATGCCCTCCCCTTGAGGATGCCACCAGCCGTTGTTTGCTTGATATGAGGAAACATATGACCAGACAGATCCCGTGCCTCCAGGTGGGATGACCCCGTGCTTTCATTTATACTCCATGTAGAGTTCAGCTGAGCTCACATCTGTGCTTAGCTTTTCCCATGGCCCGCTCCTGCTTCTCTCTCCTTCAGGGTCCTCCTGAGGACCCTTCCTTAATAACCCACGTGCCCGGGGATCCCTGTCTCAGCCTCTGCTTTTAGAGAACCTGGCCTACAGTAAATAGCTGTGGGAACACGAGGGGAAGAAGTACTTTTGTCTGGCAGATCAGGGGAGTCTTCCTGGGGTAGATTTTGAAGGATGAGTAGGAGTTTGATTATTGGAAAAGACATTCCAAGCAGAGGAGCGGCATAAGCCAGGTATAACAGTCATGCACTCGGCCTTCAGACTACCAAGCTGTCTGATTTGGCTGGAGCGCTAAGCGTATGGGGTTAGTTGGGCTGTGAGTGGCAGGAGAAGTTGAGACCAAGTAGGAAAGATCCAGGCAAGGAGACTGGACTTCAGACTTCAGATCTGAAATCACCCTGGTGGAAGCTAGCTTTTTCCTTGTTCTGCTCTAATTGGCTAAGCCCTGCAGGACCACCATTTAGGAACTGTGGTATGAAAAGCATCCTATGTCGTATTCCAAGTCAATGGGAGAGTTAGGATATAAAACTCATGCCCCCCAATTTCAGTCCAAGACTTTACGCATTGCTCAAAATAATGAAATCCTTGGACTACTAAAATAATGTTTTTCGCCCACTCCTAAACTGTGAAAATGGATGTAAGCTGATTCATCTGTGGTTTGTGTTTTGAAATTCTTCTTTTTTCTTAACTCCTAACAATGAATAATAATTCAAATTCATCTTATATATGTTTAGCCCTACTATGTGCCAGCTGCTTTCATGTACCTTACCTCCCCCTGTCCTTACAACTCCCCTGTGAGCATGGGGTATTATTCCCACTTTAGTGACCACAGAGCAGAGTCTCAGAGAGGTCAGGTAATGTACCCACTGGAGAAACCCAGAACTCTTCCGCTTTATTACCAGAGTACCTTTTTTCGGTGTTTCTTTAGTTGTTGTTCCATAAGAAACGCCCCCACATCTCAGCGAACTGAAACTTCAGTGTATTGGGTCGGTGACTCCGTAGGTGGGCAGCTTGGGCTGGGCTCAGCCGGGTGGCTTTTCTGCCGATGCTGGATGCTGGCTGGGCTCAGGTTGGCTAGGAGACTGTTTCTGGAGGGGATCGCTGGCTTGCGGTTGGGGCAATGGGGCTACCTGGGTCCCGTGTCACTCATCCTCCAACAGACTAGACAGACCAGCTCAGGCTCTCTCGCACTACGGTGGCCCTGGGGTCCAAGGGCAGTGAGTTAAGACAAGCTCCCGTGTGTTGGTGCCTTTGAAGCCTCTGTTGGCATCACTACTGCTGACCACCCACTGCCAGGGATGAAGCTGAGCCTCGGTGTGGTCTGCCATGGTCCAAGGGAGTGGATCGTGGAGGGCGAATTGGTGGCAATGTTCTAAATCTATCACATTCTGTCTTCGAAAGACTTTTTAAATTATAAGAATGTATATATGTCTGCTATATTTATATGTATGTATATATATTATGTTAATTTGGAAAACTTGGGAAATAATGGACAAATCTAAAGAAACAAAAAAGATCTGTAATGTCCTATTCAGAGAAAATTCCTATTAACATTTGAATGTGTTTCCACCTGTGTTATGAGCATGTAAGTGAGCGTGTGACTGACTGTGAATAGGTTTGTGGAATATTTTCTCTTAAAAGAAATGAAAGAATCATATCAGAGCCTGCCTTTTTTTATTGACATTATGAACACTTCCCCATGTCATGAAATGATTCTCAAAAATATGATATTTTTAACATGCTATCATATCTCCCCTTCATATTTTATTTAACCTTGCCCTGCCTTTTATTTACTCATTTTTGGCTGTTTAATTTGCTTCCATTTTTTTTGTCCTTGTACATAATATTTTATTGAAAATTCTGGAATATAAATATTTTATTGAAAATTCCGGAATATACATCTTTATCCACATTTATGATGATTGCCCTGGGGCAGATTCCCAGAAGTGAATTACTGGATCAAAGAGGGTAACGTTCATGGGGCTTTCGATACGTATCGCTGAATCGCTTTCTTGGAAGCGACTCTCCAAGGGCCTGTGGGTAAGCGCCTGCCTGCGCTGTGGCATTAGCAAGAGCACTGAGTACTATCTTCCAAAGAGAAAAAAGATCAATTAGACAAAAAAAAATGCTACTTTATTTTAATTTGTATTCCTGGTTACCAGCAAGAATAAACATTTTAGAAATGCTTACTTAGACCATTTAGAGTTCTTCTGTGAAGGTCCAGATGTAAAAAAATCTGTTGTAACCGTTTTTCTCTCTTTTTAAATCACAGCTATTGCTTTTACGGTTACAATGTTATTTCCAGTCCATCTCTTTAAAGATCTGAGATGGAGTGGCTTTGCCGTGTGGCAGAACCGTGTGCAGAAAGGCTGCCTGTCTTTGGAACCAGAGGTGACGGGTGGAGCTGCTCCTCCGTGTGATGTGTTCCCCTCCAGGTGAGCCTGAGTGACCTGCCTCCGAGGCTCTTTAGCTGACACCGGGCTGGTCAGCAGAGGCCTGTGAGCCCGTCAGGGAAACTGCCTTCACCTGCTGCTTTTCCTATGACCATTGGCAGTAGGCCCTATCACCCCGACCGGAAGCAGGTGCCGTCTCTTCTTTGTGTCTCTTATAATCCTGCTTGGACACATCACCAGACCCTCGAAAGGTTCATGCTCCACGGTAGCTGGTGTCTCCCTGCCAGGGTGTGAGTTTCCGAGCCAGTGGCTGTGTGGCTGGTGCATGACAATGACTTGCTTAGCGGGCTGATGAGCCCTCTCTCCATCCATCACTGTCCAGCCCCGTATTTCAAGGCAGCACAGAGTCTAACGCGAAAGCGGGTTTATTAGTGAAGCAGTGAGGCTGGCGGGTGGCTACTCCACAGACAGAGAAGCCCCTCCCTGGTGCGATTTGCTTCTTTTATTGAGGCCAAGGCATTCAATATCAAGTTGTTCAGGGACATTAAGGCTCCTTCCGGGGTGGGGGTGGAGACGTCTGGGAAGAGCCCTGGTGGCCATGTAGCAGCCTTGTAAGGGGTTTCTGGTTTTTGATCATGGCAGCATGGGAGTGTGCCGTTCAGCGTGCTAATGTATTACAACGAGTGTGTAATGAGGCCAGGGGTCACTGCAAGGTGAAATTCGCTGCCATGTTGGATCAAGCTGGTCTTCTTCCAGTTGTAAGACATAAATCCATTGGGGGTGGGTCTGACTATCTCCTTGATAGTCTCTGTCACCCTTATCAGCCTTTTGCCACACACCCTATCTCAGCGGTTCTTGATGAAGTTTGTCCCCCGAAGAGATCAAGCCAAGATGATGGGCTACTTGGTTCTCTTCTGCATTCACTGAGCTTTGAGGCTGATTTCTCAGCTGAAGCAAAGAGGGAATATGATTATAGTGAAAAGAGATGGGGTGATGTGTAGCCATTCACAGCTGGGTTCACCTTCCATCTCTGCCACATACATGTGGCCCTGACAAGTCACTGGCCTTCCTGAGCCTCTCTATCCTATTGTCAGTGGAAACCAGAGCCATGCCTTTCTCAGAGAAAACTCTTCCGAGTGTGGGATGAGATCATGCAGACCACGTGGTTGGCACAAAATAGTTTCTCGGTAACTGGTGGGTATGGTTTTTATCCAGAAAAAGAAAAGCGATCTAAGTAAGAAAGTGATGATTTAGAGAGTCTGTCAATCTGTGAAATATGAGAATAATTTTTTGGAATGTTGAGGATCTGTTTCTTAACTTGTTAGGAGCACGATGGGCTTGGGTGAGCGGTGGTGCAGACGCACAGGAGAAGCCCGGCACACGTCCTGCAAGCGTTGAATTCAATATCAAAACACACAGTGATAGGCGACAGAGGAGGATGCAAATTTACATGAACTTCTAGGAGAAGCACAGAGTTATGAGTTCTGCGACCCTTGCCAGTGGGGCTCTCTCAGTGGAAATGTTTGAGACACTCTGGATCATGTTGAAAAGGTCCCCCAGACAGGGCACAAATGGGAGCAGTTCCCTCCCAGCCTTCCTGGAGCAGAGCCTTCTGGGAAGAGAGACAGCACCTGTAGACTCAAAGCACGGCCTCTTTATAAAGCTCTGTGGGAGTCATTGTCACTGCACACAGACCCTTTCTTGTTCTTCCAGGCTCAGCTGGATTGCATTCTCCTCACCCCTTGAAGTGAGGTGTGGCCATGTGACTCATCATGGCAATAAAGTATGGGCAGAAGTGATGTGTCCCGCCTGAGCAGAAGCCTTAAGCACTGACACTCGGTTTGCTGCTTTGCTCATTCCAGTCTCAGCCATCATGGCAGCGGAATGGAGCTCTCCCAGCCTGGGTCCCTGAGTGAGGATGACCCAGAGCAGGGTCTCCCAGTCTGTCATGGTGACATGAACCCAAGTGAGAAATAACACTGTTGTTTTGAGTCTCTAAGTGATTGGGATTTTTTTTCCCTGTCACTGCAGCTGAACAGAGCTTGTGCTGACTTAGACCACGTAGACACTGAAAGGTAGATGGCTTAGTTTTGCACACGTGGTTGACCTAATGCTGGATTCACAGCCGACAGTTGGATTGGTTCTATTTCAGAGACTTAACGAGCAAGCCACCTGCCTGGCCAAGAAGATTTGGGTGAGGGTTGCTGAGCTGTGGCAGTGGCAGCTGCTCCCCAGGTCCCAGGGCCCCAGCATGGATTTGGCTGACCAGGTAATGAGGAGAAGGAAAGGCAAGGAAAACACGCATCTGCTCTGCAGCAAGGACTCTGCTAGGTGCTTTCTCTGCCTTCTCTCTAATGATCACAGCAACCGACCAAGGAAGTTACTATCACCATCACTTCCTTTTTTAGATGAGACTATGGCATCTCAAAGGAGAAACTCATTCAAAGCCTCAAAGCTGGGAAGGACCCGCGCTGAGACGCAAACTCATGCCGAGGGACACATCGTTCTCCACAGGCCTGGTTCTCAGAAGTGCTGAATCTCATCAAGTTAGATCCAAGGAATCATGTTCTACGTGAATTATTTCATTTCTAGTCATTTCATTATATCCATTTACGTGAATTAATTAGCAAGCAACCCATTTTGTTGACTAGCAAACTGAGGCTCAGAGAGCTGAGGCCGCTTGCCCAAGACCACACAGCTTGAATATTGTGGGGTGCAGACCTGAACTTGATCTGTCCTCAGAGCCCAGTACTGCTATGTTATTCTACTCCAAGGAGCCATTTTCTGACCACTCAGTCTGGAAAGGATCTTGTCCCCAACCTCTGCTCATCACTTCTTCTGTGTGATTTCCTTCATAGCTTTTCCTTGTTTAATATCTGCCTCTCCTGCTATCCTATAAACTCTAGCACAGAAAGGACCGCCTTGTCTCATTAACTCTTGTGTGCTCAGGCCCTGGTCAATGCTAGGACGCAGGAGGCATTTAGTGAAGGGTTGCTTATGCCAATAAAACCCCCCCTAGGTGGATGGAGGAACTCTTGAAGCAGAGTCGTGTGGAGGGTTAAAGCATAGACTCTGAAGCCAGACCACGTGGGTTTGAATCCCAGCTTTGCTCCTTCCTAGCTGTGTGACTTTGGGGAAGTTACTTAACACCTCTGTGACTTATTTTTCTTATCTGTTGGGTGAGGGTCATACTAGTGACTTGCCTCAAAGGTCGTTAAGGTTAGGATGATGTGTAAACAGCCGCCAAAGCATTGAGAACGGCGCCTGGACCGCAGTCGGTGCTCACTGAGGCCTGGCCATTGGTATGTGCGAGTGGCTGGCGGTGACCATGAGGTGTCTCCTGGGACCTCGTTAGAGCCCGCGAGGAGAGGGACGCTGCTGCAGTGTTGGGGAGGCTGCACTGTCTGGGGTAGTTTGGTGTAACCGAGGGGTCATGGCATTTGTAGTCAGACAGACCTGGCATCCCTCCTCAGCTCTAGGACTAGTAACCAGGTGGGAAATACTGAAAGTTTGGGTCCCCCCAAATTCATATGTTGAAACGTAATCCTCAGTGTGATGGTATCGGGGGGGTGAGGCCTTCGGGAGGTAATTGGGTCATGAGGGTGCCGTCCTCATGAATGGGGTTAGTGTCCTTATGAAGATGGCCCCAGAGGGCACCTGCTCTCTTCCACAGGAGGACACAGTGTGAGAAGGTAGCTGACTATGAACGAGGAAGCAAGCTGTCACCAGATCCCACGCTCTCAGGTTATATTGATCTTGAACTTCCAGCCTCCAGAACCATGAGAAATAAATTGCTGTCGTTTCTGAGCCACCGAGTCTCTGGAGTTCTCACTACAGCAGCAGCATTGACGAAGGCCGCAGGTGACTCGGGCAAAAGTGTCACCCGCCCTGAGCTTGCCTTCTCCTGCCATTGTGCTGTGCTGCATTAGCACGCCCGGTGCTGGAAAGGGGTGAAAATCCAAACAATGGTGAAAACAGGAAGGACACACCTGCGTGGCAGGTGGCGTATGTGGCTGAGATGAGGTTTGGTCTGGAAAACCCTCCCGCACAGTTCAGGCAATGTGCTGGTGAGTTTCCGTAAATGATGTCTGAACACACGTATGAATGAAGGGGCGTTCTGCTGAATGAATGCAGAGCAGAGACAGAATTTACCCTGTCTTTTTCTTCTGGCTGGTCACATAATTAAAATGACGTAAGACAGACGAACAGGAGAAAATAATCAGATTTAATTCTGTATATACGTATGGGTTCCATCAGAATACGAGACCCAAGGACAGTTTGGGCTTATATTCCATCCTGAGCTAGGGGAATGGGAGGTTGTGTTTGGAACCTTAAATGGCAGGGAGTCGATTTTCATGGGGACGGGAAAGCATGTGTTCGGTAAATAAGCGTTTGCGGGGCCATCTTTACCCAGTGAGGCATGGCGAGGACTTTGATCAAATGCACCTCCCTACCATGCTTAGTTCATATTAAGCTGTAGTTACCTGTGATGACAGCTCCCGTCCCGGAACAGGTCCTTTATTTACTTCTTTAGGCAGTTAGGGGAAAGGTCAAAGGTTCTTTCTGAGCCTTCTGTTTCTCAAAAAACAAACAAACAAAACCCCACCAGCTTAAAATAACCAATATCCCAAAGACACCTATTCTGGGGTAACAAAACTTTGCTCCCCTCCACAAGTAAAGTCTTATAAAGCTTTTCCGTGGGTGCTGGTAGGATAGATGATGAGATTTTCTTGGTGACTAGGTGAAATTCTGGCATTGACCCTATTTTGATGATTTCCCAGGCACCTGGGGTCCATTTTGCCTTCCTCTTGAGGTGCCCGTGCTTCAACAGCTCTTTGCTAACGTGCCATGATCTGGGCTGATCTCAAGGTCAAGTCTCCCACTTAACTACTGACTACGTAGTAACAAAGAAATCAAAACCATCACTCCTAAAAGATTCCCGGATGGCTGCAATATTTTGCCTCACTAAGCATAACTGAATTAACTCACGGTTTTCCCAGAACAGGAATTGAGTTCACAGACCGATGGTTCTGTCGTGTTTGTTTGGGAGATACACCGATTGGTTCCATCAATTGTGGGAGCAAATCGTTGTGAGCAGGTCTTTTATCCCTCACCTGTGCAGTAGACCCTGGGTGGGCTTTCTCTCCCGTTGAATAGAATAACGTGTTCCTTGTATAAGCAAAGTTGCGAGCGGAAACCTTACAGCCAACTGCTAGTCTGTACCCTACACTATGAAATATCAGCTTTATTGTTTCCATTCTTCAAGACAGTGTGAAGTAATGAAAAGCACATTGTGTAACCAAGAGATGGTACATTTCAATGCACACAAGTTCAAATGACCTTCTTGGTTTCCTAAGTGTAAATTACTCGTAACAATGGCATTAACTGAACTGTTATTCACTCAACAATGTTGCTATTATTCACTTAATACAAAGCCCATGTGAGATGCCCCTAGTATATAAAATACATCACGGGTAGTTGGGCAATTGCTCAACTTCTCTCAAGCATTTGTTGGGAAATGCAGGAAATGGACGCATCAGCAAGTCTAGGTTTTAATTGACCTCGACAGGGATCACAGTGTAACTCTTGGTAATCAAGGGGCGGCGGAGGGGGGGGGGGTGTGGGGACAGATCACTATTATTATTTGGTAAACAAGAGGGAAAAAACTGAAAGGTTAATAAAGTTTGCAAATTACCTGTCAGTTACTTCCCTGTTTGTACTTTGCTACCCCATTTTAGAGGGATGGTGGGGAAATTATGGATGAGAGTTCTGTGAGCAGGTCTTGAGATAATAAAGTGATCTTCGGATGTTGTTTTAATCGATGAGTAAGTAGAGAATTAGGGAGGGGACGTGACATTCAAGTTTATGGAGCAAATTAGGGATGTGGCCAGAACCCACCAAACGCAGGACTCAGGCCTCCCAGCCCAAGCTGCTCCCAGGTCCCCTGCACTTCTGAGACTGTCCCCAGGATGAGTGGCGAGTCCTTGCCCCGTTCAACTGTGAACTCTTGGAGGGAAGAGCTGTGGCTCCTCCTTAGTTTCCACCTGTAGGGACACCTACCTCGCGCCTGACAGTCTATTGCTGATATTTAAAAAAACGCTGATTTGAAGCTAGAGAGGAGAAAAAAATGAAAAGTAGTTTGTTTTTCGTTGAATGGCAACTTACTCATTTTCTATGTCCTTCCTCACCCCAGATGATCCACCCAGACGATTTTTAAAAGAATCTAAGGCGAAGATGAGGTGATCACTTTCCCCATTCATTTTAAGTGAACGTTTCTGAGATTCCTGTATGTCACTGGTGAGTTGTGCTGAACAGAGGTTTTGGAGAACTGTCTTAATGAAAAGGGCTCAAGAAGACGTGAAAGCAGAAAATTCCGTTGCTCACAAGTGACTTCCTTGACTTATTGCAGCGCGAAAAGTTAGCTGACAAGAACGGATCTTCAACGAATTAATTTGCAAAATTACACGTTCAACATTGCAGCCTCAGCTGAAAGAGCCAGAGAACTGGAAAAAGCGCTGAGCGTGGGGAAAGGTGCCGATGGCCTTCGTACCTTGCGAGGAAGGCAGCCACATCAGCACCCCCAGAGCGGGGAATATGGCTCTGGCAGGGGGGCGGGGGCGGGTCTCTCCAACGAGTCCCATTCTGAAAGATAGCGTCTTGCCTTCCTGACGTTCTGTGTGTAGGGCTTAAGATGGCATGGCCAGTGTCTTAGAGCCGCCTGCCAGAGCCCCAGTGAGCTGAGAAGCCAGTCTGATTCTTTTTTTTTTTAATTATCACATAGGCACTTAAAAATTTTTTTCTTTTATTATGAGATCTGTGGTTTACTTTATTTTATTTTATTTATCTATTTTTAGAGAGAGGGGAAAGGAGAAAGAGATGGAAAGAAATATCAATGTGTGGTTGCCTCTCACGCGCCCCCTACTGGGGACCTGACGTGCAACCTAGTCATGTGCCCTGACTGGGAATCGAACCAGCGACACTTGGCTCGCAGGCTGACACTCAATCCACTGAGCCACAGCAGCCAAGCTGGTCTGATTCTTATCATACCATCAAGTTCCTGATGTGTCTCAAGGAGTGCCGTAGCACTGGAGTAATACCCATTGTGATAGCCACGTGCAGGAGAGCACAGTTTACAAAACACCTCCTTAAGCCCCAGCACCCGCTTCTCTCCTTCCCAAAGTGGTATAGTCTACGCTCAGGAACAATACTGGCAGGGCAGCAAGCAGGAAAAAATAGGAAGAGAATGGAATATTCTGAAGATAGCTCCAGCTTCGGAGTCAGACACAACTGGATTTGAGCTTGAGCTCCACCATTTACTTGCTGGATGACATTCTATAAATAATTTGCTTTTCTGAGGCTCAGTTTTCTCATCTGTGATGAGGCAACAAAGACAGCCCTGCAGACATCACTCTTGTCTCCAGCACTGTCTTCTCAGTTCTAGTCCCTGATGCCTTTGGCGACTCATTATCATCACATGGTTCCCAGTCCCCCTTTCTCACTTTATCCTTCTTTTCGTGTGTGCTGACCTCCTGCCTGAACTGTGGTTCCCACGAGGGTCAGAGCTGGAAGGGAATTTAGAGGGCATCTCACTTCTAGTTTTGTACCTGGAGAAACTGAAGTCCAATGGGGAGAATATTAATATAGCAAATTCTGCCATGGCCAGCGGCATGCCCCAGTAAGTGTAATCTGATTTATGATGTCCTTGTGGCTGCGACTTGTATACTTCCCTCACAATGTCTCCCCACTCCTTCTAGAAAAGGATCCAGATGTAGCAAAAGCGCTTTCTTGGTTAGAAGAGCATCTGGACTCTAAGAAAATTGTTGTTTGCTAACATTTTACATCCAACACCAGTTGCTGCTCCCCAGCACAACCCCTTGGAATTTGGATGAGAATCTGCTCTTTGAAGCCAGTGCAGCTGTGACACATAGGAGCACGCGGCCGATTCTTTTCATTCCACGTGGGGACGGGGGTGGTGATGAAGGCAGCGTTCTCCTCTGAGATGGCCGAGTACCTCCTAAGTTATACCTAGCGGTGCCACTGCAGGAAAATTATCCTCTCTGAGCCTCCGTTTCCTCTCCTTAAGAAAGGGTAATGACTTCTTCATTGCTTCTTAGTAGGGTTGTGGAAAGATTATGTACAAATAATGTGTCAAAAGACTTTTTTGAACTGTAAACCGTGATGCACAAGCACACTTTCTTGCAGTCCAGCCTGAATTAATTTCCTGTTGCACAGTTACCGCTTGGGAATTCACCGCCACCTTGCTCACGTGAAGCGGGTTGCCGAGTTTGGAGTATACCCAAGTGCGCTGTGTTGGTTTTCCCTTTGACCAAGGGCAGATCAAGGGTCCAGGTTTCCTGAATGTCTCCTCTGACTACGTCTGTACACGGCGAGTTTCCTGTTCTCTGAGCCTAGTCCTACCTGCTGTGTTTTGTGTTATGGGTCACAGTTCTGTTCCTCCATGTCATGTTTGTCCCCTCAACCAGTCTGCAACAAGGTGGCCAACTTCAGGTCTTACAAGGCTCTGCAATCAAGTCTTTCTTCTGCATCTCGTAAGTGTATAAAAATAGAGCCTATGAAACAGAGATAAGACTTGAGAACATGTTAAAATTCCTTCTATTTTTAATGCTTTGATTATAGGAGGAGTAAATGGTTTTCTTTAGTTTTTGGCCACTTGTCTTTTATTTTGATGTATTTCCCATCTGTGTCGCTTTCTGTTGCATTGAGTGTTTATTTTTAGAACTGATTGTCATGGGGTTAAATTTGTCAGATTTTGCTTTCTTGTTTTTATCTTTGGTGAACTACTTTGAAAGTTTTGTATGTAAAGATTATGTAAATATTCATCAATTTAATCTATTTTTATATATTAAAAAATGAAATCTTCAGTTCATCTAGAGCTTAGGTTATAAGTTATAAGTCAGGGTTCTAATGTGGTACCCCCCCCCCAAAAAAAAAAATGGTTAGCAAGGAGGTTCATTGCCATTGCCACGTGAAATCCTTCCCTTCCTAGCTGAGGTGCCGTCTGAAGGATAAACACAATTATGGTGTCCCGTTGATTTGCCGGCCTGTATTGGCAGTGGAAGACCACCTTTCTGTTTCTATTAACTGTAGTTTTTAAATTAATTTTAATGTCTTTTATTGCATGGCTCACCTCTTTTTATTTCCACTGTGACCCATTCTTCCCCCTATGACGTCTCATTTAGTTTTAAAGATTTATTCCTTTAGATAAACTTTAGGATGTGAAGTTGCCCAGGATATATCATTGCATTTTGACTGAAATTGTATTACCGTCATTGGGATAATGGAGACTCTAGGAAATAACTAAGGAAACAAATCACGGCAGCGTCGAAACTCCGAGTTGTCTAGAACTAAATGGGAGAGGACACAGTCATGAGTGAAACTTGGCTGGAGAAAAGCGTGAGAGCCACGGAAGATCAAAGGGAAGCTTATGCAAAGAACCAGTCGGAAACAATACTAAACATTGTACATAATAACATTTTTCCGAAACCCAAGTAAGTTGTTAACTTACGATGTCAACTTTCTCAGAAATATTTAATAAAATCTTACAAACATCTTGACGTGTCCTGGTGAAAATATTGAATTCCATGGATAAAAAAGGAATATTAGAGAGCTTCACACAGAAACAAACCAACAGACAAAGAAACCCCACTAAGTACAGCGGAGAAAAGGAGACCTCAAACTTCTCTGGGCCATGTTGGATGAAGGCAGTCAATGGAGCAACATTCATAAAATCTGGGAGAAGAATTGGGACTCAAATCTTTTATACCCAGTCCAATTGTCATTCATAATTTTAAGAATTAAAATGCATTTTCCTATTTCAAAAATATGTTCATTGTAGAATGTAAAAGTATAGTATTAACATTTTTAAACACCGTAAGAACTCAAAACCATACAGAATCCAGATTTTTAAAATTCCAATTCCTCCAGCTTTTCCTTGGTTCTACAGGTACACAGGGAGGCTGCGGGTCTGGGTCGAAATGACAGACGTGTGCTGGTTCCGCCCCCCAGCCCGCATGATGACTGGAGTACGGTTCACTCTCTGTACTGCCCACCAGGCAGACACATTTGGTTTTGATCTTGGTTATAGTGGGATTGAGAAGCCAGTTAGGAATGAACGCAGAATGGAAATAAACAGACCTGTGCGTGCCTACAGATTTGAGATTCAAGGGTATCCATGAGCTTCGGATAAAAGACAGGCAAAGACAAGTGGTTTACAAATGGAATAAATTCTCTGTCGTTCGGAGTTTTCAAGCCAGAGCTGTCAAAGGGTTCATCTGAAAGGAGGGCCATCCCATGGGCAGATGTGGGCAGACACAAGTTTTGCATATTCGGTTCTTCACTTCATTTGTTTGACCTTGGCTTCTCAGATTGCAGAGCCTTCTTTTTTTTTTTTTGACACATAAAATGATAATTATGTTTGTCTTACATAGTTGCTTCAAAGGTTAAATAAAATAATGCATATAAAACACCTAGCATAGCTAGGCATGAAATATTAACAAATTAATAAGTGGTGGCTGTTTGTTAAGATAATAATTTAGTAAACACACAGTAACATTATCTTCATTTCAAGGCTGTTTAAAAAAAAAAGTGGATGCTTCAAACCAAGAGCTCAAGGAATTAAGCATTCTCTCAACATCTGGGCCAAGTAATTAATTCTCATATTCATAAGCTTTGGTGATACATTATCAAGAAATGTAGGCCTCTTGTGAATTATAACTTTTTAATTAATTTACCTCACGGGTACTGATTAGTACTGATTTATAGTTTCATTTGCATGTGCTTGAAAGAGGAAACCGTGTGTCTCCTGGATGCATGGACGCATGTCCTCCCCAGGTTCTGCTCCAAGCCGGCCCCTGCCCCTCCTCCCAGCCTGTGACTTTCTTGTGGGCTTTAATGGTCCTGGCCAGCCAGGCAAGTCACATAGTGATCTCTCCCTTTGCGGGTCTTAAGAGACACCTTTCCCCTCTCCCTCCTCTCCTCCGTCAGCTCCATTTTCTGCGGCTGGTTGTCCTCACGAGATCAGAGCCAAGTCCGTGCTCTCAATGTGGCCTAGGAGGAAGGTCTTTTAGGCGTGGCACCAGGAAGCTTGGGTTTAAGCCTCGGCAGGGTCAGCTATTTCACATCCTCTCTGACCCCCAGTTTCCTCTGTGAGGAAGATGGGCTACAGAGTAGCTACTTGACCAGGTTGTTGGAAGAACTGGAAAGAAACCATATGTTACAGTGAATCGCTCTATTACTTCAAAGGCGTGGGTGTTGCAAAGTCAGGAACAGTGAAACCATTTCTTTGAATGGGTTAAGAAGAGATAAGTTTCTCCTTTTGCTGACTTCTTCCAATAAAGGGAGAAAAGGGCTTGAGCAAAGCAGAAAGGATGCCAGGCGGGGAGGTGGCTGTTCTGGCCCTGTCACCTCCTCTCTGCTCACAAGGGCCTCGGGCAAGACTGGGCGGGTCTGGCTATTGCTGGTCGCATTTCACCCTGAGAAGTGGTGAATGGGGTAGGGGACAAGCACCCGGGGGGAGTGTGGGGGCAGGAGTCTGAGCCCCGGCATGGCTGCCGTTGGCTGTGTGAGCTGGGGGAATCCGCATAACCTCTCTGAGCCTCGTTTTCATAGCTACCGAACTGAGGGCGATGGTTACCAGTACCTCCTACAAAACAGCTACAGAGATTAGATAAGAAAGTGAGTGTGAAAGTGATTTATCAAGTGCAAAGTGCTGCACAGATGGTACTTATTATTGTCGATGATCCCCGTTATCCCTTTCCGTCCGCAAGATTTGTGATGCCAGACGCAGCAGCGAGCGAGAGGCTTATTTTCTCTCAAGCTGCTCTCAGTACCATTTCCTCCGGGCTTCCGGTTCCTAATGTGCAATCCAGCCGCGAGCTTTTCCTCGGGAGGGAATGTCCCTTGTTGGGGCTCGTGCCTGCCACAGGGATATTGGGGTGACTCAGTGGACTGAGCTGAGCCGACTGCCCCCTGGAACTGGGGGATTTAGTGTTGCAAAGTGTAATCGGATCTTTTGAGGTTTAAATCCAGTTTTTTTGACTCAGATTCAGATTTTCAACATCCCCACCCCCTTTCTTTTAAACTCAAAAGCTCCAAGAAAACCTAGATGGCTTCTTGGCCATGAGATGGCCTCCAGGGGAGGGGCTAGGAGGCCCTTCTGATGAACAAAGTGTAAATGAATCTCAGACATATGGATTCGATTTGCCCCCTGATACGCACGCTTAAGTACTGAGCAGAGAAAAGCTTAGAAATGTGGATTTGGTGTTTCCCTCCTAAATTCTAAGCATGTATAAATAGGTCAAGATGCCTGGGAAGGGAACAGTCATTGTTCCTGTGGTTAAGTGTCTGCCTTGGAGGAGCAGAGCCAGGCTGGTCTACATTCAGGTCTCCTGATGGGGTCTTCCCAAAGCTCCCCTGTCCCCGTGCTGTTGAACAAGCTAGTCTTCTCTGCACGACCAGGTCCCTATGTGGTGGACCCCATGCAAAGTGACAACGCAGGTCTCCTGTTCTAAAATGAGGAATTTCAAAACGGTGGCAGCAGAGCATTAAAGCAAGTAGGGTCCCTGCGTGACGATGTAGGTGACATGTCACTGAAGCTCCTAGCACAAAACCCCCTCCTTCCTCTAGGCCACCTGCCAAGGTCAGATCTGCTGATCCTTCTCACAGAGCCATCCCTGACACCCAGGAGGGTGAGGCACCTCCATTGTGCTTCTATAGCTTTCTTTTCTCCCCTCTATCAGTGCACCTATTGACGATAATGGACGCTTTATGTATTCAGTTATTCACTCAACAAACATCGATGGAACTGCCTAGTATGCATTAGGCACCGTGCCAAGCGTTGGCAAGCACATTCTGGGAGCCCGGAGGAGGGGACCCTAATTTAGTCTAGAAAAGTTTTCTTGAGAAGGTGATGCCTGAATCGAGTCTTGAAGGATATGATGATTGTGAGAAGAGGGTTGGAAGGTTATGAACCCACAAGAGCAAAGGCACAGAAGCAAGGAGCAGACGGTGCGTGAAGCCTGGGGCAGGGTCTTGCATTAGACGGAGTCGCAGAGGTGGGGGGGGGGGCATGAAAGTCCCGAGGGGTCTGGGAAGCCAGCGCTCACGCTGTCTCCTCCAGGAGGCCACTGGGGGGTTGGAGGCAGGGAGGGAACAGTCAGATTTGCATTGTAGATTAATCACTCTGGTTGCAGTGGGGAGAGCAGGTCAATACACAGGGAGGCAGGTAGATAAATTAGGAGGTAATTCCAGGCAAGAAAAAATAGTGTCCTTAAATAAAATAGCAATCATGGAGCATGAGGAAAAAACGTATGGACTCAAGAGATCGTGTGTAAGTCTGGCAAGATGGATGGGATCTGGGTGACTGACGGAGAGGGAAGAAAGGAGGGGGTGAACCCTGAGTTTCTGACTTTGGTCCCCAAGGGGGTGTTTTTGGATGAGATTAGTACTGGGAGGCCGAGTAAAGCAGCGGGCCCTCTCCACGGTGGGTGGACTTCGTCCAATCAGGTGAAGACCTGAATGGAACAGAAAGGCCGAGTAAGAGGGAGCTGTCTCCTGCACTTGGACTAGAGCTAAACCACTGTCTCTGCCTTGAGTCTCCAGCTTGCCTCCTGCTTGCCGATTTACACCTTATAATAAATCTCTCTCCCTCTCTCCCACTCTCTCTTCCTGTTTCTCTGAAGACCCCAAACTAATACAGACTTCAGACTGGGCCAGAAAGGGAGAGAGACCAGGGGGATGTGGGAGAATGGAGGGGTCCAGGACGTGAAGGCCGCTTCCAGGTCAAAGACAGCTGTAAGGAGCAGGACGGCAGGACCCTTGGGGAAGAACCGGACGTCATGGTCAGGAAGCAGGACACTGGCGTTAGTATTTGTGAAATGGAGGCACCACCTCCGGAGACAAACTAGGTAAGACTGGGGTGAAGCCAAGCATGTTTTTCAGATGATTGCTCTGCACACCCGGGACTGGGACCTCCTCATGAGGAATCTGGAGTGACCAGCATGGCCTGGTGTGGGCGGGCTGACCTCCCTGTCTGTCATCGGTGAGTGACACACCGCTACTGTGGCTCAGGGACGGCTCCTAGTGCAGGAACCCGTATCTGCCTGGTCTGTGTTTCATGTGCGCTTTTGCTGTCACTCTGAGGGGTGGCTTCCTGCAACAGCCAACTGGAAGCGCTGGCTGCCATCCCTTGGGAAAGCTGCCATGGCTCCCTCCTTGTGCCCTGCCCGCCTTTCTTCCAGCATTGAACCCCACTGCTCTGTGGAGACGAGGGGTGTTGGGAATGCCTTTTGGTGATAAGACTCACTTCATTATCGGCATCTGAGCCGCAAACAGGTGCTGCAGTCAGGCGGGGATGGAGACACCGTGGCGTTTTCTGCGTGCGCCATTCACACTAAGCCTGCTGCAGCCCAGAGGCAGGTTTAGTGGGGGGCATCCTGGGCACGTGCCCTGGGCCCCGACTTCTGAAGGGCCCCGCAAAACCCCAGCTTTACACATTTTCCTAATGACACCAAGTTTGGTTTCATTACTACGCTGCATAAAATATGGTGACCGTGTATTTTTATTTTCCCTGTCTCTCTCTTTTTTTTTAAGGGGCCCAATATTGTCTTCTGCATCGGGAGCCTCAACTAACCTTAATCCGCCTCTGCTGCAACAGAAGGAATTGAGGAGCGTTGCTCTCAACCACTTCAGGCCAAGTAACGCGTGGTCGCGCCCACACACGCCACGTACACAGCACCTTGCAGGGCAATGAACGCATGACGGGCCCTCAGTAAATAGCTCTGCTCCTCCAATTGGATGGACAACAAAAACGAGAGTTGTAAAGGGCCTATTGAACTTGACTTTGAGAAGCATTAAAGAATGATGAAATGCTTCCTAGGTTCCAAGGACCAAGGCAGACCCTTAAATACCTGACATCATTTCATTCTTTCAATAACCCTGTAAGGTAATTATCACCCTCCTCTTAGAAACGATGAGACAGAAGCTAAGGAAATGATTTGAACTCTTCAAATTTTGGACGATATCTGCAGACCTCTTATTTGTGAAAACTCTATTTTTAGAGGTAAATAGTCAAAGCTGTGAATTTTTTATTTGTTTCTCCCTTTGTTAATTTAGACTTGATTTTTCTGTATATTCTGCTTTGGTTTGTCCTTTAATTGTCAATATGAGATTAGAATGGTTCTGTCTGTCTATCCTCTGTTGTTAACTACTTGAACTCTGGTCATGACAAATTCTAAGTTCAAATAGTATTGCTGGCCACAATTTAAAAAATTAAAAAAGATATTTAGGAGAACATGAGAAGAAAGAGGGCCTTATGTTTATTCTTTTAACGAGGGGGTTATTTTTAAAGTCTGGAGTGGCCAGAACGGAAAGCTGATTCTTTTAACATCCTTAACACTTTGGAATAGAGACTCTTCTCTACTCGAAATGTTACACTCTTGTGCTAATGCAACTTTCAAAGTTTAGAGTTGAAGTCCCTCCCTCATACCTCTCCCACTCAAAGATGCTCATTTAAACTTTGTAAAACATTGAGAATATTCCAGACCCTGGGGAAGAAACCACTTTTCCAGCCACGGGAAATTTATCCTGAATTCAGAAGGGTTAAGTTCCGCTCTTGGCATCCATCTGAGTAAACAGCGTGATTCTGTGGCATCTGAATTTTGCATTCAGATCAGCATCCTTAGGAAAGCAACATGACCTGATTTTTATTTTCCCTTGTAAGCATGTTGTGATGAATCCACAAAACAAGTGTGTCTTTCTGTCGCGTCTGGGGGGGTCGCTTGCACGCAGAGGTATTTCCAACAGGGCAGTAGTTTATGGGGGAAAAATGGGGTGCTCAGGCAGGGAGGAGACAGAAGTAGAGAAAGCTTCCGGCTTGGAAGTAGCTGATGGCGGATGAGCCCAGAACCGTTAAATCTATTCATTTACAGGGTAAAGAGACAGAGAAGTGACCGGAAAGGCAGGGAAAAGTCACGGGTAGACAAAGCCTCAGGTGTCCCAAGACGGGGATTTTTTTGAGGGTATGATGCAGGGCCAGAGGCAGAGCAGGAGGGTCGTGCACACTGATTCTGTCCCCCACCCCCACTTTCCTGGAGCGGTGGTGAACTTGGAAGCAAGGAAAGAGAGGAAGGAGGTCACAGAGGAGAGGGGAGAAGCAGGAGGGAATCAAGGAAGTTTTCTGTCCGTGGCGCCCACAGCCAAGCCCCCTAATATTTGCATTGCTGAGTCAGCACAGTGTTTTACAGTGGCGAGGGATCTCAAGTTCACCTGACAGGTGGTCTGCTTCCATCCAAGCGAGCTGGCTGAGCCGCATTTCACGGTATAACTGAGGCCAGGAGAGGCTGGGGCTTGTCCTGTCACCCAGCCTGTGAGGGGAAACACATGGGGATGCCACAGCGAATTCAGTCCTTCCTCCTGGTGTTTGGGGGGAGGCTCCCTGACTGGCTGGAGCCCACCCCTCCTGGCCCCGGCTCACCACCTCTGGGGAAGGGAGCCCAGCGCACCCTCAGTGGGTTTAGAGCCCCAGCCCCACCCCCCCGTGACCACCTCAATGACTGTACAGTGAAGTTTCTCCTTCGGTCTGGCCAGCAGTTCAGACTGAGGGGAGAGCGAGCCCTGGGTGGCTGTGCTCTGAGCAGAGGAACCATTGTGTTCAAGTGACCAGGCGCCCAGACTGGGAGGACTGGGAGGACTGGGTGCCATTCCTCATCTGGTCCAGGACAGATGTCCTTGAGTCGGTGCGAACCGCCCTGCTGGTGGGAAGCCCCGAGAGAACGAGCATCACTTTTCTCTGACGACAGTTGTCCCTAGGCCACGCGGATCTGCAGCGTCTCCTGTGGAAATCCCGATAGAGTCCAAGTTACCTTATACCGATTACATTGGAAAACGAAGTATTCTGTACAGATAGCAACAGAAGACAAGCACAAATATCTTTTTAATTAAAAAAGGAGCCTCATTCGAAAAGAGAAACCTGCTTTTCGCAGATCCCATTTCACGTTAGTTTCGTTGTAAACAGAAGTCAGCGTGGTGTTTACAGCACCCAGCGGGTCTCTGGAGTCCAGGTTCTCGTTCTGGCTGAGCTCTGACGCCGGAGGGACCCAGGGTGGCGTATTCCCCCTCCCTTCCCCTCAATCACTCTACTTCTAAAACCAGAGAGCTGGGCTGCATCTCCAAGGTCCTCTGCAACGGTAGGTCTTGCCAGTTACCGTGGGAAACAGGCAGGTCCCGCGTTCTCTGTCGCAGAGACTCCGGAAACGAGCTGTGGTTAATTGGGAAAGTCTGCGCGGTGCCGCCTGTCTTCTTGTCTCTGCCCAGAACAACTTCCACTCCCTTCCTGATCTATCTGGAATCCTCTAGTTGTTCTCTAAGACCCGGCTCAGGCCACACTGCTTTCATAAACCTTCTGAGACCCAGGGGTGAAAGGTTGGGGATTGTGGGAGTTTGCTCAGGCTGCCATAACAAAGGATCACAACCAGAGTGGCTTAACCAACAGAAGTTAATGACCTCAGTTCTGGAGGCTGGAAGGTCAAGATCAAAGGGTCTGCAGGCTTGGCTCCTTCTGCAAGCGAGAACCCGTTCCACCTTCTTGACTGGCTTCTGCTGTTCGCGGCCTCCTTGGCGTTCCTTGGCTGGTCGAAGCATCGCCCTCAATCTGATTTCATGTTCACGGGCATTCTCCGTGTGCGTGCGTCTGTCTCCTGCCATATTGGACGAGAGGCTCACCCTACTCCAGCATGGCCTCGTCTTAAATAATTACCACTCTGCGTCAACTAAGGTCACAGTGGAGGATCTGGAGATTAGAACCTCCAACAGACGGATTTTGTGGGGACACAATTCAACTCCTAACAGGTCCCTGTGTATGTTCCTGGGCTCCCTTCCCTTCTAGCCCCTTCACGCTACAGACCCATCTCTGCCACAGCGGCCTGAGCAGCAGACACGACCCAGTCAGAGCCATGTGTCTGGGCTGCGTGTCTAAGAAACAGCAGCCAAAGGCAGCAAATATCAGCAAGGCTCGCAGCTGCAGCTCCCGGACCAGGAGATGAGGGACAGAGCGCGAGGAAGCGCTTGGGGCAGGGCCATGAGCTTGGGAGGTGGGTGGAGCTACAGAGGAGGGGGCGTGGGCAGGGAGGAGTGGACCAATCAGGAGCCAGGCAGGGCTGCCCGAGTTGCTGGGACGTCATAGCAACGATGATTCTTCGGGTCTTGGAGCCTTTTGCAGTTTGCACACACCCCCAGTTGGGACATTCCTTTTGGCATGAAAACCCCGGACAGGTAGGACGTGTCTTTTGCCTGGATGACACTGTTCCTGGTGGAAGTGGGGATCTTGCGGTATCCAAAGGGAAAGGATTTCCTGAGACCTGCTCTGTGGTGTGGCTTATTGATGATGTACAATTAAGGGGGTTCCCCTGCCTTCTGTCGTGTCTGGTGGATCGCTTGCACGGCGGAGGTATTTCCAACCGGGCAGTAGTCTATGGGGGAAATACGGGGTGCTGAGGTGCGGAGCAGACAGAAGCGGGAGGAGAGAGAGAGAGAGATTATATTAGCTTGGGTGTGGGCCAGACCAGGTGCTTTTTCTAAAGGACCAATCAACCTCCTAGACGTCTGTGGGCTTGTGATGGGCCCACCTTCCAACCAATCCCTTCTTTTCCCAGGCTAGACTGACAGGCCTCTTTGGTTAGGCACCCCCCCCCCCCCCCCCCCCCCGCACCATTCTGACTTCTATTGCGCACGTGTCTGCCTCGCCCTGCTCTCTCTCACCTGGCAGTCTGGTACTGGAGGGAGGGGTGTTGACTCTCTCGGCAGAGCACAGTGCTGTCATCCCCTGGGCTGTGGGGGCTTCCGCTTCCTGGCCGAGGAAGCAAGCGGGCTTATGCTTCCCAATTTATTAAGCTCAACGTCTAGTTCCCTTTGCTCTCTTTCCCTGGTATCTAGTAAACACCAACGGCAACAGCACCTCCAAATCAGTGTAAATGGACCCCGAGGGGCTGGTCCAGGGCTCACCTGTTGGCTTCCGGGCCCCTCCCTGGTCTCCCGGGTCTCTGACTCCAGGCTCCAGCCCAGTCCTCCCTGGAGGAGGGCCCGGCTGTCCTTCCTTTGTTGGTTCTGACTCTTCGTCTCCCCTGATTCCACTTTGGAAAATTCCATTGCAAAGCCTACGGGCTGGGAAGTGTTGGGGGGCAGCTCCAGTGGTCGCTTCGAGTGTGAAACGTCCTTGGAATCATGTATCATTCTAAAACTGTGTGCAGATTGTCGAGTTCGGTTTCATTAGGTGTCTGAGGACTTGGGTTCAAATCTTTCTTCTGCTACTTTGTAGGGGAACCTGGGCTAGTCTCTCAAGTGCTCTGAGGTTGCTCCCTCACTTATAAAACGAGAATCCTTCTTTCAGCTCCACCTGGGAGAAAGAAATGGGAGAGAGTGAGACAGGACATGATACCATGCTGACCCAGAGCAGGTGCGGAGGCCTCCTCCTGCTCGTCTCCTGCCACCCCCTTTGTCTAGTGCTCCCCTGCGGGGCCAGCGAGGGTGGGGGTAGGACAAGGGACACTGGTGGCCTATTTTGTAGATGAGAAACCGGGGTCCCAGGAGTTGCCTCTGCCCCAGTCGGCTTGAAGACCAGCCTTTCTCCAAGTCTTCTCCTGACTTCTCAGCCTGGCTGGGCCACGGCCACATTTGGTAAATGTTGCGTGACTGAGGGTGTGGGGGTGGAGACCAGATCTTAAATTATATCCCATTGCCTTTGCCAAATTGATGCCAAATTGAAGTCTAAGATGTGAAGCTGCCAGCCTTGCTGCTATCTCATGAGGGCACCAGCTTTTCCTCCCATAAGGTTTCCTTTAGCCACGTGCATGCGCATAACTCTCCCCAGAATCTTCTAGACACTTGTTACTTGTCCCACCAAATGCTAATTTGTTATCTTACATGAGTCCCCCTGCCCCCCTTTTTAAAAAATGCCTGAAACCTTTCTTACAAGCTCTTTGGAGGCGGGGTCCACATGATCAGCTTTTCTTGTTTTTTTTTTCTTAGTGTCTAGCACATTTCTGAGCTCATGCGAGGCCCTAGAAATCCTTTGTGTTTTCTCTGCAATCTACAAAAGCAATAGTAACTCACATCTGTCACTAAGTGAGACATTTTACCAAACAGGCTCTATTATTTCATTCAATTTTCTCACTTATGAGGGGAGTTAGTTATTATGGTGATAGGAGAACCATGGTTCAGAGACTCTAGGCTCACCAGGGCTGCACAGACGGTCATTTTGAAGCCGCACAGGTGGGACTGACTGCAGGACTTGGATTTGATCAAGGCTTCAGGTGCCCAGCATAGTCGTGCAGAGGCTTGGGTTCTGCAGAATTTAATCTTGCTTCTTGGAAAAGTCATGCTTTGCGTCTGTCCTAGTTAAGGGACATAACCACAGAGATAAATCTGATCCGTACCCTTCAGATGGTTGGGCCCATTGTTCCTCTCAGACGGAAAGGCTCTTTAGGAAATCATTTCCTTATGTTAACTTTTTTAAAATGAAGCTTTTGGAGTAAATACGTATTTTCCACTTTTTTTTTTTTAATTGCATGAGCACTGTATTTATCTCATCAAGGATTACGATAAACTCCCTGAATGTTTCATATTTTTCACAATTCATATGGAACGGATTAAAAATAACTTTCCATAGTACGGTTTGTCTCAGAGAAGAGCACACAGACCCTCCCTCCACCTGCCTTCTCTGACTTCACGTCTGCCTCGAATTTCACCACCTGCCATCGAAGAGCGGCTGGGTGAGGATGACCCCACAGGACACCTGGTACCTTGTCCCAGGCAGAGCGCACCTCAGAAGCCTTTATTTGATGGGCTGCTGTGTCTTAGAGGGAGAAGGGTCATTCAAGATGATGTTTTTGTTTGTTTGTTTGCGGGCATACACGACTGGGGAGACTGGTAATCTCAATTTATTTTTTATTATTAAAAATTTTAATCAACTTTTTAGAGAGAGGAAAGGATAGAGAGAGACATCAGTTTGCTGTTCTGCTCACTGGTGCATTCATTGGCAGCTTTTCGTTTGTGCCCTGACTAGAGACCAAACCCACAGCCTCGGCATAGTGGGATGACCCTCTAACCAAACTAAGCTGCATGCCCAGGGCAAGATAGGTAATTTTTATTGCTTTACATTTGCTGGGGCTCCCTTCAGAGACTTACGTCTCACAGTCATGGTGAAGAGGTGTCTTCTGAACCCTGAACCCTCCTTAAATGGATGAGTAGGTCTTACGTGACAGACCCGCTCTAACATGTCACTCTTTGGCTCTCCTCTGTAGTACATGGAGGAAGTTCTGGCATTTCAACTTCATTTAGAGTAGGTCGCCTTTTGTCTACATTGCATCCAACCAACCAACCAGCCAAGCATACTGGGGGAACTCTTTCTCACCCCTAAGCTACATATTAAACACAGAATCGTTGCTTAGTGGTTCCTTCTCCGTAGTTCGGCCTGGTCCCTCTTTATGTTCTTCCCACCCTAATCCCGCTCTGGTCCTATTCAGTTCCTCATACATCCCCCCGAGTCTGTCTGGATAAGCTGGAAAATGTGGTGATTACGAATGCAGTAGCTTGAGAGTGGTGGATACAAGTTTTCCAACTTCTCTGTGCGTCCGTATGTTGGTTAGCAAACGGGGGCTGGCTGGTGCCGATCGTGCTTAGAAACAAGCACTGATCTAAAGCGGGGATTAGGGGGCCACTCAGGGATGGCAGATGAGACTGGCACTCACTTCAAAGATTACATCTTCATGTAAACGCGCATTAAAAATTAATAATTTCATAAATATGCCTAAGCCACAGCTTGTGTTGCAAAAAGAGTAAACCATAGAGGGAAATGTTAAGGCATGCATTTCCAGAGCAAGTTACGTGTTCAAGTGTTCCCTGTGTAAACTTGGCCCATTTTCTCATTGGAAAGAGGCTGATTTTTAGGGATGAATTTGCTCGGACTGCCATAGCAAAATACCACAGCCTGGGTGGCTTCACTGAGAGGAGTTTATTTGCCCATCGTTTTAGAGGAGAAAAGTCCAAAGTCAAGGTGCTGGAGGGCAGGTTTCCTCTGAGGCCCCTGTCCGTGGCCAGCAGACAGCTGTCCTCTTGCTGGCTCTTGGACTGGCCGTCCCTGTGCACGTCCACCCCTGGTGGTCCCTCTGTGTGTCCTAATCTCTTTGTGTAGGGACACCAGTCAGATTGGATCAGGGCCCACCCTAAAGGCCTCATAGCAACTTAATCACCTCTTTAACAGCCCTGTCTTCAAATGCAGTCAAATCCTGACCGACTGGCAGCAAGAGGTTCAACATAGGAATTTTAAGAGACTATAATTTCCATAACAACCTGCCCCATAGGACTGTCGTAAGGATTAGCTCAGGGAAGAGGACCACATAGAAGAAATTACTTAAAAAGGAAAGTGACAGGCATTTTTGTGCTTCTTAATCAAAATCCCAGAAGACCCTGTTAAGGGTATGTCAGGCGTGAACCCAGTTTTAGAAAGTTCAGTTTAGAGCCTTTGGATCATAAGTGTGAGTGAGACATTTCTAACAGGCTCTTTGCTTTGGTTACGCTCTTCAAAGTTTCCTGGGAATGGAGAGACTGTCCTCGGTTACTCTGGCTTTGTATTTGTCAAATGGACTTGGACTTGTGACTATCCTGACAAAGCTATCCCAGTGAGACCTGTGAGGAAAGGGCGAGTGCACCATGGGAAGGGTAAAAAGACAGGATAAAAAGAGTGGCAAGTTCTTTTCTTTTTTAAAAAAATTTATTTATTTCTTTATGTTTTAGAGAGAGGAGGAGGGAGGGAGAAAGAGAAGGAGAGAAACATCAGGGTGCGAGAGGTACATCAATTGGTTGCTTCTTGCATGCGCCTGGCTGGGGACCTGGCCCGCAACCCGGGCATGTGTCCTGACTGGGAATCAAACCAGCGACCCTTTGGTTTGCAGGCCGGTGCTCAATCCACTGAGCCACCCCAGCCGGGGCAGAGTGGTAGTTTCTTGAGGAAGAAGTGGTCTTCATACAAGAAACCAGGAGTGCAAATACATCCAAGGACTTTCTTTGCACTTTGAGGAATGAAGAAATCTACTGATTTGTTCTTGGCAATGAACCCTTAACGATGGTATTCTCCATGGTTTGGCTCTCTGGGGTGGGGGGGATATGAGAGAGGGACCCCGGTAGGAGCTACCTCCTGAAGATGAGGAAGCTGTAATATAAACAAGTGGATTAAAAAAAAACCATGCAATTATCTGTTTACTCCCTCCTGTCGCCTCCCTACTCTGGTCAAGTGTGACCCCGTGTCCCAGCATGTCGTCTCTGTGTTAGGGAATGGACTGCGCCTCTGCCTGACCTTGAGAACGAGGATGGACTGCAGGGACACCCGTTCTGTTCCTCAGCCTGGGTCACCTGGGGCCACCCACTCCAGATCAGCCACGCACACCCTCCTTCCCGGAGACCTCCTGGGCTCCGAGCCTCAGCGGGGGCTGCACCCTCCCCAGGGGCACCCCCAGTGGTGGACATGGGACTGCTCAGGTTCTACCTGTCTTCGTTGCCTGGGCTCCTCAGTGTCCACAGGAGCCCCTGCCAAGCCGGGGGAGGACTTACGTTTTATCTTGGGCAGGGGAACGCCCTGAAAACGTGGCGTAGGAATAGAAATGACATCGGGCTCTGTAGTAAATATGAACGCTTGCCACCAGAGCTTTGGGGGCTGGTGAAGTCCAGCGAGTGTGTTTTGGGAAAGGCAAGGGAATTAAAGTATGTAAGGCACTTACATGCACTGGTCAGGTTCAAGAAAACTTACGCAGGCGGTGGCCCTGCTCCTGTGTGACAGCTCAGGGACTTGGGGCTTCGAGAGTTCTGAGACTTCTGTGCAGAGCCCGGCTCCAACCCGTTGCAGAGCCGGACCCTAGAACATGGCCTGCGTGATTCTGAATCCTGGGCTCTTCCCAGGGCTTTGTGCCGTCTCAGGGGCCAGCGTGTCCTTCTTCCGCTCCAGCTGCCTGTGCCCCAGGTCTCCCTCTCCGGTGACGGCTGCTTTCTACATTCACGCTGGGGTCGCATGCTAGGTGACTGATGTCAGCAGGTGGACTCTGTCGGGTTGGCTGCACGCTCAGCTTTCTGGGAGGGTGCTTGAACCCTCCTGAAGGTCTACAATAAAACTGCAGTAACACCTCGTCTTGCAATGTGTGCTTTTGGGGTGTCGGAATGATCACACGTCTGTCACTTGCTGTTTTTTAAATTATATATTATAAACATCCATTCATCTTAAATAAGCAGCTCTTAATCGCTTGCTCCCTTTCCAGCCTCTCCTTCTGTGCTCTGGCTCAGCCTGCTTATCTCTCCTTGGCTTTGCGGCCACACCCTTCCCCTGGGTCTCCCCATCTCTAACCTGACTGCATCCTGTCCAGTTTCCTCTCTAGGGCCAGAGGACCTTTTAAGAACACAGATCTGGCCATGTTGCCTTTCTACTTAAAACAGAATGCAACTCCCCATCGTCACAGAGACGATTCTAAACTCTCCCACATGGTTTACGAGGATGTCGTCTTTGCCCACCGAGCAACTGTTTCTACGTACAGTGCATCTGCTAACCTTGCCAAGCTGTGTGCTCCCTCCCAGACGTCGGCCTCCTCCAGGAAGCTCTTCTGTGCCTTCTCCATGGCTGCTCCCCTGGCTTGAGGGTCTCCACTCCTCCCTCATCCCTTGTTCAGATTTTTCTTTCCTACGTGTATCGGTTTAAATACCACGTCTCCTGCTGAAACTTCCCGATCTCCTAAAATAGTCGATGGCAATTTCACGTAGTTTTGTGCACCCCTGCGTGGGAGACAGCCCTCTATGTTACTATTTATACCTCTGTCTCCGTGAAAACAGGACCATGTTTCCTCCTTATGCGCCTCAGTGTCAGAGTTTATATTTTGATGAACTGGTCATTGTCAGTTCATTTCATTGGTATGTATCGAACAGTGCAGTACCAGCCATGCTACCCAGGAGAATGTTCTGAGGTGATGGAAATATTCTCTATTTGCACGGACCGATAAGGGCGTGAATTGAAACGTGGCTACTTAAACTTAATTTTTAATTAATTGAAATGCAATAAAATGGGAACTTGAATTCCTTAGTTGTTCTAGCCGTGCTTCATGATCATCATCCATCATCAATCATTTCATATCATCATCAGTTGTATGTGGCATACAGTATTCCCTCACTTATCACGGGTATTACGTTCTAGACACCCCCGCTCCCCGCGAAGTAGGAACCTTCCATTTATTCCACACCCTTAAACCTACGTAACTTTAACAACATATGTATACAGTACCGCAAAATCCCGCGATATAGCAAAAAATCCACAATAAATAATTAAATATAATATTTTAAAAAATCCCGCGATACAGTGAGGTCGCGATATAGCGAGGGACTTAGAGTTCATCCATCAAAAGTTACCAAAACTATAAGTGCATACAACGGCCGAGCAAGGAAATGGGCGACTGCTTAAAGGTTTCACGTTCTTCCTGCACTAGCATTACCCTTATCATGTGGTTAACAAACATTTTATGTATAAATACTGCGAAAGGGAAATTATTTTTAAATCTCTCTTTCTTTTTGGTAATTAGTATGTGTGAATTAATGTGATTTTAGAAGGCATAGATTTGAAGCAGGAGTCTTTGGAATTATTAAGTAAATAAATATTCCTAGAGGCAGAAGAATGAATTCCATCATAAGCGGAAGTCTTATATAAGTCGGAACTCAATGATATCACCCAATGTTCAGGGTTTAACTTTCAAGGCATGTTAGTAGTTCACCAGTTCCATGAAGCATCTTTATAGAAAAATGTATTTACATAGAGACACGCTGCCAAAAAATGTAGCAAATTACCAAGCTCCGCATGGAGTGTGGCTGTAATTATTAGCCTAAATTTGTACAATATTCAGTAAGTCCCGAACATACTCTTTGGGTGGTACATTATTTTATGCCAAATGTAAACCTTAGGTTTTATTATCTTTTACCATAGTTCCCAGTGAACGTTACAATTGACTTACTTCAGGATGTTTTGGTTTTCATCCTTATTAATCTTCCATTAATTTTCCATTTGACATGCATTTTATTTCAACACCCACTGAGACCCTCTGTCTTATGGAGCGTGCTGGGGAAAAAGATGAGTGGGTGCTCTGGGGCCCACAGTCTGGAGGGAGAGATGGGCAAACACTGGCCACATGATGCAGCTTCAGTGGGAACGAACTTCTATGGGAACATCCAGAAGGGAGCTAATCCTTTTCCTTGGGAAGCTGGGAAAAGTGTCTTGATGGCAATGCCATTGGAAAAGACCTTGGGTAATGAGTACAAGGTCACCAGCTGGGGCTGGGCATTGGAAAATGAAGGACCGACGTGCAAGAAATGTGGACTGAGGCTTGGATGTGCGCGGTGTGTGGGAGGAGAGAGGAGTGGCCGGGGCCCGGGCAGCCGTGCAAGGGCCTCGGAGGGAGTGGGTGGAAAATAAGGGTGAAAAATCGGTGAGAGTCAAATCTGAAAACGACTCTTAATTAAGTCCAAGGATTGTGACTGTTAGACATGAAGTCTTTGCCATTGGTTTTAAGGACAGGTCATTTAAGTGATGCCACCAGAGAGCCATGGCTTTTGGAGGTAGAGACCGGGGGCTGAATCTGTTCTCATCCATTTACAGCCACGATGCTAGTGGCTGAACCGTGGTTTCCTCGTTCATGGACGGTGGCCTTTCTTCTACCCGGAGCGTGTCTTCTCCACGTATCTCCATGACTGATGCTTTTACCTCCTTAAATATCACTGTGTGGTCTGAACGTTTGTGTCTCCCCAAATTCATATGTTGACAGCTTAACCCGCAAAGAGGATGGTATCAGGAGGCGGGGCCTTTGGGCGATACTTAGGTCATGAGGGTGGTCCCCTCAGGAGCGGAATTAGTGCCTTTATAAAGAGGCTCCGGTGAGCTCTCTAGCTCCTTGGCCAGGGGGGACGCAGTGAGAAGGTATAGACTAGGAACCAGGAAGGAGGCCCTCATGAACATGTGACTGTGCTGGAGCCTGGAACATGGACCTCCAGCCTCCAAAACTGGGAGAAATAAATTTCTGTTCTTTATAAGCTACTCAGCCTGTGGCATTTTATTATCGCGGCTGGAATAGATGGAGACAACTCCTTTCTCAGCGAGGGCTAGCCTGTTGCCCTCTTTAAAATTGCAAACTGCCCAAGTCAATCATTTCTGACCTCTCTCTCTAATCCTGCGCTGCTGTTTTTCTTTATTCTTCATAGAACTGATCGCTGTTTAACCTGCCATGCATTTGTTTATTTTGCTCATTCATTGTTTACTGTCCGCCCCATCCTGATTAAGATGTAGTCTCCATATTTTTTCAAATGTAGTGTGATCCAGGGCGCTGCTTTTGCCATCAGCACTGCTTATTGAGGGGTGACCCTTCCTCCCCCCATTGCTTTCCTTCTGAAGAACTCCTAGACACAGGCCTGAGTCTGGGGTCTCTGTCCCATTCCATTTGTCCAGCTGTTGAGATGCCACCTAACTTAATCGTTGAAGGTTTATAACAAGCCTTGATCTGGGAAGGGGAGCCACCCACTCCCCAGCCTTGCTGATTTTCTTCACAATAGGCTCAGCCACTGCTCAGTGCTTAGCGCGCCCTCAGGCTTGGGGATTTGCTAGGAGGACTCGCAGGTCTCAGAATGTCAGTCCCTCAGTTACAGTTTATTGCGGCAAAGGCTACTGATTCAGATCGACAAAGGGCAAAGGGGCAGCAAACGAAATCTAGGAGAAATGAGGCACATGCTTCCCAGTGGAGCTGCAAGGGGACCTGTAGCTCTCTCTCCCAGCGACAACGCGGGACAATGCCTGTGAAGTGCGGCCACCAGGGAAGCACCCCTGAATCCTGTTGCGCAGGGTCAGTCCTGGAGACAGGCAGCAACCTGCAGGACTGACCTCAGTGTCTCAGGTTTCAGACCCCTCCTAACTATCCCTTCACTTCCTCTGAGCAGAAACAGGCATTGGCCATAAATTGCAGAATAAGCGTATTGTCCCCAAAGTGGGGCAGCATGACCCATGGCTTCAAGCAGGCAAACACAACCTCACCAGGCAGAGTATTCCCGGGTGTATTTCCCTGGAAGGAGCCTTTCTTTGGAACGTGCAGGATCTGGACAACCCAGGCCTGCTGAGTTAACCCTTTCCTGTCCACGCTTCCCTTTGGACTTTAGGATCCATTCATCAAGTCTCATAAAAACAACAAACAAACAAAGAAACAAACACCACCTTGCAGGGATTCGTGCATTGAATGTAGAAGCTGATCTGGGGCTAAATGTCTTCTTTATGATGATCTTCTTCATAATAAGCAGGGTATAGATCTCCATTTATACGAAGTCTTCTTTTGTGTCCTTGGAAGTATTTTATAATCTTTTTAGTAAAAGTCTTGTCCATCCTTTGCTGGGCTTTTCTGAGTTTTTTTTTTTACGGATTTGTCCAAGTTGTTCATGTCCCTCTGAACATGCCTCCCTCTCATATGGAGCCCTGTGATTACACTGGGTCCATCTAGATAATTCTGGATAATTTCTCCATCTCAAAATCCTTCAGTTAACCCATGGGCAAAGTCCCTTTTTCCATCAAAAGTAACATTCTTAGGTTTTGGGGATTAGCACAGGCCATCTCGGGGAGGCACGTTCCGCTGGCTCTCTACAGCCCCATTGTCAATAGGTAGAGTTTTCTGCTCTTTCTCCATCTTCAGTTCTTAAACCTGGTGTTCCTCTTTCTTGCCTCCTGGATTATCCAGAATTTCTAATGCCTTGTTGAGTAGAAGCAGTGATGGCGGACATTTGCTCCTACGGTAACAGCAATGCCTCCACTATTTCTCCATTATACTTATGTTTGCTGTGAGTGTTTGCCAGGTACTCTGTTGGGCTGTGGAGAGTCTTTATTATTGGCTCAGGATGAGTTTTCAATCATGAAAACCTGTTGGGTTTTACAGGGTTTTATTTTCTCTAAATTGTTGCAGGCTTTTTCAGTTAGAAACGTAACAGTTATCTCTTACTGCATAACCATCCATTCAGATTCAGTAGCTTTGAATCACCATAATTATTTGCTCCTCGCTGCCATTTGGCCTGGGCTGGCTGGTTTGGTCTGGGGCCGCTCACCGGGCACCGCGTGGTTCAGGGTGACCTCACTGCCAGTTCTGGCCATGGGCAAAGGCTGTCAGCCAAGGCATCTCCCTGCTTTCCACGCGTCCTCTTCAGGAGGATGGCCCAGGTTTGTCAGGCTGGCAGCAGTGTTCCGAGACAGCAAGCCCTGAGGAGCTTGTCACCTCTCTGCCTGTGTTCTGTTTGCTGATATCCTATTGGCCAAAGCAAGTCACACGGCTGCTGCCAGCGGGGACTGTGCCAGAATTTGCACACCAGGAGGTGGGATTCCCTGTGGGCGTTAATACAGCAACAGACCACAGGCAGCATTCAGTTCTGGGTTCTAACAAAGGCCCACGGGTCTGTGCATATTTGAGTCCAGGAGCTGCGAGATCACTCCGTTTCCCCAGAGGATTGCCTTTCAGATGCTCACGGCTCTGCAGCCACAGAGGAGCCGGCTGCGGAGGAGAGGGAGAACGTGTTCTAACCTAACTCAGAGTGTGGCTTCGCTGTGGGGGGGAACCCTAACCCTAGACTCAGCCTCTGATTCTCTCCCTGCACCGCCCCAAGCCCCTTCTTCCCAGCACAATCCTGTTTGTGGCCCACGGTGACTCCGTGCTCCCAAGGGCAGAGCTTTGCGGGGCCGCTGACCTGGTTTCACGTCCCCCCCCCCCCCACTCCCACTCCCAGCTCCTCCTAACGCCCGAAGTGCTCTCTCGTCCCCTTTCCCAGAGCTGAACCGCATAAAACCACGCCGTGAGCAACCCGCGGTCTCCCTGTCTGTCTGACCGCCAGCGCTGCCCTTGGCGACCTTTAGCGTTCTCACTGCAGATAAAGGTTATGAAGTGGGGTGCTTAGGCCTCTTCCTTCCCAAGGGCGGCGGGGTGTATGTGCTATTCAGGAAGCCCCGGGCGCGTCAGCGATGAACGGAGCGGAGGACACTTACGAGCACCTGCGGAGCAGTTAAAGTGACTGATGGGGAAGTGCGGGTGGCATCGCAGCCCCGGGCCAGTCACTGCGGAGAAAGGAAGGAGTAATTAAGATGGTTGGGCAGTGCTTCTGGAGCCTTGCAGGCTGCAAGCCTGTCTGCTGGGCTGGGAGTCAGGAAAGGGAAGGGGAAGACTTGGGGATGGCTCATTAACACGGAGATGAAGGAAGGGGTGAGAGACTGAGCAGGAGCAGAGGGAGCCCGTCACTTGTGGCTGGCGAGAGGGTCATGGCGCCCAGTAATTCACAATCCTTATGCTCGAATATGTGGGGGGAGGGGGAATCGAGCTCCTCTTTTCAAGCTCCTCACGCTGACTAATGGGAATTTCTGTATTAGACACAGTTCCGCTAATTGAGAAGGAAAAATGAATGTCAGCCCAATACTGATTCCATCTCAAATTAACCTTTGACGAATGGCCCCAGTTGAAATTAGTTTTTCCCTTCCCCAGAGTTTCAAACTAAGCCAACACCCCCCCGAGGGCCAACAGGGGGGCCGTCTCCTGTCCTGGCCCCAGCGGACTTCGCCCCAACTGGGCTGAGTCAGAGTGGGGAGCTGGGGGGCCCAGAGGTGGCCTTTGCCTCTGCCCACCCATGACCGCTCTGCGTCTGGTGCTCCTGCCTGAGACGCCACCATGACAAGGAGCAGGGCACGCGGGATGGCTCCCTCCTCACAGGTGATAACTAGCTATTGGCCTTGCCCCTGAAGTGGCCTGCATTTGCAGCCACACAGTGTCTGTGCCAGAATCACCTGGACGCGTGTTGACAGTCCTTTTCTCAGCCCCATCCTGCGCTTTCTGAACCCAACTTTTATTTCCTTGGAGCGCTGGGATCTGCAGTTTTTAGCAAACTCCAGAGTGATGCTCTAGTTCAAGGCTGAGAACCATCGCTCTGGGCACATCTCCCAAGTTTCCTCCCAGGTGGCTTCCTTCTTGTCACTCAGGTCTGGCCCAGAGCCCCCAAGCGGCTTTGTGACAACATGGGTCCCAGCACACAGTCTGGCATTCCCACCAATCCTTCCACTAGGGCAGGTTTCCTGCCCTTCCCTCTCATCCTCCCTTGTGTGGATAAAGGTGACAGCCGTCATTTCCTGGCTGCCTGGGGACATGGTTGTGAGGAGCCTAGGGGCATTGTAGCCCTACGGGTCAGGCCTCAGACATGCGGTTATTACATGAGGCAGCCATGGAAATGGAGCTCGCGGGAGACACGGGGACAGCCCACGTTGCCGCGGCTGCCTCTCTGCGCCTGTGCAGCTCAGACCTGCGTTCTGAGACCTTTCTTGTGTTGGTGGGCAGGTCCTCAATCCCCACTGGACTGCTTGCTCTTTGAGGACAGACAGGTGCCAGCTGCTTCTCCAGAGAAATAGAGCCAAGAGGACCGATATCTCTACAGACATGGATATTGAGAGATCAGATCTATCTATCTATGTATTTCACTATTGAGCTTTTAAGGAGTTGATTCATGCGATTGTGGGGCTGGAGAGTCCCAAATCGGTAGGGTAAGCAGCTGGATGGGGGTCCCAGTAAAAGGTGATGTTGCTCCCTTGGGTCTGAAGCCTGGAAACCAGGCAGAATGTCTATGCTGCCGACTGGAGGCAAAACGTCTTCTCCTTTGAGAAACCTCAGTCTTTGCTCTACCGTCTTCAGCTGATTGGATGAGGCCCACCCACATCGGGGAGGGTGACTGGCTTTGCTCCAATTTTACCCACTGACTGTGAATCGCAGCTAAAACGCTCCTCTACTGCGCCATCCAGTCTGCTGCTTGGCTAAGCCACTGGACGCCGTAATGTCGCTAAATTGGCACATAAAAATTAACCACAGCTGGTTTGTTTTTAATCATTTTTTAAAATACCCAGTTCCTTCGAATCTCTGAGTTGAACAAAAAATTGCTAAATATATAGGAAAAAGTTTAAAACCAAAATTCAAAAATTAAATCAGTTTGCTGTCCCAACTTGGGTCAGGGTAGGAGCAAAGCCCACGCATGGGAGGCTGGCTGCCCTGGCTTCGGAGCAGCACCTGATGGTTCGGGACTGGCATCAGCTCAGAGGCAGAGGCTGTCTGCGTCCCATTCTGTTCGGGAGCAAGCCGCGTTTCCTGCCCCTGGCGGTGCCAGACGCGCTGATGCGTACAGCCTCCCCAGTGCGCAGGCCACAGCCAGGTTGGCCGGCCCTTTGGAGGATCCGAAGCTCTTGGCCCTGGTATCTGTTTGCCCCGAGTGCTTAGCACTTGCGTTTTTTGACAATGGCGTGTAGTTTCTGCGAATTCAATCAAGGTACATATTTTTGAGTGTGGGCCGCATGGAACGGCACTTAGCAATGTGCCACCTCTTCCAATTAAACTCTTTCTCTCTTGGCAGGAAGGCGGCGTCTGGAAGCCGCTCTGATGATTACAGGCAGAAACCCTGTGTGTTTTCTTCTCTGCGGGTTTGAATGCAAAACAAATCGGACTCTCTCAGAAGCCTTCTTTTTTCCCTTGCTCTAGGGGAGCTGCATATTTAGATCAAAGCTGTTCGAGGTCCGTATAAAAACGCAAATGTGCGGCATGCCACGGCCGATAGGAAACAGGCCACTGTGTTTGGGGGCCATGGGGGACCCCAAGCTTCTCGTTGGTCCTTCATTCTTTGTGTTTTGGTTGACGTGACTTTGGCCCTTTCTGTTTCTTCCTAAGGCCGTGGAGTAAGCAAGCAGAGACAGAGAAGAGCTCATAGCTTTTACTATTAAGTGCTCTCAAACATTTCACGTTTTCCATTCATTCATTTCTCCTGTGAGTGGTTTCCAATGTGTACTAATGTTCCCATTTTATTGATGAGAAAACTAAATGTTGGAGAGAATAAATCACTTGCCTGAGGCCGTACGTCTGTGACCTCATGCTCCTTAAAGGCTAAGGCTGTGTTCTAGTTTCATTAAGAAAAAGCATCCCACAACCAGAGGGAAAGAGTTGGTCTCGGAGTACGTTGGGCAGCTCATCAGGGTCCGAGCGCCTGCAGCCTGATTTCCCGACGGTCTTTCTTCCCGTTCAGGGGGCGGCTACTCCTTGCCTGCCTCGCTCCAAGGTCGCTGGGTGGGTGGTGTCAGGACACAGAATGGCCTGTCTTCTCTGGCTCTCTCCAGCTTCTGACATTCCCTGAACACCACGTGAAACGGAATAACAGGAATTTACTTAGTCTGCTGTGCAAAGAGAAAGTCCAGCAGTTTTGCTCAGGATCCTCAGCTAATGGTCACGCTTACTCAGAGGCTATTTCCCGGGGCCCCGGTGCTCTCTGCAAATGTGATGTTCTTTCCCATCATTGCGTTACCGAAAAATTGGGAAGTACAAAAAAAAACTAACATGGCCGATAATGACGTCATCCAAACCCCTGGCACCATCTTGAGGATTTTGCCGATGGCGGCTGGTACCAGCTTGGGAAAGCCAACTGCGCACATGCAGTCCCCATTCCACGCTCAAAGACGTAGCGATGTCACATTGGCAGCTTGGCGTCAGTCAGGGTGGCTGTATTTACATCACGGGAATCAGCACATGCTACTAACCCGGGCTTTGTTTGTTGTTAAACATCTATCAGTGTCGCTCCCTAGGTTATTGTCTTCTAGTCTTTTTCCTTACTTTTTAGGCATAGGGTAACTAAGTTTTTACTGACCATAACAACACAATCATTTCCTCCTGGTTATGAAAAACCCCTTCAGCCCCATTTTTAAAAACGGAAGCAAAATTCTTTATTGAATAGATGTTGCATAAATTGTTTAATGGTTTCAAATTATTGGACTTATATATTGCTTTCAGTTATTAAAAGTTGTACTCCAGTGAGCATGGTTAGGTCTTAAGTATCGAGTTCCGCCAACACGAAATGCCTTGCCTCCCGCCGACTGCTGCCTTGTGCTTCCACCTCAGAAGGCTTGGCCTCTGGCTTCCCGCTTTTCTCTCTCCTGTTCCTCCTTCTCTCTTGAGTTCCACAGTCAGGGACTTGTATTTTGCTCTGTCTCACAGCGCAGTGCTTGGCACGTAGAAAACTCTCAACAAATGGTTGTGAATTCAACAAATAGTTCATTTATGCATAAAAGGTGTATGCATTTTCAATACTGCCCGCGTTTTTGCCAATCCCTGGATGACACTGAGAAGCTTAATAAAGGCAACCCAAAAGGCTGCCTGTGTTAGGAAGCAGAAACTGTTACCTTGCTGCTGTGCTGGTTTGCAAAACGAGTATTGTAAGTAGAAAGTGCAGGAAGATCAAACAGACGCCGGTGCCCTCTTTAATGCGTGAGAAGGTTGGAGGTCTTGTAACATGGAAGGATGGGAACCGGAGTCCTATCCCAGCTCCTTCAGGAAGTCTTCCCTGATAGCTTCAGTATTCATTGGCCCCCTTCCCTCTGACCTTCAACGGTATCTTTAGTTAGACTTAGATTATAATCTCTAGAAAGCCTTGTTTTAAAATAGGGCTTTATTATTATTTATATATGCTCTTACCTTTTAAAAACTCTTTTTAAAGCATGAGACTTTTTCTAAGATTCTGGAGAACATTCTTAGGAACACACTTTGGGAAATACCGTCTCCAACTGTTAGGCTCTTTGGGTTTTAACAGAGAATCTGGAGACCAATAATTTCCAAGGCCAAAGTCGAGGGTCTGTGATGATTCTGGCGTTGGCTCTGGCTGTGAAGGGTGATGTTTGAGGCAGGAAAGCATTCCGCGCAGATGCTGTGATAGCCACGTACGCTGGGGTGGACAGACCTGAGAACCTTCTTCTCTGTCTTTTGTTAACCCCTGTGGAAAGAGAACAAAACAAAACAAAACACAGTCTCCACTTAGCCCATTTGTCCCCCTTTCCTAGTGGCTGGCCCCCTTCCTCCTTCCCAGTGGAGCTCAAGACCCTGGTTCTGGGTGGTGAAGGTCCCGTCAGCCTTTTAAGCTCTTCACAAACCCTGGGGACTCTCCCTGGTTGCGTGAAAGCCGAGAAGAATTGCCCAAAAGCACCAAGCACCGAACTGAACCCCCCGGGGAGACCGCAGCGTTGCTAGAAAGGCAGGGAGGCCAGATCGAGCCCAGCTGCCAGGAAGCAGCTGGCGCGTGAGCTCGGGCAGAGTCCCCTTGCAGAGCAGGCGTCTCCTGCAGTGTCCCCAAGCTGCCGGCAGTCTGGGGCGGTGCTGGCTGGGTGTTCTCTCTGACTAAGTTATGCTCACGCTTCATCTGGCCCCAGCTCTTTGCCCGGCGCTTCCATTTGGACCAGCTTCTGGGAACTGCGGGGACATTCCCCGCGGTCCTGCGTGAGATGAGGGAGGCCTGGGGCAGTTCTTGGTGGCCAGGGGTAACAAAAAGGAAAAGGAAATGAACTTAGGGAGGAATAGCTCCCTGAGAACTTCTGTTGTGTGAGGATCTTCTCTGGAATCTTACAGAGGAAATATGACAACATTAAAAGGGAAATACGGTCTATCTTTTATGACGGGATCTTGGACAATGGTCAGGAAAAATGATTCTGATCACCGTTTCTGTAGGGTCTGCATCATCTCGGTGAATCTCAGAAATGAGAGGGGGTCTGGTTCATCTGTCACCACGCGTTGGGGTCCGTCCCTGTGGCCCTTACAGGGGCTCCTCCTCAGCCTGGCAGGGCCTTCCTCTCAGCGTCTAAGTGCCTCTCCGTGGTCCCACCTGGTCAGACCTTTTGGTCGTTAACACCTTTTGACTCAATTGACGCATCTGCCTATTAAATCTTCCCTGCTGCATTTTCTGCCGTGGTCTGTCACATCTGTAGGAATCCTGACACAGGTCATCGCAAACGTTGAATTTTTATTTTTTCCTGGTGGATTCACTCTCTCAATTATGATGAAATGGCTTTCTTGATTTCTAGATTTTTTTTTTTTTCCTTGAAAGACAAAGTTATGTTGTTTCACAGTCATGAAAGGAATCCATCCTTCTTTTGGTTAGTGTTTGTGTGAAATATTTTGTCCTTTTATTTTTTTAAACTATTGAATCTTCTATATCCTTATTTTTAAAGCATTTTTTTGGGTAACTATCATGTAGTTGGGTTTTGTCTGTTCTTGTCCCTGGGATGTTGCTTTCCTGGGGGGCCAAGCAGAAGCGGGGGTTACCAGGGCCCTTTTCTTAGAGGCTGCCGACCTCCTGTGTCGCTTCTTAGCTGGTCACCTCCGGCTTTGGGATCAGAAACAAGAGTGCCTGATGCTGCATCACCTCTCCTGGCTCCCCTGTTTTGAGGCTGTTAAGCCCCTAAAATTCTTGCTTCCTTAGTGGCCCTCTAATACCTTCACATAGAATTTTGGGAAAAAAAAAAGTTGCCTAGCTTTTCTCATTGTTTTGGAAGGCGCATGGTTCTGAAGCAAGTTAGTGTTCCATTGTTTGAAGTGGGAATCTGGAAATATTCAGCCAGAACAAAAAAGAATTGGGCTCTTTAAGAGACTGGTAGACTTCAGGATTCACCCCAAACCAGACAGGGCAGGAAAGCAGGACAGGGCACGCACACAGAGCTCTTCAGACCCACACGTGGAGCACAGAGTGTGGGCAGCGAACACAGATGTGACTGAGAGCCAGTGACCCATGGGAGTCAGGCAACAGGTGGCGAGTGAAGTGTGATGCGGGGACAGACATGGGGTGGGGGACTGGGCGGCCGTGTGCTCTCCTGGGAAGGACCCCAGGCTACTCTGCTCCCCCCGCTCCTGTGTCCAGGCCTGGAAAAACTTATAAAACATGATGACAGCCTGAAGCTCTGTGACGCTAGGAAGCATGCAGGAGAAGGCTGCTAAGCACAACCAGATTAAATCCATCAATATTTGATTAAAAATTATTCAACTGGGTAGACAGGGTATCTTCGTGGTGGTATTTATTTGCATGCTGTGTTCTAGATTCCATTTGTATGTAAGTGTGTAAATAATTTTCAGTTCCTTCACTACGGGGCCGGGCACAGAAAACCTTAGTGGTGTGCGCGGAGGGAACGCAGCGGACGCAGTGGGTAGCTGATGCGCTGTTTCCACAGCGTAGTGGCTGTCGGCACGAGGAAACGATCATCCCGAGCTTCCTCTTTAGTCAGCATGATCTGTCAGTGAAACGTCCTGGAAACAGAGCGTTTTGGGACAGGTTGCTCCGCCCTCTGGGTGTGGCCTGGCCACCGATGACAAACCGCGATGACGAGCCACACGAGTGATGGAAAAGAGGCGCGCGCTGGACTCAGACGACCCGGGTTAGAATCCCGCTTAGCCGGGCTCTAACCCAGCTGGGCTCCCCAGCTGTGACGTGTGGAAGTGCTGTGGGTGGAAATCAGGCTCTCTCGTGGGATTGCGAGGAAAGCGTTCCAAGGACCCCCGCACAAGAGACGGTGTGGTGAGATGATTTATCTGGGTGGAAATCTGCCCCTGGGTTTCCCATGTCCCATCTGCCTCCATCCGCCACGGAAAAGTCCAGCTGTGTCCTCGGCAAGGCCGAAGCAAAAGCCAGTGTCCTGCGTGTCTGCTTCATGTTAAGCTCAGCCCTTCAGAGCCCGTGCCATCGACTGGGGCCCCCCTGGTAGCTGCTAGGTCCGCATGGTCGTGTGCTCCTGGAGGAGAGAGTCCGCAAATGAATGGGGGCGAGTATGTTACTGGATGGGGGAGAGAGAGAGTGAGCGAGCTTCTTCTTTGTTTTCCCTGGGATTCTATGGGTTTGAGACAGACCAGGGGCTTTTTCAAAATAGCCAATCAACTTCCCAAGCTTTTGCAGGCTTTTGATAGGCCCACCTCCCAACCAATCCCTTCTTTCCCCAGGCTAGAATGACAGGCCAGACGGACAGCCTTTATAAATCAAGTACCTCCCCCTGCTCCCCCTAGCCGTCCTGTGCTGGAGGGGGAACGGGAGGAGGGTTAATCCCTTTGGTAGAACAATGCTGTGTCCCCTGGGGTGTGGAACTGTGGCTTCCTGGTGCAGCCAACAGGCTCATGCCCCCCAGGTTATTAAACTCAATGACTAATTCCCTTTGCTCTCCTTCCTCTATTAATATCTAACTACCTACCTACAGTCGTCGTCGTCGGCAGCTGTCCGTCTCGAGAGACGATGGTGTAGCTTCTTAAGAGTCTATCTGCACCGCCGAGAATGGCTGTGCAGTCCGACTCGGGAGTGACACGGTATCTGTCTCCTCCCGTGTTGAATCGACATCTTGCGATGACGCTGGAGTGTCCTCTCCAGTGAAGCTGAAGCTACAGAGCCTGGGCAGGGTGATATGGAGGGTCTGCTGTTGCCCATGCAGCAGACCCCCCCTCTCTTCGCAGCTGAAGGGTCCAAGGGAAAGACGGAGTCAATACAGCTTGGCTTCAGGTGCGCCGCAGGAGTTGCCGGTGTTGACTACAACGTCAAACCGCCTTAGGGACTCCGGCTCCGGATTTTCTGTCGGGGTTTACTCCCTTAGCCTTTCCCCTGAAGAGGTATGCCGCAAGGCAGCGGAGGTTTTTTGGAGTCAGAGTTTTCCTTCTCTGATGTGCCCTGACTGGAAGATCGAACCAGCGACACTTAGCTCGCAGGCCGACGCTCAATCCACTGAGCCAAACCAGCCAGGGCAGATCAGTGCTGAGTAAGAGCCCCCATTTCCCTTATTCTCAGCTGACTTTTACATGTTTGCCAATCTTGTAGGTGTGAAATGAATTTTACTGTGATTTAAATGTATATTTCCCTAATTACTAAAGGTTGAGAATCTTTTAGTACGTTTATTGGCCATTCGTGTTTCTTCCTCTGTGACTCTGAGGTCCGTGCAGAAGGTAGCCAGCTATGTACTATGGCAAATGGAGACTTACTGAAGAAGATGCAAGATACAAGAAACATTGTACACAGGCACCTGGGACCTCACACAGGTCTCCCCGTCGCCATCAGCTGCTCCGTTGTATTTTCCTGAATCTCATGGATGGTCTGAAATCTCTTCCCTTTCAAAGGTAATTTTAGTTGTGGGAAAGGCCAGAAGTCAGAGGGCGCCAAATCAGGCCTGTAGGGGGGCTGAGTCACCTGGGTGACTTGGTGTTTGGGCGTAAAACTCTGCGCAAGACGTGATGTATGAGCGGGCACATTGTCGTGATGAAGCTGCCAATCACCAGCTGCCCACAGCTGCAGACTTCGGAATCATCTGAATAATTTCTGCAGAGGAATGTTCAAGCTCAATGCAAAATTTAATGCAGACTCGTTGCTCTGCTCGCTTAGTCATTTTGAATGTGAAGACCACACAGTACACACGCTCACTCAATGGTGTCTACCATCCCTATGGACTAGTACAGGGAAGGTGTCATTGTTCACACATGAGCATCCCAGTCCACTCCCCTTGGCTGCCGGGTTACATGGATGTCGTGTCAACTGTCCTCATTGTATTAACAATGGCTGGACTTTTTCTGGACAGACCTCGCATACATCTTTTGCCTAGTGAAGATTTTTAAAACTGTCTTTTGACCAAGAAGAACAACCAAAGTCAGGCAAGCTGGAGAAAAGGTCTAGTGGAGAAATAAGAATGGAACTGACTATGGGGTTCTTAATAGGGAAAGAAATGAAATCTCCTGTTTACTGAGTGCTTACTCTATCCTAGGCACTTGTGAGGGTGCTTCTAAGTGTGAGTTCATTTAATTCTTAGTCCCTAATTATTTGAGATGGGTACATTTTACACAAGCAACATGAAAAGGGAAAGTGGAACTTCACAACACCACCATCACAACAAACGCACCTTTCTGTTGTTGCTGCTGAGATTGGCCCCTGTGCACGCGTATGGCTTAAATCATACAACTGATGGAATTTTCTAATGAACTTGAAATAATGACCCACCCCAGCACCTCAAGTTAGACAGCCCTAAGGTCAAGTTCATATGACCTTGAGTTCGTTACTGAACTTTTCTGGAATCAGTTTCTCCATCTGTAATATGTTCATTCAGCCAATATTTATTGAGCGTCTATTATGTATCAGTCCAGGGATACGGCAGTGAGCAAGGCAGGAAAGGCCCCCAGCTTCACAGGGATGATGGACCCGCAGACAATGCGCTGTTATGGAGATCAGGGGAGTGGAAGAAGTCAGAGTCATTAGGACGTACGGCAGGAGATGGATACTCTCTGGCATCTGTGGGCCTGCTGAAGTGATGTTTAAAGTGAGACCTGAGGGGCAGGAAGTAGATGATGTATAACTGGTTCTCAGAGGGGTTATTGTAAGGATCGAGATAGCATATGTGTAAAATACCTAGTGTTGGCTGTCACTGGTGAGTGATCGTGCGTATTATTATGACCAGAAGAACAGCCTGACAAGCCACAGACCTAAAAAGGCCCCTGATAGATCCTTCCGTCCTTTCTAGGCTTCTAATCTGTAACTGATACAGAGCTCATTGCCTCGGCAGCTGGAGAACTGGTTAAAAATACGCATTCCCGGGTTCATCCCTGAGGATTCCAATTCAGTAGAGAAACTGAATATAAATTTTAAAAGAATTTTTCAGGCAATTCTCATCTAGTGTATCTGCTTTTCCTAATCCCAAATTAGAAATGGAGAGGTCAGCACTCAGGACTGGAGAAGGAGCTGGCCAAGGCCACGTGGCTAGCAGAGGGTGGTGTTAAGGGATTGGGTGATAGGACAGACCAAGGTCATCCTGGAGGATGGGTCTGAGGCGTGTTTGGGAAAGAACTCCGTTCTTTCCGGCTTCCGCATTTCTTTTCAGCACCTCGAGTGTTGGCAGCCAAGGAAGGAGCTCATGTGAAACCACCCCGGATTTGTCAGTTTTCGAGGGTAGAACCTGAGTTGGGTTGGGGTGCAGGGTTGTTGGGCTGCCGGAGTGACCGCGGGGCTTGCACTGCCGTGTCTGATAGTAATTGGAAAGCCAGGCTGGGAAATTACTATGCAATTCCTTCCTCTAATTCAATTCTGCGTTGATAACCAGGATGTCAAATCACTGTGAAGATGAGATGACAACATGACCATTGTGTCTCTGTCACAGTCTGTTATTTTCACATGTGTGGGAAGATCTGTAATTGCGTTGACACCCATGAGGTCTCCGTCCCCGGCGGCCTCATGAGCTGCTTGGACAGGTTGTAATTAGGTTTCCTGCTTCTGCCCTCCTGCCTGCTGTCCCAAGGATGGGTAGCATCTGGCACTGCTCAGACCTCTATTGCGATGGTCACATTTATGGGGCAGCCGATCAGCTGAACGTGCAGCCGTTCTTCTGCCTCCGATCACGGTGGGCTCTCGTAGTGTGGGGGGAGAATGGACTGATTAATTTAAAATCATGAAGTGCCCTCATTGGCTAAGAGCACCAGCCCACGCTCCAGGACTCCTTGCATAGATCATGCTGATACACTCCGCTCTACCCCTGGCCGATCGCGTAAACAGCCAGTTCTGTCTTGCTTGCCGAATTAACTGGAGTGGAAGAGGGCAAGTTTAGGAAGAGTTTCAACTGCTCTTTGTCCAACATGAGGGGAAATGGAGGACTTAAGGATGAGCGTTCACCCTGACTTCTATTAAATTTCATGTGCAACAGTTCTAGTCTTCATCTGGAGTCCAAGCATTATGAAACACAGACCCAATCTCATCCCGCTGATGGCCAACGGGCCATCTAAACACTGTATTTGCATGAGCAAGTTTGGAGTTTCCACAATTACGTGAAATGCGGATGCTAGGCTAGGGCATAGAGATTTTCTTTTACAACTGGGATTTTAAAAATTCATTTATTCTGCTGGTGTTTCATTCAACTATATTTTATTTTTGCAGCTGCCACAGATAGTGGCATAGTGCACAGATACTACACTGTGAGGTTCAGGCAACGCTTTTGTGGCAGGAGGTAAAATGACAATGACAGTATCAATCCCCATTATAATAAATGATACTGTCTTCCCTTGTTGAATGTACTACTAACTGTGCAACTCACCTTACGTAGTTACGTGCTTGGGAAAGGCACCTCTAGGGTAGGTGTATGCCCAGTTCACAAAGGAAAAAGATGAAGCTCAGAACATTAAGTGACTTCCCCAAGGTCAAAGATCTAGAAAGTTATCAGAAATTGGAATGAAACTCAGACCTCTCTCTCTGTCTTCAAATTCATGCTCTTTAAAAAGAAATAATAACAAAGCCATTATGTGGACAATTCACTTTTAAAATATCCTCTATTTCCCCATAGCTGAAGCAAAACTTTTCCTGCGATTGTCAAGTAAATCAGCAATTTCATAATGACATTATTTTTTTTTTCAGAGAAAAATAAACTTTTCTAGTCCATTGTCTGTAGATAATAAGTATTAGACAGCCTGACTTCAAACACATAAACCTGTTGTTTGCACTGTGCTTGTCATTTCATTATTTATAACACAGGCATCAATGAGGAGGAGCAAAGGGTCCTGAATTTTCGTGGGTGAAGTTCCCTGGGGCGTTGGGGGTTGGTTTCGGTTGCTGGTGTGACCAGGCCTCGCTCTGATTCATGATTTACATGGGGACCTTGGTAGCTCAGAGGAAGGCTCAGAGCTGGGGGATGGAGGGTGGAGATGGGGAAGCCAGGTAGGTGACCTCCCGGGTCCAGGTGAGGCATGAGCCCTGACCCGCGCTGCGGTACTGAGCTAGAGAGGAGGGGAGGGCTAGCTGTGTGACAAGACGCGGTGGCCGGATGGGGTGGCCAGAGGCAGATCCTGGGGCAGGAGGGGGACGCCTGTTAGCATGGCCTCTCTGGCTGGCTGGCAGGCTGCGGATGGGGGCAGGGCACGGCGCGGTCTTCCAAGGGCAAGTCAGACTTCCGTCTGTGCACTTCGATCCTCAGCCCTTTCCTCTACCCACAAGGAGCAGCGAGGCTTTTAGAGTCGACAAGATATATACAACCGGGAGAAAACCTCCCAGAGCTGCCGTGCGCAGGCGAATCTGAACTTGAAAAGGGGCAGGAGATGATCAGTTCTGTTTTATCTGCTGTCCCTTTCACTTCCCAGCCCGTTCGGTTGTTAGGACCCCACAATTAACCGGGTACCCAAACAAATGTAAATATAGCGCCGCATCCAGCTTCGGGACTGCCTGTCCATTCAGAGTTCCCATTGCCAGCCTGGGTGGTCGCTCATTCACCTGCAAGGAGGCCGGGGAGCTCAGCATCCCGGAGCCACGGCAGGAAGGAGTTTAATGTCTCTAAACCGATGCTGAAACCGTACCTGAGACTTGGGTGTGTATATGCTGCTATTGTTTTGCTAAAAATATCTTCTTGTGGGTATAACTGACGATTATTTTGTGCTCATTTCATGAGTTTTGTTAAAAAGCATGGGCTGCTGTTGTATTAAGTGTATCATTTTATTGCTACCATTGCTTTGCTTTTTGCCACGGGGGGGGGGGGCCTTGAGAGGCAAATAAACCACCATTTCCAAGGTGATGGCTCCCCCAGATTTGAAAGTCTGGATCCCCACCCTCTCTCAGTTTAGTGACTCCTTAGGGGCCAGCTGGAAAACCGTCCCTTCAGCACATCTTCAAGGTCAAGTTTCAGGTAGAGACTTGAATGCTTGGTGGCAACAGGAGCTTCTGGAAAACACAAACTTTAAAGTAAAAAATACATGGGTGTGGGTACGAGCTCGTCCTCCCACCTGCTGGGGGGCCTTGGCCAGCTGCGTCTTTATTGGCTTGTCTGGAGATGGAGGGAGAATCATATTATACTTTCTTTTTTGCTGTTGTGAGTAGAAATGAGATGTCTCATGCAAACGTACTTTGGTAATGCACAGGGATGTACCATGAGTTGTCTTTGTGTTTCTTATCATTTTTATCAAATGATTTTTCTGAAAATCACCTTCTACTGAGAATGTGTTCATTCCTTCTTCTCTGTACTCGCAGATCTCTCTTATTCCTTCCTTCCCCCTCTTCAATTCAACTTCTTTATGAGCTATATATTCGTTCTGTGCTTATTTGCATTACTGAGAAGTCCCCCAAGTTTGTTGACAGACGTGTGTTGAGTCTTGGTGTGTGGGTCAGTCTCTGGCTTAGGCAGTGGAGGGTAAAAAGTACGGGACACTTGAAATTTGCCTTCAGAGCTTATGATCTCGTTGGAGAGACGAGACATGACTCCAGGAAGGTTTGTCCGGTCTTGTGAAGAGCTGATGTGACGGAAAGAACGTGGACCAGGAGAGAGACCTGAGCTCTTGCCGGCATCTGTCATCAACTTTCTTATTTAAGAAACTCGTGTCTTCTCACATCACAGTTACATTTTTACCTGTTTCTATATAATCAATTTCTAGATGATGTCCCTTAAACAAAGGTTTCTCATGTTGCTGAAGCATAAGGTGAAAACCACTCAGTTGCTAAGGTTTTTCTAGTTTGAATGGCCCACTCTTCTAAAAGAAGTCATGAGAGAACAAGATTCAGTCTTATCTGGACCACCACCCTGAGATGCTGTCAGCCAGCCTTAGGGCCTGGATAAACATTTGCTGGTGTTACATAATCAGTAGCTTATTTCTTTTCTCTCTTTTTCTCCTCCTCCTTCTTCCTTTTTTCCTTTTTCTCCTCCTTCTTTTTCTTCTTCTTCATAGATTACTTGGGATTGTCTATGTAGAAAATTATTTTATCTGAAAATAGGCACAGTTTTATTTATTTATTTCCCATATATATTTCTTTTATTTTTCCTGTCTCATTGCACTGGATAGCGTTTTCAGTATGATGTTGAATCGGGGTAGTAAGAGTGGATATCTTTGCCTTCTTTGTGATTTTAGGGAGAAAGTATTCAGCTTATAGCATTAAGTATGATTTTAACTTTAGGTTTCTTGTAGGTGGTCTTTCTTAGGTTGAGAAAATGCCCTTCTATTTCTAGTTTGCTGACAGTTTCTCTCATGTATGGATGTTGAGTTTTATCAAATGCTTTTTCTGCAGTAACTGATATAATTATGTCATTTTTTCTTTTTTAGACTGTTAGTATAGTTGTTTATATCAATTCGGTTTTTGAATATGCAACAAGCATTGCATTTATGAGAGATAAATTCCAGTTAGTTATTGTATTTTTATTTTTATATATTCCAAGATTTGATTTGCTAATATTATGTTAAGGATTATTGTTTAAAACAATTATTAGCCAATCATCTTCTTTTTTATTTTTATTTATTTATTTATTTCATTTTTAAGTGTATTTTATTGATTATGCTGTTACAATTGTCCCAATTTTTTCCCTTTGCTCCCCTCTGCCCAGTACCCCCCTTTCCTCCAGCAATTCCATCCCCCTTAGTTCATGTCCATGGGTTGTGAATATAAGTTCTTTGGCTCCACCCTTCCCTATATTATTCTTAAATTCCCCCTGTCTATTTTGTACCAACCAATCATGCTTCTTAATCCCTGCACCATTTCCCCATTTCTTCCCCTGCCCTCTCCCAGCTGATAAGCCTACAGTTGATCCCCCCACCTATGATTCTGTTCCTATTCTGGTTTGTTTAGGTGGACCTTGTTTTTGTTTTTTAGATTCTGTTGTTGATAGTTGTGAGTTTGTTGTCATTTTAGTGTTCATAGTTTTGATCTTCTTTTCTTAAATAAGTCCCTTTGACATTTCATATAATAATGGCTTGGTGAAGATGAACTCCTTTAGCTTTTCCTTGTCTGGGAAGCACTTTATCTGACCTTCCATTCTAAAAGATAGCTTTGCTGGATAGAGTAATCTTGGTTGTAGGTCCTTGCTTTTCATCACACTGAATATTTCTTGCCAGTCCCTTCTTGCCTGCAAAGTTTCTTTTGAGAAATCAGCTGAGAGTCTTATAGGCACCCCTTTGTAGGTAACTCTTTGCTTTCCTCTTGCTGCTTTTAAGATTCCCTCTTTACTTCCACCTTTGGCATTTTAATTATGATCTGTCTTGGTGTGGTCCTCTTTGGATCTAGATTGTTTGGGACTCTCTGTGCTTCCTGGACTTTTATGTCTATTTCCTTCACTAAATTTGGGAAGTTTTCCTTCATTATTTTTTCACATAAGCTTTCAATTTTTTGCTCTTCCTCTTCTCCTTCTGGCACTCCTATGATTTGGATGTTGGCACATTTAAAGTTGTCCCAGAGGTTCCTCAGCATCTCCTCATTTATTTTCAATTCTTGTTTCCTCATTCTGTACTGGTTGACTGTTCTTTTCTTCCTCATGTTCCAAATAATTGATTTGAACCCCAATTTCCTTCCTTTCACTATTGGTTTTGTGTGGATTTTCCTTCGTTTCACTTAGCATAGCCTTCACTTCTTTCCTTATGCGTTTGTTATACTTAAGCATATCTGTCAAGCCTGTGAGCATCTTTATCACCAGTGTTTGGAACTCTGCATCTGTTATGTTGGCTATCTCCTTGTCACTTAGTTCTCCCACTGGAACCTTGATCTGTTCCCTCTTTTGGGCCATACTTCTCTGTCTCCTCATCTTGACAGGCTCCTGTGTTTGTTTGCCTTTGTGTCTTAGGTAGAGCTGTTGCACCTGTTATGTTTTAAAGGGCGGAGCCTTAGGTATTCCTTAGTATGGGGTGACCTTTTTCACCATGTTGTGGCAGTGTGTGTGTGGGAGGGGTCTGAGCGGGAACAATGCTGCCTGCCCAGCCCTCACCCCTTTTCCAGGCACCTCTTCCACTTCCACACCGGACTGACACCCCTCTAGCTGCTGCCCTGGCCGTCGTTTCCAGAGTGGGTGGGTCTGTGGACATTCTAGGACCATGGGGGTCCTTTAAACAAGTGGACTCTGATGAGAGACTGGCAGTTTCTTCCTCAATGCAAACCCCCACTGGTTTGCACAGTCAGAAGCAATGAGGCTTGATTTTCCCCGGCGCTGGGACCATGAGCTTCGTGGTCTGGTCTGGGGCTGGGAGCGCTCCCCAGGTGTCCCTACTGACTTTGTAAATTGTATGACTGGGCTTTCTGCTGGCTTGCTGCCACTGCTGCTGCTGCCGCCGCCAGCACACCACGTCTTCTCCACCCCAGCTCCGCCCCTCCTACCTGTCTGGGTGAGTATTTCTTCTTTATATCTTTGTTTGCTGGACTTCCATGCAGTTAGACTTTCTGGAACCTCTGGTTGTCTCTAGTTCTGAGGTAGTTGTATTCCTTCTTAGTTGTGGAGGGAGGCGCAGCGTGTCTGTCCAGGCCTCCATCTTGGCTGGAAGTCCCATTTTCTTTTTTAAAATACTGTCTTTATCTGATTTTGGTATCAGATAATGCTGGCCTCAAAAATGAGTTGTGAAATAGTCTCTCTTCTTTTCCTGGAAAATATTGTGCAGAATTGGTGTTCTACTTCTTTAAAAGATTCCTGAGGTACACAAGAGACATCTTCTGGGCCTGAACTTTTCTTTCATGTAGTGTTTTAAGCTACAAATTTGATTAATTTGTTTATTATATGACTATTGCATCTTGGGTAAGTTTTGAGCAATTTCTGATTTTCAAGTAGTTGGTCCATTTCACAGGAGTTGTTGAATTTATGTTCCTATCTCTTTATTTGGTGTTGTTTTATTATCCTTCTAACATTGGCAGGGTCTCTTAAAGTTTTCTGGTTTATGCCTGATGTTAATAATTTGTGTCTTCCTTTCTTTTCTTTGTGAGACTTGCTAGAGGTTTATTAGGTTAATTTGTCTTTTCAAAGAACCAGGTTTATTGGTTTTCTATTATTTTCTGCTCACAATTTTACTGATTTCTGCTATCTTTACTATTTCCTTCTTTCTTCTTGACTTAGGTTTATTATGTTTTTTTTTTAAATTCCTAAGGCAGAAATATGTTATTTTTTTAAAGCTTCATGAAAAAATACTTTATTCCACGTGTTTACTCTGATATTTTCTGTTTTATTGCACATTGTTTAAAAATGCCAATCAGGTTCCCTACCTTGTCGAATGGCCCACTAATGAGTCACACTCCTTGGTCTGAAAACACTGACCCAGCTCACCTGGAAGGTTCCGTCCTGCTCTGGCAGCCGGCAGTTCTGCTCCATTTCCTCTGGCCCCACGACCCCCATCGGCCGAGTCTCTGTGGTTTTGTTCTTTGTATCTGCAAACAGGGGTCTCCAATCTCAGACTCTGGAGACGCTTTGCTGAAGGTGTGGCTGGATTTCTGGAGCATGCTGCTCCTGTCCCCATGCAGCTCCAGGGGTGAGGCCCTGGCTCAGCCACTGTCAGGGGGCTGCCTGCTATATCTCAAGGGCTGGGGCATTGTGAGTGGGGGAGGCCCCTGTGCCTTCTCCTGCTCGCACCTCGGAAAAAGGCGTGGGTTTGGATATCATCCACACTCCCCTCCCCACCACACCTTGACTCCTGCGTGGGCTGGGGACACCAGTCTTCTGTCTGGAGAAGCTGTTGGCTAGTGGAGCCTGGATCCCAATTAGAAGTCCAGACTCTGCACCCTGTCCATCCTCCCACTGAGCCCCTCCCTGGGCAGCTGCAGGAGTCATCATTGGGGGAGCTGCTGATGGCTGAGAAGAGCTTCGGCAACTGATGGGCCTGAGATCAAATCCCAGCTCCATCTCTGCCTGGTCGTGTGGCCTTGGAAAAGTTCCCTAACATCTCTGAGCCTACTGCCTCAACAAAAGCTATGTTGTTGATTTGAGAACTTTCTTCTCAAATAGACATTTAATAGTATAAATTTCCTTCTAATGTCTAATGTTTTAACTGCAATGCACATATTATATGTCACATTTTTCCTTTGTTAACAAGATTTTCTCATTTCTCTGAGACTTTCTCTTTAACTCATAAGTGTGTGTTTAATTGTCAAGTGTTGGAGATTTTTCTGTTATCTTTTTGTTATTGATTTCTAGTTTAATTTCATGTACTCAGAGAACATTGTGTGACTTCAATGCTTTTAAATTTGCTGAGGTTTGGTTGATGACGGTTAATGGGGTCCGTCACGGGGAATGTTCTGTGCACACTTACAAGGAATAGGGATTCTGCTGTTGTTAGGTGGCTGCTCTGTGGATGCCAGCAGGATTCAGTGTGTCGCCGATGGCGTTCGGTTCTGTGGCCTTGCTGATATCCTGCGTCCTGTCTCTCACTGTGTAAGGAGGTCAGCGTTTCTGACTATGATTATGGATTTGTGTATTGCAGTGCACGGTGTGACGTCCAGTCCCGGAAGAGTGACTGCCTCTATTTGGAGGGATGCAAAAAAAAAAAAAAACTTTGAGAACTCCCGTCTCTCCCTAAACAGATATTTTCATGTGAATAATCTTGTCGGCCCTCTGGGCTCAGACTTGACCTTCAGACTGTTCTGTTCAGCACCTCTTCATCCAGCCTTTAGCAGCTTCTGAAATCCTGGCAGGGGCCTCTCTGAATATTTTCTCTTTCTCACTCTGCTTTCTCCAATTCTTCAAGATTCCTATGCATATCAGTGTGCAAAGCAGCCAAGTATCCATGGAGGTTGGTGGCATGACCTCTATGGTACAGAGAGGACAGGAAGAACCTCCCTCCTCCCACTTTTTAAGCCTGTGTTTCTTGCTCAAGGATCCACTTTTTCTCAAGAGGACAGAAGTTCCCTTTTTCAGTGGATATCTGTCCTCTCCCCCCACGGACGTGACCCACCCCTATGCTCTGAGCACGTCTAAAACCCCAGAACAGGACAGCTCAGCATCCTTACAAGGATGAGTATTTACCGAAGATGCCCTTTGGCAGGTTTTCGTAACGTGTTTCATCCGCGAGCCAGGCTCTGCTGCCGTAGGGCTGAGTCCTGTGGAAGTTCAGCTGAGGTTGCACGCTCAGGCTCATGGTTAAGATTTCGATTTGCCATTTGAAGAAGAGAGCAAACGTCACATTGCTGTGCTGAAGCAGGTTTATACTGCAAACCTTCTGCTTCTCCTTTGCCAGATCATGTCATCTCCGTGTTTGAGCCCAGTATTTCTCTTTCTCCGGCCAGATTTTGCACGATGTGGTACATAGTGACAGTGCCGTCTCTGTATGAATTTGTGATGGACCAAAGTCCCCATCTTTTCCAGTAAATACTGCTGTAGAGGAAAGACAACTGCTGTCTTTGCGGCCACATGCAAGACCGTGTCCACCAAACATAAGGAGGCCATGGGCAGGGTCTCAGAGCTAGAGGCATTTTCAGATGAGTATGTAAGGTGCAGGGCTTGGGGTCCCGTAGACCCCTGTTGCTGGTAGTTCTGTTCCCCATCTGGACATGGGAGCGCAGGAAGATAAGCGAATGTAGGTGAAGAGCTCCCGCAGGGGTGAAGACCACAGGGGCCAGTGCTGTGTCAGAGATGCTCAGAAAGAAAGGTCTTCCTAATCACCCACCTCCAGTAGCCTGCCCCTTGGTGGGACGGGCCAGCCTGGGCAGATAGGAAGGCAGCCGAGGGCAGAAACCATTTGCAAGTGCCGACAGGCCTTTGGCAGGGACGCAGGTTGGGGTCTGTTCCCCCGGATCTGTGAACCCAGCTTTCAAAACTGCCCCACACAGAAGGCCTGGAGACGGCTGGGGGTACCTTCTGGGTCGGTTTCAGGAAAACCCGAGAGAGGGTTGTGGAAGGAAGGGCAGGGGACTATGTCAGTGGGCACGAGTGAAGGGCACACTCTTCACGGCTCATCTTACAGGTCACCTCTGCAGGAAGGCCTTACCTGACAGGCGCCTCGCCCCTGAATTATATTTGTCTATTTCGTTGATCAACCATCTGAATCCCACTTATTTATTTACTGTCCTCTCCAACTACGATGTAAACTTCATGAGGGCAGAGACTTCACTTGTCTTTGATCACTATACTCCAAATGCCTAGAAGAGACAGGGAAGTGCTTCATAAATACGTATTTGTTGATCACTCCATTCAATGGATAAATGGGTAACTGACTGGATTAATAAATGGTCAGAGAAGATGGTGAGAAATACTGAGAAATGGTTGTAAGTGGGAGGAACCCAGTGTCTGTAAGTACGCAGATCTGATCCCAATGTTGATCCTAAACTAACTGGATATATGACCTACTATTGCTGTGGTTTGGTTCCCGGTCTGTTAAACTCTGCTTTTTAGAATTGCTATAAAGATTAAATGATAGGACTATCCAGGTCCCTCGCCATCTGCAAAGTGGCCAGCATAGTGGCTGACCTAGAGGAGCACTAATAAATATTAGCATCACTGTCTTCCTTCTCAATACATACACACAGCCACATATGTACCTCGTGATCAGCACACAAGCCAAGATGCATTTCTCATTTCAGACACTAAGTCTTGGGAACTGGGAATAAATAAGGTTCATATTCTGCTCTCAAAAATCACAGAGTACCATTTACTTAAAAACATAAACATCAAGTTTGTTCAGAAACAGGGATATGCGGCAGTGTTTTCTTAATTTCTTAATAATTGAAACACCTATTTTATGTCTTCCACAATTGAGTTGGATTTTCTTTTCAAACTATGTCTAATAGGTAGGTACTATTATTTAAGTTTTGCAGATGGAGAAATTGAGGCTCAGAGAAGTTCAAGGTCACGCCTTTGGTGGACAACGGACCAAAGGCCCGATCCCAGTTCTGTCCAATGTCCACGTCTATGTCCCTCCTGCCATGTTGCCCACCTGGCCGTTGCTAAGCGCTCAGCTCGTGACGTGAGAGAACGTTCCTGTTCTTTCTTTGCCTATTTGCATGGGCAATGTGTATTCTTCTTATTCTGATCGATTTTTTTCTCTTGGAGTCCCCTAAGATTGTGATTCACGCCTGTTTTTATTTGAGCTGTGGGCTGAAACTGCTTGGGTTATTTCATTTGTTATAAAGAATGTGCACATTTTATGAATTATGCTCTAGGACATCTGAGTGAATCATCTTGTGATTCAAAATCTGAAACTGGGCGTTTTCTGAACTGCAGCCATTGTTTGGTGCCGTCACAGGGGCTGAGCCATTGGGAAGTTTTGTCTGATCGCCATGTTGTTTCAAGGTGACAACTCACAAACTGGCCTGAAAAATAATAACAGAAATCTACTGAGCATAAAGGCCACCTATGTAAAATAACGTCTTGTGCAGTAAACGCCGAGTAAAAGAAGCCAGACCCAAAGCCCCACATACTGTGTGAATCCGTTTATGTATAGTTCATCAACAGGCCAGGCTAAGCTATGCAGCGGGAAGCCAAGGTGTGTGGTAGAGGGGCATGAGGAAGAGTTCTGGGGGCTGGGAACATTTTACTTTTCGATTTGGGTGCTGGATACGAAGGTGTGTTCGCTTTGGAATATTTATGGAGCCGTCCAGTTGCCATTGGTGCAGTCCTCATAGACATGGCGTGATAGGAAAGGCTAGTTAAGAATTTGAACGCTACCATGAGCAGAGCGCCATAATATATGTGCTTCTTAAGGTGTCTTCTACAAGAGAATGAGTTTTAGGCGGGCTAGGTGCCTTTCCAAAGCCCCATAGCTTGTGCGTGGAGAACCTGGATTCAAAAACCAAAAGATGCTTCTCTGAAAGCCATCAGGGCCGGACATGTCCTCTCTGGGTTCTAGTTTTGGGAATCTAGTGTTCTTGTTCCCCCTTCAGAGGATGGGTGTGGCCCCAGGAGGACACTGGCATCCACGTCAATAGTAACAACCATCACTGCCCCTCCCGTCACACAGCCATTCAGACTCCGCCTCCTTTCACACTTGACCCAGGGCTCCTGCGTGTCCCCCACCAGCCACCACAGTTCTCTGCAGGCTAAAAAAGCGTGGCAGGGATGCACCCCCAGGCGAGGGTAGGGGGCTACCTCTGTGCTGTGCTGCTACCTCAGGCTCCGTGGATCGAAATAGAATCTTCTGTCCTGTTGTGGTTCCCTGAGCTGACTGTGGTCTGCTTCTGGGTAGGAACAATGTCCCCACCTCCAGGGTTCGGCCCAGACCTGGGACAGTTATGTCTTTAATGAGAGTGTCCATCAACCTGTGGAGACGCCTTCTGTGACATTAATCCTAATCCTACTCCTGATAAATAACAGCAACAGGGACACGTACCTTCTTGGCAGAGCTGCTGAAGGCCAGGAACGTTTTAAGCGCTTCAAGGCTTTCTTTCCTCTGATTTTCACATTAACAGGTTGAAGGAGGCACTGTTCTGATCTGCACTTCAGCGACGGGGACACTCCCTCGGAGAGCAGGTAGGTAGCCAGTCCCCACACGTTGCTGCGAAGGAGCACAGCAGAATGGAAGGACCGGTGCTTGTGTCCCTGGAGCTCTGTGACCTGGGACTGGGCTCGGGGACCTCCGCTGGGTGTTATGTCGAGGTCATGTTGACTCTGCGCCCCCTCGCCGATATTCCAGCATTCCTTCCATGCTATTGTATCGATTGGATTCAGTTCTGAGGACCTCTCAATGCTCTGATTATGTTGTTGGTTTATGCTGGTTTGGTTTCAAATCATGAGGCAAGAAGGAAGCCGTCTGAAACTCCTGCCAATCTGTTCTGCCCAGCTAGCCTCTTTTTGCAAGAGCTGTACCTTCTTTGGGAGGACGCCTGAAGCCGGCAGGAACCTTCAGCCCCAGCCAACGCCATCCCACCCCTGCCTTCAGAGGCCCGCCTCGAGGAAATGCCAGATTCCGGCATCAGATCCTCGTCCAACGCATGCAAACCACAGAAGTCCAGAGTGGCTGGAGCTGCTGATCTCTGAGTCGAGATCAAGTAGTTTAATAGCAGAGGAAAACATCGGCCAAGTTTTGTTCGAGAGAAACTAAAACAGTGATCGTATTGAATTCTCTAGCTTGCTAATTCGTTCCTACTTGGTCAGCTCTGGTAGGATGTGCTGCCCGAGGGCCCCAGCCCACAGGCTGACAGTCAAAGAGGTCAGTGTTTTAGCAGGGGCATGAGGGAGACTTCTGGGGGCTGCTGGCCAGAAGACTTGGACTCACTAAGTATCGAGAAAGGAATTTTTCCATAGCGGGTCCCGGGGTAGTTAATTTTGCATAGATTCCCTTGTGAATTCTCACTCCTGCTCTCTATTGTCTAATGTTTTGAGCCACTTTTATAGATCTGTGAATGGAGGTTCACAGAAGGAAGAAAACTAACATTTTATTGATCCTGGAAAGGGGAAGGGGGCTGATCCCAAGGGATTTGGAATCACGCCCCGGAGGTCAAATGCTCACTCCGCTTCCGTCTGCCAGGCTGCCTCACTGCCCTGGTCCTCCACACTGGGCAGGTGGCAAGAGAGGAGGGCGGCTCCCTGTGGAGACGCTGCGCGTGGGGACAGCGCCGCGCCCTCCCAGCTCCTGCGGTCACTGCAAGACCACGCTCTCCAGGCTCTTTGGCCACCACCTGAGTCTGGGCCAACGCGCTGTGAGCAGACGTGTGTGTCCATTTGTGGTTCTGGCTTCCTGGGAAGCAGACTCTGAGACAGAGCTCCGCAGGCAGGGGGCTAGGCTGGGGGTGCCCATGAGATCCAGGCAACTGAAAGGTGGGTACAGAGCAGGACTGGCGGAGGGAGAAGTGGGGCTGCCAGGCCGTGTGTGAGGGCCTCAGACTCCGCTGTCCTGGGCAGTGCTCTGAAGCTGGTGTGGCTCCTGAGAGTTGTCCTAGGTTGGGGCGCAGGGCTTTACTTCCCTATGGTGTCCTAGGAAAGGGGTAAGAACTTGAGTGACAACTTTTCACCCCAGGGAAATCCCTGAAGGGATACCAGCTGACAGTGACCTGCCAGCATTTTCCCAGCGGCAAGGTGACTGTATCCTCTAGTCTTGGTGGGGGATCCGGGGGACACGTTACGACACCCATTATGCGCAGCAGGTCTAGTTCTGGCTTATAAAACCTGGTGCATATAATCCTCGCCCTATTTCCCTTCTGAGTGGAGACAATGCCAAGGACCTGGGCGGGGGGAGGGTTGGAGCCACACGATGAAGAAAGCCTGAGTCCCCGAGTGACCGTCTGGAGCCGAGCTCCCCAGCCTGAATTGGGCCACAAATAAACCTTTGCTGTGCCAAGATTTGGGGTTTATGACTCAGAGCGGTGAGTTTACCGTCACACAGGCTGGGAGACAAAGCTGCTGAGGGACCAGTGAGAAGAATCGGGGCCTGCGGAGTGGTAGTGTCCTTGCAGAGGTGGGAGGACGTGGGACCACAGCCTTCAGAAGTGGAGCATGGGTCCCTCTCCCTGGCCCTCCCTGCTGCACAGAGGTCCCCTGGCCAGGGTCCTCAGGGGCTCAGCATCAGGGAGCGGTGAAGGCACCAGCTCTGGACTTGGGCTGCCTGGCGTGGAAACCTGGCCCCATGTCTTACTCACCATGTAACCTCCGGCCAGTGTTGAAATCGCCTGCGGCTCTGGCTGAGGTGAGGGGGCTCCCGAGCCAGGCCAGGGGCTCTGGGGTCTCTCCCCTGCCCAGCGTTGGCTTACCAGGTTGGGGAGGGATGGAGAAGCATCCCCGCGTGGGCCATGCCGCGCTAAGATGGTTCGTCCAAAGCTTTTACCTTTTCAGTTTTCTGAGTCCCAGATTCTAAAGAGAAGCGGGAGGAAGGAATCCAAAGAGGTCACTTTCATCCTTGTCACGCCATGTGCCTGCAGCCCCGGGTGCTTTGTGTGGGCTGGTGGGAGTCAAGGCAGGGGCATGCAGACCGTGGAGGTCCCCCAAGGCCCATCAGCGGGTTTGGTCTTTATTAGGCAAAAGGGAGACAGCCTGTGGCAATAATAGGAGCTGCTTCATTGAGTCCGTGATGTCTTAGAGCCAGAAGGGTGGCAGTGGGGCGGCATGTGACCTGAGACAGCGAGTTTATAGAGGGCGAGTTCAAGGCGGAGGTCAGGAGGGGGTGAAGCAAAGAGCAGCCAGGTAGCAGAAGTGCCGAGTGATGTGGGGGGGACATTGCAGGTGAGGGGTGGTCAGGAATTAGCAGCCGATTTCAGGGCTGGGGGGAGGGGCAGAGAGGAGTCCTCAGCGACCCAGGGTGAGTCCCCAGGGTTCCCTGTGCTCCCTCGGGGCGGGGGCCGTGCCGTTCTCAGCTTTGTGTCGTGGCGCCTTGCGGAGCAGCTGCTGGCTGGTTCGAGGGACCTGCTGGGACATCCTGCGGCTTTTCTGAGCCGCCCTCTAAGGGCCTCTAGGGTTTGCACGGCCGCACCTTCAGCCGGTCTGTTCTTCTCTGCCTGGGTTTCAGTCCCTGAGCACGCCTGTCGGAGGCCCCTAGAGTCCTGGCAAGGACTCAAAATGCCACAGACGTCTTGGCTTCTGTCCAAGGGCAGCTCCCAGGGGCCTGGGCAGGTGCTCCTTTTACAGGTAGACTGGTGTGGCAAGAAAAAGGCACTGTCCAGGGTACCCGTTGGGGACCGCGGCCAGGTCTAGGGTGGCCAGATTGAACAAATACAGGACACCCAGTCACATTTGAATTTCAGATGAAAAGTGAATATGTTTTCAGTACAAATGTGTGCCTAATAGTGCACAGGACATGCTTATTTGTTTTTGACTGAAATTCAGATGTAACTAGGTGTCCTCTGTTTTCTTGGCAAGCCTGCCTGGGACTCTCATGGCGCCGTGAACATGCACAGAAGGGCCTCGCGAATGGGGGTGCCTCCCCTCCGTGCCTGGGGCAGCGCTACAGACTCTAAAACCCTGGCCAAGCCTTGGCTCTTCCCACACTTGTTTTCATTCAGAAAACTCAGCACTGGCAATGGGGGCTGGGAGACAGTGGCCCGTTACCCCTCCAGCTGCCACACTGAGGTGAGCTCACAGGCTTCCAGCCCGTCATTGTCTGCGGCGGGTGGGAAGGGGTGCCCTTGGGGTAGCAGGAGGGATGGGAGGATCCAGAGATAGGAGCTGGGAAGGGTGAGTGAGGAAGGAGGAGAGGAGGAAGAGTCACCTGGAGGGTGGTCTGCGGTCCTCTGTGGAGCTAAAAAGAGGGAAGGATTGCGTGCACATGCATGTGCGTGCATGCATGGTTATGTGTGCCAGCGGCCACCGCGCCAAGGGCATGGAGGGTGGGGCAAGTGGCCGTGAAGACAGCCAGACGTTAGCAGTTAAGGGGACATGGGTGTCCTTGGGCTGCTGTAGCAGCCTACCGCAAACTTGGGGACAGCTGGGTCCTCTCGCAGTTCTGGAGGCTACCGTCTGGCTTCAGTTTCACTGAAGCTGACGTCAAGTGCAGGCTGGCTGTGCCACGTTTGCGGGTTCCGGGGGTGAATCTGTTCCTCCCACCTTCCAGCTTCCGGTGGCTCCCAGCGCTCCCGGCGCAGGGCCCCATCACTGACCTCCGCCTCTGTTGCCACAGGGCACCCCCCTCTTCTGTCCCCAAGCTCCCTCTGCTTCTCTCTCAGGAGACACGGGACTGCATTTGGGAACCACTGTGAGAATCCAGGATAAGCTCCTCCTCTCAAGGTCTTGAATTTAATGTCATCTCTTGCCATGTCGAGTAACAGGTGCTTTTCTTTACCATGCCTCGTAGGAGGCGCTGGTCCAGGAGTTAGGATGTGGCCATCGCATTTTGGGAGTCGCCACTCAGCCCGCTACCTGGTGGGAGGAGGGACCGAGCTTCGTGCGGGGGTTGGGAGGCCATGCAGAGTAATTCACACGCTCCGTGCAGGGAGGTGCACTCCCCGGGGACAGAGCCCTGCGCTGGGAGTCCCAGCTCTGGCTCTGATGCGCCAGGTGACCCTCTGCTGGCCGAGCCCCCTCTTTCACTGTCTCCCCTGCTATGAATGTGGTTATTGGATCGCACAGCCTCTGAGGTGCCCTCTAAGCCAGAGACCAGTTGGAGAGGTCCCAGCTCATTCTATCTTGGGGACACGGAGCGCTCTGGAAATTGAGCTTCCGGTATCCCAGCTTTGTTGGGGGCTTAGCACCCAACGTTGGCTGTGGCCCGGGGTGGGGGGAGCTTTCGATCTAAGTTTACAGGCTGGTCTGAGCAGCCCCACTGGTCACCCACCTCTAAGCAGATGGGGTCCGATGATATTAGGAGACTTACAACGCTCTTTGCCTGTGCGTATCGGAGAGACTGACTTTTCCGATGCAAATGCACTCCCTGGATAGTGTAGAGGGCCCTTCACTATCTATCAAACACAAATACCTCAGGAGCAATCGATTGCTTTGCTCCGTGGTGCTGAAACCTATTCCGCAGGAAGACCAGGACGCACTCTCTTCTTCCTCTGCCACCACCTTTCTGTTCGATTTTCTCACCCCAGGTGTTCCAGTCCCGGAGCGGAAACCTCCTTCCTCAGTCTGACATTTCCCGGCGTGCTGATCCGTCCCCGGCGGAGCGATTCTGCAGATGGGGCCGCTCGCAGCGCCCGCCTGAGCGACGGGGCTCCCCGAGCTCTGTTTCCGCCCTGACAAATATATTCAGCGCCGGCGTCGGAGACTCTGCAGGCACACCTGCGGCTCAGGGTGCAGGAGGCAGTCTGCACTCATTCTGAACCCCACCCCCCACCCCCCCGACAAAAATCCTCTTGGCAGCTTGGTATCAATACCTTCTTCCCATATGTTTCATATTCCCCATAACGTGTAACTGAAGACACCCTCTCCACGGTCCTTTGCGGCGTGCGCGCGTTCAGAAATTCTGGAGAGGGATTTGAGAGGGAAGGAAATGAACATTTGGCTTGCGTCGGTTTGTGTCACGGCTGTGTTATGCACCCTTCCCATGTGAGCTCATTCAGTCCGCACGAAGACGTCAGGCGCGCTTTTGCAGGAGACCTGGGTTTGCCCTGGGGACCCAGCGTGAGAATCCAGGAGCCCGAGGCTCAGAGCGGTTGTTACTAGCCTAAGGTCACCCGCCATTGGTCGTGCGACCAGGATCCGAAGCGACCGTTGTCTGGCTCCAAAGCTCGCTGTCTCGAATCTCGTCTTGTACTCTGGACGCTCCCGTCTCTAATCTCCGCCCTCCCATCTCCAGGCCGCTGATCACTGAGAACAGGGACTGAATCAGGGGAGAAACCTGAAACTCTGGGACCAGATTTTGAAAGCATTTTCTTGGCGCAGACTTGCACTTGGACCCCATCCATTTCGTCTTTAGTTAGACTGCGTCGCTCTCCTGGTTTCCTTGTGAGGAAACGGAAGCAGACTTGGACAGAGGTGTCTGTGACCTTGGGCCGGAGGAGAGTTTGACTCTGTTCTGGGAAGGGCGTGTCTTTCTCCAGGAGGTGACAGGGAAGCCGTCTCTGCCGGGGGAGATGGGGTCTTCCCACTGCTGTTCTGACGCCATGGTGGCAGCCCTCCCAGCCGCGCTGCGGGCCGCTCTGTGCTCTGTGCTCTGTGCTCTGCAGCAGGGCGCCTGTCGGGGTGAGAGTTGGCTCAGCGTCTCTCTCCGCCCATTAATCTTCAGTTTAGTTTGTTGTTCTAAAGATACATCTTGAAACAGTCAAGAAGTGAAGGAGTTCATCCATGTCACAGACAGCATGCTTCAAGGATTGCTATTCCCCCCGCCTGGCCAACTTGGACGGCAAAGAATCTACTCTGGGAGGAAATGGCTTTGGAAGGTTTCCTTGCTTTAGCCCACGTCTCCGTCCCCACTTCCAAATTTGTCCAGAGCAGCAACAGCCCACTTTATTATTGTGTCCATGACCAAGAGGACAGGAATGCCTTCTGTGGCCCTGAGAGCCAGTCAGTCCTTTGACCCCATGGTGTTCCTGATTGCCCTGTTCTCAGACAGCCCGCTTTCAGCATGGCCACTGCGCAATGTCTTTTTTCTGGAGCCTGGCAAGCTCCCTGGCCGTGACCTTGGCATCCACATAGTTATTATCACTCAGATTTGGGTCAACTTCCTTAGTCCTAGGACCTCCATTACTTCCGACTCTCCCATGTTTTTCAACTCCTGGTCATTAACTGTCCCCTCATATTTCCTGTTCCTGTTTTGGGGAACTCCAGATAGGGAAGAGTTTCCAATGATCGGAAATGTAGTTGTATGAATAAACGTTCTTTAGGGAATGCAGAGCTTCTGACTTAGAGGAATGAGAATCCTGATCGAATCTGTTCCCTATTTTCAGCTTCCAGGAAAATGCCTCCATGGGGGGCCAGAAGGAAGGGGGTTCACGTTAATTGAGTTCCTACAGTCGAGGTTCTATGCATGTGGCTTTTGCCATCTGCTTTATTTACACCATCTTTTAAAACTTCTAGCCAGCTTATCCCTTTGTGCAGAAAGGGACACAGTCTCAGGAAAGGTGGGTGGTGGTGTTAAACCTTCAAAACGGATTGTATGTGGAAAGACTCCAATGTTTTGCGAGGTGCAGAGTGTGGAGGGGACTCTTCCATAGTTCCAAGTATGACGTTCAGCTTTGTGACTTGATTAATTCACCAAGATGACACTCCATCGCTCAGGTCAGACCCACATTAACCAGACGCATAAGGCTGCCGTAAACACCACGCCGCCAAGGTATTCAATTAGAACGCGAGACGCCGCTATCCCATGGGCCCAAATACTCGCAATGGCTCAGAGGACCCCCTCTCTTCTTGTGGGCAAGTTACACAGGAAAGTAAGTGACAGTCAGAAGTCTCCTTGGTGAAAATGCATTCGGAGTGTGGTTAGATGATTGTGACATTTCAGTGTCCTTTGGCCTTGGGTTCTTGTGGCCTCTTTCATCCATTTTCATCACAGAGCTGAATTTTCCATGGACCGCACGGGTGAGCTTGTTTGCAGGTATGTGCCTTTGGTTACACTTTGTAGAATCTGTGAGCCGGAGACCACCTTCCTCAAACCTCCCGCCTGTCAGCAGACTTAGTCACAAGGTCATGAGAAGCATAGACGCAACATCACCAGAGAACGAGACCTTGACATTCCTTCTGCTCATACAGTAGATTTAAGGAAGACTTGACGGCTGTCAGACTTACCATCTCCATGGCAATAACTTAAGTTTTGGCTCCGCTGGGGGGTAAGAGCAAGAGACATGCCAACCAGCCATCCATACAAGGCATTTTGGGATTGGCCAAACAGATGGCCAAGTTGTCGGTGCATTCCAGATTTTGTATATATTTGTCCATTTAAAGAGTGAGACAATGATCATTAATATTACCATTAATAATTAACCTTCCAAGGCATTTCATATTTGATCACCACATTTGATCCCTTCTGAGGCATTGTTCGTTTTAATCCCAGCCCATAAAGTAAGAAACAGACAGCAGATATATCCTATAGTCCATCAGTCGGCAGAGAATGTTTCTATTTTTGTGGGTGTTGCTGTTTGCTTGTTTTTTTTCCCAAATTTTATTGAGATATAATTGAAAACATGTCTCTGTTGACTCCAAAACTCAGGACTCATATCAGCGTTCCCTGGTTCTTCCTAGTTCATAGGTTCCATTTCATCACTGGCCCTTAGAATGGGTTCAGTATCTGGATTAGGAAATCAGTGTGTCACTGCGGAGGCTAATTTTACACGTCAGCTCGGCTAGACCACAGTGCTCAGCTCTTTGGTCAGAAGTTGTACAAGGGGTTACTATGGAGGTATTCTTCGAGGTGAGACAGACTCTGAGTGAAGCAAATTACTTTTTATAATACGCCGGGACCCGTCCCATCAGTTGAAGGCCTTCCTAGAAAAAGATCAGCCTCTTCAGAAGAGGGAACCCTGTCATCAGCCAACTTTTGAGACTCAAGCTGCCCCTCTTTTCTGTGTCCCTAGCTTGTCACCCAACCCTTCAGAGTCCAGACTTGTCAAGCCTCTGCAGGCATGGGAGCCAATTTCCTAAAATAAACCCTTCTCTCTCCCTTCACATCCCGTTGGTCCTGTCTGTCTGCGGAACCCTGGCTCGTGCAGATTTTGGTACTGTGAAGTGGGGTGCTGCTATGACACACCCCTAAAACTGTGCAGGTGGCTTTACAATGGGGCCGCGGGCAGAGGCTGGAGGAATTCCGAGGTGCGTGTCAGGAAAAGCCGAGACCGCCTGGCAGAGACTGCTGATAGCAATAGGAGCGCTGCGTGTGGCTCTGGGGAGCTGCCAGAGGGAACGAGGAACACGCCATCGGAAACTGGAGGAAAGGTGAAAGGTGACCCTGGTTAGAAAGGGCAGACACCTCGGCTGGACTGTGTGCCCGTGGTTTGTGGAAGGAAGAACTCGTACGTGATTAACTCGGACGTTTCGCCGAGGAGAGTCCCCAGCCGAGGGTGGAAGGTGCTGCCTGCTTCCTCCTGGCTGCGTGGAGTTAAATGCGAAAGGGGAGAGAGAGGTGGAAAAGGACTTGTTAAGCAAAAGGAGCCGGGACTGGGGGACTTGGAAACTCCTCAGGCTATTCATGTTGCAAAAAATGAGAAAGCATGATCTGAGAGACCCCAGAGGCGGTAGCTGGATGGCCATTGGGCGCTAAAGAAATCACGGGTGTGACTCGTGGGTCCCATTAACCACCTCCACTGACATGCTGCCAGCTTGGACCGCAGGGGACAGAGACAGGACGCAATGAAGGAAGGCTATTGCACAGGTCAGTGGCGGTATCCCACTGTGAATGTGTGCTGCCCTTCAAGAACAGGGAAGAATGACCTTGAAGGAGGTTCAGAGGTGGGCAGGGCTGCCACCATCAGCACAGACCTGGAGGACACAGGCCTGAGGGTGGGGGTGGGGCTGCTTCCTCCTTGGCTCTATAGGGTCTTGTGGGCAGGGCTGCCGCCCTGGTGGACCCAGACGGTTGAGACAGAGTTGAAGAGCGTTCTTATCAAGCTTTAAAATCTAATGGAATTTGTCTTGCTAGGTTTCCGCCTTGCTTGGTACCTGTCACCTCTCTCTCCTTGCTGATATTTTTCCTTTTAAAATGGCTTGTCTTATCATTGGATGTTGGGAGCAGATAACTTGTCTGCTTTCACAGACTCAGAGCTGGAGGAGAATTTTGCCTCTGATGCATCACACCCTGAGTTTCATCCATACTTGATTTGGTTGGATTTAGAGGGGCTTTTGAACTCAGTGTTGATACTGGAAAGGGTTAAGACTTTAGGGGCTGGGGGAGGGGTGAATGCATTTTGCATGCAAGAAGGATGTGCATTTTGTGGGACCAGAAGGTAGCGTGTAATGGGCTGACCTGTGTCCCCCCCCCCTCAAGTTCAAATGTTGAAGTCCTAACCCCCTGAACCCCAGAATGTGTCTACCTTGAAAGACAGAGCATTTGAGGAGTTAATTAAGGTGAACTGAGGTTATATAATGGGCCTAATCCAATAGGACCAGCATCCTTGTCACAAGAGATTAGGGCACTGAGACATACACTCAGGGGTGACCATGTGAGGACCAAGTGAGAAGATGACCATCTGCAAGTCAGGGAGAGAGGCCTCAGAAGAAACTAACCTTGTCAACATGTGGATCTTGGACTTGTAGCCTCCAGAACTGTGAGAAAATAAATCTCTGTTGTTGAAGCTCTCGGTCTGTGTGACTCTGTTATGGCAGCCTTAGCAGACTCATATGGTCCCCAGCACCAATTAAATAATTTGATGGGGGTGGGGGTGCTGGCAGGGAGTTAGCCACACCATCTATTGACATTGAGAAGATAAATCTTGGTTGTTTGACTAATTTTTGTTATTTCAAAGTGGTTATTGTATCGACCCAACTCTGTATGTTCCTTCATCTCTGAATTTTTTCATGTAAAATTACTTTCTCTCAAGTCTATTGCCTTAATAGACTGGGGAATATTTGCTTCTGAGGATCATATATCAAGTCTGTTTCATTTTAGTCAGAATATCTTTCTTTCCCTGTAAACAAAATTACCCTGTGATTTTCAGGGCAGAAACGTTTGGAAGGAAAGTCTGCTTTGGATTCCAGAAGTTTCCTCTTATTACATTTCATCTCTGTTGTAGACTGCAGGACTCCTACTCGAAGGTTCGATTTCAGACACTACCTGGAAAGAAACTATGCAAAGGGAATGGCAGGACCTCTGGAGAAATTCTTGTCCTCGCTACTTCTCCCCATGAACATTCTAAAGAATTCTACCTGACAGAGGGACCTGTCCTTCCAATTCTGAGTTTTACATGCCCAGATTCTAACATTTAAGCACAAATATGTATGAAAAAAATAACAGAAAATTCCTAGCTGACATGTCATTTCCTGGCTGTAGTGATTAGTTCTGAAGAAGAGAAATCACAGTGAGAGGCTGAAAGAGAACCTGCCGATATTTGCTCACAGACAGAAGGATCTGTGTGCAGTGATGGCCCTGTCGTTCCTGAACAAAATTTCTCATTCATTTGCTTTGCTGATGAACCAGAAAATCTTTCTTGTCACCCTCTTTCTAGTCTAAATCTTTAAAAAATATATTGCGACCAACTTCACAAACGAATGAAGCACTGTGCTGAACAGAATTGACTTTCGTTTTAGTTTTCGGTAATTGAGTATCTTGACTTTAGATCCTACGAGAACAATGAAAATGTTTCCAAAAACGTGTAGGAAATCAAACTCGTTACATGCACCACACAGAGGAGATCCCACCATGGCCTAGACTGCTGTTTGTCTGTTCACTTTGTTCCTATCTTAAAAGTAGTGTGTTCTCCCAAACTCCCCCAACTCCAGGCCAAATAAACAAAACCAGACCATTGTAGATCCTGGTTAACTGGGCTCCGGGAGCGTTGAGCTTACAGGTGTTTTGCGTGGTGGTGTATGTGACGGGCAGAGTTCAGGGGAACAGAGGAGCCATGATTCTCTCACTCACTGTGCGCCCTTAGACACGTCACTCAGATTCTGGGCAGCGATGGGGGAAGGGTAATAATATCTGCCTCACAAATCTTCATGGGCATCAAATGAGATAATGGCTGTGAATTTACTCTTTAAACCATTACTGGGCTATGCAGATGTTAGTCATTGTTTTCAAACAACGTCTGTGACCTAGTTTTGATTGTGGTTTACTTTTGGAGAGAAGAGAATTGTAACGGCCTCTTCGCTCATTTGGAGCAAACTTAATCCAGTGACTTTTAATTACCAGGGACCATATTAAAGACAAGCGCCCTCCTGCAAAGTAGACTGACTCCAAGGACTATTCTTAGCTTCTGAATTCTGGTTTGCTAATTAATTGACAGTAGCATTTCCATCAGCATCTCAATTGTAAAAAATCATTTCAGTGGAAATCTTACTGTTCCATAGAGCGTCACGACTTCTGGGGGTCTCCCATTTTGTTCAGTTTAGAGAATCAAAACATTACTTGGAACTTTCCCACGGTCAAATTTCCGTCATGTGTAAGGAACTCACTTTTGTCATGTATGCATTGTTTCTTAAACACTTGTTGTGCTGGTTCTTCCATTATGTGTACTTTTTGGTGGTTTTATGTAAGGAACTATTTTTTATTGCCCCGTTGCCATATGGAAGAGATTAATCACTTAAAAAGAAAAAAAAACCCAACAGATTAACCTCTGGTTTCCAATATAGCACATCAGATGGAATTCCGCAGGATCACAGCACTTCTTCCTCCCCAAACTGTCCATTCAACCGTCGTATCAGGCAGCCGCTACACTGCGCTCTTGGTTCAGGGAGAAATTGATGGGATTCCGAGAAAGGGAACCGCGTGAGCGGCCCCTCCACACCTGCCCACCCAGCGGGCCTTGGCTTTTTGGGAGCGGTTTCATTCACACCCTTTGAGCTCCGCCTAATGGACGGCCCGCCCTTCACCTCTGCTGTGTGACAGTGGGGTGCTCCCGGATCCCTCCTCTCCCTCTCAGCCGCGCTCCCCACGAGTTGTTCTTTCCCTTGGCCGTAAGGTCCAGAAGGCTTTATTAAGCAGTACCTCCTGCTGAGCGGTCCTCGCTTTGGGATCCGGGTTCCAGTCTGCTTCTGCCTGTAATTTAGGCCGGTGCAGCGCTGCTGTCTCTAGCACTCCCTGGGCCTCCATTTATTTTCTGTGAAAAATAAACCGTTGGGGTTTTGTTTTTCCAAATTTAGATTTTTTTTATAGTTATCAAGGATGTACTTTATGGAAAGAATACGAGCTTCAAAGCCCAGCAGACTTGGGTGCTGTGTAATTTTGGGGGAAGTTACTAAAATTCTTTAAGCCTCAGTGTTCTTTGTCTATAAAATAGGGATGATCATCTTCACTTCAAAATTATAAGGACTGAGTGGACTTCTGTCTATAAAATACTGTGATGTAGGAAAGGGAGAGGAAGTATTATTTCCCGTCTCCTCCTCCCATTACCTCGTCCAAACCCCAACCCCTATAGAAACAGAAAAAGAAGCTTTAGACATGTTTGCAGGACAGAAGAAGTCCTATCAGCTGACATGGCCCACTTTATCCTGTGAACTCTTGCAGAGGGTAGGGCTGCAATGGGGCTCGCCAAGATTTCTAGTTCACATCTGGCTCTCGGTCTTGGTGGCCCACGAGAGGACTTCCCACAGAGCACCCTTCGAATTTCCTCTAATGCTCTTTTCAGAGAAAATTGGGGATAAGTTGTCGGACAAAGAGCACTGGGAACATGTCTGATGCAAAGACACTCTGGGGCAGGTACAGACAATAAGGTGCTGTAATTTCTGGGCCCTCTGATGACTGATGGAGTATTGGAACGCGAGGTTGCTCCAGGCTTGTGGAGATGCCATCGTCACACCGAGGTGGCCCTCCTCCCTGCGACAGAAGTCACGGTCATGATCACTAGATCCCAGTGTAACGTGGAAGGTCAGTAGTGACAGCTGTCTTTGGAATGCGGGGATCACCATGACTCCCAGTTTTACTCCCTCCCAGGTGCAGGATCACAGTACCCTGCATTCTGTACAGAGGGAAGGCCCCACCGAAGATTCCAGTGAAGGCTGCTGGGACCTCATCAGGCAGGGATCAAATGAAATGCCATAGTGGGAAATGCAATCCTCTATATATTTAAGCAAAATGAAAAATTAGTTAATTGTACCAGTGCAGCTAGCAGGCAGGGGACTCATCAAAGAGTAGCTATTTAAATAAATGTCTCAGTGGTTGGAGGTGACCATGAGCTCTCTATAAACCAACCACGTGACGTGGCTGCCAGAAAAGTAACTGCAAACGTAAATCACATTATTAGAGGAAGTTCGGCTCTTTTGAGAGAAATGCTACTTCTCATGTGCTTTGAATCATCAAAGTCCTGACTAGAGCTGCTGTGTTTCACGGGGATGCTGCAGCTGGAAAGGGAATGCGTCACGTTCACCCAGACGGACCACTGGGGCTCTGCCCAGGCTGCTCTGTTTGGAATGTGTTACCCTCTCTGCTGCTTGGGGACCTGCTGCTCCTCCCACAAGACCCTCAAGGGCATCGACACACCTCATTCGTTGAGTGACAGCATGTTCTGTACATTACACAGAGGCACAGAATGTTCCTTGCTCAACTTCGATCCCCGCTGCCTACGCAAGAGTATCATCGGTGTTCTGTGCTTGTGTGGTAAATAAGCAGCATGATGAGAAGGTTTTCAAAAGCATTTAATTACCCCTCTATTAATTTGCAAATAGCTATTGGGCTTCTGCTCTGTTCAGGATGCCACTCATAATGTGACCGCACCAAAACAGACCTTATGCGGATCCTGTCTCCAGGCGTGCTCAGTCTCTCCTCTGAAGAGTGGCTGAAGGAATTGGGGGATACTTAGGGCACAAAGGTCACAGGAAGAGTGTGACAGTGTTTCCAATTTTTGAAGAGCTGGATTAGGGAGTATGTTCAGCCTGTGAAACTCCAGAGGGTTGACATGAGCGGGATTTTGAGGGAGGAAGATTTCTAATCATAAGAACAGCCCCAGGGATGGACTAGTTTGCCTTAAAAATGGCAAATTGTGCCAGAGTGGCAGTGTATGTGACCGATACCTGAGATGGTCCTCTGACCGGGGGGCACATCTGCTAGGAAAGAAGATGGAGAGCCAGGCTCTGAGGTCTCCTCTGGTCCCAATGTGGCTTCGCAGAAGGGACATTGGGCCCCAGGTTCTTATCTTTTCTTGCTAAAAATAAAGCCTAAAGACAACATGGAATAGAAGCTCTGTATGTTGAGTAAGGTTTCTAGGAGCAGCCCTGATAATGAGCCAAGAAAGCGTTTAAGGGACAGTCATAGGGTCTAATGAGGATGAAGCTTGATATATGGACAGAGAAGCCTGAATATGACATGCTCCCGCCCCTGGGACCCATCTGCTCTGTGGACCATCGAGGGAGCTTGTCACCTCTCTGGGCTCTGAAGAAATTATCCTTGGGGGTCCTTCTATCTCACATAACAGGCGTTTCATTTTATCCTCAGATGTCTTCTCTACTCACGGGTAAGGCACCGATGGAGTCAGACAAAGCGTAGTTTGTCTGTTCACTAAGATAAATGCAACTCCTCGCTCACACATAGACGTGGAGCTCGAGAAATAACTAAGTAAGACAGTTTTGACAGCTATTAAACCGGCACCTGAAGAACTATAGAGAGGCAGGCGTACATTTGCTGGACGCTAGAAAGGTTATTTATTTTGTCCCACTGGCCAGATCTGTGAACTTTTTACTGCCTGGATTGGTTTCCTGGCATTTCCCCACACTTGGAAACACATAAAATATGTTCTTGGAGAAATTTAGCAGGCATGTCTCAAAAGTTGGGTGGAAACAATGTGGAAAAGATATCTTTGTTTATTTGGAAAAATAAGTGGAACTTGGAAAAGCCTAAGTTACTTTGAATTTTTGGGTTTGAATGACATTTTTGTGCTACAAACTAACGAGTTCTTTTCTATTTTTTAGGGTTTCATTTTTTTTTTTTTTGGCAAAAGTTAGGATTTTGAGCATGTATACTTTGAATACAAAAGTGATCTCTTATTTTTGCTCCACTTCAAATGATCGACTCTGATAGGCCCAGAAAAGATGAAATAGATAGAAATAGCAAATTGCTGTTGTTCTTACATTTCAGGAAAAACACCATTTATGACCCCTGACAGCCATTTCCTAGAAGGAGCTGAGGGCCCTCACGCAGCCTTGCAAGGAACCGCACAATCGCAGTCTGGATAACCTGCCACCCCACACAGACGGGCCAGGACACCGCTGCTTGGCTTCTGTGGCCCCCTAGTAGCGGTACCAAGAATGGTCACAATCGTCATCTGCTCTTCATTATGCAAGTGATGCCTATTAACTGCATCCAATTTGGGAAACATATTTAGCACGGTGACCATGATCAGGCTGAGTGGCAGAGACGTGGAGGAAAACACTCATGTCTGACTACTTTCTGTCTTTTGAGGGCTTTGAGAGCATTGGACCCTGGTGGGCAGGCAGGGCTCTGCCATGGAGCCAAGGTTCCCGCCCTCAATCATCCCCTAAGGACGTCAAGCTTGGAGCAGGACAGGAGGACTCAGGAGATGGGCCTTACTCATGTTTTTTTAAGTTAATGCTTCCAGAACAAACTGGGACCAGAGGTTGATCTGGCCCAGTGTTCGAGGCACAAAGAAACGTGGTGTTATTTAAGGGCGGGTGACGTGCCATTGTCCAATAGGGTCAGACTGGAAGCCCGGCACCTGGGACCTGACCTGGGAGGGACTGCTCGGGGTGGGGGTGGGGGCGGTAGTTGTGCACCCATTTCCCCTCCCTTGTTCCAGAATGCTCTGTGTCTCCTCCCATGGGTGTGGCGTTGGTGGTAATCCTCACAGCGGTAATGCTGGCAGTGGGAACAATAGTGACAGTAGTAACAAAGCCCTTAGGTTAGCGCTTGTCACAATCTGAGACTATTCTGAATGTAGTGAGTGATGTCTTTCGCCTGGAGGGAGGAGGAGGTGGCAGAAGAAGTTGCAGGTAGAAAAGGCCAGCGGCACCCAGGAATGCAGGGCTGTCACCCGTGGGACCAGGGAGGGCCGCGTGGTGTCAGTAGCATACATGAATGTATAAAACAGTTTTAAAAAGCTCCCATTTTGTCACCACTGAAAGGTGACTTACTTTGAACATTTTGCTATATATGCATTTGTATGGACATGAACATAAAATGTGTGTTTTTTAAATTTTGTTATGAAAATTTTCAAACACACAGAAGAGTTGAAAGCATTGTCTGGGCCACACCCCAGAGTCACCATCTAGATTCTGTAATTCCCATTTTGCTGGATTTGCTTTCGCCCATATTCATCCAGCCCTCTGACTGCTCAGCAATCCGTCTTCATTTCTTATGCATTTCCCAGCGAGGTGCCGACGCTTCCGCTCGAAGCTCTTCTGAGCGTCACGCACACACACATGTGCACGTATGCACATATGCGCACACGCATACAGTGCTTTTTCGTGTGGTGTTATTTTCGCAGCCTTTTTCCCTCTCACTGACATTTTTCAGGAACGTGTTTTTTACTGGCTATGAAAGATTTTATTGGTGAGCTCTATCACAAATGACTTCAACAGCCAGAAGAAAACTTCCCGAGCTCCATCCACAGATTTCATCTCCCCTAGGACACCCGAGCCCAGGTTCTCTCCCCTCTCTCTTCTTAGGGACTACCTGCAATGACGTCTGCACCACGTCCTCTTTTGGAACATCTACTGTTTCCAGTTTTTACATCGTCTCTGTAAATCCTGCAAGAAACATATTTATTGGCGTTTATACGTTGTTTCATAAGAAAGAACTTTCAGAAGTGCAGTTATTAAATCAAAGGGTCTGAGCATTTCAAAGAACTCTGTTGCCTTTTGCCAAGCGGCATTCTAGAATGCCCTTGGGGAGTGCTGCTCCCCGTAGTTTTGCAGGATGGGGTTTGTTAGTTTTGTAGTACTTGTTAGTTTAGGTGGCCGTGATATAGACGATGATACAGGAGGATGTAACGGGTGAGTATATACTGTATCAAGCTGAAAGTGAGTGTAGGTGCTCATTGGACTTTGAAAAGTAATTCAAGTAATTTTGCTCATCTCCATTACAAACCAGTTTCTTTCCTTTTTTTTTTTTCTTAAAAGTAAATCTATTGGCGTGACATCCGCTAATAGAATTATCGAGGTCTCAAGTGTACGATTCTGTGATACGTGATCTTCATATTGTGTTGTGTGCCCACCACCCCAAGTCACATCATCTTCCGTCACCACATATTTGGCCCCCTTTACCCTGTACTGTCCCCTCAGCCCCCTCCCTCTGGTGACCATCACGCTGTTGTCTCTGTCTATGAACTTCTGTTTGTTTCTTTATTTGTAGCTTTTTGTTCTATATCCTACAGAGGAGTGAAGTCATACGGTTCTTGACTTTTTCTGTCGGACTTATTTTACGTGGCATGTTCTCCAGATCCATCCACGCCATCACAAATGGCAGTGTTTCACCTTTCTTATGGCTGAGTCGTGTGCCATTGAATATATGGACCACATCTTCTTTATCCAATGACCTATCAAAGAACATTCTGGTTGTTCCCATGTGTTGGCCACTGTGAATGATATTGTAGTAAACATACGGGTGCATATATCTTTAAGAATATATGTTTGCAGGTTTTTCAGATAGATACCCAGAAGAGGGTCTCCATCATATGGTCACTCTATTCTTAAGTTTTGAGGAATCTCCCCACTGTTTTCCATAGTGGCTGTTCCACTTTGCATTCCCACGAGCAGTGAATGAGGACCCCCTTTTTCTCCACAACCTCTCCGACCCATGTTATTACCTGCCTCTCTGCTAGCAGCCATCCTAACAGGTGTGCGGTGGTATCTCATTGTAGTTTTGATCCACGTTTCTTTAGTAGCTATGATGTTGAGCATCTTTTTACATATCTGTTTGGCATTTGTATGTGTTCTTGGGAGAAGTGTTTGCTTTGGTTCTTTGCCCATTTTTAAAATTGGATGTTTATTGGTTGTTGAGTTTTATGACTTCTTTATATATTTCAGATTTTAAGCCCTTATTGGAGGTGTTGTTGGCAAATAGCTTTTCTCATTCTGTGGGTTGCCTTTTTTGTTTTTTTGATGGGCAAACCAATTTTAAAAATAGACACAACCTCTCCCACCAGTGGGTTCTTGGTCTGGGCTAATGTGGAAACAGAGGGCGTATGACCTGGAGTTCCCAGCAACTGATCTAACGCATCCTCTGCAGCCTCTTTCTGGATACAGGATGCTGGTTGTTCACACTCAGCAATGAGTAAACACTGCTGCACATAAAGCTTACTGCCCACGAAAGACACCATGAATAAAGGGCATTGCAGCACGGGTCTCATGGCCAAGACGAGTCAGAGTCGTGATGTGATATTGAGACACCTTCTCCGTGGCTCAGCATACCAATGAACTTGAATCTCCCTGAAGATGGGAAAACTTCTTAAATAGAATGATCTGTCCTCAATTACTTATTAGTGGGAGGCCAGGAGAATGGACAACTGAACTCCAAGTATAATTTAAAACACATGTTACTTCTTAGATGCAACACCTCTTCCTTTACCAAACTTTTTTTTTTAATCTTTCTTTCAAAGCTCTTCAACGACACAATTCAGCTACTAACAGAGACTCACTCTTTTGGATTTCCCCTGCTGTACTGTGGTCGAGGTGCTAATTAGCACAGAAAGTGCCAGATGGCACGTTGCCAGAAGGAAAAGCAGAGAAGTCGAAAGACCTGCATGAACCTCAAATGGGATAAGCCAAGCTGTTGCAAAATTGAGCCATGCCTCTAAGGACATGTGCATTGAAGTCCCTCCGCCCCCCTAAGAGTGATGCCAGGTGGGCAGTGGGGTCCAGGACCCGCACGTCTTCAATGGGGGTTTTATTAACAGCAAACTCCCTGGCTTGCCCGGTAGAGGACGTAAACTCAGATAAGGGCAGCAGGCTAGGAAGCCATCCTTTGCGGAGCACCACGTTTTCGGATACTTGACAATGTTCTTCACTGAACTCTCACGCTGCCGTTGTAAAGTAGGCATGACCACCTCTGGTCAATGGGTGGGCCAACATGGTGAGACCCTTGCCGAATATCACACACAGGGTAGTCTGACGTCACGCCAACGCCTTTGCTCCGTCCGCTGAGCTCTGCTGCAGGACAGCCTGGTGTTTTGTGGACACTCAATTATGTCTGTTGTTATTGGAGAGGACAGTAAAAAACTCTAAATTATCCCCTTGCTATGCATGTGAACAACATATATTAAAGCCATTGGGAGCCTTTATCTTCTGGTTTCCAACATCTGATTTACTTGTCCTATTTTAACCAATTCACATGAACATTTGTGATATAACAAGCACACACTCTCACTGCACGTAACTTAGGTTACGTAAACCTAAAGGCTGCTGAGTGCCGGTGATCTTTAACATGTCATGAGCTAAAAGGTTACCTCTGAGCCTTGGGGCAGGATGGCTTCAGTGTAACCATTCGCCGAGTTCAGCTTTTAGGAGGATAAGTTTGCTGTGTTCCTTCTGTAATCCAAGGGAAGCCTGGATTCCTAGCAACTGTGGGTTAGATGTAAGTGTCTAAGAATAATAGAAACTTAAATAAAACAAGGCTTAAGCAGAAAGCCCTGGCAGACCCTGGGCTCACATTCCATCGGGATGACGTAGGAGAAAGCCAGACCCTGGTGGCCTCTCCCTTTGGGCTCTCTGACCACTTGGTGGAGAGGGAAATGAACACAGCCAAGGGACGTGACTCACAGGAACCACAAACGGCAGTGGGGCTTCGTGCGGCTGAAGGCACTTGGCCATCGGTGGGCTTCTCAATGACAAAGATAGCCTCTGTAAAAACAAAGCAAAATATGAAAATGTTTGGCTAATCGAGGTCAAACTGTGTCAAAGGAAGAGTGAAGTAGGGTTTAGCTTTCTTCTTGTCAAAGAGGAAAATCTCTATGTGGATCAAAACACCCTAACGGTTAGTCTTGCCTATTTTATTGATCTGTTGAAATCGAAAGGGTGAGATGCGAGGAGGGAAAGGGCTTTGGGAGCCCTTCAGTTGGTTCCCCTCCACTGGAGGCGGGGCACACGCTGATCACGGGCCCTTTGTCCCCAAGCTGGGCACAGATACTAGCTTTGCCATGTGCTGTTCATTCCCATAATGAAACGCAGGCTGGGATCTAGGTTGAGTTACTGACCTGTATCTCACATCTCTCATCTGTAGAATAGGATAATAACAAGGCCCGCCGCGAAGGCCTGCGTGCAGACTCGATGAGTTCGATTGTGACTCTGCTGTTGTGGTAAGACTGGACAGCGCTCTCGCGAAGGATGAGACTCTGTTTGTTCTGACTTTTCTTCCCTTGCCATGGGAACAAGAGCACGTCCCCTCTTGTCTGTCCGTGGTTCCCAGAGCCGGCACGAGGCCGTCAGACACTAAGACTGAAAGGTCCCTGGGGACGATGACTGTCGGGGTCCAGAGTCCGGGCTGCTCAGTCATCTCTCCTCATGCCAGTGTTCTCATCAGGGTTCACGCTCCATGTCTCTGGATTGGGTTTCAGTAGGGGATTTCTTTCTCTGTCTCCGCTGCGGGTCCCTCAAGAGCGTGATCTAAGGCTTAGGATGAGGAGTCAAGTGACAAGTGTTGGATGCATCCTTCGCTGCAGACATGTTCACTATGTCATTGAATTCTCACCGAGACGCCAGCAGCAGGAGGGGCTCAGGGAGCTGCAGAAACTCGCTCATGGCCCCCGGCTGATTCATTTCAGCTCAGTGAATCTTTCCTCCAGCGCATGTTTGTTACGTTTTTACTCCGTGTGTGTGTGTGTGTGTGTTCATGTACATGTGCTCCTGGTGTTGGGAGAAGGAGCTAGAAACAGACAAGGCTAGAGGGACTCAGCATCACTGATCACAGACGTAGAATTCTCTCTCCACGCGATGCAGGGCCTTGGGAAATTCCTTCCCTTCTGCACCTCAGGGCCTCTGTTTCCAGAGAGGGGAACGGACTCAGTGTCTCGAAATCCCTGAGTGTCTATGGATCCTCCTTACTTCCCTTCCCACTGTGCAGGCATTGTTCTAGGCTCCCCTGCCCCCCACCCCCGGGTCTGCCTCTGCTGTGCAGTCCCGGCCTCAGAGGCTTTTTCCCAGGTGGGCAGGAGCCCGGCTGCTCTGACTGCCCCACCACATTTGTGAACCACACACTTAGGTGCCCTGTAAACATGGCCACAGCTTCCTTCCCCGACAGGCATTCCTGGAAACAGCCGCCAGGGAAGATTTGTTTCTAGTCATGAACCAAATATGAAGGTCACATGATTTGGTGACTTTTTTTTCTCTTACCAAAGAAATATGGGAGGCTGAAGCCGGCCGACCTTCCAATTAATCCTAAGAACAGCTGCCTCCGAGGTGGGTGAGCCCGAATATTATTCACTAGCCTAGTCATTTTTCAAGGAAAAGAAACTGTCTGCTGGCCTCCCGTAGTTTTCATTCATTGGTGGCTACGATGCAGCGTGGCTGGGGGATCCCGATTCCCAGGCGAGTTACCGGTACCCCCTTTGCTCTCAGGGGGACAGGACGCTGAATGTTGGACCGTGCACACAGGTGCAGTGACCCACGTATGCGCATGCTCAGTGCGGGAGTCAGCGTCCTTCTGCTGCGCACAGGGCTTTGGGGTGCTCATGACCCCCACCCCCCGCCATGGCCTTGCCCAGGCGCCCTTGCATTTGCTCCTGTTTCTTGTTGGTTACATTGGCATCCCTTGCCTAATTCTTCACCCGCGGAACGGTGGGCTTCTCCAGTTGTCCATGCGGCTGGACGGTGGTGGCCTGCCTTACGCAGGGACAGGAGGAGACAGAGGGCAGACTCACAGTGGGAGGAAGCTGCCGGGCCTAAAGGAAGTCGGCGACAAAGTCAGATTGGCTCCCTGACATGGGACATGGGCCGGGCGCTGGGCTAAGCACGTCACATACATGATTTCAGTCCGCGCTGTGACACTGGGGTTAGCATTCTCACCCCTGTTTGATCCATGTGGTTCTTGCTGTGGGCACTGCCTAGTGGGCCCTCGGTGCAACGTGGGCACTCGATTTGTGCCCGTTGTCCCGGACAATGGTCAGGGTTCCACGCGGGAGAGCAACCGTGGGGGCATCTCATAGATTCTCTCCCTGGAGGCTGATTTAGAAGTTTTTTTATCTCAGTTCCCAGAGAGGGAAATGGAGAAGGTCTTGTATACCTGTCAGGGACACAGTCAAGGCCACCTTCTCCCAGGGCATTGTGTGACTGGCTTCAGGTCAGACACGCAGAGTGCGCTGTCCTGGACCCTCTCCCTGCGTGACCGCAGCCCACGTCCTCACCCACTGCACACTCCCAAGGGCTCCCAAACCCCTGGACTCATCTCCAACCTCCCTCTTGGGCTTTTGATGCACATATCCAAGTGTTGCCTTGTTCTTACCCGCCTCGAACTTCATGTCTGAATTGAATTCATCATCTTCTTCCTGCACCTGCTTCCGCTCTGATCTCTGGAATGTCACTAATTTCCATTCACTTAGGCTAGAATTCTGCTGTCATGCATTAGGGCTCTCCAGGGAAACAGAACCAACGGGATGTGTGTAGATAAAGAGACTGTCTATAAGGAATTGGCTCATGCAATTAGGGAGGCTGGAAAGCCCCCAGGCTTGGGGGTGAGTCCGTTGGCAGGCTGGGGCCCCAGGAAAAGTCACTGCTGCCGCTGGAGTCCAAAGGCAGGAGAAGAGCAACGTCCCAGTGTGAAGGCAGTGAGGCAGGAAGAACTCTCTGTTACTCAGGAGGGTTAGCCTTTTTGTTCTATTTAGACCTTCCACTGACGGGGCGAGGCCCACCCAGTCTACCGACTAAAATGTTAATCTCATCAAAAACACCCTCAAAGAAACACCAAGAATAATGTCTGACCATGTACCTGGGCACCCTGGGGCCCAGTCAGCTGACACATGAGCTTAACCATCACATTGTTCCCACTCCCATTTCAGTCATCACATCGCGTCACTTCCACTCTCCGCTTGTAGCAGCCCCTGTATCTGTCCCGTCTTCCATTCCTGCCATGGCCGCCACAGGCCCCAACCAGGGGCACCAAGCACACTCCAGCAGCCTCCAGGAAGGACTTCCTGTCCCCCGGCCTCCGTGCCCAGCCTTCCCACAGCACCGGCCTGAGGCCTGGAATAGGTCACACCGCTCACCTGCCCCTGTCAACCACTCTCTGGCCATTTCCTACCCAACAACCTCCGAGCCTTGCATGGTCCTCACCGCCCCTCACGCTCTGGCCCGACTTCTTCCCAGCCCAGATTCCCATTTCACAAAGGCGCAGCTGCAACGCAGCAGGCTCCTCCTCCTCATGGCTCCAGCACCCCTAGAACTCTGCTGACTCTTCCCGGTATTCCCGCAATCTGGAGAACACCCACGCTCATGGCGTATGTACCCAGGGGCTGCGGTGCACCCAGCGGAGCTGTCCGCTCTGGGAGTCCAGCCGGCCACTCACCGATCACCGACCTTGACCCACCAGCCTCCCTGCCCTGACCTGGGGGCGCTGCTTAGGGCTCCTGCACACCTCATTCTAGAAGATACGACTGACGTGTGCGGCCCTGTACCTCTGTGCGGTTTAACTGAAGTCTTCCCAGCAAAGAATGGACATTGGGTCAGGAGGACCCAAGGTTGAGTCCTGACGATGTTCTTTTCTGCTGTGAAACTTGGAGAGTGCAGTTTCTCTGGATAACATGTTTCTTTCTCTCTCTTTAAAAAGTTACTTGATTTGTATTGTATTTTTTCTCTTACCACTTACTGCCCTGCCCCAGCTCTCTTCCACCTGCTCCCCCCACGCGCCCCCCGGAATCCCAGCACTGTCCTTCCTCTGTACAGTGGGGCTGAAAAGCGTCCTTCCTTCCAGAGCCGCGAGTGGGGACAAGGTACGTGTGTCGACCCCCATGTCTGGATCCTGGGACACGCCCAGCACTTCTGCTGCGCACAGGAAAATGGAGTTTATAACCTTTCATTTTAAACATTTCACTTAGTTATCAGGTATTAGATATTTATTTCTCGTGTATAATTTCCTCCCCATTTTAGTTTGGTTTTCCTCCATGCATGCTCTTTTCTAAGTCATTTTTAGCAGGATTTGAATGCATGTTAAATGTTCATAATCTCTCTCTCTCTCTTTATGGCTGATGCCCTGACCTGAATTGTCACTTGAGAGGGAGTAGGAACGAGGGTTAAACTTGGGATGGAGACGTATGCCGTCCGCTGTAGCCACCACGAGCTGACATGGTGCCGCTGCGGGTGTGACCTCCGTAAAGCGAGAGGGTGCCGCTCTCCGCGGCCTAGAAGGGACCGGCGTGAATCCCCACCCAGTTCTTTCCAGGAGGAACGAAGTGCTGAAATTCATATGCAGCTGCAGGAGTTTCCAGCATCGCATTCAGAGAGACAGAGCCGAGGTGGCTAGAGGCTATTTTCAGAGAACGCCTAGGAAGCACAGGACCGAAAGATAGACACGGTGTTAACACCCTGGGACATGTGTAGCCATGCCGGATCTCAGCCGGCAGACACACGGAAAGTTCTGGGGATCTTGTCTCAGACCAGATCTGCGTTATGCAGAGAGTGTGAGTGAGACCCAAGTGCCCGCGAGGACGCGGCGCTCCTCTGCCGTGCGATGGCCGGCGCCTGCGAGCTGGCATGCTTGGGGTGCAGGTGGCGTTTCCGAACCTTTATTTTCCGACAGCAGGTCGTCCTCCTACCCTGGGCTCTTATGCCTACAGCCTCCCTCTCTTTAAATTCTGTTTGTTCTTCCTGGTCCATCTCATTCACTCCTGGGGCTTCAGTGACCCCCGACCCCTAAAATAACTAACTCCTCGGTGTGTATTTCTAGTTTTGAATTTTTGTCTCCACGTCTAAGCTTTATAAGTGGCCTGCAGGCACCTGAACTCCACCCGGCTCCCTCCACCTGTTATTCAGAGTTTTCTCCTCCTTAAAACGTGACTTTCTTAGTGTGGCGTTACTGCTGACTGAGCTGGTCTCCCATTTAGAGGGATTGTTTGGAAAGGTAGCAGAGTCTGTCTGTGGCATCGATTAGAATTTGGATTCAGAAGACGTGGGCTCAAACCTCAGCTCTGCCGCCTTGAGGCAACAGGACTTTCATCTTCTTCACTTGCAAAAAGCGGAGCAGGATAGGACACAGTTAGAACAATTTGAATCATTGCGTTCATACCGTATAACACACAACATACATGTTATGAAGCTGATTATCCCAATTATGTCTTATATAATCTGTAATATATAGCACACAACACATGTATCATCGTCGTCGTTGGCAGCCGTCCGTCTCGAGAGACGATGGTGTAGCTTCTTAAGAATCTATCTGCACCGCCGAGAATGGCTGTGCAGTCCGACTCGGAAGTGACACGGTATCTGTCTCCTCCCGTGTTGAATCGACATCTTGCGATGACGCTGGAGTGTCCTCTCCAGTGAAGCTGAAGCTACAGAGCCTGGGCAGGGTGATATGGAGGGTCTGCTGTTGCCCATGCAGCAGACCCCCCCTCTCTTCGCAGCTGAAGGGTCCAAGGGAAAGACGGAGTCAATACAGCTTGGCTTCAGGTGCGCCGCAGGAGTTGCCGGTGTTGACTACAACGTCGAACCGCCTTAGGGACTCCGGCTCCGGATTTTCTGTCGGGGTTTACTCCCTTAGCCTTTCCCCTGAAGAGGTATGCCGCAAGGCAGCGGAGGTTTTTTGGAATCAGAGTTTTCCTTCTAATATGTACTCAGTATAATTAAGATAATAACAATTAGTCATTATGTTGTGATTACCATGGGCTGGGCGCGGTTCTGAGTGCCTTCTGAATACTAACTCGTTCAGTTGCCCCAGCAGCTCTGTGAAGGTCGTGCTATTACCATTCATGTTTTTTCGGAGTAGGGAAGCAAGCCACTAAGTTGAACTAAGTAGTCACTACTCTTAGGTGTTTGTCATGAGGAACGCATGAGACTCTGTGCCCAGTGCTCCCCGGCCCGGTGCCGCTGGTGACTCCACGTGGGAGTGGCCGCTGGGGCGGAGCTCTGCACCCCCTGGCGCTGGGGAGGGGCAGGGGGTGCAGGAGGCGTGGCCCAGGAGGACCGCAGCCACTAGTAGAGGTGTATGGAGCGCTGCTGGGAGGGCAGGCTGCACAGGCGGAGAAGCAGCAGAGGTTAGAGAGGCATCGGAGTGATCTTGCTTTGGGGGTGCTCTCTGTGGCATGGCTCGTGGGACCTCGGAGTCCGGGGTGCACTCTGTGGACACCCTAGGAAGAGCAGACAGTGGTGGTGAGAGCTGCTGGGATTCCATGCTGTCAGGAGGGGAACACAGTCCTTCCCCACACTCCTGGCAGTAGGTCACCCACCAGGTCCCCGGAGGGCAGGCTGGAGGACCTGAAAAGCCTGCATGTGCCAGGTCAGTGCAGGGCCGAGGGAGAGACAAGCCCTCCTGAAGAAAGAGGTTTCCCCAGAGACCCACGGAGCTCTGGATTCTCACAGGGAGAAACGAGGAAGAAGCTGGGGTGGCTGTTCCTGCAGAATGAGCCACCATACAGAGCTTACGCCTGGCATGTGGAAGTGGCAGGGTTAAATGGGTTGCTGACCCCCGGTTGGGGGTTCCCTTGGAGTAAGAGACACCCCACTTCATTTGCTTCCTGTTTCATAGGGCTGGTCATGATCAGAGTTTTCACGGCAGCCTGGTCCCCAGTGGCCACAGGGCTGGCACGGGTGGGTCCCGGCTGGTGGCCAGCTTGGCCCTGCCCAGGACTTTGGAAACGTCTTTGCATTTGCTCTGCTTGTGGCAAAAAAGGAGGAACAAGACATCTAGTGGCTGCCAGCGTGCAGAAGGGGGAGGACTTGGAGACTCGTCATCATTCTCTCCTTTTAGTAGAAAAAACACACCTCCTTTTGTGGCCGTCCACCCAGGTTTCCTTGGGGGTGAGCCTAAAAGGGATGAGGATGGTCATGTGCATGTGTCCCAATCTTTCTCTGCCCAGCTCTTGACCCAATCCCTCTGAGAAGACTTGGAGAAGATAAGGGGTCCAGAGTAGCGTTCGAATTCATTTTTGATGCTGTACCATACACACCTCCCTTCTGGACACTGGACTGGAACTTCTGTCCACTAGATTAAATGATATCAGGTTTTATTAGGAAAATGGATCTTAATTCCCTGTTGACCAAGGAGCATCTTTTCATGCACTCACTGGCCATTTGTATATTTTCTTCAGGAAGTATCTATTCAAAGACTTTGCTTTTAAAAGATTTGGCTTTTTGTTTTGAATGTTATGAGGATATATATGTCCTCACACACACACACACACACACACACACACACACACATATATATATATATATATATATATATATATATATATATATATATATATACATGGTCTGTTTAGAAAAAGTACAGCCATTGTTAATATAACAAGAATGGTTTGTGAGACATCAGTGTAACCTGGCAGCTGAGGAGAGGGGACTGGAATGCATGTGTGTGAACAATGACGACCTCACTGTACTAGTCAGTTGGGGGTGGGGGGCAGTAGATGCCATTGAGTGAGCATGTGTGCTGTGTGGCTGTCCCATTCAAAATGACTGAGCGAGTAGAGCAGTGAATCTGCATCAAATTTTGCATTAAGCTTGAACATTCCTCCACCAAAACTATTCTGATGATTCCGAAGTCTGAAGCTGTGGGCACCTGGTGATTGGCAGCTTCATCAGGACAAGCCGCCCTCTCATGCATCCTGTCTCCGGCAGAGTTTTGGCAAAACATCAGATCACTCAGGTGACTCTGCCCCCCTACAGCTCAGCTTTGGCGCCCTGTGACTTCTGGTTTTCCCCCAAACCAAAATCACCTTTGAAAGGGAAGAGATTTTAGATCATCAGTGAGATTCAGGAAAATATGAAGGAGCAGCTGATGGCAACTGGGAGAACTGTGTGAGGTCCCAAGGTGCCTACTTTGAAGGGGACTGAGGCACCATTGTCCTGTGTACAATGTTTCTTGTGTCTTGTATCTTCTGTACGTTGATATTATTTGAAACACAAAAGTTTAAAATTTTTATGAATTCCAATTTACCTGTTTTTTGGTCACTTGTGCTTTTGGTGTTTTTATATCTAAAAAACAACAATAACAGTCTCACACAGGAGCACAAAGGTTTACTCTTATATTTTCTTCTGGGAGTTTTATTGTGTTTGATCTATTCTGAGTTGATTTTTTTGTATGGTGTGAGGTAGGGATCCAACTTTCCTTTTTACATGTGCATATCCAGTTGTCTCTACCATTTGTCAAATGCTTTTCCCATTGAATTGTCTTGACACGCTCGTTGAGATCAATTGACATAGTGTTACTCACCTCCACTTGAATGGCGGGACTTCCCATTCCCATTCACTATTCTAATATTGTCTTCTATTCAAAGCAATACCGCTGACACACTGCCACATAAACAGCAAAGACAGTCAGTCTAAAAGTGGGAATGAGTTTATTTTTAAACTTGGAGGAGGGAAAGCCTTTCTGAGTAGGTTAGAAAACTCAGCAGCTGTGAAAGAACAGGCACACAGATATATACGACTAAATAAAACATTTGAGCTCATGTTTGGCACCGGAGAGCTGAAACACAGTAAAACCAACCAACCTGGGGAAGACATCGGCAACACATATGACCAATGAAAGGCTAATTTCTTTACTCTTCAAAGGGCTTATACAAATCGACAAGACAAAGGAATAAAAAGGCGATACAAAATATTAGACAAGTAATTTAAAGGAAAAATGGATATGAAATATTAACATACGCTCAATGCCTCTCTCAGTGAAGGAGGACATTACGGATACCGTGTTGCTTTGTTAGAAGGGCAAACATAAAGTCCGGAAGCTGGCCAAGCTGCCAGTGGCTGGGGGGCGGGGGTGTGTGGGGGAGCAGGTGCTCACGCCCCCTGCAAGCTGAGGCTGCCGCTCCCGTCACGGGTTTCAAGTTGCCAGAGCTCGTTAAATTACCAACCACTCATTTTTTGATCTCACCATTCCATGGCTATAAATATACTTGCTAGAGTCAAAAAAGCAAAACAAAAACAACCTGGAAGCAATTGAGAGGGCTCAGAGGGTCATTAAACACTCCTCAGGTCGCTCTCTGTGTCTTGATGTGGGAAAATCCCTAAGAATATTTTCCAGGGGGAAAAATGTTAAACACCGAAAAGTGTCCAGGGTATGAACCAACATGTATAAATGTTAAACCGTAAATATAAAAATAAAATGTAAATATAACCATGCTAAGTGAAAGTGTAAACACGCATGCACACACAGATGCGCTGGCACGGCGGTAGTCTAAGTGCGGCATTTGGCGTTGGGTTTTAGAGGACGCAGTAAGCAACTGTCCATCGTGATGGCCTTTTGAGAGAGGGACTAGGAAGGAGAGTGTGCTCGCCCCTCCATTTTCCAACCGGATAGACTTCTAATAGTCTAAGTACATGTTATCATTTTTGCTTTGACAGATAAGGGCAGTTGAGACTGTATTTCAGAGGTGAAGTGATGAGCCAGCGTTTTCCCTCTGTATCTCTGCACTCACAAAGGTACAGTCGTTGTTTCGTATCCTGAAAATAGCCGTAAGTTATATCCTAGCAAGTCCGCTCTCAGAGTCTCTAAGCTTGTTGGGGGATGGGACTACTAGCAGCCAGAGGCTCAGGAGAGAACATTGGGCGTGTTGACATTCATCTGCGGATCCTTTTTAACGTTGTGGTGCAATAGTCAGAACGTGAAATGTACTATTTCAACCATTTTTAAGGGTGCTGTTCAGTGGCCTTGGGTAAAGCCTCGCTGTTATGCAGCCGTCAGCGCCATCTTTCTCCAGAACTTTCCATCATCTCCCCCGGAAACTCTGTACCCATTGAACAATCACTCCCCGTCCCCCCCCCCCCCCCCAGCCCCTGGTAACCCTAATCCTATGTTCTGACTCTGAATTTGGACCCCTTTAGGTACCCGGTGGAAGTGGAATCACGCAGTACTTGTCTTTTTGCGTCTGCTTGATTTTCCTTAGCATGGTATCCCCGAGGCTCACCCATGTTGTAGTATGTATCAGTTTCCTTCCATTTTAAGGCTGAAGCATGTCCCGTGTCATGCACCTACCACATTTTTTTTAACCCATTGGTGGACACTCGGGTCGCTTCCATGGTTACTGTGAATAAAGCTGCTATGAATATGGATGCTCGCATTTTCATTTGCGTTTCTGCTTTCAGTTCTTGGGGGTAGACACCCGGAAGTGGAACGTCTCTGGATCCTGTGGTGATTCTATGTTGAATTTTTTTGGGAAATGGCTTGCTGCTCACGCAGTGGCCACACCATTGAAATTTCCACCAGCGATGTAATGTACAAGGGTTCTGATTTCTCCAATCTTTGCCAACATTTGGTATTTTGTGTATTTTTTTTTTTTTTTATAGTTGCCACCCTAGTGGGTGTGAGGTGGTATCTCACTGCGGTTTGGGTTTGCATTTCGTCTCTCTGCTCCTTCTTACAGCAGACATTTACTGGGAGCTCAGAGGGGCCGAGCCCTGGGCGAAGCATGCGTGGCTGGAGGGCTGGTGGGACGACAGATACGCAAATGCAAACTGGCGTTGCCCTGTTAGCATGGAGGGGGCCGGCGACCTGTGCGTGGTGCCGGGGGAACAGGGGGCTGATCCGACCTGCCCATTCGCTCCGTCATCTCTGGTACTTACTAGCAAGCAGAGGTAATACATCCCAGACACAAGGACAACCACAGAATAAAACTCAGCATCGAGAACTTCCTATTCATTTACTTATTCATCTCCCTGCAAACTGGGAATAGACAAGCATTCTTTGATTTCAGCATTAGAACTCCAGGGCTCTGCGGAGCAGATCCCGAGCACCACAGGCTTGAATGAGCCGTCTAGTTTCGGGGAGATGAAGGGACCCAGAGGGCAGAACGCTCTCCCCTGTGTTACTGCTTCATGCGCAGCCTTGCCTGGGATGAAGAACAGGGAAGGCAATAATAACAATGCCACCACCTGGCAACTGTGGACGCCACTGAACTCTTCAAAGCTCTGCCATGGAGTCAGAGGAGGTGGCGTCCCATGCCCGAGAAAGGTTATCGCTTAATTTTTTTCTGATCTATAATTACTCCTGTGCTTCATGCACCTGGTGGGAATTATATTTAACAGTGTATGCAAATGCGTATTGCCTGAACGGGCTTACGTTTTCCTAGTTACTTTTTACAGTTTCCTTAATTTGGGCTTTATGAGCTACTTTTTATGCATTTTAATCAATATTATCTTCTTGGGTATTAAAAGCTTCTTTTATAGCTATCCCGGAGGTAGGACAATAAAGTGTATATGTATTTGTAAATATGATCAAATTCTTGAAAAATCAGTTACTCAAACCAAACAAAACAAGACAAAACAAAGGATTGTATTGTCAGGGTAGCAGATGCTTAAGCTAGTATTTCTTTGTGGTAGCATTGGTTAACAGTCAATACACCAGTAATGGGTGCATTTAAAAATTTGATAAGCAAAACCCTTAGTTTTTTTTCATGATTACAAGCATTCTTTCTGGTGCTCTGAGTCATGGGCCAAGGAGTGGCCCTTACGTTCTTACTCTTTCTGTTTAATAGCATCCAGAGCTTCTGATCTTGCTTATGCAGTTGTCAAAACTTCCCTGGGTTTTTGGAGGAACAGGGAGTGGGGTGCAGTACCTAACGGGAGATGCATTTTTCTCTCCCCCTGTCAGGACCGGCCCCCGGCATGGTGGAGGCTTTGGCAAGCTGGACTGGTTTCTGCAGGCCGTGGGAGTAGGACAGAGCAGCGGAACTCAGGGACCCACTATGTCCAGAGGGGTGTAGCAGGGGCTCCCGGACACTGGATTACATCAGAAGTCCTGGACGGGTCCATCTGGTCTTCGATCCATTCAAGAAATATGAGTTTATTACACCTGTTCTAGGATGAACTGTGTCCCCCTGAAAGATATGTCGAAGCCCTAACCCTGTACCTGAGAACACGACCTTCTTTGGAAATTGGGTCTTTACAGATGGAATTAAATTAAGATGAACTCATACGGGATTAGGGTGGGCCCCAACCCAAGAGGACTGCTGTCCTTACAGAAATGGAGAAGAGACTCAGTCTCACACAGAGAGGAGAAGGCCGTGAGAAGGTGGAGGCAGAGATTGGGGTGATGCGCCTACAAGCTAAGGAACACCCAGGACTGCTGGTGAGCCCTAGGCAGCTCGGGGAGAGAGAGGCAGGGAACAGCCTTCCTCAGAGCCCCAGCAGTGCCAGCTCTGAAGACACCTGGATTTCGGACTTTAGCTCCCAGAACTGTGAGAAAATAAATGCCTATGGTTTTAAAACACCTTGTTAGTGGTACTTTGTACAATGTGGCAAATGCCTTCTGCTACTGAGGAGGTCTAAGTGAATGGGACAATGTCATTGTCCTTGAAGAGGCATGCACCAGTGAGAAACAGACATGTGTAATGGGGGGCAGTGGGTCCCGTGGAAGACGGTGGGCCCCCAAACCCTAACCCTAACTCTGGAGTCAGGGAGACTGGACTTCCAGTCCTGAGCTGTTTCTTATTCTGTCTGGAGCTTTGGTTGCCTCATCTCTACAGCACCGGATACGAGCATCTTTCTCCTGGGATTTCGGGCAGAAGATTTAATATGTTGGTGGATTTGAATGAGCTTGACCGGTGCCTGGCCCGCTGAATGTCCTCAGCTCACACTTGTTACTGAAGGACTGGGTGTGTTTTCTCTCCTCAGTAAGGTCATCCATTTAGATCCAGTCTCTGTTCTTTCAATTTCATCTTGTTAATTTTTGTCCTTGTGTTGAGTTTATTTAAGGAACCATTCGGTTGGGTGAAACCTCACAGCATTTAGGTTTTGGCTCAATGCATTGGAACAATCAAAAGGGTATTTATAGCTAAAAACGTTTGTGCGGCCAAACCACATTATTTTCATCTCCTGACGCTTGAACGAGCTCTGGTTTGGGCTGGATCTTGAAGCCTTCCTGTGGTGTGGAGGAGAGCAAATTTTCCAACACCCTTACTCATCTCTGTAAATATCTTGGTCCCACCCCACCTGGTCGGTCCAAACTGTGGTCTTTCTCTGGTGATGCACATGGCAGCCCCTGGTGATAACAACATGGGCTGACGTGGTGAGAGGAGCCTGCTGACCATTCCTGATGTACACTGGGCAACAATATTTTCATAGCTGATGGTTTACATCTCTCTGGACTCCCTTCAAGTGTCTTAATAGACCCCTTCTGTGGAAAAGAAAAAAAATCACATTTGGGTCTTCCATGCGTCTCACATTTGGGTCTTGGCAAGGCCTAAACACAGAAAAATGTCTTCTGTTTCTTCTATACACCTGTGTAGGAAGGAGCCAGGATTTATGAAGTTTGTCCGGCCAGGACCATGACCTTAATGTGCATTCCAGCCATATCTCCTAGAGCAGCTGGAAGAGCGAGCCACAAAACAGCAGGGCTTCCTGACAGAGGCCCGAAGTCAGCCCAGACCGTGGAGAAGGAAATACTTGGAGAAATAGGAGCTGCGTTTTTGTTCTTTTGTTGCCAGAAAGCCAAAACCCACGCTGGAATCTTGTGGTTCTGGCGATTTTTGTGCCTCCCAGTCATTTGACACAGATGGTTCTCGTTTGAGGGTGAGACACTTCATCCACCAGAGGGAACGAGGCCGAGGGAATGTATCCGAGCTGCCCATGCACATGCCAAAGTGTATTTTTCAGCTGGAGAGAAGGATAACGAGGAGGCGATGGCTCTAAAGCCACCAGTTAGTGTGCAGGGATTGAGCGATAAAAATACTCTGCCCCGCTGGGACCCGAGTTGTCCTTTATGTCGTGGCACCTTGGCAGCACCGGCGAAGGCCTCTTGACTGCTGGAGCCCCACAACCTACCTGTCGTGGTCACGGTGACATTTCAATAGTTCTGGACAGTTGGCTTCTCCTTTGTCATGAGAGACAATGGACTCGGAGAGGCGTAGTGAGTTGTCATTTGAGCTAAAGGGGGCAACAGCGACACGGAAGGTGGCATCCGTGCCTTCCCTTCGTACCTTTCCTGCCCACGTTGTTCTGTACCACCCCCTGTCCCCCCACTCCTTCCCCTGACCACCTCCCTTCCCCTCTCCTCTCTGGCTCGTCTCCCCTTTCTACCCACCAAGGGCAAGGTGGTCAGATCCCCAGCATAGACCACCGGGTTTTCCGTCTCCCAACCAAAACAGCAAGGACGTCTCCATCTTTTAGAACACCCTCCTCTTTCTCTGTATTTTACCCAGGGAGAGGCTTGCTTTCTGACCTGTCAGCATCTGGCTCAAGAGCCCTCCTTTGAGGACTTTTACTCAGAGCCCATGAGCTGTTCTCCCACGACAGCATCATGCTTTTCCAGCCCAGGGCTTCACCGGAGCCTGGGCTGTGAGTTGCTCTGCAGAGAAGAACTACACCACTTGGGACTGTGCTCTTAGTACCTGGAAGGGTCTGGTGCATAGAAGGGGGCCAGCGGTTTAGGTCCTTACAGCCTTGTAGGCCGGGCCCCTTGTCAGCGACGTTCCTGTGATGGACCCAACTTACCCGCGTGTCACCTGGCCTGGTTATATACTCCCGAGAAAAATGCTATACGCTACCTTAGTAGAATGAGTGGCAACTTACATTGTGCGTTCATACAGGTTTTGCCTGTTCAGCTTAGAGTACCCAAGAGACGCAGCGAGGGCATGTCTTCAACCCATGACGGTGAGTATTAGCCCATCTTACGGATGAGAAAACTGAGACTCAGGGAGGTTTCGTGATTTCCTCCTGCTTATAAAGCTAGTAAATACCAGAGCTAGGTCTCGTTTCCCGGCCTTCTGAACCAAGCTCAAAATTGTGTAATTGTTGAAATTGCTGGTATTGTTGTTAGAAAAGTATAACAATATTTTTTTGGGCTTTATAAAGCAATTGAAAACCACAATCTGCCATGATAACAACCATAGCAAAGCTCTTGAACCCTTCAGGGCAGATGCTATCTATGTTTCCTGGTGTGTCCCAAGCTGAAATGCCATTTGTGTGCCAGCAGAGCCCAAACCCCAAGCATATGAGATGGCTCTGATGGGCAAATATCATCCCAGCTCATCAAGGTCAAAGATTTGCAAACATCCAACACTGACCGAGGCTTGGCTCCATGAATGAGCGAGCCAAGCTCCCAGGGAGTGGCCATGTTACTTCATCCATAAAAACCTGGAACACACCCTGGCTGGGTTCCAGGGCTCCCATCTGGAAAGAAAGGTATGATTCATCACTATTTTGTCCACGTTGGCAAGTGTCGGCCAGGCCCTGTGACGGCACTTCCAGGCTCCCCGTGGGCAAAGATGTAGGGAGAAGCTACAAATAGAATGTTTTTAAACCAAATTTCCCCACTTAGGTCTATGGCCAATTAAGTGGGCTTAGATGGTTGACTCAATACTTGGGAGTGAAGTCTGTTGGATCCTGAGGCAAAGGGGATCTTGGTACTTCCCTCTGTGGCTCCTTTAGGATGAGGCTCAGGGAGGGTCTGTTGTCTAACTGAGCCGTTAAACCAAGAATAACATGGTGGCGCTGGAGGAAGCTCATCAGAGGTACATTGTACCTGGTCCCTGCTTATGCCTGGATGCCACCCTCTTCTCTGTCCCTCTCTCCTCCCCGAGTCCCTTGTCTCCCCCCCAGACAAGCCCTGTGGCTGGCTTACTGGACTTTGCTCTGTGGAGTGGTCTGAGCAGAGCTCTAGACTCCGGAAGCCATTGCCTTGCCCAAGACCCCCTCTGTAGAAAGACCGCAGGGAGTGCAGTGTGACTCATCCGCCCTGGGGTGAGAGAGCCTGGGATCTGAGTCCTGGGCCAGCTCAAGGCAAAGTGTGGGATCTGATGAAGGCATCACCAAGCTTTGTCTAAGTTTCCGTAAATTTTGTGTGGTGAAAACTGTGGGGTATGGAAGGCGTCAGTACTTTCTTCCCCTGGCTGCCTGTCCCTAAGCCATATTCCTTAATGTCCCTGTGAAGATCATAGTATTTAACCTAAAGGCCAAGACAGGTAGCATTTACAATACCAGAGATATGGTGGGCTTTAACTGAGATTACAGACACGAAGCTCTTTCTACAGTACCTGCCTCGTAGTCATCGGCAGCCGTCCGTCTCGAGAGACGATGGTGTAGCTTCTTAAGAGTCTATCTGCACCGCCAAGAATGGTTGTGCAGTCCGACTCGGGAGTGACACGGTATCTGTCTCCTCCCGTGTTGAATCGACATCTTGCGATGACGCTGGAGTGTCCTCTCCAGTGGAGCTGAAGCTACAGAGCCTGGGCAGGGTGATATGGAGGGTCTGCTGTTGCCCATGCAGCAGACCCCCCCTCTCTTCGCAGCTGAAGGGTCCAAGGGAAAGACGGAGTCAATACAGCTTGGCTTCAGGTGCGCTGCAGGAGTTGCCGGTGTTGACTACAACGTCAAACCGCCTTAGGGACTCCGGCTCCGGATTTTCTGTCGGGGTTTACTCCCTTAGCCTTTCCCCTGAAGAGGTATGCCGCAAGGCAGCGGAGGTTTTTTGGAGTCAGAGTTTTCCTTCTCTGATGTGCCCTGACTGGAAGATCGAACCAGCGACACTTAGCTCGCAGGCCGACGCTCAATCCACTGAGCCAAACCAGCCAGGGCTGGTTTATTAGATCTTATTAGACGCTTATTAGATCTACATTTACTAGTGATGACCCAGAGAGGTCAGGTTCAGGAGGCTCACAGTCACGAGTTTTGCTCGGAATGGGCCACATCCAGATGCTTATGCCCAGTGGCATTAGCACTAAGATGTCTCATTGTCAGCGTGGGTCCACCCCCATTCTCAGGGTGGGTCCACCCACATGAGGGCTCGTGGTCTGGCGCGTTTTCTGTGATTTCGCAGAGTTACAGTTGTTGGATTTGAACGGGTTCCTTTGAAATCAGAGCATCCATGCTCATAAAAGTGCACTTACAGGAAATTCACACGGCCAAGGGGCAACGTGCGAGCCGACGTCACAGTAATCACGGTTCACATGCAAAGACTCTACGAATGGACGGTACACGTTTAGAGGGCCCAGACGAAGAAGTCTGCAAACAGGTACGTTGGTACTCAGAAGATTCTTTGTCGGGTGCCACAGGGCCAGTTGGTAGACGTGATCGACTGGGTAGATAAAGGGGAGCCATATCACGTAGTTTAACACCTCACCGGTACCGTTGCAGGAAGGGGTCACAGCTTGGGAGATCCAAGCTCTGGAAGATGCATAAACGGGGCTTCCCTATTACAGAGGTGGCACATAAGCCACAGGGGCACTGATTAGGGAGGATATTATAGGGCCATCCGTGGTCAGGACATTCCAGGCTTCTTGAATGGATCTTCAAAGTCTTGAGGCCCTGACATTCCATGTTCAGAGGGAGCTGTGCTAAGGAGGCCTGAAGACACTGAAACTCCATGCCAGCAGGTTTCTTCACCAAAACCATTTCTTTGTCAGAACACTTTTGTATTCTGTAAGATCCATGGGTAAGGGTTTCTCTGTCGCGAGCGGGGTCTATGATTCAGCGATCATAGCCCCCTAGGCCGCACTCAGGGCCTGTGTGCTCAGAAGTGTACACATATGGTTTCTGACATCATCTGTGCAACACAGGTCCAAGAGGGGCATATTCAGCCTCGTAGTAGGGACTCAGTAAGTACCAGTGATTTTTATTCTCATTATTGGGGGGTGGCAGGGTCTTTCTGAGAGTACCAAAGGGGGGTGATTGGCTTACTCATGACAGAGACACCAGAGCCACCAGGGTGGCCAAAGCCAAGGCGCATCCAGATCAAGTGGGCTGGAGGCTGTACAGGTGAAATTGGGAGAGGGTTCACCTGCATGGTTGGGTCCGAGGCAGCAGGGCACCAGCCAGACCCCAGGCCTGGGGAGGGGATGAAGTTCTGGGAGTAGGGAGGGTCGGGGATCACAGGCCAGGAGAGCAGGGCACAGACAATATTTAGGGCAGCTTTAGAGGGCAAGGTGCTGCATGGGCGTGGGGCACGGAGGGAAAGGAGGCCCAGTCCCAGTCCTGGAGGAATCTAGCTCTCGGTTTTGGCAAAGGCGGTCAGCCTTATCATGAATATGAGGATAGAGGGACCCCTAGACATGCTTTCGATTAAACAACCGCTTTATATTTTCCTCATTAAAAATAGTAAGCACAAGGTATTTTATAATCCCACGGAAGAGGGGCTATATATTCAAAGGTATGGCTATGATAACAAGTTAAAAAGTTTAGATTCAAAAGGTCAAGGTTTCATGATGTTCCCGTTGGTGTGAACCTGAGTCTTGGTTTCCTCATCTACTTAATAATAAGGTGTTTATGTTATCAGGTCACTGTGAACATAACACGAGATAGAGAAAGTGACTTTGCCTACTGTGCCACCTAATGTGAACGGTCATACATGTTAAAATTACTTCCCTTCTGAGAAATAAATAATTCATGTTTTTAACCTCTACCCGCTGCTTTTCCTTTTAAAGTTCTTGGGGAGATGCTGCCATCTGCTTCTCTCTCATTTTGCTGATTATAAGATACCTTGAGAAGCTAAAAGGCCTGTAATTTCCTTAAATCTGGATTTCCTGGGCTGTCCTTTGCCCTGTGTGCTGGGCACTTCAGATTGTCTTCCAGAAGCTGCTTTGGTTTCCTGCAGTTGTCAGGTCAATGGGAGCCCGTTTCTGGCTCAACCTGCCCTTCCTTTTCAGAGGCTCTCAGAAGGTTGGGGCTCACAGGTGTTGGTACCGTCCCACGTGGTAGCGCCTGTGCATGGGCCACACTGACCCGACGCTGATCCAGGAAAGGGCGTGACACAGGACAACAGGCCGAGTCCACTGAACCCGAGTCAAACTGAAACTTGCCCCTCTTTTCCTGGAGCCCTTCTCCTGTCCCTTCTTCGCTCAGCTCTTGGTTTGACCCTGGCCCCGCAGTTCTCTCCCCACCTCACTGTCCCCCAGACCCATTCTGTTGGGGCACCGACAGCATTCAGTGTTACCCAGTCAGTCATGCGTTTACAGTGTGGCCGGGGCATGGGCTTGATGCTTTTAGATTGGGGGTGACCATCTAAAAAGGAATATGTATTAGTTTCCTAGGACGGCCATGCCAGCCCACATGGATTGGGTGGCTTAAACAACAGGAATCAATTTCCCCAGGGTTTTGGAAGCTGGAAGTTCCAGATCAAGGTGTTGGCGGGGTTGGTTTCTTCTGAGGGCTCTCTGCTCGTCTTACGGCCTTCTGCTCGTCTGTGCCCTCATCTCCTCATAAAAACCCCGGTCAGATCGGATTAGTGCCCACCGGGATGATCTCCCTTTCATGCAATTACCTTTTAAAGACCTTATCTCTGAATACAGTCACATTCTGAGGTCCTGGGAGCTAGAGCTTCCACATCTGAATTGGGAGGACACATTTCAGTATCCTCCAGAATGCAAAGTTAGGAACACAGGCTGAGGAAGGGACCCACGCCAGTGAGGGGCCCTAAAACTTTAGCTGGATTAGCTGCATGGTAAATTTGCTTCTGATTTTGCACCTCCCCTGTCGCTATCACTGTGCAGACAGCGGAGCTCTGGGGGAATGGTGGGGGGTGGGCAGAGTAGCCCCCAAATGAGAGTCCTACGTGGAGTGAGGTAAGTCTGGGGGTGAGGAAGAGCATGCTGCAGGCTTGCTCTGAGTAGACCTATTACGACCCAAAGGGCATGAACCCAAAGTGGTGAAGACAGGTTGACTTTCCGAATAAATAAACCCATCAGAAACAACGCAGCGCGACAGCAACAGCGCTGCAATACTAATGAACTTGACATCAGAGTATCCATTGCGGGATGAGTTTCTTTCATGATGGAGTCTATTGCCTCTTTCCCTATTCGAAGTACAGTCGGGGCTGGATAGAGTAAACATAGTCAATTTCAACAAGGGAGCACCCCCTACTGTCCACATCCCGTGCATCCCCTGGGATGGGCGTTAGCGGTCACCTCGCAAGAAGCCCAGGGTCAGCAGGTGGAAGGGACGTGCCTTGGCCCTATAGTAAGTGGCCGCTGGAGAACGTGTCTCCCAGCCGAGATCTTTTTACTACACCAAAGCCACTTGCTTTGTGTGCCAGGGCTAGCATCTTTAAAACATAAATCTTCACACTAATGGGATTCTCACGACAAGGCAGCAGACACTGAAGTCTTTGGGCCTGGGATGCAGGCCGTAAAGTGGACCTGGACAAGAAGGCAGAGCCCAGTAGATTGCAGGGGGGCTGGAAATGTTCAGAGATCAGACTGGCCAGATATGAATCTACGGGCACACTCGCTTAGTTCCAACGTGTGCCCTGCCTAATGTCAGCGAGGGTCGGAGGGTGTGGCTCAGGCAGATAATTCAAAATGTTAGTAAATTCGGTGTGTCTGGCCTGGGAAGCCAACTGGGAGAGGACTAAGACATTTAGAAGGAAGCCAAACTGGGAAAAGAGGGTATGATTTGCTTCCTGCTGGCTTGATTCATGTTAACTATACTTTGCAGTAATTACTCTAATTAGTGGTTTCGAGCATGATGAAAGAAAATAATTATAAGTATTTATAGCTGGTCAGTGGGTTACAGATTGGACAACCGAGGAAAGCAGACAATGAGGCCTAGTTTAGCTGCATTTACTCTGTGTTATAATTAAGATTCATTGCACTCTTCCTTAAGTTTGTTTGGCAACAGTACAGCGCTTAACATGAGCTCAGGAGCCACCCAGGAACAGCTCTGAAGGCAGGGTCTCTGGAGTTATTGATCTTCGTGTCCCAGAATCTAGGACAAGAGCCGCATGAGAGGGGAATGAATGCATTTACGTAAAGACCCACCATATTGCACCAAGAATGAATGGGCACTTTTATTCTCTATGGGAAGCTCGCTTCCCAGGCTGAGCAGACAAATGAGAGCAAAATGAAGTTCAGAAACTGTGTCGTGCATTCGGGGTGAGGGTGACCGGTCACTGTTCCTGCGTGGTCCTAGGTGAGGACAGACCTCCATAACCATTTCCTGGGTATGCCCTGCCTCTTTCCGTCTTGGGTTTCATGACCTGTTATTTGTGGGACGACAGTTCCTTCCTGTAAGGAGGGACGAATGGATACATGTCCAGCCCCGCGCAGGAACACAGTAGACGCTCTGTCCATAAATGTTGTCACCCCCCAACAAGCCCCCCCCATTCCTGTCTCCTCCTGTCCACACGCCTGGCAGTTCCCCTTTGTTCTCCACTACCCTGGTTCCAGCTCAGTTCTCAGTTTGTTAACCTCTTGTTTGAGGCACCCCGTTTCTCTCATGGGTGGGCAGGGGTCACACCGTCAGCTTGGATGTACTCTGGTGCTCTTTCCCCTGAGTCTTAGAGGAGGGCTGAAGTTGGTTAGATCTAGTTAGTTAGTTCTGGTTCAGGCACCAGCTGTCTGGCTCTGAGTCACTCACTTTGCCTCTTGAGCCATAGTCTTCTTGTCTGCAGAAAATGGGCAATTACGTCCACCTTGTAGGGTTCCAGTAATTAGAAGTAGTTTTTTTTTTTTTTTTAAGTGCCTGGTACAGGTTTTAGCACATAGGAGAGGCTCCCAAACAGCAGGTGATGATGACTTTGTTGATAGTGATGATAATAATAATATGATAATAGTAGCAAAAATTGATGTTTATTGAGCTCCTATTATATGCCAGACACATTCAAATAGTAGTTCTTATTGAATATGTCTGAATTTGAATGAATTCTGCTATAAAGAATCCTGGACGTAGCCCAATGATCTTAATAGAAAGCTGAAGGAACGTGATGAAAAACAAGTCATATTTGAGTACTTACTGGGTGCCAGCTATTTTACAAATGTACACAAGTCAATCATTAAAGCCATGAAACCAGTATAATGAACAATGTCCCCAAATCCCAGAGCTAGAGGGAAGCTCAGAGCCAGATGTAAGTTCATGCCATTCTGATCTCCAAGTTCATGCTCTTCCATTTCCTGCCATGAGGACAAGGTGGAAAGAGAATGTCCCTAAAGTACAGCGTCCACAGGATGGCCTGCAGTGTCTGAGGGACGTGGCAGAGTTGGACTGGTTCAGGCTGCCATGAGCCTTCAGTGGCCCTGGGTGTGAGAGCAGAGCCTAGCAGGCAGAACTCACGCATGGGAAGAGCTTGGGGTGCCAGGGATTGGGTGCCTTGGAGAAGCTTAGTGCTTGTGAGCACCTTGAACACTAATGAGGTGGTGGGGTGAACTGTTCAAAAGAATAGGGAACACTGAAAAGTCTGTGGTTTGAGCGAAGAGATCACTGCCAAAGCTCCATCCCCGGGCCCCTGAAAGCAAGTTGTCTTCTTCCAGTTCTTTTTAGGAATCAGTCAGGGCTAAACTTACGGGCGATGTCCTCAGACTTGGAACTCATAGGGTGGGAGGTCAAGTACTTCACACAGAAACTCGGTAAGGTAGTAGAATCGCTTAGTTCTTCGGTGACAGAGAAGGAAACCGAGGGTCAAAAAAGGGTACAAGTTTCCCAAGGCTACACAGCTCCTACGTGCTAGATCAGGGCTTTCAACCAATGTCCTTGCTTTTTCCCTGGAGTTATTTGCCCAGTTCCAGACATGGGAGAAGCGATTCTAGGAGACAGGACGTGGGACAATCAAGGACCTGTAAGGGAGGATGGTCACAATGTCCATTTGCCAGAAGCAGGTGCACAGATTGCTGGATGGAAAGATGACAAGGTGGTAAGGGAGACACCCCCAGGCCCCGCCATTGCTAAAGAAATTAACAAAGGACCCGTCGCGTCCTTTCTGGTAAAATTCAGGATGTCCATGTTTTCTTTCCCACCCCCTATCCTCACCGGAAGTAATGAAGTTTAGGGAAAATTGGTCTTTGAAACCACATACATTTGGCTTCAAAATTGAGTTGCACTATTTACTGGCCTCTCTAGACTCAGGTGTTTTCGTGTAGAATGGGCATCGTCAAGTCTACCTGTAGCATCCTTGTGTGGACTGGGGTTGTGTGAAGGACTCCCCTAACCCTTCCGGGTGCCCTTGCAATGGTGGTGGCTATTGCTCCCGTCCTGTCCCTTCTGGGGCTCTGTCACCTAGCAGGTCGCATACACTGAGGACTTCAAAAGGGAGGGAGAGATGGGGAAGGAATAGGGGAGAGAAAAGGAGCAGGACGAAAGGAGACGAGAGGAAGCTCTTTTCTCTTCTCGCTTACACGCGTGAAAAAGCGAGCAGCCCGGAGACGTCCCACGGCTCCCGCCCGGCTTTGCTGCCGGCCTGGCCCACAGGGGTCGCGCGAGTGGGCCCGGGACAGCCAGCGGAATGCGTTCCTGATCCTCTGGACGGTCGTTACAAGGGCGTGGGCGGGCTGTGCACAGAGTGAGTTTTCAACGGAGCTCTGCGGTCAGCATCTCCTGCAAATTGAGAAGCGGCCCTCCGCCTCCTGCCAAGCTAGCTCCGTCCTGGCTGGGAGCGAACCCAAGGGCTGTGGGGACGTGTTGGAAAAAGTTCCTCCAGGGCCCGCTTGTCATGCAGGCTGGTGGGCCCGCTTCCTCCAGGGGCAGCCTCCCCCTCCAGGGCCCATGATCTGTGTACTCAGCAGTTGTGTTGAAAGAAAAGTTGACGATTATTAGAGTCTGTGACGAGTTAGCGGCCAAATGCCTCCTCTCCCTGGTGTTCACTCGTTCATTCAATAGACATTTGCTAAGTGCCTCTTGTGTCCCAGGTCTGGAGCTAACTAGTGTAGTGACGAGAACTGTGGGTGCCCTTTTCTGAGTATCCAGTGTACACCAGCATCGTGGCAGGCAATAACACGCAGGGAGAATCAACCGTCATAACGATTTCCTCCGTGTTTCTAGTTCCGTTGTGGGCTGGGCACTCACACTTCTGCTCTTGCGTTCACACCTCGTATAACTTAGAGAGGAGGACCGCTCCGTCCGGCAACAGCTACCTTTGCCATCGCCCAAGGCCTTTCATTGCTTGTCACTTTTCCAAGAAAAAAAAATCATTAAAAAATATTTATTTTGAATGATAAGTATTGGTCAACTGCCATCAGCCTACTCTTTCCCTCCTGGGACGCCCTCCAGCTCAGAGAGAGCTTTGAGCGGTCGTTGGGGCTTCCCACGGCCGTCCCGGCAGTGGCCTTGCGTCCACGAGGCAGGGACAGATGGCTTTCCGGCCAGGTGTAACCGAAATGTATCTTCTCAGCAGTGGCAGACCCTCCCGTCGCCACAAATGCGTATCGCGTCTCATAAAGAAACCAAGCATATTGCGTGAGCCTCCAAATGTAGAAACAGATACTCATAAAACACAAGCCTCAAAACAAAACCGAAACGTTTCAAAACAACAGCGCGCATTGCAACACCGCCTGTTTATTTATTTAATTCTCTCTCTCCTTTTTTTTTTCCCCAACAAGATCATGAAATTTAAAAACAAAATTTGCCCACGGTCCCCAAGCAGAACTTGAACAGCCCAGCAGCCAGGAGAGGGTTTGAGATGTGTCCTTACGACAGTCACGGGACATCAACGGACACACAGACGCGGAGGGCAGTTCAGCCGAGCCAAGGTCGTTTCCTGAACTGGAACTGAATGATGGTTGCCCCGAATACCGTCAGGAGCTCTCCTTTCTGGATGACTTGGGTCTCGGCGCCTGGGGCTCCCACCTGGGCTGGTTGTTTCCACTCTTGCCTCTGTGGTGGCCCCGGGCAGGGGCGGTGTCCCAGGTTCCCCACTCTGTGCCCAAGACCTCGGGCTCCGTGAGCCTCCGTGGGGAGCCCTTCCTTCCCGGCCTCCACCCACGGGTCGTGGGCTCGGATTCCTTGCCCCCTCTTACGTGAGAACACATATCGGTACGCCAAGTGCCGGTGACATTATGCTAGGCATAATCCTTAATGGGCTCTAATTTATGCAGGAAGTAACATTTGAAAACTTGGTACTTTTCACCAGAATGAGTGCCCTGGGCATCTGCTGATTTTGGACTTCTTTCTCCCTTTTCTGCTTCTTAGTGTTACAACCACCTCTTCTTCTGGGGAAATGGACCTTTTTCCTTTCTTTCCAGCTCGGGGACGTCCCGTGGGAAGGGTGGTAGGTGGTGGGAACTGAAGGCGAAGGGTGACTGAGAAACATGTGGAGAAACTCATCAGGATTTGGTAGCTGTTTGGATGTGAGGGGTGAGGACAGGAGAGGTCCAGAGTGACTCAGGTTTCTGGCCTTGGTGACTTTTCGGGGTGGAGTCCCTGTTCACGGAGTCAGAGAGAACAGGGAGAAGCAGGCAATTGCTAGGATACTGCATCTGAGGCATCTGGGGGCTGTTCAGGGTGGCAGCCAGGCAGCAGTGGCCGCAGGCCCCTGGGCGCATCCCCCGGGCCCCTGAGCGTGTCCCCGGGCCCCTGAGCGCGTCCCCGGGCCCCTGGGCGTGTCCCCTAGGTGCCTTTGCTCAGCCCACTCTCCCTCTCTCAGCCTCACCCGCTCTGTGAAATCTCCCCTGATTCCCCAGGGAGCACTGTCCTCTCCTCCTCTCCGTGTTCTCTGCATCCCACAGCAATGCAGGCAGACTTTCTGGAACATTATAGCTCATCCGCTTGCGTGTGTCCCTTCTGCCCTAGCCTCTGTGCTCCCTGAGGGTGAGGATGGGCGTGACTAAGCGCTGAGACCCCCCAGCCGGTGCAGGGTGTGCCGATACAGAGCGAGGCTCTGGGGGCAATGCCTGCATATTTCCCCGGAGCTGCTGACTGTCCTTCGGAGAGACAGCCCCTTGGAGGGGGTCTCCCGACAGCGGGCCGGGCTTGCCTTGGGGCATTTCCACGCTCCCCTAACTCCCACCGATGCCTTGTGGCTGGCTCGGCAGTCTGTGGTCACAGACCAGGGCAAAGCCACCCGGCTTCTGTTCTAGACGGTCCCGACGTCCTGGCTTTATGGTCACAGGGCTGCAACCAGTGAGGTCAACACTCCCAGGAACACCGGTGGGGCCTGCGTCCCCTACCCGGGCCACCTGGGCCTGCTGGTGGTGTCAGCCAAGGCCACATTTCAGCTGGCTTTGCTCAAGTACACAGAGGCCAGAAATGGGCACAGTGGCCCCAGATGGTCTATTTTTGGAGGGCTTCTTGTGTACCAGGTAATCAATATTCATTACCTAGAATTACAATAGTCCTGTAAGGCAAGGACGAGATTCTCATCTCACACAGGTGGAAGTGAAGATAAATGAGGTTAAGTAACTTACTTAAGGTCACACAGGAAGTGGCGAGGCCAGCCCTGCCGTTCTCACGCCCTCAGGTCCCCCGCCCAGCTCACCTTCCCAGCGTGGGCCCCGTGTATGCGAACGATGCTGTTGGAGTATTTGTTACTCCTTCTGCCTGGGATGCCGTCTCTGGTTTGGATCCGGTCACCTCCCGCTGTCGAAATCTGTGTTTTCCTCTCATTCCCTAAAATGCACCCTGGCTTCCTTCTAATTTTCAAATTTCATCTCTCCATTTTTTCTGTCTGCTCACTCACAAGGCTGTCTGTGAATTCCAGAACCTTCAGATTGACGTCAGTAAACAAGTAACAACTGTTTATGCCTGTTTGGTACTTTGAAACAGACATGAAATCTGTGTACAGCTATCAGCATTGAATGTACAGTCACACTAATTACCCTCTGGGTATCTTACTGCTTCCAGTACATTCCGCCATCAGAATCCAAACCAAATGAAGTGGGAATAAAAGGCGAGGAAACACCAGTTTAATGTCTGTGGCCACAATTTCTAGTTAACGGTCTGGTCCTATAATATGCAACCCCCCCCCCCCCCCAGTGATGGTTCCGTTTACTCTGTTCCCAAGAGTTGTGAGTCAGAACCGAGCTGCTGGAGATAGATTTTGCTGCCGTTGCTGCGATCGGCTGCTGCTGTCATTGCCGCTGTAGGGGTGTCCCCACGCCTGTCACCGCCGACGCCCACGCTGGATCTGTAGCCCGAAGCACACCTCCCTCAGCACACACTCGCTCTGTTCCGTCACAGATGTGCTGGTGCAGATGTGACACTCTCTGTAAACAAACTGAAGATTATTGCAAGAGTCAGTCTAATGAGTAGTGAATGCGGGCTGATTACCGTCTTTGCAGAGAACCTAATATTTTTTCCCAACATTGTACCAAAGAACAGAGCAGGGTTTCCTCGCAGGCTTATAAATGTAAGTAATCAATGTGTTTGTGTAAATACTTAATGATGTCCACAGTCATGTTTATGAATCAATGGACTGTCGTAATTGCGTTTGGGTGATCCGCTCGATGCAAACATAAACAGGACCCGCAGTGTGTAAGAGGGCTTCCTCGGGGAATTTAGATAAGTATGGTGATTAAAGAACCAGTCATACTGCATGGAAAATTCTTGTAGGGAGAATTATGGTGGAAGAACGCATGCTTTGATACATTCAATTGTGTATTTTTTTTTTGTTTGTTTGTTTGTGACATTTTCTTTGAGATCCAGTTTGTTCGTTTTATTGCAGTAAAACGCTGAGCATGAGACCTACCTGTTGACCAGATTTTGACTTGCCCGCCACAGTTCTGCTGTCCGTGGGTCCCGTGTTGTACAGCAGGGTCTCAGGAAGTCCTTCATCTTGCATGGCTGAAGCATTATACCCACTGGGCAGCACCTCCGCTCATTCCCCTCCCAGTGACCGACATTCTTAAATCGCCTTTAGGTCTCCTTGACTTGCTGACTCCTCACTAGGTGCTCAGTTGTTTGCTCATGACCTCACAGTCATCCATAGAACATACATTTCTTCATCTTTGGCTGCGCAGTGCGGTTCAGAGTGGGGAGTCACAGAAAGAGACCTGGCTTTGCCTTCCAGCAGTCCTGGGTTCAAATCGGAGCTTCTCCGCATCTTAGTTATTTCCCTGTGGGCAAGTCAGCTAGCCTCTGAGTTTTAGTTTCTCGTCTGTAACATGGAAAATGGTACTTTCCTGCTAGGACTATTATGAGGATTAAATGATACGATGTTTGCAGAGAACCCAACAGTTGCTGGCACCCAGTAGGTGCTCAAAAAATGCTCATTTCTTCTGATTCCTTTCCTCTACCCGGAAGGCTGTGCTCGCCCTAGCATGCGTGAGAAGCAGAAGGGCGTTCTCTGAGATATTTCTGGCTTACAGTAGCTTTGGAAAGTCAAGTCCTCTGTGGGACTAAGGTAGGTGGGATATCATGATTATGTTTTTGGCATGTGCCCAGTGTTTTCTAACGGTTGGGCCAATTAATATTCCTTCAACTTGGAATACTTTTTCTTGCCTGTCCCTGTAAGGAGTCCGTGTTCCCCACCAAACCATTTGTGTATGACTTCTCAGCCAAGGTTACTCATGAGGTTGGTTCCTCTGAACTTCCATGCGGCTCTTTTAAAACATCACGTCTTCCCTGTTCTTCTGTAGACTTTGAAATCTTGGTTCACAGTCTTTACTGAAGTTCAAGTGCAGTGTGAACAAAGCCATGTCCGCTTCATCATTGTATATTGGGCACCAAGGTGACCTGGCAGAGGGATGCACATGACAAGTCATATGGGAGTGGGAAGAGTGTGGGGTTGGGGTTGGGACACCTGGGCTTTAACTCCCCCTTTATTGTTCATTGTGTGGTGCCCCACAGACTTTCTTAGATGGTGTGTCCTCATTTATGAAATGGTTGTAATAATCCCATTGGTCATAACTTTTAATAAATATCCTCAGATCTCATTCAGAAGGGGTGCAGTAGAAATAAAAGAGATTAAATGGCTTCTATACTGCCTTCATTATGGGACTGTTGAACAGCCATGGGAGATCAGGGTTGTGGAAGTATTGGACAAACAATAAATGTAGTAGATGTGCTATTGAGGATTATTAGAAGCTCATTAAATATTTCCTCAATCAATGCTTAATGGGAATGAGATGTCTTACTTCTTTCTCTTTTATCAGCCTGGGAAGGAGGATCACAGCTTGATAACAACAGACTTGGGGGTTGGGGAGAAGCAACTCTCCTTGGAACGAGCCCAGCAAGGGAAGGTGGCCGTGTCTGACGCAGTGCGTGCTAAAGAAACGCATGTAGTGCGGTTGACTGAGTGAACAGTGCAGTGACTGGGAACGTATCTCGTGATACAGAAAAATGGCGAGAGATCCAAGGAGGGTGCAGCCAGCGTAGGTCAGGCACTCTCCCTGCTCCCACTCTCCCTGTGCCCCTTCCCTGCATGGTTTTTTCTCGAGTACTTGACATCTATTTATTCGTTCATATCCTTACGTGTTTATCTGTATTTGGTTTAATGCCCCTCTCCTCTGACTGGGTGATAAACAGTGTTATTATTATTACTTTTTAGCTTTGTTCACTGCTATGTCCACAGCACACAGAATGAGGCCCGCACAGAGTAGGCACCCCATACATTCTTGTAGAATGAATGAATGAATGGGGGGCTTTATTGTCTTCCTTAGGCAAGGATGGTATTCGGCAACCTCTTTTTGGCCCCAGCACTCTTTATTATTATTATTTTTCTGCCACGTCAGTGCTATGATTTCAGGGGGGACGGTGTCAGCATGCGGCAGGGTGAGTGCAGGGAAGGGCACTTGTTAAGTCTCTGCCCCTCCACCAGCTTCCCTCGAAATGTTTCCACTCCTCTGATTATTTACGACACCAACTTCTGAATTCCCACGTACCTTCATCTTGATTATCTTGTCTATTTGTTTGCTTTCTCTGAGACTCTGGGTAGAATCCTTCCTTGCCTCTTCCTGGCTCCTGAAGGCTGTCTGGGAATCTCTGGGGGTCTTTGGCTTGGAGAGGCATCATGCCAACACTGCCCCTTCACATGGCTTTCTCCCTGTATCTTCACGTCCTCTTCCCTTTGTGCACACCTGTGTCCAGGTTTCTCCTTGTTATAAGGACACAGGTTATTTGAATTAGAGTCCGCCCTTCATGACCTCATCTTAATTGGGTTCAATCTGCAATGACTCTATTTCCAAATAAGGTTTTATTCTGAGGTACCAGTGGTCAGGACTTTAACATATCTTAGGGGGACACAAGCCAACCCATAACACCAGGATAGAGAGCTAGTGGATTTATGGGGTTAGCAAGGTAGTTAACACTGCAGGAGGCTTCCGTGGCCATGCATGAGGCTGTGGGTTTCTTGGGGTCCTCACATGAACAGGAAAGGATATAGGAAGACCGTCTTTAACCACAGAGTCAACACACTCTCTGGGGTTCTGCGGCAGACATTCAGGCTCCAATCCTAGCAGAACGTTGATTTCTAATTTCTGAATCTCCAGCCTGGTAAGTTAGACTCTGGCAGCTGCCCAAAGGGCTTGAATCTGTTCCTGCCTTTCAGGCTCCACTCCACAACCCAAACCCCGAGGCAGCCACTCTCTGACCTCAAGCACTGGCATGAGATTGCCTCTTTAGCCATCCAGATCCTTCCAAGTCTGAGTTCACCTTTCCTTTCTGGGCTCTTTATAGCAGTAGACGCAGCAGTATGGCTTCCTGTAGTTGAGAATCTCATGGGTACATCTTTGTTAGATACGCCAGCTCTGGTCTTCCCGGCAGCCCCATCGTGGGAGCCGCACTGGGATAGGATGGCTGTCGCCTCCTTGGAATGGGAGAAAGAATGGAAGCCCAGAGAGTTGACACTGATCCGCACAGGGACCACACAGCTAGGAAAAGGGCAAGCAGAGGCTGCACCTGGTGTGTCTGACTCCACTGTCTTCATGTCCCACCCACCCTGCTCCCGCTCAGTCACAGTTTGGGGGGAGCCGCTGTAAGAAGGTTTTCATCTCTATGCCTGTTGATAACTGAACAAACCATCCTCTTCAGTGACCATGGCCTCCCTGGAACCTTTCTGGCCTCTTGCCAGAACACAGGGGTGGGTGAGGCGAAGACAAGCCAGGTCGTGGGGCACCCATGCCTCTGTCCCCTGTGTGGCTCTCTGCGTGGCAGCCATCCGCTGCCTGTAGGGACTCTGGGATGCTCGTGTTCTTCACAGAGCTCCCTGGTCTTCAAGGCCGTGGGGACCCACCACTTTTCAAAGTCACCGGGAGACTGGCCCTCCAGAACCCTCCCTAGCTCTGAAAGTTTCCAAAGCCGAGCAATTAAAGGTCTCCCAGGGCAGTGAGCTTGACAGACGTGTGTTCCGAAAGGGACAATTCCTTAGTAGGTGAGGCCCAAGCAGGAGGCCCTTGGGCGGGTCTTCTTCACACCGCTCGCTCTGCGGCCGTGCCGTAGACCCTGTGAGGCATGAGGGCTGGGAGGGCTGGTTGTTTTTGTCAGCCAAGCCGCAGAAGGGAACCACACCGCCCAAGGCCAGCCTTGGCCAACCACAGGGGCCACCTCTCAGGAGGGACTGTGGGGACAGCAGGATCTGGGTTTCCGCTTTCTCACAGGAAGACTCGGTCGGTCGCCTCAGGGCCTTGGGGCCTCGCTGAGCAGGTGACTCAGCTTCCTCTGTGTGCCACTCGGAAGGGGCGAGGACCCTGGACCACACAGGGCCCCTGATGCCTGCATGCTTGCACCCCACTTCCTGTTCTAGAAAACCTCCAGCAATTAGTCAAGTCTTTGTTGACCGAAGGCTCGCCGAGAAGCCAAGTTTGTACTTCACGTTTCTGCAGCTTTTGACACTTCATCAAAACATGTCCACGCACTCTTCACACCAACTCTATGAGCTTGCAGGGTGGCTACTGTCATCCCCGTTCCACATACGAGGCAAGTGAGACTCGGCCAGGGAGGAGGGTTGCTCAGGGCCATGTGGCTCATTGGTGGATGGCCCCGGTTTCTAGAATATTCATCCAGGAACATATTAAACGCTCTTGGGTGAATTTCAGATAGATGATAAATACATTCGTTTTTTAGCATGAGCCTATCCCGAATATTTCATGAGATGGGCTTATACTGAAAACTTTATTTTTTTGTTTATCCAAGATTCGAATTTAACTGGACATCTGTATGTTTATTTGCCAAATCTGGTGACCCTAGACTAGAGTGGGAAGTAGACAAGACCATACAATGTGGGTCTTTGACAGTCATGTTTCAAGGTTTCGACTTGTGTCTTGTGGGGTGGTCTTGGAAGGGTTTTAAAAATGAGAAGTAACATAATCAGATTTCTGTTTTAGAAGTATTACTGGCTCCATGGAGGATGATTTAGAAAGGAAGAAATGGGAAGGAAGAACATTGATTTAAATAGAGAGGAAAGGGAGTTTTTGAACCAGGGCAACAACCGAGGGATTCTTAGGCAACAGACTAGAAATATGTTGGAGCTGGGAGCCGCAGGACTGGTCCAGAATGAATGTCTGTGCTGGCGATCTTTTTAAATTATGGGCACCAGAGATTTGTCCTTGAAAGCGTATGACCTTCCGAACATTCACTCCCGGTAGATTTGGGATGCGGATGCTCTGGAGCCTAGACGTCTTTGCCCTTAACCACATGCTTCAGCTCTTCATCTCTTTCAAACATATAGTCAGGCTCCACTCTGAGGCAGATAATCACATCTTGATTAAGTGGCCACAGCCATGCGGGGACCAGGTGGAAGCACTTAGTGCCATAACCTTAGGCATTTCTCAGGAGACATTTCCTTTTCAAAAAGAAGTGCATGATTTTGGAAACTTAGGCTCTTGTTTATTTCTGGGATTCAATACCCTTCCAAGGCTGGAGAATCTATTTCGATGCTGTAGACCTGTCGCAGCCTTTGGAGAAGCTTCAGCCCAGGGAAGAGCTGTCACCTGCTCAGGGGGCAGAAATTTTTGGACGAGAACAAGGATTCATGACTCTTAGTTAAAGTACAATGAGACTCTCGGCTTTCTGTAAACACTTAAGAGTTTGGAAACACAGTGTCATTCTTTTTCTGGAAAACGACAACATTACAAAGAATTTCACCTTGAGATATTTCAATTTAAACCTGAGTATTAACACAAGTTTGTAAAAGGGATTTCACGAAATTGTGTCATTTAAAAATAACCACATCTTATTCCTATTGACAACACTTTTGAAATAGATGCACACAGCCTAATTCCTGAAGGTTTTCAAAGTTTTTGCAACTTGGAACCAGAAGAGTTTATACAAATAGGAAATAAATAGTTGCCGGTTGAATGCATTTCAGTTGCATGACTCTGACATTTTGGCAGAGGCACACTTTCCTTTGAATAGATCGGCTTTCAGAGTCAAGTTGTGTCTCAAAAGAATACAAAGCAAAGAGAACTGATTTCAAGGATGGAGTCGTAGGAATGCTGCCTGGGACCCCCGCCTGGCTTGTCTTGGCTTCATGAATCCCAGAGACCTTCACTGCGGGCACCTCCCAAGGTCAGTCCTCTCTCAGGGTGGAGGGTTTGTTCCCTGGAAAGACTGAGCGAAACCCTCCCGCGTCCCCTAAGCACTGAGGCACCATGACCAGGCAGGTCGGAGCTTTCTCTTATCACCCCACATTCAGTCCGCGTGGATGATCTTTCATATCCTATATGCAGGTCCCCCCCACCCCCGCCCCGCAGACCCCGGCCCCTTCTAGGAGAGAGAGGGTGGGCAGAAGTGAAGAGCAGTCATTTTGAGGGAGAGGAGCCGTGGGGCTGTGTCCTTCACCGGCACTTGTCTAGTCCCCCTCCTTTCCTGACATTGACCTAGGTCCCCCACGGGGAGTTAGCAGTCGCTTCTCCCTGTGAATGGGGACAAAAAGTGTTATGAAGTGTAGGTGCTAACCCCCAAGTGAGGCACACGGCTGGAAGGTCCCTCACTCTAAATAAGCCCGTCGCGGTCCTTCGGGCCCCTGCCTACCTCACCCCGCCCACCTGCCAGCCCCTCCCCACGTCGAGCCCCGTATTCCTTCAACAATGCGCCTCAGGGGGGCCTTCATGCACCAGGCAGTGTTCTAGGCATTGGAAACAGCAATAAACCAAACGGGCGAGCGCCAGCCAGACAGTTGTCACTCCAGATCTACCGACACCCAGGGACCCCAGATTCTTGGTATTATGGGAAACCAATGAGAATTTCAGATGTCCCTTTTCCCTCTGATGATAATCTAAAAAATTAGCATAAAATATGATCTCAGCTGGTGCCGGATCTTGATGAGGGTTTACATTTGTGTCACTGAGCATGTTGGAGCCAGTCCTCATTGAACTGAGTTACCTCCCAGTGCACTTGGCCTTGACCTCCAGTGCACTTGGCCTTGACCTCCAGTGCACTTGGCCTTGACCTCCAGTGCACTTGGCCTTGACCTCCAGTGCACATGGCCTTGACCTCAAAATGTTCTTTCCCTTTAAATGGAAGAAGCACTGGTGTAGTAGCCCCACCCGGGTGCTGGTGGTTTCCTGCAGCTACCACATTCTTTCTAAACTTTCAGCACACAGGTCTTGTAGGGGCAGGAAAATGTTCCCCCGAAGACGTCCGTGCCCTAATGCCTGTGACAAAGTCACGCTGATTATGTACAGGTGGAACGAAGGAAGATTATTCTGCAGTATCTGGGTGGGTTCAATGTCATCCTATAAGCCCTTAGAAGTGGAAGACGTATATACACCCGACAAGTTAAAAGCAGGTGTTGCAACAAATACACGTGTACATGTGTTCACACCTGCACTGCTCAGAAGAGTCAGAAGAGGGGTAACAGCCGGTGCCCATGAACGGAGGCATGGAATTCAAAAAGGCGGTGCTACACAAGGAAATCTTCAGACAGAAAGGAATGAGGTACTGATACGCAGGACACCGTGGATAAGCCTCTAAAATTGCACTTAGTGAAAGAAGCCAGACACAATATTGCATGATTGCCTTTATGGGAAATGTCCAGAATAGATAAGTCCGCACCGACAGAACGCAGGTCGGCGGTTGCCAGAGGCTTGCTGGCGGGGGCGGATCGGGCAGTCACTACTTAATGGGTAAGTGCTTTTACTTTGCAGTTGTTCTAACTCAAAGAGCAAAATTAGAAGTTTAAATTATTAGCAGTAAGTTTTGCCATCCTTTTTTTTTTTTTTTTTTTTATATATATATATTGAGCAATGCCTGAGTGCAGACTTACCCAATGACACAGCCTGTATATTATAGCGCATGCATTTTCAAGTTTAAGGATAAAACGATTAAGACTTTCTGGCATGATGGCAGAGCATGAAACCATACAGGGCCCGTCTGAATGTGGGGCCCCGCGTGATTGCACATCACACGCCTGGAAGCTGGTCCCGAACACGTCCTTTGGGGGCTCCCTTCATGTTCCTGCATCGCTTCTGTAGCTCCTCCATAGGACCCTCTGCCCTGGAACATAAACCACGCGCCCTTGGGCCGCTGTCCCAGGGCCGCGTTGGGGAGAATCAACTCCATAGCCTCATTGCTGCGCTCACACTTGGCCGCAGCGAGACGGTAAGGGGACGCTGGGAGAAGGGAGGCTTGTGCGTTAGCAGACGGACAGTTGGGAGAGAGCGAAGGCGATTCTGTGCTGGGACTGAAGAGGGCGCTGAGCAAACTTGTCCAAACCAGGTGTCACACGCTGTGGTGCATCAATCACATGCGAGTCTCAGCCAAACCCACGAGGCAAAAAAGGCAGGTGGAAGTAGACTTCTCGGACAGTTGTTGGCAGTTTTGAGTTGGTTGTCATTTTAATGGTCATGGTTTTGACCTTCTTCTTTTTCTTAAATAAGCCCCTTTGACATTTCATGTAATAAGGGCTTGGTGATGATGAACTCCTTTAGCTTTGCCTCGTCTGGGAAGCACTTCATCCGCCCTTCCATTCCAAATGACAGCTTTGCTGGATAGAGTAATCTTGGTTGTGGGTCCTTGCTTTTCATCACTTGGGGTACTTGCTGCCAGTCCCTTCAGTTTTCCATGGAGGTAACACCTCACACAATCAGTACAATATCACAGGCCAAGGGGCAGAACTCCCCTGCCTCCTCAGGGCCTCCCTTCGGTGGCCACCCCACTTCCCTCCACTTCTGGCAACCAGTAACCAGCCGTCCATTTCTATAATGTTCTGTATGTCCAGAATGTTGTACGAATAGAATCAAACAGTATGTAAACGTTGGGACTGGACTTCTCACGCGGCCCCTGCGGCTCACCATAGTTCTCGGGAGACTCAGCCGGGCTGTCGCCTGCACCGACAGTTTGTTCCACTTCGTATCGTGTTTGAACAGCGTCCCTGTGTGGACGAACCGCAGTGTGTGTAACCATTCCCCGGCTGACGGACGTCCGAGCGTTTTCAGTGTTAGGCTGTTACAAACGGCGCTGCTGTAAACTCTCACGTGGGGACTGGGGTGTGAACACAGGTCTGTATGTAGTCTCTGGGGTGAAAGCATCCGGGTTTAGTCTTCGAGGAAACCGCCGTGCCCTGTCTCCCAGCCTGGCCGCTGCCTTTTCTAGTCCCGCCAGCAATGACCGAATGCCTCAGCTGGTCTGCGTCCTCCCCAGCTTTTCCTTTCTTCCCTTTCCCGTGGAGATTTCCTTTCCCCCCAGGGATCGACAGTATGCCCTTAAAGTTGTCCCTTGTCCCACTTACAACTATTATTTCTGCTTTGCCGTTCATTACATGGTTCAGTGTCCCTGTTCAATGTTCATGTGCTGTCAGAAGTCCAACCCAGCCAGGGGAAAGGCTTGGGCGTCCTGTAAACGGGCGGCCTGGGGCTGACACCCAGAACTATACAGGGGGCCTCGTTTTCCTTTCCCACTTGGCTGCTGGGATGTTTGGTGTCACGTGCTGCCTGGTCAGTGCCTCCCGTCAGCCTCCTCTCATTGCTTGTTCATGGCCTTCCTATCGTGCCAGCTGTGAGTGATTCGCTTGCCTAATAATTCGTGGAGAATCCCTTCCCCATGTCCCTAGAGGCACACAGCTTAGTCTATCAATGATTTATCATCAGGCCACGGACGTGTCTCACCCATCGGATGAAGAACTCCTTCAGAGTGATGTTCTCTCACTGCCCTAACCCTCAAACATGTCCCATCGCTATTTCTTTATTCACTCATTAGATATTTAAGGAGCACTGGCATGGATTTTGCCTCAAGAAAGTCATACTTTAGAAGGGAAAGTTAGGCTATGAATCTGAATAACTGTGAAACCAGGCAAAATGTGATGAGGCATTTAAATTTAAGATGCTTAAAGAGTTCAGGATTGGGAGACCTGGTGTCTACAGTAGCGATAAGGAAGGCTTATGTTGACAGTTTTGTGACTTTTAAAAATTAACGTCTTCAGCATCAGGTGTGTAAATCCTGCCAGGGATTCGATGGGGCCGTACAAAGTCCTGTTGCTGATAAGGGGCGGGAGGCGTGGTGAGTTGGGCCAGTGTGGAGATGGGGTCTCCTGCAGGTTAGGGTGGGGCTGCGGTGAGCACCCCCTGGGGAAGGAAGAGCATTTCCTGTCTCAGGAAGAACCTCTAGAGTTGAGGGCTAAGACGACTATGATTTTGAGAGAAATGAAGGCCCATCCTGTCCATCTGAAGGACCCAGCATTTTTAGAGATTCCAGAAGTTGGAGCGGGGAGGGGGTTGATGGCTCTGGGGCATCACAGTTTGAGTTCGGGGAACTGCCTACCCTTCTGGGGTCCCCAAACACTGATTCAGGGGGGGCTACTTGACTGTAAGTCTCCACCCCTCCTTATGTTCCACAGCTTCTCATGAGCAATGAAGGCAACATGTTGATGGCCTCGGAGACGCCCAAGGGACCCTGACCTCTGAACCCCACACAACCGCTGTCTGCTGTCTGATCCAGTGGCTGGCATCGCTGTTTTTTACAGCCAACCCTCGAAACCAAACAAATGCAGAAGTGAAAGCAGGGCCTCGTTGCAGAACTGAAATCATTCTCATGACAAAGCCGTTGATGCTCTGCGGCTGTTTTCTCGTGGAATCTCTGGCGCCAGTGGCTTCCAGAGAGCTTGTCAGCTGTGGGTCAGGCTGGGTTTTCTACCAGGGACGCTTGGGAACACGTTGTCCGGCGTTCGCCCCTCTCGGAACCGTCGCCGCTGCCAGCTGGGCCTCTCCTGAGCGCGTCTTCCGTGTCCTGCACTCTCTGGTCACGCTCCCCTCTGCGTTCCCTGCTAGAAACTGAGTTGAATCTGTGACCCCCAATCTTGTAAATGACCAACACTTCATGACACACACATGTAATGGACAAGGACTGCTTCAGATCTAGCCTTTATTTTCTTGCCTTGATTTAGTTTCGTCTTTCCTTTTCAATCTGTTGTATGCTCTTTTCCTTAAGACCTTTGAAATTTTTAATTTTTTGGTAATAAGTATGGGTGTAAAAAATAAGAAAATAATATCTGGGCTTGGTTGGCACTGGACTGATTTCCAAAGTTTGACTTCCACTCCTAAAGAAACTAGATCTTATGGCAATTATGATAGCATGGTCATACCTAACATTACCACAGAACTAAGTGAATTGCAGACTGTTGGCTAAACTTTTTACAAATATTCAAATACAAATAACTCAATGCATTCTCGTTACTACCCTATTGGCAGATGCCATTGTTATCCCAGATTTGCAGGCACAGACAAGTTAAGTGACTTTTGCAAAGGCCCACAGCCAGTAAGAGAAAGAGCCAGGATGGGGACCTGGGAAGACCAGGTACAGATAAGTTAAGTGACCTTTGCAAAGGCCCACAGCCAGTAAGAGAAAGAGCCAGGATGGGGACCTGGGAAGACTGCTCTGCTTTGAAGAAACTTGCATGATCATCTAAATGTTATTATAATCAAGGTGCACAAACAGCACTGGAATGTAACAGAGTTGGACTCAGGTATCCCAGATTTGTCACTTAACATCTATGAGACCTCATGCAGATGGCTTCCCACCATTTGAAATGGAGATGGGAGCATCTGTGTCCTGGCGTGAGCTCAGGCCTGGGTTAAATGTGGTACGTTCGGTAGTCACGGTACTGGTCGGTGCTAAGTAGGTCACCAGAGAGGGGACTCTGGGTCTCCTCTCAACCCCAGTTCCTGTCCATAAAATGGGGTGTGGCCTTTTCACAAACTCAAGTAAGGCCAGAGATGTGAGAATGCTTTGTAAATGACAACTGGCTGACAATGTCAAAGGTCATCAATCACGAGGACACTGGGCCTGTAGACCTCCAAACTGCCTCCTCTGCAGGTGATGGGGACAAGGACTTCCACTGAATTTCAAATACACACACACACAAATATGCACACATATTTCATTTAATTAAAAAATAACAGCACTTACCATGTGCCAAATATTATTAAATACATTATACATATTAACCCATTCAATCCTTACAATAACCCAGTGAGGTAGGTAGTGTTACATCATCTCCATTTTACAGACGAGAAAGCTGAGACAGAGGAGTTAAGCAACTTTCCCGAGGTAACACAGAAACTAGCACAGCTCAGATTCGAACCTGAGACGTTGGGCCCAGAGTCTGTGCTCCAGTACGTGCGGAATAGACGTAATCGTCCCTTCTTCTCTAAGTCTGGCACCTTGCCTGGCTTTATAGAAAACACAGCAACCTCGAGAGGCAGGTAGTCTCCACAGTTCACAGATGAGGATCTTCAGGAGACAGCCCGGTTCCCACCACCAGGAAGCGAGCCCGCGGCTGGGCCCCGCAGGGCGAGGACCACAGTGCTAGAGCCGACTGCGGGGGCCAGGTGGGCTCTGTCTGTTTCTGGAGGTGACCCCAATGTGCTTTATTCCAAACAATAAAAATAAAATGAAACCCAAATCAGGCTCATGGAATCCTAGAATTAACTGAGTCATGGAGTTCAGAGATGAGGGGGAGCCATGGGGCCTATTGCTGAGGATTTTCTTGTGCAGATGAAATGCTGTAGATCCTCGGAGTTTGAGAGACTCGCCCAAAGTGCCACGTTCAGGAAACATTAGGATCAGTCCTGACCCCCTCTTCCACACTTAAACCCAACAGCCATAAAAGGTGTTTCTTTTTTTCCCTCTTAGTGGCAAAATCCAAAGACATGAAAAAATAAAGAAATAGACACAGTAGCTGTAATCAGCAATCCTTCTCTCTCCCTTCTCTCCTCTTCATCTGTTTCATTTAAAAATTCCTACAATCAGATAGAAATTCTCGCATCACCTCTGCATTCTTATCGGTCTTTGGCAGTTGGGAGATAAAGACCCACAGTATCTTCAAATCAAGCAGGCAGTGTCCTTCTTAATTCAACCTGAAGCCACAAGGTGGGCCCCATGTTTCAACCAGTGGTGGGAAAGGGGAAACTGAGGGAAAGGGCGCAGGGTGGCCGAGAGGATGCCATCCGCCCACGCGCCCCACTCGGCCCCATGCGGCTCACCCAGGCCCTCCCTTTGTGACCTACTTTCTCTGGCCTCCAAAGAGAAGAGAGCTGTCACTCAGATGTTCCGAAATGGGCCTGATAGCATCACGTCTGTTCCCACCAGATAAGCATCCATTCCCCAGGCTGCCTCTGTCAGCCACTGCCTAGGAGGTCAAGGTAGTGCCGGAACCAATCGAAACAATAACCTATTATTAGCTGTGAAAAGTCTGTGCTCTCCTACTGCAGCGTTTCTAAGTCGGGGATGAAAGGCTGACATTCATGGTCGTGAATAGGACATTTTTAATCACGGGTCCACATCCTGCAGGCACCCTGCCCAGGGCCAGTTGAGGAAGGCAAGAAGAATGATAATAAGGGAACCCAAGACTTGATGCTTATAAATGGAGAACGCTCCTGGTAGGTCCAGAGGAGGCAAGCTGGCACGTGTTGTTATTAATCCTCTGCCCAGGCATCTGGGATGAGGACAGAGATGCTCAAGTGCAAGCCAGACCGCTCTGGCTTCCTTTGGAAACTTCTGGATCCCATCTTCTGAAACAACAGACCACCAATTTCTTTGTTTCTTTTCTAGAGTGAAATACTAATTTGTGCAAATGTATCCTGGAACGACGTCTGTTACCCATCTCCTTTTCTTCATGATCCCTGTTTCCTGGAAACCCAAGGGCATATTTCTAAGATGTCTGTCATCCTTACTGCTGCTAACGGTCCTCATGGTTCTTATTCTCTCTCGCTTCTCTTTGAGACTTGATTTCCTTCTTCAAGTCTAACCCATTTTTCTGAGGCCCTACACGTTAAAGCAGCATTTCCAACTTCAAGATTATTTTTTGAAATGGGAACATTTATTTTCTCGTGGAAAGGGTTTCCATTCTTTGGTAAGAAGCCCAGACTTCATTTTTTTGTATGGATATACAACACACATGTAAACTGCGTAGAGACCAATGATCTTAGGTAGATCTTGATAAAATTTTCTCTGCCTCCGTGTAACCTCCATACAGATTAAGACAGTGTTCCTGGGACGCTTCTTTTCTGCGCACGCATCATTAATACTCCATCCCTGATGTGACCTCATTTTGACTTCTATCATTCACCAATTCGACTTTCCTGCTCTTGAGCTTCATGTAACTGTAGTATGCAGTTTTTTGTGTCTGGCTTATTTTGTGCCAAGTAATGGTTTTTTAGATTCACCCATGTTATGTGTGCATTAGTGATTGATTATTATTTTTATTACTAGGTAGAGGCCATTCTTGACAACACCACATCTTACGCAACCATTCTTCTGCTGATAATTGTTTCCAGCTTTTGGCAAATATAGATAAACTTGCCTTAAATAATTTTGTTCAATTTTTTGATGGCCGAATGTACTTCTTTCTTTTGGGAACAGAACTATAAGTGGGATTGGTGATTTATAGGGTAGGCAGGTCTATGTTTAGGTTTAGTAGACACAACAAAATAGTTATCCAGTGTGTCTACACCAATTCGTAGTCCCAATATTTGAGATTTCTAGTTGTATTACATCCTCACCAAAAACTTAGTATTACAGTATTTTTTTGTGTGAATTATAATCTATTTTCTTAGGTGAGTGTTGGAATCTTTTCCTTCACCTGTTAGAAACCCGAGCACCCAGTTGCAAAGTGCCTGTTCAAATCTCTCACCCTTTTAAAAAATAGAATTATTTGGCTTTTTCTTATTGGGCATATCATTTGAACAGACACTTCACAAAAGAAGTTAGGCAAAGAGCTAATAAGCCCATGAAAAAACAATCATTTCTTTACTCAGCCTCTAAACAAAGATATGTCTTGACTAAGTCTGCCTCCGATTGCCTTTGGTCCTGTTCTCTGTTTACCAGCATTGCTGTTGAAATCTGTTTTTGAGCTGCAGTTCCAGCTGGAGAAGAGGTGGTCATGAGCCGGTCTCAACCTCATTCCCAGATTCTAGAAAACATTCCCTTGGCGCTCCTCTGCTCTGCCAAGACGGCACTTCCTCTAAGTCTGCATGTGGTTTTCCTGGTATTTGGAACTGTTACAAATTAAGATGTAAAATAGCCATTTTCAGGAAGCAGGGTTCTGCTTTTCTTTCACTCTTTCTGGTAGGGGTTTCTTGTATAATCAGACACAAGGAATGCTATTATTTGAATCGTTGACTCCAGCATTCCTGTTTCAGAGAAATACGTTGACAAGCGGTCGGTGCAGAAGTGCTGTGTGTGAAGAAGAGCTATAATTTCCCGAGGGCAGGGGACCCAGGGAGGTTGCTTGCCTCTGCAGAGTGGAGAAGAGGCGCGGAAGAGAGGTGAGCACTCTCTGTGGGGATGTTGCCAAAGCACGTTAAGGACCATGATATCCACCCTTGCATTTCAAAAGCTGCTCTGGCGGATTGTACGATTGTTGAGCCGCGTTTGGTGCCACTTCCTGTGGGAGTGTTCCGCATCCCCCCACTCAGAACTCAGGCTTGGCCGTGGCACTGGCTTTGGTCAATAAACTGTGAGTGAAATGGATGGGTGTCATTTTCCAAACAAAAGCGTTCAGAGCTGGTGAGTGATTCCCTCTTCCGTGGTGACGGGCCCGGTTCCAGGTAACGAATGCTCTGTCAGCCTCGGCCCCCAAAGAAGAATATGGGAACTGCGCCCAGGCCACCCGGGATGGACATGTAGGGGAATAGACAGAAAAAGTGTTAGTGGAAGCCCTGTGCTTTGGGGTCACTTGTTAATTTAGTCTTACCTGATTGGTTCAGCTGGGTTCTGTTTGATAGGTTCTTCTCTGTTTCCTATGCTCCACCCAAGCCAATCCCTGGCAAACTGTGTTCTGCTCCCGGGTACTTTGTACGAGTAATTTTTGTTGGTGACTCAAGGGAGGGAATGTACGCTGGACCTTTGCTGAGGCGTTGCTGAGATAACACAGCGACCGGAAGTGAAAGGAGGTCTAGAGAATGCTGGCATTGGACTTTTTTCGGAATAGAGGAAACCATGGTGTTAAGTTATGAACCTGTGTCTGTAATTTATGATCGTGAGCCTAGAGAAACAAAGGTTAAAGTGTGGGGACTCCCTCGAGCATTAGAGAACTGGGGGAGGGCGGCCTCTCTGACCTTGGGATGATGACGAACATCCGGGGTAATGCCTGGCGGTGGCACTGACTACAGTACAGGCGAAAAGGGATGGATGACACTCTCATGGGTCACTGCTAGTTGGGGACAGACACAATCCCAGGGGCAATTTTTAGTGGTTCATTTTCTAAAAATACTTTCACTTTCCCCCTTGCTCACTGCTTTTCTGAGTTACGCTGTCCATTATTTCTCTCCTTTGTGGACGCAGGATTTCAGAAACCTTCCAGCTCCTGCCCTGCCCATCCCAAATGAGCTCCCTCAAGATTTAAGAGTGGCTTTTTGGTCTGCAGTTACTGTTCTGTAACTGGTATTTCATATCCGGGAGAGGAAGTTCTCTTCTCTGACTGTAATCAGCTGTGACGTCTCTGGGTGCCAGGACCCCTGTAATTAGTCGCTGGGAGAAGGCAAGTGGCATTTACATCCGCTCACCTTTGGAAACTGGCATCTGGGGGCTCCCGCAGAGAAATCGAGGCTGGGATTCAGTCAGCGAGAGCCTCGCTCCAGGAGCACTGATTAGGAACAGGCTGTTCCCCCAAGACTATTTCCATTTCTATGGCAGGCTTTGAATAGAAGTAATACATTTTAGAAATGCAAATGGCTTTAATTTGAGCAAAGTGAGTGGCAGAATGAGCTAGATTCTTCCTTTTTGTTTTTAACCAGTTGCTTCCTGTCACAATGTTTCAGGCAGATGTTTGGGACAAAAGGAGAAAGCCAAGTTCACAGCAGGATGACAAGGGTCACCAGGCTAGCTCGGAGGCTGCTAACGCCCCCTTGAAAGACGCTTCCCAGTGCAGCAGCAGAAATGAACAGTGCTGGGAGCATCCTCGGGTAGACCGCGGAGGCTCAGCCTGCTCCCAGGGTAGTTTCCAGCATAAGTGACGGAAATAAAAGCTTTGAAGAAAGCCAATATTAGTATAAGCTCTTTACACACTACCAAGTTCTTTCATATAGTTTTTTTCATTAGACTTTTTGTCAAAAAAAAAAGAAAAAATTCCAAAGTCCAAAACAAAACAGTCAGGTATGAAGGCTGAACCCCCAGCCTGCCGTCAGCAAGAGTCCTGGTTGGTCACCCCAGGAACGAGCCCCTGCCCTCAATATCACCTTAGAAGCTCCCCATCCTCCAGCCCCGGAAACCTGCGCCTTGGCCACAGCTTTCCACGGCTCCTTCTTCTTGTATTTGGAATCGAGCCCTGGTCTAGATTGAGGTCTCTTTTACTTCCTTGAAACAGTTCTGAATGAAATCTGTTTTTACGACTTTAACTACTGTCCAGCTCTGGTTTTCGTTAACAACTGTTGATACCGGTGCTGGGAAAGAGAGCCGACTCCGTGGGACGCAGAGCGGCATAGGAAGCGCTCCCGTGACCGTGGTCTAATTTCAGCCAGACACCCCCCTGGGAACCAGGGATCAGCAATCCCCGTCTGCAGGAAAGGACACTGGCCTATAATCCGTGTCGGCTTGTCTGTGGATTGCAGCGACTGAGAGCGTGAGGAAGGCTTGGACCCAGTCTCTCTCTAAATCTTTGATCCTTTCCACGTGAACTCAAACAATGAGACCTTTAAAAAAAATTCTTGAAACCTAGCAGCCACGGTGGCCTCTGGAAATTTTGAGGGAAACGATGACAAGAATGAAAAAGGCTAATGTCTTGGCAAGTGCTTCACAGTTTCAGACAGACAGTCTTGTACCCGCACACCCCTACGTAAAGAACTGCGTCCTACTGTTAACGGAGTGGGGTCCCCAAGGAGACGGGAGGGGCGTTCGCCGTAGAATGGTGACGAAAAGCCTACGGGGCCTATGCGAGATTTCGCGGGTGGCTGCAATGGGTCCCCCCGCCCTCTGCGTCACAGGCCGCAGTCAGGGATTTAAAAACAAAAGGCGGCAGCCATTTGCAGGGGGAGAACCATGTGGTTTTGAAAGGGCAAAGGAGAAGACCACGTGGTTAGCTAGGAGGCTGGGAACGCCACGCAGGTTGAAAGAGAGCCACGCGGTTCTGGATTAAGAGCTGACAAACACCGCGACGCAGGCAAGACCTCCCCAACCAGGCTCGCACGATTGGGGGCTGCCGGGAACGCTGAGCGGAGTCTGGGAAGCCCACGGATCTCTATTTTCCTAGAGGCAAACGGCACCTCTGACGTTTCCACCCTAAAACTAGCCTGCTTTGGCGGGGGGAGACAGAACTGTGCATTCGTGGGTGTTCTAACGTCAGAAACCCGCCATTAATCTGAATCTCTTTAACCTTTAAATAAACAATTCCTTTTCTTTTCACCCGACTCTGGGATTGGGATTACGCTGTTTGGGGGCGGGCCCCTGGGCCCCTTCTAACGGAACGGCCCGCTGCAGACGAAGAAGCGCGTCTCAGGAATGGAGGCGCAGGCCCACAGTCCCCAAGCTGACTGTAGCTCCGTCCCGTCGACTTTAGAAACTGTGCCCCAGCGAACCATGCTCCTCTCCGAATAAGGGCAGTTGTCTTTCATTAGAAAAGAAGAACCAAAACAAGCGTTCGCAGGTTTTAAAGAGCAGGAAACGCACAGAAGCCAGAACCGCGATGCGCGTGCCGGCTGCGGTGCCACCCGGACACCTGTACCACGCCCGCCCTCCCCGGTGTCCCCCCCGCCTCCGGCGGACACGTGTCGCCTTGTCCCCGAAGTTCTTGTTTCCATCATTCATGTTAAAATGACCAGCCTGTCCCTGGTGATGTCTCTCTCACGTCCCCAGACACATGAGCTTTCCTGATTTCAGGGCTTAATCTGTACACAGTTTCATAGTGGGTGTCGGAGTCCGGGTGGCCTTACGTCTGTTTCCTGACAGCCTCGAGTTGTATCTGTTCCAACCCGACCGTCCGCGGGCCCAGCGTCCGCGCGCACACACGTCCCTGGTGACGGCGCGCGGCACTGCCGGCCTCTACCCGCCATCGTCTCCTCTCTGCCTGGACTCGTTTCCTGAAACACAGACAGAACTACGTACAATCAGTATGTACACCAGGGAACAGGGAGCAACACATGGAAACTACTTTTCCCCCAACAGAAATCTCTTTACTGTTGAGCTTAGTAGTAAAGTATACCCACTAAACATTAAAAATAAAAAAATGCAGAAATGTGTAAAAAATAAAATGAAAGCTCTCTGTTATCTAACCCCCTGAGAGAACTACTGGTAATGGTTTGCCAAATATACTTTTAGCTTTTTTTGACGTATGTAAGTACATATATGTGAATATTACATTATTTTCTTTTGTTTTTCATCACCATTTATCCCTCCTATACCCTTATATTATTTTCAATAGACGTGAAATTATATACACTGATCTGTGACTTAATTTTTAATGTTAACAATATATCAGTGAAATCTTTTCATCTCTCTATATTTATCTGTCTATATATACATACACATATATTCCTCTGTATTATATCTACATCTTTCTATTCACAGATGTGCATGTCTATAGCTATGAGTTGTCTTTTTAATGCATGTGTGTCGTGCTACATTGCTTGAATGTGCTATATTGACTTAACCAATCCTGTATTGACAGAGTTTGGCTCTTTGCAGTGTCTCCCCAATGAAAATGGTGATGCACTGAATATACATCATGTATACATTTGACCAATTCTTCAGTTACTTCCTGAGGCAAAAATTCCCCGAAACAGAATTGCGAGGGCATTTCAGATTTTGACACACAGTGCCAAATTGCCCTCCAGTAAACTTCTGCCAATATGCGCCCCCCATCAGCAGAATACGTGGGTTCTCTTCTCTACACCCCCGTGACAATGCCGAGTATCATCAGTCTTCGAAATCTTTTGCTGCAGATTTTTTAACTTAATATAATTCCACTGAAGCTCTAATATTTTCCCCTTCAGAAGATAATTCAATTAAAAGCGTAAAAAAAAAAAAAAACTCAGCCACGGCAATACATCTAAATATAACGTCAATTAGAGCTAGGCAGAATGAGCTTGAGGTGGCCAGCGATGAATCATAAAAAGCTCTTTGAAACATGCGCAGAGGAGGTGTTTTGAAAAATCTTTGATCTGCTCTGGTTAAACAATGGCAGCAGGAGGAAAATCACAGACCCCTGGTGACACGCAGCGTGGCTTCATAAGCAGCCAGGAAGGCGCTGAGCCATCCAGAATAGCATATAACATAAAGAAAAGAAAAGGAACTCTATATTCTGTACCTTTCTGTTTTCTTCCTCTGGTCCTAATTATGGTGCAGGTGTACACCTCCCATCTGCCTGCGCAACTGTCATTAATTTCTGTTTGTCCGTGTATCTGCCCAGCCTTCTCGTTATGATCCAGTAAGCACTGGTGTTCACTGGATTGACCCTAAGAGCGTGTCTCTGTGCTGGACGTCCTCAGGACCTTGTCTCAGCTCTGCCTGTCTCTGTGTGGCTCAATCCAGTAAACAAGATCTGACCTCAGAAAGGCCAGGTGACCATGATGGCCGGACTCACATCCTGTTATCTTAGCATAACAGCTAAACAAAAAGCTACTATCTTTCTCCCCTTCGTCAGTCAGGCCCCCGGAAGGAACTGATCAGCCTCACCTAGAACGTGTCTCTCCATGGAATGATTCTCTCTGGCCAAAGTATCGGGTATTTTCATTGGCCCAGCCCTGCTCTGAGAAGGACATGCACTGATGGATGTGATGAACAGAAAATGGGGGTGGGGTTGGCGATCGTATTAGACAAAACTAGAGCTGCCGCTGTTTTCTGTGAGAGAAAGGCCGTGACTCCCATGCATGGCACCAGGAGATCACCAGGGAGGCCCAGGCAGGACATGTTTCGTGCACAAAAAGATAAGGGTAGGATCGGAGGCAGAAGAAAAGCCATGTGTGTCTGGGAAGCGATGAGTAATTTTGTGGGCAGGAGGATGTGATTTGTGGTGGGACTGTCAGCAGGAGGGCAAGTCAGGGGCTGGGTTATAACCGGCTTTGTGTGGCACACCCAGGAGTGGGACTTTTCTCTCTTTGGAAGAGTGAGAGGACAGAGCATCTGTTGCTGGTGGAAATGGGGTCCTGCCACAGAGTCATGAGAAGAGTATTTTTGGGGACCCACATATGGGAGGATGAGGTTTAGTGGTAAGATTTATAGGGGTTGAAATAAGTAAGTGCACCCAGGTCCCTGATGTCTCATTGCTGGCTGTCCTGCTGTAAAAAAGTCCGACCTTGTCTTTATCAGGCCCAGAACGATGACCAGTGTCCAAAAATTCTGTGTCATGCCGAAGCTTAGTCCAGTTGAGCCTTTGCCTCCATCTGACTAGTTTAGTCTGGCCCTGGCTGCATTTTGGGCAGTGTGGCTTTGGAGCTTATACTCAGAGTCCACGCAGCTACGGGACCCAGGGGGCTGCTAGGTTCACATGTATGTTATGGAGAGAGAACAGGGGAATGAATGGGATGAACACATGTTGCTGTGTGAAAGACGAGAGAGGGAGGGAGAGACAGAGAGAGACAGAGAGAGAGAGAGAGAGAGAGAGAGAGAGAGAGAGAGAGAGAGAGAGAGAAATCTCTGTTAAACTTGGATTATATTATTTCGGGTTTGGGAAGGACTAGGCACTTTTCAAAATAACCAATCAGTTTACCAATCGTTCACTGGCTGGTGTTTGATCCTCCCCCTAATCAGTCCATACTCTAGATCTTCAGGGGTTCTGTTTCCCTCGTCTAATCCGATCCTTTTCCTGGACTGGGCCCTACCCCTCATGGTCCCATCTTAGCTCTTCCCGCACGTGCCTCCAAGTGGAAACACTTCCCTTTTGTGCCATCTTGGCTCCTACTGGGCATGCACCCAGAGGAGGCATTGCCCCTTCATTGTTTACTCCTTTCCCTTTAGTCTGGGCAAGTGGACCCATTGTGCCCTGTTTTTGTCTCCCCACACGAGGGAGGGGGGGTGGTTATTTCGATTGGCCGGGCAACGCCACAATGCCCCTGGGGTGCGGGGCATGTGATTCCCTTTGCTCCCTCCCTTACCAATACCTAGCTGCCTACGCTAGTCCAGCCACCTCAGAGGCGCGCTTGGGGAGGAGGGACCTGGGAGGGCGAAGGAGCAGGCTGATGGCAGGGTGTGTTTAGAAGCTGTTGCAGTTGTCCCCGTGAGCTCCTGAAGCAGGGCAGTGACAGTGAGCCTGATGGGGAGGCAGTGACAGGCATTGAGGTGGGAAGGTCTACAGGTGGGTGATGTAAGAAGACAGGAGGACAGAGAGTCTTGTAGGAGACCAAAGTCCATGTGGCAAACAGGAAAAGGAATTTCCTATCTCCGTGAGGAATTCCACGCCCAGGGCTGGACGTCCACGGCCGCCGCAGCCTTGTGGTCACCTCCCGATGACTTGCTGCCTGACTCTGCATTTCCAGCTAAGACTTCATGCTTCCCAGGCCGGTGTGCTCTGGAACTGCGGCCACCTGTGAGCCCGGGCTCCACCTGCTGTCCTCTCCCAGGTCTCAGGCGCACCTCTCACTCCGCCCTGCTCACGCCGTCCCCATCCCGGGCCCTGGCAGGCGGCCTTTGCTGTGAACTCGAATGAAGGCCTTCCTTCCTCATCACCTTCTGAGAAAAGCAGAATGGGGAGTCCTTTTTCTCTATTAATACATTTTTGAATCAAATGAAAATGAGAGTCTCAGTGACTCACTCCAAGTGCAAAACAGCAATTAAGGGACACATTCCAGATTCATAGTCGAGTCTGCCAGGCTCCCAGTCCCGGACTTTTCTCAGTGCTGGCTCGCCTTTCATTATATAACAAAGCAGATTTTTATAAATCGTTTTCCATTAAAGATATAATTTTGATTGACAATATTAATCAAGAAAGAAATGAGAATATTTTTCTCTTATCATCGGCTAACTTATTACTTCTCTTTCAGATACTAGAATTACAACATTCATTTTAAAGAAAAAAAATTAAGTGATTAAGTGTGATAACCAAGAAAAGGCACTTATAGGAATAATGACAACGATAACTGATTTCTCTGATCAAAGGGGACTAAATCTCTAATTTTTAATAAATGGATTTAATATCTCTTTAAGGCCTAGTATGTTTCTGATACTCTCTATACATCACACAGGTTGCAGCTAATCCTGAATACAAGACTTGAAGCTGGTAGGACGTCCCTCAATGTATTGGTAATAAAAAAAAAAATTAGGCTCCAAGAATTTAACTTGCCTAAAATCATAAAGCTGGTAATTGGCCAAATAGGGGAGGGAGCTGGTTTTGGTGTCCAGCTGTCCAGTTCCCTTAGAGCTCCCTGACATGCCCCCCCACCCCCCCACAGTGAGCCCTGACCAAAACCACGTGGCAAGTCTCAGCGTTGTCAGCACAAGCAGCAGGGACATGAGACCAGCACTGTAGGTGTAACTCAGGCTGAGTCATGTGCTGTTTCCTTTCCCTGGAAAATAGTCACTCTCCCACCATGGCCCTGGTTTGAATACAAATGACCACAGTAAAGAATGAAATAGACCAGTTTAAACACACACACACACACACACCCAGCAGGTAAAGAATATAGATCTAAACAGGGCAGGTGGCGCTGTGTATGTGTGTGTGTAAATAGTTTTTATTCCTAGATTCCCTTGCTGTAGACAAAAAGGATTGAAAACATGAAAAGGAAAAAAAAATCCCCTTTGTAATATGAATTGTTTACCTCTCTCATTCCCCTTTGAATTTCCTCCCTCCACCTCTCTTGAGATAATTTTATTTTCCAAACCAGCATTTTTGTTCTTTATGTTATTGGTATCCCTGTAAATAACTGTGCTTGTCTGAGAGAACGGGAGCATAGTCGGGACTCTCCCAGTCTAACAGCTGGAAAGGAGAGAATTTGCTTCTCATCTGGGAGTTCACAGAGCCAGGGGCTTTCAAAAAGTGCAAAATAATGTCGGGGAAGTAAGCAGAGGAAGAATGAATGCTAGCATCCTCGCAGAGAGTTTCAACACCCCGCTGCCCATTTATACGACACTGGGATAGTCATTCTTCTAGTGGCTAAGAGGCAGAACGTGAATCAATAGTTTTACTTTGACCATTCTTTGTTACCTAGTGTGGGGGGTGGGGTGGGGCTGAGCTCACGGCAGACTGGCATGTTGGCTTTTCTTTGCAATGAGAGGCCTTTACAATCGCAAAGAAACGAAAACACTCTAAACAACGTTCCTGGTTGGAACATCTCAAGGAGCTTGAAACAGTCATATCTGGGAGATGAAACTCAACATACTTCTTCTCTTCCCTCCCCAAGTTGGTTTTAAAGGAAAAGAGGTGCCAGAAAAGAACACGCATAGAAAATTATAAACTGTTTATACTTAGAGTAGATTACTGCACGTGATACTGAGAACTAAATTGTTCATCCTTTGAGTGAGCCTGGGGCACGGTGCTCAGCTTCTTTACCACCTCAGTGTCTATTTCCACGGAAATCTGGAGTAGGGCCCCTCCCCCTCCCCCTTCCAGACTGCAGGGTCTGGGGACCCTGAAGGAGTGCATTAGTGGCCAGAACTTGATCAATACTCTTTTTCCTTGTCTCCTTTATGTCTTTACTTCTTATCTGCCTGGTCTTGACTCTTTGGATTTCTCTTATTTGAACCTGGTGACGTAGATTCTAAACGAAACCACTTAGTTCTCCACCTGTTCTGCGTTCAGACTGGTCTCTAACTGTGGAAGTCCCTCAGCTTCGGCAGCCATGGCTTGCTACTTAGATGTGAATAACCTGTCCTGTGCTTGGTTCCCTTCCCCACGTCACCTTGGTCAGATCAGTAGAGGGTAAGAGCCAACACTCAGAAATGCCCCAAAGAGACAGGTACAGCTCTGTCTTTCCTCAGTTTTATATCCGTACTTCTTTTCTACAGATCATGACCTCCTTGGGAATTGTCCTCATGATTCATTTTCTTACATTGTCTTGTGTTATCTTTCGTGATTGCTATTTGTTATTGACTCTGGCTATAACTTCTTTCCTTTGGCAGCTATGATTTGTTTTCCTTCTTTTTGGGGAACCTACCTTCCCAGTTCAGCTGAGCTTCCGGGACCCAATCCCTTGACACTCTCTCCAAGGGTAACGCCAACAACAGACTTGCGCTAGAGTGGGAAGAGAGTGCTGTCTTCTATTCTTTGCCTTTTGTTCTTTGCACACACACATGCGCAGTATCTAAAAGACCTGGAAACACAACATGTAAGTACAAGGCAGACAAAAATTATGAGCTGAATGAATAGTCATTGCATGTTCTCCTTATTGGAGCCAACCAAGTGCACAAGAAAGGTTTGCTTGGGTCAAGTAGACAAATCTTTATTGATTATCTGATACTGGAGTTGAGCTGATATTGTTGCTGTTATTGTAATGTGGCTTTATAGTTAACTATTTATATCTGATTATTTAAAAAAAAAAATTTGAGTCCTAGCTGAAATACAACTTTTCTATTACATTTTGGGTTTGTCCTTCCTGCTGGAATTAATTATTCCTTCCTCTTTTTAGCTACATTATTTATATGTCTCTTCAGCACTTATTTATTCTGCTTAAATTATCATTAGTTGTATGCATGTTAATCATCAGACTGTGTTCCTCATCTATAAAATGGAGATAAAAATGACATCTTCTCAGCATTTCTTGACCAGGATTATTCACATGTCCTTAGGGAGGAAATCACCCTTGTCAAAAACAAACAAATAAATAAAACCTATCAAAGTAATAAAAGAGTTGCTCAATAATCAATCACAATCATGAGCCTCATTCATTAGGGTGTGCCAGCAATAAATCTATTCTATGACTTTGAGAGAACCAATTGAACAAAGTTAATTTTTTATGTATTGGTAACCTGGTGCACCATGGAGTGATTTTATAAATTTTTACTCATCTTCAAGCATTTATTCGACTGCGCACATTCTTCTTAATCATTTGTGAATCTTTATGCAACTTTTTACTGCTAATATTTATTTTGGTTTACTTTTCTAAGCCTGTGGTTAGGCTCTGTCCTTAAATTTACATCACACATGACTTTCATGAGAGCGTTCCTTCTGACTTCAGAAGTCCTCTCAATTGGCAGAAATATAATGTCACGAGGTAGCAAAATTTATGCTCACAGTAGGTAAAAGGAGTTGAAAACATTTAATGTACAGTTTAATGTGGTAAAAACAGAAGAAGTAAAAAAGAATAAGTATGTGATACATTTAAAATTAAAAAAACATTTTAGTAGAAGAGCTTACAGAGTGGACAAATTACTTTAAAATAAATTTAAAAAATCAATGTAGAGTGCTAAGAAATTATCGACATACGAAATTCTGAGTCTCAGCATCTACTTTAAACAAACTTTTAGATGAAACTTAGAAATATATAACTTTTAGAGGAGCAGAAGTTAGCGCAACTGTGTAAAGTAAAATTAGAAATTAAAGACTAAAAGTATGAAAAATAAGAAAATATTCTATAACCGTATAAGAGATACACAAAGTTATTGAAAAAAATAAGATACATTCTGAAGAATGGATTCAAATACTTAAAATATTCTTAAATAGTTTGAATACTAGCCCATGGAGTACAAAAATTATGTGGAGAGTTTGACTGAGAACACTGATCATTTTGGTCAATTTATTTTTGATGACTTTGCTTCGTAATTGTCATCAACTGTCAGAAAAATGTGTGTCTTACCACAGAACTCAGCCTAGCGATGAATCATCAACAGGGCTGGTGGACCATTGTGGAGCCAGCACCATGAAGTGTCTGCAAGGCCACCGGACTAGCTCCTCGGGACAGTTTTGTAGCTCCTCAGAGCTCTGTTCCTCTTCTGGAAAATGGAAAAAATTGCACGAGATGATATATTTAAAAATTATTTGTAAATGTCAATCTTTGGACAAATGTACACGAGAATTCCAATACATTATTTTTGTTGTTTCTAAAATGATGGAATCACACTTCAGTTTCCACCTTAAGACGGGGCTTTGCTGGAGTGCAAGAAGCACACCAGAGCGGCTGCCCGGGCACGCGAGGGGCTCTCGGAGAGAAGCGACATCACCTCAGCAGCGTTGCCAAGCTCTCTGTAGTCCAGCATCTCGTCCTGGTCACGTGTTTACTGGCACCAGTTCAATACATGCCTTCTGTGCCGCTCTCACTACAACGCCTGATGACATGGACTCTCCAACTCATTCTTTGATTCATTCATTGACTCCTCCACTGATTTCTTTAACAGACGTTTAGTGACTGCCTACGTGGGCCAGAAGCTGTGCGAGGTGCTGAGGATTTAGGCACAAAACAAAGCTTCCCTGGACTCAAGGAACTCAGAACTATTGGGGGCAGCACATGAAGAGGTAGAGCCCCCGGAGGCAGTGCAGCGATGCTGTGGTGAGGGCCAGTCCCCAGCCTCCTGGATGAGAGAGTAGCGTCTAACCCAGCTGTCAAGATCAGAGAAGACTCTGGGGGAAGTGACAGCCAGGTGCCCGACCAGGAAAACAGGAGGGGTGCGGAGAAAAACACCTGACTTTTCTAATAAGCAACGATCAGAGCATCTCATGCGAGGTTCGTCTCAATGTGAGTTGAGTTGAATTGAGCCTCCTTCAAGGTAAATACATTTTTTAGAGTTTACAAAGCGGCACGTGGATCTGAAGCATAGGAAAGAGCTCTTCAGTTCATCAGTTCTCTTTCCTGCTGCCCCATTAATAATTGCGTTCATTCCCAAAGCAGCTCATAAATATATGACCACTTCAGGCTCTCTGCTTCAAAATATATAAATGAAACACGATCAGGGCTTCCTTCCTTACTGTGACTACTTTAAGTCCCACCAGGAATATGCCTACTCTCTTTTGTAAGCTGCAAACTGATCGTTGACAATAACGGGTTTTGCTTTATTGATTTCAGAGACAATACAGCAATGTAGCCACATTGAGTTAAAAACAAACCCAACCAAATAAAAAACTTTGCCTCCTATGAAATGCTGTGTTTCAATATGAAATAGTGCATGAACTATTGACATTATATTTACTTATATTAACAAGAGGAAGGCACATGAAACTTCTTACAGAGCTGTCAGCACGTGGGGACTGGATCTGGAGGTGTGTTCAGTAACTGTCATCGATGAGAAGGCAGCACCAGGGGCTGGAACACGGGGACACCGGAGAGAAAACAATGGGACTAGGACTTCCAAGGTGATGACAGTGAAGGAGAAGGGGAGGGCCTGGGAGCAGGTGTTCCTTGAGCACTCCTGTATCTGAGGCTTCATGGGAGGGGCCCTCTGTTATCCACGTTCCACGGATGAGAAACCCAAAGCTCTAACGTGTGAAAGAACTTGCCCTGGATCGCAGAGTTTGTAACGGTCAGGGCTGACATTCAGTCTAAGATCTGTTAGACTCCTGGTCTTCGTTTTCATATAACCTTTGTGCTCTGGTAAAAGAAGATGGAGTAGAGCAGAAATGAATATTTTGAGGAACCGGAGAGAATAGACATTTAGACCAAAGAGCCATAATTGTTTTGGTCAAAAGGGAGGCACGTCCCTTTCATGGTGAGGGGAGAGGACTTGGGGGACAAAACCCACTGATCATTTTGGCATCTGGTGACTTAATCATCATCTAATGAATATTTGAATGTTACTAAACATATTTATTTTACTAAAGAAAAATAACAAAAGGGAACATTTTTTGGAACGTGAGTTTTGTTTTTGGTTTTAAAAATGCGGTCTCCTTAGGACAAGTGTCTTTGTGATAGAAAGTCATCGACAGATGGGTGATTCATCCAATTTCTCCCTATTTGCAGAGATATGTATGTGCATGCATGTGCATGTTTGTATACACATGTGTACAAATGGTATAGTCCATCTTTCCCCAAACAGTGCCACCTCAACTCTGCTTGAAAACTGGACTAATAAGCTTTTTTTTCTGTAAATCTTTATCCCTTTGCCTCTAGTAAAGCCTACAGGTCCACTGTCCTATTTCCTTTAGTCAACTCAACCCTTACAAAGAAGTTAAATCATTACTTTCTCAAAACATTAGATAATGACTCCAGAAATTTGTCCCTTAAGAGAATTATATTTTAACTGCAAACTTCTGGGAGCCGTAAGATAAAGCTGTGGTCCCCAAATGCCTCAGTATTTCTTCAAGCCCCAGAATTTCCACCATGAGAGATGAAATCTCTTGGACCTGAGTACTCAAGTTCTCTTCATGACAGTATACCTGGGAGTAAGATCGCAGGTTAAGCTGTTATCAGTGGAAACGTCATTAGACAGGGAGGAAGGAGAGGAGAAGGCCAAAGGGCTCGTCTCCTCCGGGTTGGCTACAAGCCAGCCTGACGCATAAAAGGCTATTGAGACCGAGCCCGATCCATGTAACTCTGCCCTAGTATAATAAGCAGTCCATTCAGCTTTGATATCCAGCGGAGTCTCATCATCCTTTGGTGCTATCTTATTGGTGTCTTTGTGCCTATAAGAGATGGTTTTTAAACTCTGCCTTATAAACACAGTACAGTGTGCAGAGCGTGACCTTTGGAGCTCCAGAACTTGGTTCACTAATGAGCTCTGCTGCTTTCTGGCAACTTGAACTTCATACCAACTGTCTCCATTCCCATGGCCAAGTTCAAGTCCTTGTCACTCCTTTCCTGAACTTCTGCCTGATCCCCTTGCCTCTGCTAATTGGCTCTCTGATACAGCCAGTCCTTGTTATCAGCCCAAATATCTTGTCATTTCACTGTCCTGTTAAATTTTTAACAGTTCCTCATCACCTAAAAAATCAACTTGACCCCAGCGGGAGGCCGTTTGTGATCTGGTTCATGCTCTCTGCTATAGCAATTCAGGTCGAAGGCGGTTCCCTGGTGAGTTAGGACGCGTCTTGCCTCTGCTGTATTTGCTCACTTGTCCTCAGGACTCAGCTGCAAAGCTTTCTTGACTTTCCAGTACCTCCATTTGCTCTGCGTTTCAGTTTTGATGAGTTCTCTTTGGTTTTAACCTACGTCAATGTCCACTGTGGCCAGTCTCTTCCCTTATCACATTGCTGTGGTCTGTTCACAGGAGCGCCCCTGTGTAGATCGTGAGCTCTCCGTGGGTGGGTGTAACTTGTACCCTCTGAATGAGAGAACTGGATGCAGGGCTGCCATTCAGACAGTGTTTAGTGAAAGACATTGCTTCAGCTTTATTACCTTAAAAACTCTATAATTTGTTTACGAGGAATGATAACATCAACCCCCTGGAGTTATGATGGGGATGAAATTTAAAAAAATATGACAAAGAACGTTTTTAACTATAAAGGTTATTAAACATTGTAGTTATTATTATGATGCTAACACAGGTACTAGGAATAAAGCTTTGTCTTCATCTAGTGGGTATTTAAGGCTCCATAGATTCTGCTCACAGTCAGGAATTGGACTTGGTCTTAGGGTTCTCGTGATGTACAATGCTTAGTGTAATTATTAAAATTCCTACCTGCTGGCTAGACTCAGACTGAGTTTTAATTATCTTAGCTTCAGAGAAACAAAAAGAGATACGTTAAGAAATAAAAGCCTCCTAACAGCTGGTTATATAGCATTATTTGTTCACAACGACTAGCAAATGTGTTTGCCTAATGCTTCCAATCCAGTTTTTAAAGACTGAGCCGCAGCTAGTAATCATTTCATAAATATTAATGGAGAATATGCAAGTGGAAAGTTAAATGAAAATCTACCAAATGGCTAGCGTGAGCAGAAAATGAGCAAGAATCTCTAATCAGTGGAATTCATGGTTGTGTAACTTTTATCCTCCCATTAGAGTACAAAACAGAAGTTGATTTTTCTCCCACTTAAAATCAGCTCATGTGGAAGGGAAAATGCAAATCAGTCCAATTACTGAAAGGCTCCAGAAACATCTATTCTTTATGGTAAGTCTGCTTTCCCTGATCTTGGTTGACTGCAAATAGCTGGACACATAGACATCAAGTCTGACTGTGGTCTTCTCATTGGGTTGTTTGGCAAGACTTCACAAGATTTGGGGAGAAAGAGAAGAAGCAATATTTTCCATGTATTCACCAATCCGTTGATCATTTTTAACTTTTGGAGCTTTTATGAATCTATATTTCAACCAGCATGTTCACTTAGACATTTCAAACTGGGAGAAAGGAAAAGTACGGAGTTCTGATTAGCTGGGCCTGGTGCCGTTGTAACATCGGTTTCAGATTATTTTTAGTATAAGCATTAGAAACCTTTATACCATATTATATCTATCCATTCATCCATCCTTCTGTTCATCCTTTCACACGTCTGTCTGTCCATCCTCCCGTCCGTGCGTCTAACCAATGTTCACTGAGTGAGTACCTGCTATGGATCAGAGTGTGCTAGGCGTTGGGAATGACTCGTTGAATAAGACATGGTCACATGGGTTCACGTAGATTTCAGCATCTAATATAAATAACTATTCCAGAGCTTTGCTATGAAATTGAAAGAGTTACTAGATGTACTCAGAACAGTTCCTGACGTATAGTAGTGACATATAGTAACTTCTGTGTCATGGTGGGTGCAGGGAAGTAGTACAGGACGAAGATGGACCAACGGGAAGGACTCAGTCCAGGCAGGGCTTCCTATCATACGGACTTTTCTTGTGAGACAAGAGGCGCAATTGAAGAATGGAAGGCGGGACAGGGAGGTGGTCATCCTCGTGTTCCCTAGAGACCATTGTGGCTGCTATGTGGGCGATGGATGGAGATGACAGGGGCTTGTCACTAGTCACAGGCACTTTATTTAGATGGGGAGAAAGAAGAATGTGGACTGGGCAGGAGAGTCGCATGGGGGGATGTTTGAGATTCCTAGGAGGGGGAATGGGTGGGTGGATATTGGCATTTCATTGGGAATAACAGGCAATGGGGAAAACACGGAGTGTCACGTGATGCCCAGGTTCCGCACAAAGGTGACTGGCGGACGGTAGAGCCTTTAATGAGAAAAGTGGAAGCAGAAGAGGAGCGCGTTTTGGTGGGAAGGCTTTGAGTTCACTGCCTTCCTAAGAGCTGCGTCACCGAGCAGAGAACGCGCTTGGTTGGACTCACGCTCGGCCAGACCAGCAGCATCATTCTTGGGTGAGACACACTCCCTTTGGCTTTCATTTCCAAACCATGGTATGAAGGCACATGCCATCCTCATTCAAAGGGCTGTGGAGAAAGCGGACGAAGATAGTGCACATGGAAGCTCATACACGGGAGGATGGAACTTAATATGTGTTGGGGAATCTGACTCTGAAGAGTGGTGAAGATCTCACACTGTATGATCTGTTCAGTTTGGGAAAGTTACCCCAAAGGAAAAGAGTTATTCATGCACATATTCCTTCGTCCACTAATTTATTCACTCATGCATTTGGCAATAAGTTACTGAGGACTGTCTGTGGGTAGGCGATGTGGCAGCTGCTTTGACAGGGAGGATTCACTTTGGTAAACAAAGACTCCATTGGCTGGCAACTGGGTGTCTGTGCTGATTTACTCCCAGCACATCTGTCATGTGAGATTGCAACAGACACGTCCCTCAGAATCTCAAAGGACCCAACCTCTACCCTTCACATAACCGATGTGACATCAGGAGATAACACACTGGATGGATGTCAGTGACTCAATGCTCTTTTTTTATTTTGAATGAAATTAATCAGTGGATATATTGTTATTAATAAAAACAGCAAAAGAAGAGCTAAAATCTGTTCAGTATTTTCTAATGCATTACATTTCACATTCATTTCTCAATTAATTCCAGGAGGAAGTTTCATTTTTCCTAGTTTACAGAAAGACGAGAGAATTGAGGCTAAGACAGGTTACATAGCTTGGTTGAAATTATACATCTAGTTAGCCGTGGAGCTGAGGCTAAAGCCTGAGTCCATGTGAATGCAGCTCCTGCTACGCTATCTTACAGTGTATTGTAACTCGGTAATATTAATGTAGCGCATTGCCCGTATCTCAGTGTGTTTAGATGGTAATGTTATCTTGACCTCCTTAGTCTGAGCCAATTTCCTTCTCTGTACATACATCTTTCTCAGCATAGGTCATACTGTTCTGTTGTGTAACCAACTGACTTCTCTGTCTGCCTTCCTACAATATAAATGTTTTGGAGGCAGGGACCATGTCTTACGGTCTTGTATTTGGCGAATAATGAACAATTCACATTTGAGGAATGAATGTGTGTATATATAAACTACAGATCAAAGCCCTTTTCTAGCACTCATCAATAGCATTCTGCTTTTGGTACAACTGAGGACTTATATAGATGATTATATTTTATTTTTTAATTTTTTATTTTTAAAAATTATTTATTTATTTGTTTATTTTTAGAGAGAGGGGAAAGGAGAAAGGGAGAGAAACATCACTGTGTGGTTGCCTCTCACTTGCGCCCCCAACTAGGGACCTGATGTGCAACCTAGTCATGTGCCCTGACTGGGAATCGAACCAGCGACACTGGGCTCGCAGGCCGATGCTCAATCCACTGAGCCACAGCAGCCAGGGCTATAGATGATTATATTTTAATTGATGTAGTATTACCCATTCAGGTTTCAAGAATGTTCTCAAAAGTTCTCTGGTCTAAGAAGCCTCTAATGCACAATTATTAATGGTCTCCTTCATGTTTCCACATCACCGACTATATCGCTCCATTATTTACTTTATGGAACTATAATTATTTATCTCATTTCACGTATCTTGAATGCAACTGGCTGGACATTGACCTCGGCTGACCGAGCGGCATGGAGACCGTGCTACTGTGCCTTCCTGCCCAGGAACCAGAGACGCTGCATCCTACCTGGGTGGCACCCTCACAGCTACCTCCTGGTAGAAGCCCTCACTGAAGCAAGTCCGGAAGGCGAGGAAGGGCAACTCTTGGCTTCCTTCCTTCCTGAGAGAGGGTCGAGCTGGACGGTACTCGCTCTGTCCGCGAATCCCGTTTCTGCTGTGCTAAGGGAAGACCGAGCCTCAGGCAGACGACGAGCCCCAGAGGTCTGGAGCCCCCGACTCCAGTCTGTAGACTTGGCATTGCATTCTCTGTCCTTTTCAGATGTCAGGTTTCCTTAGCTGGGTGAACAGCGGCTTCTGTGGTGGTGGTAGTAAAAATAAAAATGGTGCAGTAGAGACTTATACTCTCCAGGCTCCTGCAACGCAACTCCACCCAGTATTCATCCAGCCCCCACTGTGGGAGAAAGTGGGGCATCCAACGTAGGAAGCCGGGATCCTCCTCTCTTACTTCATTTCTGTTTTTGGCCATCGGGGAAGATTTTCTTTATATTATCCTTCTGACAACCTCATAGGGTAGATTTTATAACCCATTTTTCAAGTAAGAAAACTATGGCTGTAGTGAATTCAGGCGACATACATACATAGTAACTGTCAGAGTTAGTGGGTGGGGGGCGAGGGGCAAGCCCGTCTGATTCCTCCTCCTCTGCTGGTACCACCCATTCCGACTTGGAAGAGTCAGTAGACTGGAATAGAAAATGTTGTCTCAGATGACTTGCCCCTGTTGGAGGCAACCCAAGAGGCTTGATTAAATTTTCTTCCCCTGATTTCCCCAACTGCCAACAGCTCTGTGAGTCATCTTCATTAAATTCAAAGAACCCCCGAGCAGCTGTGCCACTGTACGTTACATTTTAACACTCAGATGAGCAGTGACGGGGACGCCACCCTCCCTGCCGGCTGCGGGGACTGGCTGTGTGATGAGGGCCTGAAAGCTCTGGACGGCTCCCGCACCGCCAGGAGAAGCGAGAACCACAAGTGTGTTCCGGGCTGACGCACGACATACGTTATTAAAGATGATTCTTCTGAAAGCAGAGGTAATTATCTCAGCATTAACATTCCTGATTTAATTCAGCCCTGATTAAACTTTTCTTTTAGAAGGAGGAAATTGAAAGTGTGAAATACAGGTTGGGAGGACAAGGTTCTAACAAATGTGGTTATTAACTGGAAAGCCGCTCTCTGGGGCTCATAGCTTAGGGCTCGGTGGTCCACATGTCGTGGTGCGCACCAGGCGGTACTCAAGGACACCCATGTCTCACGGAGTCATCAGCTGTAACTCCGGCATCCTTTCCAGAGGGGCCCTGAGGGACGTTAATATTGACTTTGGATACCACGTGGCTTTTCCCTCGGCCCTGCAGTCTGGGCTCACCGTTGTGAGGCACCTTGCCAATTCCTTCTGTCCCTCAAAATGGTAATTGGTTACCTGCCCTTCTCCCTCACAGGTCAGAGTACTGCAGGGACGGGGCAATGACGCAAGTGCTTTTGTATCTTCTGCACTGAACTTAACGCCGGGCACGCAGTCGGAACCCAATACATGTCTGACAAACGGAATGACTTAAAGGGGCTCATCAACTTGAATAGCTCATGTTTTCATTTGTCAGCATCTCTATATCAACCTTTGTGCTTCAGGATAATTTATTCACTTCTTGGCCTGGGAGCAAAACGCTTCAGCAAAGTGGCTGGGCGTGGGTGGATGGTGGAACAGAGGTTAAGAAAAAGAAAAGACGAACCAACGGAGAATAATAAAACGCAAGCTTCTATCTCCTGAATTACAGAATGAAAGGGGCCGTTTCAGACCCCTTTTCCCATGTGAAATTCTTGGCTTGTGTTTCCTAACAGTCAAGCTAAAAAGGAACTTTTCACAAAAGAGGTCTTTTTCTTCTTGGCCTGGAAAATCAATTCTGATGTTAATCTTGCGCCTTGGAATGTCGTCCCCCATCTTTTTTTTTCACCTAGCTAGCAAAATGTTCTTTATCTTCTCCGGCCCAGCTCAAATGTCAGCTCTTCAGATAATAATAATCCCAACTAGTACCTGAAGAGCATTAACTCTGGGATGGCGCTGCACTAAATGTTTAATGGAAGTTATATTACTTGCTGCTCACAAGTACCCATCAAACCAGGATGTCTATTTATCATAAATTTACCGATGATGAAGCTTAAGCCTGCAGAAGTGATGCAGTTGCCCAAGTTCAAACACTGAGTCTGTGATTCATAGACTTTACCTCAGAAAGCTTGACATCGGCTGGGCTTTTCCTGAGAGGACATGGTGGCCCCCTCTGAAGGCTTCTGTGACTCTCTCCAGCCAGGCCCGCCCTTCCCTTTATGAAGACCCAGCACCTGCCCTGCCTACCCTCAGGTGACTGCTACAGCCTCTTAACGCTTATGCATGGCTCCAAACTCAGAACCGGCAATAATCCCTTACATTTCATTCCAGGTCAGTCTTCTAGAAACAATCTCGGCTTTGTCCCCGCTTGGCACCTTGGACTCCCCAGGCCTTCTCGTTTCTTTTGCTCCACTCTGCCTCATCTCTGCTGGTTCAACATCTTCCTCACCCACTCCAGTTTTTCTTCACTCACCATGACTCTACACGGAGAAAGGAGCGTGCCTTCTTCTGTCCTCTCTGCCTAACATACATGGAACACATGCATTCAGTACTGAGCTGAAAACAGTGATGAGTGTAGGCATTTTTATGAATTTTTGGAAGTCCATATTCTAACGCAGTATTCTCGTTCATTCCCCCAGAACGTTACTATAGGACAGTGGAGAAGAGTTAGAGCTCCTGAGAGCATTGAAGGTATGATTCTTCCACCCAACCCTCACTTTTCTGATAAACGAGGCATATCAATCCAGAAAGGTGTTGCAGGCCAGTCTTTCTTTTTTTTTTTTCTTAAATCACATTTCCTTCCTAAAAGCACTTATATATGATGTCACAACAGATATATTGGAAGTAGTCCGTCACAGAGAAATGCTTCAGCATATAAATCACACCAGACTGAAATGCTCCTCTGGATGCCCTACCCTGTAAAAGCAAAGCCAGAGAGACATGATTTTAGGTTCTGTTCTGCTGTTTCCATGGCAGGAAAATGTTAAGCATCCCTGAAATTGGTGTAAATCCTCCCCCTATTGAGAATTAAATGGATAAAATTATACTCTTCTCCTTCATAAAGACAACCTTGCATCTTATGTCATCATGCATACACACATTTCCTGATCCCAGATATATTGTATAAGCTGAACTTCTATTGTGATAGAAGATGATACAGAGGAACCATGTAATGATAGTTATGAAAACCGAGACGCACTTGCTGGTGGTATCCCTTTGAGTAACAAAGATTCCCGATGCTTCAGTGTTTTCATCAGAAAAGTCGAGTTACTAATAGTAACTATCTCATTGGGTAGTTGTAAATCCAAGCTAATGCCTCTAATGCATGGAATGTCTCATCCTAACTACTAATACCTGCTAGCCATTATTATTACTTTGTGGAGACGGCACGGAAGTCGGAGAAAGAAGACCTAATTCTCCTCTTTGCGAACCAGGCAAGTGGCCCTGGGGGCAGGTCTACTTCATGTCATACTTCTCTCTATGTTACATTGATTTTCCCAACGACCCAAGCTCTTTCTAGTCTATCAGTCTTGCCCAGTCTTCTCTGCCCTCATGCTCCCATCATGCTCATTCTGGTGTGGGCATGCCTGTACACACACACACACACACACACACACACACTCTCTCTCTCATGCATTCAGACCCACCCCGCACCCCCACTGTATGCCTTGGTCCACGACATCCTCTCAGCCTCATCTTTGCCCAGATCACTCCTCTGCCTGAAAGGTGCTTCTCAGAAGCGCTGCCGACTCCATGGTCTGATGAGCAGCCCTTCCTTGGCATTCATGTCTCACACAGCCCATCTTGATCATGGCCTCTTTCAGTGCCTGGATCTTCCACGTGATGAGAGCTCCACAGGAAAAGGATCGGAGCTCATTAAAGTGTCGGATGTCTGGCACCTCCTGAACACACAGTCTGAGCTTCATAAACGTTTGTCAAAACATCGGCTGGGTGGTGAAGCTGGAAATCTCTCTTCTCTCAGATAAAACAGGAACAACTGGTGTTTTTGAGCTAGGGCGTGGCTGTGGCAACAAGAGCTTATGAAAATAACCTATCGGGCTTTTAATTCTGCACCTGTGGGCCACCCGTCCTTGAGAAACACAGACTTAGATTCTTATTCCACCTTGATACCCATGAAGGTCAGATGGGAATGCAAGAAAGGGGAAGAAGATTCATGAAATATTTTCCATATTTCTGAAAGCCTGATTGAATTGCTGTACTTCTCCATGAAGAATCTCTCTAAGTCCATTTCATGTTTCTTTGCTTTTCGGGGAACCTGTGTTATTTCAAGGCAGTTGCATGGGCTCTTCATGTTGACCAGAGATTCTGACGTTTTTGTCTTTATCATGCAAATGAAGTATTATTTTATACATGCACTTTTACATGTATGCAAAATCATTTAAAAAATGGCAAAGAGCGGGGGGGAGTTCGATAACTAATCCAATTGGCAGTTAAAAATAGGGGGTTCTGCAAAGAAGATGGCCATCCCCCCTTCCTTTGGTGGCATTTTTGGGAGCTTGGTATTTTAGTTTTCTAGGCCTCCCACAACCAAGTGCCACACACTGAGTGCTTCAAACAGCATGAATTTAGTGTCTCACACTTGTGGGGGCTGGAGGTCTGAGGTCAAGGTGGGGGCAAGCTCAGGTCCTTCCGAGGCTGTGAGGGAGGGACTACTTCAGGTCTCTCTCTCTCTCTCTGACTTGTAGACATGGTCTTCTCTCTCTGTTTCTTCCCATCGACTTCTCTCTCTGAGTGTCTGTGTCAAAATTGCCCCTCTTTATATAGTCACCAGTCCTGTTGGATGGGGACCCCCCTGATGACCTCACGTTAACCTGACTGTCTCTCTAAACACCTTGTCTACAAGAGGGTCTGCGGCCCTGGCGATTAGGGCTGCAACACTTGAATTTGGGGAGGAGCGCAATTCAGCCGTTACCCCTGAGGACGGCCCGGATCTGGGGCCTGAGTTGGTACCTTCATTATTCATGCTCCCCAGCTTTATTCCTCATGAATTTTCAGGGAGGCGCATGGATAACATTTCCTGAATTCTAACTCTTTTTTTTTTTTTTTTGCTGCTGCAAAGCTGTTATTCTCTTTGGTTTCTCCTTTCATCAACCTGGCTGCCAACCAATGTCTAAAAAAAAAAAGAAAAGGCTACAGGCTGAGTTCCTGCCTTGGGTCGATGTGGGTTTATTGATATTCCAGTGTGGTTTGCTCCCGATTTATGCTCTGCAGTTTGAACCACAGGCCCGAGGGGAACAGAGATAGTGAGCAAGGGGATTTTTCCATCATTTTACATGCAGTCAGTGAATCTCAATTTCCTGTCATGTTATTTCAGGGTCCTTAAATAGCCTTCTCTCTGCCTGGACATTAGAAATAACAAAAACTCTTCATTCTTGAGGGTGAACTATGAGTTCTGTTGAATCTCTAATCAGAGTGACCCCCCAGTAACACAAAGGTACCTGTGGACGTGTGCATCCCCCTGATTTGGGGTGGGGGGCGGTGCCCCTGTTGGGATCTGAAATGATGAGAAACCTCGTTATTCCTTTGTTGCAAGGCCAGGACCCCTACCACACCCTGTGCCCTCGTTCCCCACAGTGTGGGCACAAATGGGAACTCAGTGAAAGAACTGAGTTTGCTTATTTAGAATGCAGAAGTGTGCTCAGAGCTGGACATTTTGAAGCAGTGCAAACCACAGCAGGGGTAATGAGCTTCGCAGGCCAAGGTTTCGGATTGGGAAAAGTACGCAGTGGCATAGCTGGAGGACAACTTAGAAATTATTTTACATAAGGAAAAAACAGGCCCATGCCACAGTTTCTTTTAATTAAAAATATGCATTGGTTTCATAATAAGACAAAAACCAGACCATTATTTGTCATGAATAACTTCTAACATTCTACTTCTGGTGGACGGTAGGGGTCATCATAGGGGGTTTGTTCAGACAGAGAGGGTAAGGGGGAGAGGATGGTAGGAGTTTCCACACGCTGGCCTCTGGGCTCACCACATACCCACCCGTGTGCTAGATGAGCTGCCACGTGGTTTGATTTCAGTAAGGACAGCTCACGAGAGAGAACATGGGAAGTCCCTGAAGGGTGCCGCTTAGGGAGCAGCAGGCAGTTCCTCTCCAAGCCTGGAGCTTTGCCCAGTCACGGTCATTAACAACAGCGATGACTTCAGATGGGCGAGCAGTCCTCCCAGGTGGGGGCAGTGTTCCCTCCAGCTTTTCCTGCCCCTCCGAGCAGGACCACAGATTTACCTGGGTCAGCTCTGTCCTGCGAATTCCTTGACACTGGGACAGCTATGGTCTTCACCTCTGGTTTGCGCTGGTGACTTGCTGAAGAGTTGACAGAGGAATTTCACCACCTTCCAAATTCTTATTTTTCAATCCACTACCCTTTAGATGCTCTAATATTTGCGGCCAAGCTATAAAGACCATGTTCCTCAATGAATCCCTCGTCACCAGTTCCGCTGGATTAGTGCAAGGGCCATCCCTTCTCTTGCTGACTCTCTTCCTCCCACAAGTATTTGTCAGGTGGGTGTGAGCACTGTGGCCTCCTAATGGGGGTCCGTACCTCGAGTTTCAACCAGGTCTGCAGTGTTGCACCCCACTCCACCAAATCTAGTCAAGCCACGCTCTTGACTAGAATCCCCCAGTGGCTCTTCTACCTAAAAGCCCAAGCTTCTTGTCAGGGAAATGCTGATGGGGTTTGGGAGGGGGCAAGGGCGGGGATGAGGCAGGAATGAGGCAGAGGCAGGTCATGAAGGACCACACGTGCCTGGCTGAGGAACATGGACTTGGGAGCAAATGAGTGTCTGCAGAGAGAGGCATTGGGCCAATCGTCCCTAACTACGCCCTCTGCTCTACATTCTATGGTTCCATCCATGTCACAGGCCCGGTGTCACTGAGCTGAGCACCACTGCCGTAGGCTGGAGCGTTAATTCAGCTACTCCGACCCCAGCACTCTGGTGGGTGTTGGAAAGTGCCAAAGGGGCATGTGACATGGTCCCTTTCACCGAGGAATGGAGCGTCATGGAGATCATGAGGTCTTCCATCATTGCTTCCAAAATTTATTTATTCATAAAATAGTTATTGAATGCTCTGGTTGTGGATTATCACCACACAACTATGGATTCTGAAGTCCAACAGTATGGAATCAAATCCTGACGGTGTCACTGACTGTGTGACCTTAAGCAAATCACTTAAGCCCACGACTAACCTGCGGTGAGCCCTTAAGAAAGCTGGTCTCTCATTATTCTGTTATGGTGCGTGGTGTTGGGAGCATGACAACATGCTAGGTAGACATGCTTCCCCCTATTCCCAAATGCCAAAAAAGTAAACAAGTGACTAACAAAGTAATTGCTATTGAAATCAACACTGCAAATAAAACTAGGCACAATGCGGTGACAGAGGATGAAGGGGCCGGGTCTGCTTTGGAAAGAGTGTCCTGAGAAGGTCTCCTGGGAGGGTGACGTTTAAACTGTCACTTGACGCATGAGAAGGGTCAGCCGTGGGAAGTGCCAGGGAGAGTGGTTCTCGCTGAGGGACCGGTGAGCATAAGCCTTTGCAATAGGACACAGCTTGGAATGTTCTAGCAACGGACAGAGGGCCAGGTGTGCCTGGAGCTCAGGGAGCAGAGGTGCGGGGTGGCGGGAGGTGAAGCTGAGAGGACGCAGTGGCAGGTCCTGCTGGGTCTTGCAGCCCCGCTCAGGGGTTTAGAAGCTGTTGCAAATGGAAGGAGCAGAGCACCAGAGTGACTTGACGTGATTTTCATGGCTTTGCTCACTACGTGCAATTGGCTCAGCTAATGTGTTCCAGGCCTTCCAAACCGAGGAGTGGGCGTGCAGGTTCAAACAGGGCAGAAAATCGGGATATACTTCTTGGGAATGAAAACGTTCTCATTTGTAGGAGTATCCCCGGGAAAGCAGCAGCTTCCCTGCAGAGGCCCCTGACACCGCACTCCTGCTTCCGAAGGGCGGGCAGTGCCGCGGTGGCTTGCCTTTGGCCTGGCACGGAATGATAAGAGATGCGCGCGGAGCCATTAGTGTGCCGCTCAGTATGCTGGGCGCCGTGCGGGGCCGAGGGCGTAGCGATAAATCAGACACGCAGAGCTACGGCGCTGGAACTGCTCACTCCTCCGCTGCCAGAGGCCAATGGGGGGCCCACGGCTGCCCGGCTGTGCGAGAGGCGTGGCCGTGGAGAGAAGGAGCGGGGCGATTCCACGGCTGCTCAGGGAAGGGACGACTCTGCTCTCGGGGGTGTCAGGGCATGGAGGCAGCTGGAAGGCCCACCTGGGCTTTTGACATATGCAAATCAACCATATGCAAATCGACCTGGTCCCAGCCCACCCCCACAGGAAATGCTGATGGATTTAGCCAGTTCTCAGAGGAAATGGTAATGGACCTGGCCCAATATGTTAACTAACCTGGTGGAGGGAAAGCAAAAAGATGTAAATAGCCTACTGAATATGTTGATAAGCAAACTCATCCTCACCAAAATGTGCGTTTGGCAAGTATAAAACAGTCGCCTGCAGAAGCCCAGGCAGGCGACTCCTACGGAGGACCCCCGAGATGGCCCGGGGGTCTCCGTTCCCCTATTCCCTTGGTCCTATGGGCCCTCGAGTTGGCCTGGGAGTTTGCTCTTCCCTCCACCCTCTTTTCTCTCAACAAAGCCATCGTCTGGTCCTACAGTGGTCTCTGGGTGATTCCTCAGAGCCAGGCTGCCCGACATGGGGGACACAGGAAAGGGTGCGTGCGCCTCACCTCCATCCATCTCGGTCAAGTGCCTCTGCCCTCTATTCCACTCCTCAGAGTCTCCGGTTCTCCTCGGGTGGGAAAGTGCTGATCGGAGCCACGGACACAGGTTATGAAGGAATATGGGCTCTGAGATCACCACGTGTTCTCCCGCTGAAATGGAATGTTCCAGTTATGAACTGGGGCCTTAACTTAAAGACCTCCAAAATTTATTTCTGAGGACTTCTGACCTACAATTATTAGCCACGATATGAGAGGACTGTGAGAAGTGTTAAGACCCACAAATATTGTTTTTACATCCACGTAACATAGTTTTTAGGCATATGTTTATGAATCGCATTTGTTATTTGTACATTCATTAATTTAGCTCCGACCTATTCAGCACTTGCATGTCAGGCATTACGGTAGATTCTAGGGATTCCCCATGAATCAGACACCACCGTCATCCTTAAGGACTTCTCAGTTCCAGGAAGACTCAGATAAGTACATACGACCCATTGAAGAGGAAGCTGGTGTAGTTCTGTATGACCCTAAAGGGTAAAACTAAGACCAATGGGTGCAAGTTATCAACAGCTGGATCTTAGCTCAATATTCAGAACAACTTTCCAACATTGGAAATGGTCAAGAGCAAGGAGAATTACCCGGCCCCATGCAGGTGCCCACCCCTGAGATGACATGCACACGGCAGATGTCAGTTAAGGGTGCAGATGGGACCTGGTGAAGGACCCCTAGGAGGAAACAAGCAGCCACATAGGAAAGGGGGATTTAGGGGGAGTAGCCTTGGAATCCTGCGATTCTAGCTACACCAGAGGATGTTCACTTTCAAGTCCAGCCATGGCTAGACCAAGCCTTGGTTTAGGTAAGAGATTCCTTACAGTTCAGTAGATCAGGCTGCATGACCCGTAAAGGACAGGTGTGAAGGGATTTACAGCCTTGCTGAGGGATTTCCTGGATACCTTTGTCCCCGGAGGACCTTCACTCATGGTTCGGGTTCACCCACAGGTACATGGGATCTCTTGAGAATCTAATGAAACAGGGACTAGCTAGAAGCCACCAGACTGAAAACATCACTCACATGTATATGTATGTATATATGGGACTATAATGAGCACAGAACACAGATGTGCCTAATTGAGGTCTTTGCCTAAAATCCTCAGTAGCTCTACAAAGCTTTTGGAATGGATCCTGGAAGCTTGTTAGTGACTAGAAGGTTTCTCATCATCAGGTCCTACTTCTCTGCCCCCCCCCCCCCCCCCGCCCCCCATTCCTCCTGCTCCCACTGCGTCCTCTCGGCCTCCTAATAAGGAATTCCCTCCACAGTCAGGGAGTGCCTCCTGGCAGGGCCTGAAACAGAGACTAACAAAATAGGTATCAAAGCTGTTGCCCCCCAGAAGCTTAGGGAGGTGCCACTTAGTCACGGGTCAGGCTTAGTCACGGGTCGGGCTGCGATTGGAAATGCATTTCTCTGAGGTGGCCATTTCTGTTCTTTCATCACCGAGCTCACACTGTCTCTTAAAATCAGAGATGACCTAGATTTCTTGTTGGTGGACTCGGGGCTGTTTGGTAAGGCTTGGCCTTTAACAGGGAAAACGACAGCTGCCCTTGCAGCAGCGCGATGCTGAGGGTCTCGAATGCCTACGCCACCCCATAATGGCCACACCACTACAAGCTTTTTGGAAAAAGGGTCCGCAGACTCCAGGACTTGGGGATAGGGTCTGTGGAGGCTGGATTTCAAGAGGACCCTACCCTGGGCTGGACAGGCCGCGGGTCCTCGTCAGGGCTCGGCGGGTGGCTTTCTTCTCCCCCTGCGTCCTTCCACTCCACCAAGCAGGGCAGGGAGAAGGCGGATTGAAACTTGGAGTCTGGACCGTCGGCAGCCGTCCGTCTCGAGAGACGATGGTGTAGCTTCTTAAGAGTCTATCTGCACCGCCGAGAATGGCTGTGCAGTCCGACTCGGGAGTGACACGGTATCTGTCTCCTCCCGTGTTGAATCGACATCTTGCGATGACGCTGGAGTGTCCTCTCCAGTGAAGCTGAAGCTACAGAGCCTGGGCAGGGTGATATGGAGGGTCTGCTGTTGCCCATGCAGCAGACCCCCCCTCTCTTCGCAGCTGAAGGGTCCAAGGGAAAGACGGAGTCAATACAGCTTGGCTTCAGGTGCGCCGCAGGAGTTGCCGGTGTTGACTACAACATCAAACCGCCTTAGGGACTCCGGCTCCGGATTTTCTGTCGGGGTTTACTCCCTTAGCCTTTCCCCTGAAGAGGTATGCCGCAAGGCAGCGGAGGTTTTTTGGAGTCAGAGTTTTCCTTCTCTGATGTGCCCTGACTGGAAGATCGAACCAGCGACACTTAGCTCGCAGGCCGACGCTCAATCCACTGAGCCAAACCAGCCAGGGGATGGAGTCTGGACCAGGTTATTACGAATGGAAGGTTAACTGAGGAGTCTTCGAAATAATTTCGGTTCTTTTTTAACGGGTGCGATGTCATTACAGGCTGACTTCTGTGGACGTGCTCCGCAGTTTGAAAGGTTCTGTCCCCGCTCTCAACTAACTTACCCTCCACGGTGACTCTGTGCCAAAGCAGATGGGAGGGGTATGGGGAGAGGCTCATGGGGACGAAGTGACAAAGGTAGCAGTACCAGCCATGGAAAGGCCTGTGGGAGGAGCCAGTTTTGGAACCAGGGAGTCTCTTGTCCAAGCCCTTAGCCCATCGATGCCCCCTGGGTATTTTTGGAACCCCTTCGCCCCCCCAATCCTCCCGCACCTCATCTCCTCATCTGTAAAATCGCTGTATGTGAGGATTCGAGAGCACCGTATCGATTCGCTCCTGAGTCTGATGGGTTGCAGTGAAACTTGAGCTGCTGATGAACTGAATCCTGTCTATGGAGCATCCAGTCACTAGCACGTAGCAGCATCAGTCCACCATGGCTCTTTGTCCTGTTGGCTTTATTAAGCCCCTAGAAGTTTCAGATACGTGTACTCTGCTTTATACGTGAGCTCTGCTGAGTCCATGGCTCTGTCCCCATTTTACAGAAAAGAAGGTGGTGTGACCCAAGCATCCCACAGTCACAGCTGGGATTTGAACCAAGTAAATGACTTTTCAAAAGTTGCTCCTTGGTTAGAATCTAACTGAGAATGGAAAAAGTGTTTTGAAAATATCTAATCCATGCTTCTATACCAGTAGGGAAACTGAGTCCCGGAAGTGGACCCGTGCAAGGTCACATGGTATAGGAACCCAGGGCAGGGGCTAGGGTCTGGGTGCTGTGACCTGTTCTCGGCGGTCTCATCAACGCTGTGTGTCTCTGCTTGCAGTGCTGTGCTTTTCTTCTGGGTCGTGGTTGGAGTTCTGTCCAAACGCCCCCAAAGTCACACTCATTAGATATGTAGGCAGCAGGTTTCCTGACCACAGTAGTCCCCCCTTCTCCGCGGGCATGTATTCCATGACCCCCAGTGGATGCTAAAACCATGGAGAGTACCAGACCTTATATGTAGACTATGCTGTTGCCTAAGTGTACATACCAACGATAAAGTCGGGACTAGGCTCGCGCTTTGGGGCCATTATTAAGTAAAATAAGGGTGGCCTGAACCCAAGAAATATGACAGCAAGACAGTCTGATAACGGAGATGGCTACCAAGTGACTAATGGTTGGGGACCTTATTATGGAGACGCTAGACAAAGGGATGACTCATGTCCCGGGCGGGCTGGAGGGGGAGTGCCAGAGTTCATCACACGCCTCGGAACACATGTAATTTAAAACTTATGAATTGTTTATTTCTGGAATTCTCCATTTAATATTTTTGGACTGCAGTCGACCATGGGCAGCTGAAACCGTGGAAAGCCAAACCGTAGGGGTGGGGGATTGTGGGTATATCCTTTATGAACAGCCGTGAGTTATTTATTGTAATTAGCGAGTGTATCTCCAAGGTGCCGCAGGTTACATCTGTGTCAGGAAAAGCCAAAGTGCCAATAAATATCATAGTGTGTCACAGGAGAGCCTTCCTCTGCTTGCAGTTTTAATAAATGTCATTGTGAAAATATCAGAACAATTCCGTCCTCTAACACATTTCATGGGTAGGTCGCTAGCTGAGAGGTGGAGGCCAAGGTCCCAGCTGGCCCCCCTCACTGGGGGCTCGTTCATGGGAGTTTCCTGGGGGCGGGGCCCAGGGATGCGGGTGAGCAACTGAGGCTTTTGTACAGGCAGAGGGACCAGGGAGGGGCGCTCCGCTGCCTGGCTTGTCGCTTAGATGTGCCTCGTTTGAACAGAAGCAGAAGGGAGTGTGACTCTAAATCAAGCTCTAGGGCCACTGAGGATGAGGAGCGTACTAAAGTCAAGTTTAGGGTTACCCTCTTATTGGTTAAATATGCTTTTTGTTTTTTTCTCTTTCTTCCCCCACTTTTTCCCCCCATTGCTCCCCGCCCCCACACTGCTCACCCTTTCTCCCACAGTCAGTCCCCACCAAATATGCTTTTTGAATAATAATGTGATTGTTTTGGCTCTTTGGCCTTTAAGCATCTTATGGAGACAAACCCACAGAAGGAGGGGACCGAGCTGGCAGTGTTTCCACAGGTGACCTAAGGAGCTTTGACCCTAAAGCACTACTTCTCAACGGCTTCTAATTACCTGGAATGTGTTGGAAAAAATACTGCTGCCTGAGCCCCGCAGAAAACGTTTGGATATAACTGGTCTGGGGTGGCACTTGACCATCATCCTTTTTGCCCCTGGGCCCTCCAGGTGGTTACAGTGTGTGTCTAGCATTGAATCTGCACCCTGTGCAGAGACGAGGACGCGCCAGTCGCAAGGCCGAAGGTGTCCTGGAGGAGGTGACGTTTATAAGAAGAAAATAGTTCCTCTCCCCTTTTGGCTATAGTTAAGCAATTATTAAACCCTTCTAACAGAAGAGAACCCACGTTCTTGGCGTGGCGTTCAAAGCCCTCCAGTCATCTCTTGCACTTTTAACCTCACTTTCCACCTGTCACCCTTACATCTTGTGATTCAGTTACAGAGGCCTCTCCAGCCCATGCCAAACGTGATCTGTATTTAGTGACCTCAGAACTATAACCCCCGAACTAAGACTTCTGCCTGCCCAGCTTTGCACGGTGAGCTCTTATGCACACAGTGAAGCCTGTGGCCAAGAGCCCTTGCTCCCAGAAGCCTTTTCAACAACCTCAGGCCAGTAGTTGACCCCCGATTGAGGCCTCTGTCAGACAGAGTACATGGTTGATATTGCGTCTCCCCCACGTAGGCTGCATACTCGTTGATTCAGTATTCTCTGTCACATCTGCCCTGTGCCTATCAGAGGGTCGGTGCTTCATAAGTACACCTCAAATGAATGAATGCCAGCCACGTAGCTTCAGTTTAAAACCAAAAACTGAGGTTGCATTGATTTTTTTTCTGATACATTTTTGCACCTCCCCGTCACGTATGTTATGGGCCACTCAGTCCTGGAATGTCCTGGCCAGGAGCTTCTTTGTCTCCTTTCACAGATGGGGACGCTGACCTGTGAGAGGAGATGTTGATCTTCAAAGACACCTTGATGGCATTAGAAAAAAGGAAGGTAGAAGTTTTACTAGTTCCCAGTCTAGTTTTCTTTCATGATGTGAACCTCCTGACCGTCACCTGTCCACGGAGTGTCGTGACCACTGTATCCATGGTGTGAGGCTATGATCAGTAATCCAAGGTGTCAGTGAGCCCAGGTGACTTCTATCCACTCCCAGGGCGTCAGTTTTTACTGACATGCCCGCACCCCCTGCATTCAAACATCTGGGCAGGTATTTGCTCACATGGTCAACTGCCTACTGGACACCTTCACCTGCGTTTTCCATAGGACCTTCCAATGCCAAAGGGAAGCTCATTATCTCCTGCTTAAATTCTTCTCATTCCGCATCAGGAAATGGGACTCAAATTGGGGGTCGTTCTTCCCCACTGCCTCTTCTCACCTGGTCCTGCTGATGTCACTTTGGAAACATCTTTTCCCAGTAATAGGCTCGTTTTTTTCTCTCTGTCTTTTAGAGCCTGGATCAATGCCTCCGTTTAAGGCTGTTTGTTATTTCTCTAAAAAAGAGACATTCAAAAAATTAAAAGATGGTGCTTCTCCCCTGGATTCACGGCTGATTTAAAAAATGATAATTACCTCTTTCATCTTCAGTTATGATTCTATTTTGGAATCCTCTTTCTGTATTAAAATAAATCACCAACTCCTAGTGGTATTTGAGTTGAGTCATTTGCGCAGGAAAATCAGCAATGATGCACAAATAAACCTGAAATGCAGGAACCAGGCTCCCCGGCCTCCCCCTTGAGATGGAGCCTCTCTCCACAGATGCCAGACCAGCTCTCCAGCTGCATTTCCAGATCACTCACAGCAAACATGAACTTGGCATTTGGGGCTAATTTCTCCCCAAACCCATGTTTTTAATGCCAAAGAGAGCCCCTGGCATGTAGATGCATTCTCTAAATATGATCTATTATTATTTTTCTTTTTTCTTCATGTATTCTTTAGGGATGTTAAAATAGGCACAAATGTGGCTCATGATCTGACTAATCCCCTAAGGTGATGACCGATGACCAACTTTCACTCTGGTGAACATACAGATATGTCACTTCATCCTCTTCAAGGCCATTAGTCATCACAGACTCATAAAAACTGGAGTTGGGAAACCCATAGGGATCACCTGGCGTGACCCTTCATTTTCACATAGGGCGAGTGAGCTCACACCACTCAGCATCAGTTACGACAGGCACCAAGTTTTAGAAATACACAACTCATGTTAATCTACATTTCTGTGAACCCCAGACTGTTATGGGAGGGCGTGGTCAGGGACGTTGCTTTGGAAGCATCTAAATGCATCCTGCATCAGCAACCCGGCTGCAGGGATGAGAGAGAGAGCTCAGAGACGGAGGAGGCGTTGGGTCTGAATCAGATGGACGTGAAGCAGGTGTAGCAACATCCCAGCGTTTAGGGGAGAAAAGATGGGGAAGAAATGCCACATTAATGTTTCTATGCTCTATCATATTCAATTCATTTCAACACCCCCCCTTTTTTGTTTTGGTTTTTAAAGACTATAGGGTACTATGCAAGGCATGAAATGGATCCTGTATGGATCCCCATACAGGGTCCCCAGCCGTCACCGCGCAGAGTGGTCCGAGGTTTCGTGGAGCTCGGTACGGAGCCAGGTGGGACAGGAGGGAGCACAGGTGTGTTGCAGGCGTGTGGGAGACACTGCGGTGGAGGTGCCGTGCGACCTAGGCTTTCCCAGGTGCTCAGGACGGGAGACGGCAGTTCGGGAAAAGGAAAGGCTTGTGCGTGTCCCCGAAGGGGAGACGCCAGGGAGGAGACCAGAGCGGCAAGTGCTAAAGATGAGGCTGCGACCGGATGGGGGTGGAAACTAAACACCGTGCTAACGACTTTGGACCTTGTCATGAACTGTCGAGGAGGCCACGGTGTTTCAGCAGAGAGCTGTGGATGACCGTGTTTTAGGGGAGTGGCCGTGTTGGGTTGCCTCCCCCACCCACAGTCTCCCACTCTGGGTGCCTTTATCCCATTGCTCCACCAGAAAGCTGGGGGCCCTTTGAGTTCTTGCTTCCTCACCTTCTTTCATCCAATCACCCAAGTCTGCCCATCACGCCTCCTGAGGCCACCCTACACCCGTCTGCTTCCCCTCCCAGCCCCTTCCTAGTCAGAACCACCATTATGGCCTGCCTGACCTCCCGCCAGCTTCGCCCACTGAATGTTTCCACTTCCACACATAGCTCCCAAGTCCCCCTGCTCACACAGTCGCCAGAGACAGCTTTAAAAATGCCAGTTGCAGCCTATCTCCAAGACACCCGGGGTTAAAACATGTTGGTGGCTCTTGTTCAGTAATTTTCAAACATCTTCCTGGGCCCTCCAGGGTCTTGTCTGGTCTGGACCTTGCTGACTGCTCCCGGCGCATGGGAGACCCCCTGCCCCCAGCCTCCCACCTCCCATTGTTGGTGCACATCTTCCTCCTCTCATCCTGGACCGGTTCCTCCCACCTCAGGACATTCCCAGTGCCCTTCTCTCTGCCATGCATGCCGTCCTCACACTCTTGCATTGATGAGTCCTTCACTTCTCAGACCTCAAAACACATGCCATTGCAGGAAAGAACTGCCCTCCCCACCCCCCATCCTGCCACTCTAGTTTCTGTTTTGCAGTATCCATTTCTTTTCCTTGGTACCATTCATCACATTTTGCAGTAGCGTTTTTTTCCCAATTGCTAGTACAATGCTTGCCACATAGTACATGCTCAATAAATATTTGTGGACTAGGTGACTCGCTCGGGCACCTGGCTAAAGACCAGATTTTGGTAACCCTGGTTTATGGTACACAACCTTGCCCTTGGAATTTAGGGACGGTCCTCTGAACCAAGCCAACCCAATTCATTGTCTGATGACCCACTAATCAGATTCTCTGTCTTAAGAACTTAAGTTAACAGAGACCGAGGCTCTGGTCAGTGGATGGTGAGTGCTGAGGCTCTAATGCCCCATATTCTTGGGGTGGGAGCCTGTAGGGATATCACAAGCAGAAGACGTTAAGTCAAGAGAGAGGGAGGAGAGAAAAGGAGAAGGAGAAGAAAGCACCCATGAGAGTGATTATTCAGATTCCCAAATCAGAGAGAATGTCACCAAAGAATGGCTCTTTCTGTTCACAAAGGCCTGTGGTCCTTCTGCTCTTATGCTTCATTGTACATTTTGAAAAGACTTCTCTTCCTTCTAACTAGCCGGAGGGAGGTTCTGTTTCTTAAAACAGAAGGTATTGACCGAGGTATTTAGGAAGCCCACTCTGGCCACAGTGTGGAGAGCCGTCTGGAGCAGAGACTGCAGCTGGGAAATGGGTGAGGTGGCTTCTGCAACGGGCCAGGGGAGAGATGACGAGGTCTGAGCTGAGACACGTAGAGGTGTTTGGAAGCGTAGACTCAAAAGTCATTCCACAGGGAGACTTGACGTCCTGATAGGATGCGATGGCGCCCCGGTAGCTTGGACCACCCATCACGACCCTCTGTAAGGTGAGCCCTTGACCGTGAGGGGAGTGAACAGTGGCTCGAAGGGGGATGACCTGCACTCTCCACACTCCCCTGTGCAAACCGTTTCCGTTCGCCAGGCGGGCTGCTGGGCCAAGTCCCACCCCGCTTCGTGGGGTCCAGCCATGCCCCTCTTACAGCTGAGGCTCTTTCCTCCCATCTTCCTTGTTCTCCCACATGTTGATTCATGGACATCTCCCACTTCTTGCAAGGCTTATTTCAAATTCCATCTTCTCTACCTGTGAGACTTTCCCATGTGCCCCGTCCTCGGATATGCTGTCTCCCAGGGCATTTAGAAACAGAGACTGTGGCCAGGTATACAAACGCTTAATGCGACACCAGGGTGTGAGAACGTCAGGACTCGACCCATCATTCATACACTTGTACGACCCATTGGAGACAAACGCTTTCTTGAGAAAACCCCTGGATTGTCCTTGGGATAAACACTTAGCCCAATTGTGCACAAAAATGGATGATTCTCTGTTCTCTCGGAAGTCTTTGGTAGAGTCATGAACGTGCATACATGATGAGAACCCGACTATTGGTTCGTTTGTGCTTTTCCTTCCGGGCATGACACAGGGCAATGCCATGCCAGGCCACGGAGTTACTCGTTAGTCCTCTGCTGGCTATGGAAAGCCGGGATGACAAAAGCGGTATTTATGAGGACCCACGTGAAGGGCATGCTGTTTATCCCTTCCTCTGGGGTGCTGACTTTTTATTCCTGCACCACGCTGTGCACTTGGGCCATATGTTCTCAGTCCCCAGCAGAATTTTCATGCATTTTAATGTTATGTCCTTGGCTTACATCCAGCGACATTATACATAATGGCTTTATGAAAACTATTACAGTAGGGATGTCTTTGAAGGACAATGCATTAGGTCACACAGTTCCTTCTACAGGGAGCCCAGAGCAAGAAACCCTTTTGTGACGATAAGGGCCGGGATGAGCTTGGCTTCCTTTGAGGAGCTGCGACAATCATTCCTTTTCAGTAATAAGACTGGATCTTCCTCTGTGGCTGATGGTCAGGAAGCTCAGAGAAGACATGCAGGCGACTCAGAGGGGCCCTAAAGGCTGCTGTGGCTTGCCCAAGGGAGGTGGCATGGGAAGTGAGTGAGGGTAGCAGGGCAGAGGCTCTGGAGGACTGAGGAGGAGGGCAGAGCAAAGCCAACAACGTGGGAGGCCTGGGCTTCTTGCGGGGTGCTTTCTCCAGGGCGCCGATCTGAACGGCTTTCTGTTTTGATTCTGTTTTATGACCACAGTGAGTCACCAACCCCTTCCGGGCCCCGGCTTATTGTCAAGCGAGGGCATGACTGGAAAGGGTGTCTAATTACAGGCTAACGAGAGGCCATCTCTAACCGGGCTGGGAGGACTGCTTCCTTCCCTGTTCCTCTGCTCCTGCCGTCCTTCACTCTTGCTCCCACCTCACCTTTTCTGGAATAACCTGCCCCAGGCACCTCTCACCCGTGCTGGTGGCTTTCAGGCTAGGGGGCTGGCTGAGAAGTTCTCAAGCTTAGCTACTGGCTAGAATGATCTGAGAAGCCTTTAAAAATTATCCTGCTCCAACTGCACCCTTGACCACATAAATCAGTCTCTGGCACGAGACCTGGGCACCTGGATGTTTTAAAAGTCTCCAGGTGATGAAAACGGGCGGCCCGGTGTGATCATCAGAGCCCCGCGAATGTCACTGTCTGCTTGAGTCCCTGAGGATCTTCCAAATGCAGACTGTGGATCGGAGGTTTGGGGAGAGGCCTGAGCTTCTGCCTTTCTGAAAGCTACCAGGGCATCTGACGCTAGTGGTCCTGAATCCCAGCCCGAGTCGCAGGGGGAGATGCCCACGTAAGGAGCAGCATAAAGAAAGAAGTACACCTGACTCACTCCAGCTTAAGCCCAGGTGAGGGGGCATCCCTTGTGCTGAAGTGGGGGGCGTCGTTACCTAAGTTCTGCTTCGCTGAGCTGTGGCCAGAGTCAAGTCTAGTCCGAGGCCCAGAGTTTGAGGGACTGTGATGCTAAAGCTGGGCCGCCTGCCCTGCTCCCCCTCTGCCACGCTGACCTCTTTCTCAGAGTCTGGTCCGTGGCTTGGTGTCTATGTTATTATGCTCACACGAATTTTCCTACTGACTAGACTATGAGCAACTCGAAGACATTGTTATTTCTCTCCAGAACCCGAATCCCATAGCTGTCTGTAGGACAAGTGGATGCAGGCAGGACCCCCGTCTTGGAGGGAAGAAGCCTAGAAGACTAATATCCTGTGACAGGCTACAATGATTCTGTTTCAGAGGCTGTTTCACGTGGGAAATTAACCCCCTGGGACGCGGCAGGAATATCGAGTCCTCGCGCTTTTCCAAAAGGCCGATGATGTGGTTCAGCCCCTGGGCCTTTGTTTCTGCCTGAGAGTCATGCCCGGTCCTCGCCTGGGGTAGCAGCTTCTCATCTTCCGAAGCTCGACTCAGAACATCTTTTCTTGTCTTCAGCTTTGCATGAGCTCTTCCTGCCACAACCCTGGAGCGGCTTCCATGGTAGATGCTGTTCTGCTCGCTCGCACGAGTGTCTCCTTGTCTGTGCGTCAGCAGCGCGCAGCACGTCCCCGTGCAGGGAACAGGAGTCCAGTGAACAAAGCTAATTGAAATAAAACGCATGCTTTAGCACGCATGTCACTTCTTGGCAGTTCCCGATGTTCCTCCGCACGGCTGTAATTAATCAAGACAGCACAAAACGGGTCGCTGTTGGCTACCGCTGGGATGGGCGGGGGACTGCATTCGAGTCTCCTTTGGAACTGGAAGCTATGCACAGAGACAGCGCCCCTCAGCGGTGTCACCTGTCCTTTGTCAGCATCCCACCTGAGCCGAGAGGGGACAGGGTGCCTCACACTTCGCCAGGAGGCTGTGGGAACCCCAGCTCAGGGAGCCGGATCTCAGCAACCTCTCTGCCCTCCAGACAGGGACCCGCGGCCGCAGGGGCACCTCTGTGGACTGTTTGCCAAGGGAGGTTGCGGTCTAATTGCCCCGTGGGCACCTGTTATGGGTGCTTCATTTCAGATTAAGTTAGAGCTCAGGAGTAACACTCCTAGCTTACAGGAAAATGACATTTGCGATTATGCGCTTCAAAGCATACTTGTTAATTTTTGTATTTTTAGCTGATACGTCGCATCCATTTTTAGAACATTCAGAAAAAATGTCATGTCTTCGAAGACATGTCTAGGGAATGAAACTCAGGGTAGTCACATATAAGTTTCCTTTTCTTCATTCCTTCTTCCCTCCCTCCTTTCCTCCCTCCTACCCTCTCTCCCTCACTCCCTTCATTCCTCCCTCCCTCTTCCTTCCTTCCTCCCTTCCTTCCTTCCTTCCTTCCTTCCTTCCTTCCTTCCTTCCTTCCTTCCTATTTTCCTCCCTCCACCCTTCTTCCTCTTTCTCCTTTCCTCGTTTTTTTTTGCAAATTATGAGCTAGAATGATAAGATGGAGTTTATTCTAAAATGGTGATGACTTACTCAAACACAGATAGTTGCCGTATAAATCCCTTTCGAGCAAGTGCAAGGAATGATGACAATTGGAGGGACTCTGTTGGCATGGCTGGGCGACCCTGTGTCAAGGACAGAGGCTACTTTTGATAGCAGGTGGATGGAGTCCACTGTGTATTTCCAATAAGAGGACTGGTAGTTCGATCTCAGTGAGAAAGTTGAAGACTGAGTGCATGCCTAGAGGTTTGATTTACATTTGTGATATTACAACTTATTTCCCGCGTTAAGTGCGATCATTAATGATAAAGAACAGATCAAACTCTTACTTGAATTTGCATAAAGTGTGTTGGGTGTTTTCCCATTTTAACTAAGAAAAGAGTGAGCTCAGTGGCTACTTCCTTCCTGTGCTGTCACCAAGGCCTCTCCTGAGGGGCTGGGAGACGGAGCAGGAGGATGGGCTGACAGAGGTGACAGTCCTGAGCTCTGCTCCTCAGGCCCCACCCCTCGCATGTGCCTCCCTCCAGAGCTGTTGCTTTCTTTCTGTTTCCCTTTTCTCCCTTTTTGTTAAAAAAAAATCTCTCATTTTGCCTGTTGCCCCGTTGCTGAGGGACTTTCAGGACTTGCTAGGTCAAGAACAAGGTTGCTTTATTCCTCCTTACAAACGTGCATTTCCTGTTCGTGCCTTGCAGGTCACAGGAAGGGCTCTGTGACTCGAATGTACCCTTGGCCCTCCAAAGGAGGGTCAGCCCCTCACTGGGCATGGCTGGGTGCTGGGTGCTGGCCAAGGCACGCGGCTGGCCTTTGCTCCAAGTCCTCTGAGTCACGGTCTTGGGTCTCTTTCTTTGGAGCAGCCCTGCTGGGTTCCCACAGGGCTTCCTGTGACTTCTGTAACTTTCTTCTACTCCCATCATGGGCCCTGCCCCTCAGACCCTTGTTCATCTCAAAGGTCTGTATACTGGCCGGTGCTTTATACAGCGCCTGACGCACAAATAAGTCCTTCTTAGGAAGAGGGAGCCCTGTTTGGGGACTTAATCTGGAATGTGCTAAAAAAACAAACAAAATAATTTAGAAAGGGCCAGTCACTCCTTCCTTTTCAGAAGAGAGGACCGCTCCATCAGGACGAGAATCTAGTTGAGAGTGGCAATGGGTTAGCATATGAAGTGAGGGGGATTTGCAGGAACATGGCATCTTCCCGATGCGTAGGATGGGTGGAGAGAACAGGTGTGCGCAGGTGTGTGTGTGGGAGGACGGAGAGACGCAAGGGGGATAGGGGCATAAAAGAAGGGCAATGGGATGAAGCTCTGTCAATGGGAGACAAAAAACCTATCCAGTTCTTTGGCAAAAATGGCAGGTGACCACCCTCTGACGTCTGATATGCGTTTTAGCCATTCTGCACCCCAAGGGGCAGAAGGGCCACCTGAATGGACATTGAAGTCCTCCATCATGGAGACGTTCCGCATGTATACGAACCAGGAGTCAGGGGCTAAAACCATGGTGGAGGAGTGGCCTCGGAGCTGGCAGGTAACTTCAACAGGGAGTGCCCAAACGGGGGGCTCAGAGAGCCGAGGGGAGGGCCAGAAAAGAGAAAGCGTAGCTTGGGGCGTCCTCTCCATTAGCTTTTCGAGCAACCGCAATACAGGGATATCCTGGGACTCAGACTGGCCTCCTTAGTTTTCCTTCCCAGTTTGTCCTTGTCACCCTGCGCTTTTCATGTTGGATGCCCAGTGCCCAGTCCTCAGACATCTTCTCTCTCTCCATTCATTTCCAAGATGTTCTCAGTAAATATCATGGACTGAAATGCCATCTCTGCACTGAAACGTCACAAAGCCGTGTATCTAGGGCAGACCTTTCTCCTGGCCTTCAGGTGTGTCTGTCCTCTGTCCTTCCCACGTCTATTAGTCATTTCAAACCTAATGTGTATAAAACTGCGTTCGCCACCTTCGTCCCAGAAGGCGCTCTGATTTTCATGGTTTTTCTCATCGCAGGACATGGCAGGTCCATCCTTTGGGGTCTCAAGTTAATAAAACTATAGTCAATGTTACTTCCAGTTTATATTTTATATACTTCATGCAACCCATCAACAGACCTTGATGCCTCTGCCTTCCTAATGCCCCCGCATCCAAGCGGTCCTTCGCATCACAGCAACGAACCAGGCTAAGGAACCGTAGTCTCTCCCCTTGATTACAGCGCATCACTGATGCCTGTGCTTCTGCCCCTGTGCCTTTCATCTGTTCTCAACACAGTTGCCATGGTGACCAAAAATAAGTCAGATCACGTCACCTCCCTGCTCACGCCCTGTGATGATGGCCTCCTTACTAAGGCCAACCAGAGCCTTTTCCATGGTCTCCATGGCCCCAGAGGTGCCGGCTGTCACCTGCCTCTCTGAGTCCCTCTCCTCCTCCTCTCTCTCACTCTGTTCTGGCTAAACGGGCTTTCTCATCGTCCCTCACTGTTCTAGGTAGGTCCCCTTCTTCCTTTAGGCACTGTAGCCCCTGTCAGTTGTCCAAACCTTTGCTCCCATGTCCCACTCCCGGGAAGACCTTTCTTTAAACCCCTCAGTTAGTTGCTAATGATTTGGGACCCCAGGTCCCAATGCTTCTGATGCCACTTCCTGTGTGAATTTCTTGCGTAGCATCCTTCACCTTGGACCCCAGCAGATGCCTTGTCAACTGACTGCATTGATCGCCCAACTCTCGCTAGTAAAATAGAAGCTCAGAGAGGTATTTTTGCTTATTATCAATATATTCACTGCTGCATCCCAAGCACCTGGACGACTGCGTGGCACAGGGCAGACCCTGCACACACGTGTGTAAAATGCCACGTGAAGGAATAGATGCATGTGTGGCTGTAAATGGCAAGAGACATTGCGGAGACAGGTGATCCGATCTGGCAGCGGAAGGAAATGTCAGGCCTGCCTGGCGGAGGTCTGAGCTCTGGGGAGCCCGAGGGGCTCCAGACTGTCAGGTACCCGCCCCCTTCCGAGGTCACACTGCAGCGCTCTCTCGCAGGCCGGACCGCATCCTTCCTGCCCGAGGCTTCCTGCTCTGCAGCCCCCGCTGCGCAGAATGCTTTGACCCTGTTTGGGGGTGGGGGTAACTGAGGAAGCAAATGGGTTCCTGTGGGGCTGAGGGCCACAGTGGAAGGAGGCCAGCCTCTCTCCCTCTCCCCATCTCCTTCTTCTCCCCTCTCACCGTGCAAACCCTCCCCCGTAAGGGGAAATGGCCTCGGGATCCTCAGGGCGGCTGAGCCCTGCGTTCTGTCTGCCCTCCTTCCTTTGCGTTTCTCGGGCCTGGAGCTTTCAGACAAAGCGCAGGCTCTGCAAACTCCCCAGGGAAGGACGCTCCTGGAGCTGGGACAGTCCGCTCAGCCTCAGGGTCCCAGCTGCCTGTACGCCTTTGGTCTGAATAGCACATACAGAATACAGCCTCTAAAATCTGAGATGGCCGCTAAGGGATGAGTGGGCGGGGAGGGTACACATTGTGGGGACCCTGGACCTAGTCACGTCGTGGGCAGGATGAGGCAGGATGGCGAGGGGCAGCGTAGGATTGTGTCACGCTACTCAGAATGGCACACAATTTTAAACTTATGCAATTTATTCTGGAATTTTCTATTTAATATTTTTTGACTGTGGTTGACTGCAGGTCACTGAAACCATGGAAAGCAAAACCCGGATGAGGGTGACAATGTAATCCACAAGGATGAACAAACACTTGGAAACCTACGTAGGACCAGAGACCATGTTTTAAACATCCGTGGTCAGATATGGGTCTTGTAAATCATTGTGAGGCCTGAGTTACCCAGACAGGTGAGCTCCAGAGTAGGGGCCAGTGCCCAGCGGATGCAGAGGACAGTCCCTGGCGAGGGGTGGGGGTGGGGAGGACATAGCAGAAACTCCCAATACAATTTATTCTGTTTGAAAAAGTAAGAGAAATTAAACTTTACAAATACGCGGTGTTAAAAGATACACGGAGGCATATTAAAATGTTTAACAGCTTATTTGTGTAGCAATTTGTTAAAACTGGGCAGTGCCAAACAGGAAGTGGTTAGGGGCATATCACCCACAGAAGCTGGTGGCAGAAAGACTTATATAAAGTGTGGAAGCAAAGAGGAAGTCCTTTGTCCGTAGCTCAGAGCCAAGTTGGTTGTTCGTAATTGGTTGTCCTTAGCATTTTGGTTTTGTGACACTGAGCATTTACAGGCTTAGATTTCTGCTTGCGTATGTCAGCCTATTGGCATCCTCATTAAATCAGCTTAACAGCAGGGGACAGGGACAATGAGGACTTCCAACAAGCATATGCTTTTCAGCTGGGGATGTGTCCCAAGAGCCACATGAGGCGTCCTGAGGGGAGAGCGTGCCCGGCACCATCTCTGGCTCATTCACCTGTCGGAGGCGTGTGGCGTGTGGCAGTTTACTTGTGATAAAATACTGCAATGGATGTGGTTAATGTCATGAAGGCAACACCTTTAAACGTGATACGACACTTGGTACTGAGATGCGAGTGGCCATTTTAAGCTTTGGGGTCATACAGGAGATTTATGATTTCCTTCTGACAAATAACTTCAAAGTCTCTTTAGAATCTAAGCACGCATGTTTCTTCAACAGCAACAATACAACGTACTACAGATGCCCTGACCTCCCGATGAGATGACAGGTGATAGCAGTGCATGGATTTAATTTGTCCCTTCCAGGTACTGTGACCGTTAAAAAGTGAGTTTAAGAGCTGATTAAAAAAAAAAAAATTCTTGATGAGCAAATAACCAATTTTGATGTGTGTCAACTGTTTTTGTGATTTGTTGCGAAAATTAACAAATCACTTTAAAAAGGCCCTTGCCTGTGCACTTTAAAAAATAAAATAAAATATGATGACTGAAATTATTAACAAGTTAAAACTTTTCCAGATGAAAGGTTGGAAGTGTGGTTTGAACTCTTGTTTTATATATATATATATATATATATATATATATATATATATATATATATATACACACACACACACATGTATATATGTGTATGTGTGTATATATATAGCAATTATATTTACTTTAGCTATCAATTGACATCAGTGCTTATTTTTAATAAAATATTAGATTAATCAGTGGAAAAAACATGAAAACAAGTAATATTATTTATTAAGTACATATGACAATGCATTTCTTTGCGTTGTGTATGGTTTTCTTTTGAGGTATCTTTTTCATCTATGGTAATCATTATAGCCAAGGATTAAAATAAATGAAAACCAGTGCTTTAAATTTCTTTTTTCCCCTTCAGCACATCTTTGTTTTACTTAAATCTTTTATTGAAGTGTAGTTGACATACAATATTATATTAGTTTCAGATGTACAACACAGTGATTCGACATTTATATGCCTTCCCACATAATCACCACACTGAGTCTAGTACCATCTGTCACCATGAAAAGTTATCTCAATATTATTAACCATATTCCCCTTCAGCTTTGCCACCCATCCCCCACCCCACTGCCCTCTGGCAACCATCCGTTTGTTCTCTGTTTCTATGAGTCTGTTTCTGTTTTGTTCATTTGTTTGTTTTGCTCTTTTAGATTCTACATGTAAGTGAAACCATACTGTATTTGTCATTCCCTGACTTATATCTCTTAGCATAATATCCTCTAGGTCCATCCATGTTGTTGCAACTGGCAAGATTGCATTCTTTTTTATTGCTAAGTAATATTCCACCGTGTGTGCATGTGTGTGCATGTGTGGGTAGATATACGAGGTCTTTCCAGAAGGTATCCGGCCGTGTACTATGAAAAATAGAGACATTTATTGGTGAAGATACAAGATGCAAAAAACGTTGTACATAGGATGATGACGCCTCAGTCCCCTTCAAAGTAGGCACCTGGGACCTCACACAGGTTTCCCAGTCGCCATCAGCTGCCCCATCGTATTTTCCTGAACCTCAGTGAAGGTCTGAAATCTCTCCTTTTCAAAGGGGATTTGAGTTTTGGGAAAAGCCAGAAGTTGCAGGGCACCAAATCTGGGCTGTAGGGGGGCTAACCTATGTGGGTGATTTGGTTTTTCACGAAAAAACTACATGAGACATGATGCAGGAGTGGGCGCATTGTTGCAACAAAGCTGCCCACAGCCGGGGCCTCTGGATCATCCAAATCATTTCCGTGGAGGAATGTTCAAGCTTAACACAAAATTGGATGCAGATTTGTTGATCTACTCGCTCAATCATTTTGAATGTGATGGCCACACAGTACACGTTCTCACTCAATGGTGTCTATTGCCCCCACTGACTAGTACAGTGAAGTCGTCATTGTTCACGCATGTGCATTCCAGTCCACTCACCTTGGCTGCCAGGTTACATGGATGTGCAAACTGTTCTCATATTAACCGTGGCTGGCCTTTTCCCAGACAAACCTTGTATAATGAGATAAAAAATCCATGGCCCCATTCATGTGGAGTCCTCTGGGGCAATCTAGAATCTCTCTGAGACTCAATTTCCTCCCCCAAACAGGTCCTGCCTCCCGGGATCATTGTGAGAGTTCCAGGGATAATCTCAGTGAAGATGCTGAACTGTAGAAGCGCCGTGCAAACGTCAGTTCTCCTATTCCAAGATTTGGTGATAAGTCTCTTTATTCTCCCTTTGTTTTCTGGCTGTGCTAGCATGTCCCCTCCTCGTATACAGAGATACAGGAAGCCCAAACCCAGGGCAGCGTCTGTTCCCTTTGGAAATCACAGCCACCATCACATGGAGGCCGGTGCTCTTGCTGCTCTCATGGACACGGCCCTTCAGGGAAGTTGGTAAATATCAAAACGTAGCTAAAATCATTGAAAACAAGAGCAAGTGTGTATTTCCTGACACACTCCCCAGCTTGGTGTCCATCACGGACCCGGGAGATCGTCTCTAACAGGATGGCTCCATGTTCTGAATTCTCAACTTCTCTCTCACCTCTGGGCCAACGCAAGCCCTGTCACTGAAGTTCCAGGAAAATCGAAGTCACTCATCTCTTTTTATCTTGAATGTAAAAAATATAGAAATACTGTCGCTTTTGCAGAAGAAAGCCCCGCAACTGCCCAGAGTTATAATAATTGATTCTGTTTGTCTTCATTTAACCAGCTGGGAAGACGGTCTGATACAACCCAGCAGTTTGCTCAATTCGGAGAGAGTTGATTCGTGAGAACACTTGTCCCCAAGTCCCAGCATTTTAGTTCATCCAAGCAACCAAACTAAGAACAGGCAGACAACAGCCTAGAAGTAGAACAGGGTCTGCCCTTCTGAAACAGCGGCCCATTTAATCTGAGTGAATCACCTCCTCACTCCCCGAAAAGGCCCGTGGGGTAAAGGGAGTCTGAGAAGGTCTTAGGTTCACCAGGAGAGGAGGTAAGGGTTTTGGAAGACAGCCCTGTCACTTTTGGGGGATAACATCAAGGGCTTATTGACAAAGAAATTTCCGAGTAGAGTCACCTTAGTTGATAGGATCATGTTTCCAACATGTTTTAAATTAACTTTCTTTAAACCAATGTCCTTACACTTTAGTGTGCCAACATGGGGAAAACATCCTGGGAAATCTCTTTCTAATGCAGAGCCCTGTGTCTTTGCCTCTAAGGTTCTGAATGAGTAGGTCAGCAGGAGGGGGGCGGGGAGGGGGCGCTGGGAAAGCTGCGTGGTCATCGATGCGCACCAGGTCGGTGTCTGATGAGCACGTGGTCCGAGTCTCTCTGTGCACCTGCTTCTGCTCAGGCATGGAGCCCCAGATGCAGGGCTCTGCCTTCCGCCCTGGGACACGCCACCTTCGTCTGCTCTCTGCCAGAGTGCTCAGTCCCTGGATGTCACGTGGTCGGCTCCTCCCCAGCTTTCAGGTTTGAGCTCAAATGACACCTTCTCACAGAGGCTCCCCCGAACCCCTTTGTGTAAAGTCCCCCCGTCCCCCAACTCACTCTCCATCAGGTGCCCTGCTTAGTGGCACTCCCACAGCACAAGGACATTCATCTTCTCTCATTGCTGATTTATAACCTGATGTTTGGATGAGAAAAAAATATGGGTTCCAGGGGTCTATTGTGATATTGATTAGTGGTGCAATCTTTGAACCATTATTTATCCCAAAGAGGAGTTACTAATTCTCTAATAGAATTGGTCTAAGTATTAAATGAGATGGTGAAAGAAATCACCCTACCTCAGTGCCTGGCAAAGAGCAATCATTCAAAACCTGTCACTGCTATTTCTAGCAGTGGCAGCAATTCGTCTTTTCTTAAGATCAGAACGTGGATTTGTCTGTCTGCTGGGGATTTGGCAAAAGCATTGTGGTTATTGGCAACCATAAGTCAATATCGATCAATCAGTGTTTACTGAGGATCTGTAACATCAGCAAGGTGCTTGCCTAGAGGAAACTAGTTTAGATCATATAACCAACTCTACCTCCATGGATTCGTACCGTCTTCTCCGATTTAACATTTCTTTGATTTTAGGAAAAATCTGCCTGTTAGAGACAGGGCCAGCTGGCTCACTGAAAACGGAAGGAAAAACTGGATTCCCTGAAAGGTGGCATTTTGAGGAGACATTTACCTCAATGTTCCCCGGTCGCACTGTTAAAATAGCATTAACCACAAAAAGTAACAGCACGGGAAAGGAGTATTTGGCAAAAGACTTGGAACCCGGAAAGCTGATAGACAAGCGATAACTGAGCGCAGCAGATTGAAAAGGCTGAATTCTGTGGAAGATGTGGGGAAAGCAGAAAAGGGAAAATAGTTTGCATGTTCAGAACCTCAGGAAGGCTCATGAATTGGGGGTGTGGAGCATTTCTGAATGCAGGGGGCAAGGTTCAAGCTGAAAATGAGCCGATAGGTTGCAAGGCTGTGTAAAGAAGGTGATTGGACTCCTAGAACCCCCAAACCAGGCGGGTGGTGGCCTCCCCTCCTGGGGCAGGAGGACTCTCTGGAAAAAAAACACACACACACACAAAACAAAACTCTCTCCTTTACTATTTTCAGATGTTCCACTCTGAATTTTCCTTCTTGGTTTTTCATTAAGTTCTTTTCCTCTTTAAATCTTCTAGGTACTCTTTAAATCTTTGATTACTCAAGATTTTATAATTGTCTGTACCTGCTCTCCAGAGACTTTCAAACTATGATCTTCTGAACACGCATGGCTTACAGATCCCTTCGGAAGATGATGAGTTAAAACAAAACGAACAAACAAACAAACAAAAAATGAACTCTCACTTCCAGACCTGGTCTTTCTGTCGCACTTCTGACTCCTGTACCTGCCTGGCCGCCCCAGGCCTTTTGCACATCCCATGTCAGGAGTGAACGTCTTCTCCTTCCTTCCCCACAGCCTTCTCTGTGTCTGTTCTTCCTCTCAGTTTCTCGTCTCCCCCGCTACCGCCTTCTCCAAGCTGCGAGGCTGAGAGTAAACGTAACTCCTTTTTCTTCCTCATCCCTCACGACTGGGTATTAATTCCTTCCTATCCTTCCTGCCCAGTTAAAATGAACGGCACTGAATGAACAAGAGAAAGGGCCAGACCCGGAGAAGCGAATGGCCCTTCTGACCAGCTGACATTGGAACAGCAATGCTTTGAGTGGAGCATCTGTGAAGTTCCACGGGACAAAGAGAAGGGAGTGACGACCTTCTTGGGTGGACAACGATTTGAAAAGTTTTCAGAGACGAGATTATATTGCAGGTGAGGCTGGAAGGAAGAATCACGATTTTCAGAGGCAGCAGCAGGTGCAGGCTGCAGCTGAGGGCCGGGCGCTGGCCTGCTGGTCAGGAACGGGCGCGCCTTCAGTCCCCAGCCATGGGTGGCACAAGAAGCCCTGAGCCTAGTGGTGAGGCTTGAATCAAAATGTGGGCGACAGGGCGGGTGCCGGGCTGGGTGTCTAGACCCTCCCAGAGGCAGGAAGAGCTCACAAGGAGTCGTGAGCAGGGAAGAGGATGAATTTGTAAAGATTATTCTGGCAGCAATGAAGAGAATGGCCTGAATAAGAAAGACCAGATGTGGCCTAAAAAAAAAAAAAAAAAGGCATTGGGGTGACCTTGGGTAATAAGATTATAGAGCTTTGAAGTGTACAGTTCTGTGAGACATGATCTGTATACCGCATTGTGTGCCCGCCACCTAGGGACAAGTCACCTTCCATTACTTGTATCTGGCCCGCTTTACCCTGTACTGTCCCCTCTGCTCCCTTCCCTCTGGTGACCACCATACTGTAGTCTGTGTCTCTGAGCTTTTGTTTGTTTTTCTTACTTGTTTATTTGTCGTTTTCAGTTTTATATCCCACATACAAGTGACATCATATGATTCTTAACTGTTTCTGTCTGACTTATTTCACTTAGCGTGATATTTTCAACATCCAACTGTGTGGCAAATGGCAGAGTGTCAGCTTTTCTTATAGCCGAGTAGTATTTCCTGGTATACATGCATCACATCTTTTTCCAATCATCTATTGAAGGACATTTTGGTTGTTTTCACATCTTGACCACAGTGAGTAATGCTGCAAAGAACACAGAGTGCATATATTTTTGCAAATAAATGTTTTCAAAATTTTTGGGTAGATATCCAGAAGAGGGGTTGCTGGGTCATATGATAACTTTACTCTTAATTTTTTGATATAGTTGTTTTCCATTGTGGCTGTACTATTTTACACTCCCACCAGCAGTGAATGAGGGTTCCTTTTTCTCCACAACCGCTCTGACACTTGTCATTTCTTGTCATGCTGATAATGGCCATTCTAACAGGTGTGAGGTGGTATTTCATTATAGTTTTGATTTGCATCTTTTTACAGCTCTGTTGGCCATTTGCATGTGCTTTAATGCAATTCTCCTCAAAATCCCAATGACATTAAAAAAAATAGAACAAATAACCATCAGATTTGTATGGAACCAAGAAGACCCTGAATAGCAAAGCAATCCTGAGAAAAAAAGAATGAAGTCAGTCGTATCACACTCCCTGACTTTAAATTATAATATAAAGTGGCAGTAATAAAAACAGAATGGTAGTAGCAGAAAGACAGACACACAGACCAACAGAACAGAACTGAGAGCCCAGATGTAAACCCACATGTATATGAGCAAGTAAGTTTCAACAAAGGAGACAAAAAACATACAATGGGAAGAAGAAGGCCTCTTTCATAGATTGTGCTGGTAAAATTGGAAAGCCACATGCAAAAGAATGAACCTAGACTACTATTTATCCCCATGTACAAAAAATATTTCAAGATGGATCAAAGACCTAAATATAGGACCTGAAACAATAAATTACATGGAAGAAAACATAGGTACTAAACTTATGGACCCTGATGTTAAAAAGGATTTTATGAATTTGACCCCAAAAGCAGGGGAAGAAAAGACAAAAATAAATGAATGGGATTATATCAAATGAAAAAGCTTCTGTGTGGAAAAAGAAACTGTCAACAAAGCAAAACAAAACAAAATGAACCGAATGGGATAAGATATTTGCAGATAACAGTTCTGACAACAGGTCCATATCCAAAATATATAAAGAACTCATGCAACTCAACATGAAACAATCCAATTAAAAAATGGGCAGAAGACCTGAACAGACACTTCTCCCTAGATGGGAATTTGGGGGAGTAATTGAGAGTGGGCTGAGGCTAGGTGGGTCTTCCTGAACACTTACATCTTTGATGGGATAATGAGGTTGGGGACAGAGGTGACAGGCTAATTAGATTTAAATGGAGTCCTTTTTATTTTAGACAATTTTCTTTGACTTGGGTTGGAACATAGGATCTGTTCTTGGTCATCATTGCAGGTTAAGCACGTGCATTTGAAAAGAAGACAATGTCCTTTTCACGTCCAAGAGGCTTTCAGATTAACACAGAGACCTTCGCAGAAAGCAACACCGGCTGTTGCCATGGGCTTTACATATGAGAATCTCAGAATATACAGCAGTTTCACGCCCGGCCTTAAGGATGGAATGTATTCCCAGAGGAGATCATGCTCGGGGAAATAGAATTGACAGCAGACAGGGGTGGGAGGTGGTCAGTGGGTCATGATCCCCCACAAGAAGCTGCAGATTCTTGTAGAATCCAAGCTCAAGGAGCCTCTGTCAGCCCAAATACAAACTTGGTTCTAAGCTGGCTCTTTTGCTAACGTAGTTCTTTGCTTAGAGGGTTTTGGGAAATGGAGGCAGAGGTTCTGCTAATAGCCACGAAAAAAAAGCCTTCTGTGAAAATGCCAGAGCATTTTCTTCTCTTTTGAATTGGGTCAAATGCACTCCATGTAATTGGTAACTTCTATAACAGAAAATGATAAGTCTTCCGCAAGCAGGGCTTCTTGCTTCAAAATACAGCTGAAAGCATTATTAGACTATGAAATGGTGGCGGTGCGGGGCAGCCTCAGGACGGGCTCAGCTCCTACCTGGAATGAGCAAAGAGGTACATACCAGCCTGAGGCCCCGAAATGGGCAAATTACGGGTCGTAAAAGGAAGCGAGTGTTGCCTAGCAAATGGAACCAAAGTTCAGAGAGAGCTAAGTGTGGGATTTTTTCAGAACTGGAACATTCCAGACCTCAGGGAGTGAGCTGAAATGAGCTGGGACCCAGAGTCTAAGCCACATGTCACATTAAAGACTCAAGGAATGTTCAGCTTGGTGGTATTCAGGGGCTTTTTTTCTTTTGTAGCTCCCAAATTGCTTTTTAAAAAAGTTTTATTTAAATTAATATTCCATAAAATTCACCTACTTGAATATAAAATTCATTGTTTTAGAAAATTTATAGAGGGGTGCAACCATCCCCCCAAATCCAGCTCAGAACATTTCCATCAGCCCGAAAACTCCCCCGAGTCCATTTGTCATCAATCCCTCTCTCATTCCCAGGCTCCGGGCAAAAAGCGATTTCTTTCTGGTCTCTGTAAGTTAGTCCTTTCTTGATATTTCAGATAAACGAATAATGTGAAGTCTTTTGTTCTGGGTTCTTCACACTTTGCATAATATTTTTGGGGTTTATCCATGTTGCAGCAGGTTTCGGTATTTTGCTGCCTTCGATCGCTGAGTAGTGTTCTACTAAATGGTCCTGCTGCATTCCTTACCCATTCACTGTGTGAGAGGCGATTGGCCCGTGACCAGTTCGGGCTATTACGAATAATGAATAATGATACCATATACAACCATATAGAGGTCTCCGTGTGGATGTATGTTTTTATTTCTCTTGAGTAGATTCCTGGGAGCAGAGCTGTTGGGCTTCATCATAACCTTGGGGTTTAACATTTTAAGAAACTTCCAAACCGTTTTCCAAAGTGGTGGTGTCATGTTGTATATCCACCAGGAATGTGCGGAAGTTCTGTTTGCTCCCCATCCTTGTCAACACTGACACTGCCTTTGATTTTAGCCATTTCAATGATTGTGGGGTTCTCCTGCTTACTAATGATAGATATCTTTCCATATGCTTATAATTCATTTGTATGCGTCCTTTGTTGAGATGTCTGTTCAAGTGTTCAAGCCTTTTCCCACTTTTTCTGTGAGTTGTTGGGTATTTTATTGAGTTAAAAGCGTTTATATATTTTGGATGAAAGTCCTTCATCAAAGACACGATTTGAAAATATTTTTTCCCAACGTGTGGCTTATATTTTCATTTTTCAGATGGTGTCTTTTGAAGCACCAACATTTCTAATTTTAATGGAGTCCAATTTTCCTTTTTTTCTTTTTTTTCTGCTGTGGCTTGCACATTTGGTATTGTGTCTAAAAACACTTTCTCTACCTCATCGTCATGAAGATTTTCTTCTGTATGTTCCTCTAGAAGTTCAGTCATTTTAGCTTCTGTATCTAGTATACAACCTATCCAAAGTCAAGTCTGTGGGTGGTGTAAGAAAATAATCAAAGGCTCTGCTGGTTGGTTTTGTGTGTTTCTCCATTTTCTCGGCGCCGTTTGTCGGGTGGAGGTGCCAGCAGGTCTGGGCCACATTAGCGCAGATTCCGGGGGTCACCGAATAGCATAAAGCAGGTTACTGAAAAGACTGGCTCTTCCGTTTGTTGTATGACTTGGATTTCCAGAGCATTGAAACAGCTGTTTTGGGCAGGTCTGACCAACCTCATTGATATTTGTTGAAAAAGCGATTTTGTCGTGATGGAAGTCGGACGGGTGTGTGTTTGTTTTTGTGTAGTTTATATGTAAGCTTTAGATGGCACCCTTTGTCACCCTCAAATCTATGGGAGGCAGAAGTCTGGTACCCGAGACACACAGGTATAGAGTTACTTATGTTGAAGACAAGAGTGACCCCAGGACTGTCTTCTGTGAACCACCCCCGCTTCCGACAGCATATATACTCCCCATGGAGATCCTGGGGCATGGTTTGAAAACTCATTCTAATACTGATACTTCTTTTAATTTGGGGGACTGAAGCCCAGAAAAAGGACTGGTTCAAGTTCAGCCGCAGAGCGGCTGAGAGGAGGCTGTCAGCACCCTGGCTCATGGCACCTGCAGTTGGGATGGGTGCCACCTCTTGCCATGAGGGGACTGCATCTTCAGCTGTTGTTGGGAGAGGATGGATCTTCCTGCTTCACCGTCTTATCCTATGAATATGGGAGCCCCAAGGAGAAGCTAGTGATGCAAACGACCCTGGGAGAGAGCAAACAGAACAGAAGAATACCTGGCCTTCCACCTTCCCTCTCCCTCAACTCCATCCTCCTCCCCTTCCCACCATGGTCACTGCTGATGCGAGTAACAATGACGTGGGCATCACTGCCTCCCCACGTGGGTGTGTATGCTGCACCTTGTATGTGTCACGTGAATAGGACCAAGTCCCCAGCCCATACTGTGACGTACCTGCTAGGTGTCAGATACTAAACTTAGTGTCCGATCTACATCTTCTCATGTAATCCTTACCACGGTCTCTTAAGAGTTATTCTCCCTGGTCTGTAGGTGTGGTGAACGCGGCTCAGAAAGGCTCAGTAACATGTTGGACCTCACATAGCTATGAATGGACTCGGTGTCTGGCCTTGAGTCTACGTGTTTGATTCCACCAGACCATTATACGCATCTTCAAAAACGTGAAAGCCTTAGAAGGATGGCAAGACCTCTAACCTGAGTCCAAATTTAGGAATATGACCAGATCTGTCATTCCATTGTGACCTATGCAAAGAAAAGGTCACACACACACACACACACACACACACACACACACACACACACACACACACTATCTCCTGCCTCCCATCCACTTGCAGCTTCGGAAGCACTTTGGGGTCAGCACCTAACTTTTAAGCTCACGTGTAATTGACAGAGCGCTCAAAGACAGAATTTTCTACCCAGGTGCGCCTCAAATGTTTCCTGGGGAAAAGTACTTTTTTTTTTTTAATGACAGAAGCACCATTCTTCACAGCTTCTGCACTGTGGGAAGAGCCAGCAGGTTGGTGGAGGAGTTTAGCAGATTTATTGACATGAACATAGTTTTGAAACAGAAGGCAAGCTGTCATAGCCTGACGTGCAGGAGGCTTGAGATAAATATTGCCGTGGTCGCTCCCTGCATCCGTTATCCTCACGTGCCCTCGCCAGGGGCCCTTGGGTTGGCATGGACTTGTAGAGGGGTTTGTTCTTGTCCCAGATGAAAGCAGTGGGCGTAGTGGGGTGGGTGGGAGGAGAGAAGGAAAGGGCATTCACGGAAATTGCTGAAAGGTGGATCGGTCGTGAAATAAAATCAAAATAGTCCTGTCTTCATGTTTACTCGCCCTTCCAAAGACAGATCAAGCATGCATGTAAGAGCATAAGTAATAGGTCATATCTGAAAGAACAGCTAGTAATAGCTGACATTTAAACACTGGGCACATTGCTCAGCTGTTAGCGTGCATCCATTCAGCAAATTTTATTGGACAAGGTACGAGGTGCCAGGTTTGGTCCCAGGAAATGGGGATTTACCAGGGAACAAAATTCTCATGGAGCTCACACTCTTGGGGGAAGACAAGAAAGACAACAAGAGACACAATGAAAAAATGAACTACCTATCATGTTGGGGAAAGTGCTAGGTGCTCATGGGACAGAGTCCGGTCTTGGCCACATGCGCAGAGCCGTCACACCCAGGCCGCGGGCTCTCCTAGCGTAACCCCTGCTCCCCTCGCCCCAGCTGGCCCCTGCTCACCTTCCCTCCCTGCGCCACGTTACTTCACACCCTGGAGGCTCCTTCTCATTCTTTTACCCACGGAAGCCTCTTCCCTTCATCGGCCGACCTGCCTTCCTCCTTGCCCCTTAGTCCGGACGCCCCCTTCACTGCCCCGTGCTGTTCTGCACTGTCCTGTCTCACGACATGTCTCCCACTTTATTCTGCGGCCGGCTTTCCCCTAGGAAACCACTCAAAACCAGCATCTCCCTGCTCTGAGGGACCTCGGAGATACAAAAAGCAGTTCTTACAGTTTCGCATTTATGGTGCCCTGCCCACACCAGCCTGCTCCCGACACGTGACCGTGGCTTGAGCCGGCCAGGCCAGACGCAGGAGCAGAAGGCACGTGGATGTGTTTCTACCCTCCATTCTGTAACTGGGCTCAAATCCCTGCCACAGAGAGGCACACACATTTGCTCCCACCAGCTCCTCCCCTCCCAAGGGCCCCCCGGTGATCTGGCTTCTTTTGCTCCGGGATCTCAGCTTCATTCCTGACCTGGCTCTGTGGCCACATCTGAACTTGGGCTCGTACCATCGCTGTCTGTGCCCTGGAGGCAAGTGTCGGTCCCTCTTTTCTAGGCCTGCCTTCTGTCCCAGGCTGAGCAACATGCCTGTCCTCCTTGGGCTGAGGGTGGTGGCTTTAGTAAATAGATGGAATGTGTCATGTAATGATGACCTAAGGGTTGGGGTCAACTTGGATTCTTCTGCCATCAGGAGGCAGCAGTGCTGGGAGGGTCCGAAGCTCTGTCATGTAGCGCAATTGCTGGTTTATTTGCCTGGCCCTCCTGCTAGACCAGAACTGCTTTCATGGAAGCAACTAGGATTTTAGCTCCAGAATTTAAACGCCCCGTGTAGCACGTTGGTAGGTGCTCAAGAAATATTTCTAGAATAAATCACCATTTAGAGAATCAAAAAGGTTACATTGTGAACTCTGCGGAAACCAGGGCCCGTTTTCTCAGCCGGCTCTGGATCCCGAGCGCGTCTGCCGATCATTCGCCGAGAGCCTGCGCCGGCACTGAGGATGGAGCGTGCTCAGAGGGCACCCTTGAGTGGGTGCCGGGGAGGAGACTGTGTCCTGTTGGGTGGCCAGGAACAGGTTCATACGAGAGGCGATCCTTGAGCTTGTTGGGAACTGAAGGAGGGAGGGAGCGCCTCAGCTGTGCCCTGCGCAGGCTGATCACGGAACCATCCTAACTGCCAGAAGGAGCGCTTACAGAGCGAGGCGCTCTGACACCCACTCACTTCCTCCTCGCACTGCCCCGGGAGGCAGACCCTTCCTATCTTCCCTTTACCAGGGAAAAGGGGGGTCCAGCTGCCTGTTCGTGGCAGACGCGGTAAGGAGCAGAAGCCGGAGGCTCTCGTGGCCCCGGAGCAATGACCCGGAACCCTGTGGTCTGTGCAAAGCCTTCCCCGACTTTTGTGCGTCTTTGGGATTTCTCGCCTCCTTGGATTATCATAGCACCCCTCCACTTCCTTCAGGTCAGTCTGTCAATAACCGTATGTGAGTCATGCTTCTCTAGTTGCTCAGTCATAGCTCATCCGACTACCCAATCTGTAAGTATATGTATTTGAATGAGAGGAACAAAGTCACTCACAGATGAGCACTGTCACAGGGCCCCAGAGGACCCAAGAGGGTTCTAACTCTTGTGACAGCTGCTCTCTGCACATGCATAGCTGCAGGCAATGCTGTGGCAGTCAGGAGTTCGGATGGATGTGCGGTCCCCCATTGTGATCCCGAACAAGTGACAGCAGTGCGCAAAGGCCCAAATTACTTGCCTGTACGAAGAGGACACTGTCCCCCTTTGGGGTGATTTTGGAATGACTGGATAAGGTACACAAGGAAACACTTCGTTTTAGTTTCCTGACTCCCTTCCCGTGAGGAAATTTGAAAGGGCAGATGCTGCTCCGAATAATAAGGGGAAATGGTCCTGCCGTCAGTTTGTTAAGTGACGAGTGGGAATACAATTAGGCTTAGATTAAGGAACCCGGGCTCCAGTCCTAGCTGTGTTATTTGGGATAAGGAATTTAATCCCTCTGTCCCTGTCACTTTCATTCATAAAATAGTTATTGGCCAACGTCCTGACACTTCTGCAAGTGTTCTGGGGTCTGGACAGAGATCCCTGGGCTCAAGGAGCTTCCTCTCGCTCCTGGAGCTTCCATGTAGACGCGGGTGGCGTGTTATGTCTCAGGTTGCTTGGGGAGCCAGTTAAAGCGCTCTGAACACAGAGGCATGTTTTACAGGCACCGTTGACAGAAAGAACACGGTGTTTGTAATCAGAGGAAGGGGGTTCCAATCCTGATTCTGCTGTTCCCGAGCGAGTGGCTTTGGAGTGAGGGACTTTGAGTGACTACAGGACCACACACTTTAATTTCTTCAAAAAGAAGTGATGCTGCCCTCCTGGCAGTAGGTTGTAGCACTTCATGAAATAATGCCTATGGAAGCCTTTTGTGAAGAGGAAAATGGCGTGGATGTTAATCATTTGTCAGTTATTAGTCACCCTGGCTGGTTTGGCTCAGTGGATTGAGCGTCGGCCTGCGAGCTAAGTGTTGCTGGTTCGATCTTCCAGTCAGGGCACATCAGAGAAGGAAAACTCTGATTCCAAAAAACCTCCGCTGCCTTGCGGCATACCTCTTCAGGGGAAAGGCTAAGGGAGTAAACCCCGACAGAAAATCCGGAGCCGGAGTCCCTAAGGCGGTTTGACGTTGTAGTCAACACCGGCAACTCCTGCGGCGCACCTGAAGCCAAGCTGTATTGACTCCGTCTTTCCCTTGGACCCTTCAGCTGCGAAGAGAGGGGGGGTCTGCTGCATGGGCAACAGCAGACCCTCCATATCACCCTGCCCAGGCTCTGTAGCTTCAGCTTCACTGGAGAGGACACTCCAGCGTCATCGCAAGATGTCGATTCAACACGGGAGGAGACAGATACTGTGTCACTCCCGAGTCGGACTGCACAGCCATTCTCGGCGGTGCAGATAGACTCTTAAGAAGCTACACCATCGTCTCTCGAGACGGACGGCTGCCGAAAAGAAGTCATCGAAAACAAAATGTGGGGGAAATCCCTTGTCTGGGAAAGTAAAATATATCTGAAATAAACAATACTTGGAGGACAGCAGCCGCGTTGGTGAACGATAAGGTGTGTGAGAAAAGAGAGAAGATTGGTCCCGGGCTCTGGACGCCCACCCGGGCAGGTTGCCTGTGGACCCAACAGGCGTCGTCTTTCATTCCCAGCGAGGATGTGCTATCGCTGCATGACAGTGGCCCATGGCAGCCCCCAGTGCCCTCTGCGGAAACTCTGGGCTCCCCACAGATGCCCCTGATGCTGATGCTGAGGGTGTTCCCACAGAGCTGTCCTTGTCAGAAGACCAGGACGATGGACAACATGGAGAATCCCAGGCTAGATGTTCCATTCCTCACTTTTCCAGGAAGTGAGCGATTTGTTTCAGACACCTCTTTGGTTTTGTCTAATTTGGTCACAAGTTTGGTTCGTATGTCCCTATCCTCTAGTACGTCCTGATTTCAAAAGGAAGTCACTTTGCCACGTACCTAAAGTCACGGGGGGACTGCCAGCGTCAGCCTGCTGGACACTGTCCCCTCACTGCCTCAGCCAGCTGCCCAGGGGGCAGCAGAGACCAAGTGGCCAGGCAGACAGGGCCCTTGTCTAAGGAGACAGGGGCCCATTGTGTGTCCTGGAAGGGCCCTCATTCCATGACCAACGCATTCCCGCCTCTAGGACAGACGAGGAGCGGGAAGGCATTGTCCACAAGTGTGTATATACAAGTGACAAATCGGGTCCTCACGTCCCAGAAGCCGGGGGAGACCCGGAAAGGCTCTGTGACTTGCACAACGTGGAGCGGTCGAGGCAGGGCGGGTCTTCCTGGTGGCACAACCCCTGCCTTTATAGCATCGGTGGCAGGCGCTGCCAGGGACTGAGAAGGACACGGAGAGAGCAAGGTGCTCCCCACCCGCAGGGACCACCCAGGGGCTCGGCAGTGTGGAAGTGCCACGGTGGAGGCAGGTGTCAAAGGGCAGAGGGGACATCCGCGGCAGCTGCAGGCCCAACTGTGGAGCAAGGTCCGTGAGCCGGGGCATTGAAGGATGAGTTTATTGGGAGGAGGGAGGAAGCGGGCCGGACAGGCACGCCGGGCAGCAGGAGCGCGTGAACAGGAGGGCAGTGGTGGGCAGCGTGGCCCCCAGGTGGGAGTTTATGTAGAACACATGAAGACTTCAATCCGTTTCCTTGAGGAATGTATTCCGAAAACATGGGAAAATGCAGCCGGCAGTATATTAACACCTGAAACACAGCCTACTGCCCCATGACAGTGGGAGCGTAGCTGTATCCTGAGGAACTGACTGATGTAGAGTGGCTTTGTGCACAGCTTGGTGGAAATCCACTTCCACTTAAAAAAACCCCTTGGTGTCCCTCAAGCTGCACCAGTCTGGCCCCTGAGCATCAAGACACCCACCCACTCCCCAGCCTGGGCCGGCAACACATGAGCCGGGTCCTGCTGCCAGCTCTGCCCAAACACCTCTCCCGGGTCCCAAGGAAAGTCAGGGCCACAGGGAAGGAGACCGCAGGTGGCCCAGAGAGGAGGACGGGACCTCGGCCCTGGGCTTCAGTCCCTTTGCCCATGGGCACCTGGCTGCCCATGAAAGTTTGGGATTTGGTGTGGAGCAGACGCAAACTTAGAGCTAGACTGTTTCTGCCTGCCGTACAGGGTTAGGTTGGTCACCTTAAGTTCTCGGCACTGCAGTCTCCTTATCCCTAAAATGGGGATCAGTACTGTGCCCTGGGGACTTGGTGTCAGGATCATGGGAAGTAACGTAGGATAAAGACCCCACATGGCACCGGCTCAATGGTCGGGGCTGAAAAAAAAAACGTGAGTTTTTGTTGCTCTCTCCAGAGTTGCGTGAGGCAATCATTTTTTAAAAATTAGAATTTTCCTTATCCTCAAAATATTCAAGGTCTCTTCAAACGGACCGTGGTGATTTTTAATCAGCTGATGAGACGCAGGATGACTCCGCAGCCTCGTGAACCCAGCTGAAAGGCGTCCAGCCCTTGGTGCTGTGGTCGGGGGGGGGCTGCAGGCTGGTCTGAACTCTCAGCGACCCCGGCACCAGTGACCGGTTCTTCAACTGGGCCTGTGAGGACGATTCAGCGGCAGGAAAGGCAGACGGGGGCCAGGACGGCCCCGAACCTCATTTCCTTCGAGGGCTGACGATTCAGTCAGCAACGTTCCTAGGACCCCAGAGGCAAAGACGGGTCTCGTACATCCCTGTCTTGCATGTGATCTCTTTATTTCACTGCCTGATCTTCTCAAGTTTATCTTTGTACGATTTCCAGCTCTTAATTGCATTCCCTGGGATGACCTGTCCACGCTCACTGGGCCTTTCACAGAAGGTTTCTGGACATTCTAGTTCCTCTCAGGTGCCCGTGAGGACCCTCTGTTTCCTAAGTTCAAGGGAGGCCCTTCTAGATTTATGCCTTGGCAGCCGAGTCTTATTCCAGAGCCAGAGAGAGAGGCGAGGCTAATGATTTCCTACCTGAGATAAAAATGTTCCTACTTTATACAAAACAAGCTTGAAATGGTGCCAAGAGTGTGGGAGGTCAGCCAGATGGCAGAAGCTATTGTCTGCCGGGGTCTTCTGGGTAAATTGAGGCTTGGAGAAGTTTGGAGGACAAGGCCAGTGAGCCAAGGACTGTGGGAAGCAGGATTCGGGTGGTGTGACCCCACGTCCAGGACTCCTTTGCCCATGGCTCACCTGCTTTGGGGGTCTAGCCAGGTCAGTGAGGGCAGACAGGGAAAGGAGGATTGAGTTGAAGAGGTCCTCATGATTCTAGAATTTACTATGGCAGGAGAGCATAAGGAAATCCATGGTTCTCGGCGCTGGGGAGAAAGCTCATAGCCATCCTATTATAAAACCCCGGGAAATGCCAGGGCGACCTCATTACTTGGATTCTCCGAGGAGAGAAAGCTTCTGGCTCCCAGACAAAGACTTGAAATCCCCCTATGTTTAAAATGTGCTCTAAATTTGCATTTCAGCTCCGTTTCTTTAGTTCTTTTTGTGACTTAACATGGAAATGAAAACGCAAGTTCCTCCGGAGGGATTTTCCTAATCTGGTTGCAAACAGCAGATGACCAAATTCACTTGCTTCTGTGTGTTTAGGTCTGGTAATCACAGCCTGCAAATCCCTCCAAGGCCTACTTCAGGGACTCAGATGAAAATAGCCAGTGAGGTCAGTCCCCAAAGGGGAAAAAAGAGCCCTTGTCATCCAACTAGGGGGCATCACATCATTTTTTAAATATAAGGTTAAGAAATGCCTTCCTCTTATATATCTGGGTTTGTGGCTACATCACCGAATATTTCCTTCATTCATTAAATGGGTTTTGCATGTCTGCTGGGAGCCAGATGCCCGGGACAACTTGGAGGCCAGCAGAGGATTTGCTGGGAAGCCGTGAGGCTTAAGCTTCGGGGCCCCTCCTGCCCTCCTGGCCTCTTCCAAGGGGGGCCCTAGCCATGTGTTCATGTGGTCCTCCTGTGTTTTATAAAATACAGACACATGAAGAGGGCTCCCGTTGACATTGGGAAGTCTTCAGTTTGCACGAGGCTTGCATCTTTCCCCGATCCTTTCCCAAGGAGCCCCAGTCTTGTGGGAGGGAGGCACCTTCGTGTCCACAAATGACTTCCCAGATGTCTCAGGGAAATGGGGGCAGCAGTCGTGCAGGGTGCAGTGGACACAGAGGAAGGACCCTCTGACTGGCTGGAGCTCGGGGTGGGGTTCTATTCAGCTTCCACCGCAGCTGGACGTATTGCAATTCAGTCTCCCGCGAGGACGCTCAGGTCCCGTGTGAGCACACGTGCACAGAACAGTGAAAGTGGGTGGGCCACAGCGCCCAGCATTGCAGAGCAAAACAATGAATGAAAGAACTCTAGCCGTCACCTTAATACCCAGAATTGATAAGTTTCCCAAATCTTATTGGAAGTCAATGAAGTCATCCCTAACTAGCTGCAATGAAGCCTTTCTTTTGAGAATGGAAACAGGTCTTGCAGATCCTGTTTAAGGGGAGTTATCAAAAGGCAAGAAGGGTGCTAAACATCTGCGCCTCCTTTTCTGAAAGGAGCCTCCAAGTTGCTAGGGGACCCTGAGCTCATGAGACTTGCTGGTGAGTCCTCTCCCAGCCTTGACCTAGAGCAGCTGGTCACTGCAGTCCCCTGGGCCCCGATCCTTCAGCGCCCGCAGCGGCCACAGAAAGGCCGTGAGCTCAGTCACGTGCCCTCCCCTGTCACCCCGCCCACATCTGTCCTGCCTCTAATTTAATATTTGCAGACATGCTGAGCATTTGTTACTGAAATGCATTATTCTGCACGCAGCCGCCCTTTGATCAGCTTGACATCACGGTCTTATTTGGTAAAAATGAAGTTGTCGTTGGAACAGTTGTCCCATCATTTAAAAAAAAAATCTACAGCTACTCTGGATTTTATAATACATCTGGCCCCAAGTATTTTGGATAAGGAATGGGGAACCTGTGATCTCATTTAATTCTTGACAATCATCTTGTGCAAGAATCATTGTATGTATTCACATTAAGATGAGAAAAGGGATATCAGAAAGACTTGTTAATGTCTCCAGGGTCTCAAAACCGTTATGAAGATCCAGGATTAAATCTATGCCTTGTAGATTCCAAAATACATGCCATTCCCATGACCGTAGGTGCTTTTCCCAGCCTCCTTGGGGAGGTAAATCACATACCTAAGTACTGTAGTCACAGGAGCACGGGCGGGCTCTAGGAACTCGCCCCTCCAAGTGTGGTCCTTGGACCGGGAGCGCTGACATCATCGGAGGGCTTGTTAGATGCCGAATCTGGGGGAACACCAGGACTCACTGAATCAGAAGCAGAATCTGCAATTTACCAAGACCTTGCCCTCCCCGGGCTTCATCCGCTTCTGATGGTTGAAGAGCTTTGGACTCAATGATTGGGAAAGAGGAAGAGATCACATGCCACCCTTGAGAGGTCTCAGACGGCCAGAATTGGGATTGTTCACCGGGATTACACTGCAGAGCCGAAGACTTTGCTGGAAGGCAAATGAGGGAGAAGTGGAATGCAGTGGTGCCCCGTCCGGGGATGGTTGCCAACGAGAGGTACACGCCCGTGCAGATAAAATAAGCACATGCTCGTTCAGGTCCATCGCGTCACAAGGTAGTGCTGGTTTTCTACGTACCAAAGCAAATCCCGCAACTGCACATTTATTGCTGGGAAAAACTCAGGAAACTTGCCTACCAAATAAAAGTATCAAGTCGATTTAAATCATAATTATCAATTACTTGCTTACCAAATGGTATGGACCCAGAGCAGGGTTTTCAAGACCTGGATGATTCTTTGTCTTGGGGGCTGTCCTGGGCATTGCAGGATGTTTAGCAGCATCTGTCTGTGACTTTGACCTTCTAGATGCCAGTAGCATCCCCCCTCCGCCCCGCCCCCATGAGAATGCCTTTGGCTATTTCGAAATACCCCCGGGGACAAAGGGTGGGGGTGAGATGACATCACTTTCAGTGAGAACAGCTGCCATAAAGTGTGTCTGAATTCACATGTTTCCATCCCATCGTTCACCAAGCTGAAGATACGGCTTCCTGATTGTTCATCGAGCAATCAGCACTTGGATGTTATTAAGAAAAGCTCTTCAGGGAGAAGGTTTTCAAATGAATAGACAATAGACAATATGCATAACTGGGTGGATGGGGGCATTGGGGACAGGAGCTGAAAAGGTTCCTTGTCACATGGATATCAGTTCTCTGAAGCAGTCGTCCGTAGGAGTTGTTTATGTGCTGAGAAACTTAATCTACCCGCTTACCTTGGCGTTCTTGCCTACATGGGCAGGTCATGCAGGAGTTATTTTATAATGGAAACTTTGGTGTTTGTTCAAACATGCAATTGAGAGGATTTGGGGCTGAAAGTCAGGGTCCTGGACTAACGCTCCCAATAGAAGGTAGGAGGCAATGCTGTCCAGTCCTTAGGCGATGCTAAGAGGAGGCAGATGACGTATTCAGTGATGCGGGGGAACTGAAAAACATGGGTTCTGTCTTGGGGCTGATTCTGGCTAAGAAAGATTATGCATAGCTGATAGATCTCAGCTGTCTACTAGTGAAGCCCTCGGGGAAAATGTTCTACACTCTCCTTCAGAGACAGAGCAGGACTCTAATTTAAAGAGCTCCTAAAACTATAATTTCTGGGGGGAAATGACCCTTTCTTGCCACTTTGGCAGTTCCTGCAAAACCAGTGTAAATGGCTAGAGGTGACCTGAGGAGGAACAATAGTGGGGCCAGGACATTAGCAACAGATCGTCAGTTTGAACACTGGCAACTATGGTGGAAAAGTGACCCCTTAGGTACACTTACTAGGAGCCACTGGGCATTTAGTGGGTCTCTAACGCTTGATGGAATCATCACGCCAAACGTAATTCTGACCGTTGTCCCCAAAATGGCTCTCTCATTCTCCTAGATTCCTACTCTCGGGGGATGGGTTAAACTGTAAGCAGTAACCTGACCTTATGCAGGGGATACGAAGGAAAGAACACACCACTCCTGCCCTCATGGAATGCCGAATCTAATAATCACATTCCCATTGGCTGCAAAAATATAGCTCCTGCGTAACCAGTTAGCCGATTGGACGCTAAAATAGCGATCAGATGTCGGGGAAGTACAGCCGGTCCCCACCTCTCCTGTCCTTGCTCTCTGCTCATTTGCACGGCGCTTTGTACTGCTTGGGTCTGCTTCCCTCTTGCTACTGTCACTGGGCCAAGTCACCCCTTTTGTGCCCCTCTCACACGGGCTTCTGTATTTGCTCTTTAGGTTGACCTTGTCTTTCCCAGCCCTTCCCTTCACCGCCACTCGGGGCAGGTCTCAGGCTGCCCAGCCCGGACTAGGGCATTGCCACCCAAAGTCTGTGGGTCACTTTGTTGTTACTCGTCCCCAATGGGTTAAACACGGAAATCAAGAGCAAGCCATTAGAAGCATGGAATAGCAACCTAGCAGAGCAATCTTATAATCTACTAGCACTATATGAGTTAGACATTAATCTAATCTAATTTAATAATGTAATCATCAAATTACACTCTTATTTGGCATTTGTTTTTAGTTCTTTTATTTTGTTTTTGGTAATTTACTTTGAATACATTTCATAACTTTTGGTTCTCTAAGGACTGAGGAAGAACAAACTTGCCCTTCTTAGATGCGTGGCTTGAGAGGCCCTGGCCTGGGCCCCATCTGGTTGCTAGACCTGACATGACCTCATGCTTTGTCTTCGATTTATTTCTAGTGATTCTGAACAGCAGATGACCAAAACCACTTTTCAAAGAGGCTGCCTCAACCGATCACACCCAGCAGACAAAGTGTGTTCTCGATGAGCTCTGCTCAGGTCGTGACCAGGCCGCGCGTCCACTAACATCTATGGTAGAGGTGAGATGACTATCTTCTTAGCTGAGGATGGAAAGAGAGTCCCTCTCTTTTTATTTGCTTTCCTGCCCCCCACCGCCCACCAGCAGAAGAGCTGCTGGGCCAGTCCTGTCCTTTGAGAAGATGGACTTTTTTTTTTTGGTAGACATTCAGTTTTCCACCTTCTTTGCTCAGCATGCGGTGGTTACATCTTCACTCAAGGGGTTTCCTCATGGCCAGTGTGGACATGCAAAAGTGAATGCTCTGAATGAAGATTTTGCATAAATGTCAAAGTTTTTGCGAAAGTTAAACACACAGAGAGTTCACAACATCAAAGATAAAAAAAATATTGGTAAGCTTTTTCTAGAATTTTTAGGGTAAAGGTACTTTTTGAAGGCAGTTAGGAAAGATCCTTGCAAAATGGTTAGAGGTCATGATAGAAGGAAAGCACCGGGGGTAGAAGAGGGACACTTTGACATTGTCCACAAAGCCTGGGAATGTCACAGGACTGCTTTCTGTCTCAGTTAGTGGCAAGCTGAGACCAGCATCCAAGCTTCTTGCTTCCAGCCCAGAAGTGGTTTTGTGACGGTGCATCATCTCCAAGATGCATTTTTTTTCTCAATAACTTTACTTTCAGTTCATTTTTTTCTCCTGTTGCTAGATGTAGTTGTTCTCCTTCAGCTTTCCTGTTATCACAAGGCCAACTAGTTCATTCTGCATTCAAACTATGCCCCATGCTGGCTGCCGTGTATGAGTAGCTCTGCAAGGGCTGGGGGGTGGGGGGGTGAATTAAGGCCAAAGAAGAGAGCAGTTTCAGCCCCGAAGACACATAAACTCCAGGAGAAGAGACACTCATTAAAAAACACACATAAATATAATGCGGTGTGCTAAGGAGAATGCCAGGAACCACTGAGTTTAAGTGCACAGACAGGAATGTTTTGCTAAAAGTGAACGAATAGAGAAAGGTGAGCTGGGAGGCCAAGCCAAGCGTTCATCTATTGGTTCTGTTTATGAAGAAAAAGCTCTTTTTTTGGAAACTCACCTTGACGTTAAGAATTATCAACACTCAGGGTTCCATGCTGGTGGGAAAAACTCTGGCTGTCATAGGAATAGGGTGTGGTCCCTGGAAAATGACAGCGGGAAGAAAGCCCCTCTGTTCTCCGGGCAGTCACCATTTCGGAGTCTGAACGAGAGCCTCACAGTGCCTGTAAGTTGATCTTTCTCCTTGAAGTCACTCTTCATAAATTCTCCCAGAGTCTGGGGCCTCCTCTTCTAAATATACGAGGTGTCCATTAGGGCAGTGCAGACAAGGCTATTTGAAGGTGCAACACAGACAAAACCAAAAGTTCCACGAGAGATTAACTGGAAAGCTGATCTAATGGACTAGTCATGCTTCGTATAGTATTAGAACACATTTGGCCCTGGATTGAAAAATAAATATAATGTTCCCAGGCTGAATTAAATACTATATTCTCCGTGTTCCCATAGTACGTGCGCATGGCTCTGTTACTCGGTAATAATTTACTCACTGTGGATTCAGCACATACTACGGTGACAGGTAATGCAGCAGATATGGAGGGTATAGAGGGTTAATGAGAACTTAACATGGTCCTCTCCTTAGTGTTGAGCTGTTGAACACAATATTGTAATATTATAATGCACTATGGGAAATATGGGCAATCCTCAAATCTAAGCGGCTAAGCCTAATAGAAGTTCATTTCGTGCACACAGAAGGTCTAACATGGGAGTTTCTAACCAGCGAGTGACTCACCTCAAAGCAATCATTCAGAGATCCAGGTTCTCTTCATTTTGTAGCTCCACCATCTTCAACATCTGGCTTCCAGTGTGAAGAGGCTGCATCTGCCTTTGAATCACCTCGATAGGGCTGTACCCACTTCCTCTCTGCTAACAGACCCATGATCATTTTTCAGTCCCTGGCTGGGTAGCCACTCAACGCTATGCAAAATGAACAAGAGCCTTTGGTAGACAGCTCACATCCACGCAGCCATCCTACCGTCCCTGAGTTTGCATCGGCTGGAGGTGGCAATTGCCAGCTTCTAGGAAAAGCCACGTGACTAAGGTCCAGCCAATGGGCTGTCTGTGTAGATTTTAGGTGGTCACTTTCAAGAAACGCCTTCATATTGCCTGTGTGCTTCTTTTCCATTTTCTCCTTTATCCATTCCTTCTTCTCTATTGGAAGTAACAGCTAGAGTCCCAGCCACCAACTGTGGACCCTGAGGCCGAGGACCACATCCATGGACGTCCAAGTGAAAGTTTCAAAAATATCTGAGGCTCTGAAAGGCTTTTGGGAACAGGATCAATAACCTGGGCTACTAACCTCAATGAGGAGCCCTCAGTATTTTTTTCAGCTAGATACCTAGCCATGTAACACAGTACTGGGAATGGAGAGCAGGTTTAACTGAATTCTGTGCTATGATCAGGTGAGGGATGTGGCCCTCTACTGTGCTTATTTAAACCTACTCTGGGTGCTGCATAGATATATGCCTACCCATAGATGCCGATTTTTGACCGCTAAGAGGTGCTTTCACCGTCTTAAGACTAGTAGTGGAATACTTCTAGAAGCTGGGTGGTCAATCAAAATGGAAAGACTGAATCCTTGGGTGGCTGAGCCTTTTGGCATTTCTCTCTATTAATGGATCCGACTCTGAGAGGTGTCTCTCTTTTCTACAATAGAGCGTTACTGCATCAAGAAAGAGGGCGTTACAGCATTTTGAGTCATATCTATTCATGATAGGAAGTGCTCTGAAATAAGGGGCAAAAGTTTTCATTTCGTTTTTTTTTTCTTTGCTGGAAAAATCAATGACTCTTTCCAGGGTTTACCTTCCTCATCTTTAAGACTGTCATGGGTCCCTCTGCTCTCACGTAGATGGACAGCGTTTCAGGGGGAAGGTCGTATGAGCCGCAGGGAGGTGTTTTCATGAGCTGCTGCCTCTTCAGGGCATACCCGACTGCTCTGAAGTCACTCCGTAAGCAAACGCAGAAGAAAGCCACCTTCTAAAAGGCGGAGAGAGCCAGCTGACCTGTGGAAATGCATTAGGCCTTATGCATAATAGAATTCCAATCATTGATCCACACAGTTGTGAGCCGTACAGACAGGAAGCAATAAGGCCAAGCATTCAAACGCTGAAAATGGAATCTGCATGGATCAAAAGTGAGGTTTTCTCGAACGGATCTTGAATGCCTCCTATTGGGGCATCAAGCAAATATTTCGGGACCTGGCCAGAGCAGAGACGGCAGATGTTTCTCATATACACAGTCTATGTTAAACAGCTGAGTGAACCTTGAATTCAGGAAATGCTCAGACGTATAGGGCAATTGTTCAGTGGAGAAGAATTTGTTTGCTTTCCTGACACTCTCTCTTGTCTAAATCAGTTACGAGCATCCGTCTAACCCAGCCGTAAAGACTGTAGCAACTTACACGGTGAGAACTCTAAGAGGGCCTAAAACTGAGAGCTATTCACTGAGCTTTTATCATTAATTGTTATGCTTCTTTTTTTTCCATTTCTAAGCTTTTATTGGGAAAATTTCCCCAAAGCTATAATTAAACTGAATAATGACAGAACGTATTTAATGAAGCGGAGGGCAGAAACTTTTTGAGATAGCAAAATTTGCAACCAATTAAAATTAATGAAAAATAGTCTGTCTCAGAATCTATTCTTTCACATTCATTTTATCTCATACTTGCATTTAATCTACAGAGAGTTCCATTATCATTGGAATTAGTGAAATAAAAATATGAATAATTTCATAATTTTTCCCAAGAGCATTTTTTTATACCAATTAAGAATATGAATGATAAAAAGGATAAAATCAGGGTAAAGAATCATACATTTCTAGATTATTAAAGTCAATGCTATCAGATGGTCACCACAATGAAGATAATACCTATAGTCCCATCCAGTTGCTGGTATATATTTTCACTTTACGTCTGGTAGATGTAGATTAAAGTGTTGCTATTTCAATGGGTAGCATCTCAGTACAAGTGATGTTTCGTGAGTGACTTAGTTTATTTTGTGGAGTATGTGTGTGCTAGGGTAAAATCCCCCTTGATTTTAGTTCTGCTAATATTATGCATAAAACCCTAAAGTGTGCTATAAATAGTAACGAGTGGGCAGACGACATACAGTAATAAGAATTAATGACAAAGGGGAGTGGGACCCGCAGATGTCCACATGCCAAGGCGAGCGCCAACATCTGTCTGGGTTCAGGGCGTCCCCCTGACTTGTTAACTCAGTTGAACAGAGATGCTGTTTATCCTTTCCTATTGAGTTAGGTCAAATTTTTGCACTTCTTGTCTTATCCTGAACTGTAGGCCATGCAAAAGCTACGGGCTACATGATCTCCTCTACATTTGGGGCACAAAACGCTTCTCTATTATCCTCACAAAATAGGGAAACAATATTTTTCATAGGAGGTGGTCCTATCGACTGTCTTCTCTCACTTTCTGCCACAGCCTGTGTTGTTAGCATGTTTGTTCCTTGGAGGCAGGAATTCTATTTGCCTTGGTGACTGTAGGTTCCCTAGTTTATAGAAGAGGACTTGGCGTAAGACAAACAAAATAAATACGCTAAATGACCTGCTTTGGGGCTATTTCCTGTGATGTTTGGGTTTTACAAGGGCCCATCTGTCAGCTTAGTCCTCAAACTTTGCTCATTTTTTATTTAATATCTGTATGTCATTGAATGTAGAAATTTATATAGTTATTTATTTATAAGTAGATATAGTTATTGATGTTATACTTAGATTTGGCCAGAGGGAACTATTCATTCTTAACCGTAAGAGGCCATCAAAGGCAAGAAATATGCCTATCTAACCATTAATAACTCCCTAAAAAATGGCTAGGCCCAGCACTCACTGGAGGCAACCAGAGGAAAGTACTAATAGCTAAAAATGAAGACAATGTCTCAGCAGTGTGAGGACTGAAGGACAGCATAGTATATAGAGTTTTTCTAAGATGCTTTCAAAAAAGGAAAGGTAAGACTTGTTCATTTTGTTGCTCATTAGGTAAAAGTAGATAGAACTTTTCCATTAGAATCACAATGTGTTGATAGAGTACTTTGTTTAAAAAAAAAATCCCTAAAATATTCTTAGGATCTTCCACTGTGCCTTGAGGTAACATCTTATTGTTCCCCTTGCTTCTAGTATTAAAGTTATCCATTTGGGGGTAATATATTTTTTATTATTTTCCGCTCATTTGCAGGTTTCCAAGATCTTCCCATGGAAATTTGATCTACCGTTTCCGAGCCTGGCGTATGACATGCTGATGAGTCTCTGCCCCACTTTACCTGTCTGCTGTCCTCGGCGGACCCTCAGATTGCCGCTTCGTCCTCATCATCCCATGCCATCGTCCCTTAGAGATCTGTGAGAGAGCTTTGTTCAGGGTACGTACCCACGACAGAATTGTGCCATAGAGAAGGCATGCACCTTACTTTACTGAGGTTTGCCAGATTGTTCTCTACGAGAATTCAGCACACGTGCTCCAATGGGAATGGTGCGTGAGGATGGCTCGGCGCACCCACTCGCCACGGACAGGTGGGATGACGTCATATGCTGACATTGGTTAGGGGTTGCATGGTTCTGAAGGGAGCAGCTGTGGCGGTAGCTGCTTGATTTAATGTTTTCCATTTTCTTTTTTAAATTAAATTTATTGGGGTAACATTGGTTAACAACATTATATAAATTTCAGGTGTACAGCGTTATAGTATGACATCAGTGCACTTTATTGAGTGCTCACCTGAAGTCTCGTCTCCCTCCCCCTCCCCCTCCACGCATCTTCTCCGATGATGGATGGATGCCATGTCGGCTAAGAGCTTGGTCAATTAAGTCTGACACACGGCCCAACCGTCCAAGGGAGGAAGCCGGAAAAAGGCGGAATGAGAAATGGTGGAAGCATTTGGAATGTGCCGCAGAGGATGGAAGCAAGCTAACTCCCGCCGTCACAGAAGCGGTGGGCCAGCAGCCGGGAGTCGGGGGTCCCAGACGTCCTCATCAGCGGTGTCGCTGTTCTGAGCCAAGTGTTTGGGCCTGGAGTCAGAGGCGGAGGCTTGAGCACAACGTGTTGGCAAGTAAAAGAATGGATGAGCCGGGCCTAATGGCTGGAACTTTCTGAACGACAATACCTTGTCTGAAAAATGGAGCAAATGTGTATCTCACACGGTCGTTCTGAGGACCACACGAATACTGTCTGTGAAAGTGCTTTTAAACCTGTAAGTTGCTGCTGCCGTGGTTGGGCAAGAAGACGAAACACACTGAAAAACAAACTCCAGACAGATTTAAAATAACGCAGCGCAAAAACGAGTAGAAAACAGGAGATGACGTCAGACACACAGCCTTGGCATACTTTCCCCACTGGGGAGCATTTCCCATAAAGGAGTATATATAACCGAGTAATCCGAGAACCTCGGGAAGTTCCATTTCCTGTCCGCTTTTGCTCAGCTCCCCTCGGTGTTCAGAAATAGCTACTCTGGGGCGCTGCAAGGCCTCATCGGACCCCTGGAGGGAGAACTGGCCCTGAAGTTCATGGCGATTACCCTTGAAACTAAAGATGTGCTGGGGATGTTCCTGCATCTCCTTAGGGCAGGTTTCTGCATTTATGGGCCCCCTCCCTCTGCCCGTAGGCCCCTCCGAGCTCACTTGGCAGCCCCTGCAAGGGAGGCGTGTGGGAAACACTGGGCTTCTGACACCGTCAGCGGGCTGGTAATCTCACTGATGAATATCTAACTGACATCCGTCCTTCTCCCCGGTAAATCATTAATATACTAAAAATTTCTCCTTCTCAGCCAGCAGAGGAATTGCAAGGTTTCAGCAGAAACTGACCACTATCTTGAGGGCTATAGTCTTTTAACTAGTGCCCCTTCCTCACCAGCGGCATGGCATTGCAATTCTAATCTCAAGGGTAGGGACCTACTTTTCAGTACCTGACTGTGCCCTGACCTGGCTACCCGGCCTTGGAAATTGTCCGTTCTGTGCCGTAGTTTCTTCACTGAGCCAAAGGTAGGGCGCGGCCAACCTTGTCTTAGCCCCCGAAGGCACGGCTGGGCCGCAGCCCTCGCAGGCTCCTGACAGACACGTTTCTGCCTTGGCTGGGAGGTGCGATCTTCTCAGGGAGCCGGGCGACCTTTCCTTCCACAGCACGAGAGCTGGTTCTGCAGCCGCTCACTGCCTTACAGTGTCCCTGTGTGGGATCGGAAGGCCTCTTTGGGTTCTACTGGCCTTCATAAAGGGACATTCCCATAGGGAGCAGGATTGAGTCATTTGGTGGACACGCAGCTTCAAGCCATGACAGACATTCACCCTCGTGACCTCCTGCATCCTTATTCTTTTGCCCTGGGAAGTGTTGGCAGTTAGCGTTCCTGATGACCCCAGTGACACTGATTAACTTCCCTCTGCATTGAGTGTGACCCCAGCAACCACTGGCCAGAAATGGCCGTGGTTACGAGGTCCTGTGACACTGGCCGGACCGTTGATCGAGGTGTCCAGCTGCTTGCCCATAGCACCCTGTTGCTTCACCAAATAAGCCAGTGAATTGGGGACATGCATGCTTTTAAAAAACAATACAACCGGACAGTGGCAGCAGAAGTCTTGTGATACACGGATTGAGGGCTATTTGGGGATTTCCTACGAAACCAGTACCGCAGTTTTATTAAAATTTAGTGAACTATTGAATATGAACATTTACAGATATTAAGCATTTTTATTCTTGATTCTTATCTTTCAAGATACATATTGATCCAAATTCCCTGAAGGAGGTCCAAGGAGAAGGCAAAGTGCAGAGGTGAGGCATGACACCATTGTCAGGGCAAGGCCTGAGGCACGTTGGGAGCTACAGGAGGAGTTCTTCGTCACCACGATGCCAGAGATGGGGAGGCGGGGCGCCCCCTCCTTTGCACCGTCTTGCATATATATATCTGGAAGGACTTACCAAAAACTATGTGCACTATAATTTTGAGGTATCTTAAAGTAAAAACACAGGCTTCAATGTGGAGACTTTTTTGGGTGCAGGATGAAAAATTGGTACGTTTGTAGCGCAAGAAGGAGGAACAGAAACAATACTGGAATTCAGTGAGCGTGCTCGTGGTGAGGAGGCCCGCGCCTATTCAGGGCTGGAGATTGGAAGCCAACTTGGGTCATCCCTCTCGTTTGGTAGCTGAGGCTCAGGAAAGTCCAAATATCCTCCTCCGTAAAATGGGATTCTCGCACTGTGGGAACTGTCGTCTGAACTTGAAATTTTGATTCTTCTTCTGTTCCAAATTAGACTTACTTATAGCTAAAAAGATTATTGGGTTGCAAAAAAAAAAAAAAGAAAATTAGCAGCCTGGAGAATATCACCCCATTTTGAGTATCCAGAGTGTAGGCATCAACCAGGTAGTGAAATGGTGTCTTCCTCCGTTGGGAGGTGTTGCTAGAAAGAGAGAACACTTCTCTTTAACTGCTGGCATTCAGGAGATGTTGGGAAGTAAGGCAAAGCGGGGAAGGGAGGCACTGGAAGCAAAGCCAGGGAGGAGGGCGTGGAGGAAGCAGGGGAACATCACTGAGGCGGAGCTCTGACCTCCTTCCCACCCGTGGTGCCAGGAGAGTGGGCATGGCCCTCCCCCCTCAGGGCTCAAGCGGGGGGCATTGGCAGGAGAATGCCTGAGGAAGTCCAGGCTCCTTGAGCAATTGTTGCAGACGAGCAGGGGAAATAGAGCAGCCATAGCAGCTGAAGGAGTTTGTCTACAAGCCCCGAGAAAGGAACTGGGCGGTCAGGGAGGCTGAGAACTTGCCGAAGGTAAAATGCTGATGACAAAGGCGGACAAGCAGGGACAGCTGGCATCCCACAGTGCCTTTGCTCGTAGCCTAGGGCACAGATACGGGCACTCGTCGTCCGTTACAACTCAGGGTAAGACCGGCGGCTGCTGTGTACAGTTCACTGCATGAATAACATGTGCGGGTCTCCGCACCCTGTCTTAAAGCACAACACACGCATCCTTTTTAGATTCTTCTGAAACTTCAGGTTAAAAGTTAGATATAGAGAGGAAGTGGGTGGTTGTCAGAGAAGGGCTTGGGGGATAGAAATAAAAACTTTTAAATTAAGAAAAAGGAACGTTATTTTTTGGAGAATTACCCAGAAGCAATACAATGCTGTTTTGTAACTGAACATCCCCAGTGTCCATCTTATGGAATAAAACGAAATGAATATAAAACAACAACAAAATGTTCTTTAGCTGAGCCATAAGGGCCAACAGTAGAAAGGAGGAAGGTCAAAAGGGAACTAACCTTTTATAGGTGTGTTTAAAGAGAGGGATAAGTGCTAACTGAGAGGCCCCAGTGGCATTGCTCACATCCCTCATCCCAGGTCAGTGGCAGCCTAGTCCAAGCGAGAGGCCCGGGGACGGAGGGGAGACAACCGCATGCGTTATCGGCGGCTGCGTGGGCTCTTAGAGGCTTAGAGCCTCACCGAGTCTATGGTCCGGGAGACTGGGCATGGGTGGGCTGGGCCCTCCGTAAGGCCGCACGCTAGGGGCCAGCCAGGGCTGCGTACTCACCCGAGGCTTGGCTGAGGGCATCCGCTGCCAAGCTCACACGGGTGCTTGTGGCTTCTGAGTCCTTGCCGACTGTCGCCGAGGGCTTCGGTGTCTTGCTGGATCCTTGCCCGGTGCCTCTGTCCTCGGGGCATCACACAACATGGCAGCCTGGTGCTTCAAAGCCACCAGGGAAGAGAGTCAGCGTGACACCCCTTACAATTTTATGTAACCTTGGGAAGGAAGTGAAATGGTCACTTTTCAAAATATCCTATTGGCTAGAAGCCAGTCTCAGGTCTTACCCACAGTCACGAGGGGTGAGTGACATCAGGACATGCAGACTAGGAGGAGCAGAACATGAAGGCCAACTTAGTCTGTCCACCAAAACTACCACATGTTAGGAACTTTGAAGACATTGAATAATCAATTCCTTTAACCTCATTCTGACATCCACATTATTATTACGTTACAGATGAGGAAATTGAGGCTCTCAGAGGTGAAGGGGTTGCCCAAAGGTCATGTGTTAGTAGAAATGCATCTGGTGTTCAACGGTAAATCAAAGCAGGTGCTATTTTCCTATCCTACACTTCTTTCCTAGGAAGACCAGAGGGGGTCCTCCAAGAGCGGAGCAGCAGCGGGCAGCTGAAACACTGTAGCCTCTGCCTCCCAGTGACACCTCCTCTTCCCCATAACTGTCATTGCCATCTCTTAATAGCACTGTTTGGACTCCCAGGCCGCTCAGATCATCTCAGTGAGGATTATTCTTCACGACGCTCACAAAAACCAATCTTGAGAATTTAGTTTAAGGTGGTCTCTGTGACTGCTGTGTTCTTTCAAATCACATGGGCATGCTTTGATTTGGAGTGGAAAGACATTTCCCTGTGTGTGCGTGCGTGTGTGTGTGTGTGTGAATATGGTCAGGTGACAGGTAGTTTATGGAACCCTCCATTTGACCGGAAGTTGAATCCTGCATGCACGTAAGGGGAGAGGCTACACTGGGCCAAGAAATCATGGGCCCCTTTGGGTTCCCTCAACTCTCCAAATGTCTCCTTCCTTCTAAAGCACCCCCATCTGCCAGGACTCACTTACAGGCACAGCCTTTCATGATCCGCCCAAGACGGCTGGACATCCCGAGCCTGCCTGGCCCCTGCGCCCCTCACATCTAGGAAATTTACTTTCGGACGTGGAAGAAGCCGCCCAGTCAGGGCTGAGATCTGGCATCTCGAGCTGCTGCTTTCGGGGCCCAGTGCATGCGGGGTTCTGGAGGTGCTCACTCTCCACCGGGTGAACAGATCCATGGGAATCGGGATGCGGAGGAGCTGGGGTCATAGGTCCCTTCCTTTCTTTCTCCTGTGTTCTACCATGAAGTGTAGACTCGGTTGCTGTCTTCCCGGACAAGTCCCGTGTGCGTGGGCAACGCCGCTGAGGAGCTGCCCGGTCGTCAAGGCTCGGGGGGAAGCAGAGGCATGGAGACGTCACCTGGCTTCACAGGTGGCCCTCGCTCCCCTTCTTCCTCTCGCTCCTGGGTTGCCACCTCCCAAATAGCGTTTTCCCTTTTGTTTTCTGGGTGACCCAGGCTGAGACAGGCGCCTGATGTTCATACCCTGTGCGTCACGGAGCTGAGTGACCAAGTCGAGGTTCAATGCTGTCACATTTCCAGGAGGGCGGTGCTCACAGCAGGACTCGGTGACGAGCACGGCACTTGGGATCCAAGACAAGTGCTTTCTGTGTCACAATCAAGCTAATTAGCTTCACGCAGTACAAAGAGGAAGAAGGAGGAGGGGGAGGGGGAAGGAGAGGATGGGGAGGGGGAGGGGGAGGGGAGGATGGGGAGGGGGAGGGGTGGGGGAGGAGGAGGGGGAGGAAGAGGAAGAAGAAGGAGGAGGAGGAGGAGGAGGAGAAGGAGAAGGGGAAGGAGAAGAAGAGAGATTCCTGAAGCATGCATCGCTGCTGCATTTGAGAAGAGCCGCGGCCAGCCTACGGGCAGGAAGACACCCAGAAGTCGATCTGCTTGAGATCCAGCTTCGTGCTCCTGGAAGGTGAGAGGAGACGGAGGTGACGCCGCGTGGCGATGACTGTCGGCTTCTGGCCGGGCATTGCGTTCGCCTAGCAGACGGCGTTAGACAGGTGGGAGCCGGGAAGCGCTCCTGCCAACGTGCGCCTGGCGGTCTGTGCAGAGAGAGGCGGCGGTCCCGCCTGCACGATGGCTTCTGTTTAAACCACTCGGGCTGTGAAGCGCTCCCCGCGAAGCTGACCCCCGAGTCCGGCAAAATGCTCCTATTGCGCAGTTTAAGTGGGGCTAGAAGTCGGATGGAGAGGTGGAGGGGCCCTTGCTTGAGGGCCTCCTGATCCAGGGCCATCTAACAGACCTTTCTATTATGGTGACAATGTTTTAAAATTCTTCATTTTGATACTTTAGCCAGTAGCCACTTGCAGGGCTAGGGTGACTAAAGGCTAGATTTTAATTTTAATTTAATTTAACTTAATTCAAGTTTAAATAGCCATGTGTGGCTACTGACTGTCCTGTTGGATAGCACATCTGTATGTTTATTCATTTAAAAATATTTACCAAGTATCTACTAAGTGACCTCGTAGACGTTGCTTGATAAGGATTTGGGGGGACAGTTGGTACTCGATATATCGTTTTATTTTTTTCAGTGCCGTGAGGGAGGTAAGCTGAGTTTAAAAATCTTT